>NC_088839.1:5694250-7053625 GCF_904066995.2 Poecilia reticulata
CAGTCTGAAAATGAGTGGAAGCACCACACTACTAATCACGAGTAAGTCTAATAACATCTAAATAAGAGAATCAAACAGGCCACGGCCTGGCTGTATGTTACGCCGCTCTGCACAAATCGTGTCGTTTCAATTGACCAAATTGTTTGTTTCTGTGAACTGAAAGCCAGTGTAATGCAGGAAAACAAATCTGATGCCAACTTCCTATTCCTCCCAAAATATATGTGTCCATGTTGTCTGTATTCAAGCCAAAGTAATGGCCATTTTTTACTTTTACTTCTGCCTGTTTGCAACGGAGCATTTCTTTATTTTGACAGACTACAGAGGAGAAGTGAAAAATGAAAAATATTGGCTTGTGCATCAACTCACGAAGCACAGGACAAAAAAATAATGATTTTCTGCCGTGTGGTATGATATCCAGCACATCATTAAAATTTCTGAGTTAGTGCAAATCAGATTTAATTCTGGCCGTGTTTTAAGACTGCTACACAATAAATATTACAGGCTGATGGGTGGTGGAAAGACAGTTCCTCGCCTCCTGTTTCAAGGTTTAAAAGGCCTTGAAACAAGTTCATTTTTTATTGGAAATGGTAATCTATTCCATTCTATGGCAGTAGCAAAATCTCACACTGGAAAGTGTAAGTAAAAGATTCAACATTTATTCATTTTATGCTTGGCATAATCCCTTCATTTTTAATCTGATGTCCTTGACCTGAATTTTCTACTTCTCACCTTCTAGACACGTCAATAAACAGACTTTTTTCTTTTTTGCTGATTTTTTTTGAATGGCATCTGACCTTTGCGTTCTCTAAAACTGAAAGCATTGCATTAGCTAGCTAGCATTGCCATCTAGCCTGTTACATGCTTACTGCAAGCTAAACTAAAACATTTACTTACTTGAATGTACAAATTATCATAAAAACAAAGAGATAATTATTATATTTGTCATAATCCATACTTGCAGACAAATCTCGTCCAAATTAACAGCGCCTTAAGGCTAATATAAGGTAAGCTTATGAACACTTCAGCATGGTGTTCAGCCATTTTGGAATTTTCTGTTTTCTTGTCACAAAACAATCACCAGAGGGAGTGCTGGGGGCAATTCCAAAAAGCTATTAATTCAGTGCAACTTACTCTGTGCCCTGCAACAGACTGGCGACCTGTCCAGGGTGACCCCGCCTCTCGCCTGGAACGTTAGCTGGAGATAGACACCAGCAAACCCTCCTGACCCCATTAGGGACAAGGGTGTACAGAAAATGGATGGATGGAACTTACTCTGTAACATTTACCATGGTGGAGCATACAGAAAAATGGTTTTTGACCACTTATTTTTGCACAAAGCTCATCCCACTATTCCAATGCAGGAGCTTCTAAACTTTTAAGACCACAGTCTCAAAATTAACATCGCAAGAAACTTGCAATGCCGACGAAGTGACATTAGATTGAGCACCAAAACATTTTCCACCATTATTGTGCATTAGTTTCTTGCCAAAATGTCATCTGAACAGAGCTGTTTTGTTAAATGAGCTCTAAGGAACCTTGAGTGAAATTTATACAGATTGCTGCATTTGTCCACAGACAGCTGCTCTGTGCCCTCTGCTGCCAGAGAAAACAAAGAGCCATTCGAAAGCAAAAGAACAGAATCTCTGCCATATAATTTTAATCTATCAACTACCAATAAAAGGGTATCAATTTGCTATAGTAACAGTTATTAAAATTATATTTGTTCATTGTTTGACAGCTTCTTTATCACTGGAGGAGGAGAATAGGAATGAATATCTGTGTTGTTGTAGTACTTTTGAGAACCAGCTGCAGCTCAACTTGGCAGATTTTTATTTTTTACAACTCATCATTGTTTAGCGTAAGTTAAGGTTTTTCCACTTGCCTATAGAAAACAAGAGAGACAGATGAGTACTTGGCTTCTGGATACTGACTGGGAAGCTTTTGTTTCGGCTATCACCAAGGGCATACCACTGTAATCACCTCTGCCCATATGGTGTTTGCTGCCATTGAAGAAGTGGTGATAGGAAGGCTCTCACTCAGATCAACACCAACCCATGGAAGGAACTGGCACAAAGCTTTCAGAGAAAATGCTGGAGAATGAAGTGGGAACCAAAGCTATGAGGAAATCAGTTCTATAGTTACAACAAAACGCCTTCGAAAAGCCTCTTGGAGTTTGTGTGTTATGACTAGACGTTCTGTGTTCTATTAGACAAATTTTCCAAATCCAAACATGCACATTTTATCTTTTAAGAGAGAAACTGACAGTGGAATATCTCTACGGTGGACCTATTAGTTCACCTTTAAGTCCTTGAACACTACCTTGGTAGAAAAAGTTCAGATTTTCCAACTCCAGTGTTGGATTACCAAGGTAACTTGGTAAAGCAAAACTGCACAATAACATTAATGCTGCGATCAGACCACTTCACACGTCAAAAGTGCGTCCTACTCTTCAAGCTTATGCACTTTGGAGTCAGATGCTTAATAATAAATGTCAGGACACATGTTGGGAGGAGCATCTAGACCAGGGGTGGCCAATCCTGGTCCTCGAGGGCTGGTGTATTGCAACTCTTAGACGTCTCCCTGGTCCAACACACTTGAATCCAACAGCTAATCACCTCCGAACTGCAGTCAGGTTCTCCAGAGTCCTGCTAACGACCTCATTATTTGACTCAGGTGTGTTGAAATTGAGACACATCTAAACATTGCAGGAGTCGGCCCTCGAGGCCTGGAGTTGCCCACCCCTGGTCTAGAGTTTTTGTTCCCCATTCTCTTTGCACAATGGCAGGTGAAATATTGAGAGAGTCTCTTGGCTTTATCTGCTAAAAGCAGAAGAATGTTGTTGTTGGACGCCTCTGCGCCATGTTTGAATTCACCAGATAACTCAGAGGTGCTTTGAGTTTGAGTTTTACAATCTAGCTGTCTAGTGACATGGGTCGCTTTCAGCGCTATTCCTGTCTGACCCGAGCCCAGTTTGGCAAAATGCTGAACCGGATCGGTGCCAGCATCTCCTGGCAGGACACCAACTACAGGCCACTATATCAGATAGTGGAGTCTCTCTGACTGGTTGACGCTCTACATTGAGCAGAAAAAGTTCAGATTTTCCAACTGCAGTGTTGGATAAACTTGATGCCCATAGAATGCTCAAAATGCTTTAAACGTGAGACTTCTTGATGTGCCCAAGACACTAAAATCATGTTCGATCTGAATGTAGCACCTCTAGATCATCTAGATGTTAGTGATGAAAAGTAAGACAAAACTGGAAGAAAAGACGGTAAATACCTGATTAAGGTTAGCCTTCTATCAGGGCAACGACCCTAAAGGTTCCCACTTGTTTTTTTCAACGCCAAACAGTCATTGCGAGGTCATGTGGCTTTGGGACATTTGTGTTCACACATGAATTTCATTCACAAGCAGACCACCTGGGGACACCCCTCTGATTCAGTAGACGATACTCCTTTACTGTCCAGGTTGACAGTCTGATTATTATAACAGCTATTTAGTGAAGAAAAATAAAAATTCACATTATTACTCACTGTGTCAGATAGATGTAGTCATGTCCCCTGCAGATAAAAAAAGACATAGTGGAAGTGGACTCGTTAAAGCAAATATCAACATTCCCGTTCAGGTGCATTTCTGCATGAAACATGGTAACAAACTTCTGAGCAATCACACAACAGTTTGTTCAGAGCTCTGACATGACTTTGATTGTACAGCCTAACAATCCTGCCACGTTCATGGCAGATCGCCTTTTGCCTTTGGCATCAAGAGGTGTCTATGTGTTGTTGTCTGAATCTAGCCTTAAACCTTTGACTTGGACTAGGTGAGAAGCACCGTGTTTGAATCCTTTTACATTTTTTTACTCTTTTTCTTTTTGCAAGTTGAGTTTCTTCTTACAGCCTTGTTATGATTTATACTTACAATCTTTGAGAAAATATGCGCTTAATCCCAGGCCTTTAGTGCCTTTGCCGGTGGTTGAAGCAAAGCACAGATGACATTAGAACATACTACCAGCATATTCTGTTGATTGGAACATGTTGTAATCCATATTGTGTGAGATATTGCCGATCGGGGAATTAATCAGAGCAATATCAAAAAATGAAGATGAAGTAACAACAGGGGTCAGAATGAACTTCCTCCCAGCATCCCAAAGCTGATAAAAATAATGACATGAAAAAAGAAATATTAGGAAATTACTAAATAGCGTTTGGGAAAACCTGAAGATGATTAGACTGTGTGCTCCACAGATCATACAAATGAGAAACTTCATACAAATGAGAAACTCATCAGACAGTCATAACAAGATACTTGGAAATTTATTCTTTTTCTTATTGCCAATCAAGCTGGTAGAACGGCTTTATCGCTTTTCCCACAACTTCATCAGAACTTAATTCACGTTTTTCTAAACACAGGATGTTGGGTAAAAAAACTGTGAAGTAAAAGTGTGAAGAATGTGAGAAAGAGTGCTCGTTGCTCCTAAATGCAGTGTACACCCAACGCATCCAGCCATCTGCTATGGTAACGCAGCCTTCTTGATTAGCAAAATGTGTGGTTGACATGTTGCAAATGAGGCTCTACTCAGAACCAAAACATTAACCTGTTCAGCATGTCAACACAATGATCAAACAGATGCTGAAAAGTTCCCTCACTTGTGTTTTTCTGAACAATTGGCTAACTAAACGATGTGGACAGATTTTCTAAAATTTTTGCTCCAGGATATTCTACTGGTCCTATTCTGATCTACATAGACAAAATTAAACCTGTTAATTGGTGACTTTTACGGCAGCTGTAATGTTGAATTCTGGACTTTGGAATGAAACACACCTCAGTTAGAGCTGAACTAAAGCAGGAAACAGTTTGTGACTGTTGCTCCCTGGAGAGAGATTTCCCTTCAGAACAAACTAACAGCTTCTCTCTGACTGAGTCCATCTGAAGGAAATAAAACGGGAATACTCCAACACTGCAGCTTCAAGCTGCTCACACTCCTCACACTGAAGGTGAGTTGGACCTAGAACGCCACTCAAAATCATTTTGAGTGAAGTGGAGCCAATGACTGACTGGAGCTTCTGTGTTTTCAGCTTCATTCAGAGACTAAATGGCTTCCAGATCAGAGAAGGATCTCTGCTGCCCGGTCTGTCGCGATGTCTTTAAGGTTCCGGTTGTTCTGTCATGTAGCCACAGCTTCTGTAAGGAGTGTCTGATGACCTGGTGGGAGAGAATCTAGCAAGAGAGTGTCCAGTTTGTAAGAGGATATCTTCAATGGATGATCCACCTTTTTTAGAATCGGCTCAGAGAGTTTCAGAGGTTCTCTGCAGTCTCCACTCTGAGAAACTCAAACTCTTCTGTCTGGACCATCAGGAGCCAGTATGTGTTGTCTGCAAAGATTCAGAAAAACACACCAAGCACAGATTCATATCCATCGATGAAGCTGCTCAGCAACACAAGAAGAACCTTGAAGAAGTTCTGCAGCCTTTGAAGGAGAACCTGACTGTCAGGAGGAAAGTTCAAGAGGAGTTTGATTGGACCGCAGAGCACCTGAGGTCCAGAGCCAAAACACAGAGAAGCAGATTAAGGAGCAGTTCAGGAAGCTTCATCAGTTTCTAGCAGAGGAAGAAGAGGCCAGGCTGGCTGCACTGAGGGAGGAAGAGGAGCAGAAGTGGGGAGTGATAAAGGAGAAGATGGAGGCTCTGAGCAGAGCGATAGCAACTCTGTCAGACACAGTCAGAGCCGTGGAGGAGGAGCTGAGAACTGAAGACGTCTCCTTCCTGACCAACTACAAAGCTGCAGTGGAAAGAGTCCAGCGCTGCCCCCTGCTGGAGGATCCACAGCTGCCCTCAGGATTTCTTATAGACCAGGCCAAACATCTGGGCAACCTGGCCTTCAACATCTGGAGCAACATGAAGGACAAAGTGTCCTACACGCCTCTCATCCTGGACCCAAACACTGCTGATTCTCGACTGATCCTATCTGAAGATCTGACCAGTGTGACTTTTGGAGAGAATCAGCTGTTTCCTGATAATCCAGAGAGGTTCAACACCTTGTGCGCTGTCCTAAGTTCTGAGGGCTTTAGCTCAGGGAAGCACAGCTGGGATGTTGATGTTAGCGGCAGTGAATTTTGGGAGCTTGGGGTGTTAGCAGAGTCTGCCCAGAGGAAGGGAAAAATGGAGTCTGGATTTCTGGTTCTATGCTTCTATGAAAGACAATATTCAGCGGAGTCTGCAACAGCTCCTCCTAGAGAACTCTACATTCAGAAGATGTTCCAGAGGATCAGAGTGGGACTGGATGAAGAGAAAACTGATGTTTTCTGATCTGGATACTAACACACACATACACACCTTCATACACACCTTCACGGACAAAATGTTTCCATACATCAACACGGTAGACAAAGTAAAAATCCTACCAATGAAGATCTCAGTGATCAAATAGCAGGTCTGATGTTCTCAGCATGAAGAACACAAAGTCCACACTTTATTAATCAGTGTTTCTGGTATGCCCATGAATGTGAAGCATAATGACATCTATTAATGATAAGAAGATCATGTACAACAAAGAAGGTTTTCTTGGCCCACTGGAGATTAATTTTGGGATGCTGGAAAAAAAACTATTGTGTGGAAGTTAAGCACACAATTTTTTTTTTTTGCACAATATTTCCTTACTTTCCTGAAGAATTACAGATTTTTCAATAATTTATTAATTTGGGTCATAATTGTATAAAATCGAGGTTCACTTTTTTATTGAAAAAGAGTTGAGTTTATTGAAATCATAAATCAGTCCAGCTGTTTAACAGTTAGACTGACCATCTGGAATGAATTTTAGTGATATCTTAATGAATTACAAATTTTTTAAGACATTTCTAAAAATTTAAGTCAATGTTAGAAAGTATAGCAGTTAACACTTTCATTAAAAAACCATTAGACGTAGGAAGATGGTACACGGTTCAAAGTTTTCCTTTAGTTTCCTCAGACATCTTGAAATGTTGTTTGGCATTTTTACTGTAAATGCCAAACAACATAAATATGTATTTATAATGTATTTATAATGAATTTGTATAATATGGTTATACTGCCATTATTTTTTTTTTTGAAGAAGCCGATAATTTTTGTGTTAAAACAGAGAGACTTGGAAAAAAGTTATTTCTGATATAGACAGTCATGGAATATTTTGAGCTATAGATGTTATTCATTTTTGAGTCCACATTGGAAAAACTTTGAATTTATGGCTAACAATATTGTTTATGCTAAAAGCCTTTGATAGCCCATTTCAGTCACTGGAATGGCCCTTTATTGTTAGAAATATAGATATGGTAGTCTGGAAATATTTTTTTAATTCATGATTATTTTTTTATAAATGATTTTTTTGGAAACGTGATGCAGAACCACCAGTAGGCAAAATGCACTGTAATGGTAGTCCCCAGTCTCAGTTGAAGTGTGAAAAGATCCAGCAAGGCTAACTTAATGTGACATGGGATAGGATGCGCAAGGAATTGTGGGGCTGGGAGTAGAGCTACATTAAGCTAAATCCATTATAGTGACTAACAATGGCTAACAATATTGTCTAAAGACTGGCGGGATGTTGGGAGCAGAGTGTGCGGAGAGGGGCGGGGCAAGGAACCCACTGATGACTGCTTGCAGTTCTAGTCATGTTCTGACAGAAGAGGTTTGGAAAAAATATGTTATTTCTTTTTACCCTGACTATAAATGACACCATTCCTGTGAGATGTTCACAAGCAGCTGCCGGTGGGCAGAATCTGAACTAGTCACAAGTGGCTGACTTGCTGCACCGTGCTCTCCACAAGAAGACCATCTTACTTGCTCAAGTGTGCCACCTAATTGAACTTTAGCTGGACGGCACGCATAAGGCTGGATCTCATTAAGGCAGCGGCATGAAAAAAACAATCTCTCATATCTGTATTTTAATTGCCAGCTCTCCTTTATAATCAGATTAGCTGGAGAGAGCAGTGAAGAGGCAGATAAGACAAAGGACTAATTGAATTAGAAGAAAGGCAAGAGAGTGCAGGGAGGGAGGGGCAACCAAACAGAAAAAGACAGTCAGAGAATGCAAAAGAAATAAAAAGACGGGATAGAATAAAGAAATCAAGGTTTCTGGGGATAAACTGAAGTCAAACAGTCAAGAGGTTTCAGGATTTCTCCAGCGGTTCCCCTCTCTGGTACCGGGTGGGTATTGGCTGATTTGTAGTCGTGTCTAGTTTCTGTAAATGCCTGGAGTTTGGGCACCATTATTCTGAGTACGACATGGTTATTGTTATGGCAACAGCTCTGTCCTCCTCTTCAAGAGATAGTGGTTATCAAACCCACTCATCACGCTGATGAAAGAATTGAGATGTCTGTTATGGTTTGATCAGTAAGCAAGTGAAACAGCCCCAGTTTTCTCACTGTGGATCCAGGCTGAGTACTCAGAGTGAGACCACTGTGTTCTCACCAGATCAGAATTCAAAATCTGCATTGGGGTGGGGATACCATATTGTCAGCCCTAAAAGGTATTATTCTGCCTCGGTCATGCATTCATGGTTTCATATAGATCATTATAAAAGCTACTAAAGTCCTGACAGAATTATCCATCATCTCTAACAAGGCAAAGTATTACGATAAAAGCAAGAATAGACAATGGATGTTAAATGGAGGAAATATTGAGGGGTTTTTTGTCTAATTTTATGCTATTTACTTAAATTAATGAATTAAGGTGTGTACAAGGTGAAATTAATTTGTGTGTCTGCTAATTTAACAGTGTTGAATAACTGATGTTCAAAGGCCTACATGTTAACCTACATCTGACAGGTAATCTGCATTATGCATATTTGTTAAAATCATCATTATGTCATGACAGCATGACATAAGACAGATACCTTAAAAATCAAGCTCCTCTGCTTTCTCCAATGCTAAATGCGGTATACACCACTCAGTTAGAATCACTAATTAGAGCCTTTACTACACAATGCTACGGCTAGCTATAGGTGATAAGGTGTTTTTCCACCATTTGCATGAACACTAGGTTAATTGACGCACTAAGACCTCTTCCTGGCTCTGATTGGTTGCTTTTTACTGGGAGTGGTGCATTTATTCAGACAGAAACTGTAGCACCGAAAGGAGATACATTTTTTCATACAATACTGTCACGACATGATTTTACAAAAATATGTTTCTTCATATTTGTTAAAAGTTACATATTATTGTCTGACCAACCATAACCAACAGTGCATGTTTATTAAATTGACTTGAACTGGTGAGGAAAATGTGCTTCATGTTTGAACAGAGAGATGCTGAGAGCGTTGTTACTTAGCACAGGTAGCTGTCAAACCCCGCCTGGAAGGATCAATTTTCTTTTCAAAGTCAGAGCAAAGCAGAAAACACGTAAACAAATGCAGAAAGCATACTTTGTTTGTTAAGCTAACATACCATCACCTTACCACGGACTGTTTAAATGATGTATTGGTTTTACAACAAATGTCACAATCTTTCAAAAAACAGGTCTTACCTTTCTTATTATGGTTCATTAAAATTTGAACTGACATTTCAGTTCATGAGTGTTTTCTTAGAAGTTAAGGGTGATGCTCCTTTGGTCACCATTGGTTTTCACGTTGGAACTTCGTCACATGTTAAATTTTTGTGTCATGAACTCTGACCTTAACTGAGATAAGTGAGGTCTACGTTGCTTTAGATATTGTTTTGGGTTCCATTTTTACAAGCTGGATGATTTGTTGGTCCCTCTTAACCAACATTTGGGTATTGTGAAGGTTTGTCAACTTCCTTTTCATTGTGATAAATGTCAGTGACTTTGCTTCCCATCACTTCCAGATTTTATAGGGATTGGTACGTCTCGTGTTGCTTTTTTGAAATCTTTTAGCTTGACGTCATGTTACCGGACAGGTTCTAGTTGAGTGATTTCTTGATTCTTAGGTCTGAGTGTTTTTTTTTTATAGTTTCCATTGATTTAAGATGTTTAGACGTAAAGATTTAAAATTTCTTTGCATTTTTTTTTTTTGCTAATTATGCCCCCCCTCCCGCCCAAAAAACTGTGAAGTTCCATTTATAATTGACTCGATCACTATTTTTCTTCACCATTTCATCAAACTGTGTTAAAAAATAACACCAGTCACTTGAGGATACTTTATTAGTGATTAATATTTCTACTCCAGAAAATAGATATTCTATTTTGAATTCAATAGATTTACTACTTTCATTGGTCGCACCACATGATTTATACAATACATTTGATCAGTAAAGTGATCAAAATCCTTTTAAAACATAAAAATAGAATTACTTCCAGTAACAATGCATTACAAAAACAACAAATTAAAACACCAATTTAATTCACATACAAATGAATGAAGTAATCTAATCATCAACTTTGTAAGATTTCAAACATTGCAAACATGCTTCTTTCAATCGAAAAGATTTCAGTGAACTTCAAACTACCATGTTACGACTGGGGACTTTAATGTCCATTTGAACAAAGGGAAATGCTTATTTTCAAGCATTTGTAAACCTTTCGCAGTCTTGCTATCAGATTCGGAAATGACGCATGTACATCTTTTTGTAGTAAAAGATTACATCTGGAGTTTGTGGCCATGTGAACAAGTCTTGGCATCAGACTGTCGCATGTGCTGACTTGAACTTCTTCTCTCACATCCTGAAGTACCTGGCCCACAAAACTTGCCATGTAAGTCTTGAGACTGGCTTGTTCCTTTGATGGTTCAGGATTGCTTGGTGCAGTTTCAATGTGGCACACAGTTTCTCTCAAGTTGACTCTTACTGGCTGGTAAGAGACATGCTTTCATTACCGCATGCTTGCGAAGCATACTTCTCTGGGCTGCACATGAAGACAAAACCTGGTGTATCTTCAAGGTTCCTTTAACAGCAGGTACATTTTCTGGATCAGTCATCATACTTCTGTATGCTCTCATTGTTCATCCAGTGGTAAGTATGTCTAACATAGAGATCAGCATCCCTCCTTACAGCGCCACCAATGCCACCTGGGGCACCCTTTTCATGGCACTTTTCTGAGTAGTTCCATGTCACATGGTTGAACCCAGTCAGAAAAGGCACAGTACTAGGAGGTAAAGTTTGATCTGTTCCCGTACTGTGTAACAGGTCCATTACTGATAAAAGGAAGAACTGTAATCTGTGGACTGGTTTTGCGATGCTCTTTCAGTATGAGCTCCAGGTGTGCCCATACTGCTTGCTATCATGGCGGAGGCTGTTGACACTGTGGCATATGATCTGGTGCTGTGGGCTTTGTAGAGGACAGCAGTGTGAATTGTGGCCTGCCTCCTAATGATAAGACAGTGCTCATCTTGCATGCATAATTTTCAGAAAGTCATAGGTATAACAGCTTCTGATTCAGTCAGATTTTGCTTTAGGTCATGGAACTGCTCTGTTTGGTGGATCCAGTTAACTGATGAATGGCAAGTGCTTCAAGCTTTTTCTAAAATAGTTATTTTAAGTCCTGGATTATCCCTGTGTAGGTTTTTAAAAAACATTTCCAAAGGTTTTCTCACCAGTTTTTGATGTAACTCTCTCCCATTGTTGCCAAGAAATCTCAGTGCAGTCTGTGTCAGGGAATCCAATTTCATCAAGCAGCACTTTCCACATACACGATCCATACATGCTTTGCTTTTAGGGTCACATACGATCATTTTCAGTAACTCTGAAATGCTGTTGGTCTCCAGAAGTCCTCTTTGAAATAGTTTGCTTACCAAAAGATTAATATTTTCATGTTGCATACAAGCGCAGGTGTCTCTAAGATGCAACTTCCTGTTTTTGACTGGAATTCAAAATTTAAATAAGTCCAAAATTTTTTTGATGGTCACACCACATGATGTTTTGCTAAATGGACATTATCAGACAGTTTATATAATAAAATTCTAACTAAAAATGCTTTGAAAATGTGTTCAGAATGAATAAAACACTTTGAAAGTCATGCAAAATAGGAAATAAAATATATTTGAGCAGATTTAATGTTATTTTATTTAAGACATTTTTGAAACAGCAATTTACTTTGGACAGTCACACTACATGATATTTTGACCCTTCAAAGATCACAAAAATGGTCTTTCAACAGATATATGCATATCTGTGGTTTCTTTTTATGCGCTTAAACCATTTTTTTTTTACTGTGAAGAGCAGAACTGGACAAAAAAATTGGCTGTCATGTCATTGAGCCTTTTCCAACCTGTGACTAATAAAAATATGACATTTAAAATATAGATTAAATCAGACCAATAAACAAAATATTTATAATTCAGAAATGTGTGTTTAATACCTTGCTTTAGGATGTTATAAAAAAAAAGTTTAATCCGACAAAAGAGCCTCATCAGAAATGCATATTAGAATTGATCAAATATGACTGCATGACTTCATCATGTGAAGTTGTGAAGTCATACAGTGATGTATGTGCTTGGTATACACTGTGAAGCTCAAACTGAATGACACATAGCACAAATATCCCCATACAACACACCTTAGGTTGCTTCTTTGAGCTCTTGAGTTAAAAAAAAATAGTGCATAACAAAATACTTCAGAAAACAAGACAGCAAATTAAAAAAAAAAGAAAAAGTCAAAGTCGGGCCAAGTGCAGTTACTCTGCGGTACGATACTTCTCAAAGAGGAGTCGGCGTGGCGTGGTGGCTACCCCAAGGCAAGCCCCGCTCTGAAAAACTTCACACGCACCCCATCAGCGTGAGTAATCTCACGGCTAATGTCTAATATCTAATGGCCTTAATCAAAAGCCCTGCTATGATTCTCTCAGCACTTTGTTAATAAATCACCGCGTTAATGAAAATGGGCCATGTCACGGCACACCGCTGCCAGACCGTGCACAGCCACGTTCGTTAAAGCAGCTTCCTGTGGTCCTGCTGTCATTGCAGTTCCTTCTTTTTCTTTCTTTTTTCCTTTCATTCGGTTTCTTGTATTTATTTGATTTATCTTCCTGTCGTGAGAATAAACGTCTTTTATTTTTCGTTTCAACTTTTCCCTGTCATGTTTGGCTTCTGGTTTATTAACCAACGTCATTTTCCTGACATCTAGAAATCCCTTCACCTTTCTACTCTCTTCCTCCCCACCTTCTTTTACTCACCTGAGTTCCCTTCATCCACACTCACTCTTAAATCCACACACTTTCCTTCTTTCGCTTCGTTCCCTCACAGTGCTCTGATGTTAACCAGAGGTGTGGCATTGTATTGTGTTGTGTGGTCTTGGTGGGCGCGTTGCGTGGTGAGGAGGTAATTAACTGCTCCTCATTAGACAACAAGCTCAATCAGTGCATGAGAATGACTGCATGTGGACTTGAATACCAATAGCAGGGGGCCTATGGCAGATGTACATGCACACGCACACGCACTCACACACACATGCACTCACACAGACATTCACATGACCTTGAGAATAAATGGAAGGAGCGGTTAATGAAGACTGCATTCCAGCTGTTGTTATAAAGATTTATCAAGAATAAGAGATTCTTTTTTTTTCCCTGTGATTTTCCTACTTAGCACACTGGCAGCCCCACATGGCAGCTGTGGGGAAGTGTTATGGATGTATGTCTATAAACCTTGTCAGATAATTACCAAAAATAATAAATAAGTGATGCAGAGACTGAAAAAGAGAATATTACATAATGTCAATAAAATGTGTTTTAATTACAGAAAAGTTCTGTTACGGTTTACGTAATAGAATATAGGGGAGGACTGCTGACTCGTCCTCAGTCGGAGCCTTGAGAGGATTGTGAAGCAAATAGCAATTTCTAAGTTTGAGGCAGATTCAAAGTGAAAATGAAAGTGAGAGCTGCCTTGCGTTAACAAATCTCTTTACCACACGCAATGTCCAAAAGGTTGTGGAGAAGCAAAGATGTGTGGAACAAATGTCTTTCAAATTTTAAATTTGATTTGGAAATCAATAAGGGAAACACAGAATCCAATCTTTGTCCGCGTCCATCTGCCTTTGTTTAATATACAAATTTGTGGAGAATGACAGGATTCAACAGCCTTTCATATTCTCATATTATTAAGAATCATGTCCAAAAGATGTTTTAACGTGAAGATTTATGAGGACATTTTCAAATTGTCAGTAGCCACATTTCCATTACAGATGTTCCTAAGACTTTGGTCAGATCATCATATGCTTAGCACAAGCTCACGGCTATATCTGTCAGACACTTCATTACCATAAGATTTCATTTAATCAGCAACATAGAATCATGTCATAGCTCGTCATACACTTTGTTATTAATAGTTGTATGGCAACCTGACTTAGCGGTTAAGTAGGTTAATGAGTTTTACACGGGTATGTGTTGCAGCTGACTGCAGCTGCAGCCAGACCCTGCTTTAAATACACTTTGAAACCATGACAACGCATACATATCTATATAGTTATCATTGAAAACAATTTAATGACTTATTTTCATCATATCTTGTTGCGTATGGTGAACTGACAACTCCTCTGACGGTCGGACTTCTTAATGTGCATGCAGGCATGGTACTCACTGCATTTATGCTATTCTGACAGCGTATGGTAATCTGATAGAACAACAGCTCTCAGTGACACTCCAGTCCTATCTAATAAGGACTGGAGTCTTCTGCATGGTAAAGAGCCGTGCAGAAGAATCGGACTGTTTCTGAATGTCACATCACTATATTGCAGACTTTTGGACACAGCGTTGTCCCATATCTGCGACAAGTTAGTCAACACCTCCGCACAATAATTCAGTGCAGTGAGTGACTTTTTTTCCATCACAAATGCTTGTGTGTCTCTATACAGCTTGCTTTGCTAGCATCATGTCAACGGAGCTTACCTTTCTTTGAGCTACTTGTCTAAGTGATGAAAAAAGTTAGACGTAGTCCCACCATCTGTGAAAGCGAAGCGATGCTGAGTTAGCTGTAGCCATCGGATTTCTTATGATTTATGCAGCGCTATTCTATTACTGACGATTAGACAGACATCTTCTGCCGATGAGAGAAAACCACAGCACACGTCTTTGAGCACCGCGTGCGAATGAAAGGTGGGGAGGGGAGGGTGGAGTAACAGAAACACGTAATTGCTTGGATTTTAATCGGTGCGTTTTGCATCCACCGAAAACAAAGATGTTAACAAATAAACTGGACAGTATTCTGTGTGCTTAGTGATATTTTCACAGTTGCGGTCTCGACTGGTCTTGAAATAAAATGCAGAGTCCTCGGCGCCCGAGACCAAATGCGGTCGAGTCCGAGACAAGACCGAGACCATCAAAATATGGTCTCGAGACCAAGACCGATCTCGAGTACTACAACACTGCTTTGTATCTTAAAAACACAAAAATCATAGAACACAGCTAACAATTGAAATATTACATTTTGCCAAGTGCCGTCGTTAAACGTCAAAATGTTGGTCAGTGTTTCATTTATTGTGGTTGAAAAGCAACTCCAAACAGGTTGGGTTTTTAGTCTAGGAACTCTGTTTTGGCACCACTACTCTGTTCTGGTGGCAGCTGCAGGAATGTCAGCAAGTTGCAACAGATTCCTGTGCAAACCAATTCTCTTTCTGTTTACCGAATGATATCTGAATTAAGCTGTTCTTATTTATAATGCTTGCATTTACCGCAGCAGTGAGTGAATTACGGTGATGGATGACCTGATATTGTCAGAAAAAACGCCCAGTGCTAGAGGTCAGAGAAACAATTTGGAATGAAAAATGCAATTATTAGTCGTACAATCAGTTTGTCACAGTTTTTTTTCTGCTATGACACTTTTTATTTATATGCGATGATGATAAATAGTTCACAGTGACAGAATAAATGAGACATCAAGGCCAACCTCTAATGTCTAAGTTTTAAAACTAATAGAGTATAAATAGGGTAACCTGCTCCACCTTTTCTCCTCCTAAATAACCGCTCTTTTACTGGCTGCTCCGCTTTTCTCTTAAATTTAAGCACCCATTGTTAAACCGAGATGGCTCTCCCAAATCCGCCATGATGGAGTGGAATATAATTTCTGCTTTTAACATCGCCTTGGGATGAGACGCAGTGAACTGGACTCTTGGATAAAGGTGTCGAGCGAATCTGAAGGGTCGTAAATGTCCGTCTCTCATGCGAGCGGAGGAATAAACACACAGGCTGATGAAAAGATGGACGTGAGAAGAAAAAGTATGAATCGGAGGGTGAGCGAGATTCTAGGAGATAAATGAAAAAGTAAAAACATGTCAGTATTTTCATAAATGCACAATTGGCTTTATTCTCTAAAAGTGAATTCATAGAGAAAGACCTGACCGTGAATGTGTGGCTCATTTACAGTTTTTGTTGACTCAAACCGTTATCAAGCGGGCCTAAACTGCGACACTCGTGGTCAAAGTGACACATTCTGTTAGCAAAAGGCGCTAACCGGGCGAAAATATTTAAAGATATCAAACAAGAGCAAATATTTCTTTCAAACAACATGATTTGCTAAAAAGTAACTTTTCCTGTTAATTGTTGCATAATGGACAGCAAAATATAGCATTTTATTGTCAGTGTAGCCCAGAAGTTTTCAAAGTGATGGAGAGCTAGCCACAGCAAACCACTCCCCCCAAAAAACATTATTGCTGTGATTTCTATTGCTAAGCGTGATGTCACATTCACACATGTATGGTATGATGTTGTGTGGTTTACCTGCTGTAGCTCTGCTTAGCACCACATGATACAACACTTACTGGAACGAGAGAAGAGCGCGAAAGCCCCCTAGTGGTGGATGTAGCCACTACCAATCAATCCCAGAAAAAGCATACTAGCTGATTACTGATGCATGGATTGGAATTCTCTTAAATAAAAAGATGCTTTTGTCATATGATGAAGGGGAATGCCTCAATAATGTCTGTTTTAACAAAACAATGACCGTAAACACACCAGGAAGAAGCAGCGCATCAGATCCAGACAAACAACATTAACCGTTATGGAACAGCCAGCCCAGTTCCTGGACCTTAATGCAACAAACATCATGTGTTTGTTAATAAAATGCTGTTTTACCGTCAAAAATTGTGAAATGCCATTTTCCCCAAATGCATTCACAAATATGAACATGAGTTAAATTCAATATGTACTAAGCTAACTTCACTTTTTTAAAACTCTATAATGTGTTTGTATCTGAACACTCGTTTGCGTCATTTCTAAATTGTGTTATCAAATGCAGTGAACGATAAGATTATCTGTTTAGTGTTTACCAACGTTGTTTTGAGTTACACTGAGTCTGGCAATGGTCTGAATTTCATCCCAAATCCTTCCACATGGTGTTCTCTCCGCTCTCATTTTCTCGTTTTTACTAACGTCTCTGTCTCAGTGCATCCAGCAGAAAGTTCAAATGCCTGAAGCAAAACACAGGTTGTGCTTGTGGATGCACAGCCAATGAAGGTTGGATGTTCAGTCAGGGATCTGCTCAATATGAGTTCTGTCCAAAACCTACATGATAGAGGACAACAGGAAGCGGTTGGAGGATTATGGTGCGCCATGTTTTAGAATGACGAATCATTATAAAACATGGTTTGTGATTTTAATCATGCTTCTTATGTAATAATGAAAAAACGGCCAGTGCAAAATTTTGCTTTTTCGATATTTGTAATGGAAATGCTGTTGTCTGTAAAGTCCTGGGTGTATTTTTTTTTACAGGAGGCTAAGTGAAATGCGATGACAGCAGAAAGTAGCTCATGCTTTTAGCACTGTAAGTGACGAGGCGACTTAAACTACTGCATGAGAGAAACAACTGAAAATCACTCTTGTGAGTCTTTCTCCCCTATTTTCAGGTAGTGTTGATCAAAACGTAATATATTTGTAATCTCTACACTAAGTCATTTTAAAAGGAACCCTTCATTATTTTTGTGAACTTTAAAAGCATTTTATAGTTTTTAAAGTCATTTGACATGGCATTTCAATGCCTCAGTTGTGTATTAGATAATAGCTCTTAAGCTAACAGCAGAAGGTAGGAACCTGTTCATTGTTGCTTTTTTATGAGGAAACACGTTTAAAGGCAGATATTATTTTAGTTTATAAGCCTTAATAGGAAGGTAGTCATTATGTTTTTCTTACATGTCAGTGTGTCAGTTGTGTACTAGATAATAGCCATTAAGCTAACAGCAAAAGCTAAACTGTTTACTGTTTTTGTGTGAGCGAACATGCACAGATATTTAACTATAAGTTCTTTGTTTTCTTTATTAGCTTTTATAGGTAATTATTATTTTTGTGAACTTTGGATTAATTTTTTTTCTCTTTTATGAATAGTTGGAATAGTTTATGTGTCTCAGTTGTGTATCATTAGTTTAACAGCTTAATCTAAGCTCTTATCTTAGATTAAGATAAACCCGCAAGACAGTTTTTCCTAAATCTTTAAGTTGTTAAACTAGCCGTTAGGTTTACCTATCTATTGTAATTTCTATGCAGAAATATGTGAAAACAGATAATTTTGCAGTTTATTATAATTTTTTTACTTTAATTGAAAATTCATCGTTGATTCTTTCTCCCCTATTTTCAGGGTTGTAACGTGTCGTTGCATGGTCATTGGATGAGAGATTTATGATTCACTTACGCAGAATAAGCAATATGCATGTTTAAGTTGTTGAATGGTTTGGTTTTCTATAATTCTGTTATAGTGAACTGGTTATCATGTAGAAATGTTTGATGCGTTTAGTTGCTGTTATTTTGATGAAAACTGATTTTACTGCAGATATGTTGGAGATCATGTCAGATTTGTTTATATTTCTGCTTTCACTGGTCCTCCAACACTATTGCCTTCCTGCCGGTTCACTTCGCTCACAGCTGCATTAGCAAAGATCCTATTATCTACCCTCGTTTCACAGCTTAAAGTGCTCCATTTTGATCTTCTGGCCTTATTTACTAACACACCAAATAGTAGCGATAGCCATAATAACTCAGTGCTCAAACCCTGCACAGATAATCTGTTCATTCACTCTGTTATTTCATCATAAAATCGTATAAATGGAATCATTTTGGGAGTCCGTGTCCTATCATCCGTTCTGCTGAGCTTCACGCGTTCTCCACTGCGGTCTCAGAAGAGTTGGCTCTTACAGAGTCACATCCCTGCAGAATAGCCCTGAAGGACATTATGCTCATTGCAGCTGCATCCTAAACTTCCGTTTTTTCCCTTTATTGTTTTTTTAAATTGTATGCTCTGCTTGTTTCTAATGAAAACTGTCCACTACTCCCATTGCGTATTGGCCTGGCTGCGCAGCATTACCTCCTCCGAAGTGTGTTGTCCCCGATGAAAACATGGATACGCACTTGTTTGTCTCAATAAAACCAACTTCCTGTAAAAATCTTTCTGCTTAAGCTTGGAGACTGGGTTAGCTTAATTTCACAGCTAACCTTCCTGGCTGTTGTTCCCCCATTACTCCATACAATAGGAGTTTCTAAAAAAAAAGTTAATTCATTATTGTGCATTTTTCCTAATGTAAAACATTTTGCAGATGAACTCTCACTGCCTTCTCTAACCGTGTTCTGCTCTCTGTTTAGAGTCTTTAATGGCCTCTAACTCTAAATTGGATCTGTGTGTTTGTTTCGTTGTGTGTCTGAAAGCTTTAGAACAAGTTTTGTAAACTGCTTTACCCATAAATAATCCATTAGACAGTATTATGGTTCACACTGCAGGGTAGTTAGGCTAGGGCTCGCTTGTCACTTTGCTTACAGGCTTTAATGCTGTGCTTTGATTCTCATAGACAGCAGTGCAACAAAAGCTAGCTAACGAACACAACAGGCATGGTAGCCGAAGATGCTAATAGACACGGTTTTTAAAAAAAATAGGAAAACGTGATAAATAGCTTCCTAGAGGCAAATAAAATACACTGACCCACCAAGGCGTTTAATTAAATTCTTCCATTTGGTTTCCTTTTGCTTAGTGTCGGTTTTGGAGGTTCAGTCGAGTTGTGTTTTCATTCTGTTCACCGTCTCTTTGTGTCCTCAGTTCAGCTTATTTCAACCACTTGCTTCAGACTAAACACCAAACAGCTAACGATATATTTTGCAGGGATAGTAAGTTAACTGAACACTGCCTGTTTGTTTTTCTTCTTTTTTTATTTTTATCTTCTTCGCTTCAGTAAAAAGGAAGTCCAAGTAAAGTACCCTTGTATTTTAACCTCTTAAAATTAAGGAGGACACTCGTGTTGTCATGGAATTTCATATTAATCTTAGAGCCCTGCTATCATAGTTTAAACTGGGGAAGAAAATTGTCACTGACCAAATCAAGCTTTTTACCTATCCTAGAATTACAGAACAGAGATGATTTCCTTCAAATGTTAATTTGCGTTTTTTTGGGGGGAGAGGGGCAATTTTATTTTTGGGACAACTCTGAGTAGCCTAAAGGTCACTTCTATAATGATTTAGAGTTCATTAATTAAGGCAAGACTAAAACTAAAATGACTACCGCAATTTTTTCTGAAGGCCATGAGCTCTGAAATGACCACACTTCTTTGTGTGTATATATATATATATATATATATATATATAAAACTCCTAATTCCCATTACCCTCTCTACTATTTGCTGTTAATCAACATCTCACACGCTCTCCTTTGCCTCCCATGTGTCAGTGTGTTCATAAAGATGCTCCTCCTTATAAAGTACAGCTTTGTTTCTTTTTCCCCGCTCAGCACTCTGAGGATATTTGAGAGAATAATTGAAATCTGGTAAACAAAAAGTGATAGGGAAAACCGAGACTTAAAAAAAGCCATTGAACAGATGGAAATGTAGAAAATAACATAGGAACTAATACAGGACTGAAAGAGTAGAACACAATGAAAGGATGTTTTTGCTTCCTACATCTAAGGCAGGAAGTAAAGAAGGCAGCAGCTTTTCTTTGTGAGTTATTGTCTCCTTTATTGCGGCATCACCCAGGAATAGTTGTCAGTTTGTGAGCGTCCATGCATTACAGTTGTTCTTTTGTGCCTCGGTGGACCTTTTATAACTAATCCATGTTTTAGGCCCTCAAAGCAATATCCACTTATTTGTCAGTTCTTGTACCTTTTCCTTTTGCTGTTGTGATATTTTAAAGGAAGACCGACCAGGGAAACTGTAATCTGACGACACAGATTCTAGCTAAGTTGAAA
Source organism: Poecilia reticulata (assembly GCF_904066995.2). NCBI lineage: Eukaryota > Metazoa > Chordata > Actinopteri > Cyprinodontiformes > Poeciliidae > Poecilia > Poecilia reticulata. The sequence goes on from NC_088839.1 coordinate 5,715,315, forward strand.
ATATTTTTCTGCACTTCTTGTTCTGAGCAGGTATTAATTATTTGCTTTACTAGGAGGAGTGACGAAGAGTGTTTTATCAATTCAAAGCAAAAACAAGATGATCCAGAGCTGACAATATCTACACCTTAGCTTAGCAATTTGCTCAGCTAGCATGTTTAGCGTATAGTTAATAATCAGAACTGCAAAATAATAAACTGGTAGCAAAATAATGGTCATTGATGGATTTTCAACTCATATCAAAGATCCTACTGGAAGTTTTTAGTAGTTGGAACTATGTCCAATTCGGGCTAATTAAGCTCATGTTCCTGCCGAGTACATACATGTATGTCTACTGGATGGGCAATGCTCAAATTAAACGACATAATTTAGAATTAGACAATAAAAAATCAGTTAATAGTAGATACATTTAAGAAGTAAAGGTTTAAAGCAGAAAGAATGTAGGAGCTCTTAACTTCCTTATTTACTAGCCACATTCATTTCATTTCATTATCAGTTCAGGAACTGAATGGTAACGCTACGTCCCAAACCGTTCCCCGTGATACGTGCTGCTCTGAATGTACGACAGAGTTTAGCTCTTTGAAATCACAGAATATGGGCAGCAGTTCCATTATTCTGGGAATCATTCAAAGTATAATATCTAAACTGCTGGGCTTATGAAGCCACGGGCACTAAGTCAGACATGGATTCAGTTTAATGTGCCATGAATGACTTCATTTCATTTCACTAACCTCTGAAAGTTAGGAGTCTCCTCAGAAATTGAAATACTCAAAGGCATGTCTTGTCGCATTCAGCCTTCATCGAATGAAGAGGAATCGTTTTGAGGCAATGCTGAAGAGGCCTGGGGTAGAAATTCAATCACAAACTGAGCCGACAGTGGAACGTGTAGGGCAAACTCTTTAACCACCGTGAATGTAGCAGTGGGCGCCGTCTTTCATCAGAGGAATAAAGAGGGCCACATGGTTCAACTCGCACAGCAGATAATGGAATTTTAAAGCCTATACCCAGGTGGGTTTTTTCCCCCCCAAATCTAAACCTTGACCATTTCTTCCAACAGAGTGCTGATGTCCATATGTAAATCCACTGCTTTAGTTCTTATTAAAAACTCTCATGAACGGCTGGAAAATATAGAAAGCCAATGAAAGAATTGAGTTGTCTCTAGAAACTATTAGTTACAGATTAAGACAAACCCTACAGCCTGACTTCCACAAGTTTGACCGCAAGTATAAAATTGTCATTGACCATATAATTGCTCAAACTGGAATTAAGAAAATAAATTTGCTTAATGGAAACGTGCCAATTTAAAAAAAATAAAAACGGCTTTTGCACTAGGGTGAGATGGTTTTTTTTGGCTGTGTCGAAATTATTGTATTTCACAAAGCTGCAGTGGAAACACTTTGTTCCCGTCACACAATCAACAAATGTTACGACTGGCGGAAATGACAGGAAAAAAAAAAAAAAAGACATCAAGTGGTAGGAGGATGATGGCGCAAAATGGTTAACAACGTAAAGCATGAACAAACTTATTTTTTAAAATTGTATCTTATTTAATGAAAACAGCAATTGCAAAATTGTGATTTTTGCGACGTGAGCGGAACATCGACAAAGTCTTGCACTCCTTTGTTTGAAACTTCAGCTATTGTTTCCACACGTTGACTCTGCCTCAAGTATCTTGGTGTGAAAGTGAAGAGGTAATTTTTGAAGGAAGTTGGTTGCACTTGATTTTATTTAGTGGTCTTTGAATAAACAGGCATTGAATACAAATAATATTGCTTTCAACTTTCCCTTTTTCCCATAAAATCCCAACAAAAGTTTGTGACTGTAACAAGACAAAGTGTGAAGAAGGGGATGTGCATACAAGTAAGCCGGTCTGTCCAGTGACCTAATAAAACGGTTTATGACCTGGACATATTAAACTTGTGACCCGTCTTGTGTATTTTTGCTGACAACACAGGGAATAAAAGCTTAGTATTTCTGACAAGTTTCTTTTCACAACCTTCAACTTTTTTTGCAAAGAGTTTGCCTGTCAGCATCCTGCTGGGACCTTCCACATATATAACACTCCTCTTTGTAAGAAGCATGATGTTAACCTTTTCCGAAGTAGAAAGGGGAGAAAGAAGCCTTTTCCATATTGCTAAAACAAACTGTCAGAGATGCTTATTCACAATAATAGTCACCTGTCAAGTACAAGATCCTCATAGGAGCTTTGTGAGGTTCTTTGAAATGCCTTCTTTTATCCAAAGGGTTTCACGCTGAGGTCTAACACAACGATTAATGCATTCTCTAAGTCCCAGCCAAGGAGGGGAACACTGACAGTCATTCAAGACATGCTGACTAACACTGGAGCTTAATAATAAAAATACTGTAGTTACTGTATTTTGTGTTCCTGACTTCGTGAAATACAAGCTTCAGGGGCCTTGAAAGGGCAAGGTAGAACATTTTTTTGAAAACTCGTTGAGAGGAAAAAAAATTAAGGTGCAAGTAAATAAAAAAAAAAAAATAAATAAAAAAAAAAATATATATATATATATATATATATATAGAGAGAGAGAGAGAGATAAATATATATTTAAGAGAGCTGATTAAAATATTTACATTTTTTTGTCCATTTGTAAAAAACTTCCTGAAAGGGAGGATTTAAAAAACATTAAATAACAGTGCCCAAAATCATTTAAAAATGATCAAAAATCAAGTTTTCCTATTAAGTATTTCTGACTGTGTAAAATAATATTAGTCATTTATTTGCTCGTTGTTCCATCCTTAAATTTACTAATTTGAATAATAACTAATAAGATGTTTTTGGACACTTACTCATAATAACCAGAGTTGATCCAGTGAACAGAATTAGCGCCAAGAGGCTTCCTCCAATGAGATTATTGGCAAACAGAGTTTTAGTTTCGTGTAGACACGAGGACTAAAAGGTAATTAAAAGAGAGAAATTAAAGTTTGAAGCAACAGAAAATACAGAAAAATGTATGAGCTGCAGCGACAAACAGCCGATCAGCGGGGAGGAAATATCTATAGAACCCAGTTTAAAAAAGCAACACAAACACATAAAAGAGTACAATACAAACAAGAATAAGTGAAATGAAAGAGAGACATGGAACCTGAGCGTATGGAAAAGGAAAAAAAAAAAAAAAGATTATTATTTGTGCTCCGGGTCCCCTTAGGCAAATTAGAGTCAGGCCCCATGCAGAAAAGCCTGCCTGCCTGGCTTTGATCTTCCCTCTAATCAGATTGGAGCTCAGGGTTTAGGGGAGAAGGCACAACAATGTATTGCCTCTTATCTCTTTGAAAACTCCATGTGTGTCTGATTATTAAAATCTGTTTGTGTATGCATGGGGTGGGGTCCGTGTGTGCAGCACGGAGCTCATTGTGTGGCTGACTTGAGATTTTTAGATGATGAACTAGAGGCGCTCCAACCACACACACGCACGCACACACACACACACACACACGTTTTTATATTTTTCAAAAGCAGTTAGGGTTTGCAGTTTTTTCGCTACAGGTTTCCGTATCCATTGTTCCTTCAGGTGAGGCTAGCTGATGATTCCAAATTGGCTCTGATTATCAGTGAGTGGTGTGAGTGGTGTGAGCGAGTACGCCGTGTGGCAGGAACGAATCCTTGCAGGTATTTATCCCACATACTGTAAGATTTCAAAGTCACTTTGTTTTTTATTATCATCTCCAGACGACTTAAATATTAACTAAAAAAAACAAAACAAAATATAATCCATCCATTTTCCAGGGTCAGTGTGAACACTGCTGTGTGTGAACAGTATGCATTTGAAGTAGATCGAGCATAGAAACATCTCAAAATAACAGTTTAAAAAGTCTCATTAAAAAAACCAACATTCAATTCTTAATCTCTATTTTCAATATATTACCAATAGGACAAATTTGATTTTGTCAGAGGGCAAAAGGACGATTCTTTTACATGCCGTCCATAGCCGCACTGCCGCAGAATTGACTTCATGTCTGAAATTTGGAATTCCGATGGTCTGGAGGGAGCCAACAAACCACTGCAGTGACTGCTACTTCTGTGGCATTGATGTTACTGGGATCAGCAGAAAGAACCGGAGCAGCCTAAAGTATCCTGATCTTCAATCAGCACGTCGTCCTGTAGCTCATTGTGATGAAATTCCAGTACCTGTCTTTGGAGAACTTCCTGATAATAGTGACGAAGATTCCACCAGTGTTGAAGAAGAAGAAGACGAAGAAAAAGTGGTTTTTGACAGTGATGCTCCACATCCTTTTTCCCAAAATGAGTTGAACGATCTAGTTCGCGATCTCGGCTTGTCAAAATCCTTAGCCGAACTGTTGGCATCCAGATTGAAGGAAAAGAACCTCCTCTCTGACAGTGCTCGCATCACCTTCTATCGCAACAGACATCAAGAGTACCTCCGCTTTTTTCTGAAGAGAAGGACTTGGTGTACTGTACAGATGTTGCACAGCTTCTGCGTATGCTTGGAGTGCCACAATACGAACCCAAAGATTGGAGACTGTTTATTGACAGCTCCAAGTGATCGCTGAAATGTGTTCTGCTGCACAACGGCAACCTGTTTGCCTCTGTACCCCTCGCTCACTCGACTACACTAAAGGAGAAGTATGAAGCTGTGAAGTATGTGCTGGAGAAAATTTGTTATTATCAGCATGAGTGGTTCATTTGTGTTGACCTGAAAATGGTTAGCTTTTTGTTAGGACAGCAGTCCGGGTTCACAAAGTACCCATGCTTTCTGTGCATGTGGGACAGTAGGGACAGAGATCAGCATTACACGAGGAGGAACTGGCCTGTGCGGGAGGAATTGGTGCCTTGCAGAGTAAAGAACGTCATCAAGAACCCTCTGGTGGACAGAGACAGGATACTCTTCCCACCGCTGCACATCAAGCTCGGCTTGATCAAACAGTTCACCAAAGCTCTGGACAAGAATGGTGGCTGCTTCACTTACTTGTGCCAGGCTTTTCCAGGATTGACCATAGAGAAGTTGAAAGCTGGCATCTTTGACGGCCCTCAAATCCGTCAGCTTATCAGAGACTCAGATTTCGAAACAATAAAAAAGGAACTGGAAGCGTGGAAGGCTTTTGTTTTGGTCGTGAAGAACTTTCTTGGCAATACCAAGGCCAGCAGCTACGCAGAACTTGTCACCAATATGCTGACTGCTTTTAGAAACCTCGGATGCAACATGAGCATCAAAATACATTACTTATTCTCACATATGGATCGGTTTCCGGAGAATCAGGGATCAATGAGCGACGAGGAGGGCGAGAGATTTCATCAGGACATAAAAGAAATGGAGACCAGATATCAGGGACGCTGGGATGCAGTCATGATGGATGATTACTGTTGGACTGTGAAGAGAGACATCTCTGTCGCTGAGCATTCTCGGGTTTCCACAAAACGGAAGTTCAAGCCCTAAATTTGGAACAATGATCACGGTAACATGCACTTCACATGTCCATAACATTAATTTAAAAATGAACTTATCATAAAAACGTGACCTGATTGATAGAAATGGATGTTATTTTTGGATTCAGTAGTGGATGTTTGTAATAAATCAGTTGACAAAAGATAACTATTTTCCAAAAAATTGTTTTTGTAACCCTGTGTATTATTAACCAGAGAACGCAGATCAGTCAACAGCAGCCACAGCAACAGGGTTTGGCAAAAGGGAGACAGAATATCTACCCCGGAAAGCACTAAAGCATCGCCGTACCCATCTGCTGGAGTCTGGGTAGTAGCATGAAACTGTCTTTGAAATGACAAGGTGTGATTGAGATATAATTTTCCTACTGAACTGTAGATATCCTATTGTAATATTGTTTCTAATTGCGTTTTATACGGATATTTGTGAAACACTTCTGGAACTGAAGTCCTTTTGTTAAATGAGTTTGAATAATTATCATTGCTTTCTTTTTATCCTTTTTTATTGTTAAAACTTTTTCCTGGCTACTTAAAAGTTCACCCTTGGACCTTGTTTTGTTGTTGCTGCAGTGTTGACAAATTATTGCAGCCGCCTTCTGTTATAGTAACAACTACACTTCCTTTTTTATATATATTTCAGGCGGAAATTAGAGATGTTGACGATTTGACGGCTAAAATCCATGGTAGTTGTCGTTAGCCAGCAGTTTCTTTGGGCTCTTGCCTGCATGACGTCGCGTAGCAACATGTCTAAAGTGCGTTTTTCCATTTGTTTCAGCAACGCAGCTGCTGTACTTCACCCGCTTTCGTTGTACAACATGATTTAGTTCAACACTGAGTCAGGACGAGACACTTTCTGGGTAAGTTTTAAGCTTTTCACCTTGTTTAACATTGACATAGAGTCATAATTGATCACTTTGTTAAAATCGTGGTTTGCATGTGATATGCCCTCATTTCATCACCTTAGCTGCAGTCTGACGCTGAAAGTATTTCCTCACTGCCCGACTAGAAGGAGTGATGCAAGCACAGACCAACAGAGGGTAAGACTCATTAAAGCCAGAGGACCTTTAATTAAACAGTGTGAGAAAATGAGTGCCATGAGGTTGGTGTTAGCATTAGCGGCAGAGAAAGCCAAATGTGAAGTTCACTACAACATTTTTAAATCAGAAGTTGTGTCAGCTAAGTTTGAGAAGCTGTTACGTAATATTCAGCTATAGATTTCCTTTGCTTTATTTATCTACTTATTAACTTTGAATTTATCAATAGTAATACAGCACAGATAATAGATGCACTCTCAAAACAATTACTGAAGGAAGTTATTCCATCTGTTTTTCAAACCCCAGTTCTGGTTGAAACTCGTCAATCTGTTCTCATTTCTTATTCTTCATAGTGTTGATGCCCAGTTGAAGTAAATTCATTCTAAGCTTTTCGCCTGTACAACAGCATAAAAAATATCAATGAATAAATAAAATCTGAATGTTGTAGAGTACATTTCAAACATAAAGTTGCTAGCTAATGTCTGACCACACAAATCACTAAGCAGTGTTTAATCACATTGTTCTGAAACTTTTTGCCTTGGTGAAACTGGAGATAGAACCAGATTAGATTTAGTTTCTACTGTAGTTTCCTCTCTACGTTTCACAGGTTAAGTTCACACAGCACATCTTGATCCTCAATTTTTTGATGCTGGTTTCTGCGTTGGCGTTCATGCTACTGAATGATGAGTCCTCAATCAGACCTCAAAGCGTGCAAAAGAACGTTTCCGTCTTACAGCAACGCTTTGTTTATGGAAGTAATAATGGATGGAACCATTTATGGAAGGATTTTAAAGTTATTCAGAGCCGACAGCATCATCACAAAATCATGACAAAGACAAAGGAAGCCGATAAAAGGAAAGCACAACTAATAGCAACAGCCTTTAGTGGAGCATTGACTGTGGCTTTTATACAGACATCTGTTTGGATGTGTAGTCAGAGCTGAGAGTTGTGGGATTGTGGTGTGACACGTTTCACTGACACAAACCTCTCTCATAATTTTCAAACATTAATTTTAAGCCGCTGTTTATGTCCAGATTTGCCGTGTCTGGTGCAGATCTGATTACGTCTCATGTTGTGTTGGACATGAGACGCAATTCTGATTTAATCATGAATATGATTGAATCTTAATAAAAAGTCTACGTGTGTGTGATACTGGATATTTTAGTATCAATCTGATACCAGGTAAATGCATCACCGATACCGATACATTTTATTTATTTTGATACATCTTCAAACTTTTGACGTATATGTGTTTTTTTTGTTTTGTTTTTGCTTTAAATTATTTCATTCAAACCTGGAACTGAATTTGGACAAAGTTTGTAGGTGTCTACAAAATACTTTTAAGAACAAATTAATATAATAAACAATAGCAATTTAAAAATGCATGATTTGAGAGTAAATCAAAGCATACTGACACACAAATAAAATAAAATTTCAAGATGGAATCTGAAACTAAAGTATGAATGTTAAAACACTAGTATCGATCCAGCACTGATATAGACTTGGTATCGATATTTTGGATTGATCCACCCACCTCGAGGAATTGCAGAAAAGCTCCATGTTTATGGAAAAAATCTAGTAATCTAATCTGAATGATTGCAAAAATATTTGTCCATAAGTACTGTACAATACTGCAGAAAAAAACTAGCAAACTTGTAGGAACATAAACAAGCAGCCAGAGCTCCAATGTTAGCGTCTAGATCCAAGCGTATTTATTTGTGAGTGTCCAATCTGAAACACTAGTCATTATTTCATTTGTGAAATATTTTGACCACATTTGACAAACTTCTTCCTTCCATTTTAAAGGGATCAGATCGCTCCATGTTGATCTCTTACACAAGTTAAAAACAAAATAGACAGAAATTTGAGGTTTTGCTGTACTTGTAAGTACCGCTGCTCCATATGTCTTCTCATTATAATGGGCCCCAGTACTATGTACAGTACTGTAGAGTACAGACAGCTATTATCAGACATAATAGCTGGAGACATAATAGCCTCCAGCTTATCAGGGATAAACAGAATTAATAATATATCTAACCTTTTTTATTATTATTATTATTATTATTATTATTATTATTATTATTATCTGTTGGTACAACTAATTCAGAAGACACCACCAAGTCCAACTTTATAAACAATTTCTTTTTTTTTTTTTTTTACTTCTGTACACAGCTCTTATTCATGTAAACATCCACAACCGACATTTCTGACTTTTTCAAAATGTTAGATTTTTTTCCCCTTCAACTGTTTTCGGACTGAATGGACTGAATGTGAAAAGCAGAAGCAAAAGCAGTGTTGGCAGCAGACTTATCGCTGGACAATAATTCCACTTGTTCTTTAACCTTTCCGCGGAGCATTCATGCCGAGATCAGGACGTGTCAGCGTTCTCATTAGTTGCTTTTGTTGTGTTTTTAAATGCGCCGCTGCCTTTGGAGTTTTAACAAGCCGTGCAGGTTAGCAGGACTTGAGAGGGCAGCAGCCCGCTTTGATTTTAACAGGAAAAAATAAGAAATAACAGGAAGAAAAAAATCAGACACAAGCTTGTTTACGATTTGTAAGGTCAAATCATTTCGGGGTCACGTTTTATTCAGCTGACTTTTATGGGCTTCATTGTAGGAAAACTTTTCAGAAGTCGGTCTTTATGAGAGCTGTCTTACAAAAATTGGCCTCCTTGTTGTTTGGTTTAAGCCCTTATTGTCTACCTTTGTTCACACAGTCACGACCCCCAGAAAGGAGCTTTATGAATTTAACTCATTCCTGCCAAAGTTCAATGTCAAGGAAGAAAACTTACTTTTCCAAAGCTGGGTTAGAGTTAGGATAACCGTGGTTTACTTTGAGGAATAAACTTCACCATGGAGGAAAAGATATAATGGAGAACAAATTTGACACAGAGGAGAGGAAACTGACAGGCTTTCAACTACTGGGAGGGTGGATGGGTGTCATGGGAACCAGGTGTGACTAATTAATGAAATGTTGACCATGGAAGATGAAGGGAGATGAAGGGCGGTAATGCACACCACAGATTTTTAGTTGTAAAAAAAAATAACTGAATATCATCGTTTACCCTTCCACTTTCTAATTCTGCTTCACTTTCTGGTCTGGCTCATAAAATTCAAATAAATTCCACTACAGTTTGTGTTTTTCCTGAAATTTGCTGTTTAAGTTTAAACATGAAAAGAAATAATGTGAAGCAGTGCGATTCCTTTCGTTGAATCAAACACAACTCAGTTAGGCAGTTTAGGTTTCATTAGAGGAAAACTGGAAAATCATTTTACATTTCCAGAAGCAGTTCATGAACAGGAATAAATAACTCTTCCACTGCAAAAACACAAAATATTACCAAGTATGTTTTTGTCTAGTTTCCCGTGCAAATATCTTAGTACACTTGAAATAAGACTAAACTAACTTACAAGTCACGTTTCAGCAAGATATAGGAGCTCGTTTTAAGTCAATTACTTAATATTGTTAAAGTACTCATCAAGACTTTTTTTTAAGAAAAATTTGATTTAAAACAAACTCTTCTTGCTGGAAAGTTACTTGTGTTGGTTTTGTCTTATTTCAAGTGAACTAAGATATTTGCTGTAGAAACTAGAGACCAAGAATACTCTGTAATGTTTTGTATGTTTGCAACGCTAGAACTCTGAGCATTGAAACAATTGATATAATTCAAAAACAGCACATCTTCTTCTAAAGTTAGCAGTTAAAAAAAATGTATTGAAACCACTGAGTCCAGGAACAAACCGATATTTAACGCTCTACTTTTTCTTTCTGGCAGAGCACTGGGACCAGGTCAGGGTCGTCGTTCCGCTCTAATTGTCTTTACTCTCTACATATACAACCGATTAACACCAAATAACAGAGCTGTGTTTTGGCCCTTAACCTCTGTGGCCACGGAGGCTTTTAACACACGAAGCTGTCGCCGCAGATGAACCCACATACGATTACGGCGTTGTGTTGTTTGTTTGATATTTCTCTCTGATCTGTTTTAAAAACGTCGCCTTGCTAAAGGGATGTTTTCTGCTCTCACACTGACATTTAGTTATTCTTCCCTTCCTTCGATAACGCCACTTAATTAACCTTAACAATGCGTCCGTTTCTTTTCTTACGTCCGGTGGCTTTTATTTTCACTGCTGAAACGAGACAAAGGCTTTACTCCCAATTCATTTTCAAGGTGATGAACACAAATCGAAGTGTGAAATTTTCATGATTTAAATGATCACATTAGACCTGAGTGGAACAACATCTGAAACAGTAATTATCATTGAGCACATCAATTTATTCATCATTTACTTTTCTTCGTTTTTTTTAACCCATCTCTATGTCCTCATGACGACAGGGAGCCTTTTTTCCGCTTTTCAACTTTAATTTATGAGAGCTGCTGTGTGGAAGGAAGCTGTTTTTCCTTCCACACAGCAGCTTTCTCTTTGTTTTATCTGCAGGATGTAGTCTGTTTCAGGAACACGGAGACAACGCTCTGTAACTCCATGTGAGACGCTATTGACTTCCTCTTTGGGTTCTCGTGTCCTAGCTATTAAAAAAATTAAAAAAGACATACAAAAATTCATCATTTTAAAATCAACAGTTTTGAATCTTTTTATTGTCTTTTTCTGATGACAGTTTTATCTGAGAGATGAACAGCATGCCGTACATTTACACACACCTAACAGCTCACTTCCTGTTTGACATTTTTAAGTGATGAGAACAGCAACCAGAAGCATAATAATATTTCACCACAGCCTTTTCCGCTCGAGAAGATTTGTTTTTATTGTTTCATATTGAAATCTTTTCTTTTTTTTCTGGTCTAATTCTAAAGAAAGAAAAACAACACTGATTGTGTAACCAGCGGCTCACCGCTGTGGCTTGGTCCCGCTTTCAAACATGGAACAAAAACAAGAACTGAAGAGAACTCGTATCGTATTGTCAACTTTAACTCCGACTTTACTGGGAATACTGACAAACATACTGGTGAAAGGAAATACACGATGCTGTTTTAATGAATGATTATTAATAAATGCCAGAAGCAATTAACAAAATTTGTACATTTCCAAGTTAGGGCACCACTTGATTATCATTAAATACTAGTTTTTAGTCTCAGTTATTGTTTTGTGACCACCCGCCTGAAAGGTTAGAAACTAAATAACAGATGAAGGAATAATTTCATCTAATGTTCTAAATTTCTAAAATATACAAATTTATTGCCAAAAATATTCCAACCTCATGTTAAAATACTTCAATAAAATTGTTACACTAGAGCAGGGGTCACCAACTCCAGTCCTCGAGGGCTACCGTCCTGCAACTTTTAGATGTGTCTCTGCACAAACACACCTGGATCAAATAAACTGCTCATTTCCAGCCTATTGCAGAGAGGAATTAATGCCGGTGAGGAAATTCAGACATTTTTGAGGAGAGGTGAATCTAAAAGTTGCAGGATGGTAGCCCTAGAGGACTGGAGTTGGTGACCCCTGCACTAGAGGTACTCGACTAAACTAGAAAGTAAAAATGTAAAAAAAATAATGAAAAATAATAAACTACCAACCAGTTCACAGTGCAAAGTACAAATGAAGATAAAAATGTAAATATATTATTTTAATTTTGATTAATTAAGCACACAGATTTTAAATTTTTAATGCAATTATTTGCGTTCTGTTTTGTATCGTGACAAGAATTTTTTTAACGATAATTGATACAAGATATGACAAAAGAACGGCTAAATAGTTACATAAACAAGAACCATGTTCATTTTGTTTATTATATTGTTGCATTTGACTTGCAACTCTCTAATACATTTTAATTGTAGCCGTCTTACGGGAAATGTTTTGGCTCTTCTCCCTTTAGATTTTTCACTAAAACACCAACAGCACCTTTACATTTTGCCACACATTTTCAACTGAAGCGTTTTTAATTCTTGTGTTTAATTAAAAGTTATTTGTAAAGCACTTTTAAAAGGCCAATTTTCCACCTTCGGAGACGATTGGGAGAAGCATCACAGGCGGCCTGCGTAGCATCTTGCTACGGAGGCCCATTTGTCTAAACAAGGCAATTAGAAATCCATTTGAAGAAGCGCGCTTGTTAACTCCACAGGGGTTTTCAGGATGGGGGGGGAAGGATGGGTGTGATTGCTTAAGACAGCAATCACAATAGGATCTTTTCCCCCGATCTCTACTGAACGGCGTTCCTCTGGTATACCGTGGCCTCATCTGCATCTGCGTTGGCTAATTTAGGAAATGAGATCATTTACGGAGATGGGACGCAGCGGTACGCATCGGGCTTGTTACATATTCCAGGATATTGTTGTATTTCGTGTTGCAGATGGGGAGATTACGTTCTCGCTGCCGATCATCATCAGAGGTGGAACTCTGGACTCTGACCACATGACACACATCCTGCATCACTGGAACGAGACGGGATGTACTCAGTTCGAAAGTTTACATACCCTAAAACAGTCAGTTTTTTGTGACGTAAACGAACGAGACTAAAAAAAAAATCACTTTTTTTCAGCTCTAATTTGACAAAGAAATGCACATGTCAAACAAAAACATGTAACAACTTTTTGCAGGCTGGTTGGATCAGTGTGCAAACCTTTCCACCGGTACTTTGATAAAACATCTGATTTGTTTTCAGCATTCAGTCATCTTGACTTTTAACTGTAAAAGTTCTCCAAATTGATCAGATTCTGACAATTCACCTCTTCTTCTGATTAGGAATGTGGCAATAAGCAAAAAATCTTTCAATAATTTCTATTTCCATGATTTATCAGTTTTCTCTCCATCAAAAATTGGACAATAAAGGTCTTCAGTCTGGTGCTTTGGTCTCAATCAGCCATTTTTATGAAGGATGATTTTGTTTACAGGGGCTAAATAATTCCATTTTCTTTGTTGTTTTATTTATTTATCTTCAATATTTGAAATATCTTCCAGTTGCAGTGTAAGATGTTCATTAGAATTTAAAATGTATTGATCTTTGAGAACGTGTTCTTCCACTATCATTATTCATTACCATTGTATTAGATTAAAATGGTCTCAAAACAGCAATATATTATCGTTTATCGCGATAACTTCTGGGATAATTTATCATCCAGAAACATTTGTTATTGTGACAAACCTACTTCTGATCCCCACGATTTTCTATCAGTTTATATTTCTGTTTTTTCAAAGCAGTGAGCTTTGAGCATCCCCAAATTAAGCAAAGATTATTTCCACCCTTTTCTTGGCACCCTCATTCCAGCAACTGCTGAGACGTCCAAATATCCGGCTTAAACTTTGTCCAGCAGAGCTATTAGTTAAAGCACCCATTCATAATGTCAGACTCAACCCAGTGTTTCCTCACTCGCTAAGCCTGACAGCTGGTTGGCGTCTTTTAAATTTTACACTCGTCTCGAAGAACTCCCATACGTCTCATATGTCGGTCACAGTGCATATGAGAAACCTACTCAACACATTCTTGTTAATTTTGCAGAGTCCAACTGCAAAGTTCTGACTCAGCTGTCGACATATGGACCATAATGAACTCGATATGCGGTGTGTGCAGAGTGTACGTTCAGATTCATCATCATCACGTTAAGCTTCAAATTCAATGTGGGAAGTGAAATTTAGCTTGAAAGTCATGTATTCACAATGTTCAATATTGAGAAAGCACCTTATTTTAAAAGTTAGTCAACGAGAAAAGGTGTCAAAAAGGCACAATAATCCTAATTCAGACTTGCTCTGAACAATGAAAAAGCTGGCTAAGCGTGGTAAACTAATTATATCAGCTGTAGAGTTCAACTGACTCAACAAATGGGAGGAGTTCAGTTTATCTCCATCTCCGTTTCCATTACAAATGTGTGCAGAACTTTGTATTTTGTTGACATTAGCAGAATATTGACAGCTTTGCATTTATGGTGTTTCCATTAAATAGGAAAAGAAATTAAAGTCATGGTGGTGTTTATGTGATAAGTCATTAAAACACACAGCACCACCCTCCTCAAACTACTTCCTGTCGTCTTCTGCTTTGTGGTTTCGGCCAGTGGCAACATTGAGTTGTTGATCATGTGACTCCTGTGACACTTTGGCACAATAAACCAAAAGAAAAAGTAAATCCACCTCATCCTAGCGCCAAAACTTTTTATTAAAAAATTACTGATTTTTTGGGAAATTTACATCTTCAATTGCCAATTTTATTTTCCAAATGTCAAATCGCGTAATTCTATGGTCAGTGGAAACACAGCTAGTGAGAACACTTGTCAGAGTCCAGGAAGACAAAGTAAAAATAAAAATTAAAAATGTGTCTAATCCTTAATCTATATCAGAAAGGTTAAATTCCAGTCCTTGGAAATTAGTTTCCATCTTGTTTTAAGAAAACGTCCTTGGCCCAACGGAGCTGATTTAAACAACTAACAGTGTTTTCACACCTGATTGTTTGTTGACTCAGTTCAGTCGCAAGATTTTTCACATTCTCAGCTGGTGCAGTTCTCTTTCACAGTGCACTGTGTCAAATCAACCAAACCTTTTGGAAAACCTTTTCCCCTCCTCACCCATGGAGCCGCTGCACCAAGAACCATAGTAGGAAATAATGCAAAAACCTCAGAAGAAGACACTGAAGGCAACTTCCTACTAGCCAAAATGTAAACAAGAATGGGGTGGAGTGAAATTTTAGTGGTTGTACAATTTCTCTTGTGTCCTAGAACCGCAGGAGAGGAGACAACAAGTCGATTGTATTTACTGAGAATACCTTCCACTATAGTCCACTTCCTGCTTTCGGAGTAGTCTCCGGTTTGCTTGGCGCTCAAATATACATTTGAACTTCACCAGTGTTCACTTCAACCAAACTGAGATGGAGTTTTTTAGGCGGACCAGAATTCACTTGTTTAATCCAAATCAGAGTTCGACTGAGCATTCACACTTCCCCAAATGAACCGGACTGGAGTTTGATTAAAGCAGACTAAACAAAAGCTGCTATCGCCGCTAAATGTTTGCTCTGTTATTGACATCTCATCTCACAGATGTTGATGTCCCTGTCACTGGATACCTGAGAAAAATGATGTTCAGGCACTGGTTCACCATAAAAGAACAGACCCAGTTCTTTTATGTTTCTTTAGTGAAACTATATCCCTACTGAGTTAAAAGACAAATGATTAATTTAAATATAAAAAACTTAGTTTTGTTGAATGAGAAGGTTCATAAAGTCAATATTGCATTGAGCGGTAATTTGGAAGAGGTCGTTAGTGTTGCAGACAGTAGTCTGCCCAGCATGTAGACAGGAAGTGAGTGCGACTGCAGTGGGAGATCAACGGACGCAACCTTTCACTTCCTGCAACCCTCCACTGGAACCTTTAATAGACCATGAAACAACATTGGAACCACAGAAACATCTTCCAGTCAAACAGGTCAGAGAGCCTTGGGTGAATTTAAAAGTTGGTTTATGGTCTAATAAGAAATTATTGGGGAATTATTCAGGGCAAAACCTCTGATGATTTGATCAGCTTTCAAAAATCAACTCTAACGTATCAAACTACATGTGCAGAGTGGATTGCTTGACCACAAGGTCAGTTTCTTCTATTCTTTGGGATCTTCTGTTACTGTTCAACAATAAGTACGTTTTCTTTCATGTTATCACTGTTAAAAAAAATGATTTACCAGAACACAAATGACACATTTAGTAGCACATATTGTAAAAACAAATTTAGAAATTTGTTTTTTACCCACCATGTGTACAGTCATGTCCAAACGTTTTGAGAATGACACAAATATTATATTTTCACATGATCTGCTGCCCTCTGGTTTTCATGTGTGTATGTCAGATGTTTTCATCACATACAGAAATACAATTGCAATCATATTATGAGTAACAAAAGATTTTATTGACAGAATGAGTTAATGCAGAAAGTCAATATTTGCAGTGTTGACCCCTCTTCTTCAGGACTTTTGCAATTTTCCCTGGCATGCTCTCAATCAACTTCTGGACCAAATCCTGACTGATAGCAGTCCATTCTTGTACAATCAATGCTTTGCATTTTGTCAGAATTCCTAGGTTTTTGTTTGTCCACCCGTCTCTTGATGATTGTCCACAAGTTTTCAATGGGATTAAGATCTGGGGAGTTTCCAGGCCATGGACCCAGAATCTGTTTTGTTCCCTGAGCCAGTTAGTTATCACCTTTGCTTTTTGGCAAGGTGCTCCATCATGCTGGAAAAGGCATTGTTCATCACCAAACTGCTCTTGGACGGTTGGGAGAAGTTGCTCTCGGAGGACATTCTGGTACCATTTTTTTTTACATGGCTGTGTTTTTAGGCAAGACTGTGAGAGAGCCGACTCCATTGGCTGAGAAGCAACCCCACACATGAATGGTTTCTGGATGCTTTACAGTTGGCATGAGACAAGACTGGTGGTGGCGCTCACCTCGTCTTCTCCGAACAAGCTGTTTTCCAGATGTCCCAAACAATCGGAAAGGGGATTCATCAGAGAAAATGACTTTACCCCAGTCCTCAGCAGTCCACTCCCTGTACCTTTTGCAGAATATCAGTCTGTCCCTGATGTTTTTCCTGGAGAGAAGTGGCTTCTTTGCTGCCCTCCTTGAGACCAGGCCTTGCTCCAAGGACCCACCTCACAGTGCGTGCAGATGCACTCACACCTGCCTGCTGCCATTCCTGAGCAAGCTCTGCACTGCTGGTAGCCCAATCTCGCAGCTGAAACACTTTTAAGAGACAGTCCTGGCGCTTGCTGGTCATTCTTGGGCACCCTGGAGCCTTTTTGGCAACAATGGAACCTCTCTCCTTGAAATTCTTGATGATGCGATAGATTGTTGACTGAGGTGCAATCTTTGTAGCTGCGATACTCTTCCCTGTTAGGCCATTTTTGTGCAGTGCAATGATGACTGCACGTGTTTCTTTAGAGATAACATGGTTCACAGAAGACAAACAATGATTCCAAGCTCCAGCCTCTTTTTAAATTGTCCAGTGGTGCCATTCTTACTTAATCATGACAGATTGATCTCCAGCCCTGTCCTCATCAACACCCACACCTGTGTTAATGGAGCAATCACTGAAACGATGTTAGCTGGTCCTTTTAAGTCAGGGCTGCAATGAAGTTGAAATGTGTTTTGGGGGATAAAGTTCATTTTCTAGGCAAATATTGACTTTGCAATTAATTGCTGTTAAGCTGATCACTCTTTATAACATTCTGGAGTATACGCAAATTGCCAAAGTCTACTTATCAAAGTAGACTTTGTAAATATTAACATTTGAATCCTTCTCAAAACTTTTGGCCATGACTGTATGTTTTCAAGTTTTCTTCCTCATAGTTTTATCTAGAATCTAAAACAAATAAGCACAATAGAATAAAACACAAGACCAGCCATGTAGAGTTACACAAAGATCAAAGTATAAAAATAAATAACTTAATTAGGAATGATATCCTGGACAGTAAGGACAGAATGACAACATTAAATACTGTGCAGTTATTAAAAATCAAGGGATGTGCAACCGACTAGAATATTTTTTTCAACAAGCAGCAAATCATATTTCAGAGCTTATTCCTTTAACTGCTTTTCACACAAGTCAGTGCTTACATATGGTCCTTGTTGCTGCCTATACTCCGTATCATATCCTTGATGATAACATTGGAAGGTATTGGTGAAGTGGTTGAAAAGGATGACTACTAATATTCCTGGCTTTACTCCTAATGTGTTCATCATATAAACTGTGTAACTGTCCTTGTGGTTTTCCAATAAGCCAAGTGGAAATACTTGGAAGAAATAAATGGCAGGAGATTCTGAGTATTCAGATTATCATACTATGTGTAAGAGCTATTTCTCCATTTTCAGTTAAATCTTAGAATTTAAATTGCTTAGTTTATTCTTATTTTTTGTTTATTTTCTAGTTGATTTATCATTAGAATTTTTGTTTAATTGGTTATTTAGAATAAGTTCTTTGATTAGGAATTCACTTAATTAGTTAATTAATTCAGTTGGGATGTGGGTATTTTACGGTATAAATAGGTGGGTCTTAGGCAGGGGTGAAAGTAAAGGGGTATGGCAGGGTACTGTGTACCCCTAAAAGATTTAGCGGGGGTACGCAGTACCTGCAAGAGAGGAGCGGCTGTCTGCTGTAAAAACATCAATGGGTTCACTGTGCAGCCGTGAGTTCACCCACTAATCAGCCGTGACTGATTAGTTTTTCAAGAACAATCTAAAACACGACTTAATCAGTTAATAAATAGCTTTTTTCCCATTTCACATTGTTTCTGAACTGTTTGTGCTTTGCTAAAGCAGCGGTGCAATACGTCGATCGCGGAAGGTTTTGAGTCGATCTCAGCATTAGGTGACAAACTGAACGTCGCCAGGACGCTGAGAGCAGCACGTCCTCCTCTGATTGGCTTATCAAAACGTTCAGAACTTTATTAAAGAACAACAACAAAAAAATCAACAAATTATGCTCAAATTAATGACCCAACGACAATAATAATCTCAGTAACTATTGTTTCAACAAAGTGTTGCGCAATTCTGTGCGTTTCGGTTCCATTACAAAAATAACCAGCAGAGCAGGAGTTTAAAATTAACTAATCAACCACCGCTGTGTTCATGAGAAGTTTATTAATGATCGCAAAGTAACGGACTGAATGTTATATTTTTAACGTGATCTCTGATCGGCTTGTGGAGTGCAGGAGGTTGCCATGGCAAAGGGTGTGCTTAAATGACAGAGAGAGACGAGAGTAAAAAGGTGCGAGTGGTTTAGAGTTGATCATCTGTTCAGGTTGTTTTACCTTCTTCTTGGTGCATCACAGCCGCTGTAATTTCTGAACGTTCAATAAACGACAAACTTGGACTAATTATCTCGTTTTTTTGTTACTGTACGTCATTTACAACAAACATCAAACACGGTAAATATTTTTTATTAAGTATTTAACAAACAAATGGCCTGTACCGCGATAATTATGTGAAATTAAATTAATTGTCTAATATAGATAAATAGTCTTGGTGCTGTCGGGCTCAGAGTGTGAGAGGCTTTTACTCTAACATTTTTTTTGCCTCTTATTTAGTGGAAATATTGATGTTGATGAGATTTTCTCCAGAATAATAACCTTTTTCAACCTTTATAGCTCCACTGTTGAAAATGAGGCTCTAACATTCACAAATGACATTGAAATAAAATTCAGTCCAACATCTGGCTTGAGGTGATTCCTCTGGAACCTGTTGGAGGAAAAATATCCCAACTTCAGAAGATGTGCTTTTAACTTAACCGTGCTCTGTGGTTCCTCCTATCAGTATGAGAGTCAGGATGAGGAGGCGCCATGTTAGGAAGATGAAATGGAAGCTGCAGGATCTTCAGAACAAACAGGCCATGATGCTAGGCTACTGATTATCCCTCTGTCTGGACACAGGACCAATATAACCAGTTTAAAAGATAAAATGAATGGTTACATGCCATGATGATCATAATTTAGGTCCCATGGCATCTCAAGGTGTCAACATTGCAGCCAGTGGGCTGAAGGAAATACAGCTTTATTTTGTAGCAATTCAAGAGCTACCAGCTTTTATCGCTTCACAAAAAAATTAATCGGCACAAAAACTCCAAAGCACACAAAGACTCTATATATATATATATATATATATGACTGACGACTGAAGACTGATGACTGGTAAAAAACCTTGTGACCATCCACGTGCATAATAAGCTACCTAAGACCAGGGGTGAAAGTAGTTTTAAATTCTTAAGGGTACTATGACAAAAAATAAAAAAATAAAAAAAATATATATATATATATATATATATATATATATATATATATATATATATATATATATATATATATATATATACATAAAAATAAAAAATAAAAAAAAATATATATATATATATATATATATATATATATATATATATATATATATATATATATATATATATATATATATATATATATATATATTTTTTTTTTATTTTTTTATTTTTTGTCATAGTACCCTTAAGAATTTAAAACTACTTTCACCCCTGGTCTTAGGTAGCTTATTATGCACGTGGATGGTCACAAGGTTTTTTACCAGTCATCAGTCTTCAGTCGTCAGTCAGTCTATCAGCCAGAGAACAGGTGCAGGAATCAGAGCAGGAGAAGGAGAATCCTGTGAAACATGTAACCTTTTGCCTGAACTATGAAATAAAACGACCAAAGAACTGCATTTCGACTTTTTGATCTTTTTGGGCTGTGTAAACCAGAATCCACGGTGCATCAGGTGACTATTTGAGTTAGATTCACTTTTTGTTTTGATCACTTTTAGTTTTGAGATTTTTGATTTTTGAATTTAAGTTTTGGGGACAAATAGTCAATACACTATTTAATAATAAAAGTTAAAACGCTTTCCACCAGCTTTTACACACATTTCTCTATAATATTTTTCTCTCTCCAAATGTATTTTGCTAATGTACCAAATAGAGAAATTAAGGAAACTAAAAAGGACAGGAGAGTAATATGCTGTTATTATCTCCAGTCTGCTTGGGTGGTTAAGTGTTTAAATAAACAAAACTAATACCTTGTCCACTTTGTGTCTCCATCTTAAATTAGCAAAGAATGATGGCAGAACGAGTGTCTTTCAGAGTCCTCTTTGGAGGTGAAGACAATGCACAAAATCTCATCATTGAATCTGGGATACCAAACACTGTAGAGAAATTTGCTCATCACATAAAGTCAAAGGATGAGCTGCTTAGATTTTGGTGGTAAAGGTTAGGGTCACACAGTCTTTTCTTATTCCAAAGCAACAGGTACACTGCAGGTACACAAGTTATCTTTAATTACGTCATCATTCCAAGGGCAAAACTGTTTTAAAACTTTAGACAACTCCTACCTTGAAAACAAGTGATTTCCCATTAGTCTGACTGCATAAGGCGGAGTCATGTCTCTCCATTACGGTGAATTTTACAAAAACATGACATACTCTCTCCAAATATAACACCCTCTTTTAGTTTTATCATAATTATTTTTCATTAAGCAGCTATCTTTGCTGTTTCGAGGCTTCATAACCCAGGCATTGTGCTGGCTGAATGGTCCTTGTCTGTCTCTGTGGCGAGTATTATGGATCTTATTAGCAAGGAGAGAACCTTTGTGTGTCGGGGAATGTGTGTGTGGTGAGAAATGCTGCATGCATATGAAAATTGCCCCCCATAAATAGGATTTACTTTAAGTTCTGTGAAACTTTAATTTCTCCCCCACCCTTCTTCAATGAATCTCATTACCACGTCTCCCAGGAGGAATCTCCTGGTTTCGCTAGCTCACTGTCGAGCTAGTTGTTTTTGTTTTTCTGTCTCTCTCTCTGTCTCTCTCTCACCTGAGATTTGACCTTTTAGTCCTTTCCTTCTGAGTCTTGCCTTCTCTTTCATGATTCCAGAGTCTATAGGGGATCAGTCAAACCTCCTCTTTTCAAACAGCCAGGAGAATCTAGGTTGTGTCAGGCTCTTTGCTTGCTTTGTGTAGCTGTGTGTGGTTTATGCTTCATGTGGTCAGTTTTTGAGATTCAGACAGAGCACAAAAGGGGTCAGAGGTCCATTAATACAATGGTCTATGGTCTTATTTGGTGCCTATGCAGAGAAGTCGGTGACGGGGAGAACGGGGCGACGTGTGGGACCTGGCAAACATGGAAGAGGAGCAAAAGCAGAAAACAAAAATAGGGCTGAAAATTGAGTCTGTCTGAACTCTGGATGATCTCAGCTCACCGCACTGATATTTAACGGGGAATTTCAAAACATATGGCTTGGTTTTTATGGATAAATAAAAAGTTTAAAAGAATCATGTAAAGGATGAGGAAAATTATAGAAAATGAGTAAACCAGGAATTCATCAAAGGGGCAGCACATAGTGCCAGTTTATGTCACAATAAAGTACCTATGTTACCTTCAGATTTTATAAATGTTATATATGCATCAGGTATGACTTAAAGACATTTTTACTTTGTAATTTAACGCCTTGAAATTGTCTCTTTAAGGAACTCCTTCTTCTGAAACCCCGCCTTCAGGAATTCATCACAACATGGCTTCTCTATTAACCCTTGAACAACATTTTTTTAAACGTAGCTCCTATAATGAGCTCAGCAGATGTGCAGTTCCACCAGGAGTTTGTTAATTGCTGCTGGCTAGTCTGAAGGAGTTGAGTGGGGGAGAGGCGCTCTGTGAAGAGGAAACTTTTGAACTGCAGCTCTGAGGAGGAGCTTCTTCTAGATCCTCCCAGGATCTGTGCTGAATGATTGCCACCGAGGTTAAAGGATTCCTCCAACATGCATTAAAAGAATCAAAGCAATACTCCCTCATGTTTTTGATGAGGGAATAACATTATTACATGATGTAAATGAATCATTACTTGGGCATTTGGAAGTTTTCGCCTGCCTTGAGCGTCACTAGCTATAGCGACTAATAGGTGCTGTCCTATCCAGTCACAAATATATCGATGGTTCTCACCATGGTTGCATGACTCGTTGCGGTGGTCATTAAAACAATGACAAGTTTAGGCTGTCTGGCACACATGGGTGCTCTGGATTTGGCGCCTATGCTCATGCTAGTCTACATCAACAAAACCATCAAAGAAAAACCTCTAGATTTGAAGCATAATGTATGGACCAAACAAAATGTGATAAAACAGCCACAGAATGAAAACCTAAAAACATTAAAACTTAATAATCCAGCCTTAATGCTGCAAAGAATCCCGCTATCAATCTCCTTCCTGACTGTCATGCGATATTACAGAGAAAATGTTTGCCGAGAAATGGATGAAGATGGGTATGGGGCAATAATGTTTGTGAGACAGTATGGGGTTGTTTTGATTCAATTGTGTAAAATGGAAAGCATTAAATCAACGGGCTCTCACAACACTGCCAGAGACAATCAGTCACCACCCAAACACAGCAATCCCCAAGGGAGAAGTTTTCTTTATTCTGTTGTTTTGTTCATTCAACAATCTAAAGGTTAACAAAAGCTCCTGCAGTCATCCATAACATATTGTTGCAATCATTCAGAATAAGTAAAAAATGTTAAAATTATTAAAACATGGTTCAGAATACTTGGAGAATTTTTTTTTAAACCTGACGTGATTTTAATCTATTTTCAGATGCTGTAATAACTGATTAACCACATTTTTAACATTTGTTAGCAAAACTAACAAATGAATAGCAACCTGACCTCTGGAATCAATATATCACTTTAAAGCTGTGTATGTTCTATGTAAGTTTTATAAAAATGGCCAGACTGATTACTTCAAGAGCACTTCATCGTCTCATTCTTGAAGTAAAAACAAAAAGTAAGAAAAACAACAAAAGAGAATAAAAGCTGAGTTTGTTTCACATTTTTCAAAAGTATGTTGACTTTAGGTCAAATATTGTACTGATTGCATCCTGTTATGCTGTGGGCTTGTTTGCTGCTTCAAATCTAACCGTGAATGTTTATAAAAGTTCATTGTGTCCATTGTGGTTTAATGTCATTAGTTTGAGTGGCAAAACTTTAAAGGGGAAGTATGATGTAAAATCACCTTTTTGAGCTTCACATCATCTGATACTATTCCCACATCAAAATCACACCTGGAGCGTTGCATTGATTATTTCAAGCATGTTTGAGAAATCCCTTAATCTCCCGTGGCAACCATTCAGATGTGCAAAATGCCTCGGTGAATAGTAACCTTGCCCTCGAGGATGAAGCTACTCCTAGGCTCCTTCAGACTAGCCAGCATCAATTAGCAAACACCTGGTGGAACTGAGCATCAGCTGAGCTCATTATAGGAGGTACTTCTCAGTGAAACGCTGATAAAAAACGTTGTTGAAGGCTTAATAGTAGATAAATACTGTGATGACTTCCTGAAGGCGGAGCTTCAGAAAGAACAGGAGCTTCTTAAAGAGATGGCAGCCAAATTTCAAGACGTTAAAAGAAATTTGACTTTTTAATTTAAGTCATATTTGATACACATAGCATTACAACCAAAGTGAACATAGTTACTTGTTTGTGCTATAAAATGGCTCAACTAGATAAGACGTAGTACTGCTGTTTTAAAACTCAGCAGAACAAGGAGTTCCTCCGGCGGTTGCCAGGGGAACGGCCTCAGCAGCATCCTGTTCTGTTCAACTTTTACTGGCTGATTGGGAAAACAATAACGGGGTTTTGGAAAAGAGGAAACTCTTCTCTGAATGCACACCTTCACTCTGCTCTTATTAAAGATCACGCCTTCAATCGCACCGAAGAAACCCGAGTGTTATTGTCATTGAGTGTGTGTGAATGTGTGTGTGTGATTGGAAATTGTGCTTTCATATCACTCACAATACTTCCCTTTGTCTCTCCTCTGTTTTTATTTAGCTGTAGCCTTCTATCTCTGTCTGCAGGGATACCCCAGGGCTCCCCCCCCCCCCGTCTTCCCGCTGCCTCTGTTCTTTTGTCTGACTCTGCTGCCTCTCTTTCACCTCCATGTCTCTGCTCTCTCCATCTGCCTCCCGTCTGCAAGACCTTTCTTTCCCTTTCAACACGACTGTTATTGCTCGACAATATTGAACGGCAAATAAAGCCTTTTCTTTTCAAAAGAGGAATCTAATCTCATGAAGTGACACATTAACTGTCTTTTTTTGTTACACACAAACACACTCTGTCTTTCTATTTTCACCAGGACCTTCTGTTGGCTTCCACTCATGTCTATAGCCAAACCCTAATGGGGCACATGATAGCCGTCCTCGTATCACGATGCTTACAACTCCAGACTTCACAGCTGGTATGTTCTTTGTTTGTTTCTCCTCCTGGAATGATCTGGTTCATGCCAAGCATTCACAGGACATTTTCCCCGAGGTGTCAGTTTTTGTCACAATTGTTTAAGGCCTCCATGTTTTTTCACACCTCTCATTAAAAGCTGCAGTAGGTAACTTTTATAAAAACTAAGTAATAACAGAACACTAGTAAGTCATTAAAAATCATGGCAGCAACCTATGTAAACAGTTACATGAGATATATTCATATTTCAACCATGGCACTAGCGCTCATCATCTATCGTCTATCTATAACTTGGGGCGCTTTTGGGGAAATTGGAGTCGGCCATTTTACAGAAGAGCTATGGAGGACTGTCATTCTCCTACCACTTCCTGTTGTCTTCTTTGTCATTCCAGTAGTAACATCCGGCTGTTGATCATATTACATGTGATGTGGGAAAAGCGTTTCCCTTGCAGTTTTCAAAAATACATTACAGCACAACATAAAGAGGCCTTAGTCCTCGACACGGCCGTCACAGGTTCGATTCCTGGCCTGGCAACCTTTGCTGAATGTTTTCCAATTTCCTGTCAATTCGCTATCAAATAAAGCCAATAAAACCTTTTAAAAAAGAAATACATCTATTTCAATACTGTTGGGGAAAAAAAGCACCTCATCCTAGCACAAAAACTTTTTATTGAAAATCTTGAATTTGTTCAAAATTGCTATGCTTACGTTAAGCAAATTTATTTTCCTAATTTCAATTAGTGCAATTCTATGGTTAATGGAAACACCGCTGGTGATGTCTGCAGTTCAATGAATGCTGGGGGAATTTGTTCGTTTGAGCAAACAGATGCTCAGTGTAATAGTTGTGTGAAATTACTGAAGCTGCTGTTGGTGGTGCAAAAAATGCAATACTTGTTTTTTCTCAGCCAAACTACTGACTGCTTTCTTGTAATTGTCATCTGTAAAAGCACGTCTAGTGCCTTTGAAAGTCCGGATTAAAAACACCGGCTTGTTGTGAGGATCTGTGTAACATGGACCTTGTCCTTTCAGCAGTCACTCCGACTTCAACATTTAAACATTTAAAGAAAGCTGATAGTCGCAGGCTTCGCAGAGATTGATTTGACAGTCGGCTTATGACAGCATGATCCACTCTTGTTATTACTTCCCTGCAGTCCTCTTGCTCTGCACCTGCTCTGGCTGCTTGTTAATTCTTTTCCTTTGGATTTCAAACACAGACTCTGGTATGTTTTAACAAGCCCTCGTTCTGGAGTCAGTTACTGCAGCATAAATTTTAAGCCAGAGCCCTTCAACGGAAAGGTCTAAGCACTTGTGCCTTAAACAATTTATATGAGCGGCGCTGTCACCGTGGAGACGAACAGCGGTCCTACAGTAGGTGGCGGGATGTACAATAGGAAAAGTACAGGTTGGTGATAGAAATACAGCTACAGCTGTCCACGCTCCATTAGCGGCGCCCTTCAGCTCACTTTAATGGTAAGAGCTGCTATGAATCAACACCATGCACACACTGTGGGTGGGGAAACACACACACACACGCACACGCACACACACACACACACACACACGCACACGCACGCACACACACACACACACGCATATCTTGCATTGTGATTGGTGCATTGGACTCAAATGGATGAAGTAGTAGTTTTAGAAGACATTAAACTCCTATTTAAAAATCTGACTAATTGAAGGAAGCTAGTAATCTTTGGGGGTTCTCACCTTTTAGTCCAGTTCCGTTGGGGAACAAAATGACAAATTTTGTTCCATTTTCAGTGGATGTGGTTCTTTTTCTCACTGTACTGTATCAAACAAACCAAACCCTTTGAGTAACCTGTTCCCTTCCACACCTGTGGAGGTGCTGCACCAAGAACTACTGAAGGAAACGACACAAAAACCTCTCCAGAAGACACTTAGTGCAACTTCCTTCTTCACAAAATGTAAACAAAAATGCTCATTTCGCTTCAGAAATGAGCAGTTGTAGGATTCATCTTTTGTCTTTGGTAAATGACCACAAAGCATTTCTACTACTATAACTAGACACATGCATTTGTTTTGGTTGTATTTACCCAGAATTCCCTTGTGCAATAGCCCTTGTGCCTAGTGGGCCAGCCTTCCGTCCACTTGGCCTTCACTAACTGTATTTCCATTTCTAATGGAAACTGGAATTTTGAAAAATGATATTTTCGTATATAAAGTCACATTGTTTTGGCACTAGGATGGGGCGAGTTTTGGGGTTTTATTTTGTAAAACTGCAATGGAAACACTTTTTGTGCATCATGCAAGTGTTGCCACTAGTGCAAACTATGAAGAAGAACATGATGGTCGGAGGGTGACATTACGTAATGACTTATTGTTTGAACAAACTTATTCACGTGATTTTTATTGCATTATTTTATTTAATGTAAGCCCCACAATTGTGATATTGTGTTTTTCAGCATTAGCGAAATACTGAAGTTCTGGTAACATTTTGTAATGGAAACACAGCCACGTTCATTTGAACCAAACCAGAGTTTGCTTCAACCGAACCCAGATTCAGGTTTGTAGGCGGATTTGGATTAAAGCGGACTAAACATCACTGGTGTGAATACATCCTTAAAGTCAGTCAGTAACTCTAACATGCAGTAACTGATGCAGTAGGAATACTGAGAGACAAAGTGTGAAGTGAAAGCCCCCATATGTATTAATTAGAATGTTGCTATGAAATCAGCTTTGAGATTAAAATCCTATATGTGGAGGCTTATGTTGAATATCACAGTGACTGATCAGGAAACACAACAGCAACATTAGATCACAGACTGAGACAATGCTGGCAGTCAAAGCTACAGATCTGCAGAGGAAGCAGAGAGCCTGACCTGGCTTTGACAATAATGAAAAGTTATTCACTCTCTTTTTAAAGAATTGCATCATACCTTTTTTCACAGCTGAAGTATCAGCTCTCTCGAAAAAAAATCACATTGGTGCATCTTCTAGTTTTCAGCACTTAGATCAATAATGCCTTGCAGCATTATTGATGCCTTGAAATTATCCTAAATTTGCTGACAGAATTGTGTATTTTCACAGGATTTTATGTGATGGAACAAAACAAAGTGGTGCACACTTGTAAACCGGGGGAAAGTGAAGCACAGTTTTCCATTTATTTACATATAAAGATCAGAAAAGAGTGGTGTACATTCTTGATTCAGCCCTTCTGTGTTTTTATAGAGACACGTTTAACTTTTTACTTCCAACTGGGAGGTTTTTGGGGAAGATTTGTATATTTGGAGACTGAGATGTTTGCTCATTGTCTTTTTAAAATAACTCTGGACTTTGACTGGGTCACTCTAACACACTCTAAGCCGATCTACTGTAGTTCTGGTTGTTTTGGACCTTCAGTGTTCTGGGTATTGAATCTTTTCTCCACTCATTACAATTTTTGGAGACAAAAAAAATTACATTTTGGTCTGATTTGGTCATTTCTAATTATATATATATTCTTTTCTTTTTTTTCTTTTTTACCAAATGTCTTTAAATGTTACCGTGGCGATCTGCTCCTTTGTCATTCTTTGTTGGTGCATACAGACATCTGTAGGCACCTGGAGCTCCATGTGAACATAAAGAATCCTTGGTTCCCTGCATCCGCTGCAGATGTTTTATGAATGTGCAGATTCAGATAAACTCAAAGACAGCACAGATGAATAAACACTAATTAATAAACCGCATGAGTCAAATAGACCAAATAATGTCATTTGCTTGTGTCTGTGCGCCTGCAGCGAATGAACAAACGTTTCCACTCACACCACCTACAAGCTGCCTGGAAGGCCACGGTGTGTGTCTGGTTGGAGATAATTAAAGTGTGTTTACACGAGCCTGCAGCGAAGGTATGACAGACTCAAACTTCATTATCATCAGCTATGTTACCATCTAGGTGTGCTCTCTTTGCTCTGACAGAAACAGCTATTTTCAGGAATGTGCTGGAGGAGGGATCTATATATGAATAGCACTCTTTTAACAAACCGTTATAAAAGATAATTAAACTGTTGTAAAATATACAATCGCTAACAACAATTTGTGAGAAGCATTTATAATCTTGAGCACCATTTTCTTTACAAAGTGCCACTTCTCTCCAGGTCAAACCCGTGCATCTTATTGTCCTGCTGTCACAAATTTTATGTTTTTCTAACCTCTGAAGAAGCAGTGCAATTAGTTTTACTATTATGTTGTAAATCATGATTTAATTGAATAAACTAATTAATTAAACAATAACATTAAATATGAAGAGCTTCATACCTGGTTAAGTGCTGAAGATGATCCTTATTGTTGTTGCTACTTGGTGGTTCAGTATTTTGTCGGCGTCCATCTTGGTTCATAAGTGATGAAAATCATTTCCAGGTCAAGTCGAACGGCTCCTTCTGTCAGAGACGTTGCAGTCAACTTGTAAAAAGTCTGTCCGACTTGATGGGAATGTGTGGAAGCCGCCTATAGCAGGTCGTCCACCATGATGCCCGAGTCAACAACTCACCCTGAAACCTTTGTGTCGTCATGACTCCCAGTGACATCACTGGGAGTGATCCGGATGTTTCCTTTGCAGAAACACTTTTGTTTTTGTCAAATCCTGCATTGCAAGATTCCAATTCATCATTTTTATAGACTACAGTCATAATTATCAGGAGTTTACAGATGTTGGAGGGGGAAAAAGCCTCTCTTGCCGTTTCATTTAAAACTGAATTAAAGCCTAGATTGCTAGCAAACCCATCTTTCTTTTTTAACGATATAAGAGACCAGATGCGTTTTTATTGCTGAATCGCCATTAAACGGATCCCTAGAAACTTCTATGCCTTCGCCATTAGTAGCACATAAAATCTCAGCAGTCTTTTATGAACTTAAAAATAGTGACTACTTTACAGCACTGTAAAAAATAATTATGGCATTATGCTATATCAGCTGGAGTTAATTAGTCTGCAGCAAATCAGTCAGATATATAAATGCAAACATTTTAATGACTGGTTGTTTACTCTGGTGTGCATGCTAGACTGCATGCAATACTGTATGGTATTGTTTACTCTGTTTTAATTGTGAATTAACTGGTAATTTTAATTGTGTTGAATTGTGTAGAAGTCTAAGTTTTGGCATCTCTTCGTTTAGAGATGAAACTTTGGCTTCACAGGTTCTGGTTGCTGCCAACATTTCTTCTAGAAGTAACTGGGCCTCTGACTCAGCATCATTTGCAGTGTTTCCTTCAATGTCTTTTTCTGAGTATGACGTTAGAAAAGCTTGATGGAAACGGTAAAATTTAAAATAACTTCCTCACTTTCACTAAAAGTGTTCATACATTTGCTTGAGGTGGTTTTAGGCTTTTCCAAAGAGGAGTTAATTGCTGGGTTTCAGACTCGGATGATGCACAAAATTCAGATGGGGGCCAGGAAGTGGATTTCTACGGGTCAAAACAGAGAAAAGTGGATCAGAGCAAGTGCGCTTATGCCCTAACTAGGCTGAAACAGACGAGGCAAAAAAAAAAAAACACATATATTTAGGATACGATCCGTATTATCTCGGTAAAAAAGTAATCTTGAGGATTTACCCGGCGTCGAGGCGATCGACATAACTAAGTATCTGGTGCTGCAGAACTCATATTATACAACGAGCCAGAAGAAAGCTTTCAAAAGCCTGGAGTATACAATTATTTTGTATTTGCTTGTCTTCTAATAATAATAACAGTAATAATAATAATAATAATAATTTCCAGTCTGTTCCATAGTGGCTATTTTCTATTTTTTCTTGATTAAAACAATAGTAACCAGTAATGCAGAAACTGTACATCCTTGAAAACACTGTTTCATTTTTATGAAGCCTTTATCCTATTTGTGAAAACACAAAAGGGGCGTTGAAGCGTTTGCAGCAGAAATAGGTAAGCATAAAAACACCAGCAGTCAACATTAGACTCACTGCAGACTGAGCTCACAGCCCATAAGTGTTTTATTGATGCTGCCTTTACTGAAGCTTGATGAGCTCATTTTTAGAACAAAGCCACATCATTCAATAAAACTGACTGTTCTGTCATAAACCGGCTGTTTGGAGTTCAACATTTCAGTTTTTCATTTTCCCAGATTCTGTCAGTTTTCATATTATTTCCTTGAAAAGGTATTTCACAAAGCACAAATTGCATACCTGCAACACCTTTCAACAAATCACAATATAATTAGACCAAATTTCACTCTTCAAAAAGCTTATGGATGAAATAAAATAATTTTTATTTTTTATTTAGTTTGTGGTGGGAATGTTGCAAATATTTCAACAACCGGTCCCTATTTATTTTGTTCCTGTATGTTTGTTTTTGTTTTAAATAAAGTTATCTGTGGGAACAAAAACAGATTTTGAGGAGAGGAAATGGAATAACAGCATGAATATAAATGGCTAACTACTTGAATAATCCCTAACAGTCGACAACCGAAACTTCAACATGGACGTCGAACTTTATTCAACTGAAGGTTCACAAAACAGCCAAGTAATTTAGCGCTTAAGTGCGCTAAGCATTTTCAAAATTAGCAAAAGCACCAAGCTAAAAATGAGCCATTGGCGGATTAACGTGGTGATATTACTTCGACTTCCACCTGTTTACTTCTAAAACTAAAACTGCATGTTGATGTTTTTATAACTCAAATTCCCTCCTGACCATTTACCAGATAAACTCTTCTCCTGCTAGATGGAAGCTTTAATTATTCAGAGCTCGATGTTCCTGCTGCAAACATTTCTTTAGCATAAATAATTACAACTTATCTCTCAGTCACAGAGTGAATATTTGAGCTCCAAAGGTTAATCCCAATACTCTCAACTTCACCTCTTTCTAAGCAGTATGAGAGATTACACAGGTTGCTCAACAGGATCACTCTGATGTTTCAAAGTATATGAATACCGGGAGGATCGTTTGGTTACAGCGTCTTTAACAGTATTGTAGTTTACGTCTCAGTTGTGTTTTAGTGTCTCTCTGGGAATTCTCATTACAATAAAAATCTGTAAAGCTGACGTTGTACAGCCAACAGGAAAACTTTAATGAATTTAGATCTACCAGGAGCAGCAATGATGGCAAAGTTGGGAGGAGAGAAAGGATGAAGTGGATGCTAACAAAATGACCCAATTTACATGTTAATGAGCTGCAACGAGATACCAGTCAGCCACACAAACCTCAGTAACTGTGATGTATCTCTGGTTAGGAGGTTTTAGGGATGATTCTTGCTCTTTTATTTCCTTCCAACGGGTTTTGTGATGCTAGTTTTATTACCTGAGCATAGCTTGAAGTACTTTCATGTTATTTTATGAAGAAATCATCCAAAGCAAAAACTAAAAAGACCATTTGACTGGGCATCTAATGTCAGTGTACGTAGCAGCCTGCTGATGGCTGGATGGGGACGTGGACACATGCCACGTTCTGTGGCCTTCAGTTACTGAATCTCAATCTGTACGGTCATAAACGGAGAGACGGAAAAGA
Organism: Poecilia reticulata; assembly: GCF_904066995.2. Lineage (NCBI taxonomy): Eukaryota > Metazoa > Chordata > Actinopteri > Cyprinodontiformes > Poeciliidae > Poecilia > Poecilia reticulata. The sequence continues at coordinate 5,747,921 of NC_088839.1, forward strand.
GGGAGCCACACTTTAAAACCTCTGTACATGAGGGTAATGTAACCCTCCAAGTTAATCTGCATTCCCATTACAATGTACGAGAAACACTTTGGACATTGTGCTAATGTTAAAAAAGCAGTTTCACAATTGAGGTGTTTCCATTAAATAAGAAGTACAAAAAAAAATCACACATAAATGAGTTTGTTCACATTTTAAGTCATTAAAAACCACGACGGTGGTAAAGACTTATGTGTGAGATCTTCATAATTCAGCCATGATGCCAGCGCTCATCACCTATCAGCCAATCAGAGGAGATGTTGGCGTCTTATTCAGGTGTTGGGGCAACTACGTTTGGGGAAATTGTAGTAAGCGATTTTACAGAATAGCGACGGATTCAACACACTAGAATGACAAACTCAACTTTGATGAGCTGCTGTGGTGAAGGAGGCTGCGTGTTGTCCGAGGAGGCGGAGTCTAAAAATAAGGGCCTTGCTGCTGAATACAAATCGGCACGATGCAAAAAAAGTGTTTCCACTGCCGTTTTGCGTAACACACTTATCTTGATATGGCTGAAAAAAATACCTTATTAAAGTGCAAAGGTTTGATCAAAAACTGAGATTCTTTTGAAATCATAGTGTTTCCATTAAGCAGATTTATTTTTGTAATTCCAATTTCCGCAATTTTGTGGTAAATGGAAGCGGAGCTGGTGACCTAAATATGAAATCTTAAGCATTTCAGCTGCCAAATAAAATGCTATTGTATGAGTTTGTTGTAAATGAACAAAGTGGCTTTCCTAAATAATCATTTTTTTAAATATGCAATGCTTGAATTCAACTGCTCTCAGTCGGATACATTGTCTACAGATTTAAAGTTTTGCCCTTTACTCTTTGGAAACTAGTTCAAGCTCAGTTAGATGGGATGGAGAACATCTATGAACATCACATCTCAAGTTTTCAAATGGTGTTGAGCCTCGGTTCAGTTTGTGTCAATGGAAAGGCACGATTCACAATGAGAGATGAAACTTTTTTCCTCCTGTTTTTTTTTAGCAATAAATCTTCAACAATAGCCTATTTTAACAGACAGTTCAAAGCAGGATTATTTGCCTTTTCCCCCTTTCCTTATGTTTTGTGAATGTACCAATGCAGTGTGGCATATAAACAGACCGGTGTTATATTACGCTTCTCTGTTCGTAGTGACCACTCAGTGCGCCTGTGAGAGAGATTGCTTTGTCCACTTGTGATTTATAAACGGCCAGAGGGGAGATAGAGACGCCTCGTATTTGCGGGTTTATGATGGAATGTTCAATGAAAAAGCCCAGCGATTCCATCACAGCGACACTTTGTGAATTATACGCCGTAGAGTCACGATAAACTTCATGAAAAGTCGTGAAAGTGCAAATTTTTAAAAGGAAATTTTGTAGAAGTGGACTTCTGTGTTCCATCACTTTTGATGCAAGAAAGATTTAAAATGTTGAAGGAAAAAGAATATTGAACTTTTTCACAATATTCAAATGTGAGCAGTACCTGTTTGGAAGAATTTTCACTAAAGAATCTCAACAGAGCTGGTGCCTCTGAATTAGGAGAAAATCAATCGGCATGAATTATTAACAGGTTTGCAAGCAAACAAACAAACAAACAAACATAAAAGGAAAAAATCTTAATTTCCCAAAAGGTGCGCAGACTGTCCAACCACCTCCATTTCTTCTGTGTGTGTTAATTGTGAACAGGTTTTCAGTCACACACAGCTCACCTCCACAGGATGTGAACGGAACAATCTGAAGACCAATGCAAATGGGCGTTCTGGTGAAAAACATTTCTGCAGATGGTGAGTTGGTGTATGGATGGATTCTGTCACAGCAGCGCCGCTACGCTCGCTAATTATCCTCCGTGGCTGATAATAGATCAGTCATCCGTCCATCATTTGTCACATGCATTTACGAGTCGAGCTCTAGACGGGGAACGAGCGGCATGCAGATAGATGCTTTCACAGGGATAATGGGTGTAGTCTTAATCTCCAAAGGCAAAACATAAAGCCTGTTTTTCAGAGCATATTCATGTGTTTTTGTTGTGTTTTTGGAAGCTCAAAGCTTTATTTTAAAACATGAAAACCTTTAAGAAGTTACCTAGTATTTTAAACATTAGGAAGTGTAAGACCTGCAAATTAGAAATTTGTTGGAAGATTTGCCTAAAAACCTAAGAAAACATTTAGATTTACTTCATAAAACACAATTTTTTCCCTCATTATCTGATATGATGACTGAGCGCTCCGTCATACTGTCAGAATAATCTATAACCAAAGGAAAAAACTGTGTTATTTTTGTGTCCTTAACACATCTGTTAATTCCTTTGTATTTAGTTTCTGAGTTATTTTAGTATTTTGTTCTTTGTACATTTTGGATTTCATGCTCTTAACCCTTGTGTGTGATACAAGGGTGTGTGGGGTCCAACTGACCCCACACAATTGGACTCCTCTATGTTTGCCTCAGTCCTCGCATGCACAAGGGTTAAATTATTGTTTACTTCTCTCTGTGGATTGAGTCTCTGTTCAGCTCCCTCAGTCTGCCTGCCCGGCCTTCCCTTTCAGCTGTGCCCTGTTTCCAATCAGCCACTAGTAATCAAACTCCACAGTATTTAACCCTTGTGCGTTCGAGGACTGAGGCAACTGATACAAGTGAAATGGGTGTGGGGTCGGTTGGAACCCATTTGTAAACACTCCTGTTCTGCCATTCTCTTCTGGTTTCTTCCATTGCACTAGAGCTGAATAACGTGGCTCAATGCTAATTATGAGATTTTTAAAAACTCCCGACACCCTTCCCCTTTCACTTGCATGCCGAGAAAGTGAGCAGCTGCTCCCAATTAAATCAGTTTTGTACTTTTATAAACCACATGCAGTTTGTCCACAGACTTTCTGACCTCTTCGTATTTGGTATCTCATGTTGCTATGATGACGTATCAAAGCTACGAATGACTCCTGTTTACAAAAGTTGCTCCTAAACATAAACTTTGAAATAGAATTACTGTCTTTGGTACAATACACAAGTTTTCTACATTTCAAGTGTTGAATGTTTGGTATTTTGTATCACACATTTAGCTTTGGTTATGATTAAGATTATGTTTGTCTCAGCTCTAAGTGTTTAATATCTATGTGTTTTTATGGGAATGTAGGCCGCTGAATTCATTGAAGATTAATTTGAGAAACACTTTTGATCATGTTTCACATTCATTGTTGTGTATGTTGGGACGCTGGTCTTTGTCTTGACTTGGTTTCAGATTTAGGGGTTTTGACTCCAATTGCTAGCTTAACGCTGACAGAGTGAACTGCAGTTCATTTAATTTACTCACCAATTAAAAACAGTTTTTCTTGAGTTCAAAGTTAATTTAATTCTCATTGACACTCAGGAGTAGTAACTATGGATGATGCAACATCATTTTTATGAACTAAATTTAAAACAAAGTGAAAGTCAAAATAAGGAGAAAAATTACACTTTATGATTGCAATATCCATTGCAAGTTTGAATGTGGAAATCCAGGCCACCGAAGCTCATTTCCAACCTCCATCGGATGTTTGGGAAGATTTTTTTTTTCCTCCCAACGTCTTCTTTTGTGCCAGGAGAAAATGTGATGCCTGTTCATCTTTTCCCCCCTTTGGCCAACTAACTCGTTTGACAGTCATGATGATCTCGCTCTTTCTGGCGTCTCTGTAGTCTGGTTAGAGCAGCACCCGGCGCTGCTTCGCTGAATGCTGATAACCCTGCTTAATGCACACGAGAACTTTTTTGAAATTCAGATGGGTTTTCTTATTCAGGCGGCGCGTCAGGATTCATGCAGTTATTTTTATTCCCACTGTCATGTGGAAGCTTGAGCCCGGCTTTGGCCCTAATTTTCTATGAGAAATGTTAAACATTGCTCAAAAGCCAAGGGATCAGGGCAAAGCGAGGGGCTACATTTTAAATCCGGTTTATGAATTATGAATGTGTTGATGAAGTTTTCATGTGTGAATGTATGCAACATTCACACCTATATTAATTGCATGTATTAGCTAACATTTGGTTATGTTATGTTCAGTAGGATGCTGAAACAATAAAAAATAAAAAAACAAGATCTCAGCAATAATTTTCTATAACTGAAATTATAAGGAAAACAGACAAAAGTTTTCTTTTTAAGACTAAACTAAAACTTTTTATTGCTGAGTTCTTTGAGGTGCTTTGCTGTAATTCTGGGTTACACATTAAGAAAAACAACAACCCTCATGTACAAACATTACTCACCTGTGATTCATCACTTCCCTCCCTTGGTTGCTGTGATTAACATAAAAGTGGAAAGGAAATAGAAAATAAGAGTCGGGGATGTTTGATGTCAGAGAAAAAGCGCAGGCTTAAGGCAAAGACTTATAAACATACCAAGGTAATAAAAAGGTAATGATAAAGGCGAGCTCAACTATCATTTCTTGTGCACAACAATGACATCTTGTGTAATATTTTTGTGTGTTGTGGTTATGAAGTGTCTGGTTGGCGGTCGGCACTGCTGCTTCATCTCATAAATCAGTAGAAAGCAGAGAGTAATTAAAGGGGAAGGAAAAGAATACACAATCTTTAGAAAAATCTGAACACTTCTGGCTTGCTTTTGTTTTCTGTCCCTTTTACAGTGACGCCCTTAAGTAAAATTAAGTTGACAATTGGCAAAAGGAGTCTGTGTGTGTATATGCGCTGCTCACCTAGGTGAAAAGAAGTATACTTTCTTATACTAAATTTTAACATACTTTAGTATACTTTTATCGAAGTACTTAAACTGTACTATTTTGGAACAACTAATTTGAGTGTAATAATTCTGTCATAGAATTATATTAAAAATATATATTTAATATACTTCAAATATATTTTAAATATACTATTAATATATTAGTAATGTATTTAAATGACATTTAATTTTTATTTTGATTTCCTGCTATTGATAATAAACTACAATTTTAGTTACTCCAATTCAAATATTTTGTTTTATTACCGACATTTTAAAATTGTCCAATTTTACTCACAACTTTATGAACTTTACATAAATTATCAGTTTACACATCAAAAGTGAACACATAAACATGAAAATTTAAGTGTGACAATAAAACATGAAAGTGAGGATCAACGACAGAACATTCACGTTCACTGCACCTTACAGGAACCTACAAAAAAGAACAATAGAGCAATTAAACAGCGAAAGCATTTGTATTTAAAGAGTTCAACCTGGAGAGACTCAGACGGACAAAAGGGAACAATTAAAAGATTTAATGACAGGAATGAACAACAGTTCTTTGGGGCTCGGACCCCGGCAGCTAATTTGAGCTGAGATTTGATGTGAACTCGATGAACGTCCCGATAACTGATTAGGGATGCTCTCCCCCGGGGCCCGACACTGATGGTGGTGGTCGGGAAAGGGTGCCATCCTAGAGCTGAAGGATGTGGGTGGAGAAGGGGAGGTGGTGGGTTGAACGCAGCTGGGAAGCAGCCGATGGCTTGGGTGTGGATCCTTTTATGCAGAGCCTGATTGCTGATTGAACGCGCCGGGTGAAGTCCAGCGCTGAGGTCGGAGATGAGCATGACGTCGATGGGCGAACGAAGGGGGTGGAGTCTTCCAGCTTGAACTTTCGCTAAAGCTCCCATAACAGAAAATGGCAAATAAATATATGTGACATCATCAGAACTGATGATGATTGGGACCGGATGCCTGGGGTGGAAAAACGTTTCTGGGTGTCTTCTTTGCCTGTTTATGTTAGAAGTAGAAAAAAAATAGTCAGCAATGTCATAGAATCAGTTGATGTTGGCATTAACTATGAAGCTGTTTTAAGTGTGGACTTAAGGAGACAAACTACCTAAAAATCTTTCCATCCATGATCTGAACACACTGATCCTTGCAGGGTGGTGAGTGGGGTTGGTGGTGCCCATCTCTAGCAGCCATCAGATGAGAGGCAGGGTTCATCCTGGACAGGTCACCAGTCCATCACAGGGCCCTGAAAGCCAACAACAAATAAAATGTATGAAAGAGAAATGTTAGATTAACAAGAAGAGAAATATTCTGTCCAGTTATCTTTAAATCAAATCATGTTTATTAAGCACTTGGTGTTGGTAACACAGCAGTTTTTGTGTCATTTATTCAATAAATGACACTTAACTGGCACTGAAAGCTTTGGTATGTTAACTTATTAAGCTAACTCTCACCACGGATTAGCTGCTTGAAATGAAATGAAAACTGTAATTAGCTTCCTAGCCCAACCACAACCGAGTCATCACAATAATGAACTAATGTCTTTGAAAATACAGTTACAGTTTGTCTTTCTTTAAAAAATGAGTCATGACATAGCATCAACCTCTTCATGTGAAATCTTTCACAAAGCGCTAACTGGTTGCTACATCAGGTTATGGCACCAATATGTTTCAGACAGTCAGCTGTTATTTCTCATCAAGCTAGTTGGCAACAAGCAGTTTGTAAAACATTTAGCTCATCATATAAAATTGTCAACATGTTGGCCAACAAGCCGTTGGTAAATAATGTGCCCTGAATTAGCATCTGCCTCTTAACGTCCCGTTGATGCTAAGCTAAAGGGCTATTTTACAGTTTTCAGTAACTATAAAGGGCATTTGTTCACATTAAAATCAGAATTGTGAACACTTTGACTTGTCCTGAAGTTGCAGTGAAGGTTGTTAAAAGTCCAATCATCCACTAAAACATTATCTAAGCCCCTCAGTGAGGCTCATTACACAATTTGTACCACACCTACTCAGAACTCGGTTTATTTTTGGAGCTTTATTAGATAGATGGGGGGTTTAACTTTGTCCTTCATACCCTTGACTCAATTTCTATAGCTACATATATGTAAAAGAGTTTTGTTCCCTTTGTCCTTTAGAAGTTGTTTCAGAATTTGTGGCAAGAATCGTTTTTTACATCAACGAGAAAAAAAGGCAGAACAAGCCAGAGAATGAGTGTGCAGAAAGAGACGAGTGTGACCAACATATTCACATCCCTCATGTGAATTTGGGATGTGAATCAGTAATCATAGAGCTGATTATATACTAGGTAACTATGTATTTGACTGAATAGTAATGTTTGAGTAATGAACAATTTGGGAACCACAGAATTAAACCATCCTGCCTATGAAAACTGTTTCCAGTGTGACCAATTCATGATTTTTGATGTAACAAAGAATCACCTAATGATGTGTTTAGCTCATGAGACAAAATGCCACACAATGGAAGGTTAACGAGAACAAGACTGGATTTGAAATCAAAACATTTTAGGGGAAAATTGAGAATCAGTTTTCTTGTCCCCCTTTGTTTTCAGGTATAAAACGTTTCTTAAATCATTGACAAATCTGTAAAGAGTATAGAATTTTTCAGTCTGGGTTTGACTTGCCTATTTCTGGATTTTATTTTTTTTTAAATGTAACGTCAAATGTGGGCCTAAGGCTGAAACAGCATTGAAAATGTTTTAGAAATAGAATAAATGCCACATTTATCTAATAAAATGTACCTTTAGAAATGTTATCCTTCCACATAACTTTAAATTAATATGGTTGGACATAATACCCTGAGCAGCCAGGGTTTTTTGACATCATTTGGTTTCCCCTCCCCATTTGTGGTCCTAATGACAACCGAGTCAGCAGATTTCTCCAGAATTGTGTCAGCCATGTAACATATCTATATATATATATATATAAATATAGAAACATGTATTGCTGTAATGGACTGGTGACCTGTCCAGGGTGCACCCTGACTTTCACCCAATGATCACTAGAGATAGTGATTTCTAATTAAGTCAAATCTAGAATCTAGGTGAAAGAGGCTACAAATTGATTAAGTTTACATGTGCTGGGGGGAAACGGACGTTTTAACTCAGTAGAGGAGACTCGGTGGCGTCAGAACTTATTGACTGTTTCTGATGCATGAACAGTGCCGGAAATTTGTCCCGTGGCCGTCCACGGGGGAGCGAGCCGCTGACACATTAGCGGTGATTGCATCCTCCTTGATGACCTGCCACAGACACACGGGATGACCTGCAGAGAGAATGACTGAGATCTGTGTAATAAGAAAAATGGGGCGGATGAACACACATGGGGCTGCCAAAAGGGGAACAAATTATTTCTTCCTGAGTCTGTGATTCATTGTAAAACAAATATTAAGATCCAAAAGTCAAAGGAGGGAGTTTGACTGTGTTGAATGAGAAGGTCAGAGTAAAGTAATCTGCTTTTCTGGTGTAGTTCCTGACAATTTTAAAGGTTTGGTCAGTAGTTGGGTCTGTTTGGCATAAATAGGCTTTATTTGGTCACCCTGGAAACACTGCCAGTTATTGTTGCAATTGTCTAGCACCAGGTGACGAGGCTCCAAAACCAGTTTCCAATCGCATGATCCATGGCGCTGGGGTGAACAATGGCTGCTGTTTTTTCTTCTTCTTTTTTGTGGCCATTGACAAGCAACATTTAGACATGCGTTACTGCCACCTACTGGGCTACCGTTTTATGCCTTTTCTTTCATTTTATGTTTGTTTAAACATTCATGAAGGGAATCCTCCCGCTGTACGAATCTGATCCATGCTACACCTAAAATCAAGCATGAGGCTTCCCAAAAATCTGTTTTAAACACTGGAAAACTTAACAATCGCATAACTGAAACTGTCCTAAAAACCATCTTATTGATATAATTTGGTGTCTAGAGAGCCACATAAAAAGCTTTGGTGGGTCAGATTTGGCCCCCGGGTCTTGAGCTTGACACATTTGGTCTATGAGAACCTGTTTCGGCATTTTGCATGAAGGATGTTGCGGCCTTATCTTCATTTTTGTCCACGCCTGTTGTTTTATTATTTTTTTATGATTGTATTGGATCACAATTCATTGGTTGATTTTTATATTTTTGTCATTAATTATAACTTTTCAGTTTGAAGTTATTTCAGTGATCATTGTGGGCTTTTTGTTCATTAACAAAGCAGCACCAACAATTTTGTTAACGTGTTCATTGGTCCATATTTCTCAGTTAAAAATTTTAACCAGTGCTTTTCTTTCGGGAAATTGAATTGCTGCCATGCCATCCTTCTCAAGCTCAAACACAGTCAATAGCATTTATTTTCCAAACACAGATTTATGATAGTATTTCCTAGTAGATGAGCTTGGCCTTAGCAGAGCTCCATCTGTGATCAACGCTGTTTTCAGCCGAGATAGAAGAGACGATTCTAGACAAGCAATTCCTTCTATTAGTCCAGCTTTGGATGTTATTTTCACAGCAGGTGTTTGTAGCTAAAACACATTTTAACACTTTAACTGGCTCAGAGACCTTTTCGCTCACCTTTACCTGCCAAATGTTGTTGGAAGGACTTTTCAAAGGTAGAAACAGAAATGTCTTTTAAGTGCACTGAGGTCACATCCTTGAAGAAAGAGAAAAAAACTTTCCTGGCTGAACTAAGTGAGATAAGTGAATAACCACAGCCTTATTCACAATTGTCGATAATCACACAGAGTTGGAGCACTTCAAATTTCTCACAGGTTTTCTGAGAATTGGACACTTTGTCTTGCTCTTAGAATGTTTTTGCACTTTCAAGTTACAGAGATGGCAGGTTAGATGAGGGAAATGGCTGTTATTCTTATCCTGTTGAATCTAAACCTTGAGACAAATATTTTAAAGGAGCTAGCAGAGAAACAATCCATCCAGGTCATGAGACGATGTGACACAGGAGCACAAGAACGGGATGAGCTTTCAAGAATATATATTTTTAAAAACTAAGAATCCCTGTCTAAAATATTTGAAATGGTAAACTGTATATCCCAAAGGTTATTAAATGTTATCAATGTATATTCAATTCACATTCAGTTGAATCATACTTTAATATAAATCCTAAAGAAAATTAAAAGTTTTTTCAACTCAAATTTTTTTTCAGAAAGAAGGATCTTGGTCTCGGTTCGGTTGAAGTGAATTCTGACTTGATTTCAATGCAAACGTAAATGCCAAGCAGACCGGAGAAATCTCGAAAAGCAGGAAGCAGACCGTAGTTCAGGGCATTCTGGGTAAATACAACCAAAACAAGCACGTGACTCTCATGCAAGCGACAGAAATGGCTCGTCTGCTTTTGCCAAAGGCGAAAAAGAAATCCTACAACCGCTAAAATTTCACGCCATTCCACTTTGTTTACATTTTGTGACGGAGGAAGCTGCCTTCGATGTCTTCAGAAGTTTTCCATTTGTTTCCTTCAGTGGTTCTTGTTACAGCACCACTACAGGCGAGGAGGGGAATAAACATTTCAAAGGGTTTGGTTTGTTTGACACAATGCATTGGGAACAACTTGTTATAATTCAGTTGTTACCATAAAATAAATTGTTGCCACAAAATAAGTTGTGGCCACGAATTAAACAATTTGTTCGCACGAGATAAATCATGGCCACAATTTTTTTTTTCCTCCCATATCACCAAATGTCTCCGTAACTTCTTAATTTTAAAGCATGAAATGTAGCTTACACTGGAGATGAAAATAATTATAGCTTTTTTTTAAAGCTGTATAAACACTTGTCAGTGTTTTTGAATGCTCTATGAGAATTAATAATGGAAGAAAAAAATACTTAATGTTCACAATTTTTCCATTTCGTCATCATGTGAAACATGTGTCATTAAATAAAAATTTGCTTGTTAGCGTAATAACGTATAGCTGTCATCGACTGGCTGGTAAAAGCGCCGCATCATTGCAGTCTGACATGTTTATTGGATACATTTAGAACAGATGAAACGGCGTCGGGGGGCGAGTGTGTCAAAGATGTGTGTTCTTAAGTAAAGCACTGCATTCACATCAGATTCGAAACATCTCAAAAACAGGGACTTTTTATATATATTTTTTTCCACCTCTCGAGATATTTAAGGCGCTCTAGTCTTCCAGCAAAAGGCTTTATCTGAGACGCAGCAGAGCGCCGGGGTGTCAGACGAGAAAACGGGAAGCTAATGATCACAGTTTAGCTCTTGTCTTATTATCCTCCAGAGGAGAAAATTCCCCGGGGTCCAGTTTGTTATATTTCAAAGTTGATATCCCGGACATTAATCTTTCAGGAATATAAGAGTTAAGTAACTTTTTAAAAAATTCATTCCCAATGATGTCTAACAAAACCCCACGTCTCCGAAGAATTCCGGGACTCGACTATAAAGAACGTCTCCGGGATGTTTAACCTAATCTCGTTCTTGTGCTCAGACTTGTTTAAGCCTAATATGAACATTGTAGGAAGGAGCTGGAAACACCACAAGGGCTTGCTTTGGAAAGTTTTGACAAGGAAAAGATACTTTAATCCAACATTTTTGGCAGGATTTGGGCCCAGCAGGCTCCTGTGGGTTTCACTGTAGTTCCTTCTGGACAACATAACTTTTTTCCTCTGAATTTTCCCTTTAGGTAGTGCAGACTAGAATATTTAGCCCCCCAAAATCTTGTTTTAATGTTTCACTTTTCATGAAGTACTTCTGTTATTTGAGTTACCAATAAAAGAACAAGTTGTACTACGCTTTGCTTCGTTCAGAGGACTCTTGGCTATTGAGAAATGATTGCTTCCTGTGTTGAAGTTTTAAATTTTACCCAGTCGCTAACATTTGCCTACCTTACCGGAAATTGCTTGCGCTGTAGACAAATTTGAACCATTAAAATAGAAACAATGTCATAAAAGATTGAGAATTTATTCTTACTTCTCTTCAATTTCAATTTCACTCTATTTCTATAGTTTGTACCAGTTTGCACTCATGTTCCCTCATGCTACGTTACTTTTCATTTATCGCTCACAGCAACCTGCGAAATGTCAAAGTCTGTATGTCACGCTTTCATCCTATCCATTCATCAAACCCGACCCCACAAACACACAGTACTTGACCTTCATTTCCTCCACTATTTTGATATTTCAGCTATTTTCTTGGCTTTCAGCCATTGTTGGCAAAATAAATCCCACACAGGCGGAAATGTCGCAATATTTTACTGACTTGTCATTGAGAATTGCCTTATGAAGACAGATTTATTTCGGCTCACCCAGTTATTCATCAGGGTCTGCAAAACATGCATTTTATCCTCTTTCCAAGGAAAGATCTTTTTTTTCACACTGTTTGCAAAAGCTCTGTTTTGCTGTTGTACAGCAGTCACATTAACTTGTCAATTAGGCAGTTAATTTGGAAGGATAAAAGCGATGTTGTTGAGTTATTTTCTACTATTCTAATATCAGGTTGACCCTCACAGACTCAAACACTGCGCTATGTTTGTTGGTGTATTGAAAGCCAAGTGTTAATTGGGTCTAAACTTAAGAAAATTAAGTTCATTTTGTAGAACATCAAGTCCAGTCACGTCGTCAAAGTGTTTGTGTCAGTTTTTACTTGGTCCCTATTTGTTATTGTGAATATGTATTGGAATATTGGCACCTCATCCTGATTCTACATTCTGCAGACATTTGACATTTGATTGATATTGTCCTTTTTATTTAGTTTTTTTTCTATATTGAAAGTTAAGTGAACGTTCGAGGAATGAACATTCAATCCTCTTTAAGGCCCTGTTTACACAGAGCTGCTCTTCAGTTAAACCGTTAACATGTTTGTTGCAATGCAGCTGCTCATTTACACGACACCAGCCACCGGCGTTTCTGAAACCAGATGTCAGAGTTAAACTTCCTGTTTAACTCTGCCTGTGGACGTGTGAACATGAGCACAACGCACAGCTGTCGGGTTTATTCTACGCATTCAAGGACAGATTTTAAAAGAGAATGGCGAATCGCATTGTGCTACTTAACCTCTTAAGTTTAATACAATCAGTGTTGCATAAGCACTTTATTCATGGGAACCAGAAACAGTGGCATGGAACTAAGGGTCAAAAGTGCGTGAGCGTTCAATGATGTGGTAAAGTCACAGCCACTTCAATTTCTATTAGAAATATAAGAAACATTTAAATTTACAAAAGGCCTTTTTCAGCGCTTTTGCTGCTAACTCAAAGAAAGTATGTCAGGCTGCTGTGAGTTGGAGCTGCTTTCAGTGTTGAGAGAATATTCATCAGTGCAGACAGAGCGTCTGCATAGCATTGCATGAGCTTAAGAAATGACATTGGATTATTACTGTGAAATTTGAGGAGCTTTTGCATGTATTCTGTGGCAGCAGCTTAGTTGGAGTCAGACTTTGTACGCTACAATGGATAATGTTTCATCAAGCAAATTTAAGGCAGATTTGCAATCATGTGAATGGGATAAAATCATAAACATTCTGCTATTGCAGAGTAATGACAAACTTGTTTTTCTGATCTGGTTTAGAACAAACAAATGCACACACTCTTCTTTTGGTAAAATGCTGATGTTTTGTCCTCTGAAATATATCTATAATCCTATTAATGTCAACTGAAAAAAGGGTGCTGCTGCGGTGTTAACCTCCCCCAACATGGTTTGATCCAGGGCTGATCTGATGTCACATATCAGATCAAGTGACATCAGAGAACAGAGAAGGCAGAGCTGGCCAGGAGAAACCAGAACTGAAAATAAAATAAAGAAGAAAAAACAAGAGACGGTAGCAAATCTGTTAAACTGTGTATCTTTACCATGATAAGTTAACATCATGTATTGTACAAGTATTACTGATATGTATGCAAATTCCAAACACAATAAAATGAACATCACATCAAACTGATGTCATGTAGTTCTGGAGTTTCACACCGGTCAGCACAAAACTAAACGATAAAATCACATAAATCACAAGTCAATAAACCTGTAAATCATTCCCTTATCCCTTGTGGCTTGTACTACACCTAAAATCCTTACGAAAAATGGAAGAGTTGAGTAAGATCTGATAATGGAGACAAATGGGGCAGAACGGGTTAGAGGCCATCTAGTGGAGAAGCGGCTGTAGAGACATTGTACACTCCTTAGTGGACATGAAGTCCTGCTACGGATTTAAAACACTCTACACAGTTGTCACAGGAATGACCATCTATTGATGTTTACTATTTGCTTTATCAACTTCATACTGCACACGCTGTAAAATAGAGGCATCAATCAACTTGTAGAAAATCTTTGTCTTCATGTTTAAACCCACTAAAATCATATTTTTTTAGATATTTCATCAATTCCTGGTTGTTGCTAAATCATAGACATACAATATGACGTGCGGCGTTCTGAACCGTAACGGTTCCACAAGCATCAACTTAAAAACCTTTCAAAGAATGACTATCAACATCTATTGAACTGTAAGCCCAGACTAAGAAAAGAAAGATGGCATTATCTTCCTAACTTCACCCCCGAACTGGCGAAAGAGGTGAATGGAACACAATTTTGGATCTTCACTCTCAGAGAACACACACAAAAGACACAGGTGACAAAAGTGAAAATGGAAGGCAACTACAAGGAGGGTGGAGGGGGAAGTAGGTGATTGAGCAGAAAAAGATAAAGAGCAGGAAAAAGACCGCAACAAAAGGACAGAAGGAAGCGTTTTGTCAGCTGAACTGATGATGGCCCAGGGAAGCCAGAGAGGCTAGAGCGAGACAAAGAGATGAAGGCCAGATAGTGGCTAATAGAAGAGGAGGTGAAAGGGGAAATGGGGCTGAGGGACAGTGATACTCGCAGGATAGAATGTGCTCTGAACAGTAGTATTGTTCTTCTCACCTTCTTGTTCAATGACTTATATTGAAAGTAGAATGAAGGAGTGCTCTGGACAATGCCAGAGGAACAGGGACTCATTGGCCTGGACAAAAACAGACGAACGGAGAAAACTTGGTTGACTTTCAGACGGGGTTACGGCCAGGGGTGAAAGTAGTTTTAAATTCTTGGGGGTACTATGACAAAAATAATGATAATAATTATATATATATATATATATATATATATATATATATATATATATATATATATATATATATATATATATAGCTTCTTTGTGTGCTTTGGAGTTTCTGTGCTAATTAATTTTTTTTTGTGAAGCGATAAAAGCTGGTAGCTCTTGAATTGCTACAAAATAAAGCTGTATTTCCTTCAGCCCACCGGCTGCAATGTTGACACCTTAAGATGCCATGAGACCTAAATTCTGAACATCCTGGGGTGGAGTGCATCCCAGTTTTCCATGTCTGGCATATAACCATTCATTTAAGCTTTTAAACTGGTTATATTGACCTTGTGTACACATAGAGGGATAATCAGTAGCCTAGCATCATGACCAGTTTGTTCTGAAGATCCTGCAGCTTCCACTTCTCTTCCTAACATGGCACCTCCTCACCCTGACTTTCATACTGATAGGAGGAACCACAGAGCTCTGTTAAGTCAAAAGCACATCTTCTGAAGTTGGGATATTTTTCCTCCAACAGGTTCCAGAGGAATCATTTTGGAGAAAGTCTCATTAACATCAATATTTCCACTAAATAAGAGGCAAAAAAATGTGTTTGATAAAGGAAAAGCCTCTCAGACACTGAGCCCGACAGCACCAAACGATTTTTTTTTATATTAGACAATTAATTTAATTTCACATAATTATTGCGGTAGAACCCATTTGTTTGTTAAATACTTAATGAAACATATTTACCGTGTTTGATGTTTGTTGTGAATGACGTAATACTCACAGAACAACAAGATAATTAGTCCAAGTTTGTTGTTTATTGAATGTTAAGAAACTACAGCGGCTGTAAAGCGCCATGAGGAAGGTAAACAAAGGTAAAACAACCTGAACAGGTGATCAACTCTAAACCACTCACATTTTTACTCTCTCTCTCTCTCTCATTTAAGCACACACGTTGCCATGGCAACCTCCTGCGCTCTCCAAGCCGACCAGAGATTACGTTAAAAACATAACATTCGGTCCATTACGATATTAGGTTTGCAGGCTTGATATTTATTTTGAGATCATTAATAAGCGCTCCCTCAACACAGCGGAGATTGATTAGTTAATTTTAAACTCCTGATCTGCTAGTTATTTTGGTAATGGAAACAAAACGCACAGAATTGCGCAACACTTTATTGAAACAATAATCACTGAGATTATTATTGTTGTTGGGTCATTAACTTGAACATGTTTTGTTGATTTTTTTGTTGTTGTTCTTTAATAAAGTTACAAACGTTTTAAGCCAGTCAGAGGAGGACGTGCTGCTCTCAGCCTCCTGGCTGCGTTCAGTTTGTCACCTAATGCCGAGATCGACTCAAAACCTTCCGCAATTGACGTGTTGAAGCCCTGCTCTAGCAAAGCACAAACAGTTCAGAAACAATATGAAATGGGAAAAAAGTTATTTATTAACTGATTAAGTCGTGTTTTAGTTTTCTTGAAAAACTAATCAGTCACGGCTGCTCAGTGAACCCATTGATTTTTTACAGCAGACAGCGGCTCCCCTCTCTTGCAGGTACTGCATACACCCGCTAAATCTTTTAGGGGTACGCAGTACCCTGCTGTACCCCCTTATTTTCACCCCTGGTTACGGCTAAGGGTCATGAGGGCGAACGCGTCTACAGAACATGGAAAAGATGTGAAAGATAAACAAAATTCCATGAATTATTATTTTTACAAAAGGAAATGTTCACACCATAATCTCTTGGTTTTCAAAACAATAAAGTGATTTACTTACAAGTAAAGACTAAAAACTTTGGGGTAGGGCTGCTGTTTTTTTTTTTTTTGTTCTTGTTTTTTAAAGAGTTTTCAGCAGTAGTATCCTTTTATTGAACAGCAAATTGAAATCTATGAAATATGGTGGAAAGAGGAGAAACATGCATCAGAAGACCTTCTGCTACACAACCCAGGACAAGCACATTAATGACTGCAGCCTCAACACACAGTGCTCTGACAGACAAACCATTGTCTTTACCTGCATATCCTTACATATTAATATCAGATAATATGATACAGATAAAAAATAATTGAACTCCTCTGACCTTCTGTCACCTAGAGAAAAATTAAGTCAGAAACAACCTATCAGAGCCAGGAGGTTGGTCTTAATGCTGTTAATCAACAGCTAAATGTGCTAATGGTGTAAAAACAACTTACAGTTACAGGAATACTGTTTATTCGCTCTCATCTGTGGCTATGCTAAGTAGCCTTAGCATTGATGGCAGGCTATGTTGATGGGGAGAATCTGTAGCTTAGCAGAGAGCAGAGAGGGAGGAAGCAGGGCGTACACAAGAGTGATGTAAAGCACTTTGAACTGCCTGTTGAAATAAGGTACACAATACACTTGATCAATTGACAGCGCTAAGACCCGCCCTCCGGATCTGATTGGTTGTTTTTAGGTAGCACTGGGAGAAGGTAGAGAAGCTAGTTTATATTTTTTTTCCCTCACAAGTTCTGCCTCATATTTTGTCACAAGATAATGATTGTTTCTATTAATATGTAAAAAAAAAAAAAAAAATTACTTTATATATAAGTTACATATTGCAGCTTTGAGGGTGCTCAAGTTTTTATTCATAACTAAGCAAAATATTTGCGTGTGTTGCATTCTGAGATATTTTCGCCTACATCGTGTCGTCAAATGGGTTCGATTTGCTGGATTTCTTGATTGCAATTTAAATTTACAAAGGTGATCCATCAGCAAACAAAAAAGGTCCCATTTTAGTCCATCTGTGACGCACCTGCAGCTCATAATTCAATGATTTCACATAATGAGATAAATCCTAAATTTAATCTAATTGGTGGAATTTAAAATATTGATTTCCAAGTAATAACAAAGCTCAATCTCTCCTGACTGACACCTTTTTTTTCAAGCAGGCATCTTTGCTCATTCATGAGTGTAAAAGTGGGGTGTTGCCGTGGCGAGGGGGGGGGGCACTGTAAGGATCATTTAAGCCCATTAATGGCCGTGTTTTGTTGACAGGGAAAAGTGGTGTGCATTCTTATGGAAAGGACGGTCTTTCTCATCAATCTTTTTCATCTCTCCGTTTCTGCCGTAAGCTTCCCGTTCTGTAATCCTCTCCTCCACATCTCCTCTGTCTGAAGAAAAAAAAATATATTATACTGAATGCAAGTAATTACCTTGAGAAGACATTTTTTATTTATATTTTAGTTTCCCTCTTTTTTCACTCTCCTATGGACCTACAATACAAACAGACACACACACCTCTCACCTCAGCTAAACTCCCATAGAAATGACGGAGAACTTACTGGGTTCTTTGGGTGAAGTGCTTTCATACAAACTCCCCTGCACAAATAAAATCTCTGAGAAGGAACGCTGCAATCGGGTCTGCAAGGAGGCAGAGAAAACAGAGAACCAACGTTTGTTTTTAACGAGAGTGTCCACATATTTCATGGAAAATGGCAGCGAGGCATTTCATGTTGCATACGGGAAAAGGAAAAGCTGTAAAGAGATTTGCTTAGAGGTAAACACATTGGCTTTTTTTATTTTCTGGATTATAAAACCATATAAACTGAAAAACAAAATGGTTATCGGCAAGGAATCACTGTAATCAAACATTTTTTAACACTATGTACCTGTTAATGGTACAAGCTTGAGATGTACAATAAGGATGATCTTTATGACATAAAAATAATCAATAAAAAAAATCTACAGTTAGTTAGATTTAATCTTTGTAACATGTACAATCTGATTTATTCTGTGTTTTATTACAGAGATCTGTATTTTTGTATCAGGGTAAAAATAAGCCAACCAGATATTCTCTGTGGTTGCTAGGGAGAGTTTACTTATTTGTGAGTGTTTTGCTTCTCTGTCTGAAAACCTTCGGCCTTCAAGCTGAATAGCAGCATAAATTCAGACTGACAGCTTGATCAGCAGTGTTGCAGTTGGCGTTTTCTACGGTTGGTCTGAGGTTCGCTGACCGGCCTGATGAGGATCATTGTGAGAAACTCCAAAACCCTTGAACCTGCCAGCAGGACAGGTTCAAGAACCGTCTACGGATTTTCTTCATTTTTCCTCTTTGAGACTATTAAACAAAAAAGAAATCTCTGTTGTTCAATTTGCAGGTCATGTACTGCCTTTAAGTCTTGGAAAAAGGACGAACTGTGACTGCAGCTGTAGTCTCTTATAGTTATCCCTTTAGAGGCGTTGAAGTTGAGCAAATAATTTTCTACACTTTGAATTCCCTAACCAGCTCTATGCATCCATAAGAAATCTGATGATAATTTCAGATTGAAATTAGGAGAACATTTTTTTCTACCAATTTTACAGACACCTCTCTGCCTTCTTGTCTTTTTTCCCCCACGCATCTTTACATCTAAGTCTTTCTCACGACCTGGATCTCGTTCCTTTCTTCTTTCTTTCCTTTGTAAACTCCACTCCCCTCTCCTCTGAGTTTGTCCTCCACTTTAACCGATCTGGTAGCTTGTCAAAAAAAAAAGAAGAAAGAAGGACCACCATCACTCTCTCTTCAAAGATCCCCACAATTTACACTCCCATCAGCAGAGATGGCAGAACGGATTGAAGCTGGGAGGAGAGCGGGGGAGAAGAGGGGTGGAAGATGGAGATGGAAAACCAAAAAGGGCAAAAACACTGCAGCTCAGAGTCCAATCTGAAGTAAAGCATTATTTCACTGACGACCAACGATTGATGCCTATTCTGACTTCAGATAAAGTTCCTTTGAAGTCTTAAAAACATATACTATGACGATAATATTCCATTTCCAAAAAATATCAAACAACAGATGGAAAATATTCTCTTTGGGAGCCAAGCAGTGTTGCCACATCTTATTATTAGCGACTTTGGGCGTTTTATTTTTTTTCTTAGTTTTTTTTATCTGTCGCTTTCACATTTAAAATCCGCATTGTGGTTTTTTAGACGTGTTCTTGAACGTGAAATTGCTGATTTGGGTTTGAGTTTCTTTCCAAAAAACGGAAACAAAAAAATAATCATACCAAGCACCTCAAAATAAAGCTAAACAGTAACAGTATGTCGTTTGCAGTAGTCTAGTGCTATATGTGTTTTATACCTGCTACATACATATATACAACCAGGACAACTGTGCTAACGCTGATCATAAAACATCAATAATGTTCCCAGCCATCCATACTAAGGCCAAACCCATCAGTTAAAGCTGTTCAAGGGCATTCTTTGGTCTGTTGTAATATATCTTGAAAGGATCTTGTATAAAATCCCTGTGTTGCAAAATCACTATGAGGGTTTGTTTGGGGCAGAAGAGCTCTTGGATACTCTTAAATGTTTTTCCAAACCGCAGTGTTACTCATAATAACTCAATTATTTACAATCAAATGTAACAGTGTGGTTGCATAGACAAAATGAAAAAGGTCTTGTTCCCCTAGCGATGTTTCTTTACCTACTTTTCAGTATCAGTTTGATTTCTGGGACATTCAGCCCGTTGAGCCGCTTTTGTGCTGTGAGGATAGAAAACTTAAAAAAAAACAAAAAAAAAAAAACAGTTCTGTGCTGAAGGTCATAAAAATTTAGGAGAGCTTTAGTTGACTTTTTTTATTTAACCATTAGGCTCAATGTGTGCAAAATACAGATAATATGCTTAACCTGCTTTGTGCACAGCAGCCACCATATTGGCACCCTTATCTGTGATTACAGCCTGGACTGTTGTCACTTAAGCCCCGCTACTCAGCTGAGCTTTTTTAGTTCATGTTTCCAGCACCGTTCTGTCCTGAAAAACTGGAATTCTCTAGGAAATTCTGTTGTGCTGCCATTTATACTATAGCATGAGACTATTTAAAAAAGTATTTATACCCAAGAAGTTTTTTGCCTTATGTGATATTACCACTACTGTCTACTGTGGCGGAGACAGAAAACTAAACCAAATGAAGGTGTCAATTTTTATGACATTCCTTGCACAGCTAAACCAAGTCACATGGAAACAAGATGCTGTTCATCAGAGAACAAACAGCGTCACAAAGACCAAGGAGCACAGCAGACAAATTAGGGAGTATAGCGTGGAGATGACAGAGCGCTGTTCAATCTGTCATCCGGCATGGAGTATGGAGCAACTGCAGTCATACCAAGACATGGCCGTCCACCTCAACTGACATGCCAGGCAAGAAAAGTTCTGATTAGAGGCAGCCAAGAGGAGTTTGGCAACTCTAGAGTAGCTTCAGAGATCAGCAAACGTGGCACAAAGTAATCAAGACATGCTAGACAAAGGTTGAACTTTTTGGTCTACACACAAATTGTATGTAGAAAACCAACTCTGCACATCAGACTGAATATACATTGCTTTTCTTCAGCAGGGACACAGACACTGGCCTGAGTGGATGGGAAGTTGGATGAAGCTAAAAGCCGAGCAATTCTACAAGACAACCTGTTAATGGAGACAAAAGACTTTAGACCGAGGTGAAGGTTCACCTTCCTACAAATGTTACCGTTTCTTCTGAAAACCATGTCGCATTTTGTTGTTGGAGCTGAAATACTCTGCAGGACACACAGCAAAATGTAGAACCACATTATTGTATAAAGGTCAATTTAAATGCCTGTAACATATATTACACAGGAAATGGAGCTGCAAGGTTTTTTTCTCCTGCCCTCATTCATAACTCCTCGTGTCAGGGTTAAAGAAACACTTGAAGATTAAATGCATAATATCTCCGTTTTTTATTTATTCTTTGCTTTTCTCTGTAAATGTTTCATTTTTCATTCAACATGGCAAAATACAATTTCCCTTGGATTAATTATTAAGGCAACATCCATTTAAACTGGGCCTAATTCGTCACACTTCAGCATAACCTGGGCAACCTACGTTGTTCAAACTCCATTTCTGGCTGCAGATTTTCTGAAGGAGACAGGTTTTAACTTTCTCCATCCGAACTTTCTCCGGAACCACTTCTCTTTTTTCTGCTGAGTGTAATGTTTTTCCTCCTCTGTAGTCTTCTGTCAAATCCGGATTTGAGGATCGCCCCATGCAGACTGAAGAGAACTGTGGTTCAACGGAAAGAGCGAAGGGAAAAAAAAGTTTTCTGTGGCTTAAAAAGCTCTGCTCTCCACTCCTCAAATGAGAACATCAGAGTTTATTGGCCCCCGTTACGAGCGGACTTGACATAAAGTGAAATGTGAGCAGAAGGAAAATTGTAACTCTTGATGGCTGGCTAAGTCTTGGTCAGCAAAATATTTGGCCTGAGGGAAAGCAGAGGGGTGAGGGAGGAAGTGGGTCTGCTCAGAGCGAACTTCTCCTTTGCTGCGGATCATTTCTTTAAAATTTTAAAAAGGTTATTGTTCTTATAGACAGGACAGGAGGTTAAAGGGGAGCTGGAGGGAAATAACAATGTATCTGTGTAGAAGAATGAGTTACGACCAAATGAAAGTAACTCCAAAATGGAGCGAATGAGCAGTCTAAAGCTCATTGCTTCCGGACCTTTTGGTCCGACCTATCAGCTTCTCACACTGATTTTCTGTCACTTTGTTCCACAGCCCAGAGTGAAGATTTGGCCTCTTTCTACTGGACTCAATCCATCTTCTTTAAAAATCATCTCTAAAGTTTGCTTTAAAATTGTAGAATTATTAGAAAAACCTATGTAAAAAACAAAAAAAAGAGAACTCTAAATCAGCTTATGACATTTTCAAATATATTTGGAAGCATAGATATTTAGTTTTTCTCAGTTGCTTTGGTAAACTCTCAAGTGTCAAATCATTGTCACATCTGCACATCAAAAAACATTTCCTTAATCCTTTGAGCAAATTACAAATGCTTTTGTACCTCCATTCAAGTGATCATGTACAATTCTGTAGGTGCAATGCATTTCTTCCATTATATTTTCTTTTGCGCAAGTGGAAAAACTGTCATGATGTGTGTTGGTGTCAGACTCAGATGCTAAAACCTAAGGTGTTGAGCTGAATTTGAAGATTTAATGAAGAATGAATAAACAAGAAGTTACAAAAAAAAAAACATGGAGAGCGCAGGAAGCCAGGGCAGAACAAAAAACTAATCATAGGAACAACAGGGAAGTAATGGACTGTAACAGGAGGAACCAGCAAGGAGTGATTGAGTGACTGTGTATGCATACTGGGGAGGTTGATTACTGATCAAGGAACAGATAGCTGATTAGAAAAAGATTATAAGTGTGAGGGGAAAGTGGCACAAGGGAACTAGGAAATAAATCTAATACTAAAGGATAACTAGACTTAAGAAATACAATTAAACCAGAGTAACAACAACTAGAGACAAGAAATAAACTAGAAGGACTGAACTAAAGTAAAACTGAACATGATCGATCTAATTAAATCGGCTAAGGAACAAAGAATAATAAACTAACCTCAAAACAACCCAAAATCTAGGGCTGTGTAATATCGATTTTGCGATATATATCGATATTTCCTGTCCTAGAAAAAATCGATATTCATCCACAAATATCGTAACATCCAACTGTCACCTTGCTCACTCACTGCTTCCTTTGCCAGGAGAGTGATTAATTAGGTCATCAGGCTTAGAGTGATTCCTTCAGATGTTAAGTGTCAAGGTTAAAAAGGTATCAAACTATTCAGAGCAGGGTACTTGGTGCATTTTATTTACTTTACAAATGCATGTAAGCTACAGTTTGTACTGTTTCAATTAAAAGAAACATGTTTTCTCACCACTTCTTTGATTCATTTTGTCCAGCTGTCGACTTTAAGTCTGTGTCAAACCAGAGCCAGGTATTGTGTAGTTGGTGCTTTTAATCTGTTTTCAGTTAAATTCATTTAATCCAAGTCTATGACAGTCACAAAATGTCACCAAAATCACTCTGTTCCTCTAAAGTCTTTCATAAAATCGCAAAAGTGTATTGAATTGTATTGTTTGCTGAATATCGCAATATATATTGTATCATGAGCAGAATATCATGTATCGTATCGTATTGTGAGATTATTGTATCACTACAGCCCTACCAAAATCCTAACAAACTTGAAAAATACTTATTTAATCAATGTACAAGTAAAAAAAAAATGTGTTGGCCAAAATTTTTGCTGTTCTAGAAAACCAAAGTGAGGTTAGACATGTTAAAGCCTGAACACATGGACAGTGATTAAATGGTCTAAGTTCAGACGGCTTCTCCGTCTCTGTCTTCCTTGCCTTGAGTCAGCTCAACTCTTTTAATTACCAATGAATAAAATATGAAGTTGAAAGGTTTTAGAGATCAGCTTTGTTAGTTGCTTTTTTCCCCTCTTTGCTTCTCTGTCTCTTTCATTGCCTTCCAAAGCTTTCTCTCCAAATGATTTTTTTGTTTTGCTGTGTTAGACAAATTTTCATGAAGACAATCTTGTTATTTTCAATTGGAAAGATACTACCGAAGCATAAAACAGATTAGTTTACAAAGTTTTCCTTCACTAAATATACTGGAAACTATTGAACTTTAATACTTAAATCACTGCCTGTTGCTTAGCTAGAGCTTTTCTCTTTTACTGTCACTTCAAGAGATCAGTATGGAAGTACTTGCAATGTTGAACATTTTAAGTGGAATGGATGCTTCTGTGTCATGTTAAAACCAAAAACCTTCATAAATTTTATTGGGATATTTTGTAACAGTTCAAAATTGTACACAGAAGTATGTATCCTACACCGGTCCTTCCCCTAACAATCTCTAACTGATGCTTTGTTGAAGCAACTTTCAGCTGAAGTTACAGCTGAAAGTCTGGTTGGGTACATTCGTACTTTCTTTGTACATCTGCGCAAAACAGCTCAAGCACAAATCATTTAGAAGAGCGTATAGGTAAATTTGATTTTGATTATATTTCGTAGCAGCTCTGGCTGAATGTTAAGTTTTTCTACTGGAAGGAGAACCTCTGGCCCAGTCGTAAGGCTTTCGGATGTCGACCAGGTTTTCTTCCCGTCTCAAGCTCCATCCGTATTTTCCATCAAATCCAACCACCATCACAGTTTCTGCTGAAGAAAGAGTCCCTACAGCATCATAGGCCTTGTGCTACCACCATCTTTAAAGGCTGCCACATACTACAGACTTCATCCTCAATGCATACTCCAAACGGACGTCCACCAGACACATCCGCACAAAAGTCTGTTTTTATGACCGCATAATCTGTGTCACACAGTAAACAGATTGGTGGCACATTGAACTGTTTTGTATGCATTAGCCGAGTTGATAAGGTTGAGAACCGGCTCAACCAGTCGCATGGACATGCAATGTGACTGCCACATACTCTGCACTGTGCTGACAGGTGTGCAGAGGCCAATCAGACCAGGCGCCCAACCAGCTCATCAAACCTGCTAGTATCTATCTGAATTGTGAGACATGAAGGAATTTGCAACAACAAATGAGGGTAAATTAGGGGTGCTGTGGTAGCGCAGGGGTAAAGCACAATCCGCATAATGAATCTTTAATCCTTGATGCATTGGTCACAGGTTCAAATCCGAACCTGATGATCTTTGCTGCATGTCTTCCCCCACTTTCCTGTCTGATCACTCTGAACTGAAGGCCACTAGTGAAAACAGAACCTTAAAAAAAGAGGGCAATCAGTACATTGACAATGAAATATCACCCATCATGTGGCTCACTATACCAAAGTATGTGGCAGCCTTAACTGTAGGGATTGTGTGCTCAGCTTTAGTTTCTGCTACACAAAGCCTTTTGTATACATGCAAAATGCTTTGTGATTATTTGTCTTTATTTTGGTCTACATTAAGGCCAAAATAGAAATCAGTTTGATTTAATCTTGTTTCCCATATCTCCTATATAACATCTTTAAGCAATGGCTTTCTTTAAGCCACTGTTCCTTAAAGGCCAGATCTGAGCCACGGATTTGTGTTGATCCAACAAATGATTGCTCTCCTTGCCCAGCCTGTCAGCACAAGTGGGCAGGAATGTCTCCTTTATGACAACTTTATGACAAGTAATAAAGTTCAACAGTAGTGAATACCTTTCCAAACTACTGGAAAGTTTCCACATTTTTACTATGTTTTAAAAGGTTTTTTCCCCTCATAAGCAATACACAAAAGACCATGTATTTTAAAATCATGACAAAAAAAACATATCAATGTCTTGAAAACTTATCTGAACATATGTTATTTCTCAAAGAAGGCAGAGTCCAATTTTGTCACATTTTCCAGACCAGGAATCAAACTAGACCATAATTTCCGGTCAGGGAAAGGTATTTTCAATTGCATCGTTGTTTTCATCAGGTCTCACAGGACAAAAAATGGGATTTTCGTCAACTATTGACACCTTGTTCTGCCGTGTTCATGGAGATTGAGGGCTTTCGGCAAGAGCTTTTTGTCAGAGTCAAACACTGCCAAAAATGATCAAAAACGCTGTGTGTCCGTGTTCCCCTATCACCCCCCTCCCCTTGTGCCTAGTAGAGGTTTTTGTATTTAAATGAAGTTGCTGAGTGCCATGCAAATGCAAATCAACTGTTGAGCACTGGCCTTTTGACTCTTATTCATTTTGTAGCTAATCCTTTTTAATTTCTGTTCACCATAAAGAAGTATGTTTGGAGAAAACAATCTATCTTATCCATTAAAATATATATTACATGTGTGTTAGGAGCACTGAAAAACTTAGTTTTGGTTGAATTGATGATATAAAAGAAGAATATGCATGATTACAAACAATAGACTTTTGTGAAACGTGATCTTACTTTTGACATTCCTCCTATCTGAAGATTTATCTTGTGATGGGAGGAATTGCACAACTTAATCAATAATAATAATAAAAACCATGTTCCAGAGTGGTAGATTGTACATAAAGTATTTTTGTGAATACTATTCAAACTAATGTTAATGTTCATTGATTGCTTTAAAGACTCAGAGTCATGCTATATTGAAGTGGTAGTGGTCATTCCACAACACAATACAGAGCTTAAGAAATTCACGGAATTTTTGATATTAAGCAATGTTCCGGCGGAAGACAACCGATGACACCGCAGCGGTCCAACAAGACCGAACTCACGGTAAGAAAGCTTTTATGAGTAGCGAGCACGTGTGAGGCGAGTTGCTTTGTTTGTTTCTTACAGAAAGCGGTCTGTCGTTTTCTTAATTCCGAAACAAGTGTAGGGTGAGATTTTGTATTGCGATCTCTATTACATGTAATGTTCTGAACTCTTAAAAATACTCGCATCTTCTTTGATTTTTTTCAGACCTGAAAAATGGCCAAGCCTTACCAGCCAGACCTCAGACCACGGTGCCGAGGTGCTCTTACGGTGTCCACCAGGAAGAAGAGAAATTCAGTAAGTTATGATTTCACATTTAGTGAATAGTGAAAACTCGCATATTTGTAAGGAAAACTGATCTTCCGGTCATTTTATTTATTTTGTTGTAACGCAGTACAGCAAGGCAGAGTGTGGAACGCAGTAAATATCTACAAAATGGCGGACGGAGGACGGATCTGAGGATGAAGTCATGAAGCCGGTATGTATAATCACTGCGTTGATTCCCGATTGTGCAATGGCTGGTTGAGAATAATTTTAACTTATTTACTTACGTATTTTTGAGAAAGCAATATATTTGCTACTAATTTTTTTACATTTATTTCCACAGACTCCACAGAATGGGAGTCACATTTGTGTCAATCAGACTCTTCTGGAACATTCTGATGTCCATGATGAGGACAGAGATGCAACCGTGTGTGAGTATCTACTATTTTAGAATGTTTATGTACATAATGTAATTATACTATGTATTGACAATGCACAACATTTTTTTCCAGCTGCATCCAGGACCTACTGCCAGTCATCCAGTTGTAGCTAAAGAAAGAAGCAGGTAAGATTTATTACTAGAGATGTCACAATTGCATCAAATGCATCAGTTTTGTATGCATGTTTGTATATATGTGTGTATGAATGCAATCAGCAGTGAAAAGAAAAATAACATAAAATTTTTTTAAGAAGCTGCAACATTTTGGGACAAGATTGTGTGCAATAATTTTAATGTAGCCTCAATGGTTAATGACAAATCACTTAAGTAGTTTTATCAATGTTTTGTTAAATATCATGTTCATTCACATGATATTCAGGAGTTGATACTTTACCACATAGCCGTAGTTTTCAATGACAAATGGATTACACCTCCCCATATTTGGTGTTTCTAAACCAAGACACTTAAAATGTCAGTATAGTTTCAACAATATGTTTTCATAAAGATTCTTTATGACTTAATGTCTGTTCTGTGTCAACAGCTGCTGGAGGCGAGGGAGAGCGTCCTGGCAGCAGAGGAGATTTCCTTTTGGGAAGGTGTCACCATTGGCCTCATGTCTGATGAAGAGGATGGCGTCTTCGAGGGTGTATCGGGCTGGATTGTGAGACCACCAAGTTTCTGCAGCTAGGAGCTCAGCAACCTCTGCTCCAAACTACAAGAGAGACTTGAACGTAACCCTAAATACAGCATGTTGCGTCATAAGCGTTGGTATGTTGGATCATGCTCAGAAAGAAAGCCACCACCACACGGCCAAGAAGTAGACAAGCATTTTGTGCTGTAATCTTTTTTTTTTTTAACTGAAGTTTTTTATTTATTTATAGATGTGTTATTTTATGTGTGGTTTCTTTATTTGTAGATGTGTTTTTTATATATATGTGTGGTTTCTTGTAGTTGTCTTTTATTTTATGTATGTGTGGTTTCTTTATTTGTAGATGTGTTATATATGTACATATTTCTTTTTCAACAAAAATTAAAAAATATAAATTTATGCTTTGTGCTTGGTGTATTTTTATTTCTGGGTTATTGTTTATTATTTATTAGGGAGGGGCTTAACCAGGCCTGTAATTATAAAGGTCTAGTGTGTCCAATGGGGAGATATCTACCAACCAATCACATATAAGTAACGAATTGTGATGTCATTGTTTTTTCATCCAATTTGAAAAATTGGGTCTCCTGTTGCTATTCACATGTTAAGTAGAGTTGTTAAGCTGTTAACACTCCCCCCTGCACTCCCCCCCTCAACTCCTCCCCCTTTGTAGGATTCCGCATGTTTCTTTTCACCAGCCTCATTGTTTTCATGATTTCTTCAAAGCACTTTTGATATTGAACTTCAACGACTTCTTGCTAGATTCTCCACGACAAGATGGTCCCTGAAGGTCTAGTGATCAGGCTTCGGCGCTCTAACTGCCGCAGCCTGGGTTCTATTCCCGGTCAGGGAAAGGCATGTCCTCTGTCAATTGCATTGTTGTCATCATCAAATCTCTTGGTATTTATCCGCAAAGATATCTTGATAGCTTCTATTACAAACAATGGTACCTGATGGTCTAGTGGTAAGGATTCAGCACTCTTACCGCTGCGGCCCGGGTTCGATTCCCGGTCATGGAAATTCATTTTCAATTGCACTGTTGTTTTCTTTACGTATATAAAGCACTCTTGGTATTGGTCTCCAAAGACATCTTGCTAGATTCTCCATCAAAAAATGGTCCCTGATGGTCTAGTGGTCAGGATTCGGCGCTCTCACCGCCGCGGCCCGGGTTCGATTCCCGGTCAGGGAAAGTCATTTTCAATTGAATTGTTGTATTCTTCACGTGTATAAAGCACTCATGGTATTGATCTCCAAAGACATCTTGCTAGATTCTCCATCAAAAAATGGTCCCTGATGGTCTAGTGGTAAGGATTTGGCGCTTTCACTGCCGCGGCCCGGGCTCGATTCCCGGTCAGGGAAAGGCATGTTCTCCTTCAATTGCATTGTTGTCTTCGTCATTAAAGCTTTCTTGGTATTAATCCGCAAAGGTATCTTGAAAGATGGTCTATTGGTCAGGTTTTGGCGCTTTCAGCGCCAAGGCCCATGTCATGGAATTAGTTTTGTAAATTGCATCGTTTTATTCACCATGTCTTTAAAGCACTCTTGGTATTGATCTCCAAAGACCTCTTACTTGATTCTGAATACTAAACGGTCCCTGATGGTCGAGTGGTCAGGATTTGGTGCTCTCACCGCCGTGGCCCAGGTTCGATTCCCGGTCAGGGAAAGGCATTTTCAATTGCATAGTTGTTTTCTTCACGTGTATAAAGCACTCTTGGTATTGATCTCCAAAGACATCTTGCTAGATTCTCCATCAAAAATTGGTCCCTGATGGTCTAGTGGTAAGGATTCGGCGCTTTCACCGCCACGGCCTGAGGTTCGATTCCCGTACATTGAATGGCATTTTCAATTCAATTGTTCTTTTTTTCAAGTGTATTAAGCACTCTTGGTATTGATCTCCAAAGACATCTTGCTAGATACTCCATCAAGAAATGGTCCCTGATGGTCTAGTGGTAAGGATTCGGCGCTTTCACCGCCGCGGCCCGTGTTCGATTCCCGGTCAGGGAAAGGCATTTTCAATTGCACTGTTGTTTTCTTTACGTGTATAAAGCACTCTTGGTATTGATCTCCAAAGACATCTTGCTAGATTCTCCATCAAAAAATGGTCCCTGATGGTCTAGTAGTCAGGATTCGGCGCTCTCACCGCCGCGGCCCGGGTTCGATTCCCGGTCAGGGAAAGTCATTTTCAATTGCACTGTTGTTTTCTTTACGTATATAAAGCACTCTTGGTATTGGTCTCCAAAGACATCTTGCTAGATTCTCCATCAAAAAATGGTCCCTGATGGTCTAGTGGTCAGGATTCGGCGCTCTCAATGCCGCGGCCCGGGTTCGATTCCCGGTCAGGGAAAGGCATTTTCAATTGAATTGTTGTATTCTTTACGTATATAAAGCACTCTTGGTATTGATCTCCAAAGACATCTTGCTAGATTCTCCATCAAAAAATGGTCCCTGATGGTCTAGTGGTAAGGATTTGGCGCTTTCACCGCAACGGCCGTGGTTCGATTCCCGGTCAGGGAAAGGCATGTCCTCCTTCAATTGCATTGCTGTCTTCGTCATTAAAGCTTTCTTGGTATTAATCCGCAAAGGTATCTTGAAAGATGGTGTATTGGTCAGGTTTTGGCGCTTTCACCGCCAAAGCCCGTGTCATGGAATTAGTTTCGTAAATTGCATCGTTGTATTCACCACGTCTTTAAAGCGCTCTTGGTATTGATCTCCAAAGACCTCTTACTTGATTCTGGACCACAAAACGGTCCCTGATGGTCGAGTGGTCAGGATTTGGTGCTCTCACCGCCGCGGCCCGAGTTCGATTCCCGATCAGGGAAAGGCATTTTCAATTGCATTGTTGTTTTCTTCACGTGTATAAAGCACTCTTGGTATTGATCTCCAAAGACATCTTGCTAGATTCTCCATCAGAAAATGGTCCCTGATGGTCTAGTGGTAAGGATTCGGCGCTCTCACCGCCACGGCCCGGGGTTCGATTCCCGGTCATTGAATGGCATTTTCAATTCAATTGTTCTTTTTTTCAATTGTATTAAGCACTCTTGGTATTGATCTCCACAGACATCTTGCTAGATACTCCATCAAGAAATGGTCCCTGATGGTCTAGTGGTAAGGATTCGGCGCTCTCACCGCCGCGGCCCATGTTCGATTCCCGGTCAGGGAAAGGCATTTTCAATTGCACTGTTGTTTTCTTTACGTATATAAAGCACTCTTGGTATTGGTCTCCAAAGACATCTTGCTAGATTCTCCATCAAAAAATGGTCCCTGATGGTCTAGTGGTAAGGATTCGGCGCTCTCACCGCCACAGCCCGGGGTTCGATTCCCGGTCATTGAATGGCATTTTCAATTGAATTGTTCTTTTTTTCAAGTGTATAAAGCACTCTTGGTATTTATCTCCAAAGACATCTTGCTAGATAATCCATCAACAAATGGTCCCTGATGGTCTAGTGGTAAGGATTCGGCGCTCTCACCGCCGCGGCCCGTGTTCGATTCCCCGTCAGGGAAAGGCATTTTCAATTGCACCGTTGTTTTCTTTACTTGTATAAAGCACTCTTGGTATTGATCTCCAAAGACATCTTGCTAGATTCTCCATCAAAAAATCGTCCCTGATGGTCTAGTGGTGAGGATTCGGCGCTCTCACCGCCACGGCCCGGGTTTGATTCCCGGTCAGGGAAAGTAATTTTCAATTGCACTGTTGTTTTCTTTACGTATATAAAGCACTCTTGGTATTGGTCTCCAAAGACATCTTGCTAGATTCTCCATCAAAAAATGGTCCCTGAAGGTCTAGTGGTCAGGATTCGGCGCTCTCACCGCCGCGGCCCTGGTTCGATTCCCGGTCAGGGAAAGGCATTTTCAATTGAATTGTTGTATTCTTTATGTATATAAAGCACTCTTGGTATTGATCTCCAAAGACATCTTGCTAGATTCTCCATCAAAAAATGGTCCCTGATGGTCTAGTGGTAAGGATTCGGCGCTCTCACCGCCACGGCCCGGGTTCGATTCCCGGTCAGGGAAAGGCATGTCCTCCTTCAATTGCATTCTTGTCTTCGTCATTAAAGCGTTCTTGGTATTAATCCGCAAAGGTATCTTGAAAGATGGTCTATTGGTCAGGTTTTGGGGCTTTCACCGCCAAAGCCGGTGTCATGGAATTAGTTTCGTAAATTGCATCGTTGTATTCACCACGTCTTTAAAGCGCTCTTGGTATTGATCTCCAAAGACCTCTTACTTGATTCTGGACCACAAAACGGTCCCTGATGGTCGAGTGGTCAGGATTTGGTGCTCTCACCACCGCGGCCCTGGTTCGATTCCCGGTCAGGGAAAGGCATTTTCAATTGCATTGTTGTTTTCTTCACGTGTATAAAGCAGTCTTGGTATTGATCTCCAAAGACATCTTGCTAGATTCTCCATCAAAGAATGGTCCCTGATGGTCTAGTGGTAAGGATTCGGCGCTCTCACCACCACGGCCCGGGGTTCGATTCCTGGTCATTGAATGGCATTTTCAAATGAATTGTTATTTTTTTCCAAGTGTATTAAGCACTCTTGGTATTGATCTCCAAAGACATCTTGCTAGATACTCCGTCAAAAAATGCTCCCTGATGGTCTAGTGGTAAGGATTCGGCGCTCTCACCGCCGCGGCCTGTGTTCGATTCCCGGTCAGGGAAAGGCATTTTCAATTGCACTGTTGTTTTCTTTACGTGTATAAAGCACTCTTGGTATTGATCTCCAAAGACATCTTGCTAGATTCTATATCAAAAAATGGTCCCTGATGGGCTAGTGGTCAGGATTCGGCGCTCTCACCGCCAAGGCCCGGGTTCGATTCCCGGTCAGGGAAAGGCATGTCCTCCTTCACTTACATTGTTGTCTTCGTCATTAAAGCTTTCTTGGTATTAATCCGCAAAGGTATCTTGAAAGATGGTCTATTGGTCAGGTTTTGGCGCTTTCACCGCCAAGGCCCGTGTCATGGAATTAGTTTTGTAAATTGCATCGTTGTATTCACCACGTCTTTAAAGCGCTCTTCGTATTGATCTCCAAAGTCTTCTTGCTAGATTCTCCATCAAAAAATGGTCCCTGATGGTCTAGTGGTAAGGATTTGGCGCTTTCACCGCCGCGGCCCGGGTTCTATTCCCGGTCAGGGAAAGGCATGTCCTCCTTCAATTGCATTGTTGTCTTCGTCATTAAAGCTTTCTTGGTATTAATCCGCAAAGGTATCTTGTAAGATGGTCTATTGGTCAGGTTTTGGCGCTTTCACCGCCAAGGCCCGTGTCATGGAATTAGTTGTGTAAATTGCATCGCTGTATTCACCACGTCTTTAAAGCACTCTTGGTATTGATCTCCAAAGGCCTCTTACTTGATTCTGGACCACAAAATTGTTCTTTTTTTCAAGTGTATTAAGCACTCTTGGTATTGATCTCCAAAGACATCTTGCTAGATACTCCATCAAGAAATGGTCCCTGATGGTCTAGTGGTAAGGACTCGGCGCTCTCACCACCGCGGCCCGTGTTCGATTCCCGGGCAGGGAAAGGCATTTTCAATTGCACTGTTGTTTTTTTTACGTGTATAAAGCACTCTTGGTATTGATCTCCAAAGACATCTTGCTAGATTCTCCATCAAAAAATGGTCCCTGATGGTCTAGTGGTCAGGATTCGGCGCTCTCACCGCCGCGGCCCGGGTTCGATTCCCGGTCAGGGAAAGTCATTTTCAATTACACTGTTGTTTTCTTTACGTATATAAAGCACTCTTGGTATTGGTCTCCAAAGACATCTTGCTAGATTCTCCAACAAAAAATGGTCCCTGATGGTCTAGTGGTCAGGATTCGGCGCTCTCACCGCCGCGGCCCGGGTTCGATTCCCGGTCAGGGAAAGTCATTTTCAATTGCACTGTTGTTTTCTTTACGTATATAAAGCACTCTTGGTATTGATCTCCAAAGACATCTTGCTAGATTCTATATCAAAAAATGGTCACTGATGGTCTAGTGGTCAGGATTCGGCGCTCTCACCGCCGCGGCCCGGGTTCGATTCCCGGTCAGGCAAAGGCATTTTCAATTGAATTGTTGTATTCTTTACGTATATTAAGCACTCTTGGTATTGATCTCCAACGACATCTTGCTAGATTCTCCATCAAAAAATGGTCCCTGATGGTCTAGTGGTAAGGATTTGGCGCTTTCACCGCCGCGGCCCGGGTTCGATTCCCGGTCAGGGAAAGGCATGTCCTCCTTCAATTACATTGTTGTCTTCGTCATTAAAGATTTCTTGGTATTAATCCACAAAGATATCTTGAAATATGGTCTATTGGTCAGGTTTTGGCGCTTTCACCACCAAGGCCCATGTCATGGAATTAGTTTTGTAAATTGCATCGTTGTATTCACCACGTCTTTAAAGCACTCTTGGTATTGATCTCCAAAGACCTCTTACTTGATTCTGGACCCCAAAACGGTCCCTGATGGTCTAGTGGTCAGGATTTGGTGCTCTCACCGCCGCGGCCCGTGTTCGATTCCCAGTAAGGGAAAGGCATTTTCAATTGCACTGTTGTTTTCTTTACGTGTATAAAGCACTCTTGGTATTGATCTCCAAAGACATCTTGCTAGATTCTATATCAAAAAATGGTCCCTGATGGTCTAGTGGTCAGCATTCGGCGCTCTCACCGCCAAGGCCCGGGTTCGATTCCCGGTCAGGGAAAGGCATGTCCTCCTTCAATTACATTGTTGTCTTCGTCATTAAAGCTTTCTTGGTATTAATCCGCAAAGGTATCTTGAAAGATGGTCTATTGGTCAGGTTTTGGCGCTTTCACCGCCAAGGCCCGTGTCATGGAATTAGTTTTGTAAATTGCATCGTTGTATTCACCACGTCTTTAAAGCGCTCTTCGTATTGATCTCCAAAGACATCTTGCTAGATTCTCCATCAAAAAATGGTCCCTGATGGTCTAGTGGTAAGGATTTGGCGCTTTCACCGCCGCGGCCCGGGTTCGATTCCCGGTCAGGGAAAGGCATGTCCTCCTTCAATTGCATTGTTGTCTTCGTCATTAAAGCTTTCTTGGTATTAATCCGCAAAGGTATCTTGAAAGATGGTCTATTGGTCAGGTTTTGGCGCTTTCACCGCCAAGGCCCGTGTCATGGAATTAGTTGTGTAAATTGCATCGTTGTATTCACCACGTCTTTAAAGCACTCTTGGTATTGATCTCCAAAGACCTCTTACTTGATTCTGGACCACAAAACGGTCCCTGATGGTCTAGTGGTCAGGATTTGGTGCTCTCTCCGCCGCGGCTCGGGTTCGATTCCCGGTCAGGGAAAGTCATTTTCAATTGCACTGTTTTTTTCTTCACCTGTATAAAGCACTCTTGGTATTGATCTCCAAAGACATCTTGCTAGATTTTCCATCAAAAAATGGTCCCTGATGGTCTAGTGGTCAGGATTCGGCGCTCTCACCGCCGCGGCCCGGGTTCGATTCCCGGTCAGGGAAAGTCATTTTCAATTACACTGTTGTTTTCTTTACGTATATAAAGCACTCTTGGTATTGGTCTCCAAAGACATCTTGCTAGATTCTCCAACAAAAAATGGTCCCTGATGGTCTAGTGGTCAGGATTCGGCGCTCTCACCGCCGCGGCCCGGGTTCGATTCCCGGTCAGGGAAAGTCATTTTCAATTGCACTGTTGTTTTCTTTACGTATATAAAGCACTCTTGGTATTGATCTCCAAAGACATCTTGCTAGATTCTATATCAAAAAATGGTCACTGATGGTCTAGTGGTCAGGATTCGGCGCTCTCACCGCCGCGGCCCGGGTTCGATTCCCGGTCAGGCAAAGGCATTTTCAATTGAATTGTTGTATTCTTTACGTATATTAAGCACTCTTGGTATTGATCTCCAACGACATCTTGCTAGATTCTCCATCAAAAAATGGTCCCTGATGGTCTAGTGGTAAGGATTTGGCGCTTTCACCGCCGCGGCCCGGGTTCGATTCCCGGTCAGGGAAAGGCATGTCCTCCTTCAATTACATTGTTGTCTTCGTCATTAAAGATTTCTTGGTATTAATCCACAAAGATATCTTGAAATATGGTCTATTGGTCAGGTTTTGGCGCTTTCACCACCAAGGCCCATGTCATGGAATTAGTTTTGTAAATTGCATCGTTGTATTCACCACGTCTTTAAAGCACTCTTGGTATTGATCTCCAAAGACCTCTTACTTGATTCTGGACCACAAAACGGTCCCTGATGGTCTAGTGGTCAGGATTTGGTGCTCTCTCCGCCGCGGCCCAGGTTCGAATCCCGGTCAGGGAAAGGCATTTTCAATTGCATTGTTGTTTTCTTCACGTGTATAAAGCAGTCTTGGTATTGATCTCCAAAGACATCTTGCTAGATTCTCCATCAAAAAATGGTCCCTGATGGTCTAGTGGTAAGGATTCGGCGCTCTCACCGCCACAGCCCGGGGTTCGATTCCCGGTCATTGAATGGCATTTTCAATTGAATTGTTCTTTTTTTCAAGTGTATTAAGCACTCTTGGTATTGATCTCCAAAGACATCTTGCTAGATACTCCATCAAAAAATGGTCCCTGATGGTCTAGTGGTAAGGATTCGGCGCTTTCACCGCCGCGGCCCGTGTTCGATTCCCGGTAAGGGAAAGGCATTTTCAATTGCACTGTTGTTTTCTTTACGTGTATAAAGCACTCTTGGTATTGATCTCCAAAGACATCTTGCTAGATTCTATATCAAAAAATGGTCCCTGATGGTCTAGTGGTCAGGATTCGGCGCTCTCACCGCCAAGGCCCGGGTTCGATTCCCGGTCAGGGAAAGGCATGTCCTCCTTCAATTACATTGTTGTCTTCGTCATTAAAGCTTTCTTGGTATTAATCCGCAAAGGTATCTTGAAAGATGGTCTATTGGTCAGGTTTTGGCGTTTTCACCGCCAAGGCCCGTGTCATGGAATTAGTTTTGTAAATTGCATCGTTGTATTCACCACGTCTTTAAAGCGCTCTTCGTATTGATCTCCAAAGACATCTTGCTAGATTCTCCATCAAAAAATGGTCCCTGATGGTCTAGTGGTAAGGATTTGGCGCTTTCACCGCCGCGGCCCGGGTTCGATTCCCGGTCAGGGAAAGGCATGTCCTCCTTCAATTGCATTGTTGTCTTCGTCATTAAAGCTTTCTTGGTATTAATCCACAAAGGTATCTTGAAAGATGGTCTATTGGTCAGTTTTTGGCGCTTTCACCGCCAAGGCCCCTGTCATGGAATTAGTTGTGTAAATTGCATCGTTGTATTCACCACGTCTTTAAAGCACACTTGGTATTGATCTCCAATGACCTCTTACTTGATTCTGGACCACAAAACGGTCCCTGATGGTCTAGTGGTCAGGATTTGGTGCTCTCTCCGCCGCGGCTCGGGTTCGATTCCCGGTCAGGGAAAGTCATTTTCAATTGCACTGTTTTTTTCTTCACCTGTATAAAGCACTCTTGGTATTGATCTCCAAAGACATCTTGCTAGATTCTCCATCAAAAAATGGTCCCTGATGGTCTAGTGGTCAGGATTCGGCGCTCTCACCGTCGCGGCCCGGGTTCGATTCCCGGTCAGGGAAAGTCATTTTCAATTACACTGTTGTTTTCTTTACGTATATAAAGCACTCTTGGTATTGGTCTCCAAAGACATCTTGCTAGATTCTCCAACAAAAAATGGTCCCTGATTGTCTAGTGGTCAGGATTCGGCGCTCTCACCGCCGCGGCCCGGGTTCGATTCCCGGTCAGGGAAAGTCATTTTCAATTGCACTGTTGTTTTCTTTACGTATATAAAGCACTCTTGGTATTGATCTCCAAAGACATCTTGCTAGATTCTATATCAAAAAATGGTCACTGATGGTCTAGTGGTCAGGATTCGGCGCTCTCACCGCGGCGGCCCGGGTTCGATTCCCGGTCAGGCAAAGGCATTTTCAATTGAATTGTTGTATTCTTTACGTATATTAAGCACTCTTGGTATTGATCTCCAACGACATCTTGCTAGATTCTCCATCAAAAAATGGTCCCTGATGGTCTAGTGGTAAGGATTTGGCGCTTTCACCGCCACGGCCCGGGTTCGATTCCCGGTCAGGGAAAGGCATGTCCTCCTTCAATTACATTGTTGTCTTCGTCATTAAAGATTTCTTGGTATTAATCCACAAAGATATCTTGAAATATGGTCTATTGGTCAGGTTTTGGCGCTTTCACCACCAAGGCCCATGTCATGGAATTAGTTTTGTAAATTGCATCGTTGTATTCACCACGTCTTTAAAGCACTCTTGGTATTGATCTCCAAAGACCTCTTACTTGATTCTGGACCACAAAACGGTCCCTGATGGTCTAGTGGTCAGGATTTGGTGCTCTCTCCGCCGCGGCCCAGGTTCGAATCCCGGTCAGGGAAAGGCATTTTCAATTGCATTGTTGTTTTCTTCACGTGTATAAAGCAGTCTTGGTATTGATCTCCAAAGACATCTTGCTAGATTCTCCATCAAAAAATGGTCCCTGATGGTCTAGTGGTAAGGATTCGGCGCTCTCACCGCCACAGCCCGGGGTTCGATTCCCGGTCATTGAATGGCATTTTCAATTGAATTGTTCTTTTTTTCAAGTGTATTAAGCACTCTTGGTATTGATCTCCAAAGACATCTTGCTAGATACTCCATCAAAAAATGGTCCCTGATGGTCTAGTGGTAAGGATTCGGCGCTCTCACCGCCGCGGCCCGTGTTCGATTCCCGGTAAGGGAAAGGCATTTTCAATTGCACTGTTGTTTTCTTTACGTGTATAAAGCACTCTTGGTATTGATCTCCAAAGACATCTTGCTAGATTCTATATCAAAAAATGGTCCCTGATGGTCTAGTGGTCAGGATTCGGCGCTCTCACCGCCAAGGCCCGGGTTTGATTCCCGGTCAGGGAAAGGCATGTCCTCCTTCAATTACATTGTTGTCTTCGTCATTAAAGCTTTCTTGGTATTAATCCGCAAAGGTATCTTGAAAGATGGTCTATTGGTCAGGTTTTGGCGCTTTCACCGCCAAGGCCCGTGTCATGGAATTAGTTTTGTAAATTGCATCGTTGTATTCACCACGTCTTTAAAGCGCTCTTCGTATTGATCTCCAAAGACATCTTGCTAGATTCTCCATCAAAAAATGGTCCCTGATGGTCTAGTGGTAAGGATTTGGCGCTTTCACCGCCGCGGCCCGGGTTCGATTCCCGGTCAGGGAAAGGCATGTCCTCCTTCAATTGCATTGTTGTCTTCGTCATTAAAGCTTTCTTGGTATTAATCCACAAAGGTATCTTGAAAGATGGTCTATTGGTCAGTTTTTGGCGCTTTCACCGCCAAGGCCCGTGTCATGGAATTAGTTGTGTAAATTGCATCGTTGTATTCACCACGTCTTTAAAGCACTCTTGGTATTGATCTCCAAAGACCTCTTACTTGATTCTGGACCACAAAACGGTCCCTGATGGTCTAGTGGTCAGGATTTGGTGCTCTCTCCGCCGCGGCTCGGGTTCGATTCCCGGTCAGGGAAAGTCATTTTCAATTGCACTGTTTTTTTCTTCACCTGTATAAAGCACTCTTGGTATTGATCTCCAAAGACATCTTGCTAGATTCTCCATCAAAAAATGGTCCCTGATGGTCTAGTGGTCAGGATTCGGCGCTCTCACCGTCGCGGCCCGGGTTCGATTCCCGGTCAGGGAAAGTCATTTTCAATTGCACTGTTGTTTTCTTTACGTATATAAAGCACTCTTGGTATTGGTCTCCAAAGACATCTAGCTAGATTCTCCATCAAAAAATGGTCCCTGATGGTCTGGTGGTCAGGATTCGGCGCTCTCACCGCCGCGGCCCAGGTTCGATTCCCGGTCAGGGAAAGGCATTTTCAATTGAATTGTTGTATTCTTTATGTATATAAAGCACTCTTGGTATTGATCTCCAAAGACATCTTGCTAGATTCTCCATCAAAAAATGGTCCCTGATGGTCTATTGTTAAGGATTTGGCGATTTCACCGCCACGGCCCGGGTTCGATTCCCGGTCAGGGAAAGACATGTCCTCCTTCAATTGCATTGTTGTCTTCGTCATTAAAGCTTTCTTGATATTAATCCGCAAAGGTATCTTGAAAGATGGTCTATTGGTCAGGTATTGGCGCTTTCACCGCCAAAGCCCGTGTCATGGAATTAGTTTCGTAAATTGCATCGTTGTATTCACCACGTCTTTAAAGCGCTCTTGGTATTGATCTCCAAAGACCTCTTACTTGATTCTGGACCACAAAACGGTCCCTGATTGTCTAGTGGTCAGGATTTGGTGCTCTCACCGCCGCGCCCCGGGTTCGATTCCCGGTCAGGGAAAGGCATTTTCAATTGCATTGTTGTTTTCTTCACGTGTATAAAGCAGTCTTGGTATTGATCTCCAAAGACATCTTGCTAGATTCTCCATCAGAAAATGGTCCCTGATGGTCTAGTGGTCGGGATTCGGCGCTCTCACCTCCGCGGCAAGGGTTCGATTCCAGGTCAAGGAAAGTCATTTTCAATTGCACTGTTGTTTTCTTTACGTATATAAAGCACTCTTGGTATTGGTCTCCAAAGAATTATTGCTAGATTCTCCATCAAAAAATGGTCCCTGATGGTCTAGTGGTCAGGATTCGGCGCTCTCACCGCCGCGCCCCGGGTTCGATTCCCGGTCAGGGAAAGGCATTTTCAATTGAATTGTTGTATTCTTTACGTATATAAAGCACTCTTGGTATTGATCTCCAAAGACATCTTGCTAGATTCTCCATCAAGAAATGGTCCCTGATGGTCTAGTGGTAAGGATATGGCGCTTTCACCGCCACGGCCCGGGTTCGATTCCTGGTCAGGGAAAGGCATGTCCTCCTTCAATTACATTGTTGTCTTCGTCATTAAAGATTTCTTGGTATTAATCCACAAAGGTATCTTGAAATATGGTCCATTGGTCAGGTTTTGGCGCTTTCACCACCAATGCCCGTGTCATGGAATTAGTTTTGTAAATTGCATCGTTGTATTCACCACGTCTTTAAAGCACTCTTGGTATTGATCTCCAAAGACCTCTTACTTGATTCTGGACCACAAAACGGTCCCTGATGGTCTAGTGGTCAGGATTTGGTGCTCTCTCCGCCGCGGCTCGGGTTCGAATCCCAGTCAGGGAAAGGCATTTTCAATTGCATTGATGTTTTCTTCACGTGTATAAAGCAGTCTTGGTATTGATCTCCAAAGACATCTTGCTAGATTCTCCACCAAAAAATGGTCCCTGATGGTCTAGTGGTAAGGATTCGGCGCTCTCACTGCCACAGCCCAGGGTTCGATTCCAGGTCATTGAATGGCATTTTCAATTGAATTGTTCTTTTTTTCAAGTCTATTAAGCACTCTTGGTATTGATCTCCAAAGACATCTTGCTAGATACTCCATCAAAAAATGGTCCCTGATGGTCTAGTGGTAAGGATTCGGCGCTCTCACCGCCGTGGCCCGTGTTCGATTCCCGGTCAGGGAAAGGCATTTTCAATTGCACTGTTGTTTTCTTTACGTGTTTAAAGCACTCTTGGTATTGATCTCCAAAGACATCTTCCTAGATTCTATATCAAAAAATGGTCCCTGATGGGCTAGTGGTCAGGATTCGGCGCTCTCACTGCCAAGGCCCGGGTTTGATTCCCGGTCAGGGAAAGGCATGTCCTCCTTCAATTACATTGTTGTCTTCGTCATTAAAGCTTTATTGGTATTAATCCGCAAAGGTATCTTGAAAGATGGTCTATTGGTCAGGTTTTGGCGCTTTCACCGCCAAGGCCCGTGTCATGGAATTAGTTTTGTAAATTGCATCGTTGTATTCACCACGTCTTTAAAGCGCTCTTCGTATTGATCTCCAAAGACATCTTGCTAGATTCTCCATCAAAAGATGGTCCCTGATGGTCTAGTGGTAAGGATTTGGCGCTTTCACCGCCGCGGCCCGGGTTCGATTCCCGGTCAGGGAAAGGCATGTCCTCCTTCAATTGCATTGTTGTCTTCGTCATTAAAGCTTTCTTGGTATTAATCCGCAAAGGTATCTTGAAAGATGGTCTATTGGTCAGGTTTTGGCGCTTTCACCGCCAAGGCCCGTGTCATGGAATTAGTTGTGTAAATTGCATCGTTGTATTCACCACGTCTTTAAAGCGCTCTTCGTATTGATCTCCAAAGACATCTTGCTAGATTCTCCATCAAAAGATGGTCCCTGATGGTCTAGTGGTAAGGATTTGGCGCTTTCACCGCCGTGGCCCGGGTTCGATTCCCGGTCAGGGAAAGGCATGTCCTCCTTCAATTGCATTGTTGTCTTCGTCATTAAAGCTTTCTTGGTATTAATCCGCAAAGGTATCTTGAAAGATGGTCTATTGGTCAGGTTTTGGCGCTTTCACCGCCAAGGCCCGTGTCATGGAATTAGTTGTGTAAATTGCATCGTTGTATTCACCACGTCTTTAAAGCACTCTTGGTATTGATCTCCAAAGGCCTCTTACTTGATTCTGGACCACAAAATTGTTCTTTTTTTCAAGTGTATTAAGCACTCTTGGTATTGATCTCCAAAGACATCTTGCTAGATACTCCATCAAGAAATGGTCCCTGATGCTCTAGTGGTAAGGATTCGGCGCTCTCACCGCCGCGGCCCGTGTTCGATTCCCGGGCAAGGAAAAGCCATTTTCAATTGCACTGTTGTTTTCTTTACGTGTATAAAGCACTCTTGGTATTGATCTCCAAAGACATCTTGCTAGATTCTCCATCAAAAAATGGTCCCTGATGGTCTAGTGGTCAGGATTCGGCGCTCTCACCGCCGCGGCCCGGGTTCGATTCCCGGTCAGGGAAAGTCATTTTCAATTGCACTGTTGTTTTCTTTACGTATATGAAGCACTCTTGGTATTGGTCTCCAAAGACATCTTGCTAGATTCTCCAACAAACAATGGTCCCTGATGGTCTAGTGGTCAGGATTCGGCGCTCTCACCGCCGCGGCCCGGGTTCGATTCCCGGTCAGGGAAAGGCATTTTCAATTGAATTGTTGTATTCTTTACGTATATAAAGCACTCTTGGTATTGATCTCCAAAGACATCTTGCTAGATTCTCCATCAAAAAATGGTCCCTGATGGTCTAGTGGTCAGGATTCGGCGCTCTCACCGCCGCGCCCTGGGTTCGATTCCTGGTCAGGGAAAGGCAT
This sequence comes from Poecilia reticulata, assembly GCF_904066995.2. Classification (NCBI taxonomy): domain Eukaryota; kingdom Metazoa; phylum Chordata; class Actinopteri; order Cyprinodontiformes; family Poeciliidae; genus Poecilia; species Poecilia reticulata. The sequence goes on from NC_088839.1 coordinate 5,791,119, forward strand.
TTTCAATTGAATTGTTGTATTCTTTACGTATATAAAGCACTCTTGGTATTGATCTCCAAAGACATCTTGCTAGATTCTATATCAAAAAATGGTCCCTGATGGTCTAGTAGTCAGGATTCGGCGCTCTCACCGCCAAGGCCCGGGTTCGATTCCCGGTCAGGGAAAGGCATGTCCTCCTTCAATTACATTGTTGTCTTCGTCATTAAAGATTTCTTGGTATTAATCCACAAAGGTATCTTGAAATATGGTCTATTGGTCAGGTTTTGGCGCTTTCACCACCAAGGCCCATGTCATGGAATTAGTTTTGTAAATTGCATCGTTGTATTCACCACGTCTTAAAAGCACTCTTGGTATTGATCTCCAAAGACCTCTTACTTGATTCTGGACCACAAAACGGTCCCTGATGGTCTAGTGGTCAGGATTTGGTGCTCTCTCCGCCGCGGCTCGGGTTCGAATCCCGGTCAGGGAAAGGCATTTTCAATTGCATTGTTGTTTTCTTCACGTGTATAAAGCAGTCTTGGTATTGATCTCCAAAGACATCTTGCTAGATTCTCCATCAAAAAATGGTCCCTGATGGTCTAGTGGTAAGGATTCGGCGCTCTCACCGCCACAGCCCGGGGTTCGATTCCCGGTCATTGAATGGCATTTTCAATTGAATTGTTCTTTTTTCAAGTGTATTAAGCACTCTTGGTATTGATCTCCAAAGACATCTTGCTAGATTCTATATCAAAAAATGGTCCCTGATGGTCTAGTGGTCAGGATTCGGCGCTCTCACCGCCGCGGCCCGGGTTCGATTCCCGGTCAGGGAAAGTCATTTTCAATTGCACTGTTTTTTTCTTCACCTGTATAAAGCACTCTTGGTATTGATCTCCAAAGACATCTGCTCGATTCTCCATCAAACAATGGTCCCTGATGGTCTAGTGGTCAGGATTCGGCGCTCTCACCGCCGCGGCCTGTGTTCGATTCCCGGGCAGGGAAAGGCATTTTCAATTGCACTGTTGTTTTCTTTACGTGTATAAAGCACTCTTGGTATTGATCTCCAAAGACATCTTGCTAGATTCTCCATCAAAAAATGGTCCCTGATGGTCTAGTGGTCAGGATTCGGCGCTCTCACCGCCACAGCCCGGGGTTCGATTCCCGGTCATTGAATGGCATTTTCAATTGAATTGTTCTTTTTTTCAAGTGTATTAAGCACTCTTGGTATTGATCTCCAAAGACATCTTGCTAGATACTCTATCAAAAGATGGTCCCTGATGGTCTAGTGGTCAGGATTCGGCGCTCTCACCGCCGCGGCCCGGGTTCGATTCCCGGTCAGGGAAAGTCATTTTCAATTGCACTGTTTTTTTCTTCACCTGTATAAAGCACTCTTGGTATTGATCTCCAAAGACATCTTGCTAGATTCTCCATCAAGAAATGGTCCCTGATGGTCTAGTGGTAAGGATATGGCGCTTTCACCGCCACGGCCCGGGTTCGATTCCCGGTCAGGGAAAGGCATGTCCTCCTTCAATTACATTGTTGTCTTCGTCATTAAAGATTTCTTGGTATTAATCCAAAAAGGTATCTTGAAATATGGTCCATTGGTCAGGTTTTGGCGCTTTCACCACCAATGCCCGTGTCATGGAATTAGTTTTGTATATTGCATCGTTGTATTCACCACGTCTTTAAAGCACTCTTGGTATTGATCTCCAAAGACCTCTTACTTGATTCTGGACCACAAAACGGTCCCTGATGGTCTAGTGGTCAGGATTTGGTGCTCTCTCCGCCGCGGCTCGGGTTCGAATCCCAGTCAGGGAAAGGCATTTTCAATTGCATTGATGTTTTCTTCACGTGTATAAAGCAGTCTTGGTATTGATCTCCAAAGACATCTTGCTAGATTCTCCACCAAAAAATGGTCCCTGATGGTCTAGTGGTAAGGATTCGGCGCTCTCACCGCCACAGCCCGGGGTTCGATTCCAGGTCATTGAATGGCATTTTCAATTGAATTGTTCTTTTTTTCAAGTCTATTAAGCACTCTTGGTATTGATCTCCAAAGACATCTTGCTAGATACTCCATCAAAAAATGGTCCCTGATGGTCTAGTGGTAAGGATTCGGCGCTCTCACCGCCGTGGCCCGTGTTCGATTCCCGGTCAGGGAAAGGCATTTTCAATTGCACTGTTGTTTTCTTTACGTGTTTAAAGCACTCTTGGTATTGATCTCCAAAGACATCTTCCTAGATTCTATATCAAAAAATGGTCCCTGATGGGCTAGTGGTCAGGATTCGGCGCTCTCACTGCCAAGGCCCGGGTTTGATTCCCGGTCAGGGAAAGGCATGTCCTCCTTCAATTACATTGTTGTCTTCGTCATTAAAGCTTTATTGGTATTAATCCGCAAAGGTATCTTGAAAGATGGTCTATTGGTCAGGTTTTGGCGCTTTCACCGCCAAGGCCCGTGTCATGGAATTAGTTTTGTAAATTGCATCGTTGTATTCACCACGTCTTTAAAGCGCTCTTCGTATTGATCTCCAAAGACATCTTGCTAGATTCTCCATCAAAAGATGGTCCCTGATGGTCTAGTGGTAAGGATTTGGCGCTTTCACCGCCGCGGCCTGGGTTTGATTCCCGGTCAGGGAAAGGCATGTCCTCCTTCAATTGCATTGTTGTCTTCGTCATTAAAGCTTTCTTGGTATTAATCCGCAAAGGTATCTTGAAAGATGGTCTATTGGTCAGGTTTTGGCGCTTTCACCGCCAAGGCCCGTGTCATGGAATTAGTTGTGTAAATTGCATCGTTGTATTCACCACGTCTTTAAAGCACTCTTGGTATTGATCTCCAAAGGCCTCTTACTTGATTCTGGACCACAAAATTGTTCTTTTTTTCAAGTGTATTAAGCACTCTTGGTATTGATCTCCAAAGACATCTTGCTAGATACTCCATCAAGAAATGGTCCCTGATGCTCTAGTGGTAAGGATTCGGCGCTCTCACCGCCGCGGCCCGTGTTCGATTCCCGGGCAGGGAAAGGCATTTTCAATTGCACTGTTGTTTTCTTTACGTGTATAAAGCACTCTTGGTATTGATCTCCAAAGACATCTTGCTAGATTCTCCATCAAAAAATGGTCCCTGATGGTCTAGTGGTCAGGATTCGGCGCTCTCACCGCCGCGGCCCGGGTTCGATTCCCGGTCAGGGAAAGTCATTTTCAATTGCACTGTTGTTTTCTTTACGTATATGAAGCACTCTTGGTATTGGTCTCCAAAGACATCTTGCTAGATTCTCCAACAAACAATGGTCCCTGATGGTCTAGTGGTCAGGATTCGGCGCTCTCACCGCCGCGGCCCGGGTTCGATTCCCGGTCAGGGAAAGGCATTTTCAATTGAATTGTTGTATTCTTTACGTATATAAAGCACTCTTGGTATTGATCTCCAAAGACATCTTGCTAGATTCTCCATCAAAAAATGGTCCCTGATGGTCTAGTGGTCAGGATTCGGCGCTCTCACCGCCGCGCCCTGGGTTCGATTCCTGGTCAGGGAAAGGCATTTTCAATTGAATTGTTGTATTCTTTACGTATATAAAGCACTCTTGGTATTGATCTCCAAAGACATCTTGCTAGATTCTATATCAAAAAATGGTCCCTGATGGTCTAGTAGTCAGGATTCGGCGCTCTCACCGCCAAGGCCCGGGTTCGATTCCCGGTCAGGGAAAGGCATGTCCTCCTTCAATTACATTGTTGTCTTCGTCATTAAAGATTTCTTGGTATTAATCCACAAAGGTATCTTGAAATATGGTCTATTGGTCAGGTTTTGGCGCTTTCACCACCAAGGCCCATGTCATGGAATTAGTTTTGTAAATTGCATCGTTGTATTCACCACGTCTTAAAAGCACTCTTGGTATTGATCTCCAAAGACCTCTTACTTGATTCTGGACCACAAAACGGTCCCTGATGGTCTAGTGGTCAGGATTTGGTGCTCTCTCCGCCGCGGCTCGGGTTCGAATCCCGGTCAGGGAAAGGCATTTTCAATTGCATTGTTGTTTTCTTCACGTGTATAAAGCAGTCTTGGTATTGATCTCCAAAGACATCTTGCTAGATTCTCCATCAAAAAATGGTCCCTGATGGTCTAGTGGTAAGGATTCGGCGCTCTCACCGCCACAGCCCGGGGTTCGATTCCCGGTCATTGAATGGCATTTTCAATTGAATTGTTCTTTTTTTCAAGTGTATTAAGCACTCTTGGTATTGATCTCCAAAGACATCTTGCTAGATTCTATATCAAAAAATGGTCCCTGATGGTCTAGTGGTCAGGATTCGGCGCTCTCACCGCCGCGGCCCGGGTTCGATTCCCGGTCAGGGAAAGTCATTTTCAATTGCACTGTTTTTTTCTTCACCTGTATAAAGCACTCTTGGTATTGATCTCCAAAGACATCTGCTCGATTCTCCATCAAACAATGGTCCCTGATGGTCTAGTGGTCAGGATTCGGCGCTCTCACCGCCGCGGCCTGTGTTCGATTCCCGGGCAGGGAAAGGCATTTTCAATTGCACTGTTGTTTTCTTTACGTGTATAAAGCACTCTTGGTATTGATCTCCAAAGACATCTTGCTAGATTCTCCATCAAAAAATGGTCCCTGATGGTCTAGTGGTCAGGATTCGGCGCTCTCACCGCCACAGCCCGGGGTTCGGTTCCCGGTCATTGAATGGCATTTTCAATTGAATTGTTCTTTTTTTCAAGTGTATTAAGCACTCTTGGTATTGATCTCCAAAGACATCTTGCTAGATACTCTATCAAAAGATGGTCCCTGATGGTCTAGTGGTCAGGATTCGGCGCTCTCACCGCCGCGGCCCGGGTTCGATTCCCGGTCAGGGAAAGTCATTTTCAATTGCACTGTTTTTTTCTTCACCTGTATAAAGCACTCTTGGTATTGATCTCCAAAGACATCTTGCTAGATTCTCCATCAAGAAATGGTCCCTGATGGTCTAGTGGTAAGGATATGGCGCTTTCACCGCCACGGCCCGGGTTCGATTCCCGGTCAGGGAAAGGCATGTCCTCCTTCAATTACATTGTTGTCTTCGTCATTAAAGATTTCTTGGTATTAATCCAAAAAGGTATCTTGAAATATGGTCCATTGGTCAGGTTTTGGCGCTTTCACCACCAATGCCCTTGTCATGGAATTAGTTTTGTAAATTGCATCGTTGTATTCACCACGTCTTTAAAGCACTCTTGGTATTGATCTCCAAAGACCTCTTACTTGATTCTGGACCACAAAACGGTCCCTGATGGTCTAGTGGTCAGGATTTGGTGCTCTCTCCGCCGCGGCTCGGGTTCGAATCCCAGTCAGGGAAAGGCATTTTCAATTGCATTGATGTTTTCTTCACGTGTATAAAGCAGTCTTGGTATTGATCTCCAAAGACATCTTGCTAGATTCTCCACCAAAAAATGGTCCCTGATGGTCTAGTGGTAAGGATTCGGCGCTCTCACCGCCACAGCCCGGGGTTCGATTCCAGGTCATTGAATGGCATTTTCAATTGAATTGTTCTTTTTTTCAAGTCTATTAAGCACTCTTGGTATTGATCTCCAAAGACATCTTGCTAGATACTCCATCAAAAAATGGTCCCTGATGGTCTAGTGGTAAGGATTCGGCGCTCTCACCGCCGTGGCCCGTGTTCGATTCCCGGTCAGGGAAAGGCATTTTCAATTGCACTGTTGTTTTCTTTACGTGTTTAAAGCACTCTTGGTATTGATCTCCAAAGACATCTTCCTAGATTCTATATCAAAAAATGGTCCCTGATGGGCTAGTGGTCAGGATTCGGCGCTCTCACTGCCAAGGCCCGGGTTTGATTCCCGGTCAGGGAAAGGCATGTCCTCCTTCAATTACATTGTTGTCTTCGTCATTAAAGCTTTATTGGTATTAATCCGCAAAGGTATCTTGAAAGATGGTCTATTGGTCAGGTTTTGGCGCTTTCACCGCCAAGGCCCGTGTCATGGAATTAGTTTTGTAAATTGCATCGTTGTATTCACCACGTCTTTAAAGCGCTCTTCGTATTGATCTCCAAAGACATCTTGCTAGATTCTCCATCAAAAGATGGTCCCTGATGGTCTAGTGGTAAGGATTTGGCGCTTTCACCGCCGCGGCCCGGGTTCGATTCCCGGTCAGGGAAAGGCATGTCCTCCTTCAATTGCATTGTTGTCTTCGTCATTAAAGCTTTCTTGGTATTAATCCGCAAAGGTATCTTGAAAGATGGTCTATTGGTCAGGTTTTGGCGCTTTCACCGCCAAGGCCCGTGTCATGGAATTAGTTGTGTAAATTGCATCGTTGTATTCACCACGTCTTTAAAGCACTCTTGGTATTGATCTCCAAAGGCCTCTTACTTGATTCTGGACCACAAAATTGTTCTTTTTTTCAAGTGTATTAAGCACTCTTGGTATTGATCTCCAAAGACATCTTGCTAGATACTCCATCAAGAAATGGTCCCTGATGCTCTAGTGGTAAGGATTCGGCGCTCTCACCGCCGCGGCCTGTGTTCGATTCCCGGGCAGGGAAAGGCATTTTCAATTGCACTGTTGTTTTCTTTACGTGTATAAAGCACTCTTGGTATTGATCTCCAAAGACATCTTGCTAGATTCTCCATCAAAAAATGGTCCCTGATGGTCTAGTGGTCAGGATTCGGCGCTCTCACCGCCGCGGCCCGGGTTCGATTCCCGGTCAGGGAAAGTCATTTTCAATTGCACTGTTGTTTTCTTTACGTATATGAAGCACTCTTGGTATTGGTCTCCAAAGACATCTTGCTAGATTCTCCAACAAACAGTGGTCCCTGATGGTCTAGTGGTCAGGATTCGGCGCTCTCACCGCCGCGGCCCGGGTTCGATTCCCGGTCAGGGAAAGGCATTTTCAATTGAATTGTTGTATTCTTTACGTATATAAAGCACTCTTGGTATTGATCTCCAAAGACATCTTGCTAGATTCTCCATCAAAAAATGGTCCCTGATGGTCTAGTGGTCAGGATTCGGCGCTCTCACCGCCGCGCCCTGGGTTCGATTCCTGGTCAGGGAAAGGCATTTTCAATTGAATTGTTGTATTCTTTACGTATATAAAGCACTCTTGGTATTGATCTCCAAAGACATCTTGCTAGATTCTATATCAAAAAATGGTCCCTGATGGTCTAGTAGTCAGGATTCGGCGCTCTCACCGCCAAGGCCCGGGTTCGATTCCCGGTCAGGGAAAGGCATGTCCTCCTTCAATTACATTGTTGTCTTCGTCATTAAAGATTTCTTGGTATTAATCCACAAAGGTATCTTGAAATATGGTCTATTGGTCAGGTTTTGGCGCTTTCACCACCAAGGCCCATGTCATGGAATTAGTTTTGTAAATTGCATCGTTGTATTCACCACGTCTTAAAAGCACTCTTGGTATTGATCTCCAAAGACCTCTTACTTGATTCTGGACCACAAAACGGTCCCTGATGGTCTAGTGGTCAGGATTTGGTGCTCTCTCCGCCGCGGCTCGGGTTCGAATCCCGGTCAGGGAAAGGCATTTTCAATTGCATTGTTGTTTTCTTCACGTGTATAAAGCAGTCTTGGTATTGATCTCCAAAGACATCTTGCTAGATTCTCCATCAAAAAATGGTCCCTGATGGTCTAGTGGTAAGGATTCGGCGCTCTCACCGCCACAGCCCGGGGTTCGATTCCCGGTCATTGAATGGCATTTTCAATTGAATTGTTCTTTTTTTCAAGTGTATTAAGCACTCTTGGTATTGATCTCCAAAGACATCTTGCTAGATTCTATATCAAAAAATGGTCCCTGATGGTCTAGTGGTCAGGATTCGGCGCTCTCACCGCCGCGGCCCGGGTTCGATTCCCGGTCAGGGAAAGTCATTTTCAATTGCACTTTTTTTTTCTTCACCTGTATAAAGCACTCTTGGTATTGATCTCCAAAGACATCTGCTCGATTCTCCATCAAACAATGGTCCCTGATGGTCTAGTGGTCAGGATTCGGCGCTCTCACCGCCGCGGCCCGTGTTCGATTCCCGGGCAGGGAAAGGCATTTTCAATTGCACTGTTGTTTTCTTTACGTGTATAAAGCACTCTTGGTATTGATCTCCAAAGACATCTTGCTAGATTCTCCATCAAAAAATGGTCCCTGATGGTCTAGTGGTCAGGATTCGGCGCTCTCACCGCCACAGCCCGGGGTTCGATTCCCGGTCATTGAATGGCATTTTCAATTGAATAGTTCTTTTTTTCAAGTGTATTAAGCACTCTTGGTATTGATCTCCAAAGACATCTTGCTAGATACTCTATCAAAAGATGGTCCCTGATGGTCTAGTGGTCAGGATTCGGCGCTCTCACCGCCGCGGCCCGGGTTCGATTCCCGGTCAGGGAAAGTCATTTTCAATTGCACTGTTTTTTTCTTCACCTGTATAAAGCACTCTTGGTATTGATCTCCAAAGACATCTTGCTAGATTCTCCATCAAACAATGGTCCCTGATGGTCTAGTGGTCAGGATTCGGCGCTCTCACCGCCGCGGCCCGGGTTCGATTCCCGGTCAGGAAAAGTCATTTTCAATTGCACTTTTGTTTTCTTTACGTATATAAAGCACTCTTGGTATTGATCTCCAAAGACATCTTGCTAGATACTCCATCAAAAAATGGTCACTGATGGTCTAGTGGTAAGGATTTGGCGCTTTCACCGCCGCGGCCCGGGTTCGATTCCCGGTCAGGGAAAGGCATGTCCTCATTCAATTGCATTGTTGTCTTTGTCATTAAAGCTTTCTTGGTATTAATCCGCAAAGGTATCTTGAAAGATGGTCTATTGGTCAGGATTTGGCGCTTTCACCGCCAAGGCCCGTGTCATGGAATTAGTTGTGTAAATTGCATCGTTGTATTCACCACGTCTTTAAAGCACTCTTGGTATTGATCTCCAAAGGCCTCTTACTTGATTCTGCACCACAAAATTGTTCTTTTTTCAAGTGTATTAAGCACTCTTGGTATTGATCTCCAAAGACATCTTGCTAGATACTCCATCAAAAAATGGTCCCTGATGGTCTAGTGGTAAGGATTCGGCGCTTTCACCGCTGCGGCCCGTGTTCAATTCCCAGGCAGGGAAAGGCATTTTCATTTGCACTGTTGTTTTCTTTACGTGTATAAAGCACTCTTGGTATTGATCTCCAAAGACATCTTGCTAGATTCTCCATCAAAAAATGGTCCCTGATGGTCTAGTGGTCAGGATTCGGCGCTCTCACCGCCGCGGCCCGGGTTCGATTCCCGGTCAGGGAAAGTCATTTTCAATTGCACTGTTGTTTTCTTTACGTATATAAAGCACTCTTGGTATTGGTCTCCAAAGACATCTTGCTAGATTCTCCATCAAAAAATGGTCCCTGATGGTCTAGTGGTCAGGATTCGGCGCTCTCACCGCCGCAGCCCGGGTTCGATTCCCGGTCAGGGAAAGTCATTTTCAATTGCACTGTTGTTTTCTTTACGTATATAAAGCACTCTTGGTATTGGTCTCCAAAGACATCTTGCTAGATTCTCCATCAAAAAATGGTCCCTGATGGTCTAGTGGTCAGGATTCGGCGCTCTCACCGCCGCGGCCCGGGTTCGATTCCCGGTCAGGGAAAGGCATTTTCAATTGAATTGTTGTATTCTTTACGTATATAAAGCACTCTTGGTATTGATCTCCAAAGACATCTTGCTAGATTCTCCATCAAAAAATGGTCCCTGATGGTCTAGTGGTAAGGATTTGGTGCTTTCACCGCCACGGCCCGGGTTCGATTCCCGGTCAGGGAAAGGCATGTCCTCCTTCAATTACATTGTTGTCTTCGTCATTAAAGATTTCTTGGTATTAATCCACAAAGGTATCTTGAAATATGGTCTATTGGTCAGGTTTTGGCGCTTTCACCACCAAGGCCCATGTCATGGAATTAGTTTTGTAAATTGCATCGTTGTATTCACCACGTCTTTAAAGCACTCTTGGTATTGATCTCCAAAGACCTCTTACTTGATTCTGGACCACAAAACGGTCCCTGTTGGTCTAGTGGTCAGGATTTGGTGCTCTCTCCGCCGCGGCCCGGGTTCGAATCCCGGTCAGGGAAAGGCATTTTCAATTGCATTGTTGTTTTCTTCACGTGTATAAAGCAGTCTTGGTATTGATCTCCAAAGACATCTTGCTAGATTCTCCATCAAAAAATAGTCCCTGATGGTCTAGTGGTAAGGATTCGGCACTCTCACCGCCACAGCCCGGGTTTCGATTCCCGGTCATTGAATGGCATTTTCAATTGAATTGTTCTTTTTTTCAAGTGTATTAAGCACTCTTGGTATTGATCTCCAAAGACATCTTGCTAGATACTCCATCAAAAAATGGTCCCTGATGGTCTTGTGGTAAGGATTCGGCGCTCTCACCGCCGCGGCCCGTGTTCGATTCCCGGTCAGGGAAAGGCATTTTCAATTGCACTGATGTTTTCTTTACGTGTATAAAGCACTCTTGGTATTGATCTCCAAAGACATCTTGCTAGATTCTATATCAAAAAATGGTCCCTGATGGTCTAGTGGTCAGGATTCGGCGCTCTCACCGCCGCGGCCCGGGTTCGATTCCCGGTCAGGGAAAGTCATTTTCAATTGCACTGTTTTTTTCTTCACCTGTATAAAGCACTCTTGGTATTGATCTCCAAAGACATCTTGCTAGATTCTCCATCAAAAAATGGTCCCTGATGGTCTAGTGGTAAGGATTCAGCGCTCTCACCGCCGCGGCCCGTTTTCGATTCCCGGTCAGGGAAAGGCATTTTCAATTGCACTGTTGTTTTCTTTACGTGTATAAAGCACTCTTGGTATTGATCTCCAAAGACATCTTGCTAGATTCTATATCAAAAAATGGTCCCTGATGGTCTAGTGGTCAGGATTCGGCGTTCTCACCGCCAAGGCCCGGGTTCGATTCCCGGTCAGGGAAAGTCATTTTCAATTGCACTGTTGTTTTCTTTACGTATATAAAGCACTCTTGGTATTGGTCTCCAAAGACATCTTGCTAGATTCTCCATCAAAAAATTGTCCCTGATGGTCTAGTGGTCAGGATTCGGCGCTCTCACCACCGCGCCCCGGGTTCGATTCCCGGTCAGGGAAAGGCATTTTCAATTGAATTGTTGTATTCTTCACGTGTATAAAGCACTCTTGGTATTGATCTCCAAAGACATCTTGCTAGATTCTCCATCAAAAAATGGTCCCTGATGGTCTAGTGGTAAGGATTTGGCGCTTTCACTGCCGTGGCCCGGTTTCGATTCCCGGTCAGGGAAAGGCATGTCCTCCGTCAATTGCATTGTTGTCTTCGTCATTAAAGCTTTCTTGGTATTAATCCGCAAAGGTATCTTGAAAGATGGTCTATTGGTCAGGTTTTGGCGCTTTCACCGCCAAGGCCCGTGTCATGGAATTAGTTTTGTAAATTGCATCGTTGTATTCACCACGTCTTTAAAGCACTCTTGGTATTGATCTCCAAAGACCTCTTACTTGATTCTGGACCACAAAACGGTCACTGATGGTCGAGTGGTCAGGATTTGGTGCTCTCACCGCCACGGCCCGGGGTTCGATTCCCGGTCATTGAATGGCATTTTCAATTGAATTGTTCTTTTTTTCAAGTGTATTAATCACTCTTGGTTTTGATCTCCAAAGACATCTTGCTAGATACTCCATCAAAAAATGGTCCCTGATGGTCTAAGGGTCAGGATTCGGCGGTCTCACCGCAGCGGCCCGGTTTCGATTCCCGGTCAGGGAAAGTCATTTTCAATTGCACTGTTGTTTTCTTTACGTATATAAAGCACTCTTGGTATTGGTCTCCAAAGACATCTTGCTAGATTCTCCATCAAAAAATGGTCCCTGATGGTCTAGTGGAAGGATTCATCGCTTTCACCGCCACGGCCCGGGTTCGATTCCCGGTCAGGGAAAGGCATGTCCTCCTTCAATGACATTGTTGTCTTCGTCATTAAAGATTTCTTGGTATTAATCCACAAAGGTATCTTGAAATATGGTCTATTGGTCAGGTTTTGGCGCTTTCACCACCAAGGCCCATGTCATGGAATTAGTTTTGTAAATTGCATCGTTGTATTCACCACGTCTTTAAAGCACTCTTGGTATTGATCTCCACAGACCTCTTACTTGATTCTGGACCACAAAACGGTCCCTGATGGTCTAGTGGTCAGGATTTGGTGCTCTCTCCGCCGCGGCCCGGGTTCGAATCCCGGTCAGGGAAAGGCATTTTCAATTGCATTGTTGTTTTCTTCACGTGTATAAAGCAGTCTTGGTATTGATCTCCAAAGACATCTTGCTAGATTCTCTATCAAAAAATGGTCCCTGATGGTCTAGTGGTAAGGATTCGGCGCTCTCACCGCCACAGCCCGGGGTTCGATTCCCGGTCATTGAATGGCATTTTCAATTGAATTGTTCTTTTTTTCAAGTGTATTAAGCACTCTTGGTATTGATCTCCAAAGACATCTTGCTAGATACTCTATCAAAAAATGGTCCCTGATGGTCTAGTGGTAAGGATTTGGCGCTCTCACCGCCGCGGCCCGTGTTCGATTCCCGGTCAGGGAGAGGCATTTTCAATTGCACTGTTGTTCTCTTTACGTCTATAAAGCACTCTTGGTATTGATCTCCAAAGACATCTTGCTAGATTCTATATCAAAAAATGGTCCCTGATGGTCTAGTGGTCAGGATTCGGCGCTCTCACCGCCGCGGCCCGGGTTCGATTCCCGGTCAGGGAAAGTCATTTTCAATTGCACTGTTTTTTTCTTCACCTGTATAAAGCACTCTTGGTATTGATCTCCAAAGACATCTGCTAGATTCTCCATCAAACAATGGTCCCTGATGGTCTAGTGGTCAGGATTCGGCGCTCTCACCGCCGCGGCCCGGGTTCGATTCCCGGTCAGGGAAAGTCATTTTCAATTGCACTTTTGTTTTCTTTACGTATATAAAGCACTCTTGGTATTGATCTCCAAAGACATCTTGCTAGATACTCCATCAAAAAATGGTTCCTGATGGTCTAGTGGTCAGGATTCGGCGCTCTCACCGCAGCGGCCTGGGTTCGATTCCCGGTTAGGGAAAGGCATGTCCTCCTTCAATTACATTGTTGTCTTCGTCATTAAAGCTTTCTTGGTATTAATCCGCAAAGGTATCTTGAAAGATGGTCTATTGGTCAGGTTTTGGCGCTTTCACCACCAAGGCCCGTGTCATGGAATTAGTTTTGTAAATTGCATCGTTGTATTCACCACGTCTTTAAAGCGCTTTTCGTATTGATCTCCAAAGACATCTTGCTAGATTCTCCATCAAAAAATGGTCCCTGATGGTCTAGTGGTAAGGATTTGGTGCTTTCACCGCCGCGGCCCGGGTTTGATTCCCGGTCAGGGAAAAGCATGTCCTCCTTCAATTGCATTGTTGTCTTCGTCATTAAAGCTTTCTTGGTATTAATCCGCAAAGGTATCTTGAAAGATGGTCTATTGGTCAGGTTTTGGCGCTTTCACCGCCAAGGCCCGTGTCATGGAATTAGTTGTGTAAATTGCATCGTTGTATTCACCACGTCTTTAAAACACTCTTGGTATTGATCTCCAAAGGCCTCTTACTTGATTCTGGACCACAAAATTGTTCTGTTTTTCAAGTGTATTAAGCACTCTTGGTATTGATCTCCAAAGACATCTTGCTAGATACTCCATCAAGAAATGGTCCCTGATGGTCTAGTGGTCAGGATTTGGTGCTCTCTCCGCCGCGGCCCGGGTTCGAATCCCGGTCAGGGAAAGGCATTTTCAATTGCATTGTTGTTTTCTTCACGTGTATAAAGCAGTCTTGGTATTGATCTCCAAAGACATCTTGCTAGATTCTCCATCAAAAAATGAACCCTGATGGTCTAGTGGTAAGGATTCGGCGCTCTCACCGCCACAGCCCGGGGTTCGATTCCCGGTCATTGAATGGCATTTTCAATTGAATTGTTCTTTTTTTCAAGTGTATTAAGCACTCTTGGTATTGATCTCCAAAGACATCTTGCTAGATACTCTATCAAAAGATGGTCCCTGATGGTCTAGTGGTCAGGATTCGGCGCTCTCACCGCCGCGGCCCGGGTTCGATTCCCGGTCAGGGAAAGTCATTTTCAATTGCACTTTTGTTTTCTTTACGTATATAAAGCACTCTTGGTATTGATCTCCAAAGACATCTTGCTAGATACTCGATCAAAAAATGGTCCCTGATGGTCTAGTGGTAAGGATTTGGCGCTTTCACCGCCGCGGCCCGGGTTCGATTCCCGGTCAGGGAAAGGCATGTCCTCCTTCAATTGCATTGTTGTCTTCGTCATTAAAGCTTTCTTGGTATTAATCCGCAAAGGTATCTTGAAAGATGGTCTATTGGTCAGGTTTTGGCGCTTTCACCGCCAAGGCCCGTGTCATGGAATTAGTTGTGTAAATTGCATCGTTGTATTCACCACGTCTTTAAAACACTCTTGGTATTGATCTCCAAAGGCCTCTTACTTGATTCTGGACCACAAAATTGTTCTTTTTTCAAGTGTATTAAGCACTCTTGGTATTGATCTCCAAAGACATCTTGCTAGATACTCCATCAAGAAATGGTCCCTGATGGTCTAGTGGTCAGGATTTGGTGCTCTCTCCGCCGCGGCCCGGGTTCGAATCCCGGTCAGGGAAAGGCATTTTCAATTGCATTGTTGTTTTCTTCACGTGTATAAAGCAGTCTTGGTATTAATCTCCAAAGACATCTTGCTAGATTCTCCATCAAAAAATGGTCCCTGATGGTCTAGTGGTAAGGATTCGGCGCTCTCACCGCCGCGGTCCGTGTTCGATTCCCGGTCAGGGAAAGGCATTTTCAATTGCACTGTTGTTTTCTTTACGTGTATAAAGCACTCTTGGTATTGATCTCCAAAGACATGTTGCTAGATTCTATATCAAAAAATGGTCCCTGATAGTCTAGTGGTCAGGATTCGGCGCTCTCACCGCCGAGATCCGGGTTCGATTCCCGGTCAGGGAAAGTCATTTTCAATTGCACTGTTTTTTTCTTTACGTATATAAAGCACTCTTGGTATTGGTTTCCAAAGACATCTTGCTAGATTCTCCATCAAAAAATGGTCCCTGATGGTCTAGTGGTCAGGATTCGGCGCTCTCACCGCCGCGGCCCGGGTTCGATTCCCGGTCAGGGAAAGGCATTTTCAATTGAATTGTTGTTTTCTTTACGTGTATAAAGCACTCTTGGTATTGATCTCCAAAGACATCTTGCTAGATTCTCCATCAAAAAAGGTTCCCTGATATTCTAGTGGTAAGGATTCGGCGCTCTCACCGCCACGGCCCGGGGTTCAATTCCCGGTCATTGAATGGCATTTCCAATTTAATTGTTCTTTTTTTCAAGTGTATTAAGCTCTCTTGGTATTGATCTCCAAAGACATCTTGCTAGATACTCCATCAAAAAATGGTCCCTGATGGTCTAGTGGTAAGGATTCGGCGCTCTCACCGCCGTGGCCCGTGTTCGATTCCCGGTCAGGGAAAGGCATTTTCAATAGCACTGTTGTTTTCTTTACATGTATAAAGCAGTCTTGGTATTGATCTCCAAAGACATCTTGCTAGATTCTCCATCAGAAAATGGTCCCTGATGGTCTAGTGGTCAGGATTCGGCGCTCTCACCGCCGCGGCCCGGGTTCGATTCCCGGTCAGGGAAAGTCATTTTCAATTGCACTGTTGTTTTCTTTACGTATATAACGCACTCTTGGTATTGGTCTCCAAAGACATCTTGCTAGATTCTCCATCAAAAAATGGTCCCTGATGGTCTAGTGGTCAGGATTCGGCGCTCTCACCGCCGCGGCCTGGGTTCGATTCCCGGTCAGGGAAAGGCATTTTCAATTGAATTGTTGTATTCTTCACGTGTATAAAGCACTCTTGGTATTGATCTCCAAAGACATCTTGCTAGATTCTCCATCAAAAAATTGTCCCTGATGGTCTAGTGGTAAGGATTTGGCGCTTTCACCGCCGCAGCCCGAGTTCGATTCCCGGTCAGGGAAAGGCATGTCCTCCTTCAATTGCATTGTTGTCTTCGTCATTAAAGCTTTCTTGGTATTAATCCGCAAAGTTATCTTGAAAGATGGTCTATTGGTCAGGTTTTGGCGCTTTCACCGCCAAGGCCCGTGTCATGGAAGTAGTTTTGTAAATTGCATCGTTGTATTCACCACGTCTTTAAAGCGCTCTTGGTATTGATCTCCAAAGACCTCTTACCTGATTCTGGACCACAAAACGGTCCCTGATGGTCGAGTGGTCAGGATTTGGTGTTTTCACCGCCGCGGCCCGGGTTCGATTCCCGGTCAGGGAAAGGCATTGTCAATTGCATTGTTGTTTTCTTCACGTGTATAAAGAAGTCTTGGTATTGATCTCCAAAGACATCTTGCTATATTCTCCATCAAAAAATGTTCCATGATGGTCTAGTGGTAAGGATTCGGCGCTCTCACCTCCAGGGCCCAGGGTTTGATTCCCGGTCATTGAATGGCATTTTCAATTGAGTTGTTCTTTTTTTCAAGTGTATTAAGCGCTCTTGGTATTGATCTCCAAAGACATCTTGCTAGATACTCCATCAAAAAATGGTCCCTGATGGTCTAGTGGTAAGGATTCGGCGCTCTCACCGCTGCGGCCCGTGTTCGATTCCCGGTCAGGGAAAGGCATTTTCAATTGCACTGTTGTTTTCTTTACGTGTATAAAGCACTCTTGGTATTGATCTCCAAAGACATCTTGCTAGATTCTCCATCAAAAAATGGTCCCTGATGGTCTAGTGGTCAGGATTCGGCGCTCTCACCGCAGCGGCCCGGCTTCTATTCCCGGTCAGGGTAAGTCATTTTCAATTGCATTGTTGTTTTCTTTACGTATATAAAGCACTCTTGGTATTGGTCTCCAAAGACATCTTGCTAGATTCTGGACCACAAAACGGTCCCTGATGGTCGAGTGGTCAGGATTTGGTGCTCTCACCGCTGCGGCCCGTGTTCGATTCCCGGTCAGGGAAAGGCATTTTCAATTGCACTGTTGTTTTCTTTACGTGTATAAAGCACTCTTGGTATTGATCTCCAAAGACATCTTGCTAGATTCTCCATCAAAAAATGGTCCCTGATGGTCTAGTGGTAAGGATTTGGCGCTTTCACCGCCGCGGCCCGGGTTCGATTCCCGGTCAGGGAAAGACATGTCCTCCTTCAATTGCATTGTTGTCTTCGTCACGTCATTAAAGCTTTCTTGGTATTAATCCGCAAAGGCATCTTGAAAGATGGTCTATTGGTTAGGTTTTGGCGCTTTCACCGCCAAGGCCCGTGTCATGGCATTTGTTTTGTAAATTTCATTGTTGTATTCACCACATCTTTAAAGCACTCTTGGTATTGATCTCCAAAGACCTCTTACTTGATTCTGGACCACAAAACGGTCCCTGATGGTCGAGTGGTCAGGATTTGGTGCTCTCACCGCTGCGGCCTGGGTTCGATTCCCGGTCAGTGAAAGGCATTTTCAATTGCACTGTTGTTTTCTTTACGTGTATAAAGCACTCTTGGTATTGATCTCCAAAGACATCGTGAAAGATTCTTCGTCAAAAAATGGTCCCTGATGGTCTAGTGGTAAAGATTCGGCGCTCTCACCGCCACGGCCCGTGTTCGATTCCCGGTCAGGGAAAGGCATTTTCAATTGCACTGTTGTTTTCTTTACATGTATAAAGCACTCTTGGTATTGATCTCCAAAGACATCTTGCTAGATTCTTCATCAGAAAATGGTCCCTGATGGTCTAGTGGTCAGGATTCGGCGCTCTCACCGCCGCTGCCTGGGTTCGATTCCCAGTCAAGGAAAGGCATGTCCTCCTTCAATTGCATTGTTGTCTTCGGCATTAAAGCTTACTTGGTATTAATCCGCAAAGGTATCTTGAAAGATGGTCTATTGGTCAGGTTTTGGCGCTTTCACCGCCAAGGCCCGTGTCATGGAATTAGTTTTGTAAATTGCATTATTGTATTCACCACGTCTTTAAAGCACTCTTGGTAATGATCTCCAAAGACCTCTTTCTTGATTCTGGACCACAAAACGGTCCCTGATGGTCGAGTGGTCAGGATTCGGCGCTCTCACCGCCGCGACCCGGGTTCTATTCCCGGTCAGGGAAAGTCATTTTCAATTGCACTGTTGTTTTCTTTACGTATATAAAGCAGTCTTGGTATTGGTCTCCAAAGACATCTTGCTAGATTCTCCATCAAAAATGGTCCCTGATGGTCTAGTGGTCAGGATTCTGTGCTCTCACCGCCACGGCCCGGGGTTCAATTCCCAGTCATTGAATGGCATTTCCAATTTCATTGTTCTTTTTTTCAAGTGTATTAAGCACTCTTATTATTGATCTCCAAAGACATCTTGCTAGATACTCCATCAAAAAATGGTCCCTGATGGTTGTCGAGAAATCTGGTATGAGTATGTGAGATCTGTCCAGGTACACGCAGAAAAACGGGATAAAAGCCTGAGGAATAACAGTATACCCTGAATAATGATTAAATGATGATTATGAGTGAGATGTGATTATAAAGTGATAATACACATGCCAATGAAGAAATGTCTGTAATGAATGTTCAAAACATGTATTCAGTACTTTTAATCAAAGAATGTTATAATGTATGCTCTGTACTTTTAATCAGTTGAAGGTTATAATGCTTTATGGAAATTAAGGTTTAAACAACTTGATTGTTATATGATACTCATTGATTATTAAGGAATAAAAATGATTAGGGAGGAAAGAACATACTGAGGTAAAATGATAGAGTGAAGCATTGAATATGTTTGAACATGTTCTTTCAGCATTGGACATGTCTAAGCATGTCTGGAGCGATGGGTGAGGCTTAATCAGAAGCATATGGTCAGCAGCAAGCGAGTAATAAGGAAGGAATGTGTCACGAGGGAATTGGGGAGGATGGAACTCTCTACCGACAGTGAGACGCAAGGGGAGGGTTACGCAGCCCTGCCCCGAAGGCTGCCCTAAGTTGAGAGGGTTTAAAAGGTGGAGCCCAGGAGAGAAACGGGGTTCTTCGTCCCAGGCGCAGAAGAGGAGTCAGCAAGGGAAGCAGGCTAAAGACCAGCAGAGGAACACGCCCGGAACCAAGGGGAAAGCTCAAAGACTTCACGCCGATAAGAAGGGACAAGTTCCACCGGCCACCACCTCCGGTTCCAGATCCGACCGGCTCCTCTGCTTCTACCCAACGATCTCCAAATCACAGCAGCTGACTTGGAAAAGAGACGGAGGTCTTTTGAAAAGACAAAGAGTCTGCACGTTTAATGGAAAGCGTGAGTCTTCTCTCCGCTTCTCTTCAGTAAAGAGGACTTTGCTCCGGCTGGACAAAGACTCTGACCAAGGACATCTAAAAGATTACAGCTGCCGAGACCAAGAACCATCGGGTATGAGTTGACCAGCTTCCCCCAAAGCCTCGCTCAGTGAATTTAGTAAAACAGGTTAGGGATAAGAATAAGGATAGGATGTGATTGATCCTAGTTGATTGCAATATATTTTTTGACTCTTTAATAACTTTTGGGAATTTAACCTGTTGTCATGTGCCCCTGCTAAAGCTTGCTTAATAAAATTATAATCCTAAAAATTCTAATGAGAATTGTGAACAGTGAGTTTAATTGTGTCAGTCTTAATTATTATTGGTTCTCCTAATTGTGGTAAAGTTAACATACATGATTCTAGAGAATGGATGGCTTTGTGTTTTCCTCTGGTGAGTGTTAAAATAATGACCCTGGGACTTAAATCTAAGTCACTAAATTTAATCTAGCCGTTAACAAGTGCCGTTATTTTAGGAGAGGAGCTACCGTTAACAGGAGTGGTTGTAGGGGTTATGTCGCTGTGAGGGCTACTCAGCGGATTGCTCTTCAACTGTAAAGGGTCATAACTTCTGGATCGAAGGTAGTCAGAGCTAGACGAGTCCTTTCCGACCCCAGTTTAAACAGATAATTCTCCACAAACTATCTCTAGGGTAAGACTCGAGTTTCTGGGGGTTTTCCGGACCTGTTAGACAGAGAACTGGGCAGTAGTGAGTCCAAAGAGTTGTGAGGAGTGGGCGGGACTAACTATTTGGTAGTAACAGACATGGTCTAGTGGTAAGGATTCGGCGCTCTCACCGCCGCGGCCCGTGTTCGATTCCCAGTCAGGGAAAGGCATTTTCAATTGCACTGTTGTTTTCTTTACATGTATAAAGCACTCTTGGTATTGATCTCCAAAGACATCTTGCTAGATTCTTCATCAGAAAATGGTCCCTGATGGTCTAGTGGTCAGGATTCGGCGCTCTCACCGCCACGGCCCGGGTTCGATTCCCGGTCAGGGAAAGGCATTTTCAATTGAATTGTTGTTTTCTTCACGTGTATAAAGAAGTCTTGGTATTGATCTCCAAAGACATCTTGCTATATTCTCCATCAAAAAATGTTCCATGATGGTCTAGTGGTAAGGATTCGGCGCTCTCACCTCCAGGGCCCGGGGTTCGATTCCCGGTCATTGAATGGCATTTTCAATTGAGTTGTTCTTTTTTTCAAGTGTATTAAGCGCTCTTGGTATTGATCTCCAAAGACATCTTGCTAGATACTCCATCAAAAAATGGTCCCTGATGGTCTAGTGGTAAGGATTCGGCGCTCTCACCGCTGCGGCCCGTGTTCGATTCCCGTTCAGGGAAAGGCATTTTCAATTGCACTGTTGTTTTCTTTACGTGTATAAAGCACTCTTGGTATTGATCTCCAAAGACATCTTGCTAGATTCTCCATCAAAAAATGGTCCCTGATGGTCTAGTGGTCAGGATTCGGCGCTCTCACCGCAGCGGCCCGGCTTCTATTCCCGGTCAGGGTAAGTCATTTTCAATTGCATTGTTGTTTTCTTTACGTATATAAAGCACTCTTGGTATTGGTCTCCAAAGACATCTTGCTAGATTCTGGACCACAAAACGGTCCCTGATGGTCGAGTGGTCAGGATTTGGTGCTCTCACCGCTGCGGCCCGTGTTCGATTCCCGGTCAGGGAAAGGCATTTTCAATTGCACTGTTGTTTCTTTACGTGTATAAAGCACTCTTGGTATTGATCTCCAAAGACATCTTGCTAGATTCTCCATCAAAAAATGGTCCCTGATGGTCTAGTGGTAAGGATTTGGCGCTTTCACCGCCGCGGCCCGGGTTCGATTCCCGGTCAGGGAAAGACATGTCCTCCTTCAATTGCATTGTTGTCTTCGTCACGTCATTAAAGCTTTCTTGGTATTAATCCGCAAAGGCATCTTGAAAGATGGTCTATTGGTTAGGTTTTGGCGCTTTCACCGCCAAGGCCCGTGTCATGGCATTTGTTTTGTAAATTTCATTGTTGTATTCACCACATCTTTAAAGCACTCTTGGTATTGATCTCCAAAGACCTCTTACTTGATTCTGGACCACAAAACGGTCCCTGATGGTCGAGTGGTCAGGATTTGGTGCTCTCACCGCTGCGGCCTGGGTTCGATTCCCGGTCAGTGAAAGGCATTTTCAATTGCACTGTTGTTTTCTTTACGTGTATAAAGCACTCTTGGTATTGATCTCCAAAGACATCGTGAAAGATTCTTCGTCAAAAAATGGTCCCTGATGGTCTAGTGGTAAAGATTCGGCGCTCTCACCGCCACGGCCCGTGTTCGATTCCCGGTCAGGGAAAGGCATTTTCAATTGCACTGTTGTTTTCTTTACATGTATAAAGCACTCTTGGTATTGATCTCCAAAGACATCTTGCTAGATTCTTCATCAGAAAATGGTCCCTGATGGTCTAGTGGTCAGGATTCGGCGCTCTCACCGCCGCTGCCTGGGTTCGATTCCCAGTCAAGGAAAGGCATGTCCTCCTTCAATTGCATTGTTGTCTTCGGCATTAAAGCTTACTTGGTATTAATCCGCAAAGGTATCTTGAAAGATGGTCTATTGGTCAGGTTTTGGCGCTTTCACCGCCAAGGCCCGTGTCATGGAATTAGTTTTGTAAATTGCATTATTGTATTCACCACGTCTTTAAAGCACTCTTGGTAATGATCTCCAAAGACCTCTTTCTTGATTCTGGACCACAAAACGGTCCCTGATGGTCGAGTGGTCAGGATTCGGCGCTCTCACCGCCGCGACCCGGGTTCTATTCCCGGTCAGGGAAAGTCATTTTCAATTGCACTGTTGTTTTCTTTACGTATATAAAGCAGTCTTGGTATTGGTCTCCAAAGACATCTTGCTAGATTCTCCATCAAAAAATGGTCCCTGATGGTCTAGTGGTCAGGATTCTGTGCTCTCACCGCCACGGCCCGGGGTTCAATTCCCAGTCATTGAATGGCATTTCCAATTTCATTGTTCTTTTTTTCAAGTGTATTAAGCACTCTTATTATTGATCTCCAAAGACATCTTGCTAGATACTCCATCAAAAAATGGTCCCTGATGGTTGTCGAGAAATCTGGTATGAGTATGTGAGATCTGTCCAGGTACACGCAGAAAAACGGGATAAAAGCCTGAGGAATAACAGTATACCCTGAATAATGATTAAATGATGATTATGAGTGAGATGTGATTATAAAGTGATAATACACATGCCAATGAAGAAATGTCTGTAATGAATGTTCAAAACATGTATTCAGTACTTTTAATCAAAGAATGTTATAATGTATGCTCTGTACTTTTAATCAGTTGAAGGTTATAATGCTTTATGGAAATTAAGGTTTAAACAACTTGATTGTTATATGATACTCATTGATTATTAAGGAATAAAAATGATTAGGGAGGAAAGAACATACTGAGGTAAAATGATAGAGTGAAGCATTGAATATGTTTGAACATGTTCTTTCAGCATTGGACATGTCTAAGCATGTCTGGAGCGATGGGTGAGGCTTAATCAGAAGCATATGGTCAGCAGCAAGCGAGTAATAAGGAAGGAATGTGTCACGAGGGAATTGGGGAGGATGGAACTCTCTACCGACAGTGAGACGCAAGGGGAGGGTTACGCAGCCCTGCCCCGAAGGCTGCCCTAAGTTGAGAGGGTTTAAAAGGTGGAGCCCAGGAGAGAAACGGGGTTCTTCGTCCCAGGCGCAGAAGAGGAGTCAGCAAGGGAAGCAGGCTAAAGACCAGCAGAGGAACACGCCCGGAACCAAGGGGAAAGCTCAAAGACTTCACGCCGATAAGAAGGGACAAGTTCCACCGGCCACCAGATCCGACCGGCTCCTCTGCTTCTACCCAACGATCTCCAAATCACAGCAGCTGACTTGGAAAAGAGACGGAGGTCTTTTGAAAAGACAAAGAGTCTGCACGTTTAATGGAAAGCGTGAGTCTTCTCTCCGCTTCTCTTCAGTAAAGAGGACTTTGCTCCGGCTGGACAAAGACTCTGACCAAGGACATCTAAAAGATTACAGCTGCCGAGACCAAGAACCATCGGGTATGAGTTGACCAGCTTCCCCCAAAGCCTCGCTCAGTGAATTTAGTAAAACAGGTTAGGGATAAGAATAAGGATAGGATGTGATTGATCCTAGTTGATTGCAATATATTTTTGACTCTTTAATAACTTTTGGGAATTTAACCTGTTGTCATGTGCCCCTGCTAAAGCTTGCTTAATAAAATTATAATCCTAAAAATTCTAATGAGAATTGTGAACAGTGAGTTTAATTGTGTCAGTCTTAATTATTATTGGTTCTCCTAATTGTGGTAAAGTTAACATACATGATTCTAGAGAATGGATGGCTTTGTGTTTTCCTCTGGTGAGTGTTAAAATAATGACCCTGGGACTTAAATCTAAGTCACTAAATTTAATCTAGCCGTTAACAAGTGCCGTTATTTTAGGAGAGGAGCTACCGTTAACAGGAGTGGTTGTAGGGGTTATGTCGCTGTGAGGGCTACTCAGCGGATTGCTCTTCAACTGTAAAGGGTCATAACTTCTGGATCGAAGGTAGTCAGAGCTAGACGAGTCCTTTCCGACCCCAGTTTAAACAGATAATTCTCCACAAACTATCTCTAGGGTAAGACTCGAGTTTCTGGGGGTTTTCCGGACCTGTTAGACAGAGAACTGGGCAGTAGTGAGTCCAAAGAGTTG
This sequence comes from Poecilia reticulata, assembly GCF_904066995.2. Lineage (NCBI taxonomy): Eukaryota > Metazoa > Chordata > Actinopteri > Cyprinodontiformes > Poeciliidae > Poecilia > Poecilia reticulata. Next base: position 5,815,129 of record NC_088839.1, read on the forward strand.
TGAGGAGTGGGCGGGACTAACTATTTGGTAGTAACAGACATGGTCTAGTGGTAAGGATTCGGCGCTCTCACCGCCGCGGCCCGTGTTCGATTCCCAGTCAGGGAAAGGCATTTTCAATTGCACTGTTGTTTTCTTTACATGTATAAAGCACTCTTGGTATTGATCTCCAAAGACATCTTGCTAGATTCTTCATCAGAAAATGGTCCCTGATGGTCTAGTGGTCAGGATTCGGCGCTCTCACCGCCACGGCCCGGGTTCGATTCCCGGTCAGGGAAAGGCATTTTCAATTGAATTGTTGTATTCTTCACGTGTATAAAGCACTCTTGGTATTGATCTCCAAAGACATCTTGCTAGATTCTCCATCAAAAAATGGTCCCTGATGGTCTAGTGGTAAGGATTTGGCGCTTTCACCGCCGCGGCCGGGGTTCGATTCCCGGTCAGGGAAAGGCATGTCCTCCTTCAATTGCATTGTTGTCTTCGTCATTAAAGCTTTCTTGGTATTAATCCGCAAAGGTATCTTGAAAGATGGTCTATTGGTCAGGTTTTGGCGCTTTCACCGCCAAGGCCCGTGTCATGGAATTAGTTGTGTAAATTGCATCGTTGTATTCACCACGTCTTTAAAGCACTCTTGGTATTGATCTCCAAAGGCCTCTTACTTGATTCTGGACCACAAAACGGTCCCTGACGGTCGAGTGGTCAGGATTTGGTGCTCTCACCACCGCGGCCCTGGTTCGATTCCCGGTCAGGGAAAGGCATTTTCAATTGCATTGTTGTTTTCTTCACGTGTATAAAGCACTCTTGGTATTGATCTCCAAAGACATCTTGCTAGATTCTCCATCAAAAAATGGTCCCTGATGGTCTAGTGGTAAGCATTTGGCGCTTTCACCGCCGCTGCCCTGGTTCGATTCCCGGTCAGGGAAAGGCATGTCCTCCTTCAATTGCATTGTTGTCTTCGTCATTAAAGCTTTCTTGGTATTAATCCGCAAAGGTATCTTGAAAGATGGTCTATTGGTCAGGTTTTGGCGCTTTCACCGCCAAAGCCTGTGTCATGGAATTAGTTGTGTAAATTGCATCGTTGTATTCTTCACGTGTAAAAAGCACTCTTGGTATTGATCTCCAAAGACATCTTGCTAGATTCTGGACCACAAAATGGTCCCTGACGGTCGAGTGGTCAGGATTTGGTGCTCTCACCACCGCGGCCCTGGTTCGATTCCCGGTCAGGGAAAGGCATTTTCAATTGCATTGTTGTTTTCTTCATGTGTATAAAGCACTCTTGGTATTGATCTCCAAAGACATCTTGCTAGATTCTCCATCAAAAAATGGTCCCTGATGGTCTAGTGGTAAGGATTTGGCGCTTTCACCGCCGCGGCCGGGGTTCGATTCCCAGTCAGGGAAAGGCATGTCCTCCTTCAATTGCATTGTTGTCTTCGTCATTAAAGCTTTCTTGGTATTAATCCGCAAAGGTATCTTGAAAGATGGTCTATTGGTCAGGTTTTGGCGCTTTCACCGCCAAAGCCTGTGTCATGGAATTAGTTGTGTAAATTGCATCGTTGTATTCTTCACGTGTAAAAAGCACTCTTGGTATTGATCTCCAAAGACATCTTGCTAGATTCTCCATCAAAAAATGGTCCCTGATGGTCTAGTGGTAAGGATTCGGCGCTCTCACCGCCACGGCCCGGGGTTCTATTCCCGGTCAGGGAAAGGCATTTTCAATTTAATTGTTCTTTTTTTCAAGTGTATTAACTCTTGGTATTGATCTCCAAAGACATCTTGCTAGATACTCCATCAAAAAATGGTCCCTGATGGTCTAGTGGTAAGGATTCGGCGCTCTCACCGCCGCGGCCCGGGTTCGATTCCCGGTCAGGGAAAGGCATTTTCAATTGCATTGTTGTTATCTTCACGTGTATAAAGCACTCTTGGTATTGATCTCCAAAGACATCTTGCTAGATTCTCCATCAAAAAATGGTCCCTGACGGTCGAGTGGTCAGGATTTGGTGCTCTCACCACCGCGGCCCGGGTTCGATTCCCGGTCAGGGAAAGGCATTTTCACTTGCATTGTTGTTTTCTTCACGTGTATAAAGCACTCTTGGTATTGATCTCCAAAGACATCTTGCTAGAATCTCCATCAAAAAATGGTCCCTGATGGTCTAGTGGTAAGGATTCGGTGCTTTCACCGCCGTGGCCCGGGTTCGATTCCCGGTCAGGGAAAGGCATGTCCTCCTTCAGTTGCATTGTTGTTTTCATCATGTCTTTATAACACTCTTGGTATTGATCCGCAAAGACATCTTGATAGCTTCTATTACAAAAGATGGTTCCTGATGGTCTAGTGGGTCAGGTTTCAGCAGTCTCACCCCCACGGCTGGGGTTCCATTCCCGGTCAGGGAATAGCATGTTTCTTTTCACCTGCCTCATTGTTTTCATGATCTCTTCAAACACTCTTGGTATTGATCTTCAAAGAACTCTTGCTAGATTCTCCACAACAAAATGGTAACTGATGGACAAGTGGTAAGGATTCAGCGCTATCATCGCCGCGGCCGGGGTTGCTTTCCCCGTCAAGGAAAGGTATGTTCACTTTCAATTGCATTGTTGTTTTCATGACATCTTTAAAGCGCTCTTGGTATTAATCCTCAAAGATATCTTGATAGCTTCTATTATAAAAGAAGGTCCCTGATGGTCTATTGGTCAGGATTTGGCACTTTCATTGCTGGGGCCTGGGTTCAGTTCCTGGTCAGGGAAAGGAATTTTCAATTGCATTGTTGTTTTCACCACGTCTTTAAAGCACGCTTGGTATTGATTTTCAAAGTCCTCTTGCTTGATTCTCCACAACAAAATGGTCCATGCTGGTCTAGTGTTCAGGATTCTGCGCTCTCATTGTCATGACCCGGGTTCAATTCCTGGTCAGGGAATGTTATCTTCACTTTCAATTGCAGCATTGTTTTCATCATGTCTTTAATGTACTCTTGGCATTGATCCTCAAAGACCTCTTGCTAGCTTGTATTACAAAAGAAGGGAGCAGCGCTGAAAGCGCCAAATCCTGACCACTAGACTGACAGGGACATTTTTGTGAGAGAAGCTAGGTATTGACGATGCCATGTCATAAGTTATAAGACATGTCATAAGAAAAAGCTACATCTTCTAAAGGAGAAAGTATAAAACTATCATGGTTCTAGATACTTTGTTTTGTCTTTTAATGAGTTGTAGTTCCTGCTTTATTTTAGTAATCTTATTTTTTGTACGTACTTTGTTTCCTTCTCTATGCCACCGTTTCTGTTTTGCGGGTTAGTCCTTACAACACAAAACCTTTGAGATTTTGGGAGGATTCACAATTTAGATTTAACATGTTTAAAAGCCACGATAAACTTGCACTTCAGACATCTTTCTAAAATAATAACCCGAGTCATATTTTGCCAAAACTGAGTCACTTTTGTCAGAAAACGTTTTACAGATGGGTGATATGGGCTTCAATTTTTATCAGGATATTTTATTGTATTTTTGTCATAATGAAACTAACAATAAAATAGTCTTGCCTATTTTAAAATTGACTGTTTCGGGCCACTGGCTGCTACAAGAGAAATTATTTTTATCACTGAATAATAAATCATATTTTTTTAACTCATTGGTATTTATTGGTATTCCCTTGGAGCCAAACCATGGACAAAAAGTAACAATCTTGACAATACTTTGACTTTGCTATTAGGGTTTTTTAATATGTCCCTTGTTTGAATTTTTCATCATTGAGATAAATCTAAATTCTTATCACAATAATATATTTTCATAATGTGATAAATGCCCATTCCTCCTGTCCAGATTCTGATAGCCAGCTTGGTTCTAGTTTCTTTATGCGCTGAAAGGTTGATAGTTTGGTTCTGACGACCACTTGCACTTCTACCTGGACCCATGAACAATTAAATCATTTTTTGTAACATTTTAACAGCCTGATGTCATAAAGCCAACAAACCTTTGGTGTTCTGTGAAGCCAGACAGTTTTACAGATGTGCAACCTTATCAAAATATTTTTCTTTTCTACCTGAAGCAAGCCATCTGCTAGGAACTGCTTTTCAACCACTAATTATTCTACTGAATAAAAATAGCTTTACACTCAACTATTTGGCTTTATGATGATTTTAATTAAAAGGAAATAAAGTGGTTAATAGTCACGATCCCCTGTTTTGTCTCCTAAGAATCAATGTGGTTTGCACATTAACTAAATGGTACAGCAGCTTGCAATGTCAGAAAGAAACAAAACACCATTACAGGAAACTAGCTGAATGTTTAGAGATCAATGCTGCACCATTTCAAGGCTAAGGGTTCATTTTGAACAAATAAAATATAGGATTTATAGTGAAGAGAGCAGAAAGTCTTAAATGTAAATGAAAAGTCAAAGTTCAAGGGATTATAAATGTTACAGCAATAGTTTTCTCTCCTCACCCCAACCAGAGGACTTACGTAACTGAACCTGATTTCTCCCTTGAGGAGTTTGATTCTGTTGACATCCTGCTTCCCATTCATTGTGGGAATGATGTCTTGTTTCTGCAGTGCAGTCATACTGTCTGGTGTCAAAGTCACAGATTTACGTATTAAAAAACGTCTGGGTGGGGATTGAGCCAAGAAACATGTACAATAACATTGTATTAGTGGACTTCCACACACAACTATTAACTTCTTCATAATGCCTGCCATGGCTCTGCTAAAGGGTCAATGACTGGTTCCTTAAAACTGTTACCATTTCCACAACACTTAGCATATACACATACTGACCTTTCTGCTCCGTCTATGGATGTCATAGCAAAGCAGTCAATGTCAGTAATACCATTTTCGTCGTTGCACGTTTGTTAACCTATATGGTTGTGTGGTGGAATGGAGACAGAGGCGCCGCTATTCCTGTTGCAGGAGAAGTTCTTCTGCTTTACATAAAGCATATCAGGTCAGCCATCAAGTAAAGTTCCAGTCATTTGTGATTGCTAAATATCATGAATTCCAGCACCATATTCACACATCAATGGTATGCCATTGATGTGTAAGTTGTTGATTCTGAAGAAATTTCCTCATAATCTGGACTTCAGTTGTTCCAGTATTCCATTAAAACGCTCAAATGAAAAACACCAAATTGAATAAACTGGTCCGTAGTCCAACATGCACTCCTTAACATGGAGATGTAAATGCATGTTGGGGGTGCAGTGCAGCAGGCCAAAGAGTTTAACATATTTTGTGGGTTTTGGTGGTGAGGTAGATGCGGTGGACCCATGTTATGATGAATAATTGTAGTTTAGTGGTGAACAACGAAGAGCACAGAGAAGCCCAGGCAGAATAGCTGAGCATAAAGGCAAAGAACTCAAAAGCTAGTAGCACTGGTTGATAACATAACGTAAGACAGACAAGACAGTTAGACAAAGATCCGACAATTAGCAGGGAACAGAGGTGGGATTAAACACACAAGGATCAGGGAACACGAGACACAGCTGGGAGCAATCAAGGGCAGACAAGACAACAGAGGAACTAAATTGACACACAGAAAACCAAATCCCCACATTGTGAGAGAAATGTCTGCAGGTTTCTGCTCCAGCGTCATATCCATCAACAGACTGGAAACGGCAGACAGAATATAATACAAGCTGGATCATAGTCAAACCACATGTCCTGTTGTTGACTGTTGTTGATCACCACTTTCTGGCAAAACAGTCAATAAATGGTAGTCCAGCTTTTCCACTGAGCTGCTGCAAATCCTGTAAAGCAGGAAGCAATTCATAAGGAAATTCTTCCAACCTCATAGGGTACTTTGATGTTTTCCACTCTTCTTTGCTGTTCATCAAGGGATTTTGTTGGCAAAATTCCCAGTTCTGCCCAAAGTCTGAACACAATTTGCTGTACCAAGGAGAAGGTTGTGCACTGGATCTATGACAACAAATCTGATGGCATTGAAGTAACTCGGATGGAAGAGTTCTGACCACCTGGCTCCATACGGTTTGATTCTCTTCTGCTCTGCCTTTGTCATGGTATAGTGAGATCTCTTGATGTGTGTTGCTCCCATAAAGACCGCTCAGACTCAGAGTACAGAGCATCAGACACTTGCTTGTCGAATGTCCCCACACAATACCTAAGCTTTTTACATTGATAACAAAAATGTATTATGTTTATAACTTAGTCAGTTGAACTCATCTATGGATTCCAGAAAAGCGAAAGAAATCTTGGATTTTAAAGTTCAGAATAGATACCCAGAAGGGGCAACAAACAAGCAGAGATTGGTTCTCAAACGCAAGTGCATAACTACAAGGCCGTAAATATAAATGCATCAACTTGCAATGTAATTATATATTATCATAATCCCATAAAGCCTAATATTAAAGAATGCAAATGGCTGCCTAAACATGTCTAAACATTTTAGATGGGGAACTGCATTATATATGCAAAGACAGAAACCAGACAGAACACCTGGCCAAAGTTGTGTCCACAGCAGAGGAGGCTAACAAACTCTTCATTGAATTCCATAGTGATGTGGGAGGGACCTGTGGTTGGCAAAAAACCCACAGTGCCCTTGCCAGTCGCTGTTATTGGCCAGGGATGGAGAATGACATCCAGAAATAGGTGTGCATGTCTTTATGCATTTAATTCTCTTTATCTAGGGGTTTTATATAGTTTTTAATCTAATTTCTCTTTGTATTTCAGGTTGCTCAGTGCCCCCAATGCCAGAGCAAAAGGGCAAATCTTAAAGAAAAGAGTGAATATAACCCCATAGAGGTGGGAGGAAGTTAAACTGAACCAGATGACATGTGTATGTAGCTGTAGAATGACTGGGATTAACAGTTCGTCCATATCTGTTCACAGGTGATGGAGCCTGTTGAGTTGGTGGGAATGGATCTAGTGGGTAAACAGACGGTAACAAATAATGGTAGTCAGTACATTTGTGTGATTGATTATTTCACCAAATGGGCAGAGGCCTCCCCACTCAAATCAAAAACAGCAGCTGAGGTCATGAGTTGTATATTTGATTGCTTTAACAAATTTATTGCACCCAAAAGGCTTCTTACAGACCAGGGTTCAGAGTTTGTGAACAAGTACTGATTTTTTCAAAATCAAACCAATGGGCTTGTTGAATGGCACAATCCAAAAGTTATTACCCAAGCCTATTTTTAACAAATCTTGGAAATGTGGTGCATTGCTGGATAACAAAGGTATGACTTAGTGAATTCTGGTGTTTAAAGGCCCTTGCGTAATCCACAAGATCTTATGCCAGCAGTTTTTAAGCTATTCTGTTTTTAAAAGGCAACAGATAAAATTAGTGATACTAAAAAGTATTTCTGTTGCGTTAAGATCCTCAGATGTTTTACAGAATCAGTGTAGACAAGCTTTGTAATTCTTTATGCTTATTGCATTGTTTGGTAACGGGTCCTAAAAATCAATGCCCACAAAACATTTCCCTCTCCCAGCTGCCACCACCAGTTAATTCAGCCGCTGGCCGGCTTCTTCCAGTCCACTGCAGATCAGAAAACGGTGCTGGCTGCAGTGAGAGGGTAGTTTCGTCAGCTTACCCAGGTTTTTACTGGTATCCGCAAAGAGTTAGCTGAACCAAAAGACAAGTTGTTGTCTATTGTGGAGAGACTTGATGCTCTGGAATGCAACGAGGTCTCACGTACAGAAGGTCTCAAGGAAAAAATTGCAGCATAATCCAAAAACTGTAGTAAATCTTAATGATTTTAAACTAAAAACACTAAGAGTCGTGTTAAAAAATTCTAGTGAAAAGAATTCTGCCTGGTGTTGGTCAGGAAGGAAGAGCGTAAGACTTACTGGATTGGATTGTTGGTCTGCTGTTTTGGTGATTACCTTGGAAAAGCAGGTTATTTTTGGAAACTATTGCGCATTCTGTTTTTAGCCTTAAATGTTTTTTAAACAAAACGTATATAAAAATGTGATGCAGTGAAGGAGGGAAAAAAATTAACATTGTATTTTTATTTTAAATTAAATTTAAACACGGTGGGCTAACTGTGAACGATATGATTTGCATCTAATTTATAATATCATAAAATGAAGGCACAGCTGCAACTTCTGAAACTCCCTCTGGTTGACCTGAGGCCTGTTAGCAGCAGGTGTTAGTAATTGAAGATGGACACAGTAGATTCCCTCACATATGGCTGTTCTTCATATTTTACTCATAAGCAGTGTTCTTTGTGTTGCTCAATAAAAAAAACAAACACTAGGCTGTACTTGGTGCAGTATGAATACATCTTGTATATTTATATCTCTGGTCCAGAACACATCCTTGCATTTCCCACAGAGATTTAAAGGCCAGATCACAGTTTACCATGCCGTAAATGAAACACAAATAAAGATGAGATTATTTTCACACGTGTGCTTGGTGCGGCTTACTCTGGACCTAGGTTCATTATGTCTGTCTATAATTAGCAGAGGGCTGGGGAGGAAGCCGTCGGCCGCTCTGTCTGTCACATTATCAGATGACTGAGCACCTGACAGTCACAATGATTTATCAGCCGGATATTACATTTCCATATTCCCACTCTGACACCGCCCGTCTCTGTGTCGCTCTCTCTAGCACTCCATTTGTCCGTCACTTTTTTTCTTTTATGCCTTTTAATCCCTTCTGATGTTCTCTTTCCCTTCTCAAAAAATGGAAATGTTCGCCCAGCGTGTCATCACACGGAGTTCGGAGGTCAGCAGCTGGTTGGGTCCAGAGTGTGACATCTGGGTGAAGATGTTTAAATGAGTCAGATTTACTACATCAGGGGAAGTTGTGCTGGTCGATACAAAACCTACTTAAAATGAATTGAACATGATCAGCGCTGCTACAGAACACCATCATTGTTTAGTTTTTTTTACTCTCTGTGAGGGAGGATATCACCTTAAATTACCACACAGTGAAGTACATTTTCAGCATGGGGAATTTAATTTGGTGCATTCATGCAATGCCATTTTAAACCTGAACACATGCACAGCATTCGTGTGGAACTCAATGTACTATCACGCTAGATTTCGACAGGAACCACTTGAAGAGATACCAAATGAAAAATCACTGTGGTTTCTGACTAACTGGAGTTCAGTTTTTACCATCAGTAAAAACTTCTGCTTGGAAACATTACAGATTCTCAAAAGGAGACAGTTCAACAGGAATGAGGTTCATAAAGCAAGTTCAACTTTAATTTACTCATATTTACACAAATGTAAACATATCTGGTACAAAACAGTCCGGTGGGCTTCACAGCGCAGCAAGAAGGTTCTGGGTTCGATTCCCGGCCCCGGTCTTTCTGCATGGAGTTTGCATGTTCTCCCTGTGCATGCGTGGGTTTTCTCTGGGTACTCCGGTTTTCTCCCACAGTCCAAAAACATGACTGTCAGGTTAATTGGCCTCCAAATTGCCCCTAGGTGTGAGTGTGTGTGCATGGTTGTTTGTCCTGTGTGTCTCTGTGTTGCCCTGCGACAGACTGGCGACCTGTCCAGGTGACCCCGCCTCTCGCCTGGAACGTTAGCTGGAGATATGCACCAGCAACCCTCCCGACCCCACTGAGGGACAAGGGTGTAAGAAAATGGATGGATGGACAAAACAGTCCGCAGGGATCACCATAAAGAGTGTTTCTACACAATCTGGAGTTTTATTTCTAGAATTTGTTTATTGATTTGTGTAAAAACGGTATGTCCATCCATGATCTAAATTTTAATAAAGTTATGGGATTTTTTCCTAAAAGATGTACCAAAATCTTTGCTTGAATAGTAAGCATGTAAATAGCACAACTACACATAGATATCCCACCTACCTCTGCGGGTCCTGCGATAAAATGTACCAATGCTCATTTTATTTTTGTATTATTCTTTATATATATATATATATATATATATATATATATATATATATATATATATATAAATCGGCACATCTCTAAAATATATATATATATATATATATATTAGATATAGAGATGTGCCGATCAGGTTTTTTTCTGCCGATACCGATCACCGATACCGATCACATAATTATTATTTTTATCATAAACACTACCGGTTACATTATGCGGATAAAGGAACCATGAATTCACCTTAATTTAGACAAAAAACTCGTTTTTAGTAACTTTTTCCAAGAAGAAAACTAAACAAAACGGGCATTGTGCAAATCGTACTGCTATTGACATTACTATATTTAACAGACTGATAACATATGAAGGCTCTGAAGAGGCTAAATAATGCAAGGAGTCAAAATAAAACCTCTCAACATTGCCAAAAAAAATTCAAGTATAAAACTTAACATTCAAAGGCAAATACAGGATCCATTACAATAAACAATCCAGTTACTGAATGAAAACTTCCTGATAGCATGGCGGCTAGCTGATTACTGCTAGTTCTGAGTGGCTGTTTCTGACTGAGCGGAGTAATTATGCAGAGCAGGGAGGAGATATTTTGTGAAAATCCAGCAGAAATGCTAAACTAATCGACTCAGAAATACTCTGCAGAGTCAGTCGAAACGAAAAATCCCATAGAACCTAAGCTCTGCGAGGAGCTTAATGTGAGACATGAAGTCACATGGGACTTTCGAGGGCCGTTTCTGGGCGGAGCTTGGTAAGGTCCATGTAGCCAAACTCCGTCAAGTATGTCATTGTTTTTATGCCATATTAGATTCGTCATGTTGATGTATTTTGACGTGCTTCAATTTTCCGCTGCAACACGCAAACTTCCCCATTCACTCAGTGCGTTATAGTTCCACATCGCTTAGGATTTGTTGCTGCGCATTTGCGCAGTGTGAAGGAAAGAGGAGACCAGCTGCACAGGCAGGCTGCCAAATGAGATGCAGGTGATCGGGATCGGCAACAAGAGCCAATGATCACCGATCATGCACTTTTTCACAAAAATATCCCTCGTTTTTTGCGGGGGTTGCGTTCCGAAAATAACCTGCGATAAGTGAAATCCGCGAAATAGTTACCTTTATTTTTTTTACAACTATTACACAGCATAATTAAATACTCTACATTGAAACCAAAGAACAAAACCTGTTTTCAGGTCAGCGGATGTGCATGTGCATCAATCACGTCATTAATGTGATCCGGTGTCGTGTCATTAAAGCGTCTCCTCCAACCTGCCCCGCGAGATTCACAGCTGGATCTACGGCAGAGCCTCCGGCCACAGTTTTTTTTCAGCAAGCATTCAAAGTTTCAGTTTCCATCTCCTGAATGGCCAATCTGTATTACATATATTTTAGCCAATCAGGACGCAGAACACAATGCACTGTGAAAAAAATTGCACACAAAGAATCCGCGAAGCAGCGAGACCGCAAAAGGTGAACCGCGGAGCGATCAATGTATCTAATTTTTTTTTTTCCTTTTTTATTTAAATGTTGTGTAAAGTAAGACACAAAACAAGGAGAGTTGGGTCAAATAAGTTCATACTTCAGTCTACATCCTTTTCAAACAAATAGTTATCTAAATGCGTAACACAGTGTTTGAATATGAATGTAAATATGTTTGAAATAAACAGTATGTGCTTTAATCTCAGACTGTGTGTGTGTGTGTGTGTGTGTGTGTGTGTGTGTGTGTGTGTGTGTGTGTGTGTGTGTGTGGTGTCACTGGTGTGACTAAGCACCAAGTCTGAAGCGATGTTTAACTCACCTGTCCTGCAGATTAAAATTCCTCCTAATGAGAGACTCCAACCCACAGCCAGCGATGATGACATGTCTGGAAGAGATCAAAGGAAAACCAAAGTGATGAAAGTCTTGCAGTGCTAAAGAAAATCCGTTTTAGCAGCTGTTAATATGGGAGGTGGGAGGATCATTTAGAAATGCAGCTTGGGATAGCTGATCTACTGAGGAAGAGGATGTTTGGGATGAAAGACAGCGAGCGGTATTAGAATGAGAAGCAAACGAACACGCCGCCGTAAATGCTGCAGCAGATCATAACTTCACTGGTAGACATCTGTAGACACCAGAGGTGGGCAGAGTAGCCAAAAATTAATACTCCAGTAAAAGTAGCACTACTTCCACATATTTTTACCAAAAGTAAAAAGTAGTCATCCAAGAAATTACTCAAGTAGGAGTAAAAACATGTTTGGTAAAAGTGATCAACTGAGTAACTGATCAAATTATCGATCATTTAATATTTAAAAATAACATCCTCAGATGGACCAGAATATAAAGTTAAGTGGAAATTTTGGTATTTTGAGGACCAGAATGACAATAATTCATATCAGGAGATATGTCAAATCAGTTTCTTTCAATAATAATAAAAAAAAAACTTATGAAACTGTAACAAAAACTGCAGATCTGTGTAACAAAAACTGCAGATCTGTGTCTGGTGAATTTTTGGTTCATGCGGTAAAGTTGTTCACTTTGGGTAGAGAATCCAGAAATGTACTCAAGTGGTGATTCTTCATAGTAAAATTATTCAAGTATAAAGTGCAGCGTAGTAAAAATACTAGTTTTAAAAAAAGTTACTCCAGTAAATGTAATTGAAGAAATGCAACTAGTTGCTACCCAACTCTGACACACGTAGATTCCCGTCTTCGCCGGGCTCCGCTGGGACTTCGAAGATGTTTTCACCCATTTTCAATGAGGTTGGATATCAGCAGATCGGAGGAAGAAGCTTTCTCGCTAATGGCCACAACACACACTCACAGATGTTAGATGGGACTTGTCAGAAAGGGGGCAATAATTTCATCTATTTAACCCTGAGTGGTGAGTTGGAGCGTGTCACTTAATGGAGGCATAAAGGACACACACATAACTACTGATAGCCCCGGGGGGAGGGAGGCCCGCTGAACACTTCATAAATATGCAAGGAGAAAAGACATATGCTCTGCTACATGAATACTGAGAGGGGACATAAAATAGTCTGTGTGCATGATGGAGTGGGCAGGAAGAGCAAGAAAATGGTGGGACTGGTGGCAAAATAACAGAGAGACGGAGAGGAGGGGGAAGCTTTATGTGGCTGCACATAAATAATCCAGAGCCATTCGCAGCTGGGACAAGGCACTGAAAGAGGACGAGACCAACTTGTTGCCTTGGACCGTTTGTTCACATGTTGGGGCAAAAATGATGATGATACAGAGTGGTTGTCATGGTGTGTAGATGGTCGATTTAGGACCCAAATGCAGTGAGACAAAGGAGGTGGTCAGTGAATTTGGTGACTTAATGAAAAAGGTGAAATACAAAAAACAACACAGGAGTCATAGCAAAGGTATATAATAAAACTATCTAACTTTCTGGCAAGGAGGAACATGGAGTAGACAGGAAAACTCAGTGGGTGAGAATGAAGTGCTTAAATACTGGGGAGGATGAACACTGAATAAAAGACCTGAGCTGATGAGTGAACAGGCTGCAGGTGTGACTGAGGGAGCAGGAGACAGACTGAGAGAGAGTACTCAGGGAAACAGGAAATAAATCTAACACAAAAGAAGCATAATTAAACTAGAGTGGCAGAGAATAGAAACAAGAAATAAACGGAAGAACTGAAGTGGAAATGGAAACAAGGCAGAACTAATAGGGAAAAAACTAAAGAACATAAAAAAATGACAAAACCCCATTGGTGTCCAAACGTCTTACCCAAAAGTGGCAGATTTGAACTACTGGCGGACCATGAAATTTATTTTATTAAAAATTTTTTAAAAATGTAGAATTTTTTTTTTACCTGCTCAACAATGTAAAACATTTTTATAAAATCTGTGTATCATTAAAGACCCAAAACATAAACTGGACATCAGCAGGACATTTCTGAAATCGAATGGGTCATCAATTGTTTTTACCATTCTTGTCAGGTTTATAGGATCTTTTTGTTACCCTCAGATTATAGCATGAACATCGAGCAATGGAAAGTATATATATGACTGAAACTAATAAACAGTGATAAGGGATAAGGAATCTATGCAGAGGTTATGTTGAAATTGAGGAAAAAAATCTTATTTAAAATGTTTTTTTAATCCCATGCTTTTAAGAAAACCCCTAGAGAACAGGTTTATGCATTTGTAACTGCAAACTTTAAGAAATGAAAGAACCAGACTGGCAACAAGAATTGCCAGACTTGTAAAAACATGCTTTGATTTATCAGTAAAAAACAAATGTATTGACATCTATTAGTTTGGCAAGGGCCACAAAGCCATTTCCAACTCTGTGGGAATAAAGTAAGGACTAAAGTATCAGCAACAGATGAAGAAAACATGAAACAGTGAAGTACTGAAGAACATCAACAAATCCACCGTGAATACCTACAAACTAAACCTACATGAAAAACACAGAGTGGACTCTTAAACCTAGAGTGGCTTACGTTAGCTTAAAGATTCTAACAGAAACAGCTGATCAATCATGCAAGGTAAACATCAGAACGTTTTTGGCAAATGTGTTTCCATCTCTTTAGCACACTGACTTTTTTTTTCCAGAAAGCCAAAAACCACCTTGTTGATTTTCCAAGTTTGTGTACAACAAATGTGCAGATTAGATAACTTAATAAACACTGTTTTTCCTTCCGACCAGAGGGGGCGCTGTGTGATAAACCACAAGAGAGTGAAGAAAAAGAGTGAGAAAATAAAGGTAAGAAAGATGGATGTAAGCGGTTGTTAAGTTAAAAACAAACCTTCTAAACTCAGGGCATCATCTCCAGTGTTTGATACAATCACATTTCAAGTGAGGATGAAAACCTTTTTTAGAAAATGAAGGAAGTTATTTTGAATTTTGCCTTTTCCATTAACATTTTCCAATGCAATACTTCAAAATGCGCATAAAATGTTTGATGCAAACATAGTTATTGCCAGTTATCACAAACTTGACAGCAGTTTTAGCTGTGAGGGCTGGTTTTGATAGCTTCTTTACAATTAAAAGATAAAATTGTTACTTGAAAACTGCATTTGATATTTAGTCAGATTCTCTTTGTCTTATGATAAAAATAGTTTGATCAGCTTGAACATTTCAGAGAGAAAAAAATCCTACAAGGAAAGTTAAACCAGTTCATAGCACTGTATAAAAGAACAAAACTACCCAAATCCACAAATGAACATATCGAAAAACCTATCACTAATTGGCTTCCCCAATTACATACATTCAACTCACAATTTATAATTAATGAAGTGGAACTCAGGTTTTTTTTTTTTTGTCATCCAAGATTTGTCTAATGTAGGTTTCCAAGGGATTTCTTTTAAGACTATTGTTTCAATTTAGTTGTGGCTTTGCTGTACCTTTGTATATATTTCTGACAGGCCAGGTATATGTTGGTTCTCTTATCAGTGCGGTTCTTCGGGCTGTTTAGAAGAATTATTTGTCCATGCTAGATTAAGCGTCTCTTGACGATCATCTTTTAAACTCTTATCCAGACCTTTCCCTTTTATGCATACAGGTTCCCCTTCCATGCATGCGAGTTTTTGCAGGTTGACTTTTCTTATGTCTGAGCACACACAGTTACTGACAAGTTAACAGCTTCACCTGACAAGACATCAGCCAGCCGCCTGTGATCTGAGCAATCATTGCCTTATCCTCTCCTTTATTTTCTCCTTTCCTCTCTGTCTGTCTGTCAGCCCGCCTCACTTTATTCCAGCCCAACCTTCTCCTTCAGTCCTTCCTCCTCTCTCATCGCTACCTGACTGCTTCGTAGACACGCAAACCATACGCACACAGACACACACACACACACCTCTCTCACTCTCTTTTACGGCTGGATCTTTTCTGACTGACAGAGTATTAGGGAGGTGTGTGATGGAAAGAGGAGGGTGGGGTGGGGTGTGAGAGTCACCTTGGAGGAGCCTTATTGAGCAAACGACTGGGAAAGACTGAAGAGAAAAGACATTTAATCTTGTAATTTGGGTTCAGATAAAAGGAATGGAGAATGTTTTTGTTGTTGATTTTAAAGTCATTTTCGATCATAATGACAGCTGATACAACCATTATCAGCATCTATTGCTCCTGCTAAAACACAGGCATAAAATACTTCAGGAAAGTCTGGAAAAACACATTTCTTATACACTCTCTGTATTCATAGTTATTCATCCTGCAAAATGCTGTATTTTCGTTATGTTCTAGACTTTTCTAGACTCTTTAGGAACCATGGGATGATACAGGATATAGTTAATAGGGTGGCACTAAGACACAGGGACAGTGGAGGAAAACCTGTTGGAGGCTGAGATTGGGCAGGGATTCAATTTGAAGCACATTGGACTCAAACTGCAGTCCTTGCAACATTTAGATGTGTCCATTGTCCTACACACTGGAGTTAAATGGCTTAACTGCTTCACTAGCATGCAGTTATGCTCTACAGAGCTCTGCTAATGAGCTAATATTGGACCCAGTTTTGCTGAAGTAAAAAGACATCTAAAGGTTTCAGTACTCTAGCCTTGAGTACTGGAAATTGAGACCACAGTTCCAGCAGGACAACAACCCAAAGCATCCAGTTTTCTGGGTGTTCCAACAATGACACCATTATCCAGTTAACCCAGCTGGAGATGATTTGGTCTTGACTTGTGTCTAGGCTTCCCTACAGCTCCCCACAGCTTTCTAAACTACAGCCAGTTTGAGGAGATTCATACTGCCTTGGTGATCAGTTTGGGACGTTAGGGTCACTCAGCCTTTATATGCCAAGAATCATTTAATTCTTTCAGGCAGACTGTCCATTTCATTTTCATTTGCATTAACTTGAAGTGGCAGGATAGTTCTGCTTTACTTGTTGCTTATAGGTTGGCTCAGATTGTTGTCTGTTCTGGTGGCCCATGTTAGGATTAGTCTCATAGACTAACAGACTATTCCCTGTTGGTCCCTTAGTATGGAAGTAATCCCTGTTGGTCCGGGACTAATGCCTGTTAGTCTGGGACTAATGCCTATTGGTCCGGGACTAATGCCTGTTAGTCTGGGACTAATGCCTACTGGTCTGAGACTAATGCCTGTTGGTCTGGGACTAATGCCTATTGGTCTGGGCCAATGCTACCTGGAGGTTCTGAGCACTATAGGGTTACTCTGGGTCTGGCTCCTCCTGTATCTCACAAGGGTTCATTTCTGCATGCTATCTACCTGAACTGACTTCACACATTTCATCAGTCAATTTGTTACTCCACCAACTGATGGGCTGATCCACTGATTCTGCTGTCAAACGGCCAGCAGAATATGAAATCAGAGGACTTTTAGCTACATTTAGCTATGCATTTCCTTGTGCCAATGCTATTCTGCATTGGCCCAAGTAAAACTGTGTCATTGGAGGAGCTAAAAAGTATTACATGTTTCTGACATTTATTCAGAGGACATACTGTAGAAGGGGCTAAGGAATATTGTCATTGACAAGCCGAACCAAGCAGCTTGTGTTTCTCAAAACCAGTCCTGGAATTTGAAGCAGGAGTAACATCATCCTTCCACTTCCCTACCATGCGCCACTTGTCTACCATATAAAATTTTAATAAAATACACAGATCATCTGCACAACCACAATCATCTTCAAAAGTTCAAAAGGTATGAATCCCTACAAAAAGTACCATATACTTGATTTAATCTGAAACCAGGAAAAATTTGGAAATTTCTTTCCTTCAAAGGAAAAGTAGCAAAACTTGAGAAAGCTTCTGATTTAAAGTAGCTGGAAGTCAATTTGCAGAGTTCATTGCACAGGGGGCTTAAACACATCTAAAGACTTTTGGGGCACTGAACTGGATCTAATTTCCTGACAATGAAAAACCAAGATCAGCTTTGTGCCATAGCCCGCAAATGCCAAATAGGGACCATGGAGAGACCCAGAGGCTGTGGATGGCTGGATTAACACTGGATTAAGTTGTTGTGCAGGTCCTCCCAGGTCACTCAGTGCTGTTATATACGTGTGAATGAGTCACCTTCCCCCAGGCGCCAAAGTAACTTTGTTCACTCAAGAGGTAATAAAACACTTTCATGAAAATGTTCGCCTTGGTGGGATAATGTTGTACTTGACAGTCAAACATACGCACGCACGCACAAATACACACACACATTTGCCGCTGTTAGGACATAGGGTTGACTTTAATTCACATTGTAGCGCCCAACAGTAGCTGTTTGCAGAGCTGAGCATAATTCTAGACTTTTTCCTATAAAAATGACTTTACTCAAAGACAACAGAAATTTAAAGTAACATAAAAGAAATACGCACACAACTTATTTATCAACATCCCCTGTCTGAGATTTCAGCAGTTTGATTACATTTCTGTTTCATGGGTCAGTTTTGAGTTACCTACTTTCCTGTCTGAGTACTTTCAAATAAAGGCCACTAGAGCCAAAAAGAAAATGAAGCAAGCATGCTACAAAACCCTAAAATGTAAGAATCTCTAACCCATTCAATCACTTTTTTTTATTATTTTAATTTTGGAGCCATAAAACTGAAAAGAACCTGGGTTCCAGTCTCACCACTGCCTTTATTATGACATACACTTCTAGTTCAATACCTGGCAGGTACTTAAAGTTTATACTTACCCTTTAAGAGACATTGAAGACATTTAAAGCCTATTTTACCCTTTGAGTACTCTTTCCCAAATTCTGTATTACTTTTTTCTTTTCAACTGCACACAAACCACAACACAGTCCCAGCCCAAACAGAGCTACCTCTTCCAGCGCCAGGACTTTGGGTTCTATAAGGGCCAGTGGGTCGTCACAACCCAGTATCTGTTAGCTAACATGAACAGATTGCTATTAACCATTGACATCCCATAATCCGCCAACACAGTCTTCCTTTTACTCTTCACTATATGAGCTGAATAACTGCAACTAAGAGTTAAATCAGACTTAATAGAGACTAAATTGAGTCTGAAGTCTTTTATTTTTGCAACGCAAGTCCAAATCTCAAACTCAAGTCTGAAGATAATCTCACAAGTCCTTTTTTCAGTTTGGGCAAACTTTGAGAAAACAGCTGCACTGTGTCACAAGAACACATAAAACATTAACATCAAACCAGAGAGAAGACGTGTTTCATGTTGAATCAGACTTGCCCAGAGGGTGAACTGTAGTCCTACAACTCCTATCGCATGAAACTCACAGCACACAACGGTCACTTTGCCTGACAGTTGGCTTCCCTCTATGCACAGAAACACATACAGATACACTTGGCTAATGACTTGGAAATTAACTCTGCGCCCAGGCCTCTGATTCATTCTACAGAGGCAGAGAAACAATGATGATAATGACAGAAAGTGTGGAAAAAGGTAATGAGAAGAATGAGACATGATTGATAGACACTCAACTTTCATTTGTATTGTTCATTTCTTTTATCTACATTACCTCCTGCACTTATATTACCTATTCCGCCTCTTTACAGATATTTGAAATTACGTCAATATGCTGTGATGTACTTCAGGCAATCAGTGGTATTTAATGTAAAAATATCTGAAAAAGTCTAGGCACCGAGAAATTCTTGGAAAGCCATTGTCTGACATCTGGATTCAGTTTTAATATTTGTAATTTCAAAGGAAACTTTTCAATCAGAATATCTGAACAAATGAAAGTGAAACACAGGTCAGTAACCCTGACATCTGAGTTGTTCAGTATGAATTGATGTGGAGTGTGTGTGCGTGCGTGTGTGTGTGCGTGCGCGTGTGCGTGCGTGCGTGTGTGGTTTTCTTTTTTACCTTTCAGACCTGAACATTCCCAGAACTCAAGTGAAGGTATTTGTAAACAAGACAATAAAAACAGAAGGTTACCATGTTCCACTGGGTAGTATTTATTTCTTTTTCTACCCAAGACTGAAAACTGTACATTTTTTTCACAGATAATTTTTTTTATATAACTAACTACCGTTTAAGAGGCCATTGTGTATCATGTTTACAACAAGCCAATGACATTAAGTTATAAAGTTCAACAGTACAGAACAGCACATAGCATCAGCTAGCTAGCTTGCAAACACTTTGTAATTGTAGACTCCTAAAATGCTTACATAGTTTAATTCAGTTTGCTTTAGCTACAATACAAATCACCTAAGACTGAATAAGATGTCTGAACAATGACTTAAGAAAACAGACATATAAGCGAGTGATAAATATTTATACAGACTTACAAAGGGTTTTTTAAAGTCACCATTTAAAGTAGCGTCCATGTTTAAGGAAGGAACCCAGACAGTGGAGCGTGACTGGAAAGCCTTCAGAGGAAGTATCCTAATCGGATACCTGATCCACCTCAACTGACTCTGTTCGATGCAGCTCCATGTCCGCTGGACGACGACGGCCGTCACCAAGAGGAGGCTAATTTCAGCTGCTTCTGTCAGGGTAACGCAGCTAAATAAAAACTGATAGGAGATGAGAAAGATATAACAATACAACCAGCTCAATATGTATGACACTGGATTCATGAAAACCAGATGAGATTTTTAGCGACACTTTAGGAAAGAAATTGGCATCAACAGCTAATTCATTTTTGCTAGTGGTTAGCCAGCTCCCATACTCATCTCGGATCCTGTCTTTTCTTCTTTTACACTCACAATGCTGTCACACAGACATCTGAAAACGGGTGGAAGCCTACAAATAGTAGTCAACTCTGTCATCAAAAAAGCAACACAATGAATACTTCCTGCCTTTCTTCAAAGAGCCTCAAACATAGAGGATAAAGTTTAACGCACTCATCTTTGTACAGCAGCTAGAAGGTCCATTTTAAGCTAGACTTAGTCGAGAAACATTGTGGCATGTTGCCATCATTACACCACTAGAATACATTTTTCATATGGATATAAGGCTCATAAATCTGAAGTACATTTATTTTATTTGCACCGAGAAGTGGGAGAGCGATGGGGGAATAAAACACCAACTGGAACCAAAATAAACGGTCACCGAGCAATAATGTTAGCTGATTAACAACCTGATGGTAACAGGCTGACAGACTTGCATCATGATCACCCCTGTATTAAATTTCACTCAGCTGCCTTTGGCATTATTATGCCTAACCCTGTGAGAGCAAACCTTTGCCTCAGGGCAAACACAGTGAATCAGGAGCCCATAGAGCCTGTGTGTGTTTTTTTAATTCAGACCTAGCTACGGCTAGCCTGTAAATTTCCCCCAGTAGAGACTGGTTCATATTTACTGTCTGATAGGATATTGTTGATGGCAAAATCTGAACTTATTATCTGAGAGTGTGTGGTTTCTGGTCCACAGAGAACAGAGCTAACCATGAGGTTAGCAACACAGACTTCGAACTGTGTCTTGGGTTTTTGGAGAAGAAATAATAATAATAATAAATAATAATAATAATAATAAGTTAATCCTCACCTCTGTGTTCTCATTAAAGCAGATTAGTAGCAGATGGCCTGAGAGATCATAAAGTACTTTAAATATGTTTGTTTATGAATTCTCTTCTGGGCTAAAAAGTCCACAGTGACCCCTCTTTTCAGCTTAGCTTTCATGAAAAATATTGGAGTTCTCAATTAACTTGGTTAAGTTTTAATATCGGCATACCTCTTGCATTACAGCCCATTCCTGAAGTGGACCGGACATGCTATTTGATGGGCATGAACATCCAAGAGCTTCATTAAAAACATCCATTCACATTGGTTACTTGACAATGAATTTGAACAACATGTCCAGAAAAATATCTGAACAATTGTCCTGAATCATGGTATAGTTCACATGTGTAACTGCACAGCTCCTCAACTGAATTCACTTTAGACAATTCAAGATGACTTTTTTGTTAGCTCTTGTGATTTAGCTTATTCGTGTCAAGATATTTAAATTTCTCTTTACAAAACTAGTTTTTATTATTTTGCCTATCGTAGAGGCCAACTTGCGATACGCAAACTCTGCAACACGGTTTTATTTTCTTGTTGACATTAATGTGTGTAGCTCCCCCCAGCTCTCCACCTGTATCAACTAGGGATCCCAAACATTTGTCAAATTCCACCACAAGCTGACGGGTCGTAAGAGAAGACGAGATCCGTAAGGCAGGGAGGGAACAGCCAATGGAGGTGATGAATGCACAAATTAAACTCAAACCAAAGTTTTTCTTGACACAGCACTTTGTCTACATGCCTCATAAAACTACTCAATTTGGCTGGATATGGCCCTTGAGGACACACACACCCACGCAAATGCACACACACACACACACACAAATGCAAGCTGGCCAATGGTGCTGCTTTAATCTAAATTCCACATTTTAGAAAGGCCTGGATCTTCATGGGTGGATGAGCTCTAAAGATTTAGTGTGTGCAGTGTTGTCTTGATGCCCAAATGAATTTATTTCCAAGGACTTAATATGTGTCCTGACATTTCATCACTCAGCAGTAATCACAAAGAAGGATCCAATTTTGATGTAAAGGTAAATGACTGGAGCTGCGAGATGACGCCGTGGTTAGAGCTGATGCCTCGACACAGGAAGGAGGTGATAGCATGGCTCCAGTCTCCTTCCTGAGTCTAAACTCTCATTAGGAGTAACTTAGTACGATTTTTAAAAATGTAAAATCGACTTTTTGGAGCTTTACATCAGGTTACAATGCTACCCTGTCATCAAAGCAGTAGGGGTATATAGGAAGGCTATGGATGTAGACTAAGTCTAAAAGTCTTTAGACTTCATGGACAACTTGAGTGTTTGGTCATTTTAACTACAAACAGTTCTCAAGACAAGGGGAACCACTTCAGACTTTAACAGGTTTTTCAGACACCAGTTCCCCGAGATACGTCACAATGGGAAGTGTTTTAAAACCTTCAGTACCTTCTAATTCAATGAAAAGATGGCACATCCTTTCATCAGTGCCCAAACCTTAGAGCACTTCTACATTTGTACCTCGTTCCAGAGTAGCAGTGGACGGCTCTGAAATATCCTCCTCAGGTCGTAATGGCTGAACGACGGATAGGCAACAACAGAAGAATACCTGGCCACTGAACAAAAACCCGTCCACAGAGGAAAGCTTCTATCCCCTGTTGGCTTTCTGCGTGGACTGTGTGGCGGATGGAGCTGAAGGCGGTGGCTCCATTGTCATGCCTGATTTAAACAAACAAAATGTCTTTGAGCATGTGTCTGAGTGCAATGTGTGTGTGTGCGTGTGTGTGCGTGCGTGTGTGTGTGTGTGTTGTGTGTGAGAGAGAGAGAGTCCCTCTGAACCAAATCAGACTGGTTGCCACTGGAAGGAGGCCATAACAAGAACACAAGGGACACAAAGACAATGAGTAGACTTCTATTTCTAACTTCATTTGTGGGTTTGTTTTTCAAAAGCATTCTTATTATTCCTGAATCCCTTTGTGTTTGAGGTTTGGACTTTAATTATGTTGTTTTTTTGTTTTTATAGAATAATCACTTGGCGCTGATAAAGTCAAGAGAGTCAGCTGGGGATTGGGCACTCACCCTTCCTTTTCATTCTGAAAGCCCCACACAGCAGATTTTAATCTGCTTACTTTGGACACCAGACTACAGGGCTTCCCAAACTTATCCGTGGCAAAAGAAAGTTTGCTTCAGGCCAGAGTTCCCTTAGCAAAAACCCGTAGACATTCGGACATTAATATAAAATATATTAATAAAGATCAACTTTTAAAATGTTTTTTTCTTACTTTTATTCACTATTCAATAATTATTATATATATTTTAGCATAACTGCTGCCTCATACTGATTCTAGTTTTCCGTTTTACATGTTTTAGTCCCATACAGCAGGGCTGCTGAACGGCTCCTGTCTTTTCTTGTCAAAATTGGTCCATTTTCTAGCGTAGCTAAGCACTACGCTAACTATGCGTTATGCTAGCTATTTGCTATGCTCTGCACTATGCTAGCTATACGCTGTGCTATGCCAGCTACAGTATAGCACAGAGCGAGGGGGAGGAAGGATGAGCAGCCACATGAGATTGTGATTGACAGCACTAAAACTCTCCTGCCACTGACTGGTTGTTTCTAGATAGCACTGGGAGAAGGCAGAGGAAATAGATTTTTCACAGATTATCTCTTATACCATATCGCCACAACATAATGACAGTTTTAACAAATATGAGAAAAAATGTTTTTTTATAAAAGTTACATACTCCAGCTTTAATTTCACTTAGGAGAGGACGGGTCAGGAGGGACGTAGGTTAAGAACTGTCACTGACTGACTCAGCTACTGTTAAGTGGTAAAAGGTATAGGGACAAGTTAAATATATGATTATCTTGGTAATTTTTTTCCTTAATTCTTTAAATGGTAGTGAAAAGGAGGCAAACAGTAGTCTGTAGCTATGCTAAATATGTTAAATGGTTGACAATCTCACACAGTCTACCCACCTCTCAGAGGAAAAACTTGGTTACAAATTCACACTCTTACCTATTTCTCTGTCTCCCTCTCTCTATTTTATTTTTTTTTTGAAAACCTGATTTTATCATTTTTCTTAGCAGTATAGTAACTGTGACAGTCGTCCTTGTCTTGTACTGACTGCTGCTGAACACCGTCAAGCTAAGCAGGAGCGAACCATTTCATGCAGGGAGGGGTTCAGGGCAAATATGGATGTGTGCTTTTTGGTCTGGGAGTGGAAACATTAAATTTTTACTGCTAAAAACAATCTTCAAAAACACAATATGATTAATTTTGTAATTGACAGGGCCCCAATTTTTTTTTTAATTTCTATGAACAAAAAATAAATTCATTTTATGATGAGGAATTCTAAGGACCCCTGTCGGTCAGGGGCCCTTGGAATTGTCATATCTTTTCCCCCCTATGTGGCGCCCCTGATCGTTAGTTATTAGTATTGTTGTTTTTGAGTTTTACCATTTTTTAAAGTATATTGTTGGTCTTAGCATAAGAAAAATATACATTTCAAAAGTATTTTAAATTAAAACACAAACTGATATACATGTACTTGTATTCAATTCTCCCTTACTTTGATATTCCCAAATAAAATCCAGTGCTACCTATTGCTCTGGTAAACAGTCTACCTGTGTGTAATTTAACTGCATCATAACTCTAGTTATTTAGTGAAGGCTTAGTGACTTGCCACACCAGACACATTAGTGATGAAGACTTTTGGACTTTTACTCCCAATATTGATCCTGAGAAAAGGCTCCCAATTATGTGTGCAAGTAAAATCACATCAAAAGTTCAGACATTATCGTTATGTCACAGGAAAAGGCAGGAAGAGAAGCTGTTACAGGATTCAAACGGGTCAGTAGCAGCTAGATACTGATGATTAAGTTATGTTATTTTATATGAACAACTTCTAAACTTGCTAAATTGTCACATTCTTTTTCGGTTTTACTTTTATTTGTACAGAGAGACTCGAAAAACACTATCATGAAATCCAGAAGACATCTTGTGCTCCAAGGCCCTGTCCACACAGAGAGGAAAAGGTTTTTGTCGTTTAGGCTACGAAAAACGATCGTTTTTACAATCGGCTTCCAGAGGGAATAAATGCCAGAACTCATGTCTCCATGTGGCCAGACAAGCCGCGTCTTGTTTTTAAACGATGATGTTGAAGCTCCATCTCTCTCTCTCTGTCTCACATATAAACAAACATGGCGGCCTTCGGCAGGGCCTCCAAATCTGATTCACATTTTCCAGCCCAAACGTGTAAAATGTACAAATGACAAGCAAAATGCGTATGCAGTAACTTGGGTTGTTGAATTTTTCAGTTTCATTGAGCTTAGAGTTGGCTCTGCTGAGAGGTGAATTTGCAAAGTGCTGCTTTGGACAAAAGAACAGCAGGTGACGATGGAGCGAACAGGTTCTAGACGAGCAGGAAGAACCCTGTACACGCGGCCCGATGGCTGAGACTCATTCTGGAAGGAGAATGCTCTCCTTGACCCAGAGTCTGAAGAGGTTTCCTAACCTAAGAATGAACTGTGGCCAAGTGCAGTCATGTTGTTTAGCTGCTGCTGCTGCTGGTGGGCAGATCATTTCTGTCCGTCTGTGGCAGCAAGATCAAATGTGCTCACATTTTAAATTCATGAGCCAAAAAAAGAACACACAACCTGTGTTTGTGAACTGAGATTATGTCTTATCTGAGAGGGAATAATTGTGTGGGATGGATGTGTGGGTTGAGTCGCCGTGCAGGTTTTTTTTTTTTTTTTTTTGCGGAGCATTGTGTGTGAGCTTGTGCGTCGACGAGGCGCTGCGGATTTGAAGTCTCGTTGTTGTGATTTCCAAACTTCCAGAGCTCTTTACCCCCCGTACGTCATTTCAACAAGAATCTCTTTGAAATCTGCATCCTGAAGAAAGCAAAGACTTAAGAGAAGTCTTCAGGGAATTGTTGTGAAGTGTGTGATTGTGAGAGAGAGAGGGAATCAATCCTTCAGTCGTTGTTTGAAGCTAGATGATGCATCCATTTTACAAGGATATCTGCTGAGCACAGATTGAGATCTGATTTATCCCGACTTCTGCATTAGTGTAATAGTTAAAACAAAAGAGGCCTTATTCTATGAAAAGTAACATCACATATATCTAACTCATCATCTCTGCTACTCACAAGATTACGCTCTGCTGGAAAAGAATATCAGCACATTGGCATCACATCACCTTTAAAAATAAAAATAAATTAATTTAATTTGTAAATTACAACACAAGTTGTAATTATATATATATATATATATATATATATATATATATATATATATATATATATATATATATATATATATATATATATATTTAGCTTTGAGCTAAATATTCAACTTGAAGCTAAATAAACAGCTTAAAACATTTTAGCTTAAAGCATAACATAAGCTGTTTTGATGGTACTATTGATTTTTACTAATGGATCTAAAGCAACTTTGATGCACCAGTTCACCAGCAGGGGTTTATATACAGGTTCACAAGACAAAGCTTTTATTTTGATAGTCCACTTTTGGTGTTTAGCTCACAGCGAAATATTTAGTAAATGTGCAAATATTCAAAATATTTATTTCATGTATTTAATATTCATTTTGGAGCTAAATATTGATCTTGCTAACTAAATATTTAGCTTGAAAGTGTGACGATTATAAATGAATGAATAACATGGTGAAAATATGACTTTGAAAAATGAATCCCCATTTTTCTTCTTTTGACAAGATAGTTAACACAAATTATTGTTCATTTTTGACTGTGTTTAACTTTACAAACCTTCTTGCCCTGCAGCAGAAAGGCCCTGGGTTCGAGTCCCGACCTGGGGGTCTGTATGTATCACGTCTTCATGTGAGTGAGATGGGTCAGGGTGTCGGTCCACAAGTGAAACTGAACATAATCTGCTCATATTCAGACTCCATTAGTCCCGATGATAACAGAACTCATCTGTTCATTAGCAATGGTCCAACACAGCTGCATGTTTGATATTTATCAGAATGAATTTGGTTATGTGAAGTGCTCACGACTTTTCCTTCCCTTTTCTCTTCACTTTCATGTTTGTCAGACCTCAGCTGACAATCAGAGCGACCTCTCACTTGACGGCTTCAAAGCTCAGAGCCTCATTCAGCAGCTGTGTGTCACTGAAGTGAAAGCAAAGGCTGCTCCCACTGTCAACTGCACTGTTTGTCTCAATGGGCACTTTAATGTTGGTATTGATCCATTACACTGCAAAAACACAAATTCTTACTAAGTACATTTGGCCTAGCGCAAATATCATAGTATACTTGAAATAAGACAAAACTAACTTATATGTACATATTGAGCAATATGTAGGAGCTTGTTTTAAGTCAATAAATCATCAAAGGGGCAGTGTGATGTAAAATGATTGATCTTTAAATCATGTCATAATGTTATTCCCTCATCAAAATCATACCTGGAGCATTGCTTTGATTCTTTCATGCATGTTTGAGAAATCCTTTAATCCCCATGGCAACCATTCAGATGTGCAAAACACCTTGTTGGGCCTAACCCCGCTTTCAGTTTCCAAACTACCGCCTCACAGAGCAGCTCTCCCTCGACACTCACCCGCTCAGCTCCTTCAGACTAGCCAGCAGTAATTAGCAAACACCTACCTGATAGACCTGTGCATCAGCTGAGCTCATAATAGGAATTTCGTAGAGCCATGCTCCTCTGTTGTTGTGATGACTTCCTGAAGGTGGAGTTTCAAAAAGAGCAGGAGTTTTTAAAGAGACTCGAGATGTTAAATTACAAAGTCTAATTTCTTTTAATTCATATTTTATATATTTAGTATTTTTTCATAGCTGAAGGTAACATAGTTGTTTGATTGTGCTACAAAATGATGCAGTGTGCCTAGCAAACAAAATACTCTCTGTAAAAATGGTAAAAATTAAAAGACATTTCTCCTGTTACAGGTGAAAAAAAATTGCCAATGGAGCTAATACTTTTGATCAATATTAAGAAATTATTGATTTAAAACAAGCTCCTACAACTTGATGAAAAGTCACATTTAAGTTAGTTTTGTCTAGATCAAACATACTTGGCAGGATTTTGTGTTTTTCCAGTGTACATTATACAGCCTAGTCAAAAATAAATAAATAAAAATAACAGTTTGGTATGGAGATTGAAATACACAAACCCAAATTTGCATATCAGCTCTTGTTGTTTGAGAGCTAAGCCAGACATAAGGGTGTGTATTCTTTTATTTTCATAATTGCTTATGGTCAGGTGTTAGTGTGTAATTACTCTGAGATAAAGCTGCCTCGTTTAAATCCTTTCTGTGTCTCCGTACCTTTGTCTGTTGGTCTGTTGATGTTTTATCCAGATCAACTGGCCGTAAACAGCAGCACACAGGGGCCCGGCAGCATTGATTTGCTTTGTTGCTTTGGTCCTGTTTGCAATTCAGCGCCTTGATTGGAGCTTATAGGGACACAGAGTCAGAAAGATGTTCATTTGATCTGGCTGCTGGCCGACCACAGTGATTACAATAACACACCGGTACATAAAATTTCTTCATTTTTTCCTTTTCCTTTCAGAAGCGATCTGGCAGTATGTGGTTAAACTGTTTTTATCTTTACTTCTTGTTATTCTCCTTAAGTTGTGCCATATTTTTACGATTACAATGACATACAAAAATTTAAAAATAAAAATACCTTCCCTGGAAGTATTTCTTTTAGTGCACATGCATATTGCATATTTGTGAATAGGTACAAAACAATCTTCTTTTTTTTTTTTAAATAGACTTTTAAGATCCAATCCCATCTTCATCCCAACCCCCCGTCCAATCCCTGATGTTTGCTTTCGTCCATTTTATGTCCCTCACTCATCTGGAAGCGCCTCGTCCAAACAGTCCCCCAGTCTCTCTTCAGTACCCTTTGTAATAAGAGCAAAAACATCATTTTGCTCTTATTGATTCACTATCCATAACCCTCACAAGCCTGTAAAAGAAAAAAAGAGACACAGCCATCAATTCCATCAGGATGTTAAATAATGCTCCTGTCATTTAGCCTGAAGTTTGCAGAGTTCCGCAGACTTCTAGGAAAGCCATTGTCTGACGAGTTCTCCAGAGTGCGGCTATTAATCTAGGAGCATTTGCTTGTGTGGGAGGGTTTACGTAAGTGGTCCTATCAATCTTCATTGAGCCGTTTCAGGAGTGGGGAGGGGCGCGAGGGACCGCACGCTTCTTTTATCAGCCTCACACATGTCCATCTGTCCCTGTCAGACGAAGCGTCAGAGGAGAGAGATGCCGAGTGTGTTTGAGTGGAACTGCGTGCGTGTGCGTGTGCGTGTGCGTGTGCGCGTGTGTGTGTGTGTGTGTGTGTGTGTGTGTGTGTGTGTGTGTGTGTGTGTGTGTGTGTGTGTGGAAGAGTGAGGGTGTAGTTAAGGCCAAGAGACAGTGCCAGCTTAATTGGCCTTGCCCTGGCAGGGGATGTGATGGCAAAGTCAGGACTTGTGAGTGCGTGTGCATATGTGTGTATAGACTCCAACATCTGTCCTTTGTGAACAGCATAACAAAGATTCTATTGACAGTTCTTCAACCTTCTTCTACAGCTTCTCTGCATGTGCCTTTCTTCTGACTGAAAGGAGGTAAGAGTAAAGATCAAGACCTGGCGTCCGCCGTTAGAGGAAACAAGGCAACCAAGCGGTTTATGGCATAAGATGCAGACAGTGGATTACGGTCGATTCACCAAAGTAACCTCTTCTTTGTACAGATTTGTACTTCCACTTTGTTCTACAGTGTTACATATCAGTTTACTACTGTAGGTAGTCAGTTGTGTCAGATCACAGACCTAAACGCTCTCCTGTACCAAGTTGTGTGAACTTCAACCTTCCCAATACCTTGTATAGACCTTACACATTTAAAAGAAGGTTCTGAAGGATCTGGTCAAAAAAAATTACTGGACAATCCAGATGAGTGTCATTAGCTGTGTTTCCATTGACCATGTACTTGTACAATTTGACATTTTGAAAATAAATTTGTTTCATGGAAACACCAATTTCAAAAACTCTTGTTTTGGCGAGTGTCCTTTTTTTTCTTTTTGGCCATAACCCACAGGTGTCAAACTCCAGTCCTGGAGCTACACTGTCCTGCAACGTTTAGATGTGCCTCTGCTGCACCACCTGAATAGAATAATTAGGTCATTAACAGGACTCTGGAGAACTGATCTACACAAGAAGGAGGTAATTATGCCATTTGATTCCAGTGTTTTGTACCTGTGGCACATTTAAAATCTGCAGGACAGTGACCCTTGAGGACTAGAGTTTGACACCCCTGCCATAACCAGATTGATTTGTTTCACAAAACTGTAATGGAAACACTTTTTTTCACATCACATGAGTCACATGGTCAACAACCGGATGTCAACAGGATGTACTGTATCTGAAGGATGGTGGTGTGGCATGTTTTTTAATGACTTATTGTGTAAAAAAAATAAAACTTATTCACATGTGATTTCTTATTTAATGGAAATTTTTTTTGACATCTTTGAATACTGTCAAAGTTTAGCCCACATTTCTAATAGAAACACAGCTACTGATGAAACACACATATACCTTCTGATGTTGATGGCAACCCAATGATTGATTGATTGATTTGATTTGGTTATTTATAACCAAAACAACCAGTAGGAAAGACCAAAGCACTTTACATGACAGAAGACAGAACAATAACCACATATAACGCTACATTGTATTAAAAACCTCGGTAAAAATAGAAGTTTTAAGTTAAAATGCTTGGATCAGGTAATAGAGTGAAAATCCAGGGGAAGATTATTCTAAAACCAGGTGGCTGTCACAGAAAAGTCAAGAGTGCCCCAAGGTTTGAACCTTGACCTCAGGGTGTCCAGTACAAGATGATTGGACGACCACAGAGATCTCCCAGAGACAGGAAATCTTAGGAGGTCCGATAAATAAGATGTGGTAAAAACCATTCAGAGCCTTAAAAACAAGCAACAGGACTTACTGCTGCATTCTGCAACAAAAAGGGAGCCGATTCATTCAAAGACTATTTGGAAAGAGACAGATAAAAAAAGATTATGATCCTCCCAGGACACAAGCTTGCCCCTTTGCACATTGCAAACTAAACCCAAACTAGAACATGGACAGGTGGAGGAATCTTTTTTCTTCTCTGGTGAAAAGATGAAATACTATGGTTCCAGCATTGCTGGCACGACATGGATTTCCCCCTAGAGATGTCGCCTACATGGCCGAGGGGAACTGTTTTCATTTCATGGAACAATGGAGCTTCAGCTTGTGCAGGGGCGTCAAACTACGGCTAGCTACATGCAGACGTAGCTGCCAGCATTTGCCTTGAGAGAGGGCCTTGGTCTGCATGGCTCTTTCAACAAGACAACCCTGCAGAGGAGACAATAGACGTCTGGGAGGGATTGTTGCTTCTGTTTCTTCTTTTTATGTTTTGAAGCTCAAATAACAACCTAGTTACGATAAAGCCGTGTGAAAAGCAAATGCTGTTCACTTCCTTTTAAAGTTTTGTTCAGGGGAATATTAGTAAATCTCATGTAAAATTCATTTTAATTGTGTTAGTTCATGTGTTGATGCGTGTTGCTCTGAATTGGATTTGAGAGCTAATCCCAGATCACACAAAAAGAACTCCAAGCAACCTCCCGCTGACAGATTTTATTATATCTACATTTTATATCTACTCATTATAAGCTAAGGGGACATTATAAACAATTTGAACTGACACATGGCTGGTTCAAAGTTTCCCAGAGCAGAAGGCTTAATTTTGTACCTGAACACGTTGGGCTAAGATACCAAAACTGAAAACGTACAAAACAACGATGCCTCCGAAGAGGCAAAGAATACAAAAAACATATGTAGAAAAACATCACCACAGCAGTTGGAATAGGAGCATCTGTAATGTTCTTTTAGGGTTAAAACCCAGTCAAATTAAAGGTGCATTTCCATTACAAATGTGCACAAATCTTTGTCGATATTCTGCTGTTGAAAAAACACAATTTCACAATTGCTGTGTTTCGATTAAATAAGAAATTAAATTAAATCACACGTTAATAAACTTGTTCACATGATAACTCGGTAAAAATCATGGCAGCAACTGATGTAAACAGTTATATGAGATATATTAATAGTTTAGCCATGGTGCCAGCGCTCATCATTCATGAGCCAATCAGAGGAGATGCTGGTGTCTTATTCAGTTGTTGGAGCAACAAGCCCCGCCTACTTCGGAGCATCTACGTATGCGGCGTTTTGGGGAAATTGTAGTCGGCCATTTTACGTTAGAGCTATGGATTCAACATGATTGAATGACACACAACTTTTAATCAACTGTGTGATCCTGGTGGAGCCAGCTGAACAATGTCAGAAAAAAAAAACATCATCATCCTCCTACCACTTCCTGTTGTCTTTTTGTCATTTCCACCAGTAGTAATGTGAGGTAAAATAAAAAGTGTTTCTAAAAAAGTGTTTTGTGATATACATCTATTTTGATACGGCTAAGAAATCACATCATCCCAGCATAAATCTCATGTTTAATGTTCTCATGTTTTCATAATTTTAATATGCACAATTCTACGGTTAAAGGAAACGCACCTTAAGTGACAATGCCAAATTTGTTTTAGAATGACAGGTTGGATACTATGGGACCTTTAGAAAATAGCAAACAAAAACAGAGACCTAATACATTTTTACATCCTGTCTGTGTCTGGATTTAACCTCACATGGTCCAGATCCCTCCACTCTGGGACGCCTCTGTTAGTCCAGAACGCTGATTCTGTCTATGTGTCTCAGTGAAATGTTGGTACTGACCCTTCGTTTTGGTCTCACTGGCTGTGTGGCAGGGCCACCCTGGAGGACATCTGTGTGTGTGTGTGTGTGTGTGTGTGTGTGTGTGTGTGTGTGTGTGTGTGTGTGTGTGTGTGTGCGCGCGTGTGTGTGTGCGCGTGTGTGTGTGATTATTTCATGGGTTTTGTCATGTTCCTTGAACAGATCCTGTTACGTGGTGGAGGACATCTGTCTGACAGTGGAGGCAGCAGCTGTAGAGGTGTTCTGCTCTCAGACTGCTGCTCCGTCACTGCTCTGTTACAGACCAGAGACCGGTGAAAGAAGAACCCAAAAAGGTTTACTGCAGAACTATTTACAGACAGCTGTATTGACATATGATTAAAAAACGATCAAAGCCCTTATTTTATTCATTTTATACTTTAGACCAGTGGTTCTTAACCTGGGTTCGATCGAACCTCAGGGGTTCGGCGGAGTTTCTGCCACGGAGGTAAAGACACACTTGTGTAAAGTCGTGATGACGCCCCGCTTTGCCATCACTTGCTGCAGAGGATCACGTTACATTGCTTAGCCAATCAGAGCTGCGGAGGAGCCCAGATTGAAGGAGCTCCACTCTTTTTACCAAATTCTATAGTCTAAATCTGCTCCTTAGTCGCATCTTTTCGGGGTTGCTACTGCCTCTAATGGCGTGGGGGTGGTAACACAGCTAATATAATTATATTACTAAATAAGAATACCGAAAAGTATGTTGCGTGTCGGGGAGAGGGGGGAGGGGGAGGAGGAATAAGAAGGGTTCGGTGAATGCGCATATGAAACTGGGGGGTTCGGTACCTCAAAAAAGGTTAAGAGCCACTGCTTTAGACTGTTACCTTAGTAAAAGAAAACATTTTTTCTGTCAGTTATCATTTTCTATTTCGTTCCTTTTTTTTATCATGTATATGTATACATATATATATATATCTATATATATATATATCTATATATATATATATATATATATATATATATATATATATATATATATATATATATATATATATATAAATATATATATATACCTGCAAAAATTTTTGCCAAAAGTGATTTTTTCCCCCCTCCTAAATCATCTTTTGCAATAAAAGATGTTGATTTTTTTTTTCTCCAAAATCCCTTTTAACAAAAACTGACTTATTTTCGGAAGGCAACAACATGGCACAATCTAGCAGTGAGTAAAAGTCTCTCTGAAGAAAGCTGAAGAATAAATCTACATGAATAGATTTATTTATTTTTTTCCAGGCCAGGCAGCTGTTTCTGTCCACCTCTCAGAGTGCCGTCGGTGCATTATTATTTTATTAGGGCACTCTGCAGAGGCAGCAGCATCCCACGGCCCTCTGGCGCTCTGATCTTTCTGTCCAAATGGGCTGTTTTGGCCAGTGGTCCATGAGAGGGGATTTTCAGCCGTGTTGGGAGGCGGCGGGCTGTGACTGATTCCAATACACAGCGGACATATGCACGGGTCCTGACACACACACACACGGCAGGAGATGACACTTGTATATGCCTCGTGTCCGGCCTACACAGGGGAGGAAGGGAAAATATATTTGGTCCACTGATCTATGCCACCACCCCCCAATTTGTCTCTATCACACACACACAAAGCCAGCAGGAGCTTTTTGCTTCTGTGATCCCAATTATCTGATGTCGAGAAAAGTTCAGTTCTCGCATGAAAATGGTTTTATGTGGCTAAATATAAAGCGCACGTGTGAGGACAAATATAACCTTGATCACTTGCTGTGTTCAGGTTAGAGTTTGGTACCAATAGCAAGTCTACTGGGTTTTTAAGTATTTCTTTATTGGCAACATATTTCAGCGTAACAATGCTTTAGTTTTAGCAGTACAAAAAAAGATTGTTGTGTGTTGATGCACATATTGAGATGAGGTAAGACAATAGCTGTCTTACAAAAGCAATATCTTTGTGAGAAGCAAAAATATATGATGTATAATCATGGTACAAGATTTGGTTTTATGTTTTAACATTTAAAACTTGTGCCAATCTGTTTCCTGTCTTGCTGTATAAGCTGATGTTTCGAAAAACACGTTTTGTTGTTCCAAACATGAAAAACGAAAGAGACATGATGGAACATTGAATCATGTTGCAACCTTT
Source organism: Poecilia reticulata (assembly GCF_904066995.2). Classification (NCBI taxonomy): domain Eukaryota; kingdom Metazoa; phylum Chordata; class Actinopteri; order Cyprinodontiformes; family Poeciliidae; genus Poecilia; species Poecilia reticulata. Next base: position 5,850,203 of record NC_088839.1, read on the forward strand.
AAGGCCTGTCTGATGCCTTTTGCTTTGAGATGCTGTCGCTCAAAATGTTCTTATAGTCGTGCGGAACTCAGTGTTCTGCTGCCTCACAGCCGGGTACGTTACTGTTACATGACAATGACTATACAAATAAAATTGATTGATTGATTGATTGATTGATTGATTGATTGATTGATTGATTGATTGATTGATTGATTGATTGATTGATTGATTGATTGATTGATTGATTGATGAGTCTCAGCTGCCTGATAACACTATAATTTCTTGCTGTGTTAGGCCGTTGCAAGTTAAGTCATCACTTCAGATCTGAATGTGAATAATAATATTCAGATCTATTAAATTGTTCCTTCTAATCTCCCATGTGTTTTTCCTCATAAATTTTTCTTTCTGTTTACGTCGAGGCCTAACGGACACGGCTCTCATTCCTTCAGTGTTCTGTACTCGGTGATGTGCAGAAGCATGAATGATGTGCAGTAATAAAACACAGTATAGGTCTGCTTGTTATCACCAGCCAGCCCAGCTCCTCCTTCACGCAATTTCTGAATGACACAAAGGATTTATGGCTCATAACCGGCCGATCTGACACAGCAGCAGCAGCAGGTCTGGTCCGGAGCTCAGATATAACATGGTCACCACTTCCTGTCCTTTTCTTTGCTTTGCATATTTTTTTTATGCTACGCTTCCCTTTGTTGTGATTCCTCTGCAGTACTTGTGTTTTTCACTCGATTGGACTGACCTGGGATGCTTACTAAAAACATCAAACAGCACACAGGTTTTAAATATTTCATATGCAAGGAGGAAAAGGAAAAACATGGACTTTTTTTCCCAGCAGCTGCTTTTTCCATTAACCATAAGTTTGAAATTGCGAAAATAAACTTGCTTTGCGGAAACTTGCCACTTTTTTGATCAAAATAAAAAAGTTTTGTGCTCAGAGGAAATGGGACTGAATACTTTCACACAGTTTTCATTGTTTTATTGGTAAAAAATAAAAAATATGTATAATTTTCTTTCAATTCACCACTTTGTGTTGGTTTTCACATGAAATTCCAATGAAATGTATTTATGTTAGTGGTTGCAATGTGACAAAATATAGAAAAGTTCAAGGGGTGTGAATACTTTTGCAAGCCACTGTATATGTTCATACAGCTGAACCCATAACACTGTGGTGTTAATATGTTTTTACATTACATTTGTGAAATTGTAGACATTACTCTGCCACAAATGCTTTTTGAGACGACTTACATGGGCATTTTAATAGGAGTTAATATTAACAGGTGTTCATGATCACAACAGCAAACAAAAAAGCCAATGGTATGAAGAAATTCAAAAACAATATATTTATGTGGAGAAATATAGAATCAATTCAATCCAGTCTTTTTGGTCAAGGTCATTCACACACACATTGTGATTCAGTCCAGTTGGATCCCAGTTATAAAACATATTGCTGATTCCCATCACCTCTCTTATAATATTGTAAGACAGGAACATCAGTTCTGCATCGCCTTCTTAAGTATTTTCTCTAACGGTGTAAAAAATACCCCACATTTTAATCACCAGGCTGCTACATATTTATTGGACTCTTTACTGAGCAGAAATGATTTATTTATGAGAACCTTAAACTATTTTGGAAAACACAAAAACAGCATTTTGAGTTTTGACTTGGCATTGAGACATATACCGCCATCACATTCCAGGCTTTTTTTCTGTGGTATAGGAGAATAACACTCACATATTGACTCACAACACATTGAAATCAGTGGCATAAACAATTTGATCTCCGCTCTTGACCGTGATATATTATTGAATCAGCTGGAGAGCTTGGTTAGACTCTCTGACACAAAACTCAACTGGTTTGAGTGTCACTGAAACAACAGTTTTATTAAGTCTGTATATCATCACAGGTCCTAAACATAAAAAGGACTTTGGACTCTTGCTTTATTTAAAAAAACAACAATTCCCTTATTTTTTAGGCCATTCATTGTTTTCTGTTTTGCTGGTCAAATTTTTTATTTATTTATTTTTTTTATCATTCTTGACTTGTGTACAGGGGCCAAACAAAATCATCTGTCATGTTTCTGGCCCGTCTGCCTGCTATGTTTCTCTCCTCTGTACTCCTCATCAAGCTCATCTGGTTCACCTGCATGCTGCTGCGCTGGAGCACAATCAGGCTCATGTCTTCCACCTGTTCTCCAGCAGTTATATTCAGCTCTCAGGCAGGCAGACGGTGCCAGATTTCTGAAAGCCATCGAGTGAGTAGATATCCAGCGTTCTTCCTGACCTGACCACGATCACGAACACATTTTTGACCCTTGGATTTTCCTGCCTTGCCTTGCCCACGTCGGATTCTTCACTGGCTTCTGTTTTCTGGTCTCGACCCTGTTTCTGCCTTTTGACCTCTGCCTCCTGCCTCGCCCTTGGATATTGTCTGCCTGAGATTGCCTGCTAGTACTGGACCCTTTTTCCGTGACCTGACCACTGCTCTTCGCCCAACCCTCAGATACGTTTGTCTGGTCCTGTCTGCCCTAAACCCTGTGCCTCCCAGTCCTGTGCCACTTGTCTTTTCCACTGTGCTACCTGGATCCCTCATCCCCCACAACCCCAGGAAGGTTAGTGATCTTTTCCCTTACAGACTTTTGGCCTTCCCCTCCTACCTACAACCCTCTAACCTGATTCTCTGTCCTCAGAGGTTCCTGCTCCTGGCTCGTGGTTCCCCGTCCCTATACCCGGTTCTCAATAAAGACCTTATTGATTTTTACTCTGTGTCTGACTGAAATTTCGGGTCCTCAGGTCTGAACATTACATCATCTCAAGGGCCATAAATGGTTCCTGGACCATACTTTGGACACACACTCCTAGTCTAAATGATTATGTGAACACTTGCTGGCACTTAAGACAACACCAAAACTCCCTTCAAAACTCCCTTCACAAATGGACAGTTAAGCCTCTAATATCAACAAATAAATAAAACGTAATGTGAATTACATCCACGTTAATGTACAGAATGGGAGCACATCAAAAGCAAAACTTGAAACTTAATTGTCTCTTCACTTCTCCACATTTAGAACCAATAAAATGTTTTTTTTTAATCCCTGCATAATGATAAAAAAAAACTGTTAGCAAATTGTTGTCCAAGTTCTAAAACTATACATCAAAATTAATGAACGAGAAAATCACAAATTAATGTGAATCTCCATCATTTCCAACGAAACCTAGAGGACATTAAACTTCTCCTCTTGTTTGGCCACTTTAATGTTATGCTGGAAGCAAACGCGTTCGGGCTGCTGCGCCGTCAGAGGGACGGAGGTAGGAGAAGTCCCAGCTGGCAACCCGAGCTCACCCAGCAACTTCATCCTGTCAGAGTCACGGCAAACACCAGCAACACGTTCAACGGGAGGCTTCGCTGCCGGGCACACAGAGACGACACACCTGCTCCGAGTGCCGCGCATGCTCTCCGCCTGCTGCCGGGCCGAAGCAGCGCCTCCACCTGCTGTCACTCTGCGGCTCGCATCCGAATGGAGTCCGCAAGACGGAGGCCGAACACACGGCTCACCAAGACGGAGCAGGACGCGGCACTAATGCTCTCTGGTAGCCATTACTGCAAGAACGGAGGGGCAGTGAGGGTTATTCAATGTGGGTTATTCAAACAGAAACTTTACAAGAGAAAAGAGGCTTTCGTCATCCACTGATTTGATTGGTTTTTGTTCATTTATTAGTTTTTTTTCCACTCTACTAATTTGAGCAATTCTAATTCTGTGGATAAACGGAATTCTAAATATTTCTTTGATTCTTCCTGCCGTGATTGTGAATTAACTATATCAGCAGCAGAAGCGAGTTCAGGGTGTATGAGACAGCAGGGGGCGTAAGAGAAGTTTTACTCTTTTAAAAAAGGACATGAAAATGGATTTTGTGATTATTGAGAATTATGCCACATTTTTTCTTCTTCCTGCTGCTTTTTCTCTCATGTATCGTAAATATTGTAAGAGAAGGTGTTTGTGAGTTAATGATAGAATTTGTTAAATCGAGTGACTAAACTGATTGATTGAAGACAAAGACAAAAACATTCAAACCTTTATTAGCTTCTATCACTACAGTTAGCACAGCTAGCACTACTTCCTGTAAACAACGGTTTCTGTTCTCACAACCCAAGACTGTTTAGGTTTTCTTCTGTGTTAGTATTAATCTTTGTGTTATTTATTAAACTCCTATTTGTTCTGGCCATATTCTGTTCACTTCCCCGCTTTTATTAGCGTTCCATTAGTTGCCGTACGCAGGAGCATAAGCAACAACGGAATCTATCCTAGCAAGTTTATCGCAACATCTGTTTTACCTTAGCTTCCATTGTGGCTTTTGCATTCTGTTGACCATAGACCACCGTAGAATCTGGCCAATAGCCAGTTTTTCTGCTCCGCAACATTTTGTTCTTTACACCAACATCCCTCACAATTACAGATTCAGACTATTCAGTCCTTTTTTAGCTTTTAGTACAACTAAAAAGCAACAATCTTTTTTCTCAATTTTATTTAAAAAGAAAATTAAATCCTATGTCGTGAGAAATAGTAAAGCTGAAACTGAATCTCAGATTTGTTGCTCCTGCCCACATTCAAGCTAATTAAAGCAGCACAGCTAGCTGCTACAGAAAGTAAAAAAAGTAGCAGTAAACAATCTCATGAATTATTTACAAGGTGTGTGATTGTAAAATTTATTAAAAGTAAGTAACAATAAATCTAGATCCACAAACACTAAAAGATAAGTATCATAAAGCAAATTGAAAAGTTAAATATAGCTTCGTTTCTATTACAAAACTTTGAAGGTATTCTGCTAATGTCAAAAGAAATATTTTCCATTAAATAAAAAACAATTAAAATCCCACATGAATAAATGTGTCTATGAGATCAGTCATTAAGAACATTCTGCATCATCATCCTCCAACTATATCCTGTTGTCTTCTTTGTGGTTTTTGCCAGTGGCAATATCTGGTTGTTGATCATGTGACTCATGATGCAAAAAAATGCGTTTAATAAACCAATTTCAATGCTAACAAAATAACCATGTCATAGCAGTGCCAAAAAGTGTTACCAAAAAATTAGTTTTCTCAAAATTAGCATGTTTCCATTAAGAAGATTTAGTTTGAAAATGTCAAATTGCTAAATTATATGGTCAATGGAAATGCAACTACTAACAGTGATAGATATAAACTAAGTATAATCAAGGATGCTTTGACATGTCTGTAGAGAGAAATTTTGCCTAAATTTCCATTTCATTCAGAACCAACATTTATCTGAACTCCTCTGCTTTATTTTGTCTCAACACAAGGTGTGTGATTGTAAAATTTATTAAAAGGAAGTAACAATAAATCTAGATCCACAAACACTAGGGTTAGGGTTAGGTTGCCTGAAATCATGAGTTCAGGCACTTAACTCATGCCTTTGTGCTACTTTTGTTGCTCTATTCTTACTCTCAGTCATCAAGCCGCATTATGAAAATCTGGTTTTACACACTGTTGAGGGAAGAAGTGACTGCGTCTTGGTTGATTTGAGTAAAGCTGTTTAGCTGAATGAAAACACCACCTGCTTTCCTAATGCAGGGAAAAATGAAGTCGAGGAGTTTTGCAGAAATTAGGGATGCACCATTAAGCACATTAAAATGATCCCTTTCGGTGAATCCCCGCTGAGAGGAATTCAGTCTGAAAGCTAACATTATCATAATTTTGCATTATTATAACCAGGTTAAAATCAGCAAATTATGCAAACAGATTCAATTTCCCATATGCTGATCGCTTCTGAGGTTAATTTTGACGTGTACGTCGCTTTAAATAGAACGAGGTGTGCACAAGTTTCTGTTACGTTAAAGCAAACTTCAGTGCATTTCACAGGGATGTTTTGTGGTAAACAAAACAAGAACTAATTATGTAGTGGAAGGAAAACATGATTCTTGATATATATTTGCTTCTTTCCCCCACTAAAACCCTCCCCCCTAAAACAGAGACATGCATTTGTATTCAGCACCCTTCTGTCACGTTGTTTACTGAGACTCTAGTGTGGGCTGCAATTACAGACACAACACAATCTCAAACCATTTCAAAGATTTCTTGAAGATGATATACGACGAGCAGAAGTGGGGTTGGGGCCCATGGCAGCGGTAAGAGAAGAAGGTAGGTGGTCACTGTGACGTTCTTGAAATATTTCTGACTCCATTTTCTCATTCAAAAGGGAGGAAGTTTCTGTTTAAAGTGATGCTGCTGTTCCAGGAGGAGGTGAGTATATCTACAGATGCTGAGTTTGGCAGAGAGCAGAAAAACCGTTTGACTGATAGGAGTGTGTCTGGTGGAGTGGAGGGTGATTGGCCGTGGGCTGTAGGGACGGAGCGCTGCAGAGCCGGGTGAAAAGATCGGAATCAAGACGATTCAGACTGATGTGAAAAAGTTAGATACCAGTCTGGGTCCCTTTCACCAGCTGCATGAACGTAACTTTCCTGAATAACCTTCTCCTAGCCTGACCTGTTAGCTTACTTTCACAGTCATGTCTTGGATTTATAGATTTCATACAAAAATATATTATTGACCTGCTAAAATAGAAAGAAAAAAATCTAAATGAACTAATTTTAGCATTATTCATTAATTTTATACAGTCTGTGACCCACCAGTAGTTTAATTTGCCAATTTTAGCCCCAGTGACAAAACGTTTGCACACCATTGACTTACAAGACTTGTTTTTGCAAAAACCATTGGAAACCACAGGAGGATGAAACGTCATATTCATCCTCCTCTGTCTGTCACACAAAACCCCAAAAATTGAAGTCAAGAAAAGGCAAAAGCAAAAGAAAAGCTAACGAAAGGCTTCCAAAAATGAAAGTGACGGGGAAAAAAATGAAACAAAAACATAAAACAGGACACCTCCGGTGGAAAGAGCAGGGAGGAAACGGACGCGGGAGAGAGACCCAGAGTGACAGAGAGACCCAGAGTGACAGAAAGCAGTCGCGCTGCACGGTCCAACGGCTGACTGCTGCTGGCAGCAGGAAGTGAAGGAGCGGACAGGATTTTCCACTCTCTGAGAAACAACAGATACATAAGAGTAAATGAATCACGCGATGGGCTGTCTGCTCTCGCTCTGACCTCTCCACGTTGACTTAAGCATCAGACAGGAACAGGTTTACGTTGCCCCCTGCTGAACGCAGAGCCTCATTTCTGCAGCGATTCAGATTGAAATCCCCTCGGTTCTCCTCTTGAAGTTTGCTCCATTACACTTTCGGTTCAAGGACTCTGCTCTCTTAAATAAGTCATGGGTCACTCAGTCGCCTCCTGGTGTCAGCCCCACTCCTCTCCAATCTCAATTCCTCAAAAGGCGTACCACCCCTGACCCTTGACCCCTTCTCTCTACAGCCAAAACAAAACCCCTCTTGACAACATGCGACTCATGTTATGAAGTGGGTCCTTCTGCCACTGGAAAACATTCATTTGCAGATCCTCAAAACCCCGCTGACCCTTCGGAGCATTTGTAACACGAGTGTCAGGCACAGAACAGGCGCTGCTACTTTGGCTGGACAGTCTGCTATGCTGAAGTTAATTTTTTTTGGACATGTCAGTAGCTGCGTTTCTGTTACAAATGTGAGCAAATCTTTGCCTATATTCCGCTAATGTTGGAAAAATACAACTATGCAATAAATAAAAAAATTAATTAAAATGACATATGAATAAGTTTGTTCAACATCAGGTAGTTGTTGCTGTGACTCGTGTGATGTGAGAAAAAGTGTTCCAATTGCAATTTTGCAAAATACAAAATATTGAAAAAATATAGATTTTGCTGTGCCACTGCAAAGTGGAACCAAGAGCAGGTTTCATTATGTAACCAAGAGCAGGTTTCATTATGTTGGACACTCCAATCCTGGCAGGATTCTGAAATGTTTTCTGCTGATAAGTAAACTTTCTCACTGCATGATTTGTTTGGAAATGGTGTAATAACTCTTCAGATTGCAGGTTGCAGGTTTCATTATGCCATCTACAGATCATATGAATATATATGTATCTTAATTACATCTAAAAGTTTACCAGAAAACAATAAAAAAGAGTCAATTTGTACTCCCAAATTAGTTTTCAGTAAAATGATCGCCCCTCCATCCATCCATGGATGGAAATGAGAACGATCCATCCATCCATAAAATGATCTGAGCTGAAGAAGATCTTTAGCTCAGATCGCCCTCTCCAATCCAGCATTCTTTAATCTGCCCGTCGATTAAAAAACTCATCTTCTGACATCAGCTGATCTACATAATTATTTTATGAAACTGCAGTTCTGCTGTCTGAGAAGTGAGGATGTGTGCTGGTGTCGCTGTTCCTGCCTCTGGCTCTAAAGGCTGCTTCTCATTAAGTGTCTTTAGGTTTGATTTCTTGTCACATTTGCCACCTGGGCCGACTGTTTCCAACATGTCCGCCAGCGTGTTTTGAGGTTAATTAGAAAGAGAGTGCCAGATGTTTGAAGAGACAGGACTCCATTAGCTTGGCTGGTTTCTGGGAAGTAATTGTCTCCAGAAATAATAAAAAAATAAATAAAAATTTTACTGTGATACTAAACATTTGTAAAACAAGGCAACCTTTCGAGTGAGGGGTTTTTCTTCAGTGTTTCATCACATTTATGGGGAATTCTAAAGGATTAAATAAAATGCTTCATTTGCTTATTAATAAACTAAGTAATTGGCAAAAATCACAAAATCAATTTAGCAGAGACAATGTTAGCATATATAGATATTAAAAGTAATGTTTTGTATGATCCTTTCTGAGTCTAGAACCTTTCTCATTTGGATCAAAGGTGCTAAATGTTTCAGAAATGGTTTACCATGATTGACGGTTCAGTAATTGGAGAAACTAAGCTGGGGTGTTTTCACACTTAATTTCTTAGATTTTTGGCTTTTTCTCACTAAACTGAGTCAAACAAACCAAACCCTTTAAATAATCTGTTCACCTCCTCACCCGTGGGGGCGCTGCACCAAGAACTACTGAAGGAAACAACATGAAACCCCCCAAAGAAGACACTGAGCACCACTTTTTTTCTTCATGAAACATAAACAGAAATGGAGTGGCGTCAGATTTTAGCGTCTGTAGGATTTCTCTTTCGTCTTTGATAAAAGACAACTAGTCTTTTCTCCTGCTAACAGGAGACTCACACGTTTGTTTTGATTTTATTTACCCAGAATGCCCTGCTCAGTAGTTTGCTTCCTGCTTTTGGAGCAGTCTCTGGTCCGCTTGACGTTCACACATAAATTCAAATCGCACCAGAGTTCACTTCAACCAAAACAAGACCTAAGCATGTCATTTAAAAAAAAACAAAAAAAACAAATGTAGGGCTTTAACGTTACAATGCCTAATGAAGAAGAAAACATCTCAGTAATCCTGCAGTGTGTTTATTTGATCCAGGCTGCTTCATGCTGCAGTGCAACTAAAACCCTCAGATTTTTGTTTTCAGAAACAATGACGCTAACAGAATAAACCGGACTGTGCCAAAGAGGCTCGTTGGGCGGCATGATGTGGAGCAGTGGGCTGCAGCGGATACCACCGACATGTTTCACCCTTGAGGCTTGTTAAGAGTCTGAGATGTATATCTTTGGTTTCTTGCAATTTCTCAGAGCATTGCCTGGCCTGACTTTGTTGGGGGCATGTTGGAGTGTCCAATCCTGGCAGGATTCTGAAATGTTTTCTGCTGATAAGTAAACTTTCTCACTGCATGATTTGTTTTGAAATGGTGTAATAACTCTTCACAGATTGACACTTCCTAGCATTGCGCTCGTACTCAATCAGTTAATAAGGTGCATTTTAGTAGCATCATCTAGCTTCTTTGTTCCATCTAACATCATGTAGAAGCAGTAAGAGCACATTGGTTTTTCTTTGACAAGTTTAAACCCATGATAAGTCTGCTTTTTATTAAAAAAAAAAAAAAGGATAGACAGGTGTAAGTCTTAACTTGTCTCTTCAGAGCAGGGTCAGACAGCACTGGGATATTCTTTGGACTGAGATGGCTACTGCAGTTGAACAACAGGACTTCATCGTAGTCTCTATAGAAAAAACTCCTTGAGTTTTTCAAGGACTTCTGCACTTTAACACCCCGAAGTGTTGCTACGAAGGTTCAGATGACTTAAAGAACTTTGTATTATCAACCAGTAATGAGTAGCATCCATCCTGCATCGTTTAAAATCTTTAAATGATCAGACACATTATGATTTGAAGGCGCAGCAATATGTTTTCTTTTTACACATAATGCCGTCTTATAGCAGATTCAAGTAACCATGTTACCTTCAGTTGTTATAAAAGTGCTAATATATTCTATATATTCTTTTATGTCAAAATATGACATAAAAGAAACTAAACTTTGAAAATTAACACCTTAAAGTTGGGTCTTTGTCTCTTTAAAAAAAACTTCTTTTTCTGAAACTTCACCTTCAGGAAGGTGGCTCTTCTATTGACACTAGCAACGTTTTTACCAGCTCTTATGATGTGCTTAGCAGTTCCATCATGGACGTTTGGAAACTGCTCAGAGGAGGAGCTTTGTCCGTGAAGGCGGAGCTACGTCCAACCTATTGTAGGGTAGCAGTAGGGTTACCATGGAGATTAAATAATTTCTTAAACATGCGTAAAAGAATCAAAGCAATACTGCAGGTTATTTTTTATGAGGGAATAATGTCATAATATATCATGATGTAAAACTCAAAAAAGTCAATTTTACATAATACTACCCCTTTAACAACCACAACAGCGTCAGAGCAAAAAGCTTTGAAATAAATAAGCTGAAACATTATGGATGCATTCAAGTACAGTTCATGTGTTTTCTATTATTTTTCTAGAAACTAGAAAACATCCAAAGCCTTTGATCTTGCCCAACAAGATCCGTAATTCTCTTAGCAGTATTAGCACAACCTGACAAAGAACCGGGCCCATCAGTGTCTATCTAAGCAAGTGAGCAGCTGGAGTTACTGTTCAGAGCTAACAAGCTCTCAGTAATAAGCTGTGAGGGACAGTCCACCCCCACGCTGCGGCTATCCAATTAAAATGTTGGACTGACGTACATTAGGACACGGTTCGTGCTGTTTATGATCTGATCCAGCAGCGATTAGCAGCTAGATAGTGTTGGTCATGATGGCTAGCGGAGGAGACATGAAGCCCGTAGGACACAGGGTCAAACTCTGGTCCTCGACTCTTAGATGCTTCAGCACACATGAATCACATGATTAAATTAACAGGTATCTTTCAAATAATTTTAAACTTTCGTATTTTAAAACCTGTAATTCAGTGGGATTCCCTGGAATGTGTGACAAACAAAGCTGTATAAAGTATAATCACAATATGCAATAGAAACACACAGATCAGACATTTGTGAATGACCCCTGATCTGTTGCCAGCTGAATCTAATTTTCTTTAAAAACCAGAATATAATAATAAATGAAAAGGATTCAGAACCATTTTTTTTCCCTAGTCTTCCCACCATGAGGAATTATTTCTTATGTTAAAAGCAGAAGCAACGTCCCACAGTATGTGGCTGGCACACTTCTGCTAATCCACTAATGTGCTAACAGTGGCGTTAACATTTTTGCTTTTGCTAACTTTAAAGACATCTAGTGCACTAAACTTTCCCTTCAAACATCTTTTCTGCATAAAGTCTAAAGTGTTGATTTAATTGGCTGTAAGTTAACGCAGTTGAATAAATATCGACATCTGACATATCTCACCTAGTCTATATTTTTCTCTCCTACACTAAATAATCAATAGATGTTTTAGTAAAACTACTTCTCAAACTCAAACTGTAATTTTATGGTATTTGTGATTTTTCGTGATGCTGCTCATCTCAGCCTGGTGTCACATAGAAAACAGGTTTTTAATATCACTGGGATATTACCTTGTTAAAGAAAGGTCAGAGAAAGAATAAAAAATAAAGCATCCACTATTTCACTGTGTAAGGTTTCAGTTAAATAATAAATAAACTAAACACACTATCCAGATCAAAATTAGAAAACAAACTCAAGCTTATAGTTCAGCCTCTAAGAAACAAAATGTCAATCTTTTAATTTGTTCTCCTATATAGTTGCAATATTTTATTCACTTCAATAAAGCCTAGCCTTACAACAGATTAACTTAAGCATTAAGAGAATGTGACATGAAGAGTTTAAATCAGGCTTTAGGCAAAAAAAAAAAAAAAAAAGTATTGCTAAATATAGTCTGACTTTCTGTGTTGTTTATGTTTATAATCCACATTTATCCCTCTGAGAGGCTTAACTTTATTCTTTACAGCTTCAGAGAAACCCCTGAACCATATGTCCAAAGTTTCTGGACAGTTTGACAAAGAAAAACACAAGGAAGTCCAGCATTTTGTTAACTATATTAAAGCTAAAACTAAAGCTAACAAATTCACCTAAAACTAGTTTGATTTTTCAGACCTCATTGTTTACAGTTGTTCTAGTCTGTCCTATGTTTAGCTGTGCTAACAGCACGTGTTGGTGTGTTTTGGTACTCTGTTTTATGGAGGGTGTTAGCTTCATGCTAACCGTATCGTACTACTGGACCTAAAACTGAAGGGGTTTCAGGAATGCTGCACTATGGGTCTGTTTTACAACAGAAACAAAGTAGCACCGACCAGTGTCATGGCGGTCAGTGGAAACCAGGCTTAAGGTGGCGAGTAGACAGAATAGTTTTACATAAGTATGCTAACCATAATCTCACCTCACTTTCATTGCTTCTCTGAAGACTTTGCTTTCTCCCTCTTTCCTTTCTCTTTCTTCTCCTCCACTGACTCTTTTCCCACATTCCTCGTGGGCATTTCCCAGCTCTAATATGACGGTGTGAATGTTCAGAAGAGTGGCGGGGTCTTCTGCTATAAAGCTCCCCCTAAACCCTGAGAACAGGAGATAAAGAGGAGGACGATCCCTCCTCAGGGTCTCCCCTCTCTCATCTCCTCTCAGTCCCTGTGATCCCGCTCTTTGCTCAGGTGTTGATGCTCTTATTTCTGCCCTGAAAACGTTTTTTTTTTTTTTTATTTGCTTTTATTTCCTTACTTATTTTTGCTGCTGCGTGTTTTCCCCTCCTTTCCCCCCAGCTGTGTTTGTGAAGCGAAGTTGTTTCGTTTAGTCTCAGAGTCTTTCAGCAGGTTTGTCTCCTGACTCTGGACTCTCTTGGTTTATGGTTCAATATTTTTCTCTGATCAAATCAGTCCTGATGTAACCAATCAAACATACCTGGCGCCTTGGTCTGGGGGCGGGGTGAAGGTTGGGTCAGCACAGCTGACCAAAAGTCACTCAACAGTAGAAGAAAAGAAAACGTGAACTTCTCTGACGTTTACCGTCTTCATAAAAAAAAAACCGAGTCTCTTGTTTTTGAAACTTATCTGAAAAGTATTCAAAAGTAGTCGCTACAAGGAATGGGAAAAACCTGAGCTGAAGAAAGCATAGATGCAGAAGCATTTATACCCACTTACTCTTTCTGATATGACAGATTTACACAAAGCAGTACGCTGGAAAAGTGGAATGAAAAGGATGAATGTGTGATGAATGGAATATGGACAAAAACAATAAGACTGACATTTTAAAAATTAGATCTGTCTCATTAAAGTCTGTATAAATATTTTTTTGCTAAATTACAAGGAATAAGAGGAATATATGATACAATTCAATTCAACTTCAGTCACACATACATTCCAATTTTTCCAAGTTATGAAACAGTACAGTGAGTTCACTTCATTTTTTAAATTGACTTAAAACAAAATTTCTAAGGAAGCGCAGAAGATTTCAACTGCATTTCCATTAACCATTAAAATGTGCAAATTGAAAGTAAGATAGTAAATTTCCTTAAAGGTAAGATGCCAATAAAAAAAAACAACAACACCTTTTTTGATAAAACGTTTTTATTCTTGGATGTGGTTTGGTTTTTCCAGCTGTATCGAAATATATGTTTTACAAAACTGCAATGAAAACACTTTTTTATCATCATGAGTCATGTGATGAACAGATTGAGGCACTACTGGCTGAAAAGGGAAGGAGATGACAGGAAGTGGTTGAAGGATGATGATGATGATGACGCAGCAGCATGATAACGCCTGACAGATGAGAGCTGCTGTCATGGCTCAAATATGAATATATTTTATGTAACTCTTTACATTTCTGCCATAATTTTTAATGACTTCTCATTTGAACAAGCTTATTCACGCGTAATTTTAATTGCAAAACACCGCAATTGCTAAATTCTCAATATTCTGTTAATGTCAAAAAAACACTTAAACTTAGAAACATTTGGAATGGAAACGCAGATACTGTTAAAATAAACCCTTGAGAGGTTTTGTTTTTCATAAAAATAAAGTATTGCTAAAGCTAGCTAATGAGCTCAAAATCTGAATGATGAAAAATTAAATTACACACATGCTGCAGGACAACGAAGATGAATGAAACTGATTAAACGTCCACAGCCTCTCCTGCTGCCCCTCCCTCTGTCCACAAACCCAGGAGTCTGCATTAAGCAGAAGAAATTTTAAATTAAGTCCACATAATCTCCTCAAACTCTGATATCTGTGCCTTAGCATTTAGAATCTAATATGTTCTCTGCCTCTGTTGGACCAGGACTTTAAAGCAGGGCTCCCAAGTTTGACACTGAGGGGGTTTAAACATGGCAGGGAAGTTGGCAGTGCCACGTAGTCCTTTTCCTAAAGCCTTGTTGCGAAGAGGCGAGTGTCAGAGGCTGAATAGTTAATTAGCAGGAGAGTCAGTTTGGGTACGCACCACAGGCCAGATTACGGTGGGAGACATGGAGGCAGAAGGAAGTGCCAAGGTTTGAACTCTGGTAGTCTGTCAAAGGAATGACGGCCAAAACAGCTGAAACACAACTGGAGACGGAGAAAATAACAACCATGCGTGAGAAAAGATTTGATTTTTTTTATGTTTACACCAATATTCTTCCTTCTGGTGTTGCTTTTTGTCAGTCTTAAATTATTCGTATCAAGCTAGTTTCAGGACAAAACAAAGATAATCTGAGAAACTATGAAGTTTAGTTTTAAAATGATGACTTTCTGAACCAACCTGGTGCTATGTGAAAAGTAACTGGCTTCCTTTGTCAAATCTGTGATTAATAGCTTTAGCTTAACTTTAATAAAACCAGACCTGTCAAATATATCAAGTTGGCTAAAAGATTTAAATAAGCAAAATATCACGTTCTGATCTAAAGATATTCAAGCACAGATGAGCAACAAGGTCAGTAAACGTGTTTCCATCAACGTTCTTTTTGTCGCATTGAGAAAAGGTTGATGGGAGGTTGACAACTTAATTGCTGGTAGTTTTAGCGTCACAACATTTTATAAAATCCTATCGTACAATAAATCTATATCCTATCATCTAATTAGACTATAGAATGTGACTTTACGTCCTGTAGCTCAACAGTCAGAAACTGAGAGATTAAATAGTTAAATACTTTTTGGTTGGGAAATATAATTATGAAATAATGTTTTATATTGGTGAGCCAGTCAAGATTATTATTAAATATCAATACAAATAGTCAAGATTTTTACCTGGAATAAAAGCACCTATCATTTTCCTTCCATAATTTTCCGCTTTGTCTTGTTTCACATCAATTTCCAATGAAAAAAACGGAAAGATTTGTGATTGTAACCTGAAAAAATATAATGAAGCTTAAAGCATACATCATGTGAAACCTTTTCCAAAATGCTGTACCTCAGGAAAGAGAAAAACAAAGCGTCTTTAAAGTCAGCCTCATAATTTGACTTTGATTTATATTTATTTCATTACGTTGTGACGTCTCCATCACTAACAAACTGCCAAATATGTCTTTATACCAAGGTCAGTGCTGGTAACGTCCTGCTGTTGCTATGAGAAGGAAGGGACAAATAATGCAGTCTGATGTCAGAACAAGCAGATATCAGTCCACATGTTGATTTGGCACGCCAAAATAGAAAAAAAAACAACTTTGGTCTCGTAATTGGCCAGACTGGACCAGACCTTTTCAACAACAGACAACCTGATTTCTCACAGCGTGAGCATCTAAAGTGTAATGAATCTCATTAATTCCAGAGGAGTTCCTGACGCTGCCGGAGTAAATCTTGGAAATGAACTCGCTCGCGAATCAGCGGGACCTTTGTCCAATTAGATCACACCTGTGCACTTCCTGGGTGGACACGTCAAAAACACGTCGCATGTGAAAAATGTCATTTTCGCAGCTCTGTTGCGCTGGGCTTGTAATCTAGATTTAGAGGTTACCTCCAGCTATTGTTTTTCAAGGCAGCCTCGTTTTTGTGTCAGAGTTCGCCGGAAGCAATATCCCTCTTTGGAGAGCAAGGTTATTGTGCTTGGATAGTTTTATCGTCGTTATACACCTGAGACATATATGCTTTAGAATGACTAACAGATGTTATTGTTTTTGGGGGGTAAACTACAAAGAATAGATTGCAATGTTAAAACCTGAGCGTTGTCCCTGAACACTTATGATGCTTAAAGCTACAATTTGTTTTGGAATGTGTTTACTGGTTTTAATCCTGTATTGAAAAAAAAAGAAAGAAGTTGTCTCTCTTGCTTTCATATCCTAGACATTTGCATAAGAATTTAAGAAACAGGAAGTAAAGACATTTAAATCCTTGTCACTCTAATATTATTATTATGTTTCCATGGGGTAGGCTGATCAGACGATTTTGCCCCTGTTTGCATTTCACCGAAGCCACATTTCCATTTACCTTAAAATTGCACAATTTGACATACGGCAATTTATTTTTTTACTATAAAGTTTTGACACTAGGATGAAATGGTTTTCTTTTGGTGGTATCAAAATTAATGTATTATGCAAAACTGCAATGGAAACACTTTTTCCCCATCGCACAAGTCATGTGATCAACAACCAGATGTTACGAATGCTTGAAAAGACAAAGGAGTCGACAGGAAGTGATGATGGCGCGGCTTGATTTTTTTTTTATTGATGAACAAATTTATTCACGTGTGATTTTGATTGCATTTCTTGTTTAATGAAAATACAGCAATTGCGAAATTGTGTTTTTTTTTCAGTGTTAGTGGAATATCAACTAAGTTTTGTTCACATTTGTAATGGAATTTAATCTAAAGACAGTTTGGGGACGTGATGCTGCTGGACGACCTGGTTGTTGTAAATATTTATCTGAAGCAAAACAAGACAAATATTTACATCTTTTCCACGCACCACCGCTGTTCATCTGAGACTCAATCATTGGTGTAAACAGGGCGTTCAAAATGAAGTTGCGAGCAGCGTGGGAGCGATGGATGACAGACTGACACACTTTTACTAAGACGGGGAGGCAGCGCCGGGCGAGTTACACCACCATATGTGAATGGATTGTGGATGCCTGGGCTAATGTTTCTGCCTTAACTGTTGTCCGAGCTTTCGCCAAAGCCGGCATCATTGCTGAACAGATACCTGGCAAGCGAGACTGACTCCGACAATGATGAGAGGGAACCTGGCATGTTTGATGGCGAAATTGCCCAGGTGTTCAATTCAAACACAGAAGAGGAGGACTTTGATGGATTTGTGGAAGAAGAATAAAAAAAATAGCATGAGTGTATTGTTACATAGTCGAATAGAAGTTCAACTGAATTTACTGTGTTGCGCCCGTAACTTTTTTTGTTGACTGTATGTTTTAGCATGTACCTTATAATCCGGTGCGCCTTATGTATGGGTTAAGTACACAAATGGACGCTGTAATTGAGAGAGTGCCTTATAATCCGGTTCACCGTATGGTCCAGAAAATATGGTACTTATAGTGACGATCAAATCACATAAAAGGCCAAAGGAAAAACAAATTCAGGGCTTCGATGCCAAAATTAAACTTCTGGTACATGTTTTTAATATTAAAGAATAAAACTGCACTTTGCTTAAAGAGGACATGTAGGAACATTGAAGAACTCTGTCAGATGTGCCACAGCTTCTCCCTGTCAGCAGAGCCTGCTGAGGCTACCATTATAATGTACCATAATGGCACACTGTGGAGAGCGTACTTTAAAATGAAACAAAAAAAAGACTAAAAGCTTAAAAAAACAACTGCAGCAAATGCATACTGTATGAAAGTCACATCTCTAGAAAAGTGGAGAAAATCGTGCAGGATCAGAGTCGATCCGCCTTCAGTCGATCACTTACTGTTGTCAAGTTTCAGCTAAGAGCTCATGGAAATCACATTTCCTTGGTGCTGCAAAAATCATTAAACATTGATGGTGTTATCTTTGACATCTTTAATGGATGAAATAAATGGTAACAAGTTGAGCTGTGACAGCCTGCTGAAACAAACACTTTTTTTTTCACTTTTAGGTGAATTTGTTAGCTTTAGTTTTAGCTTTAATATAGTTAACACAATGCTGGACTTCCTTGTGTTTTTCTTTGTCAAACTGTCCAGAAACTTTGTAGAGTTCTTAACATGATACAGGGGTTTCTCTGAAGCTGTAAAGAATAAAGTGAAGCCTCTCAGAGGGTTAAATGTGGATTATAAACATAAACAACACAGAAAGTCAGACTTTGAGCTCATTAGCTATACTTAGCAATACTTTATTTTTTATTAGCCTAAAGCCTGATTTAAGCTCTACTTGTGAAATGCTCCTAATGCAGAAGTTAATTTGTTAGAAGGCTAGGTTTTATTTAAGTACATCAAAATTTACAAGTATGTAAGAGAACACATTAAGAGACTGACATTTCGTTTCTTAGAGGCTGAACTATAAGCTTCAGGAGTTTGTTTTCTAATTTTCATCTGGATAGTGTGTTTGTAGTCATATTATTTAACTGAAACCTTACACAATGAAATAGTGGATGCTTTATTAAAAAATTTTCTCTGACCTTTCCATAACCAGGTAATATCCCAGTGATATTAAAAACCTATTTTCCAAGTGACACCAGGCCAACATGAGCAGCATCACAAAAAAATCACAAATACCATAAAATCACACAGGAGGAAGTGAGTTTGAGAAGTAGTTTTACTGAAACATCTATTGATTATTTAGTATAGGAGAGAAAAATATAGACCAGGTGAGATAAGTCTGACTTCAGAAATGATTTGACTATGATTCATGTGCCAACATGACAGCTGTTGTTGCAATCCTTTAAAGTTGGTTATGTAACTTTTATGCATGGTATGTAATAAAATATGTTTTTTATTTGTTAAAACTATCATTGTCGTGACAG
This sequence comes from Poecilia reticulata, assembly GCF_904066995.2. Lineage (NCBI taxonomy): Eukaryota > Metazoa > Chordata > Actinopteri > Cyprinodontiformes > Poeciliidae > Poecilia > Poecilia reticulata. The sequence goes on from NC_088839.1 coordinate 5,869,359, forward strand.
TTGAAGACAGGTAATTTGTGAAAAAAGAATAAGCTCCTCTGCTTTCTCTCAGTTCTAACTATACACAGATCAGTCAGAAATGACCAATCAGAGCCAGGAGGGTCTTAGCTCTGTCAATCATTATTGTGTACATGCTCCTCACTCCCTTCCCCTTTCCGTCAGATGCGCCACAGCTTCTCCCCGTCAGCAGAGCCTGCCGTGCATGCTGAGGCTAGCTAGCATTACCCTCAATGATGGCAGATAAACGGTTTTCCAGTAACGGTAAATATTTTCTCCGCCAAGGCTGATTGGCAGCGCTAAGACCCTATTAATGCCTCTCATTGGTTGTTTTTGGTCAGGAGTGGTGCATTTTTTTCAGACGTCAACAGCAGAGGTGGAGGAACAAATATGGAAACATATTTTTTTATCAAACTTGATTTAACTCTGTTTATTACAGACAAACTTTAAAGCCTTGCGTCTGAGCTGAAGCCTGGGTAGAATGCTGACTGTCCTCTTTGTTCTCCTACTTTACTTGGATGACAACATGGATGTGTTCCAGTGAGTGCGAGGGAGCGCTCCTGTTCCCAGTCCTCTGGGCCAGCAGGCTAAAAACATGACTACCAGGCTCTGATGAGGGCTTTAGAGCCGTGAACAGACACAGTCGTCCCTGCTGATGAGGCTCAGGCTGAGCTCACACAGCAAACCTAAAAAACATTTAAGCCTAAAGCAGAGGCGGGTAGTGACAAGTTACATTTACGTGAGTAACTTTTTTTGAACAAAATTTTTACTTTGCTGTATTTTTTACTTGAGTAATTTCATTGTGAAATATCACAACTGAGTGAAATATCTGTTTTCTCTACACGCTGTCAGTGGCTTCACTGAATGATGAACAAGCTTGTTTTGAGCAAAAAATTCACCAGCTAGAGCTAACATACCTGCAGTTTATATTGAGAGAAATTCCATCCATTATCTGGCAATCTACTTCCATTCTGGTCTATAGTCTGGTCATTTCTCGAATTGATAACTGTAATTCTCGCTTTCAAAAATTCCACCTCTTGTCCTTGTTTTAAACGGTCACTATTATGTAAAATCAACTTTTTTGAGCTTTACATCATGTTATTCCCTCACCAAAAAAATTACCTGGAGTGCTACCTTGGGAACCATTCAGTTGTCCAAAACACTAGGTCCACCCTAGGCCTGGGTGGACCTAGCTCCGCCTTCAAGGACAAAGCTCCTCCTTCCTGAAAGCAGAGTTTCAGAAAGAGCAGGAGATTTTAAAGAGATCCAATTTCAAAGCATTAAATTTTGAAATTGCAAAAGTCACATTTCTTTAAGTCATATTTGATATATATAGCCTTTTTATAACAACTGCTGTTAACATAGTGTTAAAAAATGATACCATGTGCCTGGAAAACACATAATGCTGCCCCTTTAAAGCTAAGAGTTGTAGCTGGCCTCTCATCTATCCCAAAAAAAAAAATCTTAATTGCTGCTGTTTTTACTTAAACTGTGGGAGGAATGAAAATAACTAAATATTTGATTTCATGCTTAAACAACAGAACAGGAACACTGCGTTTGATCAGCGGTCCTCTGACACCTAGACAGACGGACACTGAGAGACGGAACTCCAGTGAATGAATGAGGCCTTCAGGGGAATGAGAAACAGATGAACACAAGAGTAAAAACAAGAGGAGGAGATCGATGCTTTATCAGCGTTCCCAGACCCTAATATCCCTTTGGCTCCACATCAAGATAGCTCCGGTTTGCCTCTGTTGTGTTTTTTTTTTAAGCCCTGTAACAATTGATTTTATTCTGCAATTAATTAATAGATTTCCTGGTTGTAATTGTCGACGGATTCCCACACACACACACCCACTCACATACATGCACACATTCGCTGTGTGTGTCTGTGCACAGAGAGAGGGGAGGAAGATATGAATGGAGAGAGGAATACGGACTCGTTTCAAAAGTGATTAAGGAGTTCATTTATTTCTGTTCTGTTTAAGAAAGCAGAAATTGCTATTGCAGATATCAAGAATGAGGGGAAAAATGAAAAAGAAGCTTCGGAAGAGGTTCTGTGTGTGTGAAATATTGCTAATGACATTTCAGTTAAATGTCATCAGCAACTAATTGATTAATTAGCCATTTAATGATAGCAAATGTGTTGCTTACATATTCTTTCAGTACACGGTGCCAGAACCAGCAGCTCATAGTTATCACATTCTGAGGCATCCAAGAAGAAGAAACAGTGATTTAATTTGTTTGATTACTAAATATTACCAATATGAGTGACTTAATGTTGCCAATTAAACTACTTTTAATATCAGACAAAGACAAATAGAGCAGTTTTGAAATGACAGGTTGATTTATTAAGGGAGAATCCAAACCAACTCCCTATGTGAAAAGGTTAATTACTCTCTTCCATTCACCTCATAATTATTAGAACAACTGGATTCAGTTGTTGACATTACATTTATTCTTCCTTGCAGAAAGAATACCTGTAAATTAAGTCAAAATAAGAGGTTATGTCACATGAACAATCTGCTTTAAAGAGGCATGTTTATGTATTTTCCAGCCTCATAGTATCATTTTATAACTCAATAAAGTAACTGTCACCTCCAGTTGTTATAAAACGGTTGTATAACATGACTTAAAACAAATTGACTTTGTAATTTAACATATTGTAATTGGGCCTCTGTCTCTTTAAGAAGCTTCTGCTCTTTCTGAAACTCCGCCTACAGGAAGTCATCACCACATGGCTCCTCTATTAACCCTTTAACACACAGCTGACTGGTTGCCATGGGAGATAAAATGCTTTCTCAAACATGGAAGAAAGAACCGAGTCAACACTCCAACAATGTTTTTGATGAGGGAATAACATAACATGACGAAAAGCTCAAAGAAGTCGATTTTACATAATGTTGTCCCTTTAAGGCACAGGAGTCAAACTCCACTTCACTGCAACTTCTAGATGTGCCTCTGCTGCACCACCTGAATAGAATAATTAGGTCATTAGCAGGATTATGGAGAATTGATCAACCCAAGAAGGAGGTAATCAAGTCATTTCATTCCAGTGTTTTGTACCTGTGGCACATCTAAAAACTGCAGGACAACGAGGAAAATGAGATGAAAACATTGAAAGACTATCCAGCTTTAAAAAAATGGCTTCATGGCAAACCCAATGGCATTATGTTTACATGTGCCCAAGTAATAACTTGCACAAACAAACTATACTATAAGATAAAGATGGTTCAAAAGCTGGAGTCTGTTATTAAACCTGACATGTTTTTTTTTTTACCCTCTTCAAACACTGTTCTCATTTTTCATTTTAGACGATAGCAGAAGCTTTTACCTCTGCCACAGTCACCCCTGGGTGATGTTACCATAGAAGCCTTCAGAGCCAATAAGGTAGAAAGACTTTCATATCCTTCACAAACAAACAACAGAGATGTGTCTCCGGTCTTTTTTGTTTTTTTCCCTGGGTTTGTCCCCTGTGTTTACCTCCGCCTCCGCAGTCATCTCACCCTTCCCTCCGAAGGCCTTCCTCCGCCCACTCCTCTCTCCAGACCCGGATCCTTTCTTTTCCTTTCTATATCTATCTGCCGCAGCTCTGACTGGACGGCGGTGAAGCCCACCTCCTCACACCTTACTCCCCCCACGCTGAGGCACAAGCACGACTTTCTTTCAAGAGTTCCTTTTGTTAACCTGAGAGTATGAATTTTAAATACGGCTCATAACAACGCACTGATGTGAACTCCGTGACGCTGTAAAGCGCACAGCGAAGAAGTTAGCGCCTTAACATCGAAGAGTCTGTGGGCGCCGGTAGAAAGGAAAGCAGGGAGCGAATCAATCAGAGGGACATCAGGTGAAACTAAATAGACGGGGCATAAAATTGGATTTTTCTCGAGTAAGCAAAAAGGGGAGCTTTTACTTCTTAATATCAAACCGTATGAAAACGTTCTGCTCGATAAGAGAATGTAAGTTTGTTCTGTGTTGCAAAACTACTCTTGGTTTAAAGAGAATCAGCTTTGCTGTACAGGAGATTTAATTAAATTTAAGCACAGTGGTGGAAAGCAAGTCCCATAAAATCACATTTCAATGCAGAATTTGAGATTTGGTTTATTATAAAACTGGATAAGCTCTTGTCAAAAGCTTGTAGTTTCCCTCAAGAGATGGACATTTTATGCAACTGAGGTGTATTTGCAGTTTGGGTTCATGAAATGAAGAAAAATCTGTAGCAATTATTTGAAAACTATTTTTTTTATTTTCTAAATAAGGGTTCCTTAAATAAAAAGCTATGTTAATAATAATTCGTAAGAATTGTTTGTAGTCATTATAAAAATATTGGACTACTTATGCTTCTCTCTAAAAAGTTATTGGAAAAAAAGCAACACTGCAATTTTAAAATGTTAAGGTATCCATGTTCAGTGTAGAATTATCCAAATTAAACTCAATCAGTCAAAATTTTTTATTATTTTTAAAGGGATGATCACTAGCTGTACTAACTGTAAATTAGCCCTTTTAGCCTAGCACTGTTGGGACGCTCTAAGGAAGATGCTAACATTAGCATAATTAGCGGCTAACAGCTAACAAGCCTTGTTATTTTCACAGCTTTTTACCAGCTATTTTATAAATATATGAAGAAGGTTTGACATTAATCAGTGAACATTTCTTTTGAAAGACTTTAATATATAAACCTCATGTTTTAACATGGCCTTACCTTTAAAATGTGCTTCACAGCAAAACAACTGTCCAAGTTGTTTCCTACCAGTGAACTCGGCCGTTTGACCTGCGAACCATCATGCATGCTGCACGTTAACACATGTTGTAACGGTAAAGCTCTCAGATGAAAATATGCAGGATCTGCACTCCGGCTGGATGCTCTTCAGCATCGTTAATTAAACGCTGACAAATGATTAGACTGGTTTTTGAGTTAATGAGCCTTTACTTTATATTGCTTAATTTACAACGTAAAACCTCACACACAGTGGAGTCATTCACGTACACACGCATGCGTATATATACAGCAAAAGCCATTAAGTTAATTAACCAATGCATCTTTTTTTTGGAGAAAAGGCATATCCATCACTGTAGATATACATTTACTCACAAGAGACAGCAGACAATGACTTCAAACCACAAAGGCTTTTCAACAAATCTATCGTGTTTGTGAGAAGATTTGGGGGGAAACACAATAAACACAGGAAGCTGAAACGCTTGAAAGGGGCTGAGCCTTCTTGACGTGGATTATTATGCCCGCCGTAGCGGTTTCACACCTCAACTGTTTATTGGAGTGGAGGTACAGATGGTACGGAAGGTATGTGAGAAAGAGACTTTAAAAACGAGAGTTTAGGAAGGCGGGGAGGGAGCATTGGGATCAGGGGGGATTTTTCTGGATCGATGGAGCTACAGCTGTTGAAGAGGAGCGATCAATAGTTTAGCAAAAACTCCAGGTGGTTAATAAAATGAACGGCGAGAGCAAACAGAAGAGGAGACGGAGAAATGATCAGAAAGATCATTTGGTGATTGGAGAGGCGGGAAGAAGCAAGCAAGCACTGGTATTAGAATATAAACTGCTCTCTTGTTTTTGTCCTTACCAAACCCAACAGATCATTGTTGTTATAGATTACAACCTTAAATTTCTCCAAAGTACAATATACAAAGAGGAAGCCATTCTAAACATTTATGTTTCTTCCTGCAAAGCAATCAACATAACTTGGGTGTTTGTTTGCTGTAAGGTAAATGTTCAGTGCTGCCAAAAGGCCCATTGACAGTCATTTCATTTAGTATCAGGACTATTAAGTCTAGGAACGTGGTAGCAGAAAGCCTTTGTAGACTCTTAATGAAGAGACAGATGTTACAGTTCAGTAACATCTGTTGAGGGCTGGGTGCGTTCCCAGAACTGCTTAGAATTTCATCCATTCATATTAGAAGCCAAGTTTCAGCTGAAGAAAAGGAACCCAAGCGCTCCGTGCCTCCAGCACGATGCATCATTGCGGGTATTCAGTTGTTTTGGTGATGCTACGTGTTGTTTTGTGCCAGACAATCACAAAACAGGTTTTAGCATATAGACACTAGCTCTATAGGCTAGTTTAAGGCAGCCTATTGAGTTGCTGTCTTAAACTTGACATTTCATCGGACCACAACACGCCCTCACTCAAAGGTCTGGGAGATTTTAGCTAGGCCTGCATATTTTCTTTGGAAGAAAATACTTTTGTCTTTCAATTCCTTTCCTTAGCCTAAGCATGAGGAGATTTATCACATACACTTTCTCTACTTGTGAAAATTTCTGTAGGCCTTACAGGGCTGCTTTCTGCCTCTTAGCAGCCTCCTTGACGTGATTAAGCATTGAGTTCTTGATCATTTTGAGACATGTCTTCTGTTTGTAATGTCTCTAAACGCTAATTTGTTGGTTAAAAAAGTCTGGTTCGTTTGGGGAGGTGTGAATGTGTAATTGAACTCTGATGCGGAACAAAAAAGTGAACACTTTAGTGAACAAACTTAGGTCTTGGATCAGTTAAAGTAAACTCTGATGCAGTTCGAATGCATATGTGGATGGAAAAGTGCAGGGCATCCTGGATAAATACAAGCAAAACAAATGCGAGAGTGTAATGCTAGTAGTTTCACATGTTTGCCAAAGAGAAGAGAAACCCTGCCACCACTAAAATCTAAAGCTATTCTAATTTACCTTACATTTAGTGAAGAACGAAGGTGCGCTCAAAAAGCTCTTCTTCAGAGCTTTTTGTGTCGTTTTGTTCTGTGGTTCTTGGTGTAGCGCCACCACTGAAAATGTAACAAATGTTGCAAATTTGGTTTCTAATTGAACAGAGTCTACCGGACGTGTGAAAACACCCCTAGTGTGGCCAAGTCAAAATCTGGACTTACTATAAATAAATATACATGACCTAAAACACACTTGTCGTATTTGAAAACCCCTCCAATGTAGTTGAATGACAATTCTTCAGTGCTTAAAGACTCTCATACTCTTGAAATCAGTTGTTGCCACTAATGGTGGCACAACTGGCTAAAACTGGCCAAAACGTCTATGAGGCAATTACTTGTTTGAGCTTACTTGGGTTAACTTTTTCCATAGGTGGATGAAATCATCATTTGAAAACTGCTTTCTGTGTTTATTCAGGTGATCCTGATGGGATATTAAAATGTTCTAAAACCACCATGGAGACTCGCTTCTGTCATTAGAAACAAAATGCTTTGTACTTGTTCAGAGGCTTCCTACAGAGTTCCACTAAAGTACAATGATTCCACTTTGAGATTCACTCACACCAGGTCAAACTTTCTCAAGTCTGCACTTCAAAGGTGATTGGTGCGCAGCAGTCAGATCTACGTATCAAAGTTTAAGAAAACGCCTCATGACGTGCTATTTCTGCTACCCCTTCGTCAGGATTTAAAAGCTGACTTAACGGAGATAAAGAAGCTGAGAAGGAAGGATTTTCACACAGGCAAGGCCCTATATAGCCCAGAATCCGTAGTGAAACCCATTGAAAGAAGGTCAGCCAACAGTAAATATGATGGGATTAGATTTAGTAGCTTATCCTGCCAAGAAAATGTAATTCTAAAGTAAACTCTAAAACATGACACAATTGCCTTCCGTTCATTCCCTGCATGCGTAGGGAGAAATGAGATGTGGGTGTGCTCTGCTGGGCAGGCAGCAGACGACATCTTTAGAAGTACACCAAACCCTCCCATTCACTGCAGAGAGCTCAGAGAAAGGAAATTAGGATGTAATGTGATTAGAGCAGGTTGTAATACCAATGATCTCATTTGACGGCAAAGGATCAGACCAGAATGAGATGGGAAGGAAAAAGAAAAAAAAAAGAGTCTATTCTTCTCTGTATGCGGTGATGAGATAAGGCGTTTTGTTAATGCCACGATGACGACAGCTCTTACAATGCCATCTGTTGGCGCGCCGACTAAGCTGAAGCCAGGAGGTGAGAACTTCAGTCGGGTACCTGCAGCTTCAGAGCCTCTCCCAGGCTCCTTCGTCCCGCCTTATTTGAAAGTGGATTAGTAAGGGAGAGATAAGACGATAAAGCAGGTGCCTTCTCTTCCTCCCGAAACGGATGTAGAGGCTCATGGTGTCTCTTAACGTAGAGGCTCTTATAAAACCTAAATGACAGACATGTTCCTTTTTATACTTTCACATTGTTTCACCAGGTCCTATTGAGAGGTTTGCATAATGTCTTATGCCAAGTTCGCCCAGCAAGAATTTTCTGCTTGATTTTGTTTTACTCCATCTTCCTGTTCTGACAGTCTTAAAGGGCCAGTATTATGTAAATAAGGTGTGACATAAACCAAAATTGATACGATCATAAAAAAAGACCTCATCCTAGAAACAAAACATGAGTCTTTTTGAAATAAGTGTGAAAAACTACTAAAAAACAAAATTGTTCTGATCAGAAATGTAGCTTCTTAAAGTATATAATGTAAGGCAACACCAAACATTCAATATTTTGAGAAAACCATATATAATCTTCAAGAATCAAATGTCCAGCAAGCTCAGAACATCCAGATGTAAAAGCACATCTGCAGGTTTATCTGGGATCCCTCAAACGGAGACAGGTTTCTCTAGCGTTGTAAACATGATAGGTTTGGAAGTCCCTGCTGCTGCAACATTTATTTCATTCCTTTCTTCTCTCCTGTGACCAGACGTTTTCCAGTGGGCAGTGAAGGGATGATCTTAGGTTCAATCTGCCGTGGCTTAGCCATCATCCTTTCACCTTCTCCAGGTTGATTGCTGGTTGGTTTATGGTGGAACAGAACTGAGAGCTGAGATTTTCACATTCCCAACATTTTACTTTTTCTTAATGTTGCTTATGGATTCATGTTCAACGCAACAAGTGGCTTTAAAAAATGACACAGAATAGCAAAATTGAGCAGTGCAGTTAGACACATTTACCAGCCGTTGCACTGGTTAAAGCTAGTTTCCATCGGTTTTGATCGGTTATTGCAAATGCCTTCTCATGCAGTGTTGCACATGCCACAGTACTAAAATATGCATTTGCATTGTTCTGGCTGTTTCTCTGCTTTTTTCCCCTGCATTCGGTCATGTTATTTCACGGCATTTATACTCTTGACAGCTCAGTTTTATGACTTTGTCAGGCAGTATATCACAAGAAAAAAGCATTCCCTCCGGTACACATCTGAAGTCAAAGAGCAGGTAAGTGCAGCTGAGAGACAAGAAGTCTTTTTTTTATGCTTAGGTTTGGAATGGGCTTTGAAAACATGATGAAATACAGTGAAACACACAGTTCAACTGTTGTTCCTCACTTGTAAGTTCCTTCTGATAAAAGCGATTGTTATACAAGTAACTGTGATATCAAAGGAACCCGCTTGTATACATTCACTCCCAGCTGTATGATAAATATCACATGAAGTTTGATGCTCACCAGAGGCTGATACAGTCACAGTGAGATTCCACGAAAGAAACAGTCACGGTGCTCTTCATTTTCCTATGTTATCTGTATTTTACAGCTGGTATTCATGTAGCTGATACTATTATTATCCCCATCTGTTCAGTCAGAGTAACGCTTGTTAAGGCTCCGTTCTCTCTTTTAACTTACTGATAGGTGCTTCAGGAACTGCCAGACTCATGATGCAGCCACTTATGCTGCCCGTCGCTGTTTTCGACTTGCAGGCTGTTTCCGTTGGACCTCAATGCAGTATTGGACACTGTTGACCATGACATATTACTCAAGTGACTGGAGAACTGCATCGGACTCTGGTCCACTATATTACTGGTTCCTGTCTCACCTAAAGAACCGGGACTTCTTTGTGTCAATGGGTAACTTTTCATCGGAGCAGACCGAAGAAACAGGCGGGGTACCCCAAGGCTCAATTATGGGGCACCTCTTATTTAATACCTACATGCTACTGCTAGCTCAGGTTATAAAATTAAACAAGATTAGCTACCATAACTACACAGATGATACACGTCTCCATATCACCTGGTGACTCCAAATCTACCCAAGCACCGAACAGATGCTGAAGAGAAATCAATGTGTGGAGGTGTTGTAATTTTCATGACCTGAATAGAAACCAAACTGAAGTTGTTATCTTTAGACCTAAAGAGGAACCATCTATGGTTTCAGTTATTACAGTGAGAAGCTGGCGATCAGGCCCGAAATCTGGGTGATGTGATGGAGTCAAACAGTGAATTATAGAGTCACATGACATCAACCCAATATTTAACATTTTCACATTTTCTAATTTCACATGAAACCTACTTTTCCCAGGAATAGTATCACAGTTTATAAATGGTGGGTTATTCTTCCAACAGACATACTGTGATCCTTTACTCAAGTTGTTTTTTTATATGTGAAAGTCAATCTATAAAAGGGAAATAACATAGCTTCATTATGAGAATGTGATTGTATTCATTATTCTACCATATCGAGTTCCTTTTTCCTGTCTTCTTCCTTGTCTGCTGTTGTTTCCTTCCAGGCGTGGCTGGCTGGCTGCTTCATGATTGCTCATTTCACCCACCTGTGACCAATTATCCACAACAGTGTGTACCGCCCAGCATAGCGTCTCTCTCATCACCCACTTCACAAGTTTTCAAGTTGTCTTTGCCCTGCTTGGAGGAGTTTGTCCTGTCTGACTCAGGAAGGCAATGTGCCAATCATACATACCATTGTCATTTACTTGTATAATCACTCTGACGGTCGGAATACCTATGGACCACATCAGAAAACTACAGATTCACTAATGTTAAAGGAAGAGCATTCTAAATTGGTAAAATTTGAGAAAATATCTGCCTCTTCTCTCTTCCTGTTAGATCCAAGGTTCTCTAGACGGTGGCGTATCTGGCTCTCTCTGATTTCTGATCTCCCGTTAACTGGGTAAATTCCTCTTTCCCACAGTGATTCAAATGATACTGCCTTGCCTTCCCGCATATGTTAATTTTATGGCCTCCTGTCCTCTCTGTTAACTCCCCAGGGGTCCGAGCAGAAACTCTCCTGCAGATCTCTATTTTACTTTTCCATTATTTGAATACTTACCCAGCAATAGTTTAATTTTAAACCACTAAGAGAAACCTGTTCAAAATCAAAAAAGATTAAACTGTATTAAACACTAAAAATAATCATTTTTCCTCAACACTAACTCAAGCCAGTTGAAGCCAGACCCTTCACTCATACATTCGTAGCACACCGTATAAAATCTCAAACAAAGGAAGGGTTCAAAACTGAGTAAACAGATAAAAGAAAAACTAAACTATATAAAATATGACACAAAGAAAGTAATTTACACCCAAAAGAAACATCATGTAACTTTGGTAGTCCAGTAAGCACTTGTTGACACGGAAGTTGCGGGTTGTTAAGCTAGCTAAACAGATTAGCATGCATTACCTTGGCTAGAAATCTGACACAATTTGATCACATTATCGTAACTTATAGAATTAATGAATGAAAGAGGAATCAGTTGCCACTCTTATTTTAATAATGTTTATTTTTACCAACTGAGGCATCACATGGAGTATTAGAAAAAAACAACAAAAGTCAACAAATGAGCAATCAGTAAAATGTGAGAACTGGAAACTGTGTCCAGGAGTAAGACCTTTTATTTTCATAATAAAAGGTCTTAATATTGCTTACTGGACTATTTTCATTTTTATTTTATAAAAATAAAAATAAGACCTTTTATTTTCATAATAAAAGGTTTTTTTTTCCCTGTTATTTGCCATCTGGTATCAGGAGAGAAATATGCGAGGCCTTTTTCCAAGAACCCAAACTCCATTTGACCTTTCAGTTATTTAATAGCCTCACATAAAATCTCTTTATTATCTTCTCTAATAATGCTGAATCAAAGCTAATTGTCCTCTGTTGTTTGAGGGTTAAGAGCGGGTAGAGAAAAGAACCTGCTAATTAACTCTATTATAAGATTAGATTTTTTTTTCATAAGAAAGTTACCAGTTCATCAGTTCAATACAGGGATCAGAAAAGTGGATCATCATATTACTCGGTTGCTTCACAGTTTTTCAACAAATGCACTCAGAGCGATTGTCATACGGTAACAGTTTATTCAAGCTGAATCGATACAGAAATCAGCGCCTTCATTCCTTACGACAGCTGTGTGAGTTAATTGTATAAACGGCGTGACCTGGATTCATCAGGCTTACACTGTGATAAAGTGGTGCAGGAAGCATGAGACATCATTTTCACACAAGATCAGTGAATAATGGATGAAACTCTGACTTGAGATCATTGTTGTGACACAGAATCAGTCTAGGAAAATGATGCCATAGCAAATATCCACATTATAATAATGGGCCCTTTGCACGTACGCCGTTGACGTCACATCTGCATGAGCCAATGTGACTTACTTGTTTCCGCTTTGTGTTACCATGACAGCTAGAAACGACTAAGTCGTATTTCAGACGCAAAATACTATGAACATTGTTGTCTTCCTAATATAATGGGATTTTAAGTTTTCATTAATTTCCAAGCGATCCTGAATTAGGATGGTGGCTTGTAAATATTCGTTGCTACCAGTTAAAGCTAACACCGCACAGCAACGTTTACAGGCTCCACTTCACTCCAGATCAGCTTCTTCAGCCTTAAACTACCGGGGGAGATGGATGGTAAATAAAGGAACCGTCCCTGAGTTATTTCCATGGAATCACTTCTGTATTCAGCCTGAAAGAGCGAGTGTATGGGAACGAGTGAGCAGACCAGAGCCAGACAGCCAAGCAACTGATCCGCCTGTACACTACAACAGCTGGAAAGGAACAAAAAAGATAGAGCAGAAAAGGTGGTGTCACCAGTCTGGCAGTATTTCAGATACATGAAGCAAAAATCAAATCGATAATTATTGATATCGCCTGATATGAAATACTTATATCATGATACAAGTGTTTAGGTCGACACCATCAATAACGCCAGAATCTGACCCCTAGTTCACTTGAGTAGGCAAAGATTCCAGCAGTACAGGGAAGAGAGCGACCAAAGATCCTTTCTGCACCATGGGACCCACTCCAGTTCCCACGTCCAATCTGCCACTCCAAAAGCAGAACAGTATCAAACAAACACAACTTCATGCCTATACAACATCCCATGTTCACTAACAACACTTCATGAGCCGTAACCAAACACAGCCCACACCACCAATGTCCCGCCCTGTTTCCAGGAGGGACATCCGAAGACAGAGATAAATTTGTAGATCTATGTCTGTAAGTAGACTGTTTTTATCCTCTGAGGGCTCAAAAAAGAAAAACCAATAGTCTTAACCATCATCAAAAAGACTGATGACGAGATAAAGACTTCCTTTAGGGTGATGCAACAACCTGTCAGCACACAAACACACCACCTTTGAGTAATTAGTCATAGAAAACAGACTCTTCAGTGACACGGTTCCTCTGCTCTAAAAGGTGACTGATCATTTAATATGAGCTATTCCTATACTGATATCTATTCAATGGAAAGCATCCACAGAAAAAAACAACAGATGGTCCCTCCATTATACCCTGGGCTATTTCCCGTGACTCCTCCCATTTTAAAATGCCCAAAATATTAGGAAGACCCTCTTTATTTGCAGTGGACACCTCACATCCATAAAATATGTTCAATCCACCTCAGCAAACTCTTCAAATTGTGAAAAACCACTCTCTATTCCAAACTCTTCTTGGATGGCTTCTTACACAACCAGTAATACAGTGTCAGGTCACCCTGCACAGAAGTAGGTCATATACGCAACTTAAATCCACAATCTCATTCTTTTGATTATTACCAGAGTTCCATGACTCAAGATAAGAGTAAGACTATAAATAAAGTTTTGCCTTCCAACTCAGCTCTCACAAAACTAAAACAGACTTGTGGGACAGCAGCATTTATGCAAAACTCACATTAATCTGACAGTGCCTCCCTGTCCCCCACACTTCAACCCAACTTCACACATAACTACCTTCCAACTTTGAGAGATCATCTTGTTCTATCATCTTACAGAAATAATTTAAAAACAAAGATCCGAAATACAGAACTCCAACTGAACAACTCACAATCATTTTAAAAGTTAAGAGAAATAGTAACAAAATAAAATTTTACCAATCTTACAAAAAAAAAAACAATAACATAAAATGAACACACAGAAGAACATGAAATGTGGTCCTCCAAAAGGGATGGAGCATCTTCCTCTACGAAGGAGGAATCAGTCTGGTTGGAAGCATCGTTTTGCTCTGAAAGATTTTAGCAGGAAAAAAAATAGAATTTTATGACAAAGAAGCAGCTACTAAATACTGACTCTTTTCTTTTAATCGTAATTGGTTTATAAAACAAAGAAAAACAAACCATCCAAGATCTAAAAATACTTTTTATACTCCCTAAAATTATCACATTATTGTATTATGCAGAATAATGTCAAATATATGGATGGATTAAAAATGTTGCCCAAATAATGAGACATTCAGAGTTACACACTGAAGACAATATTAATTATTTTTTACATAAATAAGGCAGTAATAATATACAACATTTCTGTGAAGTGGTCAGATTAGTCAGCTGTATACAAAACAACCTGCAGATATAGTTTAGCTAACATTAACATTTTGGCTAATTTTAGCTTATACACTAATTTTAACATACTGAATGGATTAACTCCATGAACATGAACATGCTTGTGACTCTCCACATACTATTGAGTACATTGTAGCTTACTTTAGCATTGATGCTAATTGTTAGCATCAGAACGCTTTGTTCCAACCGACGGGCACACTTTGGCAGGCCCCGTTTAAATGTTTTCAGAAATGTTCTATTCTTATTATCATGTTTCCGGTTGTCTCTATATCATACATGCATCATCGTATTTTTACTAAATTTGCTCGGATTGACCTTTGTTAACCTCTAAAGAGCCCAATAACTTGTAATTGCAATTCAACTCCACTGCGCCCCCTGGGTCATTCCAAATGCATTTTTTGTGCGGTGTCAAATTGGTGTGATTCACCTAGTGGACGGGTGCGGGAACTGCACAAGAGCAGGGTGGCGTTGCTGGAGATTCCACAGTCACCATGAGGCCGAAGCGGCGCTGAGCTGCGAGGGCCTCCAAAGCTGCTTGCAGCTTTAATCAGACTACAAATTAGACCAAAATTACTTGGTAAGATTTTGTATTTTTGCAGTGAAAGATTCCTGGATTTATTTTGGACAAAATAAACACAAATCCAAAAGGGAGAGGGGGGTCAGACTTTTCCCCATGTTGTTGCAAATCTCTTTTCTTTCAGCCGTTGACGATTTGAAATCAAGAAGTTAATGTGCACAAAGCTTTATTCCTCACTGATCTCCCCATCCAAGCTACAGAACATGAACCACAGTGACCGGTAAAGCCTCCATCTTCATTAAGGGGATGATGTTCAAGTCTGCGTGAAGGTGGAAAAAGAAAAGATGAGATTTGGTGTGAACCAGAGTCCTGCCTGCAGGAGTTTCCGTTTCTTAGCCGTCATCTGCATCTCTTTCCCTCAGAATCCTTTAAGAAGCTTTCATGCCAATAACTTTGCTCTGCAACGGTCTGTCTTTCACCTCTGAAAAAAAAAAAAACAGCAGAGGAACATGCTTCTGCCCCGGCGCATGACAACCAAAGCAGCTCTCAGAAACTTGTGTTAGACCGTTTTCCTGCTCTGTTGGATGCAAATACCAAAAAAATAAGAGAAAAAAAATGAGCAGCAGCAGAGTGGCAGCTGCAGCTGCTTGTTGTAATGAGGACACAATGATCAACAGCCAGAGTTTCAGTGCTGCTTCACAGGTGGAGTCTGGCTCATGATTGCATGCAACTGCACAATACAGGAAAAGTGGTCAGAATGTGATCCAAAAGCTTTTTTTTTTTTTTCTAGCATAATTTGTTTCAAGAATTTAATTTAAAAAAAGGGGGGGAACTGAGATTTATGAGAAACCAAGAATATTATGTAGGATAAAACCTTTTTCAGGGCCTAAGCAGATTTTCATTTGTTTCCCCACTCATCACCATACCAACAGGTCAACACCAGGGGCCTCATGTATAAATCATGCGTACACACAAAAAATGTGTGGCGCCGTATATTACGCACAAGTCGGCATGTATAAAAATGAGCGTAACGTGAAAGTTTATGTAAATGTTTTACCTGTTGTGAAAATGAGCGCCAGCCTCACCACTTGTTTACAATCAACTACAAAGTGCTGAAACTCACCTAAATACACTGAAACCTGGATTCATTCAGTGTTATTTAGGCCAGACATTCAAAACCATAGGGCCAGAGCCAAGAACTCCACAAGAATTTTACCAGGGGTAAAAACAGCAGCCAATCAGAGAGGCAAAATATAAAACAAAATCAATTCAAACCATTCACACTTGCGAAGTTAAGTGGGAACCACACACACAGACTCCCTCATAGTCATGCACTGGATTATGGATTACAGTCCCCCCTCACTTTTGACAATAATGCAAGAGGAACGCGCTGGCTTTAATCTGTTGTATTTCCAAGCAGATTAGATGCATAGCAGTTCAACAATAAGTGTATGAAACCTAAAAATATTCACATGTGACTTCTGTGTGCTTTTTGATCTATGGGAGGAAATATAACTGTTATTTGCCCAGATTAAAGTCAAACATTAAGGAGTGGAAATTTTGATTTTACTGGACTAATGTGAGAAAAGCAGAATGTCCAAACGAGAGACTGAAGCAAAAAGATGGATGGTATCTTTTGTGCTGAGGTAACAGTGTCATCAGAATAACACTAACTGTAGATATCCATCAACTTTCCACTGGTTGCTGTGGATCTGCTATGGGCGGAGCTAATGCTAATCTGTTGACCAAACAATAGAGAAAATCATGTAATCTTTGAAAATTGTGTAGTAAAGGAGACAATCTGGATGACAATCTCATGCTTTTCTCCAATGAGCTCACGAGAATCCTACAATTTTGACCCTCCATATCACCCAGTGCATCAGAAAGATGAACCAACTGAGCTAGCTTTATGATCAGTTGTACAGTCAAGGGCTTTTTCAGCACTTCAGTCTAGAAGTACGTCGCTATTATTTGGTTATATTTTTCAGTATATGTTGGTTCTACCAGACACCCTGAGATACAGGTGATTAGACAAAAGTTGTTGGGTACGATTTGCACCATGAGGAGGAGTATGTGTCTCCCGTAGGCAGCATCCGACTCTTTAATAATGTTCCAGGCATCACTTGGAATCAGCAATGAGGAATTAGTTGAGAGCATGTGTCTTCTGCCAGAAAGAAAAGATGGCTCCTTTAGAGTCTGAAGGCTGTCTGGTCAGAACACTGGTGACAGATTGATGGGAACTGGATGGTGTGTTTCTAGGCCACAGAGACCATTCTAGTGATTGATCCTCAGATGTCTGTGGCCTATGCCAACCTAGAGATTTCATCTTAGAGCTCCAGTTTCCTCAGGTTGCTTCCATTGTTGTCACAGGAAACGTAAATCTCTGTGCTGTAAAATTTACAGCTTTTGTCCTGAGTGAAACCTTGTCCGCAAGCATGGATGAAACTGTTTGAGTTGTTCTGGCTCTTGCTGAACTTTTTTGGTGTTCACACACACACACACCTACACACACACACACACACACCCACGCACACACGGACACGCACGCACACACACACACACACACACACACACGCACGCACGCATTTGCGTGGCTATCTTTGTGGGGACTTTCCAGGCTTCGGTCCCTACAAGGAGCTGTGGGTCCCCACAACATAGTATGTGTCAGAAAAATTGTCCCCACAAGGTATTACAAACAAACACACACAGACGCACATATGAGGAAAATTCTAATTTGAAAAAATAATTGAAAATACTAAATCTCTAAAAACATAATGTCATAAAAGTATGGCAAAATATTTGGAAAAAATATGAAAAAGAATTTGAAAATAATAAAGCTGAAAAGCACAGATGTAGGTTCAACTATAGCATTGCACGCTGTATTTGCACCTTCCCAGTTTTTAAATGCATTTTTCTTAAATCTCAATTCTTTGGAAGCTTCTCTCCATAAGGATGGCACAAAGCAGTTCGAAGGGTTATATGGAGCATTTTTTTTTCACAGGTCAATTTGGAAAGCTTAGCAAGTAAAAATCATTATTTAAAAACTGATTGTTGTGTTTGCTCAAGTTATGTAGAAGATATAAAACTGTGAAGTGTGAGAAAAAGAAAAGCAAAGAACAGAATGATTACATAAAGGGACAAGTTTGTTTCTTTCCCACAGCAATGTTAAGGGAAGCACCTAGCGAA
This sequence comes from Poecilia reticulata, assembly GCF_904066995.2. Lineage (NCBI taxonomy): Eukaryota > Metazoa > Chordata > Actinopteri > Cyprinodontiformes > Poeciliidae > Poecilia > Poecilia reticulata. Next base: position 5,887,566 of record NC_088839.1, read on the forward strand.
AGTAAAAGTGGAGAGCTTAATTTGAGCAGAACTGCAACAGAACAGGGTGCAGGGAGAAACGGTGAGGCTGATTCTCAGGTACCATCATGACAAGCATGAGTTGGGGATTAGGGAGTAATTTCAGGGACGCCGTGTCCTCGGAAAAGTGAGCGCTGCGTGGGTGGAGGGGGTTTATTAACATTCAGGCGGAAAACAAATTTCTGACTGACACTCTTTTTTTTTCCACCCAGAATGTCATTTATATCAGTTCTCCTTCTGCATCTAAATTAGCTGCAAAAAAATAGGGGGAAAAAAATACTTAAATATTTACCGATTCTAGGTCATTTATGGGGTTGTGTTAAATATTCTTGTTTAACTGAGAACCGAGTTTGATCAAACAGAGTGTCAAAAAGGAATTAGCTTCTTTCAAGTCAAGTCTAATAGAGTTTTTTTTTCTGTTTGCAACTGTGTGCAATAACATAATTGCAACTCCTGAGATTTGCTACAGAGGGCTAAAGTGGGAAGGATGGATGTAAGGAAGCCTGGATGTATTTAATCCAGAGCCACCGGGGGGCTCAGAAAGATCTTCACTGCAGCTCAGACTGTCCCAGATAAGGCTTGGTGCTATGGACGCCTGATCGTTACAGGAAGCTTCAAGTTATTGGTGAAAACGGAGGAAATAAACAGCTGACGGAAAGCCGCTCCGGCTACCAGAAAGAAACGTTTCAGCACGGCTATCGCAGCTAGCTAAGCAGTCAAGACAGCCAACAGAAAACAGACGGAGCACAGTTTGTAAAGTTTCGTTACCTCAAGGTAGGGCTGGATGATATGGCTGAAAAACGTGTCATGATATGAGCGTTTTGTATCACAGATTTTGATAATTATTGATTTGGTTTTTGTTTTAAATGTGTGAAATCCTGCCAAACTGGTGGCGTCACATTTCCTGTTTTATCCACAGTTCTCACTCCATGTTGTTTTCCGGGCGAGAGGAAGGGTCACCCTGGACAGGTCGCCAGTCTGTCGCAGGGCAACACAGAGACACACAGGACAAACAATCATGCACACACACACTCATACCTAGGGGCAATTTGGAGAGACCAATTAACCTGACAGTCATGTTTTTGGACTGTGGGAGGAAACCGGAGTACCCAGAGAAAACCCACACACGCACAGGGAGAACATGCAAACTCCATGCAGAAAGACCGGGGCTGGGAACCTTCTTGCTGCAAGGCAACAGCTCTACCAACTGCGCCACTGTGTGTGTGTGTGTGTGTGTGTATATATATATATATATATATATATATATATATATATATATATATATATATATATACAGGGGAGCTTCATTACTAAACAAGGAACAGATTGCTGATTAGAAACGTGTTGCAGGTGTGACGGGAGAGAGAGACAGAAAGGGAAAGACAATGCCACAGGTGCTATGGGAGAATACATAACCTGGGTATCTAGGAAAATGAATCTGACACCAACAAATAATTAGCAAATAACATAGTAAAACTACAGGACTGAACTAATGTAAAACATAAACAAAGATAATCTAATCAAAGAAGGAGACTAAGGAATACAGAAAAATGGAACTACGATGAAATAATGAAAACACCAAAACAACCCAGGAGCCTGACAAGATTGGCTTCTGGCTTTGTGGAGAGTTACACATTATCTAGCTTGACTTGTTTAAACTCTGGCATCAATAACAATCGACTCTGATGTTCTTTGCTTATTAGGAGCATCAGATGGATTCAGTCTGCAAAACTAAATGCTGTTTCTTTTTTCCTTCAAAGTGGCATTAGCTCATTAGAGGGAGACATATAGGCATGCAGATAAACTAACAGTCGCCCATATAACCTTATTAGCACATTTGATTGTATCCCATAATGTTGTCCATTCTCTCCAGAGGCTCATTATGCGCGCTTAGTGTGCAATTAGCATTCCCAGAACTGACTGAGGCTTAACAAGGCTAGACCAGACTGCCGATGTTCACACTGCTGGAGATCCAGGATGAGGCAATGGAAGGCTGTTGGAGTACGAAACCTTGTTTCCACAATGGTGGAGATCTGAGTTTTACAATTATAATAAATGTTACTGTCCATAAGCAGGGACGATTGCACCCTTAATCCAGAACCAACTCTGTTCAGTAAGTTTTAGTATAATACAAATATAGTTTGTATAAATGTCCTTTAAACTTAAAATGGAAGAAAGTATTTGTTAATGGGAAACAAGGACAACTAAAATGGTTATTTAGTGTTCTTCTACTTTTGTTGTCAATGCTGTTACTTTTTGACATTCTGAACTCTGTAGGACCTTGGATGTAGCTCTTGGACTGACGTTTATCTAAGAAGTTTGCAGTCTGACTTTGAGAGACCTTTCCATGAACATCCAATTCTGGGAAGAATGCTTGACTGTCTCTTTTCATTCATGAAAATACTGGAGGCAAAACTAAAATTCAACTGATTTTCATTACACTGAAAATAAAAACTCAAGGAAGAAGAGTTGTGACAGAAGGTCACTTTGCTCTTGGTCCCTTTTGGACTTGCCGTTAGCTTCAGCTTCCTGGACCAACTAAAACGTATTTAGATTAGTTGGATCATTCTAACCGAATAGTCTGAATCAGTCTGTAATTGATTTTTGTATGGTAAGTTAAATGCTCAAATGATAAGAATGTTATGAGCTGCCGTTTGTGAAGTTACACAGTCAAAACTTAGCAGCAATAATTTGGATTATTTATCCTGTCAGGAAGGGAAACATTGGGGTTAATTCTTCAGTCCTAAATTCACCATGTTATTCATTCATTTATAAATTTCGCATTTTCAAACTATTTAACTAAATATGTAGCGATGCAGCATTAAAGGTGACATAGTTTGCATGGATTTGATGAGACAATGTTTAAAGGATTGAGATTTGACTCTGACTTAGAGAAAAAAAGTTACTGTGGACATTTCTGTTTAAAGGTCCAGTTGAAAAGGAAATTATGATTTCCCTCCAGGCTTCTCTTAGGAATATATTTGTGCTATATGAACACTTGGTTCATTGGAGATGAGTTACTGTCTTCTAATGAGGTCAAAGCTAAGGGCAAAAAACAAAGGTGCATTTTGATGACGTGTTAAAATTACAGTGCCATCTACTGGCCTGGCATGACAACTACAGTAGATTTAAGGTGTCTTGGCAATGCCGTCTAAATGTATAGCTTTTCTCCAGTCAACAACACTCGAGTAAACATAACCTTAATTTCCACTGTATAGAAACCGACAATATTATAACCTGTTTAAGGAATTCGGCATGAGGGTGTGAAGTATTCCCCTTTCTGCTTGGTCAGCAACATAATCCCTCGAGTCACAAGTGAAGGCATAATTTACTTTTCTGAGGAAAGGGGATGAGTTTACAGTTTGCATGATTGTTGATGGAATTAGAGCCATTACTTTCCGGGGAAAGTAAAAAGTGAGTTATGGCCGAGCGCAGCTCTCTCAGATCCATCTTCACCGGCTGAAACAATTTACTCTCTCCGGCTCGAATATATGGACCCGCTGTCAGACATCCAGCAAATATGTATCAGCATGTCGCAACATCCGCGCCGCGCATCAACAACATTCTACAGCAAGAAAGCAATCCGTTCCTGTCTGTCTTCTTGTTTTGAACCTAAAGTGATTTCTTTGCTTCTTTAGGCCCTCAGTTCTGCTTCAAAAAATCCAAGTGTTCCACCCAGAATGGATTTCTATGGATCTTAGTGCTAAGACATAAAGCATATCCCTTCATTTCTTCTGGCTCCGGTGTCTCTCAATATAGGAAATCAGCGGCTTGTGCTCTGAGGATAGATTTTTAAAATGTATTGAGTTCACATTTCAGCAAACCGCCGATCGTTGCGATCGCCGAGGCTGAAAAACGATGAGAAACACCTCAAAAGTGTTTTAGATGAGGAAAAATGCATCAGAACAAGTCTGAACATCTCCACATATCTTCTTGCTTTCAGTCAGTCCCTAAGTAGAAAAGTTTTCAGTTCTCCGTATGAACCCCGCTACCCCTACCGCGCTCTTTGCTCATTTACTGAACACACACAGCATTAATTAGGCGGAGGCCCAGTATGCTCCCGAGTCCCAGGGCTCAGTCTTCATCATGCGGGTTCTTTGTGTGACTGTGAACATAAATCTCATCTCCTGAGATTGTTTTATTTTAATATGGCCTGAACTGAACTGAGCTACACGTGTGAGAGCAGTGATGTGAACCTCTGAAACATTAAACCATTCAGATCTAAGGTAGACATGGGGAAATGAGGAGTTTCTTAATTCCGTCATGGTTCAGAATGGACATGAAACTAGAGTTGAAGACTTCATTTAAAGGGGAACTTATTATGCAAAATTCACTTTCTAAGTGCTTTTGTACTTACATTTAGGTCTCTCGTACGTATAGAAACAGTCCAGACTCTTAAAGGGGCAGTTTTATGTGTTTTCCAGGCAGATAGCATCATTTTATACCATAATCAAGTAACTATGTTAACTTCCATTGTCAAAAAATACACTATATATCAAATATGACTTAAAAGAAATTTTATTTTATAATTTAGTGTCTATTTAAAACTTCTGCTCTTATTGAAACTCCGCCTTCTGGAAGTCATCACAACATGGCTCCTCTATTAACCCTTTAACAATGTTTTTGCCAGAAGTAACTGTTATTATAAGCTCAGCAGATGTCCAGTTCCAGCAGGTGTTTGCTAATTGCTGCTGGCTAGTCTGGGGGAGCTGAGTGGAGGAACCAAAGGGGGCGGGCTGCTCTGTGAGGCGAAAGCTTGGAATTTGCATCTCTGAGGAGGAGCAGCAGCTCGAAGGCGGGGCTAGGTCCACCCAGGCGTTTTGAACAGCTGAATGGTTGCCATGGAGATTAGATTTCTCAAACATGCATGAAACAATCAAGGCAAAACTCCTGGTATGTTTTTGATGAGGGAAAAACCTAACATGATGTGAAGCTGGCCCTTTGTGCCATTTTCTGGGAATAAGTGAACATATTTTTGTGTCCGTTTCAAAAACCTGATTATGACATCACTATTGACAGGTACAGCCCCCCACCTAGCAACCCAAACAGAGCTAGTCAGCTGATTTAACCACTGTATGTGCTGCACAAGTGCTGTTGAAAAATCACAGAAGAAAAGAATTTTGCTAACAACAACCGATAGCATGTAAAGTAGCATTGCGCCTTTAGGTCAGAGCTTCTCAAGCTGTACTTTCTTTTGAATATTGCAGAAAAATTGTCTGCCAATAATTCCACACAAACAAAACCCATGAACACTGAAACAGGTGACTGTCTGCTTTATTTCTGTTGAGGACTAAGGTTGACAAGTCAGTAAATTACCCGTAAAATAAAAAACTAATAATTCAAAGTAGCTTACTCAACTTGTACATTTTAGACAACATTTACAGTGAAAGATGAATACAGGACTTTCTGTCAGTTCACACCCCTCTCTGGTTTCCGTTTACAGCCTGAAGTGACGGATACTTGCCACCAATCTGAGCTGGGATCTGCTCAGGCATAACTCATGGCTTGCCAACAGCCGTGGTCTTCCATTGTTCTCAGAACCAATTAAAAGCAGCTCGCAGAGAGAAAGGCTGCCTCATCTGATATCATCCGTCATGGTAAACATTACCTGCGCTGTACCACCGAACGCCACTGTATCTGAGCCGGGGAACTGATGACCTCGTCTCCAGAAGACGTTTTGTTCCCACCGCCGCATACGACGGGACAAACAGGAAGAACAAACAGCACTCAAACAGCCGCCAATTATCCAGATTCGACGGGTTTGTTGGGGTTTTTGATGACAACGTTGATGGATTAAACGTGGCGGCATTAGTGCGGCGGCGCGTCTCCGTTGGTGTTTAATGGGTTGTAAAAGCAGAGTGAAGATCTATCTCTTCACACCAGAACCAGAGCAGAATATTAAAACTCTGTTAGAATCTGTGGCACATTCGCCTCCGCCTTCTCAAGCATGAATGATTTAGAAGTGAGGGAAAAATATATGCATGTAACCTTGTACAGTTCCAGCTCGAGTTTCTCTCTACAGTCCGCGAGTGCTGCATTGAGATGCTGCAAATATATACAGAACACTTTCCAGCCTGCTGTTTTAGCTTATGAACATGTTCTTCCAGAGAAAAGGGAAATGTTTCCTGAAGTTGAAGTTACCTCTGAATGTTACCCTCACAGTTCAGTTGACATTCATTCTGCTAATTAGACCCAACTGTGTTCACTCCAGTCACCACGTCTCAATAGCTGTGTTTCCATTACGAATGTGTGTAAAACTTTGTCAATATTTGGCTAATGTGGAAAAAAGACAATTTCACAATAGCGGTCTTACCACTAAATAAGAAACACAATTAAAATCACACGTGATTCGATTTTAATTGTTCGTTCACGCGAAAAGTCAATCAAAAATGATGCAGTTCTGTCATCCTCCTACTACTTTCTGTTGTCGTCTTCTTCGTGGGTTTTGCCAGTGGCAACATCTGGTTGTTGATTATGTGACTCATGTGATGTGAAAGATGTGTTTCTATTGCAGCTTTGCAAAATAAACCATAAGGTCAAAAATATAAGTGAACACCTCATCGTAGCGCAAAAACTTTTTATCGAAAATTTATTTTTTTCATTCAACTAATTCATTTTCGAAATTATATGATCAATGAAAAAGCAGCTGGTTTCTGTCATTCTCTGCTGGGTTTTATTGTTGTAGAGAGTGTCTTTAATCTGAGGCTTTATCTGCTGTAATATTCGCCATGTTATGTGAAATTTGAGAAAACTTTTAAAAAAAAACTCGCAAAAAAACCAAATTGTGAATTAGGCATGTTTCCATCTACTGGTTTGAAGCAAGTCAACCAGGCCATCTGAAGCTGACGCTATGCTTGGCTGTTAAAAAAGGATGATGTGGAATGTTTTCAGAGTTTCGTGCCTCTGGTGAAGTACAGACCCACCAGTGAATGAGAGCATCACACCCAGTTTGCACTTGACTTTTTCCATTTTCCGTCATTTAAGTTATGAAAGAAAAAAACTACATCATAAACTATTTTTACCTGTCCTTTTATAAAAATAGAAGCAATGATATATTTCAATGAATTTCATTTTCCCTTGGTTTTATTCATATTCAACAAGCTGAACAGAGAATCTACATGGTGAATGTAGATTCATGAGGCAGATGAATACGTGCAAGTTGCAGTTAAATTATGAACATGGCCATGAATTGTTCACCACTTTTCAATGTCAAACAAACACACAAACTTTTCCCCAAAATTCTGGATGTTTTTTGTTTTTTTTTATTTTGCCCTTTCATCAACCTTTTCTAATGCAGCACCTTCTAAATGTGCATTAATTTAAAAAAATTGCGGCTGTAGACTTCCACAGGAAATCCTCCCAGCTTCCAGCAACAAAAGAAAACTCCATAGTGAGTTACAACAACATTTAATTTCCCTCTTGGATTAATGACATATTTTTGATTTGAGTGTAATCGAATACTCATTGTTTATTACTGGAGCAACAAGCAGATGCAGGATTCTGAATCACCATTAACAGTCTGCAACTCAGACAAGAGTCAGTGGAAGTCAAAGGAGGACTTGTTATCCTCCTCACCAAAGATGGAGCAGTCTGCTGCTTCTTAGCCTCTTTCTGCAGCGCTTTGATGCATCTGAGGGGAAGTTAGGCCTTGTTTTAATGATGCTGACATATTATTTCAAAGGAATCAAGAGTTGGAAAACATCTAGCAGAGAAGTTCTACGAATCTTCCCTTCATGTTAATGCGGTGCGAAATTTTAAAAACGCAAATACAAAAAATTCTGAATCATCAACAGGCTGAACCTCCTAAGCTCCGGTGGGTCAGACGCAGAGTTTCATCTCATCTACTGGAGTTCAAGTACAACATGGCAGGAAGCTGGTGAGGGGTAACTGTGACGCACTTCTGAAAAATCATTTCCATAGAAAAGAAATGGTGAGTCCCCAATGTCCACAAAGAAGGGTGTGTTAATGCATTTCAGAAAAGTTAAGGAGGTATTTAATCTGAACTACAGTATTGAAAACCCTAAAATTAAATATTTGAATTGGGAACATTGAATTAAGATGGAGATGACTTTCAGATCCCTCCTTGCTATGACTGGCCCTAATCAGGAATCTGGTGTCAGCTGCATTAATCATCCGACCACAGATCTCATTAGAGGAAAAAAACCCAACAAGATGGACCTTCGCTAAGGAGGATCTTGTGTGGACAGCAGAGGTCCAGAACTTTAGAAATAAAGAGCCGCTTATTTGTGGGTCAGTATTTTGTGTATTCTGATTTTTCTGAGTAAAATTTTTCATTAGCTGACTTTTTCATTGTACACATGTAAAGTATTTGAAAGACAATGTAGCTTGGGAAGCTGAAATACAGAGACACAATGCTACTTGGCACACAATAGGCTGGCATTTGGGAAAAGGCCAATCCAGGAGTGGCTTCATTGTACTCGGCGCTGTTTGGCTGCTTGGTTGTACCACTAAAGGCAGAGCTAGACTATCGATGTTAGCTTCAGCATTAGCACTTAGCGGGAAGACAGTAGGTGTTAGCTTCTGCGGTAGCTCCAATACAGTTTAACCGTATTAAAGCATAAGGTTTAAGTTTGGAACATTAAAATTGGCAGTTTTAAGCGTTTTTAGGCAGCTTTGTGCCAAGTTAGCTAAAAATGCTAGAGTGGTGGATTTTAGTTACTTGCAGGCGGCTGTGGTCACTAGTCCCAGTGAACACACTCCACTGTATTGCAATGAAGATTACACCAGTTCTGTCTGAATAAATTATTCAAGAATTCTTCTCTAGCATTGGCCTCCATAAAAAGTGCTGACAGTTAATGACCCAGCATTTGGAAAACAGCTACATCGATATAGCCCTCATTGCTAACATGTATCTCAGCTGAAAAGTTGCTAGCAATGCAGCTATGTCAGAGCTAGAGAGAGAAACTCTGCTCCGTTTTGTGTGTGGCAGTGAAACCCCGAGGTGACTGAGTGGAAGAATGCTTCAGTTTGCCACCTGACTGTGCTGAGACACACCATCTGCTACCATAATACGTGCGCGTTGCGCGGAGCAGAGACGATACAGAACGTGTTTGCCCACATTTGAATTTTACATATTCAGATAATGTGCTGCATGCAGCAACTGTGTAGGTGTGTGTGGAATGTGTGGCTTTAGGGAAATCGTGGCTTTTTTTTCCTCGTTTCCGGGGAAGAAACACGGAGTAGTACAGAAGTTTCCACTGACCTTGCAGATTGGCAGAGGAGACGAAGGTGCAATGGTATTTAGGAACTCAACAATGCCTGAGGGGCAGTCATTTATGATGTGTGTGTGTGTGTATGTGTGTCAGCTCACCCATCTGTTGTGTTCACTCTGGGGACCGTAGCAGCACAGACACTTCTGATTCTCCACACACACTCCTGTAGAAGTGGAGGTGGAGGTGGAGGGGAGGAGGGTGTTGCTCTCAATAACAAAAGCACAGATGTGTTTATCAAAATCTGTGATAATTGAATATCTCTGAAGAAACTTGAGACAGTAAATACGATGCAAGAAAAAATGAACCCAGGAGCTCGTACAGTACTCAAAAACATCTCTGTTTGTTTGTGCCAAGCAGATGTAGCGACGCCTCATCCTCTCCCAGGATTAATTTCTTCAATATTTAAGTTAATATAAACACTGGGAGAGAAGACAAGCAGCATGTTTCCCGACAAACAAGATGGCTGACTTTTGTTTGTTCAATTTAACAAGAAGCCAGAGGATTGTTTCTCTGGATTTTTGCACGACCCGAGGAGCAGGGCTCACAGAACGCTCACGGGGCGCCTGCAGGGACCACAAGGTGGTAAAGATAATTATCCCACAGTCAGACATCCCTCTGCACTAATAACAAGCTGGGTCTCACACTTCCTCCATGTGTCTGCATACCCAAACACACTGCTGTCGTTATGCACTCTGCATTGGCCTCTCTGTCCCTTCGGGTTCAGACAAAACAACTTCTGAGTGACGTCCTTCACAGAGAAAGAACCTTTATTTCAGATTCAGACCTTTATTCACGACCCGATAGGCAATTAGCTTTACAGCAAAACAACAACACACTTAACAATTAATGTTTAGCCATGGGGCGCACTGCAAAAACACAAAACCACACAAAGTATTTTTGGTTCAGTTTCTACTGCAAATATCTTAGTATACTTGACATAAGATTAAATTAACATACAAGTAACATTTCAGCAATAAATAGGGACTTGTTGTAAGTCAATAATTTATTTATGAAAACGTACCACCAGCACTGGCAGATTATGGGTCTTGTTATAAGTGAAATAATCTTCCAAGTACTATAATCAATATTACAGAATTCCTTTAGTGTAAATAAGCTCCTATTTCTGGCTGAAAAGTTACTTCTAAGTTAGTTTTGTACTAGGATATTTGCATTAGAAACTGAATCAAAAATACTTTGTGAGGTTTTGTATTTTTGCAGTGTATACACTCCTGCTTCAACAAAATGTTTGTTTTTCTCATATTAGGTTGTAAAGAAGGAATATTAGAAAAGAAATGAGAAATGTTAGCTTCCAAGATGGTTTCCATAATGCGTATTACAAGTCAGATTTGATGATTACCTTATTCAAATAAGGTGAACACATTAAAATAAAGTATTCACTATATCACTGTATTCACTGTTCACCAGCTAAGATATTAGATAAGGTTACTAACATTACTTTATCTAATAATTTCACATTTCTCATGTGCATCACTTGTTTTGGCATGTTTAGTGCTTGAAACTGAAAGGGAGACTGACGACAAAACTTACAATGTGATTAACTGAAATTATAATTATCTGACCACTTGGAATCACTGTTAGAGAATAGAAATTTAATTCCCAGATGGTTGCTTAATCCTGTAATACAGATTCTTCAGAGAACATAGAGACATTGATATAAATTAAAGTAATACATCCGCTAATGACGCAGCAGAGCGATGCGTCTTCCACACCAGTAGATGCGGACACGGATGTTTTGTGTAGAATGTAAATTGGGAACAAAAGTCTGAAATGTATGTCATATTACTTTTGTTGTGTGTTATATATTTTCAAATTTAATAGTCACCTGAACATCAGAGAATGAAAGTTTAGTGCCCTATACCACAGGTATCAAACGTGAGACCTGAACTCTGATAACAGTTGTGTGTTAAGAAATTATTTTATCAGTGAAATCAAATAATATTTTAGGGGGGACAAATTTTTATATAGGACCAAATTACATAAATATAAAAAGATGTTACAAATTGTAACAAATTTAAGCAGCACTAATTGAACACAGAGAAATTAAAGGTGTCGTTGTAGCAATACATCTTGTCATAACCAGACCTTTATAGACAGTCATAATCTTAATAAATGAGTTTGACACCTCCGCTCTATAAACTCTATCACTGTCTTCCTGCTGGGGCCCCTCACAATGTTTGGTATGATGAGGTGGGCAAACCTTCATCGGCGTTGATGGAGCACATATAGTGAGATTAAGTAAGTAAAACTACTGGGTGTTTGTTGTAACTTTATGCTGTGATTTTGCATTTTATATCAGGTGACAGTATTAAGAAAATGTGTGACTGCTATTTTATTGTTGCCTGTTACAGTGATCATATCAATCGTGATTAACTCTCAGTTTCCTAACTCTTTTCATTCCTCACTCTAACCAGCCAGAATACTGTTGTTATGCAGAAACTGAATGCATATCAGTTCAAATATAGAAAAGGTTTTCAATGAAGGCAGACCTTTGTCATTGCAGTTCTTTGTCACAACAGTATTGAAGCGACAATGGTAAATTAATGTATTGTGTGCATATAATGTAACAATGAAATGCATGAGCTGGTCCATAGTTTCCTTTGAAAAAGTACATTCCAGAATATCTGGAAACCATCTAGCTGTTGCAGTGTAGTGTTTACATTTAATTCAACCCCACGCTGCTTGGAAGATATTTTAAAATAAAAACAGATTTGAAAAGAAAATCTATCAGAGCAGAAAGTTAGTTTCCTGTAAGCCAGACTTTGTTGGCTTTCAGGAACATGGTGTTCCATGGTGTTTATGCGCTGCGTGTTAGATGTGTTGTCCCCAAGTTGAGCTGGGTCACGATGAACTCTTCATGGGGAAAACACAACATCAGCTCCAAATTCTGGATTCCTTCCCAGAAAGTGAATGAAGAAGGGGGCCAGTGGTATTTAAATGTTTTGAAGCCGTTGTGTATTACCTGTCAGGTACTGAGATTCCGATGGACCCAAGTTTGCTCGATATTCTGTGGAATTTGGTATGGATGTAAAATTCATTTTAGATTTCCCAGGCTGTTTGGTAGCATTGTTTTATTTAACTGCACCTCTTTGCAAAAGTATCTACATCTCTCAGACTTTTCCCACATACTGTCACGTTACAAGTTAGAGTTTAGGTCAAACCTAAAAAATAAGACCTGACCTGAGTGCGTAGGCTGCCCCATGACTTCCCTACTCAGCTCCTCCAGACTAGATAGGAGCAATTAGCAAACAGCTGGTGGAACTGAGCATCTGCTGAGCTCATTATAGGAGCTATTTATCGATGAAACACTGTTAAAAATGTTGTTAAAGTGTAAAAATAGAGGAGCCATGTTGTGATGACTTACTGAAGGTGGAGTTTCAGAAAGAGCAGGAGCTTCTTAAAGAGACAAAGACCTGATTTCAAGGTGCTAAATTACAAAGTCAAATTTATTTTGTCACAGTCATTTGTATAACTGAAGGCAAAATAGTTACTTGAATCTGCTATAAAATGGCAGTAGACTCACAGTCTACCTTTAAAAGGGGTCAGACCACTTTTACAGGTAGACCTATGGTGATAAAAACAAGAAATACAGTAAGCGAAGCACTAAAAACAGATGCTTGCGCACACACACACACATGCATTCAAAGACATATAAACAAGCAAGTACATGTTTAATTCATAGCTCTGACTGAGTGGGACTCATCTGTTTTGAGAGAGGTGGCTTTTGCTGTAGGACCCCTACGCTGACAAACAGAGAGCCAAAACACAATCTTCAAAATGAGTGTTAGCACAAATGCACGAGTACACAGAGACAACGTTTCAGTGGCGACACACACAGAAAGAGGAGTTGAGATCTTCCCATCCTGGGAGAGCAATAACACAACTCAGAGACGAGGGATCGGGGGTTCAAAGGGGTGTAAGATAATTATTTAACTGGATTGGGCCGGGGTCGGGGGACTGCATTCAATTCAGAACACAACACAACAAAAAAAGACCCAAATGAAGATCTGGGCTACATGTCATATGATTGAAGTGTTTTTATGGCTGAAAGTGCTCCAGAGTACACGCATGATGATTTATACATGGCTGCTTTTTAATGTAGTATTCCTGCTGCTATTGTTCCTCAAACTCCCTCAGTGATGCTCTTTAGTTCACATTCAGCTGCTGTCAACAAGCAGCGATAGCATCTGAAGTCTTTCAGTAACTCAGTAACTTCTGACTTGTTTCCTTTGTCTGAAGGAAGTCGAATCAATTCACTCATCGCTTGCAGTTCCTCTTCCTGCTTCTCAGCTGATTTTTTAACAATCAGCCAATTAGCACAAAGGGCATTCCGTGATAAATGTTACTCCTTTGTTGTCATTGTTAGTCTGGGTACTTGCACATCGTTTGTACAATATTTGTACCATCTCACTCACGCTGCGTCCAGCTGAAACCCTTCCACCGTGTTAAAGTGGCTAAATATGCAAGAAGCAATTTGCTGAAATGAGTTTCATTTTAAGGTAGATGTTCAATGTTGCCAGATTTGGTGTGTTTCCATCCACTTTTTGAACACATTGGGCTGGGAAAGAAACAAAGAGTTTTGGATGGGCTGTTAAAATTTGGCCTGCTTTTTAAAAACTTTGGCGTAGTTTTTATAAAGTGTTCAGAGAAAATTATTTCCAAATAGTTCTTATTACATGGCAGAAAAGCACAAAACTTTTAATAAATTAAATTTCTTGCTCTATCTTAAATACTTTGTTTTGAAATCTCTAGAATCTATCAAACATGACATCATTAGTTATTGGTTAATCAGGAGTAACTATGTAGAAGCACTGTAAAACAGAAATCCCAGGGCAACTTCCTGATTTTAAAGGACTTGGAAGAGAGTTCAGTTCTTTATAGATCGGTTCTGGTCAGAATGTAATAAAGGATGACCAAGCATGTTGTGAATTGTCACAACTCTATGAAAGCAATCAATGACCTAAAAGATATATAAGATTGTACATTTATATATACATATGCACACAAACATACGTTTGTTGTTATTAACATGAGTTTTGTTAGAGGTTGAGAATTTGCTGTGTTTTTGGGGGGATGTGGGTGGGGTTTACATTGTGTTTGGGCTGGAGACTGTCAATCAGACCTGGCAACCCTGAGGATGTTCTCAGCCTGAACAGCAAACATGACACAACTTTTTATGAACTGTGTGACGCTCAGAGAGATCTGGCAGAGCCAGCTCCTTCCACCACTTCCTGTCGTCTTTTTGTCATTTCTGCCTGTAGTAACATGTGGCTGTTCATCACATGACTCGTGTGACACAAAAATTGTTCATATACGGCTGAAAAACCACATAATAGTGCAAGAACATTTGATTAAATTTTTTTACGTTGGTGTGTGTCCATTGAGCAGATTTACTTTCGAAATTTCAATTTGAACAATTCTACAGTTAATGGAAATGCAGCTACTTTGTGTCAAGCAAACTGTTGTTGAAATTTCCTACTCTTTCCACAAGAGTTGTGTTGATAACGCCATCAGCTAACAGTCAAAGTACCTGAAAAGCACAGCCGTCTGACAAACTGCAATGCCCTTCCATCCAAAACGTAGCATCCAACAATCTCGTCAATCATCGGAAAATGTCCTTCGGCGCCTTAGAGGAAATCCCCGGCTTAGTGAGCAAAAGTCCAAGCTAATTCCACTCAGTTCTGTTGCTGGGGAGGTGGCCAGCACTAAAAATATTCCCAGCGGAGATAATCACAAATCCTGGTTTTCACATAAGCCCTTAAATAGAGGCTGCCTTATTTGAATGGGAGTCTGAGATTACACTAGGTCATCTCCTGCTGGAAACCAGAAATCACACACAACCTATAAATGCATCGGATTGGGCCATCAAAGTGTCCGGGCCGAGCCGTCTGCCTCTAAGGGAATGTGTACTGATAACAGTTTGGTAAATCGTGTGCCAGTCCACGAAAGTGGCGACTCAGTGTGTGTTCTCCAGCATCATCTCATCGCAGCCAGTATTCCCTCACCTCCATCACCTCACACAGCAGTGGAAATGGAGGCTGCCGCCTGGCTTTCCTCATCGATTTACGGTTCAGACAAAGTGCCAGAGATTCAGACTGCGGTGCATCAGCAATTCCACTGCCAGGAGAAGGAATTAGAAATAAGCCGTCGCCCTGCATCTGCACTGCACGGACACAATTTGGAGAGAAAAGAACACTTAATGCAGCGTCCAATAATTTTGAACTGTAAGAAAATGTAAGTACAGAACATCGATGAAAAGCTCTCATGTCTAAGTCGGTGCCTATTTTTAGTTTAATACCTTTTTGACTCGCCAATAAGGTTAGATGTTTAAAGCAAAGAGTTGGTTGGCTCTCTTCAATATGAATCCCAGAACCTTTAAGTTTCTGATAAATGCTTATATCTTCCCTTAAGAGTTTTTAATAGACTGGTTTCAGTTTTTCCATAGATACTACACCGTATAAGTTAAGTTAAAGAATAATTTACACCACCAACCTCTTAAAGCAGTTGTATAAACCTCACAGTATTAGTCTTATTGAAGTTTTCATAATCAAATTTTGTAATATACAGGAAAACACATTTATAATTTGGTGAAAATGTACACTCACCTAAACACATGATTACGTACGCCTCTCTAGTACCATCTTGGGCCCTCTTTTTGCCTTCAAAACTGCCTTAATTCATTGGTAGCTGTAAATTTGCTTGCTAGTCACAAGCAAATTTACAAAAAATTTGTTTAACAGAAACACGTCAATTTAAAAGAAACTCCCATTTTTACATAAAAGGTTTTTGCGCTAGGACGAGGTGTGTCAAAGTTTGTGTATTTCGCATAACTGCAATGCAAACATTTTTTTCGCATCAGTCACGTCACATGATCAACAACCAGATGTTACTACGGAAACAATGAAGATGACGACAGGAAGTGGAAGGAGGATGATGGCGCAGCATGGTTTTTAATGACATTATGTGAATTAATGTATTCACATGTAATTGTAATTGTTTTCATTTAATGGGAACATTAAATAAACAAAATTATGTTTATAATAAGTTTATTATAAACAATTACAACATTGTGTTTTTTTCGACAATAGCAAAATATCGACAAAGTTTTATGCATATTCATAACGCAGCTGATGTGTTGGAAACTTTGAACTTCAGCAGCTATCTAAAAGCATTAGTTTGTTGCAACGTGATTGACTAATTTACCATCAGTCCTGACGAGCACTTTGAACAGGTGTGTCTAGTGAGTATGTTGTATAAAGTGGAAAAAAAACTGATAATGATTTCAGTCTTTAAACGAGCACAGAGAAACTGGTGTCATATGAAAAAGATTTACAAAAAATAACTTAAGTTCTACATTATTTGCTCTGTAACCCATCAACATAAACTATCCTCATCAAACAAGTTAAATACTCATTTCATCACTGAGATGGAATGGCCTGCAGTTTGGTACATATCCTGACCAGTGATACAGTATTTATGTAAAGGATTCAATTTGCAAA
Organism: Poecilia reticulata; assembly: GCF_904066995.2. Classification (NCBI taxonomy): domain Eukaryota; kingdom Metazoa; phylum Chordata; class Actinopteri; order Cyprinodontiformes; family Poeciliidae; genus Poecilia; species Poecilia reticulata. The sequence goes on from NC_088839.1 coordinate 5,904,334, forward strand.
GAGCTTGAACATTTTAAACTGATAATGGTTGGGATAAATAGCGGTAACAAGTTGAGAAATATGCAACTGGTTATTATTGGTGTCATGCTGATGGCCATGAAGGCAGTTGTGTATATATGGTTGCTACAATGACCAGCTGTGAATTACTGAGCACTGGGAAAAACATGAACAGATTGTTCTGTGGAAATCTCCGAGGTTTTCCACTGGACATTGTAGTAAAATAAGTTGTTAGAAACAGGGAGTCCATACATAAATAAGAAATATATCTCGAGTCCTGGGCGATGAAGAAACTAAATCTGATTACCATTACCGTAAACGTCCATAATCAGGCATAATCAGGCAAAGACAGTGAGTCAGTCTGGTGTTCTTTACATTGAGTTCTGCAGATCTGCATGGAGAATGAGGAGCAGACTCTGGACCGACGTGCAGCTTAGCAGCAGCAGACAGGAAGTGGAGATGAATAAAGTAAAGAAAAGAAACAAATAGGAGAAAAATACACAGCGATCATGACAATTGGAAAGTCCAAAAGGCAGTGACATCAGAAAGCAAAGATCACCAAATAAAAGGGATGTCTTACAGACCTGCTAGACGCAATCACTAGCATTTGTTGGAGTCTAACGGGGTTGCTATGTGGATTGGCATCCGGCAGGGTAGTTGTGTTGTCCAATTGTCTAATATAAGTGAAGCAACCAAAAAACAGAGTGTTGAAACCAGTGGGTAAACAGGGGGACCTGAAGGTTACGCTCACTCAGCAGTCTGAAGTAATCCAAATATTATTTTTTTGCCTAAATGCTTCCAGTATCTGATTTTTTCATGACATTCTGAACAACACAAATCAGATTTTTAGAAATGTGATCCAGCGATACGTGTCTAATCTTGAAACATTACCTATGTTTGTACGGCCAGGTTGCATCCATCCGACCTGAAAGTCGTTGATACTAGACAAACATCACTGTTCTGCATCCTCATACAAAACACTGGCAAGAAAAACAACAAGCATTAAGCTGTAAATGTGCTGGCTCGGGTTAAACAATAACTTTAAAATCGCAAGATACCATTCGCATCCATGTTTACTTCCACCAACACTGAGCACGCTCGCTAAGTGTGACGTTACAGCGCCCCCTCTGGGCATGCAGGACACTTTTAGATTGTTTTCAGTTCTCACAGTAGATCACATACAAGTCGCACATATTTGGAAATATGAACGACCACACAAAAATTTCACAAAAAAAAATTGAACTAAGCATTAAAGCATTCAGTGTGAACCTAGCCAAATGCATCATGGGGTTTCCAGCTATGCCAACCTGACCCCAGAGAAGGACTATACGGTGTGACTGGTGATATCTGTGGCTGTGGTACCATCGTTCTATTCAAGCGACAAGGCAATGGGTCTTCTGTCAGGTTTCCTGATGCTGTGATGAACGTCTGATTCAAAACCCAACACACTGAGGGAAGTGGTGGAAACTACCACCGCCAGTCAGCCAGTAAAACGGTTGGTTACCACAATACACACTAGTGGACGGACATTATTGCCAACCGAAGAGTTACGCTGACCTCTTAAGGGTAACTCACACCAGCAGTGTCAGACGTGAAAAAATAGACCCTTATTTGTACTGAACAACCAGCACTGGTGTACTTTAGCATGATGCTACCAATGCAAGCTAAAGGCGCCAGCTGAAGCACATTAACTGATGAGAGGCAATGCTAGCAAGTTGCTCAGCTACAGAAACATCCTGCTCATCTCCCAAGTGATGCTTATTCTCCTGAATCAGAGGGAACACTCAGACTGCATCAACAGCCAAGAGAAACGTAATTTTATTTTCTGTTTAGGGCTAAGCTAAAAGTATGTTGTTTGACCTGTATGCTCTGTACAACCCTTTTGAGGACACATAAAAAACCGTTAGTTTCTGTATTTTCTCTTTGCAGAAAGGTCTAAAGCTAAATTCTCTTGCAAACATATGCAGATGTGCATGTTGACACAATTTGTTTTTGGTTATATTGTCTCATAATGACTGTTAGAAAATTAGCATAAATTTAGTGGTGTGTCTCTACTCGTTAACAGCAGATGAATTGTCGGGCATGACTGCTGAATTATTTTGCCGGTCAAAAGTGCTCTAACTGGTGCCACTATAATTTAAAAATAATGACAAAATTATGTGGGTTGCTCAGCTCCGGGGTACTTATATAGTAGTGGCTGAAGGATCAGGGCGCATGTAATCTTTTTTTTTTTTTTTTTGTCTGGCATTTGAGTTTAATTACTTCTCAAAAAACTAATTAGTAGCTATTTATTGAATGAGCGTGCACGCTCTATATTTAGACCGGGTTTGTCCCTCGTTCGCTGGGTTTTGTCGGTTGAGAACACCTCCGGCTCAGCTGGCAGCTCGCGCGGCTCCACCTGGCTCATTGCTTTGACGCCAGTGCTCTCGTGTGGCGGCGGCGCGCGACTGCGGTCAGACGAAGCGACAAGTCTTAGAAGTGTTTGCATCTCGCGGGGATGTACGGCACCGCAGAACAAAGCCGAGGGATCACTCCGCGTCTTGACAAGTTCGAGTGAGCGCCAGAGCGGCTCGGCAGCAAAGCCAATCATTCTGGGGTTTTTTCTTCTTCTTTTTTTTTTTGACAGCTCCAGAGACGATCAACGACTTTCTCCATCACTGCGGTTCAGCACCTTTCCTCTTCTTTTTCTCTCCTCACTTTCTCTGTCAGCCGGTCTTCGGCTGCTGCTTCCTCCCGCAGTCCTTCCGGAAGACCAAAGAAGCGGCTGGGGATGTCAGCCTGTTTAACACATACAGTACGCACACCTACACACACACACACACGCACACCCCCCCCCCCATCCCCCCCACACACACACAGACTCTGAACCCAGATGTCGTCTTATTTGATTGGTCTGGTATTGTGTGATCAAATGCCTTTTGGGGCCAGGCGGAATGCAGAAAAATCACTTTCTGGGGTTTAGCTGTGTGGATGCAAAATCATCTCTCTCTTTTTTTCCTGACAAATGCGACATGACACGAGACTGACGGAAAGAGCAGAATGCAGAGAAGGCGGGTGCAGAGAAAGTGAGATGAAAGAGAGCAGAAATGGCTTCAGAGAGGAAGAAGGGATGAAAAGCAAAACGCTGGAAATGAAGCCTGAAGACGAGGAATGCTGTATCAGAACGGGAAACAATGGAACAGCGGAGAATCTGCTGTTTATCTCCACATGTTCCGGTTGTAGGGACGCTGCTCTGGTAAATAAACCATGACAGACTCAATTTCATGTTTTATAGTCCAAAGTCAGCACTGCCCCAGAGTGAGATACAGCGTGTTTTGGTATTAATGCGATATCAAGCAAATACAAGAACCGTATCGCCAATAGTGATGCCAATGTCAATACTGATACTTTTTATTTAAGCATGATATATAATCAAACTTCTGCCTTCAGGCTTTTGTTTTTTTTCCCCATTGAAATATGATGTTCAAACATCAGAATATCGACAAAGTTTAGAAATGTCTACATCATGTTAATATTAACATTTTAATATTAACATGATGTCTGTGCATTTTTCCTAAATAAATAAAATGCAAAAAGAAAAAAAAGCTAATTTAAGAGCAAATCAAAGCAAAATCTGTTTTGAGGTAGAGTTGAGAAACTACGACAGAAAAATAAAATGGAAGAAGGAATGAGAAACTTAAAATATCAATCTTACCATGCCAATTGGCATGGTGTCGATATCCATATTATCACTTCTACTGCATTGACTAAATCTAACAATATAGCAATAAATAGGAGTTACAGCCACTCGGTTTGAAACCGAGTGGCTGTAGTTTCCTTCCACAACAAGGAAACTAGGGCTAAAAATGTAGCTATATAGCAGATCAAATGTAAGCAATCCACAGATAGTCTATATTTACTGCTTGTTTCGTTGTCACACTATCTGACCCTCTGAAAGACTGCAAACACAGATGAAGAGAACAACACAACCTTTTAAAGGCTTCTTCTTTTATCAAGTCTTTTTTTTAAATATGAATGTGCGTTTGATGTTTGTGGAAATTACTTCTTGAAGTCTTTTTACCTTTCTCCGTCTGAAAATTTCTCCGGCTTGTCCTTTCAACTGTTGGACCTTTAAAGGTTTCCTTACATGACTTAGTAGATTTTAGCTCTCTCATAACTTTACAGGACAGCTTTCCGTTCCTCAGACATTCCTAAATGTCTTCTCTGTGCTGCTGCACCGAGGAGCATCGTCCTGTTGAAAGGCCAGCGCCAAATCATCCTTAGTCTTCTCTACAACTAGGGGCAAATACATCCACAATTTTATGAGGTCTCTACAGGAAAACATAGTGATTAAACAAAATGAGCATTAAAGAATATTTCTACCAGATGGTAATCAGTGCAGTTTAATGAGCAGGTGAGTAAAATGCACATTTTCTCAAAAATTCTTCCTCTGCTTTGTTTTCTTCTATTATAGCCACAGTTTCAATTATTATTATTAAATATAGTAAGATATTTCCATTAGCCTTAAAAAATGCTGTTTTGAATTTTAGAACACCATTAACAATTGACAGAATGATCAAAACGACTCAATAATGAGGGAAAGAACATGTCAGATTTATTTATTTATTAATGTCTTCAAAATCAGACGGTCGTGTTCATCTCTTCCAACAATTATATTTAAGACAAATGGGTTTTGGTCCAAAATGTGCAGATTGACTCCAGAACAACCCCATGCATGGAGCCCTTAGTCCTCGATGCGGCCGTCGCAGGTTTGATTCCCGGCCTGGTGACCTTTGCTGCATGTCTTTCCCCTCCCCGTCATTACCAACTTTCCTGTCAATTAGCTATCAAATTAAGGCCACTAGAGCCAATAAAACATTTGAAAAAAAAAAGATAGATTTGTTGTGAAATGTGTTTAAACAACAATGTGACAAAATGTAATGTTTTAATTATTGACTTTGTTGGTGTCTTTTAAGAATTTGTATTTTTGTTGTTTTCATGATGCCTTGTTACTGAAATGTTTTATGAAAATAAACATGAGGGACTGATTAAGAATAAACATAAAAAGCCAGCTTGCAGTTTGCAAAGGCAAACAAAGACAAACATATTCACTTTTACATACAATATAGATTAAACAGTCCTGCCACGACCAAATTTAAGACCTGTGATTAGCATATTTAAGATCAGCTTACAATTTCTTGAATTTATGATATTTTAATGCCTTAATTTCAGAATTTAAGACATTTTCAGGATGTGTCGACACCTTGTGTTAAAGCAGCAAACAGGTCAGCAACGCTAACACAACAACCAGAGCTACGACAGAACAGTAATTGGGAAAGACATAACAAAAAAGCATTTTTAATTTAGCATCACCAAAATGTGGTGAAAGTATAGCCTCGGGTGTTAAATATTTATTTTTTAACCACAATTTTATGATCTTTTTTGGGGGGGAAAAACTGGTGAAAATCAGGTTTCTATGTCTTACTTTGTGTTTGTGAACCATTAGAAATGTCAGAACCTCTTAACCTGGAGCAATAAGCAATGAACCATTTAATTGCATGCTAAATAAATATGAGTTTGATAAGTTTCATTCTAATGATTAATATTTTTTGAAGGGCAGTTTTGTTTGCAAGCATCTTAATCCATTTTATTGATGGTTTCTGTTTTTCTCTCCATTTTATTTATTGTTTTTGTTTGTCGCGTTATATTTTGGTTATTTAAAACATCCTCCAGTTCCAATGTTAACGGTTCTTTACAAAGTGAAAGTTTATTGACCTTTGGTGAACTTAAATTATTCTGCCATTGTCAATGTATGATGCTCAAAAATGGTCTCAAAATAACAATATTATCGTTTATCGCAATCATTACTGGGGCATTTTATCGTCTAGCTAAATTTGCCATCGTGACAGACCTACCACACATTTTTGTTGTGGTTGTGTAAAAAAAAATTTTTTTTAATGGATGCATATATACATTACATTACTGCATTAATCTTTTGCCATGTGAAACCAGATAAGTGGTGCTAGGTTTAAGCTATATAGTGAAGTGAATGACGCCGAGGGTCATGAAGCTTCTTTAGCTCCAGAAATCCCACATCAGAACTAAAACGGCAGAGGATGCGGGATTATATTCCCTCTAAAGCGTCCATCAGTATTGTGTGCACTCTGAGGGAATCCCTTCTTACTGGATAAGTCTTAACTCCGTGTGGAACAGATTACAGCCTGCTCTTCTGTAAGAGCCTCGCTAGGAAGTCAGCACAACCGGAGACATTTTTGACAGGATTACTTTACATGCAAATGCTTTGTACACTGACCCATAATGCAATTTCAGACAAGAAAAAGCAGGATTTACTGGAGAGCTGCTGCTGCGGAGGAACTCTATTCTACCGAGGAAGCTTTCTAGCTGATATGAACGCCGCCTGAGTGCTTTGTGTCCATCAAGTTTTTTTTTTTTTTTCTAAAATTACGTGAATAAGTGGAGAAAAAAAAAACTCAATTAACTCATCAATGCCTGTGGGAAATCCAAAGTTTGCCAGGAAGCCGGTTATCTGTTTGGCTTATTAGATTGCTCGCTGTCATCAGTTTCAGTAAGGTTGGCTGTCTGTTGTCAACTACGGCGAGTCTGTTGGGCACTGATTAAGAGTCGCTGTTTAATCTTTTGTAGCAGGACGGCCAATGGTATCCCTGAAAAGTTAGATTGGGAAAGACTTTTTCATCAGGCGCATTGGCTTTTTAAGAGATAATGTCCTGCAATCAAATCACATCGAACATTTTGTTAAGAATGTTCAACATGGTGGCCATGAACGCACGGCATGAAGGCAATGCAACTGCACAGAGTTTTCTTATCACCTGATTTTCTGACGTAACACAGACTTGATATCCAGACACAGACTGGATATCAAGAGTATCTAATATGAAAATGCCACAATGTTTGTTGTCACAGTGAAGGCTGCGAAGGTAGCAGTGTGCAGTCTAAGGTAAGATTATGGGCTTCAGACGAGGAGGTGAGTGATTGAATCTATTCTAAGGCTCTTACTTTGAAGTAACTTAGGAAGTACATATTGAGTCGCCCTGGTGTGTTGTAGTCAACAACACTGGATTGTAAAAAAGAGAAAAATCATCCACCACTTGTAAATTTTATGTCTTTGTGTTGGAATATTCAGTAAAGAAATAAAGAAGGAACAATGACAGAGTGTCAGACATGATCTAATCCAAATATATTTTGTTTATAAAGCATGTTTACAAAGCTACTTGCTTAGCCAAAGTTCTGTAAAGCACTAAACAGATTAAATAATAGAAATAATAAAATAGGACAAAAAAGAAAAAACTATAAAAGCAATAACAGAGTTTCTGTAGGTCACACCAACTCAAATTCAAGTCTTTTAAGACCTGAAATCTCAAACGTCGTCCAGCCAACTAGTGACAAATTTGCACTTACTGATGATAGATGCAAAAAAGCTACCTTATAGCTAGCAAGAATGAGTATGTTAGCAATGAGTTAGCAGTAGCCTCAAATGCCTCCAGTCACAGAACACAATGTAGTTGTTTGAATGTGACTCAAACTCTTGCCTGACAAAGAAAAAAAAACAACAAAACATGCAATAAAAAAGATGAACTATTCCAGTCAAGACAAAATTTAATATCTGTGCTTAACATAAAGAAGACTATCTTACATTTTAAAAAGAATTTAAGACATTTTAAGACCTTAATTTTAGATACCCAAATTTAAGAATTTTTAAGGATTGGTAGACACCCTTTTATTCTTAAAAGCAGAAACGACAGCAAACTAACATTATGTCGAACCCACTGAAAACAAATTTGTTTTTGTAAGAGAAAAAAAAAACAAGGTCTGGAGAGCTGGGTTTTAAAACTATAGCTGTAAAACAACTTTAGTTTTACCACTTTAGTTGCAAAAAAAACTGTAGTGGTTGTTTTACTTATAGTTTGGCAGTAAAGAAACTAAAAGGTTGTTTTACTGAAGGTTTTTGTTTTGTTTTGTTTTTAATAAATCCAGATTACTTTTGATAAAAATGTAAAACACTTCACTCTGGTCCAACCTGGGCTGGAAAATAATTTTAAAGTCACAGCTTAAAATGTATCAAAATCATAAAAACAGCATTGAGAAACACTTTTTGGCATTGGGACCATCGAAGAAAAAAAGATGGGGAGCATTCATGACAAAAATGAAATATTCTACTGTTTTCGAGGTTTTCTGAAACATTTACTTCATTTGCAAAAAAGAGGATGAAAACAAAAACATCTAATATGCCATCTTGTTCTTATGAATCCATTATTGTGTATTCTCTTGTTTAGTTTGTAAGATGTATTATTAGACCAATAATAAACTGAATAAGAATCAGATTGATGTTTATGCATGTATTAATTACCTTAACAGACATCAGGTGTGACACTCAATGCTACCATGTCAGCACAGAGCAGTTAGCTTGTTTCATTTTCTTCATTTACATTTTGCCATAAATTATCATATGAAATGGATTCATGTGAAACAGAATTCCTCAAGATTTGTTTCAACTTTAGCTTAGCAGTTTGTTTTTTATATATATATTTTTCAGCATTGCTAACGTAGCATATGTTAGCATATTTATAGCTGCTCACGTTACCAGCAGATGCTATCATTTACTTATGGTCTAAGTGCCACAATTCAACTTCTTCCAGCTATTTTTCCTCAAGCTAAAGAGAAAAATATGTTCCTGACAGGAGTTTTCTCTATAGATATTCTCTCAGGAACATCTTCTGCTTTCTTCCTTTTTTTCCCCTGCCTTGTTGTTTCCCTCCTTATGGTCCCTCGGGTCAAACCACAGCAGATGAGCTAAGCTTGAGAAAATTCTGGTTAAGGCTTGTGTTGGCAGCATCTCCCGGTCCCTGCCTCGCTCTGGCATAGATCTTTCCTCTCCTGCAGTGTAAGGAGTTTGCCCTGGCTAATTGGATTTTTGGGAGAAAGAGAGTGGAGGCTGAAAAAGAGGTGAAGGAGAGAGAGATGGACAGAGGGAGACAAAAGGAAAGCTGAAGACGGATACATGTGTGGATGGTGACAGAGCCATTCGTTAGGGTTTGTTTTTCTTTTTTTTTTAAATAAGAAAACCAGTGAAGGGAGTCAGTAGCTGTGTTTCCATTGACCAGATGCAAAATTTGACATTGCGAAAATACATTTCGCTTAATGGAAACATGCAAATTTTGAAAAAGAAATAAATAAAGTAAATTCCATAAGTTTTGACACTAGATGAGGTAGTTCTTCAGCCATATTGAAATTGGTTTATTTAGCAAAACTGCAATGAAAACACATTTTTAACATCACACGGGTCATATGTTCAACAACAGGATGTTGCTACTGGCATAAACCACGAAGAAGAATACAACAGGAAGTAGTTGGAAGATGACAGACAGTATGTTTTTTAATTACTTATCACCTGGGCAAACTTATTCACATTTAATTTTAATTGTGTTTTTTATTTGATGTAAACACCGCAATTGTGAAATTGTGTTTTTAAAAATAAGTTGTATATTTACAAAGTTCTGAGTTTCCATTTGTGATGGAAATGCAGCTAATCCATCAATGACATCACTATCTCTGAAATCTTTAAACTGACTTTCTGTTTTAACAGACGGTAAGATGGTCAGTCGACTTCAGAAACTAAAGTATTTTATTTCTTTTTGGTAGCTAAGCTAATTCAAGCTAACTTAATGATGTAACTAAAATAGAAACAGGAGCGTTGTGGAGTTAGGAAAGTTAGGAAACAAACTGGAAACAGGAAAAGATCTCCTAGTTGGATGGATGTAAAAAAAAACAATAATAATAACTACTATTATTATATGGCAACCAATTATGAAACAAGTTATAAACATTAGATTTTGTCAAACAAAATCTAATGTTGTAGATTAGATTTTGCTTTATGATTTTATCAAAATCATAAAGCAAATATACGTAAAAATGTTCCAGTTATTAAGAATCCAAGGGAGATCTAATCAGGTTTGTTTATATCCTTGATTTAAAAGGACTCAGTGTTTTGGCAGTTTTTCAGTTTTCTTGAAGTTCTTTTGTGTTCATATGCTGGTTTTCTGAATGTGAAGACTGCATTAGGAGGTTCTGCTGAAGCCGGTTGTCTCTCTGAGACTCCAATCAGAGCTGCAGCAAACGTCACAAGAGGATCCGCGGTTTGTCTGCTCGGGTTGTTACAATAGGACAGTTAGTGACAAAAAATAATAATAATAGAGCAGCGGCGCAGATGTTTTCCACAGTATAATGACCCCTCTGTTACCCATTTGGAACAATTACACAAACACACACAGTCACATCATTTTCCGTATTAGATGCCCCATTATCTGTCCGCTTGCTTAATTCTGTCTGATTGCAGCAGGTCAAATACACAAAACACAGAGAGGACGCTCCGACACATATGCCCCTTTTTCACGCCATTTACACAACTCGCACAGAATCTGCATGAGTGCTGCGAATAATGAAGCCGTTGCTTAAACGACAGTGAGGAAGTCAGCTGACGCTCATCTGGATTGATAGCCTGCAGCTGTCGCCATGTTGTCATGTAAGATCAAAGCCATGAAAATGGAGTTGGATTTACATTTCTGTGGAAAAAGTTGCCACCTCCTTACAAAATACCTCTGATTTAGCTGCTTTGTTTTGTTTTTTTTCTTTGTCACACTTAAACACACTGAAAATATAATCAAATCATTGAATCAGTGGGTTTAGTAAAGAAAAGCAACGACAGAAGAAGTCTATAAATCGGGGAAATACATTTTCAGGGTGATGTATGAGCTAGGATGTGACAAATTGGGCGCCTGGTGTTATCCTAATTAATCCTATATGCTGTTATGTTTGGCACACAGGCTGTAAAGTGAGTTGGTCTTTCTGCTGATGAAGTCTATTAGGGCAGAAACACTGCAGGCTGCCAGACACAAATAATGAAGCATTATATGATATCTAAACAGCTTTCTCCACAAGTAAAATAAATGTCTTTTCTCTGTTTTTCTAATCCTTTGCGTCCTAAATGCATCTAATGAAGCTCAAACGCATTTTATTGTCTCACAATGGGGAAACTCAGTTGGATGTAGAAACCAGAATGTTTGCCGGTTTCTACTTTCCGTTGCGTATACCAGAGTGACGGCCGGGTTTTTTCTGCGTCTTTCGACCGCCAGCTTTTCACACCGTAAGCTTGTCCTTTTTAAGGAAACCCTAAATGACTGCCAGCTCTATTCGCCTCGCTGATTCCAATGCAAGTCTTGCAGCAAGGTGACGAAGAAGTGTGTTTCTCCTTACAGGGAATGATTTCAGCAGCATTCACTCAAACGGAATACATTCCAGCCGGCTGTCCTTTGTGGTGAGCTGAAACTAGCTGAATTCGGCTTTAAGTTTGAAAAAAAAGAGATGTATGTACAGATTTTTTGCTCAGAGGAATATCAGTTGGAATATGGAGACACTCAATATAAAAAGTACAACTTTTTATATCAGAGAGGCTGAGATCCCGAAACAGCTCACTGACGATGACAATCACTGGTGTTAGCTGTGAGATTGTCAACATAACACGCTACATTGGAAATATAAAAAGAAAAAGGGTCGCAGTGTTTTGCTACTGATTGTTGACACAATGACAACTAGATCACAAAGTCCAGGAAAAAGTCTTAACTTAAAAAAAATTTTTTTTTATTAACGTATTTTCCGCACTCTAAGGTGCACCGGATTATAAGGCGCACCTTCAATGAATGGCCTATTTTAAAACTATATTCATATAAAAGGCGCATAGAATAGACGCTACAATTCCCTTTGTTCCGTACTCTACAAATGTGGATGTGTAATAATAAAGAAGTGGTCCCCGAGTACTTTATATAGCAGCCTGCCCCAGTCATTGTTTCACTCACGGTGTTGGTGTTGCGATATTGTGCCCAACTGCTTTCTGGGTAACACAGACCAACTGACACGCTGCCGCCGCAGTCTCTGTCTCTCATCCCCTGACCCCCCGGCTTTAAATGTATAGGGGTTGGTCCCTTGGTAACCCTAGTCGAAGCACCCCGGATGCCACTTTGTTGACATAAAGAATGTCAACAAAACAGTCCGACTCCGGTCGGCGAGGAGAGCCTTCCATGACTGGGCCGGGGCATGGGTGGACGATGGTCACCCTTCTCCGTTTGCGCACAGCATGTTGGTGGAGAACGTGGTGCTAAATGACCTGCAGACAATCAGATTCTAGACGGTCGGTAGGTAGATATGTAAGTCAAACTTTATTAACAAATAAGCGTTCTGACAACTATCCCAGCATGCACCGCGCGCTGCTTCTTCTACGGGCCAAAATAAAGTTGCCGGCTGCTTACCGTAGTTGCTAGACCTGTTGTGGCTCAATATTGGTCCATATATAAGGCGCACCTGATTATAAGGCGCACTGTCGGCTTTTGAGGAAATTGAAGGTTTTTAGGTGCGCCTTATAGTGCGGAAAATACGGTACTTCCGTAGGTCAGTTATGCTAGCCTGACTTTGACAATCTTAACATATAGATGTGTTCAGACAATCACTTATTAATAATCACAAAATAAACATCTGAAAATATAATACTGAAATGGACTGAATGTTCTCGTCTTTGTGTGTGAAAATATTTGCCTGTTTTTTTGGTGTTGAATCCTGATATGCTAGTGGAGCTGTTGTCAGTCACTTGCTATGGCAACTGACTGACAGCTGATAGAGATGGGGAGGAAAAAAAATAATATTAGTGGATTTGAATTGTTCATCAATGGTTTTTCTTTGCTGTGGCACACTGCACTGAATTAATAACACCTCTATATCTCCAGGTTTCATTTAGTTAACAACTGTTCAACTGAGGCAGTGCGGCTACAGATGGCGTGTAAAAGAATCATCTTTTAGCACTCCACTGTTCTGTGCAAAATTTTCAGATACAAACAATAACATGAAATCTGTCTATATGGAAGACTTGAATTTATTTTGACTTTATGGTGGTGAATTGTCCAAGACAATGTCTTCAACTGATCGATGTTGCCAAGTCCAACTTTGCGGCTGGATGGACAAAAAGCAAGAAAAAGAAAAAGAGCCTATTCACAGAACCGAGGCCGTCTTACCACCCACACATTCTTTCCTTTACCGCCATCTTTTGTAGTTCCAACCACATTTCTTTGGACCGTCTGTGGTGTTACCTTTGCTCTTCTTTTATAATGAGGACAGTGATTCCATGGCAACCAGAAGCGATTGATTATCTGGAGTGTGCAGACATCAGCTACAATCTTTTTTTTTATTTTATTTTTTACAATTCATCTGAGGAGTCGGGGCGAATGCATTGGTGGAGTGGTTTCTAACAAACAGGTGCGCCGCAATCTGCTCACCCGCCGTCAAAAGACAGAACAAACCAAAGAGAGGACGACTGCTGAAAGATAAGAGACATGACAGGGAACGGAGTTTAACAAAGTCTGCAAACTTCCCCCCTGATTGTGGTGGGGTGGAGCACAAAACATTAAAATCACGCTCAGCTCCATGGGGAACACCGGATATGTTAGATACGAAGAGGTTGTTTTATAGAGATGGCGTGTTTGAGAAAAATTGTCAGTGCAAATGACGGGAAGAAAACATGATTAGACAGAGCCAACTGTGCCACTGTACTGACCTTAGTTTATGTATGAAGCAAAACTTTATAATAAATATCATCTTAAGAAACTTTCAAAGACAAAAAAGTTTGATTCATATTCAATAGAGGCTCTTTGTAAAGATCTGAATTGCCATGTATAGTGGGCCAAAAGGGTCAACAAAACGCAATAGCCACAACACAATAACAAAAGAAACTATGGAAGCTACGCTAAAGCTAAGCTGAAAGTATAATTTCAGTAGGTGTGTTTCCATTACAAATGTGAGCAAAACTTTAGCCTGTATTCCACTAATGTTGTAAAAACACAAGGTGTTTCCATTAAATAAGAAACGAAATTAAAATCACACATGAAGAAGTTTGTTCACATGATAAGTCATTAAACATACCACATCATCATCCTCCAACTACTTCCTATTTGTTTTCTTCTTCAAGGTCTGTGCTCATGTTGCATATATGATGTGAAAAAGGTGTTTCTATAGCAAGTTTCACACAAAAAAATTTTCAATATAGCCAAAAAACACCAAAAGAAATTTTTTTTTTATCAAAAATTCTTTTTCAAAATTGGCATGTTTTTATTAGATGAATTTATTTTCAAAATGTCAAATTGTGCGATTATGTGGTCAGTGGAAAAAGAGCTAGTTATTTTTTGTTGACCTTTCTGAGCCACCGTAGCCACGACTGACTTTACTAGTAACTTGACATTTTGCACACTTTAAGGTTTCATGTAAGTGATTAACACAATTAGTGCAACTAGTCCTTGTAACTCTAAATAGCAGTCTCCGTGAATCCGCAAATACTTGAGACCCGATGTAAGAGCACTTAGTGTAACTGCCTACTTTAATGGCTCAAACACCAAATATATATTTATATGAATAACTACGTACAACGGAACTCGTCTTAGCACTACCGCCGAAAGTAGTTGTCCTTATTTCCACTCTTGGTGGTTCAGCCAATCAGCGCCAAGGAAAATAAATGGCGCTCCTGGATTTGTTCATTTGCAAATGGCATCCAATGAAGTGTGAAGTACCCTTTTGTCTGGGTAGCTCAGCTTCCCCAAACTGAGAAAAATCTTATTTCTAAAAAGTAACGAAAAATCAGAAGTCCAAATATGTGGACTTCTGGAAAATATTGAGAGTTTACAGATTGCCAGTGTATCAGATGCTGAATGTTATTTACTTAAGCAGTGAATCTCTGCACACCACTGAAACCCACAGCAGGTACACAACACTATATAGGATATATTGGTCTTTTGAGGTATTGCATTATTATTTTATACAATATGAACATTACAAAACTCCATTCGGCTGAATTTGTTTTCATTGAAGAAAACCAGTTGATGGACTTGTTGCTCTTTACTTCACCATCTGTGCTGCAAAGTGTCTATGTGAAGGCTCAGTAGCCTCAGGCTAGTTTGTCTCCTTTATGCTTTTCTAATTAAAATATCAGGTTCTGTTCTGGCTTCACATTGAAGTGCTCATCGATTCTGTAGACTCTGAAATGAAGTCAGAGCCATTTCTGCGGAGCATTTTTAGATCTGTTTCAATTGTCTCAATTACAGTCTTGCCATTACATCCTACTCCACCAGTTGTACCCTGTTCCTCTGAGGCATTTGCCAGGAATTCAGCCAATCTTCATGGTATAAGCTTAACAATAAGACCAGCTGCAACAAAACATCAAAGATGATTATTACAGTTCAAGCCTCCATTCAGGTTTTCATTGTTGGTTTTGAGTTTAGAACGATTCCGGAGATTAACCTGACCATCAACACGAAGCCTGGTGGCTTTCACATTCACATCAAAAAGAGTCCTTGAGTTCCTGCTCCTCTTTGTATGAAAGCCATTGATTTTAAATTGTGACAGACTTCTTCTATATGTGTCTACGTTCCAGTGATCTTCATAAAACAGCTCAAATGTAGCCCGGCCTTTGCTTTCCAAGTAATTCCACTCTATTCAAATCTCGCTCCATTGGGCTATGGGCTTTCTCCTGTTGAGCCGATTAAGATTTAGAATTTCAACCGGGCCAATCGACGAGCAGAAGAAATAGTGAATGACGACGTCCATTTTAGAATCATACTCTGCCTGCAGTTTTAGCAATGACAGCGGAGGAAGCTAACGAAGCCGTTCAGTTCTGTTGGCCACGCCTCAAAATATTGAACTGACATTAACTGCCGCCTCGTTCGCCTCAGCTATTGTCTCTTTGAAATGAAGGACGGTTGTTTACAGCACAGTCAATTTCCACTAAGCTTCATACGCCATCTTAGCGACTGGTTAAAATATAAAATTCAACACAACCCATGGCTCCAGGAAGCCATCTTTTCTTGATTAAACAAAGTTTGGTACAAGAGGATGCTTTCTACCAGGCTACCAATGACAGATAAAACAGAGGAAGTTATCTGCTAAAGAATTGCTCTCTCTCACTCTTTCACAGCCTGAAAGCATTACAATTATGTCTCAAAATGTTGCAGAAAGAATGATTAATGATTTCTTACACCTTTTGAGGATTCTCTGACATTATTTGGAACATCCAACTGATACAGAGAAAATTAAAATAAAAAAGTTACAAATTGGGTAAAATTTTAAACGTCAACACCTCCAGGAAGCAATTGTTTCTCAACAACCGAGAACCCAAACCCTCTGAACGAAGCAAAGCGTAGAAAAAGAGGCTGGTTTTTACCAAGGTAGCTAAAATGTAATCTGGTCTTTCAACCGGTTGCTGTATTTGTGCTCAGGATGGGAAAATATTTCAATACCAACACGTATGGTTCAAGCTTTCTCAGGCTGAGATACTGATGTTACTAGTCACACTTAGATGGAGGCTTTATTAATTTGTCAACATGTAATATGAGATGACATATCCTTTCATTTTGGGCTATCAGAATAAAGGAGGTTTTTAGCTGTAATTGTTTAGTGATGCATACGCAGTTTTCGGTTTTTCACGGTATTTATGTTCCTTCCACTTTCATGGGCCAGAAAAGTAAATAAAAGTCAGATGGAAATGTTATTTATGGCGACCTACATGCCATTTCAACAAAAAATAATAAATAAAAAAAGCTAAGATTGCAGTTTCATTGAGATTGTTTTCTTGCTGTTTTAATCTGTTTAACCGTTTTTGTGCCATTTCTCTCTCTCTAAGTGTGAATATGTTCGTTTTCTATCTGATTACTGATTTTCTGCTTGATAGCGTCTTATTTGAAACCAAGCCATTGTAATTATACTCAGAGAAATGTAGTGTTTGTCAATCCAAGAGATCTTTTTTTTTCTCCCCTTCTGTGTCCTTCAGGGTTGTGTGTGCTGGATGTTCCAGACACAGTGGATAATTCCAAAATACTTTGTTATGAACAAAAAAAAAAAAAAGTCTTACACAACCAGGCAATTTAACAATGACAGAAAGAGACAGAAGCGTGTGCTGAATACTGATGGAGCTGATGGAAGCATAACGGCGCATTAAAACGCCTCAGACAGACAGGAGAACAGAGCTACGACAACTGCTGACCAGGCTCAGGTGGTTAAAGAGAAACCACAACGTTGTCCTAATTATGCACTAATATATTGGTGAAATATCAGCAGGATGCACTGGAATGCACAACAAAATTTAAGAGCAAGACCTGTCTGATTTAGATTGACTGGCAACACATAATTATCTATGTTTACATATTAAAACTGCCATACAGTGTTATTAAGATGAGCCAGCATTTTGAAAAACATGTTATTTGATGTCTAAATCTAGGGAATGTTGTGGAACATGGAGTCCTGTCGTGTCTTTAAAGTGTTTCTGCTGCTTTTGATGTGTGTCTGTTCTGATTAGTGCATGTATGCTGGGATTAAGAGTGTGGCATTCACACTGTGGCACACGGAGCAGAAAACTGTTTCAGCATCCTTCTTCGTTAAACGTAGACGTTAGCTTCACACTCATTTATCGCTGTAGAAAAAAATCAAGATACCAATGAAAAAAATAATAAGAATCAAGTTGTATTACGACTTGATTCTCATAATTTTATTTATTTTATACTATCGCATTACTGTCATAATATTGATAGTAAACTAATTATTTTGTTCTTTGTTATACATGCATGTTTTCTCTTGTCCTACTGACTTACTTGTTTTTGTTGTTTTTAAAAACCTGTTTAAAATACAAAAATACAAAAACTTTAGTCTTGCAATATTATGACTTTTTTCTCATATTTTATTTATGACAATTATTCATAAAGTGTCTTCAGTCAGAGGTTTCTTCAAATTCGCTCCGATACAGACTGCAACATGATTTCTTTCCTGCTAACATCCATCAGTGCCTATGATAACTCTTTGGAGAATTTGAATTAATACAAGCTACAACATTTAGCTTTAGTTCAGTTAGTATTCATTGTTTTGCATCTTTTCAGAGATCTGTATCTGTTTCCTATCAGAAAAACAACAAAAAAATCTCAGTTAAATGAAAAATATCTAAACCTTCCAGGTGTATGAATACTTTTGTCCTTGTCACTGGGACACTTGCATTGTAAACCTTCCAGTGTGTGTCTTAGTGAGTTTCTTAGCTGCACTGCCCATTCTCTCTGTCCTCTCTCCTCCAATGATTCCATTCAATCCTATAATTAGTCGAAACGCAACAAGCTGCACTGGCAGAAGAAAAATGTGCTCCACATTTACATGAGGTCCGACGTTTCCGAAGTTAAATGAACTAATTAAGGAGAGCCAGGAGCTCCTTTTGCTTGGGAGATCCAGGATTTAATCAGCTCCCATCAAAGCTGCTAACTAGACGGTTCCAGCTCAGTTCACTCCATTACAAACTTCCTAATCACAACAGCATTCAAATGGAATGACTAATTTTTCTTTCCATCTGGTGTTTCTGCTTCTGAATCCGACATTATCCACAAACTTGAGTACAGAATTACAAGAATGGAATTTGGGAATCTCCACGGTTCAGGGCGTAAAGGAGTAGAAAGAAAGAAAGAAAGAAAGAAAGGAAGAAAGGAAGAAAGAAAGAAAGAGATTTTTAACAACAAATTTATTTTTCAAAAACAATACTTTTCAGCATTATTTACTTTAAACATTCACATAAACATTGAATTAAAAACTAGTTTTCCATCACTCACGGAGCACACAACATTATTAAAGCACCACAATGACAAAAAGTCTGTTAAGTTATTCATTATTGTAAAAAACATAAATTCTGCTTTTACTCTGTTCTTTACCATCAAAATAAACATCTTGTCAACCTTTTCCCCCATGATTCCATTTAATTTATTTTTCCTGCTAATATAAATTGAAAATTTAGCCTGTCCAATAAGAAAATTTAACAACTTCCACTTATTGGCTTCCTTTTTTGTATAACCTGCACCAAATATAAAAGCTATTTCAGACCAATAGACGCCACATTTTTTAAAAACATCTTTCAACAACAAAAACAATGGAGAGAGTCGTTTACAATCAAGAAACATGTGAAAAGTAGTTTCTATTTCTTCACAGAAGGGACAAAGTTCACTTGTGTCTTTTTTAAATTTTGACACAAAACTGTTAACACTCACAGCACCGTGCAGAATCCTCCACTGTAAATCACTTACCCTCTTACTCAAAGGGGGCTTATAAAAAACCCTCCATATAGGTTTCTGGTTATCTCCTACTTTGAACTTATCTCTCCAAACAGTATCAGTTCTTCCACTTAATTGTTTCTTATTTAATCCTTGAACAACCAATTTGTAAAAAGATTTCCCATTCAATATGGGAAATCTTGATGGGTCTAAATCAATATTTAGACCCATCTCTGGAAAAGGATCCATAGAATCAGGGAGTTCCTCTCCATTAGACCAGTCCACCAGCATCTGTTTTTCATCCAAAGTCAATTCTCCGAGCCACCGGTCTAAAATAGTTTTCATGACTCGAATTGATTTTGTCACAAGGTGTCTTAATTTCAGAACTTTATTCTGAAGCAGTTTTCTAGATAATCCAACTTCACCTTCTAAAGCCAAACGTGCTTCAAAAAATAAAGGTTCTTCTAAAAGCCAAAACAAAGACACCGTTGGTTCCAGTCTTTTCCATTCGAAAAGTGTCCAAGCTCTAAACACACTTTTGTAAAACGTTGACATTTCATACAAATGCAGCAGTTTACAGTTTAGTAAAAACAATGAACCATCTAAACCAAAACCTCCTACTCTTTTCAAAACCATACTTGTTATTGGTTTCCAAAAAACATCCTCCTCCCTCCCCATTAGATATTTTTGAATAAACTGTAACCTGAACGTGGCAGTTCTGCTCTCTAGATGCACCAACCCCTGCCCACCTTCCTCTTTGGGTAAGAAGAGCACTGCCTGAGATACCCAATGTTTGTTATCCCAAAAGAAATTAAGCATACAAGATTGAATTCCATTAAGTAATCCAACAGGTGGTTCCATACATGCTAATTTATGCCACAATAACGAGCCAATTAAATTATTTATGATGAGCACTCTCCCTCTATAAGACATCTGTGGTAACAACCATCTCCATTTCTTTAACCTTCCCTCTACTTTCTCCATCACTCCCTCCCAGTTCTTTTTT
The DNA here is from genome assembly GCF_904066995.2 of Poecilia reticulata. NCBI lineage: Eukaryota > Metazoa > Chordata > Actinopteri > Cyprinodontiformes > Poeciliidae > Poecilia > Poecilia reticulata. The sequence goes on from NC_088839.1 coordinate 5,924,452, forward strand.
TCTGTGTTCTCATCTCCCAAATATACACCAAGATATTTCAAACCCCCTCTTTTCCATTTCAATCTACCTGGAAGTTGAGGAAGCCCACAAAACCAACTTCCTATTGCCAGAGCTTCACTCTTAGCCCAGTTGACACGAGCGGCTGATAATTTTGAAAAAAGATCAACAATTCTACCTAAATTATTCACTTCATCTTGATTTTTGACAATAACAATGATATCATCGGCATAAGTGGATAAAGAAAAAGATACATTGCACCCTGGTAAAACCAGTCCTTCATTATGTGACCTAATTTTCTTTAACAGTGGTTCAATAGACAGAGCATATAGCATTCCGGACAAAGAACAACCTTGTCGAACACCCCTTGTAACTCTAAAAGGTTTACACAGACAACCATTAATTTTCAGTACACTCTCAATGTTTTCATATAGAACCATAATCTTGGCAATAAATCCAGAGCCGAGACCAAACCTCTCAAGCACCTTCCACAGGTAACGGTGCTCAACTCTGTCAAAAGCCTTTTCCTGGTCCAAAGAAACTAAACCAGCATCACAACCCAATGATCTGGAGACGTCCAAAATGTCTCTAATTAAAGAAATATTATCAAACATTGATCTGCCAGGGACACAGTAAGTTTGTGTTCGATGAATAACTTGATCCATCACCTCTTTCAGTCTGTTTGTCAGCACCTTCGACAACAGTTTATAGTCTGTACACAACAGAGAAACAGGTCGCCAGTTTTTAATCTCCTGAAGATCACCTTTCTTTGGCAGCAGAGTGAGAACTGCTCTCCTGCAGCTCTGTGGTAGAAATCCTTCAGCAAAACTTTCTTCAAAAACCTCCAACAGGTCAATGCAGAGGTCAGACCAGAAAGCTTTGTAAAATTCGCTGGGAAGTCCATCGATGCCAGGTGCTTTTCCTCCTTCCATGCTTTGCAGTGCAGCATGAATCTCCTCAAGAGTTATAGGTTCCTCCAACTCCTTGGCAAAATCCAAAGAAACTCTTGGAAGATCATCGCAAAAGTCGTTGAAACTGTCTTCATCTTCAATGTATTCAGAAGTGTACAGATCTGCATAGAAATCTGCTGCTCTCCGCCTGATGTCGCCGTCTGCAGTCAAAAGAACATACGCAGTAGATTTCAAACCATGCATAAACTTGCACTGTCCTTGCTTTTTCTCCAATGAGAAGAAAAACTTGGTTGGAGCATCCATTAAAGCAACTTTCTGAAATCGACATCGAACTAGCGCTCCCTGTGTCTTTGAACCCAGCAAATCAGCCAAAGCAGCTTTTTTTGACTTGAGGTTCTCAAAACAACCTCGATCTCCTGTGGATTGTGCAGAAGCCTGCAACTCCACTATTTCAATCTCCAGATCTCTAATAGACTTGGTTAAACCAGATGAAACATTGACAGTGTACTGTGGACATAGTTCCTTAATTTCAGTTTTCCCACAATCCCACCACTGTCTTAAAGATGCAAAATCCTCTTTTCTCGTTTTGTGCACTCTCCAAAAAGAAATAAAAGTCTCCTTAAAATTAGTATCCAATAACAAAGCAGTATTAAAATGCCAATAGGCAGATTTATGTTTGATATTGGCAACAAAAACACTACAGGAAACCAACGCATGATCTGAAAAACTTACAGGATGGATGGTACAGTTTTTAAAAATTCCAAAATTGTGTCTAAAACTATATATTCTATCCAATCTTGCTGCAGAAAAATAATTATCTGTATTTCTAGCCCATGTATATTGTATTTTTTGAGTGTGCATTTCTCTCCAAACATCAACCAAAGAAAATAAATCAATCAAATGTTTCAAGAAAGTTGTTGAGGTTGGATGAGGTTCGAAATGATTCCTATCCAACTGATCGTTTTCTGTACAGTTAAAATCTCCACCCAAAAAAAGAAAATCATCCGTATCACATTTACATAAAACATCTTCAAGTTTACGTAGAAAAAGAACCCTCTCTCGTCTTGTATTTGGAGCGTACACATTTATAAAGACAATATTAAAACACTCATATTTTGCTTTCGCTACTAATAATCTACCTTTGATCACCTCCTCAAACTGATAAGACACTGGTAGAAAATTTTTTGAAAACAAAATTGCAATTCCCCCACTGGCCTGGTTTAAATGACTCATAATAATTTCTCCTCCCCATTCTCTCCTCCAATCTATCTCATTTAAACAATCACTGTGTGTTTCCTGTACCATCAACACATTTATATGTTTTAAATTCATTAATTCTAACATACTAACTCTTTTCTTCACATCTCTGGCTCCATTCAGATTTAAAGTAGAAAACTCTAAAATCACTCATTACCAAAGATGGAAGAAAAGCCACTAAAAGAAAATACAGAAAGTTAAACTTCAAAACCATCATCTTTGTTGAATTCTTGCTTAAGTTTCCCAATCAATTTTTTTAACCGGAAAACTTCTTTCTCGTTGTATCCTCCTTTTCTCTTATTGTTCAACTGCGATCTCACATGCGTAAGAAAACATTTTTTGTCAGGAAAAAAATCTTCAACTCTCACATTTTTCATATTTTTTGTAACTCTCAAAAAATGTTTAACATTTTGCACACTATAACCTTTCCTGTGTTGACTTAGACCAGGTGAAGAAGGATTGGCTAAACTATCCTCAGTCCAACTTTCTTCATCACCTTCCTCTTCCTCATCCATATTACTTTCTGACTCTAAAACTTTCCCTGAACATTCCAACTCTGTATCTCCTGCATCAATTTCGGTTTGAGAACCAACAAAACTTCTTCCTCTGGTGTTTGACTACATCCCTCCATCCCTGTTTCTTCAGCATTTGTCTTTCTCTGAAAAGGCGTTAATAAACTCTGGCTTTGTTCTTCTACACCGTTATCTTCCCGTCTTTCTTGTGGATCATTCGCCATTTTTTTCCCCATCCTCTGGCACATCTTTTTTATGCACTTCTCCTTCACTTTGAGCATTATTCTCAGGAATCTGCCTTTCTGTATCTCTTTTCACTACACTCTCTGAACTTGCAGCCTCAGCTTGATTCGGCAGATTTTCACCTTCTTTGTTTTGACTTCGCGCCTTATTTTCTGGTGATTGTTTATTCCCAGGACACGCCCGAACCAAGTGACCGACTTCCCCGCAACCAAAACACACCAAAGTGCCCGAGTTTACATAAATAGCATAATCAAAATCATCTACTCGCACATTAAGCACTAAGTTAAGATCTTCATTCTTTTTATTCAGAATCATTAGGACTTGTCTTCTGTGAGAAACAACGTGCTTTAACTCCGGAAATTTACAGCCCGACGGCATTTTCCTGATCGCGGAAACAATTTTCCCATGACGCGACAATTCTCTCACCAACAAATCATCACTAATGAACGGGGGTATATTTCCAATCGTAACTTTTTTAGCCGGCGTACTCAATGGGGAAACTGGCAAAAAAACATCATTCACAATAATGCCTAACTCAATCACTTTGTTTGCCTTTTCCACGCTGTCAACAAAAATGACCATAGCGCTGTTCATCCGAGCAGCAGATTTAATGCTGCTATAACCTACAACTTCTCCTACCGCCAAACTACAATCCTCTACCGTCATAGTGGGACTAATGGGTACGATCTTCAAACCATGTTGTCTCGTAAGTTTGGTCAAATCCATTTCCGGCATCTTGCCAAAAGGCAAAAATGCCGGTGTTACACTCAGAAATGTAACCAATTACACTCGACCTAACTTTACAACGATACTATTTTAAAGAACAAAACCCATAGAGAACCAAACAAAAGTAGAACAAACAAGCTAGAAATTCCCAATCTCTCAGCCCTCTCACCACACGCTCCTCCACCAACTCCCAGCATGCAGTGCGAAAGAAAGAAAGAAAGGAGAGAAAGAAAGAAGAAAAAGTTCATTTAGCTTTTCTGTTGCCTGAGTTCTAACTTTGCTACACCACATTACATTCATACTAACAAAACGGTTTTTCTTATTTTGCATTTATTTTCATTAAAAAAGAGTTATGATAACTAGATTATCACTCATATTACCAGAGCAGAAATTCTCTCAGGGGTCGGATTAATAATAAAGCAGGAATGTGATATTATCACAGAGGACGCTTCCTCTGACCCGTGCCTCTGCTGTGTCAGCTTAGTTCGTGGGTGTGGGGGTGTGTGTGTAGATGCTAAGTGTCCTTAGCCTAAGGTCCTAACCTAAAAGCATAATTACTGCATAGTTGGCAAAAGAAAAAACTATATTTAGATAATAAAACATCTGGGACCATCATGGAGAATAAAAAATTGCTAAGCAGAGAACATTTTGTATTGATCAGAAAAAAAGGTTTGTAACTTTTTGCTAAGTCATGCCTCTTGTCTACATCTAACCATATTGTTCTTTACTGCTGTAATTTTAGCCCAAAAACAGAGTGACTGTGAAAAACTTTAAAAAGAGGACAAATCAGATTTTTTTCCTCAACATTTATCTCCAGTTACTCCATCAGCAAATCCTCCAGAATCTAATTACGCAGTTTTTCACCTTCTAAATGTTTATAAAAAATTTTTAGGGGCAGTTTCACCAAGTTAATAAGTTAGTTCCATATGTTTAGTAAATAATGACTCCTGTAATCAATGGAAAAGTTCCAGAATGAAAAGAAGTTTATTTAATTAGATGGGGGGGAAAAAAATACACAAACTCTATACAGAAGGACGCCAGGCTGGGATTCAAACCCAAGAACCTTCTTGCGCCAAGGCAACAGCGCTACCAGCTGCACCACCATGCAGCACAAGACACTCCTGTTTCTTATATTACATTTTTATCTGTTCTGTTAAAGCTGCAGTATGTAACTTTTATTTTTAAAAACATTTTTTTACATTTTGTTACAGAATCTGTGAAAAGATTGAACTCTTTCACCTCCTCCCAGAGCAGCTATTGTCATCTGAAGAAATGCACTGCTTCCGTTCAGAAACAATCAATCAGAGCCAGGAGGCGGGTCTTAATGCTGTCAATCAATCTTGTGTTCTCCCTGCTAAACATGCTAATGGCAGAGAAATGCCTTACTGTTTCAGGAAAACCATCATCTGTGACTATGCTAACTAGCCTTAGCATTTGTGGCAAGCTGTGTTGAAGCAAAGGGTACAAACCAAACTGGACTTTTACCACTTTAAAGAGAAATGTAACAAATTTAAAGATATTTATGTAAATGTTATGTTATAAACCATTAAAATAAAAGCAGAGTTGGAAATACTATGCTTACAGTTTGTACACTTAAAATATTATACTTGGTTTTTAGAGCTTAGCAATACAAAAGGAGGTAGAGATTCTGAGAACAAAGTACAAAAGATAACATTGTTAGGAAATGATACAAAAGAAGGGTGAAATGGGTGAAAAGTGGAGTTTCAGGAGCTCAGTGACTAATGCAGGTTATCTGTCCTCTAATCTGTCCTGCCTGACCTGAGAGGGTGGGAATCGGCTGATAGAGCTTATAAGGAACAGGAGGAAAGTTCGCACCCTCATTGCTGAGAGCAGAGACGAAGAGGGAGATACTCAGACATCCACTTTCAAAAGCCAAGCCGGGAGGATATGGCTTGAGATGTTAGAGGAGGATTTGAGTCTTTGAAAATGTAATGGAAAAGGGAAGAGGGGTACTTACAGTTTCATTTGAACTGAGAAAAAAAAAGCTCAGGACAGGGGAACAGAATGGCTACACATAGAAACAGATTCAGTTTGGTTAGATTTGAACTGTTCTTTTTCCCGGGGTGGAATGATTATGCACTATGTACAATGAATTTTAAAGGATTGAATTAATTTATTACAGACATTCTCTGAAATTAGTCAAAAATACACACATCCACTCAGTAATATATGAGGCCTTCTGACATGCATATGGCTAGACCTAACTTTTAATGGTGTGTTCACACCTGATAGTCTGGTAGAATCGGTTCGATTGGGGATCAAAGTTGCAACATTTGTTACATTTTCAGTTACTGTGGCTTTCTTTCACATTGCACTGTGTTAAACGATCCAAACTAATTTGAATAACCTGTTCACCCCCTCACCTGTGGTGGCGCTGCACCAAAACCTAGAGACACAAAAACCTCAGAAGACACTGAACACTACTTCTTCCTTTAAAAAAAGTTAACAAACATGGCATTAAATTTTAACAGTTACAGGATTTTTTTAATGTCTTTGGTAAAGACCACAAGAATTTTCTTCCACTACCGGTAGAATAGCACATTTGTTTTGGTTGTATTTACCCAGAATGCCCTATGCTATAGAACACTTCCTACTTTTGGAGTGGTCTCGAGTTCACTTGCATCCACACCAGAAATCACTTCAACCGATTAAAGCGGACTTAGAAGGGCTGGTGTGAATGTAGCGTGATACATTTACCAACAGGACTGAAGTTGGGATTTAATAGTAGTAACATATTTTTGAGATCACTGTCCCAGTTTTGCCCATATAAAAAAAATAACTGATTTAAGCCCCTTTCACAAAACATTTCAAGGCAGAATTAAGTTGCTATTCACCTGATTGCAAGTGTTGAGTAAACGAAACCATCCAGCAACTGCTGTTGAGGTCAACCTACCGCTGTTACGCCCTAAGCAGACTGAGATGTACAGGGAAAGCAGAGGGAGAGATTGTAGTGATGATGTGATGACTTAAGTATAGCATGGCCAGCCCACTGAAGGATTTATAACAACATAAAGAAATTTAAGAAGGAAAGAGACGAGTAAGAACATCCATCATCTCCAGCAGTCACTAGGGACGAGATGGGATACGTCCTGGACAGGTCGCCACTTCGTCACAGGGCAACACAGACGCACATAGGACAAACAACTGTGCACACACACTCACACATAAGGACAATTAACCCAACAGTAATGGTTTTGGATTGTACGAGGAAGCTGGAGTACTTACAAAGGATATTACTTTGAGAAAATTGCCGTAGGCTGACTTCCAACAAAAATTTTATGTGTAGTTCATACCACGCAACACCTCTCGTCATCCCCAACTTCATATTCAAAGTTAGGAAAGAAGAATATAGATATTGCTATATGTGCATCTGTCAGCAACTTCTTACGCTTCTTATAAAAGTGTCTTCACTATTGACGGTCACCGGGGTTCCAGTAGTTTCAAGTTCAGGGACATTTGAGCTTTGCTTGCTCCTCTCTTGTTTCTCAACTTCCTGGCCAATTCCATTTTATCTGAGCGGGATGGTCTCCTTACAAAAGGTCTTTTAAAGGGATAAAGTTAGAATCTGCAGTTGCTTAGAAATAGTTCCAAAATCTACATTTGTCTATTTTAGTTCATTTTGGATGTCTGTTTGTCCGTTGCCCTGTGTCATTGTAAATCAAAGCAACGAGAGGTTAACTGGCTAATTCAAAATTTTGGTCAAGTTCATTAAACTTAACCATGTCAAACATCTGCTGATAATCTGCCGATAATCTATCCTTCATGTCTTTCCCATCTTCCATTTCCATATGTTAAGCCAGTTCATTTCATAGTGTAACACTAACTTTGTATGCGACTGCTCTTGTTTCACCTTGGTATTATAAATCACTGCTTTAATCTTCTTGCCAATTTACTTCTTATCTCTACAAAACCAGAACTGATTCCATCACTGATTCTATGATTTCTCTCTCTACTGTCTGACTACAACTTATAATTGCAAACCTTACATCTAGTTCTACTTCCAACGGAAGCCTTGAAAACACACATTATTCAGATTTTAAACAGTTTCAGAAAACTTTCCTAGCTATTGGAGTGAATGATTTGTTTTTTTTCCATTAGGTATCGCGCTTTTTATAGTCAAACCCTTTAAAATCATCAATACAGAACAGAAGTACATCTCAGAAGCGAGTGTACGAGGCAGGATGCTGCTCCTCAAAGTGAAAAATGAGATGCTCCTGTTTCGCTCTCTCTCTCTCCTACATATTGTTCATTGGCGTTCCCTCGCGCTGTGATGAAGCGGTGCACCACAATGGAAATGAGCCCCTGATTGTTCTGGAGTTTTAATCCTCCAGATTTATGTAGCCCCGAACAGCTGCACACATGGAGGAGCCATGCTCATTGTGTTGCATCTGTTCAATGGATCAGACTGGGAAGGGGGAAAGATGTGGCAGGGATCAGCTTGATGGCCAATCGGAACCGGAACATTTTAAGGAAAACTGGAGTTTTCACCATAAAGACTCTGCTGCCAGTTGACTCTTGTGCTTATTCCTGCTTATCCCCATACTGCTCTGGGTGCTTTGCTAAATGCGTGTCTAATTAATTCTTGAAATTCAGAAGCAAAGCAATAAAATGATTGTGGGCAACATAAAGGTTGTGACACCGTTTGATGAATCAATTGACTCTAATCTCTGGGTTTATACACAGCTCTTAAGGGGCTAAAAATACAAAAACAAAAAAAAAACAGATTGCTGAACAGTATACAGTTTAGAACGCAGCAACCTGTTGGCTTACCAACATCTGTGTCGAGATACTCTATCTTGGCAGAGATATGCGTGTGGGAAGCGCATCTGCTGAGTCTGTTCACAGAATAAAGTGATTTTGGACCAAAAGTAGAGATCTTCTTACACAATTCTTGTTTTTGTAGCGGTCCAGTGTAGTCGACATAGACTGAACAATGGTGAAATTCATGCATCATCTTTCTTACTTCAACTTATTATGTTAAAGTTAGGGAAGGTTTAGAATGCAACTACGACCCTTTTGTTATCACTCGTTTGATTTTTTTGGATTGGGGCAATTGGCAGAGTGGTCCCATGTGCCCCCACTCACAACGTTGCTTGGGGTGACTGAACCAGGTTGGGCACAGGTTGTGTCATGGACTACACTAGTAGCCAGAAAGGTGATGTTGCTCTGTTGGAAGTCAGATAAACTCTGCTTTTGAAACATGGTTGAGAGAGTTAGGAAATGTGCTCCATCTGGAGGAAATCAGATTTACCTCAACTAACCCAGAAAATTAATTTCATAATATTTGGCAACCATTTTATAAAGCAATCTGGAATGGCACATTAGTTCTTCTGTTCAAAATGATCAGGCTGGCAAGGTGACATGGGTCCATTGCATAAATGAGCCATCAGTGCGCCACCTGTTTTTCTTTGGACCACTTTGAGAAGGTGCACATATACAACTAGCTGCTGTAAACTACGAATCCCCTACAAGAGCTGACATTTTGGAGATACTCAGAGTCAATCATGTCGTCGTCATTTCTCAATAAAATACAACTTCAAGAAGTAATTGTTCACTCAACACCAACACTATCTCATCCAATGGCACCTGTGGTTATATGAGAAGCTATCATTGTCCATGCCATAACTTACCAGATGTAAGGTAATTTATGTTTATGATCTTACTTTGAGCGGTAACACTTTATTTGAAGGGGTGTGCATAAGACTGACATGATACTGTCATAAACATGACATAAAGCCTCTTATGAACATAAAGGAGTCTTTATGAATGTCTATGACAGTTGTTATGAAGTGTCGTTCAGAAATAATGACACTTTTAATGCAAAGTTGCTCTAAAAGTTGCATTAAAAGTCCATTAAAAGTGCCGACTTTGCATGATTTTGTAAATTATGATAGTTTAATGTAAAGTTTGTATTTTTAATGGACTTTCAATGCAACTTTTAGAGCAACTTTGCATTAAAAGTGTCATTATTTACCGAATGACACTTCATGACAACTGTCATAAACATTCAAAAAGACTTCTTTATGTTCATGACAGATGTTATGTCGTGTTTATGACAGTGCCATGTCAGTCTTATGCACACCCCTTCAAATAAAGTGTTACCCTTTGAGCTACCCAGGAAGCTACTGTGGCACAAACACTGCAGCTGTAAGAAGACTCCTTATGTGCCCACAGCAAATTCTAACACTTGACTGATGGAAACCTCTTCAACTGTCCCATAGTTAGCATCCAAGTAAGAGCAAAGGCAGTTTGTAAAAACCAGTGGGATTCTCCAAAGACAGCTTTGTCTCCTTCACACAAAGCTCTGCTGCAGCACACCGACTCGCCATGTTTCTACAGAGGCGTCTTCAGATAAAGTTTCCAATAAAGAGTGTCTCCTGTGGGTAGAGCTCAGGGAGGCTGTAATTACCTTCAGCTCTTCAAACTGTGTTGTTGGGAATTCATGGGGAAAAAAAAAAACAGACACACCGAGAAAAAGTGAGAAAGCCGACACTTTGCTTCTCTTCGTACCACTTCATCTAATGAAAGACTGCAGAGGAGGACTTTGTTCATCAAGCTGGAAAAGGGCTGTCTGTTTATGTGGCGCGCATTAAGGCAAACATGCCGCCTACTCATCAAACCTGAAAAGATCCGCTCTTCAGTTTCATTTCATATTGTGTCGACTCGCAGACTCCCAAATCTGCTCAGATGTCAGATTATGTCACTGCCTTAGAATAAAACGTCAAAATCTATCGGCTTCACGGAAAGTCTCGGATGCATTTATTTTGCATAAGTCGTGTTGTTTAAAGCAGCACTGCATGCGTCTTTTGGAATTACCTTACAACATAATTTTATGCCTTTCACTGTTTATCATAACTTTTTTTATAGTTGCCTCTGTTCTTATTGAAAGAATAAGAACAGATGTTGTGTTTTACAAAACAGGCGGGAAGTTAAAAAGAACCTCGAGTCAAAAGTCTTCACTGACTTGATTAGTATGGTACTTTCAAGTTTCACTATCCTTTTAGTGTTGTTTTTGCATACACAAACCTAGAAATGCAAAATTGGGTTGAGAAAGATAGCAAAACCCAGAAATTGAAAATAATTTATCCCCCATGCACTTCTTCTCTTTACCAAATGTAACCAGAACAAATTTCAGATCAATGCTTGTTGGGAAACTAACTCTGGACATTAACATATACAAACTATCCCCCACCTTGAAACATGGTAATGGCAGAATCATGGTGTTGGAATGCTTTTCTTCTGCAGGGACAGATGGAAGATGGAAGATGGATGCAGGATAATCCTGAAGGAAAACATTTTGGAGATTTCACCAGACTTTCTAGACATTCAACAGAGCTACAATGGAATGGTTTAGAGACAAGCATATGTGCAGTATGTGTTAGAGTGACCCAGTCAAAGTCCAAACCTAATCAGAATTTTGCCTGAGCATGAGCTTTTATGTCTAAGAATGGGCAAAAGAAACCGGTTTCTAGACTGAAAGCGGGTAGAGATGCCCCATAGGCATTATGCCAGTCACCACTCTACCTGTAAGGTATTGACTTAAATTCTTAATACTTTTATTATAATACGTAAATAACTTTCCACCATTACATCTAAATCCTCCAGGACTGAAGTTCATAAGAAAAGTGCTGCACTTCCAGATCTCTCTTCTTCTCAGTTTAGTTTGGGTCTGGAAATACATTTGTTTCAGTAAGCTAGTCCTCCTTCAATTTGGCTCTGGTTGGTAGTAGATGCAATAAAAAAGAGTTTCACATGGATTTGTTGCCTGATAAAGGGTCGACCTCAACAAGAGCAGCCAGCTGAAACATTTCACCGACTTTACATGCTAATCAATGCACATTACTGTGTATACTCAATGCTATGATTATGCAAAACTGAAACTGATGGTGGCGGTACAGAAACCTTCTATATGTATTCAGTGAGTGCAGATTTTTAAGAAAATATTGAAGTGAACATGCGATGCAAGCAAATGGCTATGTAGGAGATTTAGACCATAGGGTCATCCCAATCTGGTGTAAAAAGGGCCTTATAAGGTAATTATTTGTAGCTTTTATACATTTTACAATTGGGTGTAGCTGATTTCCAACCACATCTAAAACCGACAGACCTAAAACACCAAGTGCTGTTAAATATTTGTGACCTAAAATGCTAAAAGTCTCATCATGCTGAAATCTGACACCTGAGCAAAGAGCAGCCCACATTTTCACACATTTAAAGTTCACCCTCTTTAAGAAATGCACGTACCAAACAGCTGAACAGTGACTGTCAGCTTCAGCTGAGTCATTACATTTACAAACCAGACTGCCTCACCTTTCAGATAAAGCTTTGTATCCGAGATCCTTCTGAATGCTAAAGTATATTCTGAGAGGCGTATCTCCATCTAGATAGAGATTACCAGTCAATCAAACACACACACACACACGCACACAGACACGCACACAGACACGCACACAAGCATACACAGAATAACCGTGATGTCTATTCCTGTGAGTTTTGTCAGAAGAAAGACTTCCTCAGTCTCTTATTTCTCATGTCAATACCTGAAATACTATAATTGCCTGTTTGGTGCTTCACCAACAAGGAAATCCTGTCAGCAATTAGAAGATAAAAAAATGACTGTTTATTCATATAGAAGCCAAAATGTGTAGTTACGACTGATGAGCAGAAAGCAGCTACATGTTTGAAAACATTTTTTCTGGGTGGATCTGAAGATTGATCCTTAAATGGGTAATCTAGTGTAGGAAGAATAGATCCAGGATCCACTATAGTATCTGACCAACTTAGACCTCTTCTAGATGTCACATGGGAAGGAAGGAACAGCTTTGCCTATCAGAACCTGTTCCACTAGCAAAGATACACACCAGGTCTGTGACAGAAACTGATACACTGGACAACAGACCCTCCTGTCGGCGGTCCTGCATGTAGAGGTAAGTCAATCTCCACCAGATAAAGGCATCATCAGAATCAGATCAGTAACACTTGATCATATTCGTAGCACTGGCACCGATATGTGATCTACGTATTGCCCTTTTTGCCACTGAATTTTTTTGACATGTTCAAAATATCCATTGTAGCCTGACTTAGCTAGTGATCAAACTGCTTGAGTCGTTACATAGACAAAGCAGCATCTACTCTAACATTTAAAACACCAGGCAGATCCAGAGAATGTTGATAGGAGGTTTTGGAAGAAAGGAATGAACAGATGAAAGGACAATGGCTGAAAGACCAAATGGGCCATAAGAAGGACCGTCAGAGGATTAGGAATGTTTCGTCTTCTCCTAAACCCAAGTTAAGAAGTTAACCTCAACAATAGCACTAATTTGTTGAAAATTTCACCAACACACACACATTCTCTCGGACAGAGACAGACACACGTGTCCACAGGGATTTCTATTTGAAGGTTACAGCTCAGCTTTGCTTGTCTTTGTTTTTGCCTGTTTTGTCATTGGATGTAGTGCCACGTACCTGGGAACAGCAGTTTGAGGTTACACCTCATTTTTCCCTCTGACTACAGTTAAGCCCCATTGCACTCATTCATTATGATCAGACCCCAAGGTTTCCAAATCCCCCCACTTGAAGCGTTTTGCAAACTCATTCAGCCTTAAAACCTGTTCAGAGCTCCACTATAGTTCTTTTCCAATGTAAGCAGCAATAGATACAAGTGCCTGCTAATTCAACATAATGTTCTAAACTCGTGCACACACAGGGAGGCTGTGTGTCTCTCCTCACACCGCAGCAGAAGATGGCTGATTAGACTTGAATGAGTACCATCTGCAGTGCAAAATGAAGCAGAGAAGACCCACACTGAGTCCAGCTGTACTGCTCAGTGCTACAGAATGTGCTCTTCGGTCAAAACGCTAACATTTTTGTCACGATCTGGGCGCTCATTTATGCGACAGTGACCGGAGTCTCTCACACCGACATTTTTTGAAATCTGATCTCAGAGTGAAACTTTGGACGTGTGAACACTCTGCAGGTGTGAAAGCGAACATGACCACAACGCCCGGCTGTAGTGGTTATTGTACGAATTCATAGGCAGCTTACCACAAAAACAATGGCGGATAGCATTGTGATGTGTTTTGCTACCTAACCTGTTCAGATGAGCACAATTTCTGATAAGGAATTTATGTGTCACATAAACACTTTGTTCGTTAGACAGAGATGAGTTACTGTATACAGATGAGTTTCCATTGACCATAAAATTGTGCAAATTGAAATGAAGAAAATAAATCAGCTTAATGGAAACAAGTCAATTTTGAAAAAACATTTTTCATTCAAATGTTTTTGTGCTACGATGAGTCGGTTTTTCAGCTGTAACACAGAACAGCACTGCAATAGAAACAGTTTTTTCACAATACGAGTCACCTGATCAACAACCGGATGTTACCACTGGTGAAAACTATGAAGAAGACGACAGGAAGTGGTGGGAGAATGATGGTTTGTTTTTGTTATGTTTTTTTAACAATGTGCAGCTGGCTCCACCAGAGCTCTCACAACATATATTCATAAAAAGTTATGCGTCATTCCAATGTGCTGACTCCATATCTGTTCTGTAAAAGTACAATTTCCCCAAAATGCTACACAAGCAGTCGCTCCCAAGTATTGTCGCTCCAACGCCTGAATAAGACGCCGATGTCTCCTCTGATTGGCTGATAGATGATGAGCATCAGCTCCATGACTGAATTATAAACATATGCCATGTAACTGTTTACAAGCATCACTGCCATGACTATTACTGAGTAAAAGTCAGAAAAATGTAATTTAAAATTACAGACCATTAAAATCAAACGGTGGGAGGATGATGGTTTGATTTTAAATTAATTTCTTATTTTATGGAAATACAGCAGTTGCGAAATTGTGTTTTTCCAACATTATCAGAAAATGCACACAAAGATTTGTGCACATCTGTAATGGAAATGCAGCTAGTGAGATGGAAGCTAAGTGTCAAAACCGCATGATTGTTGGATGACATGCTAAAATCACAGTGCCATCTAGTGGCCTGGCCTGAGAACTACAGCAGACTATAAGTGCCTTGGCTGTGCCTTCTAAACGAGGAACTCTTTCCCAACTAAATGGTCCGAAATCCGAAAATGGTGTTGTGTAAATGTAGCCTAAAAAACTCCACAAACACATTCACAAATCGTCATTGTTCATAGCTAACAGAAAGGTCACTATACAAATTATTTTAGACTAAATGCACAATACTGTCGTAGAGTTTTCAGAATCTAATGTTTTGGAGATGTCTTTTATGAAAAAGAAAAAGAAAACGCTCTACCTCAGTCCCCAGGAATCCACTAAAGTATTTGTTATGTTTTGAGAAAAAGTACCCCCACCTCATTAAATACTGGATTTTCCAAGCAAACCTCAAAAACAGGACTGGGATTTCCAGGAATCTTCAAATAAAAACAAAAGTTATTTTTACCATTACAGACAACCCAGTGATACCAGTACCAAAGGTTGAGAACCAATAATAAACCACTGATACAGTTTTTTGTTTTTTACTGACTTGGTGTTAGCACCTTCCAACCTTTATAGCCTTCTGCATCACAGCAGAAGGTTAAAACTATTAAATCCAACTTCATGATTTTTTTTTTATATATGTATATATAAATTGTGAGATTAAAAGAAAGGATCATATTCTGCAGGATGCCTTGGCTAAGAAGCTCTTAGAAGAATAAGGTGTTATCCATGAATTAATCAGAGATTATTAGTGTAAGCACATAAGGGTATAAACAAGCTTTACATAATGGAGGAGTGGGAGGACACGGACTTACAAAGCAACACTGCCGGTGTTAAATTCTTCAGAAAATGGCGACCGGAGTAGAAACTTTAGGATCGCTAATGAGGAGATGAGCGGCTGGCGTGACACGCCTCAGCGCGTCTCCACCTTACATCTCTGGGAGGTTCCAGACCTGACGACATGATTTCAGCATTATCAGGCACAGGCGCTGGGCCTGCCTCGCAAAACACAAACAAAGTACCGCCATGAATTATGAATCAGAATAAATAAACATGAGAAAACGTGACGACAGCAGAGGTTTAAAGTGAGCGGCAGGTGAAGGAGCAGGAGGCGTGAATCCTACAGCTGATGACGTTCTGAGGTGTTTGAACTGATTTTCTTTTTTTTTTTTTTTTTTACATTATTCTAAAATGTAAGCACATACCATATAAACTTTGGTTTATTACATGAGCAGAATATAGTTGGCTGATGCCAATGAATGTTTTTCATAATGGACTATTAAAATATTCATAGGGCAAAAGTTAAGGATGTTTAAACTGATGAAAGCTTCAGCACAACAGATCAGAACCGGTTCTGGTTCTGGTCTGCACTCAGGACTGTTACACGGGCCTCTCACCAAAGCATGCTCTCACATTATTTTTCCCATTTTGTCACTTTGACATAACAAATGTCAACGCAGTTTTTCTAAAAGTGCTTCGTATTCAGCACTCTTTACTGTAACACACGGATTTGAGGAGTCACAAATCGAGTGTGATCGTCTGTAATTTAATCTCAGCTCTGCTCTGGTAAAATCTCAGAGGTTTGTTGGAGAACATTTAAAGAAGAAGCAGCATCATGAACACAAAGTAACCCAGCACACATCGGCCAGGGAGAGTTTAAAACAGGGTTAGATTATGAAACACACAGCTGCATACTTACCAAGACATGTTCGTCCTTCTCCACCAGGATAGTCCAAACAGTCTTCCAAAGCAAATTTGCGACATCTACGTTGATTTTGTGTGGCCTCAATCAAAGCTAAAATATGAAATATATTTGGCCCACCAGCAGAGGGCGTTGATGCGCATGGAGACTTTTTTTTTTAAAGAGCAAATTTTTACATAAAAACTTACATTTTCTTCAAATGGAATCTTTTAATGACCGTGTTTTGATTTTTTTTATTTCATTGTTAACTTAATCTTCAATACCTATTAACTCTTACTCAAAAAGTAAACCTGGGAGCACCCAAATCTGCCTTTAATTTACTAATTAAACTTGACGAAAAATAATCGATATTTTTCACGAAAAGTCTCGCAAATTCCAGTTGTTGTTGAGATAAGAAAATAAATATTCAACCTTTCCTCAGTCGAGGCAGGGAAGCTGCTTAGAGTAGATGACAAGATTACATCTGATTGTAACGGCACGATCTGTTGCGGAAGCGCGAGCCGCACCGTTAGCTCATTTGCGCATGTGCTAAAAGAAACACGCATCATTCTTAAAATGTATATCAACAAAGTGTAAACGTTGTATTTATACTAATTAGAATACAACTTGTTATAAGAAGGTCTATTTCATAGTCAATGTTGTAATTTTCTTGATGAATAATGATTGTAATAATTCAGTTCAAATATTAAAATTCTGTAGAAAATTGTGTATTTGACTTAAGGCATTTACGTTGTCAGTGCGCCCTCTGGTGGACTCATCGCTGACAAAAACTCTTTTATTCATTTTTTTCAATAAAAATCACATCTTTTAAGAGATTAACTAAATGTGTCGTCGTACTGTATCCCATGTATAAATGGGAAGCACAGATTTATTACTCCATTTTTTCTCAGATTTGATTATTGTAAAGGGGCACATACATTTACATGTTTTTATTTTTTAGCAGTCAAAGTCTAGGTAGCGAAATGCGATTAAATCGTTTTTACTTTTATTTCTTTGAATCACAAAAAATTTTTATAATTGCAATGAAATACAAAAAAATGAACAAAGAAATAAAAAACACCCCAACAGGAAGCAATTCTTTTAGCACATCTGCAAATGAGCTGATTGTACAGATAGTACTTCCTGGACAGATCGGTTGAGTGATGTAGACTTGTAGGTGTAATTGTTGCTAAAGCTGGACTTATTGATTCAGAGACGCTGAATACAAATGCCCCCCACACTAGAGATTTTTAACACAAAAACCATTGAATACCATGTATTTTGCTGTAATTCATGGGTTGTGAATGCCGTTTTAATGCTCTATTGGGCTCTAGTTACACTTCTGCTGATACTTCCAGCAGCTTCCAAGCCGGTTTTACATGAAGAAACAGAAAATGTGAAAAACAAGCCTGGAACTGACCCATCTGGAACAACCATGAAGGACATCCATTGTGTTAATGTGCCTGACCACACTCCAGTTTGTTTACATGTGTGCATTTTTGTCCGCGCCATGTAAGGCCTTGTCCCAACACTGCGTCCAAACGTGAGGACGGACGCTGCAGAGGCAGCATAATTTAGAGAACCTTGGGTTCAGAGAGCCGTGGGACACACGTGCAAACGCCCCGTGCTTTATTAGTGCAGGACGGGACAGTGAAATTAAATTCATTTGTGTGTGTAAAAGTCACAACAAACATTTTACAGCTCCACAATAACCACTCGTGACCTGCGTTCACAACCCCGACACACACACCTGAGTCATTACATCCTGAGCCAATAAGACCCCACGCGAGTTAATGAGGCAACTAGGTTTACAGCCAAAGTATGCAGACGTCTGAGCACACACACACACACACACACACACACACACACACACACACACACACACACACACACACAGCTGGGTGTGTGATGTACCAGCTGTCGTTGGCTTAAACACACAGCGTGCTGAAGAGGAAGGGAGCCGAATTTTGCCCAGCGGCATAATTGTAATTAATGGCGCCCATTCTGTCCAGAACTATATTTGAACACGGGGATTTTCTGATGGACCAGCAGGTCTGTGTACAACCGCAGTCCCCGGCATTCACTCTGCATGCAATGTGACAAATCAATACTGCAGACCTCTCAGGACCGCAGGGCCGTAAATAAAGGTGAGGAGCTGCCAGCGGGTCAAGACATCTGAGGAGAAAACTTTACTCCTTCAACTCGTCTGCTTTGGTTTGGTTCTGTTAGGAGAAAAAAGAGGCTGATACAGTTTAAAGGTTTACACCAAAAATATAGGGGTTTTTTGTTCATACAGCTAAAAAGAATAATAGTAAATAAGAGAAGAACTAAAAAAAAAAAAATCTTCTTCACATAAGAAGCTCCTCTCCATTGGTGACAGACATGATTGATGTGGAACATCTGCTTTGCTAACACCTCAACTTGGTGAATTCATCCATGAGTGTTGCTTGTATTGACGTAAAGAGAGAGAAAACAAACTGACGGCATGAATATTAATACAATACCAATCGATGATACTAAACTCAGAGAAACAGGGAAACCAGAAGACGTCTTGCATACTGAAAAAAATCATCTCTCATTAAATCCAAGCATAGCTGAAACAGGATATTTATAATTTAACTATTCTATAATGCCCATATGTAAACTGAAAAAATACCAATTTTGTAGTGCATGTATGGGCATTATAGAATAGTTCAAATATAATGCCAAAATTAAATGGGTGCTTATGGGTTGTTGTCTTTCAAGGGCAGATATAAGCTGAATTGACATTTGCGCTTTTGTACTTTAGCATTAGCTTCGGCTAAGTACCATGTTAGTGTAGTGCTTTAGCGTTAGCAGAACTATTGTTCATGATTAGCGCTTTAGGATTAGCACAATGAACTTTTTAGCTAGCAGTGCCCACCACTGTGCTTTGAAGAACAAATTTGATTTAGCTAAGACAAAGTCTTTAATTTGTAATTGGAAACAGAAGTACCAAATGCAAATGAAGCACATTATAACTGAGGTCAAAATGACTGCCCTTGTCTGAATGCTTCCTTTACAGGAATTTCCATTTGGATTTGACATCAAAGAAAATTTAACTCTGAAACTGAAACACAAAAATGTTTCCTTCAAGTCAAGTTTTCTTCTTTGGTTTCAGTGACTATAGATGCTGCTTACAGATGCAAGTAACTTCTTCTTATTATATCTTACAACACATCAAGTTTTTTGCTTAAATGACATCAAATTCATTCTCCACATTGAAATCAATTTTTATTTTTTTCTAATTTTTCAGTTAAATGAGGAGTAGGATCTGCTTCGACTAAGGAGCCCATCATGTACTCATTAAAGCAAATGCAGAGGTAATTGATATATTCTGCTTTCTCTGGGCAATTTCGAGCAATCAAGTAGTTTTGAGTGTTGATTTTACATTTCCAGTGTCAGAAACAGTGAGAGACGGTTGCTCACAAATCAACAGCCTCAGGAGGAAGTCTCTTTTTCTAAGACTACCGAAATGTCAGCAGAAATCAGAGGTTGAAAGAGGACAACAACATGGTGAAGGAAAAAAGGCTGAGAGGCTCAAGGTCGTAGGTGAGCCTTACAGACTCACCTGTGAGGTAAGAAAAAGATTATTTATTATGAAAAATATCTCTTGTTATAAGTGAAATAATCTGCCAATGGAATTAGTACTTCTTTCCCAATTTTAAGGAATTATTTACTCAAAACAAGCTCCTATATCTTGTTGAAAAGTTACTTTTAAGTTAGTTTTGTCTCATTTCAAATGTTTTAAGAAATTTGTAGTAGAAACTAGATTGAAAGTAGTTGGTAAGATTTTGTGTTTTTGCATTGTAGACAAGAACTTATAGTAGTTTCCTAACTTTTAAAGAGCAACACACATTTAAACTAAAGAAAGCTTTTTTTAATTAACTTTCCTATTCTGAAGCCATATTTCTACACCAGGGACCCAGGAAGTCAGTCGTTTCTGACCAAATCGTAAGAAATGGTAAAGAATCCACACAATAATGGGGATACAGAACAAAGAGGAGTACATTTCCACCAGAACACTCAGAAAATTTGAGATTAATCTCAGAGATTTTCTAGAAAGAATAGGAAAGTTTAAAAAGTCTACAATTTGCTAGAAAAAACTCAGACATTTCAAGCTCAATCTCAGAAATTTTCAAGTAAAAGTCTAAGTTTCAGAAGTTTAACATTTCAAAGTTTTCTAGAACATTTCAGAGATTTTTTTTGGCAGAAATGTTGTGTTTTTTTTCCCTAAATGTAAGTGACATTAATACTGTCACAAGATCATAAGAATCAGTTGGGACGAAGCCTCAGCTGTGCATTTTGTTGGTGTTGTTAAAGGTGCTGGCAACCATGGCAACATTGATTTTTAACAATTTTGTTTTCCCAAACTAAATACATTCACTCAAACTAACAGCTGGAGTTCTCCAATTTCTCAGTGAAAGATTAAGCCACTAATCTAGGATGAATTCATTTAAACGATTTTGCTCATCTCTACCAGGGAGCCAGCGTCCTGTGCTGCTGTTGCTGCATAGTTAATATTGACTCTGGCTCTTACTCCTGCCAAACAGAGCAGTGGATGTACTTCATTTTTAAAAATGCAGCTTTATTTTGCATATTTTGTTGTATTTTGTTGTATTTTCAACATGTTTTCTTCTCAGAACATGTTCGTATTGTACAGTGGGATCCTTTTAAAGGCCTGAGATGAAGGCAAGAGAGACGGGCGATGTTAAAGTCCTTCAGTCAGTAAGAGAAAACAACAGGCTTAACCCAGCATCAGAAATTATAGCGCAAACAGCACAGCAAGAGAACAAATATAGAAATACATAAGAGAAGAGTAAACATTGCAAACAGCAGCCTGCTGCAGTAATAAAGTAAACTGGAATGAACCTGATCTCAGTTTTGTTTGTTCTACATTTAAATGAGCGACGAGGCAAATAAAGCTAATCTAATCACTCTTTGGCCACAGTCAGATTTTTATTTTATTTTTTTTAAGTAAATTGATGTGATTGTTAGATTGAAGTGACTCAACCTGAGTGTGTTTCACACACAGCAGCAGTTGGTATATTATAAATCAGAACAGATGAAATGCTGTTTGGATTGAAGATGGTTGGTTGCAGTTTTCTGTTCACCTCCAGTTAAAATGTGGCTTTGTTTTAACGTACAGCTACACTGTAAAAAGGCTTCTGCAGGGTAACTGTACAGCAGAGCAAAAACAAAAAAACTATGCTTGATAAATCCACAGCAGCACAAAATCTGTTCTGCTCTTATTTAGTTAGAAAATATCTTGATTTCTCTCTTGTCCTGTTCTCTAGCTGTTCCCTCTTTCATCTCCTCCCTTCCTCTCATCCGTTGCTTTCTTATTTCACAGGCAGCTGGTTGCCAGGGTAACTGACATTAATTCATACGGCCATCGATTCGCTGCTCTGCTTATTACTATTTACCTCTGCAGGCCACTGTGTACTTGTGCATTTGAAGCTTAACTGCAGTGCGTGTGTGCGCGTGTGTGTGCGTGTGTGCGCGTGTGTGCGCATGTGTGTGCGTGCGTGCGTGTGCACGTGTGTGTTTGCGTGTGCGTGTTTGTGTTCCTCAGAAGTTTAGTCAACCTTTATGAGCGTCCAGCTTCACTTTGCTACATGAAGACAGCATGGTGGATTATGGTTGTTGTTTTTTTATTTTCTTGAATGTAAACTTGTTATAGTGAACTGGTGAACTGGTGCGGCAGAATTTCAATGTTCACTTTTTGTTGATTTTTGCTTTTCATCAAGAACAAGAAACATAGATTAGGTCAGTGGGACAACAGGAAGCAATCCGGACAAACCAGCTGTAAGTTGTGTGTGTGTGTGTGTGTGTGTGTGTGTGTGTGTGTGTGTGTGTGTGTGTGTGTGTGTGTGCGTGTGTGTGTGTGTGTGTGTGTGTGTGTGTGTGTGTGCGCGCGCGTGTGTGTGTGCGTGCGTGCGTGCGTGCGTGTGTGTGTGTGTGTGGGGGGGGGGGGGTGGGGGGTTGTGAGAACCAGGTTTTTATATCCTGGTGGGGACCTATCTCTATCTACAATGTGGGGTTATGGAGACCACTGCTTCTTGTGGGGACATTTTCTTGGCTCCCAAAAGGGGAAATTATGTTTTAGGGTTAGAGGTTAAGTATGTGGTTGTTAGAGATAGGGTTAGGGTTAGGCTAAGGACGAGAGAAATAATGGAAGTCAATGTATAGTTCCCACAAGTCATGAAAGCATGTATGCGTGTGTGTGTGTGTGTGTGTGTGTGTGTGTGTGTGTGTGTGTGTGTGTGTGTGCGTGTGTGTGTGTGTGTGTGTGTGTGTGTAGGTGTGTGTGTGTGTGTAAGGACACTCTGTTTAACAGCTTGGTGGGTTAAGGTTCAGTTATCTGCCTACAAAGACATTTTTTCCCCTCTTCTCTCTTACACACGGACGCACACCCCCACACACACACGCACACACACGCGCACCTGACTTCATTATCTGCAATCGGGATGTCAGCAGCAGCAGCAGCAACCATGGTAACAAGTAGCAAGAAGAAGACTGTTGAGATTCACAGCCACTTCACACCAACGCAGCATCATTAATGTCATTTAACTCACCCCTTGGTGACACTTTCTATCTACCCGTCTGTTTTCCACCGTCGCTCCCCTCACCACCCCATCTTCCTCCTCCTGTGTTTCACTTTTTTCTCACCCATCTGTGTCACACTGTCTCCCTCTGAGTCAGGCTTTTTTACACCAGGTTTCGCCGGCCGGTGACTCACCATACCTGGTTATTTCCTAAATTGTGTGTGTGGTTTTTTTTGTGCAACATAGCTGCAGCGGAGTCACAACCACGGGGGTCAATTAGTGACATTTCCACCTTTCTTTTCCAAACGACGGCACAGATTTCTCGCAGCGCAACACCTTCGCTGCAGTGGTGTAGTCCAAGGATGCTCCGCTCTGGGAAAAATGAAAGAGCTGCCATGTAGAAACGGATATGGGTTGTCTTTTGTTTGAGTTTTTTTCCTGAAGTTTTCTGACAGAGATTTGCATAGTTTTCAGGTTTCATCAGAACGCATCTTAAAAATGTGCAATCTGAACAACTTTCACTGAATCAGAGCACTCTCTTGGCAGACTGAACATTTCTGTGCAAAATCAAACTGACCTTAATGTAAAAAATAAACATCAACGATGAAAATTGTTTATTCTCTTAAAAACATATCTTGTGGGAGTTTAAAGTCAGATAATGCATGTTTACAGCAGATATGTTGAAAGAGAGAGAGAGCAGACAGACGATTAAAAAACGAACGTGCGGCTGTTGCTGATAAATGGAGTAACAGTGCCATCTGCTGGTCGTAAGGAGGAAACTCAGCATTGAGAGGGTAAACATCATTACCGTTTCACTTCAAGATATTTTTTCAGCCAGTGGGGGAAAAAGCGGGCTGCACAGTGGCGCAGTTGGTAGAGCTGTTACCTTGCAGCAAGAAGGTTCTGGGTTCGATTCCCAGCCCTGGTCTTTCTGCATGGAGTTTGCATGTTCTCCCTGTGCGTGCGTGGGTTTTCTCTGGGTACTCCGGTTTCCTCCCACAGTCCAAAAACATGACTGTCAGGTTAATTGGCCTTTCCAAATTGCCCCTAGGTGTGAGTGTGTGTGTGCATGGTTGTGTGTCCTGTGTGTCTCTGTGTTGCCCTGCGACAGACTGGCGACCTGTCCAGGGTGAACCCGCCTCTCACCTGGAACGTTAGCTGGAGATGGGCACCAGCAACCCTCCCAACCCCACTGAGGGACAAGATGGATGGATGGGGAAAAAAGCACACTGCAGATGAAAGAAAAAAAAAAAACATGTTTATATATGTTGGTTTGCGACCCAAGAGAAAAAACAGACTGGAGCCAGCAATTGTAGAGTACTCAATACTTTTCTTTCATCTGTAGTTCAATTCAGTATACAGCATGAAACTGCTTTTCACCTGAACCACCTGGCTTTTAAATGATTGGCTCCCACCAGGACTAATTGGAGAGGTGGAGACATTCACATTTTCAGACAGAAACAAACAAACATTTGCACTAAACTATTCCTAAACAATGTCTACAGTTACAATTAACTCAAACAAAACTAGAAACAAAAACAATCTGGGCCCAAACAAAATCCAAAATACATCTCTCCTCCCTCTCAGAAAATGGATTTTCCCAATGAGGCTGATTG
The DNA here is from genome assembly GCF_904066995.2 of Poecilia reticulata. Lineage (NCBI taxonomy): Eukaryota > Metazoa > Chordata > Actinopteri > Cyprinodontiformes > Poeciliidae > Poecilia > Poecilia reticulata. The sequence goes on from NC_088839.1 coordinate 5,948,941, forward strand.
GTAACACCAGGTCCTTGTCAGCACTGCTCATGGGCGCGCTTCCATGGCAACACATGACCAGGTGACCTCAAAGAGAGGAGAAGTGGATTAAAACAAGTAAATAAATCAAATTACTTCCCAAAACAATACATTTACCCAAATAAATTAGAATATATATACTGCTCAAAAAAATAAAGGGAACACTTCAGTGTTCACTTAAATGTTAAAGTGTTCCCTTTATTTTTTTGAGCAGTGTATAAAGCACACAAAAAACAGCACCTGTGAGGGAGGGGGCAAATCCCTCACAATATATCAAAAGGAATAGAATCCGTTACGATTGCATTCAACAGATGTATCTTTGGTTTAATCGTGTTCTGTCTGTTGAAATCAAAGCTTTTAGGAAAGAAGGAAGAGGAATTTGGAAGAAATATTCCTTCATTGGAGCTCTTTTGATGCTTCAGGTTTACTGACTTCATATTCATAAGGCTTCTGGTTTTCAGTACAAAAAAAAAGAATCAGGTGGCCATAAATACGATCAAAGACATAAATAAGAAATATGCTTTCATTTTGCATGGTAAAAAAAATGTCCCAGACCAGCACAGGTTTGTTTTTATCAGGCTCAATGTTCCGAGGTTCCCTAAAAAGATCATTTAACAAACAAAGCTCCACCAATCAGTCACCAAAACAGGAACAGGACAGGTAAACTAAAAAATATACAGTTTTTTCTTGGACCAAAATAAAAAGAACAAAACAAACACAATTAGTTTAAAAAGGCGATTCTCACTCCATCTTATGTTTGTCGGCTTGCTTTTCAGACAAAACTCTACGCAAAACTGAATTTACAAAGAGCATTTGACACTAGACACGATGATGTAAATTTATGTGAATAGTGTCGCTTCATGTGTAAGGTTAATATTTTACAGGAAACTAAAGAAAACAGAACTAAAACCAGAAATGTTTTCAGAGAGGAATGAAAAAAATTTGAGCATCCAAATTTTAAATACATGACCAAAATGAACTGATAAACTGAAGTAAATTATAACAATGATAGTGGTGTTAATCTCTAAAGTTGTGCATCATCAGCATACAGACATTAGATGTTGTTTTACTCCTGAATTTGAGCTAGAGGGAGCATAAAGCTGTTGAATAAAAGTGGCCCGAGAACAGAACCTTGAGGAACCCCACATGAGAGCTTTGATTAATGTGCCAAAATTAAGTCTTGGTCTGAGCATATCTGACCATCTCACCAACGTTTAGTTTGTTTTGATCAAAACAAACATGGGAATCAAAACCTGACTGGGCAGCAGTGAAGTAACTTTTAAAATAAGAAATTATTAAATTACCTGAATCGTTGTTTTAACAATCTTTGGCAAAAATGTTAGGTTATGTATGGGCTTATACTAGTTTATAATAAGGCAGTTTTTTTATCAGATAAATCACTCAATAATTTATCTTCTTACCCAGCTCTGATAACCAAGTAATCAGAGATGGAGCCACAAACCGCTCGTATCATCTTCTGAGTTTTGTTTGTGAATAAATCTGCAAAGTCCGAACACGATTTGCTTGTAAAAGACTTCAGGATGGACTAAAAAAAGCACCAAGTACTGATAGATAGGATAGCATACACCATTGGTAGAATTGAAAACAGGAATCTGCTGCTGTATTCTGTTGAGACATGAGAAATATACAGTCCTGTTGGCGTGGTGTAAGCCAATTTAGATCAGCAGTAATAGCATCACTTTTTCTTGTTAATGTGGTTGGAACAGCTTAAATTACTGCAAATTGGTTTGAAAATGTGCACTATTAAAACATAGCTAGAGGAAGGTCCTGAAGGCATACATTACTTTAACTTTGTAATGAGAGCCAGAGTTTTAATTTCTTTTCTTCTGCTGCAGTAGAAGAGAGAAGGACAGTGATGAATACAGCTGGCTTTACAGAAACTGCATGAACACTACAGAATCAGATTAATTCCTTATGACAAAATGGAACCACGACAAATCATTATTTATACAGTGGTGACTCACAATAAATATTGTCTAAAGGGGCAGATTAACATTCTAGTTACTTATAGTTGAAACCAGAAGTTTACATACTCTAAATAAAAAGAAAACACACATTCTCAAATCAGAACAAGCTTCTCGTTTGGTGATTTTGGTTGGGATCACCAAAATGATTTCCGTTTGCTGCATGCCACAATAGCGAGAGAAATCACACTACACTACACACTGCGTCAAACTGGGCTGCTGAAGACGAGCAGACTGAGGACATGATCACTGGAACCAAGACCTGTGGTCTGTTGAGACCAACATAAACTCATTTGGTTCAGAGAGAAAACATTGTTATCCACCAATCTTGTCCATCTCCAAAAAGGACTGAAAATCAGTGACTGTCCTGCCATGAGAGGACTGACTGACAGACTCCTTTATATTTGGCAACTTTTCAGACAAAAAAAAGAAATTTGTATAAGCCAAGATCAGAATCTGGATCCTTTTAAAGCTCAATGATTGGCCAGAAACCTACAATTGATGTTGTCCATTAAAAGGATATGACGAAAGATTTACAAACGTGTTAGGGATGTACTCTCTATAGATATTTTCACTTAAATTGTGGAATGGGGTGGAGAACCATTGGTGAAGCCGGCAGGATGGTGTCTATGAATTTCATATTTTTCTTTCACATAAATACCTTCTTGAATACCTTGAATAAAACTATTGTAATAGTAGGTCAGTGGTTGTAATTCTAAATTTGGACATTAGATGGCAGCAGTGAAACATCTTTCTTTAAAAATAGCCTGTTTTATCTGTTTACTAAATTAGACTAAGTTCGTTTTAACCTTAAAGTTATGGTTTGACGTTTTTCCCTCTTTTATTAACAAAATGTAAACATATGTTCGTAAATATGGTGAGATTCTATAAAAAGAGTCCACTATTTAAACAAAAAACAAGTTTTAACTTAGTGGTAGGATAAAAAATGAGGAAAACGTTTTCATATTAACTACACATTCAAATGAGCACACTTCGAGATTCCTGTCGACACTGCTGGAAGTCCAGATTAAGGTCTTGATATATATCCTAAAGAAAACAACAAAAAAAGCAGACATACTGACAGACTGTTTACTATGACTAATGGCATGTGGTTAGCAGTTGTCAAGGCAACTGGCCAGCCATCCGCTGGGACCTGAGAAAAACAGGAAGCAGAGTGAGAACCGAGAAAAGCAACTGAAACTGAAACAGACGTTAGAGCTCTGGATAAACTGAATGAAGCGACTGTCTCTCTGTGTGAGTGTGTGTGCGTGTGTGTGTGTGCAGAGCGAGGCCTCATCTGACAAATACCTGAACCACTCATACCGGTTACTCCAGTTTCAGTCATTACAGGTGCTAACTTGCACTGTTCAGCAGCAAAACCTTTAATCCTTATCTCAAAGTCGTGTCCCAGCCCAAGCCGTGGTAATGGTCAGTTTCCCAACAAAAAGGTCTCCGACGAGCCGTCACTTTGTTTTTATCTTAACAGCCACAGATATACGAGCTCTGAGGCTCAGCGGCTATAAAAAAGAGCTGGACTCTGCTCTTTCTGCCTATACCAGAGATAAAAAAAAGAAAAAAAAAAAAAAAGTTCAATTGTGACAGTCATAAAAATCCAACCGAAAGCAGGATAAATACAAAAACACTTTATTTTCAGTTGAACATGTTGATTCACATGTAGATTTCACAATGTTAGACAAGACGGGTGGCAGGATGAAAAGCAGAGCAAATGTAATTTTCATATTCATGGTTGGTTGTTTTTTCCTTTCAGCTAAATAGTTACATTGTCCTTTAAGAGAGTGTGCTGCTGAACATAAAGAGGTACAACTCCTTCCTGATAAGAGATTTAATGGCTCTAAATTACTCTGGACAACAGAAACACCTGTCAGCTTTCACTGCTCGTCTCTAACCGACATAAAGCAGAAGAAACTAAATCTGTGGAAAAGCGCACATAGGATGTTTCTGTGAGGCTACTGTTAAGGCAACGCAAATCGGTGGACTTTCAGAATGTTTTCCTTGTTATGCCAGCTCTTCTGATCAGCAATTTCCTCATATTTTTAGTCCCATTTTATATACCAGGAAACACCTCGTGTATATTTCTGCGTCCACTCGAAATAATTACACTGATTCCAAACACAAAAACAAAACAAAAAAAAAACAATAAAAAAAAAAAGACTGCTTTTAGTTCAGTTATTAGCAGAATTTGCTTAAAATATTACATGATGCAGGCTGGATTCACGAGCTGCAACTAGACTGAAATGAGCCATTTCCGTCATTGAGTAATAATAATTAAAAAAAGGCACAAGTATGAAAAGATTTTTGCAGTAAAGCAAGCAACAACCCCCTTTGATCCAGTGAGTCTTTATATATATATATAAAAAAAAAATCACCATAATGACTGAGTGAATCCAGTGTTACACTCTGGAGGGAGGGGGTTTGGTTCCCACAGTGGATCCATCGTCTTCCTGTTGGCTGCGCTTTAGCCTGTTAGCTGTTAACAACCGTTGATAATGGATCCCGTTTCCTCATAGCAGGGGTCGATGACTCCTGAGCATAACTGCCTCGTCAGTGCAGCTCAGTGTTTCTGTGCAGGGCGAAGGGGAGATCTGTGCACTCAAATTAAACTGCCCCCCCCCCCAGGGATGCTTTAAAAATAGAATAAAATCAAATGAATAAATTCATATGCATATCTTACGTATAAAAAGGCACAAGAGCGACTTTGAGAGGTGTAGCGTTTGCCACTAGCAGGCTAAAGCACAGCTAGCTTCAAGTAAGCATGAGCCGGTAACCGGTGTCGAGTTTTCATTTCAAAATTGATAACTTCCATTTCATTTTTTTTCATCATGTTCCATCTCATTTCCCATCAGAAACAAACTTATTGGTACTTGAAGTAAAATGGTTTAAATAATATTGAACATAACTCATGTTTTTCGTCCATTTTGTCAAAATTTTAGGATCTCAATGTGTCAGGATTAAGAATCTCATACAGGCCCATGCCTAGTTTGAACCCGGCCACATCAAAAGGCACATATCTGCAAGTAAAGCTTTGCTCCCCGTTTCTCTCAGACTCACAAACACACACGCATACACACACACCAACCAGTGCGCTGCCTGTAAGGTGCTAAAGCAATCAAAAACCCACATACAAAAGAGCTATGTACATTATGGACACCAGGAGGACGGTGTTAGTCCCCCCCGCTGTAGTAATGGCGAGTCCAGTGTCCTGAGGAGACAGATCCACGCGGCCTTCTGTCCAATGTGGGGCCAGTGATTGAGAGTATAAATACATGATAATTAATCTGCTGACCTGAACTGATTGGGATGGCAACGCCACATACCGGTTCCGTGTGTCCCCAGCAAAGTATTTAACTTGGTAGTTAGGTGCTGGCTTTGGTTAAACGTGGCGATAAGGAACACGATGGCAAACAGGCTGCATCTACATTTAGCTTGTCAAAACTAACGGACTGAATTAAACTAATCTTTGGTAAGCCGAACTTTTAAAAACGCCGAGAACCTCTCATTTCTAAAAAGGCGTGTGAAGCTACTTAAGCTGCACATAAATACCACCGGTGGCACACGGAGGGCGTCGGTATGGTCCTCATGTACCCACTCAGGTGGAAGTGGTCTGCAGCTTGTAAACCCGGCCCCCACGCTGACGGTCAAATGCTCACCGCTTGGCAGACCGGTACATCCAGCTGAGTGTCAGTCGGTCAAAAGGGAAAACTAAGAGAACTGAAGATCCACACAGGTGTTTTAGGCTCCGACATAGCCCACATGTTCTCTGGAAGCGACCGTTCCTCCTCCTAACCCCTTCATCCGAGGTCAGGGGTCAGGAGGAAGTGACATCTGAGGTTTTTCTAATGACGCTTGCACGCACCTCGTGAGCGTGGCTGCTCGACGGGGGCGTGTGAGAGTTTTGGCCGCAAGCCGGCGTCCAGCCGTCGATGTGATAGCTGATGAGGGGCGTGGGGTCCTTCAGGCTGGTGACCCGGAAGTTGGGTTTACTCGGGTTGACGAACGAAGCCATGCCGGGGAGGGAGCACGGCGGGATTCTGAGGACCGACGGGTATTCCCGCTTCCACGTCGGACCGAGAGCCTGTCGGTGGGAACAAGGAGAAGAAGGAACAATTATGTACAGATTGTGGACAATTTCTGATGCAACTGATGTGAACCTGGGGCTGAGCTGCATAGCAATGTGTTCATAACCCTTGGACTTTTTCACATTTTGTCATGCATCATAAGGAGACTTTACAAGAAGGAATAAAAAGTCGTCCATTTAGTGGCACCATAACGTGGTTTTCAAAGTTTATTTTATGAATGAAATGCATTCTACCAAGATTTACTGTGGGAATAGTGTTCATGGTCAAAGTTTGCTGTCTTGATTAGCATTTTGCACACAAAAGTTAGATTTGGTCTCATTTGAACCGTAGCAAGGGTGCATCAATTACAGTTTGCAAACCTGACCTGCCTATTTCAACTTTGGCCGATACCAATTTTTTTTTTTGTCTGAAACATTGCTAAATATAGCAACAAGTTGCTAAGTTAGGGTGAGGTGACTATTGTTAACCAGGCACATGCAGATCTGACCTGGTGGGCGGGTCAGCTCTCTGTCACAGCACAACAAAAGGGACAGTGGCTGATTTTCAGACCTTTGTATAGACAGATAAGATCGGTAGATAAGATCAGTTTCTCATGCAAGATAATTAAAGTGTAACTAACCTCCCCTGGGAGAGCATGACTTCACCCCTGACAAATTTTGAAAAGTCCCAGCGAAGGGGGTGGATGTCTGCCGTAAGTTTGGACTGAATCTTTTTCTGTGTGTTAGTCGGTCGCAAGAAGGAATAGATCAAATAATCGAATGATAAATTAAAATGAGATTGATCATTTCCACATAGGCAACAATCGTCAAAGAGATGCTCCCCTTTAACATTGTTGAAAAGCCACCATCTTGAGAAACAAGATAGTTTGCACTACCTGCCCCTTTTGCCTGTTTTCCCCGTCAAAGCTGAATGACATATTTTGAAAATCACTTTTGGTAACAGAGACTTCATAATCCATTTCAATTATTGTTTTGGCTGTTTTGTTTATTTATTTTGAATGTTTAAGCTGTTTACCAGTTCCAGTGTTAAAGGTTTCTTTAGAAATTAAAGTTGTTTGATCTCTGAGAGGTTGTACTTGCATTAATAAACCACTATTACTGTAGAAGTTGAACATGGTATCAAAAAATGATAATATTGTTGTTTATCGCAAAATGTGTTATAGTGACAGGCCTATCTGTGAGATGATAAAAGGTTGGGATACATTACTGCCCTGAATTTTAGTTTGCTGTATTAAAGTAAAGAGGGCTACATACACTTTATAGATTTTTATTTCCTCATAAATTGCCACCTTGTTTTGTCCCACTGAAATGTGCTGAAACATAATGCAGGAAAGTCCAAGGTGTGGTAATACTATTACAACACCAAACATAAAGCAGCTAAACGGTCCTTGCTGTTGAATCGATGTGTGTGTGTGACTCAGTGTAAATATTTAGCCATCAGTAGTGTGTGCAAAATTAGCTAAAAGAGCATCTCCTCTGTGTGGAAGTGCAGGTGAATTCCTGTGTTGCGGCTCAGGATAGAACATCTTGTTAGCATGTGGTGATAGACAAAAGGACAAGCAGAGATCAAACTGTTAATGTTTGACTGTGGTGGTTCCTGACAGAGCCCTCCCTTTTCTCACTCTTTTGCAACCTTACAGGAAGGAACACACACACACACACACCTAACTCAACACGTAATAATAAAAATGCTTTGAGCCTCTGAGATGCACCACAAACTCTCGTCACACTCAGGGCCAACGCTCCAAAACTTTATGATGCACACACACACACACACCCTGTTGGAGCAGGTAAAAACCTGTTTATCTGAAAACTAGTCCAGCTGCTGATTCATTCAGCGCTCTTTGGTGTGTGTGTGTGTGTGTGTGTGTGTGTGTGTGTTAAGTGTGAGACCCACCTCTTTGTTGTCTTCTGTGTCGCTCTCTGTGTCGCTGCCTGCAGTCAGAGGAGACAGGAAAACGGAGGTAAAACCACACATACAGGCCTGACAATTAACCCCCTGCCCCCAACACATACACGCACACACACTGCTGCTACACACAACTCTGAATGTTAGCTATGCAAACAACCACACACAAGCAAGCAGAGCTGACACCCATAGATCAAGCTGGCCCTGAATGACGGGTCACGAACACACAAGATAAACCGGCTAGTAGCTAGAAGAGAGGAGCAGTTATCTGCTTTTATGTAAGCAGAGATAAAAACATAAAATAAATAAACTAACAAAATGTTCTGGTAGTAGTTGGGTTGATAAAGAGGTCTACCCCTCTGTTTTCACCCATGCAGCTGGTTTGGACAGAGACTGATGCTAACAGTTTAGCATCTAAACCACAGGGTTGTTTTCTTTTTTTTATTGCTCAGGCAGAACATAAACAGCCGATCAGATACAGAGTTGAGGAAAGCCAATCCTCTGTATTGAAACCACAATGATGTAAAAGAGGTTCCCATGTGGTCAGGAGCCCGTAGGTGCATTATTTGGGCTTTTTTTTTTGTTCCTCGTAACATGCTGCGGTTAAGAGGATGTGTTTGTGTGTGTGGTGTCTCACCGCAGCATGAAGATACAGGAGAGATCTGCAGTGGGTACGAGTGGGAGGAGCTAACGGTCTGCTCCTCGTTCTCGGTGGTCACCTCGATGGTCTGGCACACGTCCGGCAGCTGCTCGCAGTGGATCAGATGGTCCCCAGCCGGACTGTGGAGCGCTGCGGGTCAGACACACACACACAAAACACACTGAGCGTGAACACAAGGGAGTCCGGCGCACTCCTGTGGCGCAGGGCGACACAAATCACAACGGCAGTACCTGATCCGCTGTTGGACACTGTGAGCTCCCGGGTCTCTTCTTTGAGCGCAAGCTGCTTGGAACAGTCAACGGGTCCAGGGTGGGCTTCAGAAAAAGTCGTGCTTGGAGACAGAGCGGCTCCCTGAGGGGCAAAGGAAGAGGAGAGGTTGGATGTAGACAAACATAACTGAAAGTATATACAGATTAGGGATGCACCGACCCACTTTTATCTAATACAGATATTGATATCGATACCTGAGGTTTAGCATCGGCTGATACCGATCCAACATAGAGAAACAGTGCTGAATTGACTAAACGATTGTACTGATAATGTACTGAATTATAAATGTATTTGATATAACTGTACCTGTACAGCTCATTTAAATACACCAATAGCTTCACAAACATGTAAAAAAAAAAAAAACACAATTTTAATTTGTGCAATTAGGAGTACAACAACTAATGCAACCCAAATATCAGCAATTGGTCAGAAAATTGTGATCGGTGCACTCCTAATATCTAGGCCTGACACAATAAGCACCAAATCAATTAATCGCACAATAAATTAAAACTAGCTCAATAATTTCCGTTTGCATGATTTCTCATTTTTCTCTTTTTCAACTACAAACTGGATGACAAAAGTCTTCAGTCAGGGACTTTGATCTCAACCAGACATTTTTATGAAGGACAATTTTGCTTACAGAGACTAAATAATTCATTTTATTTGTTGTTTTTGTTTTGTTGATATGTTCCTGTTCCAATGCAAGATGTTCTTTATCTTTGAGAATGTGTTTTGCATTACCATGCCATTACCATTACATTACTTGAAGATGATCTCAAAACAACGATATTATCGTTGTTTCATAACTTCTATGAAAATTTATCATGACAGGCCTAGTAGCAATTATGAATACTAAAAACAATGCAAAATATATACAATTATACCCTACTTTGTGCAGCCTATGACATGAAATGTAAATATAAACTGAAGTTTGTTTTGAGCCGGTTCTGTGCTGCAGGCTGTAATATTCTCCTACTGGAGCGATGAACACGGACGACTTCCTGACACCTCTCCAGTGACTCCACTCAACACCTTTTGACCTACCTCGTCCTGCATCTGCAGGACAAACAGCTGGACTTCTGCACCTCCAGCCGGGAGCTACAACAACAAAGCAGGCATGCCTCGACCATCACCCACCCAGACAGAGCAGTCGATCCCTCCCACTGTGAGCCGCTCTCTTATCTGATCCAACACAGAGCAATTCTACATCATGTGGGAACAGGAAGGATACCTGATTGTTCCAACTCAGCCGTTCCCTCCCCCCCTCCACCTTTATCTCTCCCACTTCACTTTGACCTGACGAGGCTTTCTAGAAGTGTTTTTCTCCGTCTTGGCAGGAGCTGAGGCTATGCAAAACGCTTCTAGGTAAGGTATTTCGGCAATGCCGCCAAACTGGACTATGAAAACCAGGTTTTTATCAAGTTTACATAGAGCGTGGATCAAGACGTGGCAACAAAAAAACCCAGAGGTTGTCCTACCTCTTTGCTTCCCTTGGACTTTCCCTCCTTGTCGGCCTTTTTTTTTCCTATGAGGACACACAGATTGGAGGGAGGATTCAGGAAACGTGTTTTGAGTCAAATCCAGGAGTAAAACAGCAGAGGAGGAACGAGCGCAGCTCACCTTTCTTCAAGCTCCTCTCTGTGGACGAGAGCATCTTGTACACTCTGAAGGCATTGGTTCCTTTCTTGATGCTTTTGTCCTTCACCTCCTCGATGTCAGGCAGGCTGTTCATGGCGCAGCGGAAGTTAGCCTTCCAGGTCTTTGGGTCGGGCCGGTCCACACCGGGCTGGTATTTGCCTGCAGACGGACATTAAGGGAAATACCTTAGAATGGATTTGTGTGTTTATTATTATAGCAGGGTTAGCTTAGGCTTCTATTTTTATTTTTAAAGAGAAAAGGATGCAACTACAACATTATGTGTTCAGAATGCTTTGAATACTTTTCATGTTGTTATGAAATTTGTCATATTATAATGTTAAAACTAAAGGTACATATGTTCAGTGGGATTTTATGTGACAGACGAGGACAGAATTTGTCAAATTGGAAGAAAAAAAATACACGATTCACAGGTGCTGTAAGGTTATTTTGTATTCAAAAAGAATGTGAAGAGAACCAAGTTCATTTGTGGCATTTAATGTAAAAACTCAGCTCATTTTTCAAAATATAAAGTCCATTTTCCAAAATCAATTTTTTTTTCTCCATTCCTTGCTTATCCAGACCCAGAAAGCACAGAAAATTGTATTCCATTCTTTTCAGGACCGAGTAGGAAACCCATTTCACTCTTGCGAAACTAAAGCCTGAAGGAGACACCTCCCTCCACAGTTTGGAGACCAAAACTGATTGGCTTTTACTTTGTTTTTTCCCTAAACCAATAAACATTGCCCAACCGTAAAGTTCCTCAGATTTGTGACAGAAAATTAAGAGCGCTGTTTGGTCAGACATGAGACTGAAAGCCACAGGAAAGGAGAAGCAGTGAGAGTGTGCTCCAGTTACCAGTGTGTATGGCCCATCGCATGAAGAGCGGCGCGTCTTTCTCCAGGTCCCAGCCATGACGTGCCGCATGCATCCACGGGATCTGGAAGATTCTCTTTTCCTAAAAATCAATGCGGTCTGTCAGCATCTCACTTCACAGAATGAGTCGACGTTAGAATGTTAAAAACACCAACTCACTTTGTTGACCCATTTCAGTCCTGGGATCTGACAAGAGTTGATCTGTTCCTCCAGCCACGGCCGCATCCTCATCCTTTCTACAGGCATGGTGACCTAAGAGATGCAAACAATCACAGGTATTAACAAGCAGCAGCTGGAACTGACTGAAATCTAAATAATTCTTCTCAAATAATAAGACAGCGTACCATGATTATTACTGGGGGTGCACCAATCAAATGAGGCAGAAATTATAAATCAGCCAATCGTCCTTTAAGTAGCTCTAAATGCCTGCTTAAATGTATAAACGGGGGTAATCTTGCAATCCTGTCATTTCCTGTTTGATCCAAAGCTATAACTTATATCAAAAAGCCTGGAACACTTTTTGTTTTCCCCCCATCAAAAATCGGAACTGGTCACAATCAGAGCTGGCTGCTCACCTAAAAGAAAACCACAAATCAAGAAAGGCCAGAAAAATCCTCATCAGTGCATTTCAAATTACCGATTCACAGTGATAGATTTTATTTCTAACAGCAGACTAAACATGAATGAATAAATACATATTTTTGTTTCATTTAGTTTGGAAATGAGAGAAATAAAACTTTACTCAGGTTTAAACTTTTGCTAAAGAAAATCTGATCCTAGAAAACAAAAACAAAAAAACTTGGAACAAATACAACAGGAAGCTGAAAAAAAAATTCAAGCGACAAGACAACAAATGCAGAATGTTTCCTTTAAAAACAACACAGGAGGAACATTTTCCCCAGCCTGAAGCTCATGTTGGTTCCCGACATGATCAAAGTCCAGCAGGCCCTGGTGATCCCAGCTGCACATTAATGTGGCACTTCTAGTAACAGACAGCTCCCTAAAAGGTCAAACCAGGTAACACGGCACCATACCAGGCTTTTTTAACCAGCAGCAGGCCTGGAACATCCAGCTGAGTCCCCCTGTGGGTGTCTGTGTGTTACCCTGATCCTTATTGGTTTTAACACTTGTAATTATTGTGCCTCACTTCCCTTTCTGGTCAAACATGTGAGACAAACTTCTAAAAACTCTCAAATGTTTTAGTAAAATTTTAACTGCTGAAACGACCTTTGTTCAACTGGCTTGCAAATGCGGCTAAAACACACCATCACGTTCTACTCTCCCACCAGGCGACGTATAAAATACAATAATACAGTGAAAATATAACTTATCAATAATGAAGCAAAATTCAACATGGTACTCTCATAACTAACGCTATTACTATTCAGAAGTAATTTTATTTATCATAGCTCCAACTCTGTAAAAGAAGAAACAGTTTGATAAGGATAAACTGACATAATAACAAGAACATTTAAGTCATAATATGTTCAAAATTACAGCACACACTAGCTTTCCGAGCGCTAAGTCTATGCGGTTGTGGACACGTTTATTGAAGTAAAGTTGAATTTAGCAGCGGAGGTCAGGTCAAAAGTTTACCGCGCTCTATTTGTCTACTGCCTGCCAGCGAGCTGACCCAAAAACAACGAAGCCAAAAGTGAAAATAAATCCAGTACCTCGCCGGCGAACGAAGCCTAAAAAACTACAGGGGTACTTTCACTTACAGAGCGAGCTAAGGAGCTGTCATGTCGTCCCGTAGGAAGTCGCTGCGTATGACTGTGTACGCAGCCCAACAGCTTTTAATATGCGGAAATAAAAACTGTTACCGTCTCAGTTTGGACGGCCTGTGGCTCCTCAGCGCCGCTGTCGGAGAATAACACGCTGGGCTCGAGGTGGACAACGTAGCAGCTTCGAGGCTTTAAAATGCACATAGAAAAAAAAATAAAAGAAAAAAAATAAAGATGGTGTCGGTGGTTTATTTCTGTTTCTGCATTCAGACCGAAAGCAAAACAACGACTGCTTCGGGAAGTCAGGGCGCGTGCTGGAAATCCCCCTGCAAGCTCTCGTGCTCTCGCTTCAGCTCGGTCTCGAGCGGAGTCGCGGAAGATCCTTTGCGCGCTCCCCAGAAACATACGAAGAGCGCTTACTCCGATTTTTATTTCTGCTGTTGTTGTCATCGTCGAAATCGAAAATATCTTTACGTGAACATTTGTACTTTGTTTAAAGGTCTCTCCGAAATCTTATTTACATGTTTTAAGCTAAAATTGTTAAAAAATACTAGCACAAGAAATATTTTACTTTAATACCAAAAATACGTGTATTTTTTTCAACTGGCGTAGCCATCAACAAATACATAGACGATCTTTGAACTGGATTTCATTTTCGCTTCCTCAATTCTCCCTCCTCCCACACGTACCCACCGCAGCCCTTTTTTTAACGCGCCCGGTGCCAGAAACGAAACTAGAAACTTCTCACAACCGTGCATATACGTTTGTGCAAGGCCAAGCAGCTGCAGCAGTTATTGAGAAAATGCATTTTCGTTTTATTTTCCAGAGTGTGCAACTGAAAATTATCTGTGGTTGCTGCTGTTGGAAAGGGCCAAAACCATACCAGAAGGTTTCATGCATCTTTTTTAACCGAAACCGAATGTAGATGAAGCGTACAGCTGAAGAAAATAATAATAAAAAAAACATTAAAGTACACATAAAAAAATGTATTATTTAAAAACAAAAGAAATGCATAAAATAAAATGTGGATGTTTAGATTTCAATTTTAAATGTCTTAAATGTTAGCGATGAGTAGTTTATACAAACATTGAAAAGTTACAAAAGCAGATTTGCAAAATTTCTAAATGAATATATAAAACATTTAGATTTACTGATGAAGCTGTTAGCATCCCTGATGAAAATACATCTGAAATAGCTTCATATTTTCTTCCAGTAGCATACACAAATATTGCTCCCTAATATATTAGGAGATTGTAAGAACAATCTGATCAATTGTCAGTATCTTTTTTTATCAACCGTTTATACATGCAAGACAGTATTTGTTTACCCATAACATTTCACAAAGTTGGAGAACATGCAGAGATATTAGTTATCCTTTTTGTATATTTAGATCCTGGGTCCTCTTTTATGCTACATCAGAATATTTTGGTTTAGGTTTAAGGACTGAGATTTCTGGTTTTCATCAGAAAAACCATGTTGTCTGATGAACCATTTTAATGCTGATTTGGCTTATGGTTCATTAGTTGAAACACACATTTTTGGTTTTTAGACAAAGAAACAGGCCCTGAGCACCACAGATCATCTGCTCTACTACTAGTGTTTCCTTCTTTGTTGTTGTTTTTCCATTTTTATCTTCTTTTTAAGGAAAGCTCAATTATAGGTGAACATGTAAGTTTCACAATTGAAGTCCAAACAGATTTATAGTAAACTCTTGGTAATTTTATATAGATTGTAGATAATACACATTGTGCATACTTTCTGTTTACGCTATACAGAAAACAACATGTTTCATTGAGGAACGGAAAATCACTGTGTTGGGAAGTGTCAGGTACCAACTCTGTGTTGTTTTACTGCTTCGTTCGCCACAGGCAGGGATTATCTGTTTGTGCCACGCGTGTTCTGCAGGCGATACTCGGGGCGGGGTGCGGTGAACAGACGGGCACAGTTTAAACATCAACAGGGAAAGTTTGGTCATCTAAGCCTTGCATGATTTAGGAGAGGAGGGGCGGCAAGTTATTTACAGTATTTGGCACGCTGCAGAATTTTACAGGGCATATGTGAGTGTGTGAAGAGGATTCTGAAAGTATAAAAAACTAAAACAACCTCTTTTAAGGGTTAAATTTTAACAACCGGTTGAGTTCCTGAAACAAGTGAAGACCTGCTCTAAATCTTCCAATAGCTTCCTCTAGTGGCTGCAGGCTCACATTGATTATTCATTTAGTTATTTACTATTTCTCAGGGAATGCAAAATACACCCATCTTGTTAATCACATTTCATACACGTATTAACAAGTACAGTGCAGTGGAGTAAAAAAGTGAGGTATGATGTACCCATAGGGGTGCTGCGCAAGAGGGGGCGCCAGAAAATGATGGAAGAAAATTTGTTTTTAGTCAAGAACAAGCTTTTATTTATGTATTTACTTCTTCATTTGATTCGTGTTGTTGTCTGGCGACAAGGAGCTAGAAAACTCTGCGTCTAGCTCTTTCATATTTTAGCTGGATCTTTATCCATCCAGCTAAAGATGGAGAGGCTGAAAAGAAAGTACTGAGGGCAGAAAACAAAAAACGGAATACGAAACAAGGATAAAGATGTGGGAATGTAAAAAGATTTTCAAAGTGTTTGACGGACAGCAGGTAAGTTATATCAATCAGTCTATCAACAGGTGGCTTCCAAATATTCATGTTACCAAGTTACTAGTAAAATGACATGTCATCTTCCAACGGTGTTCTGTGGTTATGTAATGTGTTCCTATACAGCTCAGAAAGTAGCTAGCTGGGCCCGTGCAGTGCTAATTAACATACGGATATTTTACCACAAGAATTATGTGGGTTTGGATAAAGACAGCCAAGCAGACTAAGGCTAAACCTTACAGCTCTGTGAATTTTTTTTACCCCGTGCTGTTTTTGACACATTAGTGTGACAAAAACAGAAAAAATAGAAACATTTTCCCATAACTGTAATGAATTCATCAAAAACTTGAAAGAGAACCTCATTGGGGTCTCAGAACACATTACAGCATTCTCTGGTTTAGAAACACAGCAAGTAAAGAAAAACTAGCTAACAACGTTAGCTGATTGACTGAATATCTTAAATAATCCACCTAATTATTACAGGGAGTTCCAAAATCTCCTCAACAATGGAAAAAGAATTCATTTGATTAAAGTGAAAGGCAGCTGAAACTCTGCGCTACATGCTAACGGAGTCATATTTCTGGAACAACTCAGAGCTGAAATATTTGTTATCAGAACAAGTCCGTTCCAGGAAGACAAACAGGGTAAGTGGAACAGCTGGAGTTCTCAGAAACTGTGTTCCGGGATGTAGCATGTCCCGACAGGTTTTTGGGAAGACTAAATGCTTCTGAAATGTGTTATGAACTAACTTATTAGGAATTGTGTTTATTGGAATTGTGAATTGAAAGCAAATTGCTGTAGTAAGGTTTGTGCTAACTTATTCAAAGGACAACTATCTGATTTAGATGCGACGTGATGGATTAACCTCTGCTCTCTAAACGTCTCAATAGAAACAGTTGCCAGTGTGACTCCATCTAACAGTATTTATCTAATAATCTAGAGTTATATTTTTTTGTTTATAGCAGTATTGAAATCAGTAGTAGGATTATTAAGTGGCTGATTCTATCATTCTAACAATACTGTCTGGGACTAGGGAGATCATTAATCCTAACAGTCAGAGTGAAATTGTATTCAAATCAAAAGGGATATATCTTTAAGAACCTGGAACATTGGCTGTAATAAACCTCATTGGAAACCATAAAAAGTTCATCCTGGAAGCCTCTGCCACTAAAGCCGAAAACCGTCTCCCTCTTGTGTTCATTAATCAAAGTGAAAACAATTCTACAATAATTTGGAGAAAACAAACACATTTTAATGACAAAGATAACCCGAGTAAAAACAAAATACAGGTTTTCAAATTATTTTATTTATTAAGAGGGGAAAAAAAACTACAATGACCACATCTCTGTGTGATAGATGTGAAAAACTTATTGCACCCCAAATCTAAGATCTGAACGGACATCATCATTTTCCTCATTGTCCTGCTACATAGTAGTGTCCATAAGTTTTAACAGTAAGAACTGATGGTCAGACAATCTAATTAAGGATGTTTTGGTAGAGAGCAAAAATTCATGATTCTATCAAATTCTGGAAGTTGTCCTGGTTCTGAAGAAACAAAACTGCCCCATGCCATCACACAGCCACCATCATATTTCACAACATATTTCACTTAGTCTGATGTTCTTTTGCTGTTTTAGTTTTACTCCTGATAGTGAACCGCCTCTGCACAATAAGTCTAACAGTTTCTTAAAAAAAAAACATAGTTGATGTGATTTTTCTGAAATCTGCAGTTTCTTTTACAAAAACAGTCCAATTCTGTTTTTACTCCAAATAAAATAATAAATGCTAATGAATGCTTTGAAAGTACTTTCTGAATCCCAAAGGTGAACACTTTATGAACTCATTTAGTAGGGAAGTAAAAGTCTTTGGTGAGCATTGACACAATAGAGGGAATTTGCTTTTTTCCATTAAATCCAGGCAAGTTGGAAGCAGATTCAAAGTAGAACGCCACCTTGTGGTTGACTCGCGTCATGATCTGCATCAGCTCCAGCTGTCCACTGAACTTACCCAGACTTTCACACAGTGACTGTATGAACCAGGAGCCGTTACTGGTGTTTCTCCAAGAGTAAAAGCCTGTCGGGTGGAGACGGGTTAGAGAGGAGATTCAGGTAAAAACAAATCAGATGGAATTTGAAGAGAAATCCAATCAGAATCAGTTACCTGGAGCAGTAGAGTACGCATACAAGAAGTCTGCCTCCACAGGAATCTTTGCAGACGTTTCGTCTACTACAGAGTCCGTCTCTATGCCATGGTCAAACTCTGAACCTCTGCACGCCTGGGACGCGAAGAACAACGAGGTGAAGGAGATGAAAAACAAACCGATTCACTCAATTCCCCCCCCAAACACCCACGATAAAAAAAAGCTTAGAATGAAGCAGCATTTTCAGCTAATGAACAGTAACTGACCTGTATGAAGAAGAGCTTTGGTTTCCCCACCAGACTCGTGCAATGATGTCCTTTAATGCATTTGATCAGCGTTTCAAGCTTTTTGAACCCATCAGTGCCGTAAATCACCTCCTGGTCTCCGTGGCTGAGCAGCACACACACAAACGAGGCGTTCTGACTGTGGTCCTCCTTAGCCACTGCACACAGAGTGACACAAGCCCTTACACCAGGGCTTTTCTGTATATTTGTGAACCGAATGAAAGCCACACCTCTGCTGATTGTTACAAACTCATCTGTGTGAAGGTCTGGTAAAATGAGAGTTTGAGGTTCTTCCTACCACTGATAATAGTTAGCGGCGATTGTAGCACGGGCCATATTTTGGCGTTGCTGGCAGGATGAGGAGGCCTGGCCATACGGTGGAGTTATGCTGTTAGTCAATAGATGGCAAACTATTCTTGTTCTGACATTTTATTTCTTCGTCAGTACATCACTGTTATTATTATGGCATTAGCATGAACTATTGACAGCGTCTTGACAGACGTTTGCAACAAATCTGCTTATGGTGTAAAGTCAATATTTACAGTGTTTATTATCCAGTAATTCACTCCAATGTGGTGGATATCAACTTGTGAACCAAAGTAAGACTGGTGGCTACCCATCCTGATGATAACTGATCATTTGCTTCAATGTTTCCTTGTGCCAGGGATGCTAAAGTACCTGTCTGTTTTTCCTCTGGTCAAAAACAGTTTTAATTTCTGTTTTTATTATTACAATGAATAGTACCCACGGTATCGTTTCTGGATTTAAAAGCCAGACATCCTTACCAGTGCCCCACATTCTTTTAATTCTGTCCAACATAAATTTGATATAATTTCTCAGAGCTTGTAGTAAATCTCATTCATCTAAGAATTGAGTGCCTACATCACCCTCCAACATGTCTGGGCATGCCACTGCCTCCTGCTTTTTAAAAACTGACCTCAGGTTCCCAGTGGGGATGAGATCTGGGAGGTCAAGAATGTCTGCGTTCTGCTCTTTGAGTCACTTTGCTATCTTTCTTAACTTGTGACACGGTGCTTCATCACGCTGGAAAATCCACTGTTCTTCACCAAAGCGCTCCAGGGCTTGTGGGCGAAGCTGATCATGGAAATTGTTCTGATCCAGCTCCTTGTTCAGAACTGTGATTAATCTCAATTCCTTGAATAAAAGGCAACCCCACACACTGATTGATGAGAGATTTACCAGATAAATAACTTTCTACCAGTTTTGTAAGTCATCCAGAACCTTAGTCTGTCATGTTTGCCGTAGAGAGAAGTAGCTTCTTTGAGGCTGTTTTTGTAACAAGGCCACAGTCCAAAATGTTCCCACCAACTCAGCACTAAACAATGTCAAAGCACTTTCATATGTCTTAAAAAGCAATTATTGGCGTAAAATCTAAAAAGTTTAGTAAACTCTGGAATAGATGGTCTAATAATGAATCACCTAAATTTGAGAATGACCAGGTAAGACTCAGTTGAACATGGAAGAACGTTCTTTGGTCAGACAGTCCAAAACGTCTGAGCAATAAGAACATACCCCGATGAAAACAATTCCTCTGACTGATTGTGAGGTACGAGGACGGTGCTGGAGTCTCAGTGATTTAAACGAATTAGAGTTGATCAGTTGAGGTGCTGCAGTTACCTGCATCCATCTGTTTCATCATGTTATCCACGGTCTGGTCGTTCAACAATCTGACCTTGTACCCCAGTTTAACGAATGTCTTAGCAACGTTAGCAGCATCAACATCGGTTCCATCTCGGACGCTCATTCCTGAAGGAAGACAAAGCGGAAATCTGCTTAGCGTCTGGATGTTAGCTCGACAAAGCCAGTGTGAGATCTGTGGCCTGCATTTTATGACCAATGAAATCTAACATTTTAAACCTTGCAGAATTTCCAAACACACCACAACAGGGTAGGTTCACACACACATCGGGTTTTAATGGATTTTATCAAATCCGTCCTATCGAAGGCTTCTTTTGTTAGAGCAAAGAATGAAAAAAAAAAGAAATTAATGAATCCAAGCAAGAGCAAATATCTATGAATTTAAAATAAGATAAAATGTGTATGTTTTAACACATCTTTAACTACTTTTTCCATCTGCTTCCAAAAAAAGCAGATTTTTAAAAACATGAACATCTTAAAGAGAAGTTGTTCTTCGGTCATATTTCTGGCTCAGTTCATACATTGAATGAATCAGACCAGTAAATCGGATCCCTTTGTCTTCATTCATAAAACAAATTTAATTTATCGACTTGTGCCTAGACTCTGAGACCATATTGGGCAGTGTGTGAAGGGTTTAAGAAAGTAGAAGCAGGAAGAAAAAATGTTAAATAAAACAAAAACCTTAAAGAAGATCTGACTGATCAAGTTATGTGAACTGTGTGGCCTTGAATGATACATTAATGTGTAGGCCCAAGTTAGGTGAATAAATGAGAAGAAAAAAAATGAACCAATGAATTAACTGATAAATATAATATCAACATATATAAACACAAATAAAACAAGACATTTACATAAGAAGATCATAATAAAACCTGACTTCTTGACATAGTAAAAATAATTTGTAATGATAACAGGGGTAGTTTAGAAAACAATCTATGGTCTAAACTATTAAAGAGGTAGCTTTAATTAGTAATAAAAACTTGTCTAAAGCTGATATGTGTTTAAACGTCTGGTGATACCTGAACAAAAATAAACATAGCTCAATATTTTTGTTTTGGGGATTTAATCTGACCAAAATTAAATAAAAAAAAAGAGAGAAAGAAAATCAAAGTAAGGTTTGATTACTTAAGAAAAAGTATCCTTTTTATTGACAAACATCATGTTCTATATCACGTTAATGTGAAATCTTACCAGTGCGTGCGTCAAAGTTCTTGTTGTTGATAATGAGGCAGACTCCCATGCAGGGGTAGTCCGTTCGGTAGCGGTAAATGTCAGAGGGAGAACCTTGACTCCCTGAGCTGTTCTTCACCTTCTCATCATCACCACCTGCTGGAGCTTTGCTGCTGCTGCACACATGGGAACACAGACTACTGAGGATATTTCACTCAAACCAGAAATACTTGTTCATCAGCTAAACTCTGAATAATAATTATATGACAGAGTCAAAATGGCTATTCAACCTAGTTTAACATGTGAACAGAAGCAGGATGTAAAAGGTTTCCTATCAGATGAACTTGGTTTTTGTGGAAAGCAAAATGAACCTTCTTGTTTGACAAGCCACTGGTAGCAGTTTACATTCACAAAGGGGAAGGAGGCCTGGAAAAAACAAAAACAAAACAAAACAAAGAAACAGTCACTACCTTTTAAGAGAGAATTTTGAGACGTCCACAGTGTCCTTAGCCTGGTCTTTGTCTTTGCCATTCTCTGCCATGTTCCTACAGACATTAGCAGACAAACACAGCAAAGGAGAAATCAGAGCAGAAGATAAGGGACAGCATCTAGGAGTATTATTTCCTGCTGCAAAGCAGCGCCTTTCAAAATCACTCAAGTTTAACTATCTTAGGAACGGAGAAAATTCCCTTTGTAGCTTCTGAAGCAGAATGTTCCAGACAAACGTCACTGGGTTTCATCAGACAGAGCAGCACAAAGTAGAAGACCATTATGTTATATATAATGGAAACTAGTTTAGCATAAGTCTGGTGCAAATAATCTTTTATTAACTATTTAAGTACTATAAAAATGAATGAAATTTGAAACAGATCAGTAATATGCATTATATGTTTATTCCCTTTCACTTTGAAACACCTTAATAAAACCTAGTGTAGCCAACGGTTTAATATCTAAAGCTTAAAGTCCGTCTGTGTGTGTACACCAATCTCATTGTAAATGCAGCTAGAAAGTCCTGCAGATTCCCACTAGATGTGGGAGTCCAGTCAAAGCCCAGATTTAGATCCAGTCAGATACAAGTCTTGAAAAAATACTGTTCACAGAAGTTCTCCATCCAATTTAAACTTGAGAGAAAAAAAGAAAAAAGAAGCAGCTACTAGAAGCATACCCCAGAAAACATTAGATGTAGGCGTTCTTACAGCAAAAAGGTGCTTTTACAAATGACTGATTTGGAAGGGGTCCAAATACAAGCTCACACTTTTCAGATGTTTTCCATGCCAAAGATATGTTTGAAAACTGTATCTTTCTCATTCTGCTTCACAATTAGGCCTATTGAGAAGACTTAAGATATATTTTAAAAAGACTTCTGACTCATTGTTCTTCTCCGAGATCCCAAAATCTCCCAAGATCCAAGCTCCCAAAATCTCCCAAGCGGGCCAAAGTGTTCGATGTCACAGAGTTTCAGAGTTTAATCAAAAACAAAACAAAGCATGAAAATGACATCAGAAAACTGCAAAAAATCAGAAAGCATACATTCATTTACCTGAGACAAATAGGATAAGGGGAAAATGCCAAAATAGAAAAAAAGCAGAGACACGTCTTTGGAGAGTGCTCATGCGTTTTGCAATCTGATTCGTTCCTCTGTGGCGCATAGTTTTATCCAAAAGGGTGTTTCCTTGTTTCTTAATTTATGCAATTATTCAATTATGAAATTATGGCGTGTACTCTCCTTGTGTAGCTGAAACCAGTTTCAAATTACTAAATTGGGACATTTTATTACCTTCTAAGATCTGTTTAATTTCAGAACTACAACGCTTCTCTCTCTGGACAAGGGAGACCAACGGTCATTTTAGAGGAAGCTTTTCTCATGCGAGTTTGAAACCTGGACTTTCTCCCAGTTCTCCAATTGAACAAAAGATTCTTGTTTTTAACCAGAGTTCACCAAAAAGTTATCTTATTTTATTACCTCGCCGAACAGCCATCCAAACACAGGTCTTTGCAATAAATTTAACAGTACCGCTCAGAGCCTGGGACCAAGCGATTCAGACTTCTCCATCCTCTTAGATTAAAGCACCAATTTGAAGAATTACAACACTTATAGAGTATTCCTGATCATTTTCAATAGAAAGACATTCATTCTAAACATTTCCTAATTAATGTTCCCTTAGTTTTGATATGTTTGGCTGATATTACAGTTTAGCCTAGTTTAGACACTACTAGTAGTTAATATAAAACTACAAATTAAACTATTCTAATCAACACATGCTGTTAATAACTAAGAAAAATATCCTACAAATAAAATTACAATTAATAAAAGTATTATGTGCTGTCAGTGTGTTTTCCTCAAGTTTTTAGTGCTTGACTTGTCTCCGCTGCCTGCTGCTTGTTACACTTCCTGGGACCAAAGGCGTGGTTCCCCCCTGATAACAGCCAGTCTCTCCTGCAGGCTCTTGTCTGTGTTTATCAGCGTCGCATCGCGTTTTTTGACATTTGAACGTGGATCATTCAATCAGGTATGCGGAATGGTCTTATCGCTGTAAAAGATAACTTCGTAATTGTTTTTAAGTTACCCGGTGTTTCGGTATGAACCTGACTCACTGACGTGACAAGGGATTTTCTTGTGTAATCCGCTACAGAATCTCAGTTCAGGAACATTAACTTTTAAAACAAGACACAAGCTGCAGAAACAGTGTGGTTCCTCTGTGGAGCTGTCCGCTTTATTAAAACCGAAAGCATAGAGTTTTTTCCACACATTTCTTTACCTGAAACAAATGGGTCAAGGTTGGCAAATTGAATGTGTTGCTCGGAATTTCATTAATGCTCGAAACCAAAGTAATAATTGAAACCCTAGCCATTTACAGCTCTATACAAACAACAAATGTTAAGTAAAAAACGAAAATGAAAATAATTTATCCAACAGGTGTGAATCACTTTATAGTTGTGTAATTACACCCAACCCAGTTTACAGTAAACGATTGTATAACAAATGGGGAACCATTAACATTACTATATTTCGGCGTCATACTTGTACAAGTTAAAACAAATAAGGAATTAACAGCTCATTGTTAATTCACCCTAAAATCCTTGTCCTCGCGAGGACCCCGTCACATATGACAAGGCACTCAAAAAGACCAAACTATCTGGAACACCCACCTTATCGATACAGCTGGAGCAAACGCGACACACACCTCAGAGGTTTTCGGCTCTTTACCGTGAATAACAGCAACAAACTCACTATAGTCACCTTGAACCTACCTTTTTGTAGAGACGTGTGGTAGAAGTGCGTAATAGAAAGTGTGAACTTAAGACATTATAGCTTTTTTCCCTCGAGGGTATGAACCTGACACTTTCAGCCAATCAGAGACGCTGCACCAGTTTGTAGGCGGGTCAGTAAGAGACTGACCGACAGACGGAAGCTGATTGGCTGAGAAAGCTCTGGTTAACCATGATTTAACCGAGCAGTTTCAAGTAATTTTACCTCTATATTCTTATGCCATTACTACTAATATAATTAATGACAATAAATCCACAGAAATATATCGAAAAGCCACATTTATTGAACATGTTTATCTTACATTATAGTTACATACACAAATGCTAAGGAAAATCTCATTATTTTTGAGCCGTCTTCTTAGCCTGGACTTCACTGGGAGGATGTTCTGGTCTCTGAATGAGCTTTGTTTCCAACAGCAGAGCCGGTAAACTGGATGCTCCAAACTGCAACAAAAGAAATAAAATGTTACCGTCACTTATTCCTCAGATATGAACATGCATTGAGATAAAAGGCAGCTAAACATAAAAATGTTCCTTTCCTTCTGATGACTTTAACAAAAAAAATCTAGTGAATGCTTCACTTTTTGGCAAGCGGGCTTAATAAGTAATGGATTATACTTCTTATATATATATAAGAAGTATAATCCAAAACTGAATGTTTCAGTAGGACAAGGGTGAAAAACCCCCAAAGAAAATATGCATTATTTGACAATTACTTTACTAATACCCCTAATAACTGCATATTAAACATTTCAGAGTGAGAATACGACACTGTCCTAACAGCTGACGTCTTCACCACAGGTACTAAAAATGTGGTGGTCACCGTTTTCACAGAGTATCTAAATCTCAACATCTATAATCAGCATCCTGTTGCGTTTGTACCGTCTCTTTCTCAGCGGGGTGCTTGTGTCGGTGGGCCAGGTAACGAGCGGTCAGCTCCCTGACGCCGTGGAGAAACGCCTGGCCTCTTCTGAGATCGTCCAGTCTCTGCTGGAGCTCCGCTTTCTCCTTCTCCAACAGCCACAGCTGCCTCTCTGCCCTGCATGACCAAACCCCGACAAGAGGAATTCACAAACTCTCACACTGTGCATAACTTCCCCTCAAAAAACGACACACAGAGAAAACATCAGATTACCAAATGTTTGTGGAGAAGGGGGAGCAAGTTGCTTTCCTTTGTCCTCACCTCATTAGCTCGTGTTTGGCGTTCAACAGTCTCTGAGTCTTTGTTCGAATCAAAGATCCCACCTGCCGAAACAGAAACCGCAGAGAACCCATCAGCTTGTTACCAGCAACCCTGCCTCTAGATGCTAGCCGCTATAGCTGGAGCTGCTGGATTTCACTCTGGAGAAACATGAATGTTACCTTTATGTTTTCTCTTTTCAAAGACCTGAGGTCCTTCAGAGATGAGATCTGAGGAAGAAAAGAAACTCAAAGAATGCATCTGATATTTTCATAAACCAGAGTCACATTTTTAGATTTATTGGTCAGATTTAGATTCATTTCAGCATCTGAGTACTCAAATGAGTGTTTTTAAAAAACTAAGAACGTGTTAAATTCTGACTATGACAAGCTAATATGCGTGTACTTCTCCACTGATTCAGTTATACTTCCCACAATCCTGTGCTGCATCACCACCACTGTCACATGACCAAAGCTCCAGAAACAAACAGCAACAACATAAAAATAAATATTGGTTGTTAATAATCGGCCCGGTTTAATTTAGTGAACCGATATTGATAAGTTAAAAAAATAACAAGTACTGTACGATACCAATGTTAGTGACAATACATCGTACATCTCTACTTCTGGCATTCTGGTCACCCAGAGTAAACTGGAGTGTTGCCATGGAGAGGGTTGCTAGGCTTCCTACTAGAACCGCCTTGAATGAGCAATAGAAAGTGACACTTCTTGTCACGAATAATTTTGCTGGACGATAAATTGTCCCACAAATGATTGGGATAAACGATAAAATTATAATTTTGAGACCATTTTCAACTAATATCTTGATAACTGCATAGGAATGCAAGTACACCATGGTATGTCACGATTACAAATGTTGCTAGACGATATATGTTCTCTGAACATATATCGTCCAGTGATAACACGTCGTTTTGACACCATTTTCAACTAATCTGCTGACTGTGGCAGATTAATGCAAACTCGCCTGCTCAAACACTAAGAAACTTTAACTTTATAGAGCACTCCCATCTGCAACTGGAAGACATTTTAAATATCCAAAATATAAAAAGACAAACAAATAAAAACAATAAATAAGAACCAAAGTGCTTGAGCGTGTAACAGAGCAGTGGTGTCGCAGGGCGAACCTGTTCCTCTAGCTGAGCCTCCACATTGTTGGTGAAACAATCAATGGACTCTCTGACTGCGGCCGACTCCACAGTTTCCCTGGAAACGAAGTGAAAGTGGCTTTTGACGCAAAGTGCAAGAGTTCGTTTGCAGGTTGCTCCATGTGGGTGATTTTACCCGTACTGCTGGCAGAAATCCAGCACGGCATCCAGCACCACCTCTAACTGGGATCCCCCCCGGCCGGCGCGCTTCTTCTGCCTGACGCCGCCGATGGCTTTAGCATCTTGAGCTGCAAATATTCACATCTAAAGCTCAATACAAGCACACAGGAGCATGAAAACATTTTTGTTTTTACTTGAAAATCTTCAACATACTCTTATTTGATGACGACTTTCTTTCCAAACTGAGCCGTTTAGTCAGGCGTTTAGTCGTCATTGGAGTCGGATTCTGGAAAACGACAAACAAAAAATGGAAACAGTCATACGAATGTTATGCTGCTGCTTTCGTGCAGAACGTGGGTTCATACCCAAACGCTGCCTTCATCTTCTTCCTCATCGGAGGAAGGGAGCTTCCTGCGGTTCCTCCGGACTCTATTTGAGTCAGATTCCTCCTGGAGAGAGACAAAAAAAGTTGTGCAAACAGCATTTTTTCTCCAGATTCTGTCATTTTTAATGTACCAACACAAAACCTCTGTAGAAATGTGGAGAGGTTCTGTGTTTGTCAGGGTTTCCCCCTTGTGCATCATAAGCCTGGCGGGCCACCAGGCTTTACTTGTGCCCCCACCAGGCTCAGCAATGCTTATTTTTTAAAGTCTTTTTAAAATGTTAGCATTTTTTAAGGCTTTATAGTTTGTGTTCAGGTATTAATCTTCCAATAACACAATTATTAAGTCATATTTTTAAATTTTCTGTCAACTTTAAACGGTTTATTTAACTCAAAAACACAACGGCCCGCTGGATTGAACGACTGCCCTAGTGCCCAACCGCCGGGTTTAGCAGGTTTTCTGGGGGAAACCTTGTTTGTACGTCAAAAACTGACTATTACCTCGCCGACCCTGCTTTCAATATCGTCTTCTAGCAATCTTTACCTCAGACTCTGAAGTCTTCTCATCAGCTGATTCGCTTGCCGTGTCGCCCTCCTCCTCCAGCTGCTGCCTCTGTGCTGGTCTGGAAGGGGAAAAGAAAACAATGCAGAAACACCTCAAAAAAATTGGTATATCATGAAAACATTTGTTCTTTTTATCATTCATTTCCAAAAGTGAAACTCATATTACAAAGATTTATTACTTCAGTACTTGGTTGGACGTCCAACCAAGTACTGAGTGAATAGAAATTGAAAATTTTTTTCCCCCAGAAATTTGACATTTCTCTGCAAAATCTAAATTTTTAAATTGAGCTTATGTAATATTCAAATTTTCTGAGACACGCAATTTTGGGATTTTATTCCATGTAAGCTGTAAACACCAAAATTATAAGAAATAAAATCTTAAAGGGGCAGCGTTATTTGTTTTCCAGGCACAGAGCACCATTTTTTAGCATACACAGATAATTATGTTACCAGCAGTTGTTATAAAAATGCTGTATATGTATACATGACTTAAGAAATTTGACTTCCGGATTTAGAGCTTTGACATTGGGCCTCTGTCTCTTTAATTTCTTAAGTCATGTATACATATACAGCATTTTTATAACAACTGCTGGTAACATAATTATCTGTGTATGCTAAAAAATGGTGCTCTGTGCCTGGAAAACAAATAACGCTGCCCCTTTAAGATTTTATTTCTTATAATTTTGGTGTTTACAGCTTACATGGAATAAAATCCCAAAATTGCGTGTCTCAGAAAATGCGAATATTACATAAGCTCAATTTAAAATATTTTAAATCCACCTCTTACGAGTCTGTATAATACATTGTAAAATGGGTGACAAAAAAATCTAACTTTTCATTCAATAATATAATTTTTTCAGTTGTCTGAAGTATTGACTGCCTCATTAAAAATGGAACATTTTTGCTCCTGTTATCATGATGAACTCTCAGCAGCGTCTCTCCGTTAGCGCGCTGACCTTCCAGCAATCGTCCTTCCAGCAGCCGTCTTTCCCGGGGCCTTCCTCATCCTGACAGGCTTCTTCCCACTCAGATGTCGACTGATCGTCGCCGTGGTCCGGGTCGTTTTGGACCCCTCCACTTTCTCGTCCAGCTGCCTTTCTGCTGCTCCCTTTTGTTTCCTGATTGTTGGGCGATGAGCAATAGATCTGAACTGTTGCCGAAATGATGTGGAATACAGAAACAAAGCGCTGAACTTTACCTGGCTCTTCCCTTCCCTGCTGTATCAATCCTGCTCTTCTTCTTCCTCTCCTCTTCCTCGCCTCCTCCTGAGCCTTTTCTCTTCGCAGCAGCTCCCTGCTTTTCGACAGGAGCAATCTTCCCTCTTTGTCCTCGGTTTTTGTCCAGCCGTCCCTCCTCCTGGACATCCAAGTGCTCCTCCAAGGCAGTGCTGTGAAGAGGGTTACCTAGGGAACAGATCCAATAAAGGTTTTCCTTTCAAGAAGTAAACAAAACTAATTTAACATATGAATTTAGCAAAAAGGGTTGAATTTGTTGGTGCAGCAACACGGGGAGACACTCACTATTGTTCCGCTCCAGTCCCTCTAAGAAGCTGGCTTGGTCCACAGCAGACAGACTGGTAGACTCCATCTATTTAGGATGTCAACAACAGGTTTACAGTTCAAGACTTACATATTTTTCAGCACAAAGTCAATAAGACAGCGTTTAGAGACAAACTCACCTGGTTCTTGTGCGCCTGGTCTGGAGGCACTTTGGTCCCTTGGCCCTTTCTGACGCCGCAGGAATGAGTAAACAGAGACAGGTCTTTATTTTACAGCTTAAACAATCTGCCGTGATATATATTTATTTTTTAATTGTGCTTTCTAAGGTTACAGAGTCCTTCATATTTACTTGTTGCGCCAATGAAATGGACGTTTTCAAGTCAAATACCAAAGAATTTGATTTTTTCTAATCATTAAATATATCAAAACAGAGTTATCATTTTTCACTTCAAACAACAACTAAAAGTATCTTCTTAGATCCATTTTTTGAAAATCAGCAAATAACTGAAGACATGCTTAGGTTTATCATCTAATTTCTTAATTTTCTGTTAGACTGTAACCTATTGAAAAAGTTTCAGCAAAATCAATGAAATGCAAATAAAAATGAAGGAATTTTAAAACAGGCCCATGAAATCTAAAACATTTTTGGAGGAAAACAAATTGTGTTTGCAATGATGCCTTAAAAATGAAAATAATAAATAATAAATAATAATAATAATAATAATAATAATAATAATAAATTATAGAGAAGGCAGCTGCTTTCAGTTTAAAAAGGTCATCAACCGAAAAAATGTCTGTTTCTCTACTTTATATGGATCCGAGCTGCATTTTATCATCTCTAGGTTAATTTTAAGTGACCTGGACTGGATTACTATAACGCCATTGTAGAGCAACATTATTGTGAAATATTTTGTTACCCATATTAGTTATTATGAATACACATTTAAAAGCTAAATATTTTCATTTTATGAACCCTAACTTCCAGACCAAGGAGCTGGTTGGAGCGTCATTCTATTCGACTCACAGCCTTTTCTTTAACTGCTTGTGATTTAGCTTACTAACTAAGTAAATGTGACTCGGTAGTGGGTAGAATAACCCAGTACAGCATTAACTACTCGAAAAATTTAAGTTACATATTACATGCTAACCTTACTGTCGTGACGTTTTGCAAAAAAAACGTATTCAACCTATTATCAGCGAAAGCAGAGCTTTATTTTTCTATTAACGGCTTCAGTCTTTTTTATTACTGAACTTTCGAACAACAAAATGTGGATATATTATGTAATAAAACAAAAAACAAGTGTAACTTCCTCACCTCATTTTCGTCAATATTTTGTTGACACCGTTAGCTCGACCTGAAACAGCTGCTTCCCGCAAAACAGTTCGAGTTCCGGACGGAACCATTCCGCAAACACCGAGGGGGTGAGAGGAATATTTAGAAGATGAGGAAGAGAGAGAAACTCTTGAAATCCACAGTTTAAATAAAGGAGCATATATTTAAAAAGATAATGTGCAGTCAAGCCTTAAAAGATGTTTTAAAAGCCGGAGTGATTTAGGAAATTCCTTTAAATATAGGATTCTATCGCTCGAAATGTGAATATGGAACGGTCTAGTCCTACGGAAAGCGGGAGGTGATCTTGCCTTTCTTCGCCATTTCAGAGCAATGCACTTGAACCATTGCTGTGGTGATATTTTTGTTGGAATTTTTGAAAATCAAATTCTTCATAATTTTATTGGATCTAATCTGCAACGTTGCATCTTTTAATTACCCAATCAATTCTTAAAAATAACCAGAAGTTTAAAAGTCAACGTGATTTTATTCTTTTTTTTTTTTTTTTTAAAGAAGTAAAACAAATTTTAGCTGCAACTAATTAAAGTCAATTTTGATGGAATGAGACATGATTTGGGGTTATTTTTCCCTTCCAGCTGATTGTGACCAGCCATCAAGATTGTTATGAGTTAAAGTTTGCAGCGAGGATTAAATGTTTCCAGTCACATTTCTTCTAATAAAGCCAATGCTGCCCTGAATTTATCAGCCAGAACTAGAATTACAAAAAAGAAAACAGTCAATTGAAGAAGCTATTTATGAACAAATATGCAACATCAGTGTGATTTAAGCCTTTTCAGGTCTGAGACTGCATTTAATAAACATGTAATACTCTTTAAGATCTTACAGCAACTAATCAGATTTGAAGGGAACCCACATCAGTTTTTCTTAATTTTATCAAAGCAACAAATAAAAGCAGCAAATATGAATGACTAAATGTACAAATGCCACACGGTAAATAGTTTACACAGACTTTTAAAATTTCTTTAATGAAATCTTTTACAAAATGACAATCTATTGATTAAATTTTCATTAAAAAAACATTCATTTAGGAAAGGTACTTTAGTCAGTAACCTTTTCTCATCATTATTATAAATAAATTAATACATTGACAAAAATTTCCCATGTTGTTCCCATAGGTACCCAAACACAGCTAGATCAGACTGCGTTGTCCTTAGTGTCTAAACTAGTACATGAGGTACCAAATTTATTCTTACATTAACAGTGAAAACAGTTTAAAATGCACATTTAATGTACAAAGATGACGATGTTGATATAAAAATGGCTAAGACTGTTGTGGTCCTTTTCCACTAGCACCTCGCAGTGTAGCTCGACGTGTGGCTTTTTGGACTCTGTTGGGAGTTTTAATGGATTATTGTAAGAGCATCACTCCTGTGATCCAAACAGAGGCTCCACCCCGTGACCAATAGTCTTCTGATGTCAGGAACCCCAGCAAAATAAAAGAGTCCAATAGCAAAGGACCATTAGCTTAAATATATGGCTTGTAATCAGTTTGTACATATAGCTGTTCACATCATGATTCCTGATGGAGCAGGAGAGACTATTTCCCTTTAAAATGTTCACATAAGAGCTGATTGGAATCATCTTAAATAAATTTTTTTTTAAATCATACATTTGTACTGTAGTGAGGTTTGGTCATAGAAAACACTTCATGTGTAAAAACTCCTCTGGACTGTGAGGTTTAGTGTTCCACAGATTCCATCTTGGAAATGCTTCACAAACCCTAAAAGCTGCATGTCGGCCTGCTCTGATCGTTTCTTGTGTTGAAGCTCGGCACCTTGGAGCTTCATGTTTAGACTTGCTCCCCCCAGTTGGCCGCCTCTTTCCCTCTTCACAACATAAACGGAGCCAGTGAGCCCTCCTACATGCTGATCCCAGCGTACAGCTCATCTATCTGGGACCTGAAGTACTGGCGCATTTCGTTCCTCTTAGCCTTCATTGTTGGGGTGAGCAGGCCGTTCTCGATGGAGAACATCTCTG
Source organism: Poecilia reticulata (assembly GCF_904066995.2). Taxonomy (NCBI): domain Eukaryota; kingdom Metazoa; phylum Chordata; class Actinopteri; order Cyprinodontiformes; family Poeciliidae; genus Poecilia; species Poecilia reticulata. Next base: position 5,981,507 of record NC_088839.1, read on the forward strand.
TATGGATGTGGATGGCCTTAACCTGCAGGACACCGGTTGTGTTAGAGGAGAATAATGCTTCATCAGCAACTCATCTCAGCTTTGTTACATTTCTACAGGATCCACAATCTTGTGAATCTCATCTAGAAGCCAGTGTTGCACCTGCTCAAAGGACTTGAGGCCTCCCTCTTTGCCAAGCCGCAGCATGTCCTCCAAGATGGCTGCCTTGACCTCCTATTAAAAAATAATTAAATTGAAAACATGATGTCCTCAAGAAATTGATTTCAAGCTGATTAAAACATTTTATAGTAAAAAAAAAAAAAAGAAGAGGGTTGAAACGATTGATTGGATTTTTTGTGATTAATCGATTATTAAAATTATTGTCAACTATTTAGAAATCGATTAATCGTCAAATTGAGTATACAGACTCAAAAACAAGGCCATTTGCTGAAATAACTACACAGAGCAGTAATTAAGTCAAAACTGTATAGAACATGTATACATATAGACTTGTTTGTCAGTTCTACCCAAAACTCCTCAAGTGGCAGTTTTAGCTTCACCTGGTTCAAATTATTTTTTTTAAAAAGAAAAAGAGTCCTAAACACCTTTCACTATCCAATTATTAACTGGTTAATTGAAAAATGAATCAAGAGATCAGCCCTATACTGTATTGATATTGAGCTCAGTTGATGTTAGAAGTATTATTTTAGTTGTGCATGCCAACAAATGATCAAGCGTTCAGGTAAAGAAATGCTACGTTAATGCATTTTAGACAAGAAAATGCTTATTTTCTTATTTAAATGGAATTCTAATGTTATATAAAAATATTAAATGAAAGTTCTGCAGAATGTGTAATTTTTTCATCTGATTAATCGATTAGTAAAGTAACAGTTAGATGAGGGATAAAAAAATATGTGCATATATGTAAGTAAAGCTCTGTCAATTGGCTTTGTGTTAAAAAGTGATCGTAGAAAAGGTGTGCACAGTTTGCTGGGATTACCATTTTCCCACACAGCTCCTGGTAGCTTCCCTGCAGCCTCAGCGTCCTCTTGGCCCAGCTACACAGGAAGTCGGGGTCAGGGACCACCACTGCTACCAGACAAGCCTGGAGACAACAGTTACACCCGTCTCAACACGGTAGGCAGCCTGAGACGAGTGTGAGAGGAACCAAAACAGTTTGGCTTCAAGATAGCTGACCTGCAGACTGTCTCCATGCACAAACACCTGCACCACTGCATCACTCCTCGTGTAGATGTTCTCGATCTTCTCAGGAGCGATGTACTCGCCCTGGGCCAGCTTGAAAATGTGCTTCTTCCTGTCGACAATCTTCAGAGTGCCGTTCTGTGAACAGAAGAGTGCACCGTGTTATTATTCCCTGCAACACCAAGACTTCTGATAAGGACGCAGTGAGAAGCAGCAGGAACAAAGTCAGATTCACATTAGGGGCAGGTGATTAATCAGTAAAGATTTAATTTTTGAAAAATCTGGATTTTTTTTCCCCCACAACTGATGCACTCCTTGGGTTCTCATAATTCAGAGTGATGTCAGGTTCTTGAGATTTTATATTTAAGCCATATCGCTTTAATCCACATTGAAAAACTGTTAGAATAAATGAAGCTGGATGAACGTACAGGAAGCCACTTCCCAATGTCTCCTGTGTGCAGCCATCCGTCTGCATCTATTGTCTCTGCGGTCTTCTCTGGGTCTTTCAGGTAGCCCTGGAAGACGTTTGGACCCTTCACACACACCTAAAAAACAAAATCACACACCTACATGTAGAAGGGAGAGAGGGCTAAACAAAACCATGTGATTCCATTGGCTGGTGTTGGTGTCCCACCTCTCCTTCCCCGTTTACAGCCAGGTAGTTCATCTCAGCGACATCCACCAGTTTGATGGCGTTGCAGGGCAGAGGCGGTCCGACATGACCTGCTGAGCAGAGGTCGCTCTCAGTTCACGTCTCACTGGCCGATCAGACGGCTTCGTGCGGCAAAACATTACCTGCACTACAGTCGCCAGGAAGGGTCATCGCACATCCGGCGGTGCACTCCGTCTGCCCGTAGCCTTCGAAGAACTGCAGAGCAACCAGAGTGGATTAATGTGGATCTGATTTATGAAGCAGCAGAGAGCAAACCTTCAACTGAGCCGTTACCTGACAGCCAACAGCAACTCTGAGGAAGGAGAGGACTGTAGGAGAGATGGGGGCCGCTCCCGTGACCATGAGACGCACGCGGCCTCCGAGGCTGGCCTGTAGGGGGCAGCGTGGGATACTACTGAGAAATCTAAAATAATCAATAATCAGCCAAAAAAAGCAACAAGCTCTTGTACCTGATCAGCAAAGTCTGATTGAGAATTATTATTACAATAATCTTTATATCTCTCAGTGTTTCAGCAGAAACAATGCCTTACATCACAGTCTTGATGGCTTTAATCTACTTTGTAGTGGTGTATTTTTATGAAGCATGGAGATAAAAATTCATAAAAATGTTCAAATGTCGTATAATTTAATTGTATCAGTTTTTGAAATGTTAAATTGTAATATGTTACAATTCATTTTACTTCTGATCCACATTTGGGCCAAATGATTTTCATAAAATATCATTAATGGAGGGCTCATTACCAAACATAATTATGTTGAAGTGATCTCCTTGTGGAATGTATTAGTTGCAAACCATACATCTATAAAACAAACAATCAAAAACAGCAATAATTAAATGCAAGTAATCTTTCCCCAAGAAGACTAGGTAGCAGATTGCAGAGAATTATTTTACATCATTGCCACTCGGTGAATCCAACTAATCCATGTTTTGTTAAAGTCAGGTACAACAACCAGAACCGAAACGCGACAAGGAGAAAAATGACCAGCAACTACTACTGCCACTTACGCAATGAAAATTAGAAACGTGTTGAGAAATTTTTTTGTTTCTTTTGATTTGAGGAACAATGTGACCAGTAGGACTTCCTGTGTCCAGAAGAGAATTCTGCAGCAGAAAAATAGGAGTGATGGTTGTTTCTGCGTACCTGGACCTTCCTGAAGATGAGTCGATCCCAGATGCTGTCTGTCCTCACGATGCCTTTCTCGACCTCTGCCTGTTTCCTCCTGTAGGCCAAATCCAGCAGCCAGCGCTTCAAAGACGTGTTGGCCTGCCCAAAGATCTGAATGCACACACGCACGCAAGCACACATGCACACACACACGCACGCACGCACACACACACATAAACACTCAGTGAAAACAAGGTGGACCTCATCATTCCCAACCCCCTTTCGATCACATGGTAGATCTAAAACCCCTAGAACTGACACGATTAATCGTGATTAATCGATTGTTGAAATCGGTTAATCAATAACTGGAGCGTTCAGACTCTAAAAGTGGCTACTAATTGAACCTAAGCTATGCAAAAATCTATACTTTTTACGTTTAAGATGAAAGAACCTTCTTTGAATTACTTATCTACTACCCAGAACTCAAGTAGGAGTTTTAACTTCACTTCAGATTCTGTATTAAAAAAAATTCATATTAAGCACCTTTAGCTATCCAGTTATTAACACAAAAAACAAACAATAGCTTAGTAAATTGTATTTTTTTAGCTGCAGATGTTTCCTTTTGCTCCAGATGATCAAACGTATACTAAATGAATGCTGTTGTTGCATTTTAGGCAATAAAATTCCTGTTGCTTATAACAGGAATTTTTTGCTTATTTGCACTTTTACTGTATTTCTAATAGAGTAAAAATGGCTAAAGTGAAAAATCTGCGGAATGCTTCAGTTTTTTATACGATTAATCGTCAGAACAACTGATGGAATATTTGATTACTAAAATAATTGTTAGTTGCAGACCTATCATAGAGCTACCAGAAGATGCTACGGTGGCTCACTCACCTTATCATACATTCTGTTGAGAAGTCTGGGTACGACTGGTAACACCGTAGGCCTCAGCGCGATCAGATCATCCGATAACCGGCGGACGTCTCCCTGGAAAAAGCCGATTCTGGCTCCATGCACCAGCATGACCGCCTGTCGGACAAAGATGGCACAGAAAACAGTTTTTGCAGCCTGTTCCTGCAGTGGAGATGATGGAGTTACTAAAAGGTGGCAACCTCAGACGTACCTGGACTAATCTTTCAAACATATGAGCCAAGGGTAGGTAGGAAATATGGACGTCGCTGGAATTCAGCGGACAGCACAGCTACAGGGGACGACAGCAAGGAAGGTAGAAACACCAGGTGAGTGATTTTATCTCACAGGTAGAAAAGACAGCATTAAGTCTCCTAATGTTGTCTAAATGTATGACTGTAACGAAGAGGAAGTGGATCATAAAAACCTTCCACTCTGCATATTAAATGAGCTGACTCAGCAGCGTTGCAGAAAGGCTAAACAATCCAACATGCTAACATTAAATAAAATTTGAAAGTGGAAGCTGTTTTCTTCTCAAACCATTTGTCGCTTTCTGAGTGACAGATGGAACAGAAAGGACACAATAAAAGAAACATTACATGCAGCGCTACATGTTTGTTTTGGGTGTGGTTCCTCTGTGAGTCAGCTGCCAAAAAACAAAACATAAATCTGATATAGGAGCTGCTGTTTCTCATAGCAATGGCTCCTTTCTGCCATATCTGTATTTATTTGTTTTGGAACATACCTGTGGTCTTTTGGTTCACCTGTTTGACGCTACATCAATTTGAATTTGATTTGTTAAGCTGTTTCTTTCCCACTCAAAGTGCAAAAATACAAAATCCTACCAAATACTTTCACTCTAGTTACTAGAGCAAATATCTGTGTACTCTTCAAATAAGAAAAAACTTTCAAGTAACCTTTCAGCAAGATAGAGGAGCTTGATTTAAGTCAATAATTCCTTAATTAGAACTTTTTCATCAATAAGTGAATTAATCTGCCAGTGGAAGAAGATATTTCTTCCATTTTATAAGTTAAAATAATATAACTCTTAAGTTAAAATATATTGTTCCAATGCAAGATTATTTCACTTATAAATACAACTTTTAAAAATAAATTTTAAGGAATTATTGATACAAAACTCCTATTTTGTACTGAAAAGTTACATGTAAGCTAGTTTAGTCTTATTTTAAGTGTACAAAGATATTTGCAGAAAAAACTAGCGTGAAAATACTTGGTAAGATTTTGTGTTTTTACAGTCCATAATTTTTTGCTTCCCCACATCTCCTAGATAAAAATCAGAGCAAAATCTTAGAAGCTGAAAGTTGAATTTAAAGAAGTGAAAAACAAGTGTTTTTATCTGGATTGTGAGTCCAGATAAAAGTTCCCACCTCTGTCAGTTTGATGAAGGAAGAGTAGTTGGACACAATGTTGCCATGTGTTAGCATTGCGCCTTTCGGGCTTCCTGAAAATGAACAGCAGCATGGAGGTTTAGGTCATGAATGAAGGTGTTTAGTGTGCAGTTCAGACGGAGTGTGTTACCTGTTGTTCCACTGGTGAAGCAGATGACCGCCATGTCATTAGTCTGAGGAGGCTGACGGGGGTCAAACAGACAAGTTTAAGGTCACGTTTGTTAGCGTTGGAAAGTTCTGTACAGAGTTGGTGTTACTTACAATCGGTTCCTTGTAGTTGGCCTGACCGAGAGCCTGAGGAACAGCAAGGTAAAGCAAGATGGTAAAAGAGGGGAGAAAAGGACATTTGATTCCTTTGAACTGAAAATGGTTTAGGAAAAATGAAAATGATGACATAAAGACTGGAAACAACTCAGCAAAGAGAGAAATAAAAGTTTCCCAACAAGTAAAATCCACTACATGATTAAAGAACAGCCTTAACATCCACTAATCAGACATGATGAAAGCGTGGAGATAAAGAAGTGTCTCCAGACCTCCATCTCCTGCAGACTCAGGATGTGGACTCCGGCCTGCTGGGCCCTCTCCACCAGGCTGGTGCTGGGAGTCTCCATCAGAACGATGGTCTTCACTGAGTGTTTCATGTCCGCAAGGCAGTGCAGCACCAGGCTGGCCTTGTCCATCACGTCACACACTATGGTAGAGATGGAAGCTGCACAAACACAACCCCGACGTACGGAGGAGGTTTAAGTCAAGGACAGGCTAAAAAACACTAACTTACAGCAGAATACGTAACCTTTGAACCTTTTACACATTTCCCAGCATCACAAGGACAAACCTTTATGTATTTCAATGGGATTTACAAATATAAAGTAGTAAGTAACTGTGATTGGGAAGGTAAATGTGAACATGGCTTTCAAAGGTTGGATGAAGTAAAATCAGAATTTTTTTTAATTATTATTTTAAATTTTATTTATGCACATCAGCACAAAATATAAATTTTTATATTTATATTTATAAGGACTGCAACTAACTGATTATTCTGATAATTAATAGATTAAATGTCTAAAAAATTGGCCCATTCTGCAAATTTTTCATTTAACCTCTTAAGCTTTTTTTATACAATTTATACATATTTTGTACATTTTTGGCTTAATTATGGCTCTGAATATGTTGTTTTTTAAGTATTAACTTATTAATCATCTACTGGTTTCAGTTAACAATTAATCGGTTACTAATTATTTGACTTCAATAATTGATTAATAATGATTAATCTGATTAATCATATCACATCCTATATATATATATATATATATATATATATATATATATATATATATATATATAGATATATAGATATATATTATGCATGCTTTACAGTTGTATTTCACTTGTATTGGTTTCCATATGACATACAATGAGGTTTATGTTTGTAACTCATTTACATAAAAAAAAAACTGACAGGATGTGAATAATTTAGCAAAATATTGCAGGGTTTCACCTTTGTCTATGATGTAAGAAATGGCCTCTGTTCCCAGTGTGTCATAAAGAGGGACGGACACCAGGGAGTAGGTGTAGCAGGCCAGCTCACTGATGGTCCACTAAACACACGCAGACATTACGGCGTCAAAACAGAACAGAACATATTTAATGTTAGATTGGAATTCTGCTAAAAAAAAAAAAAGCAACAAAAGAAACAAATTGAAGGGTAAAGAGAAAGGTTTGTACCTCTGGTCTGTTCTGAGAGAAAATACCAATGTAGGGGTTGGTGGTTTTTGAATGTCCTTTGTGAAGAAACGCAGAACCCAGATTTTCTGCTCGCTTCATAACCTACCAAAAACACACACAAACACACACACGCGCACGCACACACAAGGCGTCTTAAGGCAGCACAGATAAACTGATACACTAAGTTAGCAGAAACTAACATAAAAGTAACTTTCTGGTAAGAAATAGGAGTTTGTTTTAAATTCCTTAACATTGATTAAAAAACATAGTTCCACTGGCAGATTATTTCACTTATAACTTGTACTTTGTCATCACTATTAAGGAATTATTGATTCCTATATCTTACTGAACAGTTACTTCTGAGTTAATTTTGAATTATTTCCAATATAATAATATATTTGCTCTAGAAAGTGGACAAAAAAGATGTTGTTTTTGCAGTGTAACAAGCACCTCTTTGTAAGACATCCACTCATAAGGCTGTTTTGGTTTCCTGTAGCCCAAACAGGGACCGTTATCTGGGAGGAGACAGGAGAGGTGAAGGGTCAAAGTGTGAGGAAGAAAAAAACAACAAGATACAGCTTGAGGAGGGCTTTATACCTGCAAAGCATTAATTTCTACTTCAAAACTTTAAAAATGAAATAATCAAGAGACTGAAGATCTGCTGAACTTAAACCTAAATGAAAACTCTTCTGTGGATCAGAGAGCATATCCCAGGTTAAAGCTTTAAGCTCTTCACTCACTGGAGACTCTTGCTCCTCTGATGAAGGACTCGTACATAGTTCTGGCATCTTCATAGATGTGAGTCATGTAACCGTCTTCTTTCTGAAGCGCTGAGTGATGCACAAAATCACTGCCCTGAAAAACACAACGCATGTTATGAAAGCTAATAAAAGAGATTTCAGGTACTGAGGAAGGATTTTGTCTAGAATGTAATTTAGCTTGTTTTTGTGAGGGATCGTGTGGCTACAATGTAGCTCCATCGGTGTGTGAATGATAGTTTGAAGCACTTTGGAGTCCTTGGACTGTACAAGACCAGACTATTCAGCCTTTGTCCCAGTTTCATCATCTGTCTTCAGGAAACTGTAAGTATATTTTTCCGGCAATAGAGAGATGAATTTTCTCGAATTGCTCACGTCTTTAGGAAAAATAATTTCTTAAATCAATTATTTTTCCAGTAGTGGAAACATTTGTCCAGGAATGGATGAGAACGTTTGACACATTCCAGTTTGTTAAGGCGTCTTGTAAAGAAACCTCGAGGTGACATTTGTTATGAGTTGATGCCATGTAAACAGCTGAACTGAATTACATTTAGTATTAAACTTTATTTTGTAGTAGATAACAACTTATCTATGTCATTTGAAAAAAGAAAGTTTTCTTGGCTTGTTCTTGAGTCTGTCCAACCTTCACTTTTCCATACAAATGTGTTCATTTTTACCCTTGGACTTGAACTCACCGGAACCTCGACTGACTGCGTGTGCAGGTCCCAGAGTGGTGGGAGGGCTTTGGGTCGCATAGCCAGGTAGTAGGTGGTGGCAGCGGCCACTGCTCCCATGCTGACCAACATGGGGGTGGAGATGTTCCTGATGTACTGGCTCACGTCTTCCAGTTCCAAGGCCTTCATCTTCTCTAGGAACTCCTGGCTCAGCATGCTGCTGTGGCACTGGAAATACAGATGTGGGCTTGGGGACTCAGGAAAGATCACAGGTTAGACGTCACAGGTGCTGGACAAATGCTGGTCAGGAGGTGACCTAGAATAGAACAGAACAGAAATATTCAGGTATGACAGCAGCATCGAGGCATGTAGGATCACACAAAGATAAAGTATTTAAAAAGTACACAAAAACTATACTAAAGACAATACAGACACGTTGCACATTATTGCAACGTGTCTGTATTACATCCGGAATTTTACTCATGTGCAAAACGCTGGAGAGCAAAAAGACAATTCTTTTGCAACCCATAACAATTCAGCTCAATTTAGCTAAATGAAACCTCTATAATGGACTGGTGACCTGTGCAGGGTGTACCCCGCCTCTCTTTCAAAACGTTTGCTGGAGATAGGCACCAGCACCACTCCCGACCCCACTAGAGACAAGGGTGTTAAAAAATGGATGGAACTATCAATGGACATACAATAAATCACTACACTGGCAAGAATATGGATGGAAAAACTTGGTAAGATTCTTTATTACACCTGCTCAGAAATGCCACTATGACGGAAATCTTCCCACATGTTGGAGAAAATGTAGAAATCAAAATGCAAACCACTATCATGTCTTCTGGGACTGCCCAATTATAAAAGATTATTGGAAAGAGATAAATAGTGCCTTAAAAGATATTTTTAAACAAAACATTCCTTTTGAGTTCAAGCTTATGTATTTAGGCATTATTCCTCAAGACGCCACAAAAAGAAACAAATATCTGATGACTATTTTACTAATGGCAAGTAAGAAAAACATTACAAGAAAATGGTTGTCACATGACAAGCCGACATTAGATGACTGGATTAACATAACATTTAACATATATGAAATGGGAAAAATAACAGCCTCTCTCAATCACAGGACTGAACAATTTGATCAGTGTTGGAGGATTTGGGTAGATTATGTAAAACCTAAAAGATCTGATTTCATCTTCAAAGACCAAACTTCTTAAGGCTCCTAGACAATCCACTCTCCTATGATAGCCATACCTTATAGTTATTTTATGTTATATATATTTTTGTTATTGTATTTCCTTTTTCTTTTTAATTATTTTTCCTTCGTTTCCTTATGATCACTTTAAAACGTTCTCAGAGAAGTAGTTATATTTTTGATTTGACTGTTATATGGCAATGGGCTACATGTGAGTCTTATTTCAAATGTGGAAATTAGTTTGTTGATGCCCAATGTTATGTAAATGATACTTTCTCGAGAATTAATAAAGATATAATAAAAAAAAAAAAAAAATGGATGGATGGATGGTTGGATGGATAAATAAATGAAACCTGGAGATGTAGGTATTATTCACTTAGTTCAGTGCGCCACAGCAAAGGGAAAACCGTTGAAGAACAAGTTAAAACCACTAATGTTCTTTTTTATTTTTCTCGCTCTCTGTGTCGGCTACTCTATGCGCAGACTTGTTGCCATAGCAACTGATAATAATGCCACTAATGTAACACCAAAAAAACACTCAAACATTTCTCACATAAAGAACAGAACATTCAGTCCATTACAGTATCATGTGTTCAGGATTCACTTTAATTTTGTGGTTAATAAGTGATCATCTGAACACAGCTGTGGCTTATTAGCTCAATTAAACACCTCATTTACTGAGGTACAGTCAGAGAGTTGGTATTTAGGTCGCCTTATATTTTTGGCTTTTTAACTGAACCAAAACACTGAATTATGCAGCACATAAACTACACGTTAAGTTGTCAAAGTCAAGCTAGCATAACTGAACCACTTCCAGGGTTTCCTCCAGAAAACTTTCCAAACCCGGTGGTAGGCCTCTGGATGACCGCCATTTTTCTTTTAGTTAAAACATATTTAAAGTTGACAAGACATTTTAAAATATCACTTGATTATTATGTGTTATTGGAAGATTAATACCTGCACACCAATTATAAAGTCTTAAAAAAGGGGCAAACATTAAAACAAACAAAAATAAATAAACAATAATTAGCCTGGTGTGGACACAAGAAAAGCCTGGTGGCCCGCCAGGCGTATAAGCCGAGGAAACCCTGTACTTTCCTATCCTGCGATTTTTTTTTTCTTCTTAATTAAAACTTTTTCCTGACTTTGTTATCTAGAAAGAAGTCAGGATAAAACTGTTTGTTTTTTTAAAAGGGTTTCTTTGACTCCAGTGGCCTTTTTTTGAACGTGCTCAAACAGGAAAGTAGGTAATAAGTGAGAGGGAAGACATGCGGCAAGGATCAGCAGGCTGGGATTTGAACCTGCAACAGCTGTGTCAAGTGGGTTGTATTTAACCCCTGCGCCACCTCGGCATGGCAGGATAAAACTGTTTGAGCAACATTTGGTCTTTACATCCGGAACCTTAAAACTGACTCTTCTGTGTCATCCCTGTTTATTTCCTGTGAAAAGGACACTGCTGTAAAGGCGCTGCTGTCTCTTCCTGCACCCACATTCACACTGTTGGAACGTTAGCTTTGCATCAATGATTGTCCCAAGGTATTTATAAGATTGCACCTGTTCAATGGTTAACCCATTAATTATGGTGGACTCTGGAGTTGGGATTACTCTTCTGACATAAACAGCCGTGCGCTTTGTTTTTGAGGTGTTGATTTGCAGATGTGAGTCTTCCAACCACCTCAGAGTGAATGACTGAGATGTCTTGCTTTTACACGGGCAGTCATATGTGATCAGCTGACAAAGTGCATCTAACTAGCAGCTCCTGCCTTTTATTTACCCTCTAAATACTTGGAAGAAGGCTTTATGTATCAACATGAATTTTTTTTCAGTCTGGAAGATCAGGTAGTATTCAGCACAGATGAGTTAGTAATCAGTAAAATTTAAATCAAAGAGCTCCACTGTCATCTTATATCACATCAAGAACAGAATGTCAGGCTGAGCTGGTGGAGCTGGAATTAACTCATCCATCGTGATGCGTAGGGAACAGACTTTCAGATTAACGACACATTTAAAAACAGAACAGGGTGGAGCCTAATTTCTTCACCACAGGTGAGAAAGTGAGGGAAAAAATTACGCTTGCTTAAACTGGGCTCAAGTTCATGGCATTGGGCCAAGAAATGAATACAAAAGACATCAGATGCAATTATCTAAGCCTGTTAAAGTCATTATATAGTAAAAAAAAAATCACTCTATGCTTAAGTTGTCTGAATAAAACAAACTGAAGTATCTTAGCAGACAGAAAGCTTTAGAAACAGGCAGGTGTCAGTCATTCTAGGAATACAGTCATGTAGAATTTAACAAAATCTTTTTTTACAGCTGCTGCTCTCGCACACATGGGGGAAAGTTCCATCTTCTGATGAATTATAATTGCTGATTGAAAGGCTATAAAAATATTTGGTACATAAATCTTGTATTCATGCTGGGCAACATGGCTGAACCATTTCATCAGTCAATATTGATAAGTATTTATTAGTTTTAAATATGTAAAATACTGAGAACTGGTGAGGTGACCTTTCCTGTTTTCTCCACATGTTCCTCTCAAGCCATTGTTTTCATTTTTTATTCTCTCTCCACACAGTTTTTTTTATTTTTTGGAAGTTATAAGGCTCAGTGGCAAAACTTGAAGCTGCTGCTGCTGCGCAAGTTGCTCAACAGATTGTTGCTAGAGTTAGTGGGTTAGTTGATGCTGTTCACCTTGCTTAACTAGTGGTGAGAGGTTGAGAGGCTATAGCATTTCCTCTGCCTACATCCCCCAGACTGCGACAGACTGGCGACCTGTCCAGGGTGTCCCCGCCTCTCGCCCGGAACGTTAGCTGGAGATAGGTACCAGCAACCCCCCCGACCCCACTAAGGGACAAGGGTGTACAGAAAATGGATGGATGGATGGATGGACATCCCCCAGAATGCTGTGCAGTTCAGAGTTCAGTGGAAATGTTGAAGACCACAAATTAGTGGTGGTCAAATTGGGCGGTCCCATCATTACCATGTGTCGTCGCCTAGCAACCATGGCGGTGCTAAACTTACAAGCTGCTAAAAATGGAGCCTGAAATCATGCTGTATTTTCTAAATTAGCTTTTTTTTTAAGGACATTATATTAAAAATGTGTTTTTTGTTGCAAAATGACAAAAACATAACACAACCTAGTTTAAGCTGTTAAAGCTAACATTTGGATATACTTCTATTTAAAGGTGTGCTCCTCTCTTGCACAAGAACAACAATCTCCTGTTCAGTTTTCTGTGAATCTTGGGACAGAGGGTCTTTTCCCGTCCTTTAAATACAGAAAAAGAAGGGACACATTTGGAGGAACCTTTGTCGCATCGCCATCAAAGGAATTTAAACGCATCGAAAGACTACAGATTGTAAATATGCTACAACATTCTGATAGGAACACCTGTAAAGTTTAATAACTCATTAATTTAATAAGCATTTTTGGAAAACAACTGAGTCCATGTGGCTTTTGGAGTCAAAGGAGCTGTTTAGTGAAGATGGTGGTAAAAACCGAGTCGTATTGTTGTTGAGGAAACAATGGAGAGCTCATTTTAAAGATGAATGACAAAAAGAAAACCTGAATGTGCAGAATTTAAGAACAGTGCCTTGGCTTGAGGACAACAATCCCCTTTATGCTCTTTACTCTGTAATCGACCAAGGAGGAACTGTGTATTTGGTTTCATTGTTTCTCCTTCAGCAAGAACACACAAAGTTCTGAGGCATGTTGTTACTGAACATGACGGAGGTTTAGAAACGGCCAAACAAACCCAGAGTGGGCCACTCACTCTATAAAGAAATATGGATAATATAACAGGAGAAACTCAACTTTGTTTTAAGCATTAAAATATAGAGAGACTGGTCGGTAGACTTTAAAAATAAAAGAACTAAACCGATTTCCCAGATTACTAAAACTGGAAAGTGATATATAAAATGGAAAAACAAGTACATAAGGAAAAGAAGACCAAACAGGAATCTTTATCTACTTACCAAAAGTATAACTCTATCGTTCTATCCAGTTTTTGCCACTAACCTGGAACAGAAAGTAGCAGATGTTTAATCTCTGCTGATCATCCACGGACAGCGACCCTGGCAACACTGCTGCTGCTGCTGCCACGAGGAGGAAGTGACACTAAAAATCCACAGAGACCTGTTAATACACGGTTAGCCAGAGCTAGCCCTCCAATCATACATCACACAGGCATCAGGACGCCCTCTGATAGGCCCACGGCTCCAAGACAGTCAGCCTGATTGTTTACATTTGGCCTTTGAGACAGTCAATGAGCAAGATAGGGAAAGAGACAAGAGAGAAGCAACTTCCACTACTTTATTACTTTTATAGAAGCTCATAAAACATTTGTTCAGCGCTTACAGTTCCGTTCAATTAAAACACCACTGGAGTGAACGAAGGTTTCCCACTTTGAGTGTGTCGAAAAGTGGGAAGAAGGAGCAGCTCAGTGGTCTCACCTCTGCCTCAGTGACCTCTGACCCCAATGCGTGGTCAGCTGAGATGATTGCATGGGCCGAGATAAAAGCTGATCAAAGTGAAACGGCTGCGGAGGACATTAAAACTTGTTGCATAACAAACTCCATTCATTCGTCTAATTTGTGAAATTTGAAGCTGTCCCTTCGATCAGAAAAAAAAAAACTGCAAATCATCTCAACCGGTGATAAATCTGATTATTTAAATATTAAAAATGAATACTGATTTACAGAAACAGAGCTGATTTTTGTTTAGGTCAAATGTAAATGTAGAATAATTAAATAAAGAAGACTCCAGTTCAGGTCTGGAACATTATGTACAAACAATCATTGCTAATGTTTTATGGATTTTCATTAAACAGTCAGCTGATGGGAATGAGAGTAAGAGATAAAAATTGAAGAAATCATTTCACTGCCTTGTGCAAGGCTGGATTATCAAGTAGGTGAAAGGTGAAGTGGAGCGGACCCCCAGGCCCCCGCTGGGTTGCTAGATATTCTATTCCTTTATTTTCATAAGCACAAGCAGAAACACCTTAAATATCCTCATAATACTTATGGTTCTTTACAAAAATGATGTCTGGTAAAAACTTCACTTCACCCTGAACACAAAGTGCCCACAGTTGAACATGGTGGTGGCAGCGTCATGCTTTGGGGAAGCTCCTTTGAAGCAGAGATAGGGAAGCTGTTGTGAGATGATGAAAAGATGTTACATTTCAAAATCATCTCTAAATGATCACAAAAACAACACAACAGTTTTTGTACAATATTATTTTTGGTGTATTCCAGCTTGATAGTACTTTCTGCTAATGTGACTGATGCACACTTTCCATATTCCACTTTGTGCCACTGGAACAGATCATATTTTAGTAAACTAACTAAACTAATTGTAATACAAACTGCAAGTTGGTTTGTTTGGTTGAAATATTTCAAATCATTTATAGTTAGTTATAACAATCATTACTTTTTTAAATTTTATTTACTACTTAGATTTTTTTCCACATTTATTTTCATGCTTTTTACTTGTTCCCACTTTTTTTCCCAGCAGTTTTTGAATGGCACCAAAAAAACTGATTTTGGTTTTATTTCATTTTACGTATTTGATCAGATAGTGTAAAGGAAGAATTAACAAATTAAGACATATTTAAGTTTCTGGTAAAAAGCCACATTAAAGGCTCTATCAAAAACTAAAACAAGGGTCAAAACCTCATCACCTCCCGCGACTTCTCAGGAATTGGCCGTTCTGACAGGAAGGGAAAACGTTAAAAAAGCAGAAATATTTCTGAGCTTTTTTGCAACAGTGAGCTTATTTTACTAGTCCAGCATGTTAAAATGTGCTTTCAGTTTGCTACCCCTCCTCTTGTGAATTCTTTGTTATGCCTGCTCCACCCATTCTTATCAATAGCGTCCTGCCTTACATTTCCTGATGTTAGAGACATGCCAACTTTCACCGGAGGGCGCACAGTAGTGGTTCCATACAGCTGTCAATTCACCTGCACGAGGACCCAACCAAACTCTCACGCGTACAGAAGCACGCGCGACTTAAATGTATAAAAAAATAAAAAATAAAAAAAAAAAACACTGCATAAATGCGTTTAACTACAGTTAATGACTGAAAACTATGTTAAGAAAAACTCTTTTTGCTCCTCTTTATGCACTCGTGGCTTAAATAAAACACAAATTACAGACCAGACTTCACGCGGAACAATAAAAACAGAAAGACACGTAAATACATGTAAACAATACTTAATAAAAACAGCTGCTTTAAAGCCGAGACGTGCTTGAAACACCTTTGAAACTTAATACTGTTAAACCTGAAATATAATTAAATATTTTTGCCAACTTCATTTCTGAGTTCTCCTTCAGATGGATAAAACTTCTAGTACGCTTTGTTTGAGCTACGTAGTATGAAGGTTAGCAGTACCACCAGTGATAATTCAGCAACATAAGTCAGACATTTCTTACCAGTTATTCAATGAAGTTCTCCGCCGCTTCAGGCTCTCCAAAACGCGCACCTGAAGTTGGAGCTGCTTCGTTCGTGAAAGCGTTTTCCGGGTTTGCCCTTCAAAATACAGGACACATTGACCTGAAGCTAAAACTGAAGAACGAACGATTTACAATGCACAATTTTCAGCTCAAAACATAAAAGAATAAATTAAACAGCATTTTTGCCTCACATAATTTCATTTTTGTTTAGAATTCGGCTTTGTAGCCTCAACGATATAATTCGTTCAAGTTTATTTTGAAAACCGCAGTCGCTGTGGCGTTATAGACGGAGATAACTTCCACCGACGGCTTTCTTACTTTAAAGTTACCAACACTCAAAGTCATCCTCAGTTATGACTTGTTAAATATAGATTAACATGTCATGGTTAACTGTTTTTTTCCTGTTTTCCAGCATATTCATATTTACTGGAGGTAAGACCTAAAACCAGCTTCCACTTGTATGTGCAGTGCCACTAATGACATCACACGAGGCACATAGGAACATCATTTCTTTCAAGTACTTCTATTTTTTCCCTTGTTTTATTTGCATGCTTTGTGAAATAAATTTTCCAGTGGGGGTTTGTTTTATGTTGAACAGCTGCAGCAAGACTATTTTATTTCTGGGGAATGTAACGCACTAAAACCCCATCCATCTTACTGCCAAACCGTATGCAGCTATTTACTGCTACAATCCATCTCCAATGGGAATTTACTGCCCAGTTACAGTAAGAGTACTATAAAGTCCTAGGCTGTCCCTGGGATAGCGTGTTGCCCAGAAGCTTGTTAAAGCTAATATTTAACCAGGAGTGTCCTGGTCTGTGTGCAAACGCCTGCACACTGTCAGATCTTGTGCAATGTGAACCGATTGTAGAACCTTTAATGTGAAATTTGGAGCTTATAAATATCACTGTTTTTGGCTGAAGATGCAGTGAGATTTGGTAGGATTTCTTAGCTGCTGGACATCAAAGGTGTTGTAACCTAATATTACACAATAGTGGTTTAAACTGTAGGTTATACAATGGTTGAGGTGTGAATTAGCATGTGCCTAAATTCTGTAAATCTCTAAAACTCCACTGGAATCTGAGATATTCTGGTAGTTCCTTCTTGTATGTGACCTTAATGTTGAACTATTTCTCCCAGAAAAAAAGCTGTCTGTTCTTTCTAAATCATGTTTTTTCCCCTAATACCCTATTCACTATTCTTATTTATATTACTAGAAAACTACAGTTGTTTTCTAAAGCGCCACATGGCTGGATTCTTGGCCACAGACCATTTGTAATATAAATGGTTCCCTCCGCTCTACTTTTAGAAAGCGCCACTTCTCCTTGCATTGCTGCACAGATGATGTACTAATTACAATTAGTATTAAATCACTTTATATTGAGCTACTGTCATCTTGATGAAATGTTCCAGTTGCACTGAGCTTCATTTATTTAGATGAGAAAACAAAGCTATTCCAGGTCCCAATGCTACATGGAAAATTGCAACTTTGGATTATGTTACTACTTGAACCTTATGAATAACTTTAGCAAAAACGTGGTTGTAATTTTTGCCTGTATATGTATATGGTTCTGTGGTTAAGTTTTTTGTTTTTATTTTTTAAAACTATTCATTTTTTGTTGATGTTGGATCTGTTAAATCTGGCCATTTAGCCTGAAGCTAAGCTAGATGGGTGGACAATCTAGCTGAGCCTAAGCTAAAACTTTAGATGTCTTTGGTTTATATTGAAAATCATTAAGTCCATGCAAACAATTCACATTCGACTGGTTATGGTGATGGTTAACCAGTGGTTGTGTTTTGGATGTCCGTTATTCAAACACATGAATTAAATGTACAGGAACCAAACAAAAAAGAATCCAGTTGGTTTAGAAAAAAATAAACCAGACAAGCACACACTACTAGTATTCTACATATTTTATTTATTTGTGTCATCAACATTATTTAGGTTTGTAGTTGAAATGTCAGTAATAAATAACTCTGTATATTAAAAACAAAATAAAACATTTCATGCGAGTTCTCAGACTTGAAAATGACAATATTAGAATGATGAACAGCTTTCACAACATAAAAATAAAATATCTGAAGCCAGCTTCAAATATCTGTTCGGAGATCCGAAACTGAAGTATAAATTATGACCATAATTGCATAAAATCTCTTAGTTCTTCTTTGTCCTTTGCACGTGCATTTCAGCAAAGTTTCAAAAGCACGGCTTGTATTGCAGTGAAATACCTGCAGGATGGGTTCAGCTGGAGCAGAAGGAGCAGTGGATTCCTCCGGTCAGGTCACTGATGACCCCCTCTCTCACCAGTCTGTGCAGGAACTGAGTCTCTTTGTCCACGTTGTGCATCTTCTCCTGCTGCATGAGCCTCATGGGCAGGCTGTCGTAGTAGTGCAGCGGCGCCCCCTGCTGGGACAGGTTGTAGCCGAATCCCGCCAGGCTGACCTCGTCACACAGCAGGCTGGCTAAGCTCAGTGCAGTCACGCCCAGCGTCGGTACATTCTGCAAGGAAATTAAGATTCTTCAGGTTTTATCCCCCCCTGTGCTTTCAATTTTAAGTACACTCTAATTAAAAATGTGAAAATGTGAAACATGATCTACAGAACTGACCTCAACTCTAGTGAATTATCTTTATAGGTTTATCACTAGCAGCTCTGACGCTGATGTGCATAAGCCACAACTCCTTTGTAGTGAAAAACTAAAGGGCTGTTTCAGGTTCAACTTAAAATACTTGATGTTCTGCAGCAGGTGGACATGGAGCTGAAGACAGAACTTCCTCCACAATTTATAATTTATCACCTTTAAATGGCCTTTTGGTTAATTATACAGAAGCATAATATTAGGATTGAAAAGATTAATTGTGATTAATCAACAACTGTAAAAAATTCTCAACTAATTTTGTAATCGATTAATCGTTAAACTATTCAAATATATACATTGCATTCAAGATTTAAAAAAATACTGCTACAAATCATCAAACATACACAAGAGGAATGCTACGTAATTGCATTTTAGGCAACAAAATATTTTCTTAATTCATATATTTAATAATGTATAAAAATGCTAAACTGGCTAAATGAAAGATCTACAAAAAATTTTCTTTTTGTCCAATTAATCTGTTGTCAGAATAATCAATTACTAAAAAAATTGTTAGTTGCGGTCCAAACATTACATTTGGAGATAAATTTAAATGAAAACTACATTTCATATTGTGTTTGTGTCTCTCAGCATGTCAGTAATTTGTTGAGATACTGTAACTTTAAAATCAAGAGAAATTAGGCTTTTAGCAGCACCTTTGACTCATTCTTGATGTCATTTCTTTGGCTGAGCTCACTTTGTTCCCCCGTCTGCTAGAAGTGGCCAGGAAACACCGTTTGATGAATGACATCACTATACAAACTTTGATTTAAATGCCGCAGTTCACAAAACATAACAAAAGGGGGCGATACGTCTTCTTAAATAAAGAATCATGAGGACACATTAAATGTGTCGCTTTGTCTGCAGAGAAAATGTTAAGACGGATGATGCCTTTTGATTTAATCTTTGCAGTGTTAGATCGGTATATTTACAGCCTCCTCTTAAAACAAAACTGCACTCCAACTTTCTCTTTGAACATCAGATTGAAGAGCTCCACCCACCTACAGCTGGTAATCCTGAGTGGATCAGATATTACTACTACTGTTTTGATCACTTCTAGCTTTTTTCCAGAATGTTTTAGAGCTATTTAAAAAAAACAAATTCAGTTGTCTAACTCGTCCACCCTGATTCCTCAGGTAATGGTTTGAACTGAGCCGTACCTGGTCCCAGCCCCACAGGCGCCACCTGGGTTTAGGGTATTTCAGGAAGTCCAAGGCAGTCTGCCTGATGACGTCGGGATTCAGAAGTCGGAACCTTGAGGGATCTAGAGGAATTTCCTGTGGAACCCTCTGCCAGAAGAAGAACCAGTCCCAAAACGACTGCAACACAAAGCAGCACTTTGATCGCTAAAGAGGAAACGCTCTCCTCGTCAAGCATTGGTAAAGTATCACGACTGGATCGGCTCTAAGTAACCAAACAAAATACTAGACAACACTGATGCATTATGGGTAAGCACTATGTACTACTATTTAGATCTAAGTTAGATGTGTCAGAACTTATATGAATGGGGGAAAAAAAGGAGAAAGAAAAAAAATCAATGCCTATGTCTAGTTATTTATCTGACCAAACCAAATGTTTGTCGGTCAGACTTACATACAGCAGATGAATATGAAAAAATTGAAATTTTATCTTACTGGCTCACAACAGACAGAGCAGGAAAACGATGACGGTGAAGCTAACGCTCCAGCCACTCACCACGCCGAGCTTCCTGATCATGGCTGAGATCCAGCTGAGGTCAACGCCTTTGTAGATCACGGCCACGAACACAGAATGAGGGTCTGTGTCTTCCCAGTGGAGGGGCGTGCCCTCAGGATAACTCATCCTGATGCTGGTTCGATTCCCCACGTCGCCCGTGTGCTTTCCCAGAGGGCCACTGTTCAACCTGACAGACACAGAGAGAAGAAAGTCAAAACATTACTTAAAACAGGAGCAAGACTAGAGTTTGTTACCATTAGCGGCACAACTAATGATTATTTGATTGATCAATTATTCTGACAATTAATCAGAAGAAAGAATTTGCTAATTTTTTATTTAACCACAGAAGCTTTATTTTATAACACATTAAAAGATATAACTAAACTATTTAATTTCTTTTAGAAATGATAAACATTTTATTGCCTAAAATGCAATACTACAGCATTCCATTAGGGTACACTTGATCATTTGATACTTCTGACATCAATGTCAAAAGTTTGCTTTTCAACTTATCATCACAATGCAGCAAAAGTAGCTTAAACTTTTTTTTACAACTTTTATTTGGAGTTTTTTTCCAAATCTTAAATGTAAAATGTTTTTGATTGAATTACTACTTTGTGTTTTTTCAGCAAATGGCCTTTTTTTAGTCTGTATTCTCCAGATAATGAATGGATTACTAAATTAGTTGACAGTTATTTGCACTAATCGATTAATCACAATTAATTGTTCAGCCCTAGCTGTTAAAGAGAGACAAAAACCAGGAGGTCTCAGTCTGAGTGCAGTTTCAGTCACTCTGCATGTTGTCAAGTCTCCTGCAGAACTACCAGAAGCGAAAGCAAAGCCTGACCTGATTACGGTGTGGAAACGGTCAATGTGCTGACCGAGCTCCAGGCCCTTCAGCACGCCGCCGTTCCCCACCACCACACAGCGGCGACACTTCCCAGAAGCCTCCTCTTGTCCCTGGTCAGGGTTGGCCGCTGGCAGCTGGAAGCACAGAGAGCTGATCAGGTCCGACGTTCTGAGAGACTTTGTGGCTTTAACTAGAATCCACTGAGGTTGCAGACAGCAAAACCCAAGATGACAAAATCCACCAACAGCAGAGATGCTCATGTTGGTTGTTTGGTTTCTTGTGAGTTTTTGCTTTTTAATGTGCCTGTCCTCCTCAGTAGTTGACATTTTCACTAGAGATATACCGATCTGATATTAATATCTGTATTTGCATTGATATTGAAAAAATAAAAACAAACTCTAGACCAGGTATTGGTGACCATGTGTCTGATCAATAAGAGCAGATCTATTCAGTCTAATTCTATCCTGTCTTATTATTTATTTTAGGATTATATCTAGAATCCCTGATTGTACTTTCTGAACCATTTGTAAAAAGGTTTGTTGCAGTTCATTTTTTACACGTTTGACCCAATTTTTATTTATTTTTTTTATCGTTTCAGTTTCTTTATCATTTATTGTTACATTGGCTGTTCTACTCCTAATTGAACTGACTGAACAAATTAAAGTTGTCTTGTTTTTACAAGTTGACCAAGCTTCTGAAGCCATTGCTGTATTTAAGTGAGCTGCACTTGTGCAGATTTAGCAAGTAAATGTATAATTTAGTACATTTATGTATGCGTTTCTTTAAAAAAGGAAATATTTTCAGTCAATTCAGCATGGGTTTTCTGTATCAGCTGATGCTAATACTCAGATATCTGTAGCTTCCTTTTTTAGGAAGTGCATTTTGTGAACAGAGATTAAATCTTACTAAGCAACTTCAGGTATTGCACTAACAACTGAAACCATGCAAGTTGGAGTGTGGCTCTTCTGAGTTAACAGTAAAACCTCTCTAGGTGGTATTTGTATTCACCAGCATCAGCAGGTTCTCTACTTTGTCTTTAAGCCCTTTGAAGCCAAACGGCGGCAGGTAAAGAAGGAGCCGGTCAGGGAGCGGCTGGTCCTTCCACAGGAAGGGCTGGACGGCGCCACTGGCAGACGGGAACAAAGCCATCAGCTTCTCTCTGCTGCCTCTGGGGCGACACCGGCCCTCCAGGACTCGGCGCACGTTCTCATGCACTAACTGCAGGGCGAGACAAAGACAGGCAAACAAAGAGTCCATCATTACAACCTGTGCACGCTTCTGCTTTGTTGTTACATAACCCACAGAATATTGCTGCATAAGGTGTCATGTGTCAGAAGGATAAACAATATGCTTCATGTGCTTTGCAGTCCTGTAACATCAAATGCTTTGCATTTGTTTATTAAAAATCAAACCGTAACAAAACCGGAACGTCTATCTGACTTGATTTATTTTGTGTTTGTTGTGCTTTCCACACCTTTAAATTTCACATACCAGTAAAACGTGACAAGTGACAAGCTCAAGCTAATGGTTTTCCATTGGAATGCAGAAAAGTGAAGGAATGGTGAGTGAAGTTTAAAAAGGAGTTGAACTGGTTTTGGCTCTGTGTGTATTTTATGACATTTCAAATGAAGATGCAGTTCTGTTCACTTTTTATTACCGTCCCTCTTCATGTCAACATCTCCATTGTTGCAGCAGATTACAGAACAATTAATAGATGTACAGACAAGTGTCATTTAGTCACAAGTTAACCATTACCCAACAAACAATAACTTCCACTTCACCTTCAAACAGAAATCAAATCAAAAACCAAATAGTTAAAGGAGTAGAGGGGAAGTATCATGTATTCTCCAGCCACACTGTACTATAAAATAGCAGTCGAGTAACTACTTTAGTTCCAGTTGTTATATATATATATATATATATATATATACATACACACACACATATAGACCGGTATATATAGTTAAATATACATATTTATTCTATGCTGCTAGGATTGCATTGACCCGACTGATCATCCATTTTTAATCAATTATTCCTTCCAGAACTGTGGCAGCATGTTGGATTAGATGCGTTACGTTAGCTCTAATTTGTTCAATGTTTCACGGATTCAGGCATTATTGTTTTGAATAAATTACTGTGCAGCTGGAAGAATTTTTTATCTTTCTTTCCTTTTTTTTAACTTTTCAACAGTTATGATGCGAAACCGTGGCTACAAGGTATCGTTTTTACATCTCGGAGCATAAAAGCTGATTTCCAAGCACCGAAGCCGGTTTCTCAGTCAAAGCCTCAGGGTAGCTGCAGTTCTACTCGTTATAAAAGATCAGTTATGACAATACAAATACTGTGTCGTGATTGACATTTTCCATTGAAAGAAAATCACATTGGAAATAATGTTACACTGATTACAAATAATAATAAAAAAAATGTCTCCATCTACATCCACTGCTTGTGCTGCATGGGTCGTATTTGTATCGTTCTTAAGCACTTTGGAAAACTCTCATATAAAAAACTGCTTCATATTTGCATAAAAAAATTTATTTTAGAAGAACAGATTGAAAATCCAGACAACTCTTGTCGTGAAAAGCTTGAAGTGGTTGCAGTGTGCCAAGTTGAGCTTCACTCACCTGTTTATGTGCAGAGTTGACACGAAACTGAAAAGGTTCCTCTGTCCTCGTCTGCATCAGCAGCAGGGAGAATATAAAAAAAACCAGCAAACCCAAAACAAGTATCAACCACACCTGCCTGCAGAGAAATGGGAAAAAAAACTAAATTAAACAGGTAGGCTTAAAAGATGAAGCCAAAGAGAAACATGAAAAGTGATAGAGAGGAAGTACGCTCATGTTTCTGCTGACTTTCACATTCGAGACGTTACAGAGTCGGGCATTCGATTGACAGTTTTAGGTCAGCAGCTGAGATCCTATTAGAGGTTTTTATCTGTGGATACTGCAACATCAGCATCTTATTCAGGTATATCCAGGCATATGCCTGGGAGCAGCTACGAATGCGGCATTTTGGGAAAAACATAGTCGGCTATTTTCCAGAAGAGCAACACAGGACTTTGTACAGACTGTGTGATGCTGTGAGAGTTCTGGTGGAGCCCGCTGAACATCGTCCAACAAAACCAAAAACAAACCATCCTCCTACCACTTCCTGTCGTCTTTTTGTCATTTCCTCCAGTAGCAACATCCGACTGTTGATCACGTTACTTGTGTCATGTGGGGGAAAAAAAAAAAAAGGTTTCTGCTGCAGTTTTGGGAGATAAGTCTAAAAAAAATCCACCTCATCCAAGCGCAAAAACTATTTTTTTTCTAAATGGCATGTTTTTATTAAGATAATTTGTTTTTGTAATTTCCAAACAGTACTGGTCTGTATTTTTCTTTTGCATTTTCTGTGCAAAAGAAAATGCATTTCTGCTGTTATCATGCTGACATGCATGAATTGAATGTGCAAGTCTAAGTAAATATGATGACAGGCAAATTATGGGAATGACATATTTGCCTGTTTGGGTCCAACTGACATGCATGCAAGGTCCAGTGACCCTGCCAAACAATAACTGTGTTTTTTTTTCTAATGTTCCACACCAAAGAGAGTTCTCAGCCACAGACACAGACACAATGTGAATGGGTGAGTAGTGATCACCTGTGTGCTGGACTGCGCAAGAAAAGCTTCATGTTGTCATCCGCCGTGGATCCAGCGATCACCTCGGGTCTCCCGGCTGAAGCTCGGAGCCCTCTGACTCTCAGGCATCCTGTCCTGGACACACACACACACACTGTATTTCTCTTCGTCCACACAGACTATCAGAACAGAGGAGCGTCTGTGGCTTATGTGAGCAAATTCAAAGGGTTGGTGGTTGGATACATTTCCTGCCTCCTGTTTCCCCAGTGTCTGGGATCAGATGACTGTCAGCTTACACATTCTGTTCGGTTTGACTGTCCGTAAACACACCACAGAGAAACAGCAATGACTATCATCATCTCAGGCATTAAAATATTTACCCAGTTTAGAGCTGTGACTAACAGGTAGTCGGTTACTTGTGTTAGTTATTCTACTGATTTTTCATTAAACTACAAGAATTTTATTATACAATATTAGAAATGCATTAAACATGCAAATAACAAATTATTCAATCAACTTTTTTTTTTTTACAAAAGAAATACATTTTATTGCCTAAAATGCTATTCATATAGGCCAATATTTGGATTTCCAATTATTAACTGGGTAGCAAAAGGTGCTAGGAGAGTTTTTTTAAAAACTGAATCTGTACTGGGTGAAGCCAAGACTGTCACACGTGGGGTTGAGTAGAAAATAAGAATATTTTTCACATTAAATTCAATATAGGTTTTGGCTTAATTCATGTTGGTAGTTGGCGTTGGTTTCACCCTTGCCATGTGAGTAATGCATTTCTCAATAAAACCTTTGGATTTCCTAAAATTCTTATTAAGTTCAGTATGCGAGACACGCCTGAGAAAAATATGCAACAAAGCTGAAACGGTAATCAGATTTCCGACAGCCTCAAACCCGCTGGCTGCTGACTAAAACGCAGGTTGTGATCTGCACAAAAGATATTGTTTGTCCCATATACGACAATCAGATTGATTTTATTCCATTTTTTTCTGTACCAAATTTGACCTCTTAAGCTCAGAATCATAACACCTACACAACAGTAAACGTTACTTCTTTAAGTTAAAATTTCTATAAATCAGATAAGCATACAAAGCATAAAGATTCAATTTTAACAAAATATGAGGTTTAGCATCATAAAAAATATATTTTAAAAACCCTTACTGACGGCCTGAACCGGATGCTAACTCGAGCTTTATCATGTTTCCCCACTTTTAAATGGCCAAGATGATAACATAGCAGAGTAAAAGGTCTCCGCCTGATACTGTTTAATGAAATAACTCCGGACCGTAACATACTAATGAAAGGAGTTCAGTAATGGTTCCATTTTTCATGAATTAGTGGTCAGTGTCGGCGGATCTATAAGCAGGCAGGGGGACAAACAGCGTTTTATTCGGGGAGCATAATGGCGCCGTCTGTAACGGGGTGTTTTGGTGCGTTTCAGGCTGTTTAAATAGCGAGAGGCTCGCGTGCAAGTTACAGCTGGACGCTTGAGCGTTTTAGGACATTACCTATCGCTACATTATTACCCTATATTAAGCTATTGCTCATATTCCTTACGTCTTCCGTTTACATCCGAGTAAAACTGAAGTTAAGCTAGATATTTTCGAATATTGAGTTCTTTTACCACAGCGTCAAGAAGTGGTAAAATGTCTCGTTTTTAAAATGTTTAAACATTAATCCAGCCACATTAAAAATGAGCTGCTGTTCGGTTACAATAGCCATAATTACCCTTTACGAAAATCGTCCGTTATTGGCCCTTATCTGCTTATAACAGTCCTACATCTCATAGTTTGCTCCCTTATTCTGTTACTTAAAAGTGTCCTTACCCTCGCATGGACTCCGGTGACTCTTCATGGCTCCATTCCGTGAAATAAAGAGAGCTGCTCTCCAGGTTTAGCGGATAGCCTACTCCATCTGTAACCTTCTTCAAGGAACCGCTGACGCAGCCAGCCAATCAGCGACAGGGCAACACACCCATCACTTCCGCTTTTTTTTTTCAGATTACCCGTACATAATACAGTTACAAACCAACTTGCACACACAAAACCGCTAAACAATTCATATTTATTATTACTTTGTACATCATTAGACACAGGAAATAAAGGAGATGTAAGCTGCCTCCCAAACAATTCTGACAGTAAAGTCTCAGCTTAAAAAGTTTTGAACAGGAACTTTTTAATTATTTACTGTATCATACAATATATGCTTAAAGGCATATACAATGGGTTACATTAATCTCCCCATCAAACCTTTTCTAATAAGTTTGCAAAGTACTCTTAAAAAATCTGCTAAACTTAACATTCCTGTCTGCATTCCAGACAAGTGGAGCTTCAGCTGCAGGATTGAGATCAACAAACACGCAAACAGTTGCAAGCGGCTCGTCCTACTGCAGAGGCTGCTTCAGTTCAAATAGCCCTGTTCCACCTTTGACCACCTTCCCCACAACCAAGCAGGCGGAGGGAGAAACCAGCTGATCACGTGACCCTGAGTCAGAATGAAAAGCAGTCAGTGAAAAAAGGAAAAAAAGAGCAAAGATATCAATGACCAAGAAAGAAACTGAGCATCCTGATTTCTGTAAACCACTGTATTTTAGTGAATGGATTGTGGTTAAAACGAGTGAACCAAAGCTCGAGGAATGTCAATTGCATGCTCCAAGACAGGAGCCATTTTCATCCCATAAGTATGAAAATCAAATCAGACTCGAGATCCACTGTTTCCCTCCATTACTTACCCAGCATGGTGGCCTGTTTGAGGAACTTGAAGCTGGTCTCGAAGGTCATCTGCTGCAGAGGGGACGAGTTCGACATGATGGCGTGTCGGTTTAACGGCTTGTAGACGCCTTCGAAGCACATGTAGTCTGCCACCAATGACAGATGCCTGGGGTCAACCTCAATCCCTGCAGACGGGGGTCAGAGATACCGGGTCACAATCTGAGAGCCGAGTGCTCTAAGAGTTCTGCACGTTTTGTTCAACGTTACAGTTTTCTACACTCAAATTTTCAGACGTAACTGGGGGTTCTTTCAGGATAAATATGACAGATGTGGGTGTAGAGGTCAGACTTTACACATTAAATCTGCAAAAGTAAGTAAGACAAAAAAAAGAAAAGAAGGCAATAAGAAGGAAGGATGGTAATAGAAAGAAAGGAAGGAATGCTATAGTATGGAAGAAAAAGAAGACAAAAAGGAATGAGCAAGAAGGAATGATAGAAAGGAGGAATACAAAAGGAAGTAAAGTAAAGAAAGAAGGCAATAGGAAAGAGAAAAAAGACAAAAGGAAGGAAGGAGGGAAATAAAGAAGGAAGAATCAAAGGAAAAAGGGAGTCAGATAATAGACGAATGGATTTCTGGATGGATGGAAAAAGTCATAAAAAACCAATGAATTCCATCAAACCTGATCTAGTCTAGAAAATTAATTAAATTCTAGACCTTTTTAAACACTGTAGTAACGCTGTGTGAGTTAGAGCACAGGTGTGCGCGCGCATGCGTACCATAAACTGCAAAGACGTCTTTGATCTCCTTCTCTATGACTTTCAGAGCCACCTCGATCCCGTAGGTGCTGGCCATGGCGTGGACCTCATTGGAGTACAGTTTGTTGACGTCCAGGATCTGGAGACACAAGCTGATCATGTGACAACTAAACACATCCATGCAAAGATGTGTTTAGCTGTTACAACCTGATTTAATTCCAACAATCAGGTTGGACTTAAACCAGTTCTGTTCAGCTGGTGGAACTGGAACATGAGGATATCTGCTGAGGTTAAAATGCTAAACCGTGTTCATCAAGTCTTGAACGATGGCTGAACTTGTAAATGCAACAACTAATCAGATTCTAATATTAATATAGACATGTTGCAATGTGACATCATGGACAGAAGATCCCTGCGCCATCACCCTGCTGGAGGGCAAAAATGTGCTAGCTTAGCATTGGCTTTAGCTGTTGTCAACATAACATGCTAAATATTAAATGTAGCATTGTGTATGAAAGAAAAAGGGATGCAGTGCTTTGCTACCAATTGTTAACACTACAACATTTGAATAAAAAAAACAAAAAACAATTTAATCTAGCATAACTGATTTAGCCAAGCTAGATCAGTTATGCTAACTTGACTTTGACAACCTTAACATGTAGATGTGGTGTGGAGTTTGTTGTGTTTCGGTTCAGTTAGAAAAAAAGAAAGGCGACCCACACACCGACTCTCTGACAGATCATCGGCAGAGCAGGTGTAGAGCGAGGAAATAGAAGAATATGAGTGGTTTTGAACAACGGTTTTTCTGCATTATTTATGCCTTTGTTGTGACACACTGCACTGAATTAGTAATGCTACAGGTCCAGGTTTAATTTAGTTAATAGGATATTTCCACAGCTGCTGTGTGGCTACGGATGGCAAGTAAAACAATCATCTCATCGCCCTTCACCGTTGTGCGCATGTGTAAAATTTCCGGATGTAAACAATAACATGAAATGTCTGAAAAAGTTGAAGCTTTACAACACATTATTGATAATAGAACATGCCACTAATAAACTAATTGAGCTGTAATTTCCGGTTCTTTCATTCATATATATCTCTTGACATATGCTTCTTAGATTACTGTGTAATCTCTTGTTATTCAGTGCAAGAGTGATTCAACAAAGTGTGGCATAAACAACAAGTGTGTTGCAGGTTGTGTGGAATGCGGCCGACGTACATCGTTGTACTTAAAGATTTCGTGCATGTTGATGCCCTCTGTGTTGAGAACCGTCTGTTTTCCCCCAGACTTGGTTGTGGTCTCGCTCAGCAGGCACCGTGTCAGGCCCCGGGTCTCCATGATGACGGCGTTCTGGGCCAGAGTCGACAGGACCGAGGTCAGGTCGAAGTGGATCCTGTTCATAGGGAATTCCAGCTCTACCTGTGTGAATGGTCACGTTTCATACAAGTCGTTAGCACATCGGAGTCGACAGGAGGAAACAGAACAGCGGGGGAAGTTTCAAGTCTTAGCAAACCCTGGGCTTAACCCACCTTTCACTACATTCAGTATGGTGGCAGCCTTTATGGACTCAAAACTCACTGTTTCTAGGCGGGCAAGTTCCAATATTTCCAACTGGAATTCTGATTTCAGGGGCTGTTTCTCGTTTTTCCCCCCCAAAAGTCTCAGATTTTAGACTTTTAAATCTGACATACGAGCGATAAGAGAATGTACCTGAAATCTCCTGTTAGTGTAGTTTATAGCAGATTCTCAAAGTAACTTATTAAAGAAAAGTTATTAATCAAGTATAACAATGAACATATTGATTGAACTCCTTCGTAGGTGTACCATTTTGCACAAATATGGACCAATAATTCTGACGATTTGCAGCCTAGTTGTAGTTTACTGTAACTCTCTACAGTGCAACCTGTCTCACCTCACACCAGAGTTCTTCCTGCTGATCAAAGGAGTATCTCTGTATGGCCGAGTTAGACGACAGAACTGAGTTCACCCTCATCTGGACCGAGGACTCTCCCCCTTGCTCCACTTTCGTTTCCTTCTTTTTCTTCTTCTTCTGCTGCTGCTGCTGCTGCTGCTGCTCTCCACTGTCTGCTGACTCAGGCTGGGTCTCCTCCACAGAGTTTGCCTGGCTGTTCTCCTCTTCGCCCTCATCCTCTTCGGCATCGCCGCCTTCGCCCTCGTCTTCGCTTTCATAGTCTACCTGTAGGCAGAGGTGAATTATCGGCTTGGACATCCATGACGCCAGGATTTTTGTTTCCAACTCTCCCAATTAGTCTACATTGACTAAATTCTCTGGGAATTATTTTTTTTCCCCAGTTCTGAATGAAAGCAATCAGATTGTTTAACAATGGTATTTTTGCTGAGTCATTATACAGTGAGAATCTCATCTTACAAAATACTCAAAGTGTTCATCTAGATCCTGAGTCGGAACAGTGAACGAGATCTCATTAGTGTTTCAAACACATTTCTATAAGAAGCACCACTTTAACCAGCAGTAGTTCTTTGGTTTCCCGTCTTACTGAACAGACATGCTATGTTTTTACCTCCCTCAGTCAGGCTGCATTCAGTTTTTAGCTTAGCTTACTTAGTTTCAGTTTTGTTTGATTCATAACTACTTTACTGAACTCAAAGGAAAATTAAATGTTGCACTTCAACATTTCATTTCCCATTGAAATTAAATGCCAACACAAAAGCAACAGTGTTAGCTTTAGTGGTTTCACTTCAATTCTTTTTTCAGCGTCAACCCTTTAGCCTGGTATTTTATTTTATTTTATTTTAATGTACAGTGTATCATCTTTTGTTACAAGAACTGGACTTATTGCCAAGTTTGTGCACACAAGGAATTTCACTTTGGTGGGGTTCTCCAAGGCGCAATTCCTGGTCTAGTACTTTATTTTCTGTAAATTCTCCCAATAGTTTGGATTTTTAGCAAACAAACCAGACCAAATTGGACGGTCTAGAGATCATTTCAAGTTGCAAAAAAAGCAACAAAAATGCAGCTTTTTACCAAAAATCTTTAGTTTAATTTGGTTTCATTATCACTGACATTAGCTAATGGAGCCATATTAAAATTTCTACCTTAAGTGTCGAAGAACTTTGAATTAATAATCCACAACCTGGTGCAGAGGCCCTTTCCTTTTAGATAGTTTTAAAAATGGAGAAGACAACAGAATGCTCCATTTATGTAAGCTAGCTCTTTAGGTGAGCTAAAGAAAACAGCTCACCTTAACCTGCTCATAACTACAGTGAGAGCAATAATCAAAATGTTTCAAACAACTAGAGCAGTGACTGATACGGCTGAACGAGAACTCAAAAAAAGTGAGCAGAAGCATGATAATTGTTTCCAAAGGTCATTGTTGGCGTTTCTGAGTTCCCATATTTTTTTATATCTTTATTGCAGTTGCCAGTAACTGTCGCAACCACAGTCCCTCCATGATTCTACAGCTACAATGTTCCTCAGTAAGGTTTTGTGTTTTTGGAGTAAAACTGCTTTAAGTGTTTTTGTTCTAGTTTCTACTGCACATTTCTCAGTACACTTGAAATAAGACAAGACTAACAAGAAATAGGAGTTTGTTTAAAGTCAATAATTCATTAATATTGATGAAAAGGTTCTTGTTGCATTGGCAGATTATTTCAAGATATTCTAAAAGTGAAATAATCTACCATTGGAAGTAGTAATTTCTCATCAATATTAAGGAAACATCGACTCAAAACCAGCTGCTATATCTTGCTGAAAAGCTACTTGTAAGTTAGTTTTGTCCTATTTAAAGTGCACCAAGATATTTGCACAAGAAACTAGACTAAAAACACTTGGTAAGACTGTGTGTTTTTGCAGTGTACTCCTTGTATGCTGATTGGACGGGAGTTTCTCAGAGTACATTTCATTCCAACCAAGTTGACACTCGTGTTGGCGACCAGGAGAAAATGTTAAAAGTAATTTGTGGAATTACGTTTCACAATGGAACACTTCCCGTCTCAGCCTCAGCCCTACCTCCTCCGTCTGTTTGCTTTTCCTCTTGGCGTCTGATGCGTCGGCGTCTCCTTCATCCCCCTGGTCATCAACCACTTCTCCTCCCTCCTCCTCCTCCTCTTCTCCACCGCCGTCCTGCGGAACGTCAACATGAACGAAAATAAAAGCTCGAGCGCGAATGAGACTGATGGAGAACACTGAAAAATAATAAGACAAAACTAAATTAAAACCTGGGTCCCCGCGGTCCCGTCCTCGTCCATGTTTTTATCTCCAGGGGTGGCCTTCCTCGTCTCCACGGAAATAGAGGCCAGCTTGGCTGTGCGCTTTTTAATGGCTTCCAGGAGGAGACTGAAAAACCTGAAAATAGATGAAGAGGTGGATGAGAGCAGGTGGGGTTAAAGACAAACAACAGGTTGGCTCTGATCGTTTCCTGACATGCGAACACACACCTCGTCTCCATGTAGTGGAGGATCTGATGGGGAGTTAAAAGATTGTCGTCACGGTAACGCTCGGGAGGCAGGAAGTGAAAGGTGACTTTAAACAATTGCAGTCTTTGATAAGTTTCGATCCGAAGCGTCTCGACAACATCCACCTTCTGCAGCACCTACACACACACACACACACGTTTATATTATGGAACATATCACGACATTCTATTGATTTTTATTCATCTTAAGAACTTCATTTATCGGTAACTGATAAATAAAAGGAACAGTATTGTGTATTTTCCAGTTATACAGGGCAGTTTTGTAATTATAAAAATGCTGAATATGTCAAACATGACTTAAAAATCAGACATTTTAATATAACACACCTTGAAATTGGGCTTCCGTCTCTTTAAGAATAACTCTTTCTGAAACTCTGCCTTCAAGAAGTCACCACAACTTGGTTCTTCTATTAACCCTGTAGACATTTTTACTAGCGTGTCACTGAGAATTAGCTGATAAAATGAGCTCAGCAGTTCCACCAGGTGTTTGCTAATAGCTGCTGGCTAGTCTGAAGGGCTGAGTGGGGGAGTGGCAGGGGAGGGATGCTCTGTGAGGCGGAAGCTCAGTAGCTTGGAAACTGCAGCTCTGAGAGGAGCTTCGTCCTCAAAGGCGGGGCTAGGTTCACCCAGGTGTTTTAGCACAGTTGAATGGTTGCCATGGAAATTGAAGGATTTCTGAAGCATGCATAAAAGAATCAAGGCAACACTCCAGATATGCGTTTGATGAGGGAACAGTATTATAACATGGTGTAATGCTAAAAAAAGTTGATTTTACACTATACTACCTGATACTTTTAGCCATTCCTAAGTATAACCTCAAGCTAAACTGAACTCGTGCCTTAGTTCTGAGCCAAAAAGCGATGCTCTGCTGCATTAAGACTGGGCTTTGATGAAGGAGGAACAGCTAAGCTCAGAAAGAGACCTCAGCAGAGGAGATGAGTAAAGCACCATGTAACAGAGGAAAAGAAACTGATAAGGAAACGGAACTGTGACGGCCTCAGACCTCAGCCAGGCAGACTCTGCTGAGCTGCTTCCGCAGCGTCTTGGCCCTCTTCAAGGCCTTCTTGTTGTTCAGCACCGGGACGCTCATCATGGGGGTTTTAATGTTGGAACTGGCCACCATCAGGATCTCCCTCAGTCTGGAAGGTTGGACACATGTTGGCTCTCGTTAAAATGAGACGTCAACGATAACGACGGACACGAGCATTGTGAGCGTGAGGGGTTGTTACCGGGGGATTCCCAGAGTGACGTTCATCTCTCCTCTGCCTGCGAAGTGGAAGGTGTTGAGGGTCATCTGGGTGGAGGGCTCGCCTATGGACTGAGCTGCCAGCAGGCCCACAGCTTCCCCTGGGTCACACAGGGAGCGCTGCCACTTATAGTGGAGCAGCTGCCGCAGCCTGCAATCATTCATCACTGTACGTCACTCAGCTGCTTTTACAGGACACGCTCTGCTGAGCAGAGGAGAAGCAATCAAACAGGAAGCTAATTCTAGCTGTGCAGAACAGAGTGGGAGGGTGTGCCAAAAAGAAAGACAAAAATCGGTAACATAATTCTCATTTACTAACCATTCAAAATGTCCCAAAAATCGAATTAAAATATCCTAAAAACTGGATTAAAATGTCCAAAAATCACTGTAATTGCTAATGTTGGGCATTTTTATTTAATTGAGTAAAAATCCCCAAATCTTTTTGAAATGTCCCCTCAGCATCCCGAAAAATAAAAAGACAAAAATGTCCCAAAAACTATGCAACTAAATTATATACAAGTGCCATACTGTTACTGTAATATGTACAATGTACTGAATTTAATGTAAATTACTCTGTGCCAACCAGATAGGTTTATATTTACATTTGTTTGTGTTTATTCTGTTCATAAGTGGAACATCAGTAAAAATTTAAACTACAAAAAAAAGTCCAATTAATTGATTATAATGTTCCCTTAATTCATTAACAATGTCCCAGCATTTGGGACATTAAAATGGCCCAAAATTGGCTAAAAATATTCCTAAATCCAATTAAAAGTGACCTCAAAAGAATCGACTTTAAATGACCCAAATATCTATCAAAATTTACTCAAAATGAATGGAAAATGTCCCAAAAACTGATTTTAAATGTTTTTTTTTTTAATTCTGCTATTTGTCAGCTTGTATTTTGTAACCCAGAGCAACATTCCAGCTGCAAAAATGATTAAATGGCTAAAACCTCCATCTGATAATTGGAACTTGCAACATCATCGTCCATGGAGGAGCCTCTCTGCAGAAACGTGACGCTTTCGCTAAACGAAACAGAAACAGATGCAGGGAGGGAGTACTTCCATTTAATCATGGATTAATATTTAAAACTTTATAAACGTGAAAAAAAAAGCATTTTAATATTTCCATTTGTCATTCTGCCTTTGCAGAGGCACACAGGAGCAGACTGTGAGGATGGACTAAGGCAGAAATCAGAGTTATGAGTTAAAAATTGATTTTGAATCAAATTATGAAATGGTAAAAAAAAAAAAAGAAAGATTCCCACCCCTGGTATTTTGGTGTAAGTATGAGGCAGCAATGTCATACAGCTCAAAAGAAAAAAATCAAGAAAAATGCTGAACATTTAAAGCAATTTGAAGAGTAAAACGTTGTGATAAAGACGGCTCCACTGTCTGCAACAGCCAATGCGAAAACAAGGTGGGACTTAAAGACATTTTCAGCGAAATAGAAACTTTACATATTTTTGCCTCACTTCGTCACCACTTACCATAAAGCAGGAAATTAGAAGAACTAAGTTTGATTACGTGTTCAAACGCCTCAGATGGTGACAGAGCTGACCACAGTTCAACCAGACTTTATTTTCATCTTTTTAGCTGCACTCAGACTAGTGGAAAGAAAATGACGCGAGGTTCAATCGTCCTCTGGGAAGACTTGTGTTTTTATGTTTTTTCAGTACCTCTGCGTCTCCATGTCATCTTGTGTGGCGTTGCCTCTGTTCTGAATGTACTTCTCGGTGATGTCATGGAAGTTTTCCGATACCGACCCGAAGCAGACGTCGGGCCTGAACAGGCCCAGGGTCGGCTCGGGGCAGCGGGACGACCGCCTGGTGTATTTGGCTCTGCCGGCTTCGTCCAAAGAGTGCCAGTCCTTCACCAACTGACGAGACAAAGAGAGGAAGAGAGAGAAAAGGGTTAAGAAGGCAAGGTATGTGCAGGAAGTCAAACTAAATCGGACTTTTACCTGCAGCACTGCAGGGTCTTGACCGGGCAGCGGATCGGTTGACGGCATGGCCTCTCGTAGTTTCGCTAACTTCTTCTGGGAAAACAGTAGAAAGGCTCCTGGCACGGAAAACACGGTCAAATCAAAATTTATGGAAAAAATTAAAAAAATTATAAAGAGCACAGCAATCCAAACTTTTTTTTTTTTTTTTTTTTTTAGATATACAGGCCCTTCTCAAACAATTTGCATATTGTGATAAAGTTCATTATTTTCCATAATGTAATGATAAAAATTAAACTGTCATATATTTTAGATTCATTGCACACCAACTGAGATATTTCAGGTTTTGTATTGTTTTAATACTGATGATTTTAGCATACAGCTCATGAAAACCCAAAATCCCTGTCTCAAAAAATTAGCATATTTCATCCGACCAATAAAAGAAATGTGTTTTAATACCAAAAAAGTCA
The DNA here is from genome assembly GCF_904066995.2 of Poecilia reticulata. Taxonomy (NCBI): domain Eukaryota; kingdom Metazoa; phylum Chordata; class Actinopteri; order Cyprinodontiformes; family Poeciliidae; genus Poecilia; species Poecilia reticulata. Next base: position 6,017,985 of record NC_088839.1, read on the forward strand.
ACCTTCAAATAATTATGTTCAGTTATGCACTCAATACTTGGTCAGGAATCCTTTTGCAGCCTTCAATGTGGCATGGAGGCCATCAGCCTGCGGCTCTGCTGAGGTGTTATGGAGCCCAGGATGCTTCAATGGCCTTAAGCTCATCCAGAGTTTTGGGTCTTGCGTTTCTCAACTTTCTCTTCACAATATCCCACAGATTCTCTATGGGGTTCAGGTCAGGAGATCTGGCAGGCCAACTGAGCACATTAATACCATGGTCAGTAATACCATGGTCAGTAATACCATGGTCAGTAATACCAGTGGTTTTCTCACTGTGAGCAGGTGCCAGGTTGTGCTGAAAAATGAAATCTTCATCTCCATAAAGTTTTTCAGCAGATGGAAGCATGAAGGGCTCCAAAACCTCCTGATAGCTGCTGCATTGACCTGCCCTTGATAAAACACAGTGGACCAACACCAGCAGCTGACATGGCTCCTCAGACCATCACTGGCTGTGGGTACTTGACACTGGACTTCTGGCCTTTTGGCATTTCCTTCTCACCAGTCTTCCTCCAGACTCTGACACCTTGATTTCCGAATGACATGCAAAATTTGCTTTCATCCAAAAAAAGTACTTTGGACCACTGAGCAACAGTCCAGTGCTGCTTCTCTGTAGCCCAGGTCAGGCACTTCTGTCGCTGTTTCTGGTTCAAAAGTGTCTTGACCTTTGACCAGGGATTTTGGGTTTTCATGAGCTGTATGCCAAAATCATCAGTATTAAAACAATAAAAAACCTGAAATATCTCAGTTGGTGTGCAATGAATCTAAAATATATGACAGTTTAATTTTTATCATTACATTATGGAAAATAATGAGCTTTATCACAATATGCAAATTTTTTGAGAAGAACCTGTATATACCTCTGCGGGGACACGCCAGCTCCCTCTTTGCTTTCCAGCGCTGGATGGCTGTGAAGTGGCGGGCAGCAGTGTGAGGGTCCAAACGGGCCAGAACGCTGTCCAGGTCCTGTGACCTCCTGATGACCTGAGGAGGAACAGGAAGCACAGGCAAAGGAAGTTTTAAAGGATTCTTCAAATTAAAACTGTATGCTGAACTGTGATAATAGCAACAGGAGAAGAACGAACAGAGAAAATATGTTACTGCCATAAGAAAGAAGAAGCCAAAGTTAAAGTTATGACAACATTTATGTGCTATTCTGATTCTGGATATTCCATCAATAAATCTTTCTTTGTATCGTTTTTTTGTTTTTCTTCACTCTTTCTTTTCCTTCTTTGCATCTTTATCTTCATCCTCTATTTTTTGTATGTTTCTTTCAAACTTGTGGAGTTTGTTGGTCTAAACTTTGCTCTTACATTTGGTGCAGGTTGTACAAGAAACGAAGCTGCCGAGTGGAAATTGTAACACTCTTTCATAAGACAAGCATTTATGCTAGTAGAAGAAAGAAGATCAATGTTGCAGGGAAAACGCTGACATAATGCTCACTTTAATAGAATAAAAGTTGAGTTTTAACGACGCAGAGTGTTCTGTGGTTGATGGACGGTTCGTTTTTAACTCTTTAAAAACATTAACGGGTCAAAATGAAACAAATTTTTGATCTTCTCTTTTATTTCCTTCCTTCCTTTTAACAAGCAGAGTGAATGTTCTTGTGGTTTGTAGTGATGTGTGTTTTCTCTGTATCAACAGAAACTGAACCACTGGAACAAAGACACGAAGTAAGTAAACAGAGCGTAGCAGTGAAAACGCCCCGACTGTATCCGTATCTGCATCGGGGAAGGTGTGGGAGAAACCGTCACTCACGTTAAACATGTTAGAAACTTGAACTGAACCATAAGCAGTCGCTTTATTAGCTGTGTGCAGCAAATATCTGTCCCCGGACAGCCATGCTGAATCACTGTGGGGCCCATCGGCTACACTGTTACCATAGCAACCACTTTGGCCAGTGACATCCAGGGGGAAGGAAGCACTGAATTTGACAAGGTTGCCTCATCGCGTTATAAATCGAAGCACTGAAACGTATTTACAAAAAGATCTGACTGTTGATAAAATGAATACAGTGAAGCAAAATAAGGTTTAAAGTAAACTTATTTATAGCTTGGTTATTTCTCTGACTGCACATCTATTAATATTGCTTTTTGTCGTCCTTTGCATCATTCAGAACGTTATGCTTTCAGTTGTGCTCACAGCATAACAAGTTATTTTAGCTATGCATTAGATGGCTAAATTATTCATTTGTTGGAAGGACAAAAGTGCAGCATTGTCTTGACTGATCATCAATTATGTATGCTAATAGCAGAAGAAACATCACACTGCATCTGAGAGAGATGTCTCTATTACACAGCTCTGCAGTAAGACAGGATGTCGCCATTATTTTAAATAAATACAAAACCGACCAGAGTTCTCTCTTCTTATGTTAGCTATTAGCACAGTTAGCACGGTTAGCATTGCCTCCTGTTATCTTCTGATTTTTACGTCCCTGATGAATTGAGAGTTTGAATAAAAGGTTAACATCTCTCACTAGCGGTTGTTTTTCAATAAAATTTTTTAACATAAGGTCGCTTTTGGCCATTATAAAAAAAAAAAATTTTCACAAAATTGCAATGGAAAAATTTTTTTCACCGAGTCACATGATCAACAAGCGAATGTTGCTGCTGGTGCAAACCACAAAGAAGAAGTTGGCAGGAAGTAGTTGTCATTAAGGACTCGTGTGAACAAACTTATTCAACTTCAAGTGTGATTTTTAATTGTGTTTTATATCTAATAAAAACACTGCAATTGAAAACTTGTGTTGTTACAACATCAGCAAAATATTGAAAGGTTAGAGCACTTTTTGTAATTGAAACGCTGCTATTCATAGTGAAAATTGCAAATTGCCAACTTTGACCCCTTCTTTTGTCACCACAGAAGAGAACTGTTGTCAGTCATTAGTGACTTAAAAAAAGATGCGATTATTCATTTCCAATCAGTTGATCAGCGATCAGGGATGGTTGGAAGTAAGAATCTCTTTTTGCACACCCCAGTTGGTTTTGAAGTACATCTCTAAGTATAACATCAACAAGATGGATTTCAAAAAAAAGATTCAGTTATGCTAGCAAATTATGACAAATAGTCCCAAAGAGTAGCAAATTTATTTTTTTTAAATCAGAGTCTAGCCTCTCCACAGAAAGCCAGTGTTTATATCGACACCTCATAGTTGTGCTGGATGAACGGAAACTGCCTCGGCTGGAGGAACTGAGTCTTGGGGATGTCCAGCCCATCCTCGCCGTACAGGAACTGGACCACGGAGCCATCGCTGTCTCTGACGGTCAGGTCGTACTGCACCACCAGACCCTCCAGGTGCTTTATGATGCATCTGGGCAGCAGAAGGCGGGAGGGAGAAGATAGCAAATGATGAAAAGAGGAAGCACAGCAATCCCACACTTTTATAACCACTTCAACTTCCCTACGCCGGCTGATAATGAGGCTAAAATTTGCTCAGTTTACATCAGGAAAAACTTTGCGAAAAGGTGAGTTTACCTCTGCAGATATCCTGATCGGGACGTTTTCACAGCCGTGTCCACAAGTCCTTCTCTGCCAGCCATGCAATGGAAGAAAAACTCCTGGAGACACATCACAGTCATCAGAGTTTCTGCAGGTTTCACCAACTCAAATTTAAGACTTTTTAAGACCATTAATTAAAGATCCAAATCAGAACAGAAATGTACAAAACAAAACAGCGTATTTTATATAGTTGTAGTGCCAAGTCATTTTTTTTCCACAGACAGCACCTAGACTTGTGTCAGGTGTAGTGGAGCCAAGTGGTGATAAATTTGCAACCATGATGAACTCAAAAAAAGCTAGCTAGCTAGTTAGCAAAGGTATATAAGCAGAGAGTTAGCAGTGGCCTCAACCGTCTCGAGTCACAGAACGCAAAAATGATATTTGAAAGCGACTCAAACGTCTGCCTGACAGAAAAATCCCATTAGGAAAACAAACTACATAGCTAGCTAGTAAGGCTTTATTAGCAGCTAGTTAGCTGCAGCTTCAACAGCCTCAATCACAGAACATGATGAAGATGTCTGAGTGCGACTCAAACATTTGAGTCCCAGAAAAGCCCCAAGAGAAAAATAAGGTACGGAGGAAATGAGATTAACTAGAAAACACTAATTTTAAGACCTATGATTAACATATTTAAGGCCAACTTACTTTTTTTTTTTCCCTTCCCCTAATTAATTTAAGACATTTTAATGCCTTAATTTTAGATTTGTGAATTTAAGACTTTACGAATGCAGACACCTTGATCATGGAGTAACAAAGCTTTTTATTAATGCAAAGGCGCCAAAGTCAAAGCAGGGACATAAGTAATAAAAATCATCAAAATGTGGTTGGAAAGCGATTTATGCTCCAATTTAATATTAGAGCCGATTCTATTTCTTTGTGGGACAAAGATAGTATAGTATCTTACAGAACTAAGATCCTGTTAGGTTTAGAAATATACAACTTCTCAAATAATTTCACCTTATTACCAACGAGTTTATTTATGAAACGTTTAGTAAGCAACTGTTTTATCTGCTGCTGAATGTGCAACTTGACCTGCACGTATCTGACAGGCTGCATGGCATAATGTCCTTCTGTAGCCTAACACAAACCGCCCTCCACCTCCACAGCCGACTGGACAAACCTGTGGCTTGATTCCTGTGAGGAAGCGTCCAGAAACGAAGCCCCCCGCTCCTGGTGAAGGGTCGTACGGCTGGAAGCAAGGCAGAAACTTTCCTGAAGGCATCAGGGGCGGCCTGCGGCCCTCCAGCTCGATCTGACCCAGCAGGCAGGAGATCTGGAACGAGCAGCACCAAACATTTATTCTTCACAATCCATATAAAATGGAGGACGGGACGTTGTGGGAAGATGAGGGTGAACTTGCGTCACCTGCATGGTGTTGACGGTGGAGCCTTTAGCTCCAGACTGCACCATGAGCTGGAGGTTGTTGTCTGGGAACGGGGTGTGCAGTCCGACCGGCATACACACCTGCACACAGACACAAGGTCATTGAAACACACTTTGATTTGTGATGCTTCATCCTGTTAAAGCGTCAAACTAGAAACTGGAGTCACAGTTTTTGGAGTCATAAAATCCATCAGCTTTAATCACATTATTAGCGTCTGAGTACATGAACTCGTTGGATTTCATCCGTTTTTTTCCCTTCGCAAATCACGAAACAAAGTTTTAAAGACTTCTTTCTTTTTTTTGGCTTATGGGCAATAAGTTACAAACTGATATTTCCAAAATAAACCAAGAAGATTATTATTTTTAAATATCTCGAGAGGATAATCCACAAAGAAATGCAGATTTTATAAAGGCTGTGAAGAGTAGTACCTTTGTTTTAAAAACAATCATTTCAGAGTTTGTCTGGCATCTAAACTGAATGTAAAAATATATTTTTCAATGACTGTTTATCTGTTAGTAGTGCAAAAACAAACACTGATAGGTGAAACACAACTTTTCATATGGCATACCAATAGTAAAGGTTAACATTTTTAATGATTTTAATGATAACTCATATTAGTATGAGTGATTATTGATCCTAGTGACGGAGACTGAAACCTTGTTGATGTCGTTGTTCACTTGGTTGGCCACTTCCTTGAATTTGTGATCGGCCATGCTGAAGTCTCTTTGGTCAGGGCTGAGGTGAGCGTCCTGCCACCGACTGGTGGCTTCAGCCGGAGTCATACTGGGAGGCAGTTTGAAGGCAGCCTGCAAGGCCTGAGGACACACACACACACAACTGTTAGAAAATAATTTTCCAACAATTACCAAAGGGGATTTCATGAGCACACTCTGCTGGTGGCTTAAAGAAGGTTACGGCTAAATATTTGAAGCTAAGCTGCACATTAGCAGAAAAGCTCTCCAATTCTGTAAATGAATCATTATTTCTACATGTTGCCTGTTACTATGCTGCGCCATAATAATAACCTTGGTGTAACCTAGTAGCTTTAGCCAAGATGGCGAAATGTACCGATGGTCAGCAGTCTGCTAGCTCAACACAAAATGTCCAACATGAAATATGCAAAGATTGGTCTTTAATAAACAAACAAACAAAAAGAAAACTCTGAGAATCCTTCATTCACATGAGAAATTAGTAATTAATCAATTGTCAATTGTTATCTTGGATTAATAAGAATTTTGGTTTCAACTTTGGAAAATTTGGATTTCCCCCCCATCAATGCATGCCTTTGGTTTCCGTAGGTTAGAGTGATGTCAGCACGCCCTGGGCGGCCATCTTTGCATAACAAATGTGTTTCACAGTGGACTTTAAATTCTGGTCAACTCTGCACAGTATAAGGTCCGGGTCACCATTTTGTTTTATTGTAATTACGAGAGTAAAGTCTCAATTTTACCTGAATAAAAATGAACTAATGAAGTAGTGATTTTATGAGAATTCCTACATGAAAATAACCTAAAAATTAAAATTAGCATCTTCTGAAGTTACACAGGAAATACATCTTTGAACACACCATTATCAAATTAAAACAATTTTTTTTATTTAAAACTTTTTTCTAGTAAAATTGCATATTTATTCTGCTAGTATTACACAAATAAGAAGAATTATTTTCAGCTCACCCTAATAATCCATCCTATAACTCACAGAACTGATGATTAAAATAAAAAACACTTTTTGAAAATATTTTTCTGTCCTTTCTAATTTCGTTTTTAGAAAAGAAAGTGAGGGGAAAAAATTAAAATCACATTTCAACTTCCCGAGTGTTTGTGTGCAGTACATGTTTGTCCCCAGTGGGCATATGGAGCACCGTGGGGCCCATAAACTGCACCGTTGCTGTGGCAGCCATTTTGGCCAGTGGCATCCAGGAAGAAGGAAGCACTGAATTTGACAAGGCTGCATGACTTCATGAGTGCATTAAACACAAACCGGGGAGCTTCGCTCACCGTGGTGCCGATTTTCAGAGACTCTTGGATGATTTGTTTCCTCCGCATATTGGCTCCAGGTTTCACCAGAATGTCTTCCACGCCTAGACAGACACAGACGGGTAACCCAGATTTAAAGTTTGACAGAAGTATGACTCAATCTAATGCTTTTATATCTATCAACTATAAAGTCCTTATCGAGGCCGTTACAGTTAACTAAAACTAACAAAATAACAAAAACTGAAATTGAGAAAACAACCAAAACACAGAGTTCCCTTGAATCTAGACTAAAAACCCACCTGTTTAGAGATGATTTGGAACCATAATTACTGGAACATTGATCAACATATTTGATGTGTATTTATGTTTTTGACAAAATGTAATGCTAGTTACTGGTTTCTCAATTGGTGACTGCATGATGTTTTTTATGACTTTGTGTTTTTATGGTGTAAAGCATTGTGAACTGCCTTGATGCCGAAACGCGCTCTACAAATAAACTTGATCGACTGATTAATAAAAACTAAACTGAAACTAAATGTTTAACTAATAAAAAGTGGCTGTTGAAAGGCAGGACCGTACCCAGAGTGAAGCCCCTGTAGAGCTGCAGGTAGGCGGTGAAGAGTCGAGCCAGGCAGCTGAGCAGCTTCCCGCTGGTCTCCCCTCCGTACAGTTCATAGCAGCAGTGGACCAAACCATAGGGCGACGAGCCGTAGTGCGCTTTGTCCAGAACGCCGACCAGCAGCTCGCCCTGACGGATCACCACCTGCAGGACGACGGTTCAGCCGGTTCAACCCGCTGATAAGCTCTGGAACGTCTCCTCTAGTGTGTGTGTGTGTGTGTTCCTACCTGTGACTCACACATGCTATCCGGGTTGTACCCCGGAGAAGATCGAGGCGGGAGCTGGATCCAAGCCTTGCCGGGGATTTTGGCTTTGCCGGTGAGGTTAAGGGGGACGGCTTTGTCTGGGAGGATGTTCAGCAGTAAAGTGGAGACGACCTGTGGAGGAGGAGGAGGAATGAGGTAGAAAATACAGCTCACTGCACTGAACCCCACTGAAAACTTCCTGGTTGTTCCACCAAATATTGATTCCTGAACTCTTCCTGAGTTAAAACATGACTGATTTAAAGGAGTGGAATACAAAAACACGCCCCACCTGGAATACCTTCAAACGAATTAAATAATCCCAAATGAGGTTTATTGTTAACAAATAAATATATCCTAGAAATGTATTGAGGTTAAAATAATTGAAATCAGTTTAACTAGAGCAGAAATTCCTGTTTTGCAGTTTAATTCTGTAGTAAATGCAAAATAAGTCATGGTTTTCCAGAAACATTTAGCAAACATCTAGTGGAATTGTGTATCTGCCAAGTTATAATATCAGCTATTTAGTGAAACACTGGTAAAAAAGTTGTTAAAGGGTAAATAGAGGAGCCATGTTGTTTTGATCTCCTGGAGGCGGAGCTTCAGAAAGAGCAGGAACTTCTTAAAGAGACAGAGGCCCAAATTTAAAGTGTTAAATTAGGAAGTCAAACTTCTTTTAAGTCATATTTGATATATAAACATTTTTGAAACTATAAAATGGCACAATGTACTTGGAAAACACATAATACTGCCCCTCTAATAATTATTCACTTCATAGTTAATAGAAGAAAAAACATCTGTTCCATTTTCATCCCTATTAAAAGAAATGATCCTCCAAAATGAGAAAAAGGATGTTATAAGTTAGATTAAAATTACTTAATTTAAGCATTTATTGCCTAAAATGAGATTGCTAGGATTCCAATAAAAGCAAGTTTCTTACTGCATTGGCAGATGATTTCACTTAAAATATGACATTTTGTCACAATATTAAGATTTTTATTCTTATTTTTTCAGAAAACAAGAAAACGTTTTGGTGAACCCTCATATCAAATCCCAGTTCAGTCTGTTGAAATGTGCAGTGGAGAAGTGAAAGCCAAGTTAAATGTGTGTGAATGTTCTTTATATTTTTCCCTCTGTGGTTACAGGACGAGTCGTGTGCAGCGATCACCTGCTTCCCGGTCCACAGTTGCTGAGGTTTGAGGAGGGCCGGGGCCAGCAGCCTGATCCGGCCCGTCTTGTCAGTCAGCCCTCGGTACACCAGCTCAGTGTACTGGTCCTTAGTGAAGAAGCAGCCTCTGATGGTCATCTTGGTTCCTGACACCATGTGGTCCTGGATGAGGCCCGCTAAAGGTTTACCGTCCTGACCACAGACAGGGAAGGAAACCAACAACTCATTGGTTCAAGGAGTTCAGGGTCTTAGAGTGAAAAGAAGGCGGGGTTAAATGTGATTGTGTTGAGGGGGTCCACCTTGGGGACGAGGTACTGCTGGTTGGTGCTGACCAGCGTGTAGGCCTCAGCTCGGCCCAGCTCGGTCTGAGGGAAGTGGGCATTCATCTCGTCTCCATCAAAGTCGGCGTTGTACGCCTTGCAGTTAGCGTAGTGAAGCCGCAGGACCTGAGGAGCAGAGGCTGGTCATGTGATCTACAGGGTTACTACGGTAACCAGGTTTTACTACGATGGAGTTCTGAAATTTATTGAATGAATGAATGAATGAATGAATGAATGAATGAATGAATGAGAAGTAAAAATTAAGAAAGGAAGGAAAGAAAGAAGGAAATAAAGAAGGAAAGAAGGAAAGAAGGAAAGAAAGAAAGAAAGAAAGAAAGAAAGAAAGAAAGAAAGAAAGAAAGAAACAAAGAAAGAAAGAAACAAAGAAAGGGAAAAAGGGAAGGTAGGAAGGAAGGAAGACAATAGGAAGAAAGGAAGGAAGGAAGACAATAGGAAGAAAGGAAGTCAGGCAATATGAAGGAAAGGACTCCACATTTCTACAGTAGGATAAGGAAGGTGTAGGAACCTTTTCCTTCATGGATCCTTCATATAATAATGAGAGCAGAAGCAGAGCAGAGGTGTTACCTTCTCTCCAGGTAAGATGCGAGCGCAGTGGGCCTGAATGGAGGGTCTGTGCAGGGTGGGCTGTCTGTTGAGCAGCAGAACGTCTCCGTTCTTTATGTGTCGATTCACCTGAGGCAACAACAACGCAGCATGACAGAGTGAAAACCCAGCCACAGCTCTGAGTGGGTCCGCTTCCAGTCAGACTTACGATCTTCATGGGCATCTTGTGTGGACCGGGACAGGGCGTCAGCAGTTGCTTGGCGACCGCCTCCCTCTGCGCGGCGCTGCTGGGCGACAGGATGGTCTTCCTGCCATCCTCATTAATCACCATGGAGGCGCCAGGGTGGACATTGGGCCCGTTGAGGACGGCCTGCCGGAGCTCCTTCACGTTCCAGGGCGTGACGGGCTGAGGGTAGGTCAGCTTGGTGGCAAACACCTCAACACACAAACACACACACACACTGTCAACACGTCAGTAATCAACTGGTTGACAACTCTGTTGCTACTCTCCACCTAGATCTAGTTACCATGGGGATCCCGATCTCGTTGGTTCCGATGTACATGTCGGGGCAGATGACGGACCGGGCGGCGTAGTCCACCCGCTTCCCCATCATGTGCTTCCGGAACAATCCATCCTTCTTCTCCAGGATCTGCCGAACAGAACAGAAAAGTCTTTGGTTTTATCTTTTAAAACGAAAATAACTTTTTTTGATTTGCATCCTTTAATGTTTTTTTTTCTAATACTGTATAGAAAGAGGCTTCAGTAGTTAAATGAAAAATCTGCAGAATGTTGCATTTTTTTACCTGCTTGTCAGGAGAAAAAAAAATTTCACGCCCTAAAAATGATCCTTAGCTGTAGCCATATTTTAAACATGTCCTAGTTCATGCCCCATTTTTCCCGCTACATGAAATGACTGTATCCCAGTCTCTCACACCTGTCTGATCCCAGGATATTTGTCCGTCATCAGTTTGTCCATGTCACTGTCGAAAACGATGTTGACGTGGCTCTGCAGGCGGATCCACATGTTATAGAGCTTATCTGGTAACGTCACTCCGCTAATTCCTGACAGGAACGTCTGATCCTCTGGGTCCAACGTCTGGGGGGCAGGGGGAAACAAACGGTGGGATAAATAAAGAGCTGAGATGAAGAATTCCCAAAAGGAAAGCGTGACGTTGCCTCACCACTTCCTCCACCTCCTCAGTTTGCTTCTCTCCTGCTATGAGAGCCAGAAGTTTCCTGATGATGCCGCAGTCCTTCATCACAGCCTGCATGTTGACCGTCTGGCCGTTGGTGAACATCTGGTCGCCTAGGCGATTGATGGGGCGATACCTAGAACAGAGGGCGGGTCAGGTGCTGCAGTCAGCCTTCATGTAGGCGCGTTGTGCAGCCAGCGTACCTGCAGGGTGGAACCACCAACAGCTCCAGGAAGAACAGGTCCGGGTAGAAACTCTTCTGTCCCTCAGACCCTGAGCTCTCCTCCAGACCAGGAAACAGGAACTTCAGGAAGAAACCTGGAATCAAAGGTGTCGAGACAACTCAAGATCATCCCATTTCCCCATGCCTAGAACAGAGGGCGGGTCCCCATGCTGGACATTTTGGTTTAGCAGTAACAATACCTGTAAAATTAATCATATAAAGTAGACCTAACAATAATTTTAATTCTTTTTGTATTTAATCATAAGAAATTCAAGTCATAATCGTAGGCAGAGAGCGAGTGCTGACAAGCCACGGAAAAGGAACAGCGGGATTCCTGCAGGCTGGAGGGAAGTTTCCAGTCTGCAGAGAGTTTTAAAGGATGAAGTCGAAACGTTTTGAGTAACTGAATAAGAACCAGTGAAAAATATTTGTATTAATGTTGTTTTAATGCTGAATTGGAGAAGCTAAAAGAGGTTATAGATAGGATTTTGACAACAAACTTGAAATTATGTAAAATGTGTAACTCCAATCAAAGATCACTGATGTGTGTTGGAGGCAGACACTAGGTGAAAGGTTGGGAAAAGGATGATCAGTAATAATCATGTTTCATGTGTTTGACCTGTAACCTCAGTAAATTGACCAGAGTTTCTTACTGGTTGCTCACATGCAGTGAATCAGGAAACAGATGGGCAACCCAAAAGGGGAACTGAAACTGCTGGAGAGAAGGAAAGCCTGCAGGCCGAGGACAAAAAAACAGATATGAAAGTGGATCTGAGATCACCTATTCAAGCAGGCAGTCAATGGGAAAGGGCAACCTGTGACATGAGAGTGACCTTTGAGCGTTCTCAGGGTGCTTCAAAGTCTGCTGCAAAAGGAGAGAAGCTAGATACCTAGACGGATCAACAAAGCCATGGATCTACACTGAACAAAAATATAAGCGCCTCATGCCAAATATAAGAGTTTTATGAACATTTGGGTTGAGCAATATATAGAGAAACTCAAAGTATATTTTCAGTAATCGCTGATCTCCATATCGGCATTGATAACATCGTGGTCTGGCCATTAGTAGCAGATTGACAGTGTTTTGAACATGATGGGGGTCGAGCTGAGGAATTTGATTTTGACCCAGTTTGCTTCTGGTAGGCGGTTACAGACAGTCTGAGGTCCAAAGAGATTATACATCTCTTTGGACAGACCAATAGTCTCTTCAGCTGTGTGTGTCGCTGATCTTAACCGATCCCACAGATGGACGAGATGTGGTGATCTTGTGCTGGAGTGGTCAGATGTGGCAGACGAAGATGAGGTCGATTTGCAGTAGTGCTAGTGTGTTGGAAACCTATGGTCCAAAAATGGACATTGAGCCGTGCAGCTACTGCTCTGGTGGACATCCCTGCATCCAACATGCCAATGGCACGCTCCCGCATAACTTGCAACATCTGAGGCGTTATGACTTGTGACAAAATGTGACATTTTGGGTTGGCCTTTTATTGTCCCCAGTCCAAGGACTGTCCAGCTGTTGCTCATTTTGTCTCATCACCCAGTGGACATGCCCCACGCTGCACTGAGTAAAAAAACAACTCACTAAATTCTGCTCACCGACAGCAGGTTGGATTAAAAATTATACACAAATCAAGAGAAATATTATTTTTGTGCAATAAAATGTTAGCAAATGCTCATTTACAGTTGTTAACGCCACACAGCAACAATATCTGACATGGGGCGTTTATATTTTTTGTTCAGTTTACGTGGAAGAGACCCACAAGCTGATGGACTGCAGCAGAGCACCAGCATGAGGAAATTCCCCCAAAATCCAACAGCTACAGCTTTGAATCTGGACTCTTCCAGCATCCAGGCCTACAGGCCAACATGCTTCAGCTCCCCGGGGACACGTGGCCCCCTCCCTCTGCCAGGACAGATCCTATGCCAACGCATAGGACTGGAGTTTGTGGTTCAGTTCTCCGACATGCAAATAGATTTTATTATACATCTCTTTGATTTGACGTAAAAACCTAACCCGGGCCACCTTTAAGAGCACGTTGTGAAAAAGAGGAGAACGACCCCCAACGGGTGTGATCTGTTGGACTTAATTAATCTCCGGCAGCTAATAGGTTAACCCACAAGAGGAAACGAGGAGGAACATTCTGGAAGAAGGTCGTTAGGCAGCTGGATGGAGCACCGATTCTCCTCCAGAGAAAGGTGCCGACTCAGACAAAGGAAACAGGAGTCACTTTACTGCAAAGTCTGACGGATCAAGTGGTTTAGAAGGTCGGAAAAAAAAAAAAAGAAAAACATCTATATTTTTCAGACATAAGATAAGTTTTGGCATCACAATTTAGTTCCACCAGATCAGGTCGTTCAGATTTCTCAGACTCATCTCTATACATTAAAATAATGTTCTTTATGCTCATGTATTGTCTAATTTCAGCTCTCAGGGTTTGGATTTTACCTTCTTTCTCCCAGAGTTTACTGATGTGCTCCCTGGCGGTGCTGGCAGTGAGGAACACTCTCTTTCCAGTCAGAAGATCTTCTGCAATAATGACAAAAAGGACATAAAAGCAGAGAGAAATATTTTGATTCAACACATCCCATTCAAAATAAGAGCAAAAATCTGGAAAGAATATCTTCACAATAAAGCGACAAAAACCTTCCTCTAGTATTAATTCTTTGTTCTAAATGCTTATTTCTTTGTTTTGCTTTATTGAACACTTTACTACTTCTTGCTCCACTGAAATATCTCAGCTACTTCTGAACTAAAGCAAACTAAGCCTGAAAACAGTTAGGCTGAAGAGTTTAATCGGTTTCCATCTTTTGGGTTTGGTTGAATAAACACTCTTTATTTGTTTAATAAAAACTTTTAGTTTCTTTTAAGTTTCTCTATATCTTGCTGGGACATTAAAACGTCAGAATTCTTTCACTTGGAAATGTTCTTCAGGTGACAGAAGGCTGATTTTGTAACCATCTTTATGGGACTCTGAAGGCTCAGGTCTGACACACTGCTACAGCCCGACTTCAGGTCTGACCGCCGGTTTCTCGCTGTAATAACTGAAGCTGAAGTTAACTAAAACTAACAAAACAACAAAAAACTGAAATTGAGAAACCAATTTTGTTAAATAAAAATTTAACTACCTACAAGAATATTGGTTATAAAACTAACTGAAACATACTGAAATTAGAGATATAATGGCTATAGTTTTTGCGTTTATAAATCTATTTATTAGCCTTTGGATTGATGTGAAATAAAAAATGTTTCCCTCCCACACAAGCGGTTTACATCAGCTGTTGGCAAATAACAGCGCTCTATACTCTAACTCAGGGGTGTCAAACTCAATTTCACCGAGGGCCACTTCAGCATATTGGCCACCCTCAACCGGCCACATTGACATCAGGAGTTCCCAGGTACAGTCCTCCAGACTACAACTTTTAGATGCATCCCTGCTAAAACACCCCAGACAAAAGGTTGACTTTCCTCATCAGCAGCAACTCAGTTCTGTAGAGGCTTATAATGAGTCTATGGTCCAGGTGTGTTAGAGAAGGAACGCATCTAAAGTTGCAGACGGTAGCTCTGGAAAACGAGACTTGGGCAGCCCTAGCATAAATGTATGAAAATACAATGTTAAAAATAATTTAGACAACACCTCATATTGTTAAATAACGCTTTGGAGCGTCTGGCTAGGAAGCGCATTCAAGAAAAAGAAAAAAAGTTATTGAGGCCTCAGTCAGAGGTTTTTGTCACTACGGAGAAAAATGTAGATCAGGGGTCCCCAAACTTTTTCCTGTGAGGGCCACATAACTTTTCCCTTCTCTGGTGGGGGGCCGGAGTCAGTTTGTAACAGAAAAAGTGTGGCAATTGCAGGAGTGCCTAAATGTAAAAATATAGTGTTTTCCAGAAAGCACAATCAAATAACATTCTCTGGGTTCTTCACAGAACAAAAGTCAGGAAATAAATAACACCATTAATGATAATAATAACCAAATAACCCTCTCTGGGTTCTTCACAGAAAAAAATCCAGGAAGGATTATAGTCCGTATTTTCCGAACTATGAGCCACACCGGACTATAAGCCACAACCCCAAAGTTTAAAAAAAAAAATCCAGTAAACATACACATATAAGCCACAGATATCTCTGCCGCTCCAAGTTTTCCACAACGATGCAGCAGCAGCACAAGGGGGCGGATACCCAAAATTTGAGTCATAACAGGTCAATTGAATATCACATTTATTACGGTTGAAAAAGTAAAGTTGCCAAGTTTAGATTTAACTGAACTGATTACGGTAGTTTCTGAACGGTAACTGTAACAGTAAAAGTGCTGATCCTTCCTGTCTGCTACTAGCATGTGCTAAATAAAAATAGGCTCCACCTTCTTCTTCGTTAGATTTCAACAGCAGCTTGCATCCATTATTGTTGCACTACTGCCATCTACTGGATGCTAATATCTATGCCTCAAATTCTCATAATGATCCCAGTATTATTTAAAAAAAACAAAAAATCTTCTTTCCCCCCTCAATGCTATTTAACTGATCAACAACATTCTCAAATTTCAATTCCCTATTAAAACCTAATTCTGTTTTAATGGGTGCCTTCTTTTATTTCCAATTTTGACTTTCAATGATTCACTTCCTGCTAAAGAGCCCCCTGGTGGTTGAAGAAAAATCCACATATAAACGGCTTATTGTCCGGAAAATACGGTATATGAAAAAAAATCTGAATGCTCTCTGGTATTGTTCAGGGGGCTGGACCAAATGTGGAGGCGGGCCGGATCCGTAGTTTGGGGGCCACTGATGTAGATACATTTATCTGCTTAATTTGTGATGTGATCTGGATTCACGGTGAATATCAACTAAACCGCATAAAATGCGGCTAAATAGCCGATGTTAATATGATTGTAATTTCACGAATAAAAACAGTACATGAACGATTTTTTTAATGTTGTCGGTCAAGATGACGGATAACAAAAAAAGTCTAGCGTCACCTGCCGCCCTGACACCAACTCACACACATCCTCATTCACAGTCTTGCTTGTAAATCGATGTTTCTTTTCTTGGACATTTTGATGTTAGCTTGTCGATGTCTCAGTTTTATTCGCTGGTAAAATCAATAAGCAGCTTGAGGTGACTCTCTAGTGGCGAGAAGCCGTAATGTTGGCTGGTAATCGGAATGCATTATGGGAGATGTAGTTTGTAGTCAATTTGTGCTGAAAACCTATTTTAAGTCAATCATGGGCCTATAAAACGCTGGGGGGACCACATAAAATGACATGGCGGGCCGCGGGCCTTGAGTTTGACACATGTTCTCTAACTGGTGGTGCTTATGCTCACAAAATGGAGACTGCAAAAAGTTGGGAGAAAACACCAGAGTCGGCTGGTCATTCAATAATTATTGAAAACATTTTTTGAAAATTGTATCTGTAGAGTACTCATTACTCAATGTATAAATAATCACAATAGTATAGTTTTACCTTTTTGAATTCTACAACTAAAAATTAACCAAACTAGTATGTAAAAACTAAAACTACCACTACAATCAATAAAAACTAGATTAAAAGTCAATAATGCCATTATAACCCTAGTGTGATTAAAAAGCAAAGGCTAAATCTCTTTTTCTTTTATAAGCTGAGAAAGATATCATCTTGTTCATGGTTTTAGTCATTTTGTATGAATTTGGATTATTTTTATTTGGCAACAAAAAGCTGCAAATGAAAGCTACCGTGAACACTGAATTCCTTACCAATTAGATTAACAGGAGTGATTTCAGCAGGACTGATCCGCAGCTTCATTTAAGCTGTACTGAAATCAAGTTTAGTTTTCTCTCCCCCCTTTAACTACAAACTCCTGAACATACCACAGAAAAACTACAAAACCAAACATTATGCACTGCCAAAGTCCCCCACCTGCGTTTTCATCAGTTTGTCCTCCCGTTGGCATGGTGACGATCAGCTTGGTGTTGTGTTCGCGACGCACCGTTGACCTGCCAACTCTTCCCCCAGATAAAACACAGACATACAGCACGAGGTGAACTTGGCGTCATCGTTCAGAACGTCCTGCTTCACGGTCAGGCTGGGTCGCTGTCGGCCTACCTGCAGTACGGACACTTCCTGGTGTTCAGCTGGACCCTCCAGAAGTCATTTATCAGGCTGCTCTTCTTCTCAACCAGGTGTTTAATCTAACAAACAGAAACGTGACGCAGGAAGACATGGTCAGTGAAACCACCTGTCTGGTTGGGTTTGTGATCATGTGGAGGTGTAAACTCACGGGTTTGGAGTTCTGTGAAGCCTCGGCGTTCACTCCAATGACCATGTTGGTGAACTCCCTCAGCACCTGCTCGATCTCATCTCCTGTGGCTTTGGGGTTCTCTTCAAGGTGCTAACGTAAACAGAACAACAATAATCAACTTGATTTTTTGTTTTTTTGTCAGATAGCAAACCTCTACTGTTTCCCACAGTTAATAGTTAACTACACACTAAAAGTGCAAGTGACGTCCCGGTTCATCTTTGAAAATGAGTTTTATCAGTATCAATTGGTCAACAGATTAGAATTTGAATCAGTGGAAATTCTGATGCAGATGTGATGGTGTGATGTTCCTTTAACCCACCTGATTAAGAACTCTCTCCACAAGGTGGACCTCCTCCATGGCTCCACGCTCCAGTATCCGGAGCTGGTTGACCAGCAGGTGGATGGCGGCGCGGGGACACGTCAACATGTGACACGACAGACACGAGCCACGGATCAACAGGTAGAGTTTCTGAAGGAGAACAACATGTCAGGCACAGACACAAAGTGAAATAAATGGATTAAAAATTGGACTATTTAAAGCTAGAAGCATATCGGAAGCTGATAGGATGCGCTGAGAGCAACACTCTTTAGTGTAGAAGCTCTAAGTGAAGAAAACCATCATCTACTAGCTATTTCTTCTGTCAGTGATGTGACAGCAAAAAACTGGAAGATGTTTAAAAGGAAGCTATAGTTTCTATAATAAACTGAAACATGTCTCAATTTTCTTCAGGCTAATGGAGAGAGTGAGAATTGCAGCAAATAACAGGAAGGCTAAAAGTGGAAACCCAAAGTTACTCTCCTTTATCCTTTTCAACTTTTTCTATCCATCTATAATGAAGCCAGGTTACTGCAGTTTTCTTTTTTCATTATTAATCATTCTGTTTAAAATTTTATTTTGATTTTCACTTGAATAGAAGAAATGTCACATTTCTTGGGGAAACATTTCTAAATTATTCATCAATCTTATCTTTGTGTGTTACAAAACTCTTAAGAGTTTAATAGCTGTGTGTACTTTAGAGAACAACAGTACAGTCTTGTGCTAATCACCAATATAAAAATCCTAAAGAACGCTTAAAAAGTTCCCTCCATTAATAATAATAATAATATTGTGGGAATGCTTTTAAAATGTTAGAACTGTATTTTGCACCAATGGTAAGACTCTTTTCTGCAGTATTATGAATAATTAACAATTGCTCATTGTAGGAAAGTGAAAAAATAAATATTATCAACACTTTGCATATTTTTAAGCAAAATATTGAAAGAAAAATGTGAAAATCAGCATAATGTAAAATAAATTAATTAATTAAATAAGCAGCTGAACTCAATTTTCATCTCCTTCAACTGAATATTCTTACATTTGTGAAAGCTGTTAATCTAATTCTGGTATATGTTTGTGTATTGAATGGTGCTCACATCAAAGAACAGTGGGTTGTAGACTGGTAGAGGCAGCTCTATGTGTCCAAAGTGTCCTGGACAATTGTTGAAATCCTGACAGCAGGTGGAACAAATCTGGGAAAACAGAACAATATCAAAGTAACATGATTAATTTAGATGCAAAATTAGGCATCTAATAATGAATCCAAGGTCCAAACACTGAGCACATATAATGTTTCAGTAAACCACCTCTTTGATGTCTGTTGGCCCCAGAGCCAGGTCATACAAACTGTTCTGGGCCACATTTCCAACAGCGTCCAGAAACTTGGAGTTGGTGATGGTTTTCACGCTCAACTTCCTGAAAAAGAGATGGGGAAAAAATGTTGCAACTTAACCTCAGTTACTTTTTAATCAGTTTTGTCACTGGTTCTGAGCTTTTTGGATCAGAAAGTAAAACAGGAGTTAAGCTTAAAGGGCAGTTTGTTTTTGACTTATTATTTGACAAGCATACTCGGGTGCTACAACTAATGAGTCTCCCCACAGCAGCTCGGATGTGAGACTTCAGGGGGCTAAAAGCCACGAGCTTCTACGTTGTTTTGAACTCTGACTCGCCAGAAGCTAACAGGCTAAACCTGCCTCACCTTATTTCTTCGGGTGAGTACAAGCCAAACGACATGCCCTCCAGCCGCCGCCATGGCACTTCTTTGGAAAACAACATTTTTTTGGATGCTAGCTGAAACGTTGTGTTGTTTATAGTTATAGATTCATGGCGCTGCGCTTGAAGCCCACGAGTCGCACTTTCCTCCTGTTAAAGCACGTGGGACCGTGAGACCACAGCTGAGACTGGAGGGGAGCACAGGCACATACATGACAGGGCATTTACACGAAATTACTCTTTACATTCACTTTATATTTCAATAATATCTACGAAATAGTTGCTAAAGCAGATCTAAACCAGATATACTTTGGCATTAACTTTTGAAAAACCTATGACTATTATTTCCTCTCCCCCTCTTTCATTGGACATGGTTTATCCCTTTCCCACAAGCCTTCAGTTTTTAACAATATGGCGGCTCCCTGTAGGCACGTAGGACATCATATTCAGAAAAACGGAAGATTTCTGCGGATTAACATCAACCAACTGTTTGCTTGCAGGTAGGGCATGCTTGTGACTGTTTTTCTATCATATTCTGCTTTCACTTACTTGTAACGTCGTGTGTGTTATTAGTGTAACACCAGTAGCATCCCCCGGCAGGAGAGGTCACGTCTCTGACTTTTTACTTGCATCACAACTACTATGAGTCGGCTAAATCTGTTTAAATTAAACATATGCAGCTAAAGGTCAGACTGCTGTTTAGTCACAAAGCGGGAAAAAATGCTTCTAGATGTAAAAAAAAAAAATCAAATCTTTCAGCAGTTCCACAATAAACTGTTTACTGTGTTAAGTAAATGCAGGTGCAGCATTCGATTCTGTTTCCCATTTATTTGTTTGCCAAGTTGAAAATATTAGTTTATTGGTTCGACTATGGTGGCACAGTTGATAGCATTCTTGTATTTGCAATACGAAGGTCATGTGTTCGATTCCCGGTTGGGGTCTTTATAAACTGTGCGCGTTATTGGTTTTATCCAGATAATTAAAGCTTAGTTCTGTCTCTCTTCAGGAGTTTCGGACTGACTTCAGCTCTTCAACAACAAGCTACCGACCTTCATAAAGGTAAACCAATCAAAGCAGTATGGACGTTTGATTTGGAGTTTATGGAAAGACTCATGTCTAAATGCCAGGACGACAACCTGCTGCAGACTGAAAACCTTTCACCCTCCAGCAACATAAACATTGACATATCACACATAAAACAAATATGAAGTACAGTTAAGATTAAGGGATGTGAATACTTTCACAATGCACCTTAACCATAGCAAATCAGTAGAGAGACCATTCTTGAATTCCTGTTATCTCTTGATATGAAAACTGCATTTTTGCTGTATTTCAGAATCAAAAGAAGCTATAATCATCCCCAGGAAGAAATCATGGTATGTCTAATGTATCATAAACAGTATAAAAAGTTTTATTCTGATCACTGATGACTACATTCTTTAGCACAGTCAGTATTGGTGTTTTCCTCTTGACAGGAACAAGGAGGCAGTGTTGGAGGCCCTGGCTTCTACTGTCCAAAGAGTAAGAGTTCTCACGAGCTAAGATTTTGGTTTCTCTGCGTGGTTCTGTTTGTTATTCTGGTTGTTTATCGTGTTTCCTGTTTGGACATTTCTCCCTGCAGGACCCAACAGCGTATCCCTACCAGTTCCAGGACGACCCGTACCTCTCACCCAGGACGTCCGTTGAGTTTGTAGGAGCTCTAGCTTGATATATCATCCTTCAAATCTGTTTCCATAGTGATTTCTCAAAAAGGAATGGGGGGAGTACCTGACAGTGAGTTGTTTTGTTTTTCTTGTTTCTCTTTGCAGAAGCTGTTCTCTCTCTCTCAGGAATCCGGCAGAGCTGCAGCCAAGTACTTTGTCAACAGCAACCCCAAGTTATTCACCAAAGACTTCGCAGAACCGCATATACCAGTAAGAACCGCAGGGATGCAAATAATCAATCGACTTCCGATTAATTGTCGATTGATGGTTCATTAGATGAAAACTAGTTCCAATAATGTCCGCTTAAACTTTTTTTGTTGTAGTTTAGCCGCCATTGATCATTCTTAAGCATTCATCTTTTATGTTCAGCAACCAATGAGCTTCCTCTTTTGTTGTATTCTGTAAATATGTCTAAATTTACTAATATGAGAAAACCACAATTTTCTTTGTATTTGATAAGTACTTAAAGCGGAGACAAAATTATTTTGTCTCAGCTTTTTTATTCAACACAGTCTGAAAAATAAAGCTCTTGTCATGGAAAGTCAGTCAGCCATTTTGATACTAGAGAAAACTGAAGGTTTTAAGAAAAAGACCGCTTATCGACTAATCGTTAGTCGATCAGTGATGGGGTTTTTTGTTTGTTTTTGCAACCCCACGTCTCCTGCAGGGACACAGTGTGAGATAGGATTTTTTTTCCCTCATCTACATTCATGTTGTTATTCTCATCTAACAAAAGATCAGCACCTGCAGCCTCAGTCACCTGTCTACTCATGTCTTATGTTGTTTGTTTACTTTGCTTTTTTTGCTTTTTTATGCTTTGGATGGGCTGTACTGAAACAAGTTTTGTTGTTCTGATTCTGATAGCAATCAATTGTAGATGAAGTTATTAATCAATGACTTGCACACTTAGTTTGTA
Source organism: Poecilia reticulata (assembly GCF_904066995.2). NCBI lineage: Eukaryota > Metazoa > Chordata > Actinopteri > Cyprinodontiformes > Poeciliidae > Poecilia > Poecilia reticulata. Next base: position 6,040,128 of record NC_088839.1, read on the forward strand.
CTTGTTTTCTTACGGTAGTTTCATTTGTGTGTGTTTGTAGTGTTTGATGCCAGAGAGCGTGGCGCTGCGTCTGGAGGAGGTGAGCCAGGAGGCGCTGGAGGAACGGATCAGCCTGAGGAAGGTCTCGGCTGCGGTGGAGATGTACGATCAGCTGCTGCAGTCCGGTGAGGTTGCACGCAAAAAAAAGATTAGGTTTCTATAAAAAAAAAACGCCACCGATACGCCGCTTCATTTCTGGTGAATATTGCTCCTTCCAGGCACAGCGGTCTCCATGGAGACAACCCACAAGCTGCTGGACCTCATCTGTCTGTACTGTGACAGAGACCCAGTCCAGGAGGGGGCGCCGCAGACTGAGGACAGAGTGAGTCGATTGTAACCAGCCGACCACATCGGCGTAGAGCGCCAGTGCTGAGGTTTGTCTCTGTGTTCGGCTCAGGAGGAGGAAGAGGAGGAGGACGGGAGGCGGAAACCCATGGGTCGCCGAGTGACTGACTTCCTGAAGTTCACCTGGAAGGAAAACAACAACGCGGAGAGGATTTTCAACCTGCTGCCAGAGAGAGACACGCGGTGTTACTCCGCTCTGATCAGAGGCATGGTGAAGGTAACGCCTCACTCAAGTCCGTCTTGCTGAACAAACGGCCGCGTTTCATCACCGCAGCGTTTCTTCATTGTTTATGTCTCCCCGCAGCACGGAGCATACGCAAAGGCCTTCAACCTGTACGAAGACCTGCTCAACAACAGACTGTCAGGTGAGGATCAGGACACACAGCGAGCAGGAAGCAGTGCATTGCTAATACTGGACGAATATCTGCTTAGATCCAGGATAGCTCAGATGTGGGGTACCCCAAGGATCAATCCTGGGACTCCTTCTATTTGATTACATACCCCATCTCCACTTTATCAGGTTATAACAAGATATAAGATTAATTACCATTAGGCGTGTCGCAATAAATCAATATATAGCAACATGTCTTACTTTTAATACTTGTTAGCACCAGGGTTTTCCCCAGAAAACTTTCCAAACCCGGTGGTAGCCCGCTGGATGACCGCCATTTTTTTTTTTTAGTTGAAAAATATTTCAAGTTGACAGAAAATTTGAAAATATTACTTGATATTATTGGAAGATTGATACCTGCACACCAACTACAAAGTGTTAAAAAAGGGGCAAACATTAAAACAAACTTAAATAAACAATAAACAATGCTTAGCCTGGTGGGCTAATTCAGCCACGAAAGTCACGTAGCACCACAAAACTGACGGTTTTCTGACAGTTTTTCTGCATTCACAGCTGATGTCCACATCTTCAACGCGCTGATCTCAGTAGTTCCTGATGTCAGAAAGAAGAACAATGAGAGATGGGACCTCATTGCTGTAAGAACTACTCAACTCTGGAACGTTGTTCAGATTCCCTTTAATAAAAAAAAGAAATTTTTAATATCAGAACGACTGAAGGAAGCAGCCAGACCAGGTGTTCAATGTTAAATTATGTGTGTGTAGGAGCTTCTGAACCAGATGAATGAACAGAAAGTTCGTCCCAATCTGCTCACCTTCAACAGCGTTCTCAAAGCTCTGAGACAATGCAGCTTCCTGGCTAAAACCTTCTCGCCCCAGATTCTGAACGAGATGAAGGCCCTGGGAATCGGTAAGCTACAGGCTCTGTCGCCTCTGCCGTTTACCTCTGGGGGTCATAGGGTCATGTTGTTTCCTCACCCATGTTTTCCTCTGTGTAACCTTCAGCTCCAAGCTTGGCTACCTACGAACACATCCTGACAGTCTTCTTCTACAAGTCAGGTATAAGGCAGGTGTTTATGAGCTTCTTCCTGTTAATGAGCTATTTCCTGTACGGTTACTGAGTGGTGGACATTTTCTCCGCAGCCTCCTCCGGGCCCAGCAACATGGCCGTCTTACAGGACGTGTTGACAGAGCTGGAGGGAACCAGCTTTACCTGCCAGGACCCTAATGACGGTGAGGCCAGAGCGACTGAGAGAGGAAATGATGTCATCTGTACTGATACGATGACAAGAAACCTTTCTAAACTTTTTTTTTTTTTTTTCTTCCCAGTTTTGTTCTTCGCCACTGCAATGAAACTGGTGAGTTTTAAAACTTTCTCCTTCTTTTGTAAATATCTCTTATTTTCTGTTTTAATTCTTTTTAGCTTTGACTTTACTTTTTTAGCGTAGAACCAGAATTGGGTTTTATTCACCAAGTTTGAGCAACCAAACAAGGTAATTGCACTTAGTTACAACTCTGTTCCTGCTACATTAACCTCACCTCCAATGTCTCCCAAGTGTTTGGACAATAAAGATCTGGAGCTGGGCTACAAAGTTCACAGTCTGGTGGAAGTTGGGGAGAACTGGAGGCTGCTGGGAGATTCCTATCAACAGGGTCTCTATTAGTAAGTTCCCAGAAATGGCTCTTCTGATTCAGTCTGCCTTCGTTTTTGTTTTTTCCTTCTTCCTTCTTCCTAACCCTCCCCGTTTCCTCGGCAGCGGTCGCTTCTTCAACCTGCTGTGCCTGATGGAGGACATCGACGTGGTGCTGAAGTGGTACAGCCGGATCGTCCCCTCGGTCAGTGCGCCCCCATCTGGCTGCGTTTCCATTACAGACGTGCACCAAACTTTGTCAAGATTCCGCTAATGTTGGGGGGGGAAAAACATAATTTTGAATATGCGGTGTTTCCATTATTTAAGAAACACGATAAAATCACATGCGCATTTAGGTATTCTAAAGGTACGTTTTTTTCTCGTGAAAAGTCATTAAAAAACACACAGCGCCGTCATCTTTAAGCTACTTCCTGTCGTCGTCTTCTTCCTGGTTTTCTCCAGTAGTGACATCCAGTTGTTGATCATGTGACTCGTCTGATGCGAAAAAAAGTGCTTTTGTCTTTTGTGAATTTGACCAATCCCGGTTGATGAGGCCTATCAGACACCATATATGGCGCTTCCTGTTTTTAGATAATTGTTGATATAAAGGTTTTTTTTTTTCCTACTGTCGAGGTGAATTTAATTTATTTAGAAAAACTTACCTTGAACACTTTCGACAATTTTGTACTTTTAAACATTTAAAATACGATCATATTTGCCCTTTAATGGTATTTGTTTATTTTTATTAATCAGAAATTATGTAAAATATTAAAGAGTGTGTGAAATACAACAGCTGTGATGCAGCCAAAAAAAAAACCCACATTGTCCTAGCAGAAAAACTTTTTATAGAAAGACGAGTTTTTTCGAAATTGCTTCGTCTCCATTCATTTTTTTAAATGTCAAATTGCGCAATTACATGGACGATGGAAATGCAGCTACTGTTTTCAGATTCCTGCTGTCTGTGGACGGTAGCTCACTCTTCAGTCTGCTTTTTGCAGTTGCTCTACCCCAACCCTCAGGGAATGAAGAACCTGCTGCAGGCTCTGGACACGGACAGCCGCCTGGACCTGCTGCCCACCATATGGAAAGGTCCGTCCCACACTGCCAGGAGCGCTCCACCTACCTCTGTTTCTATAAATATGGCTCATTTCCCTTTATTGTCTGCAGACATTAAGACTTTGGGTCATGATAACAAGGTGGATCTGGTGGAGGAGCTGCTGAGTCTCATGGCCAGAGATGAGCACAGTGTGGAGGTTTGTTTTGGTCCCTCACTGATCCACGTTTTTTCACGTCCGATACAGAAAAAAACTGGTTGGATTGACTGAAAACGTGTATTAAAAAAACAACACAGACATAAATGTGCTGAATTAAAATTAATTTGATAACTCTCCGCCAGTTACAACACACTTAAATACACTAATAGCTTCATAAGTTTGGTCAAACATGTAAAAACAACACAATTTTAATTGTTCAGTCAACGCAATTAGGAGTATAATAGCCAATGTAAAATAATCATAAAGAAACTGAAACTGACTACCTTGGTAAAACATGGAAAAAAACTGCAGCAAACTTTCTTTCAAATGGTTCAAAAAGTGCATTTAGGTATTCTAAATATAATATAAAATGAATAATAAAGCATGACATCACTCAGCGCACGAAACATAGATTTAGACTGAATAGATCTGCCCTTATGAATCGGGCACATCATTACTGATTCCTGATCAAGGATTTTTTTTTTCCAATATTGGCACCGATACAGATATTAACATTGGGTCAGTGTGTCTCTACACGGCTCACTTTTATTGTGTCTTATCATTTATAGTGAGGAGTTTTCTATTATGGCAATAAATTCCAGTAAATGTTTAAAACGCCCCACAAACTAACAGTACCACGAGATCTAGTGATAAAATGTCTGTCTGACCGTATCGTCTGCAGGTTCAGGAGTCTTTTGCTGCCTGTGCTCTGGATGTTAAAAGCGTGTTTGACGGGAGGCCCAAAAAGGAGTGGAGCACCTCGTCGCTGTCGCACATCTCCATCCTGCTGCTGCGGGCCAACAAGCTCCAAAAGGCCTGGTGAGAGAAGGATTCACACTGCTTACAGGCTGGCAGCACGTCCTTAAAAAGTCTTCTGCTCAATTATCTAAAATTAAGGCAATAAAATGTCTTAGTGGGCCTTCAATATGTTAATCACAGGTATTAAATTATGTCTTGACAAGACTATTTGAACTCTTAGTCTTTTTTTTTTTCTGGCAGGACTTTTAAGGTAGGCAAAAGTTTGAGTCTCACTCAGACATCTTGATGATGTTCTGTGACTGGAGACTGTTGGAAGTTTTCCTTTAATTGGTTTATTACTGACTTTGAGCTATTCTTTCTGTCGCTATAAAGCTGTAAATCAAGGAAAATATGTAAAGGCATCTCTCAACTCTTAATTTTTAAAAATTTATTTAATCTCCAATGAAAGAAGAAAAAAGACGGTTGAGGCTACCAGTACAGCTAGCTAGCAAGCTTTTTGCATGTATCATGGGTAAAGGCAGTTGTTTGAACAAAGTTCCTACATTTCTAGGCGATATAAGTCTTAAATCCCGTTCATAATTGTCTTGAAAAGTCTTAAATGTGAGTTGGTGAGACGTCACGTGCCTTAAACTTTCTTTATCGGATTACACACAAGGAATGATGCATGGTTTTGAAAAAAATTATAAATCTAAAAAGCATTTCTATTCTGCCTACTCTTATAGCTTCAAATAAATTATTATTCAACTCATTTTATTAAAATAAAATGCGTTGAAATTTCTGGTTCTGTTGAGAAAATATGGAATGGTTTAGGAGGTTTGACTAACTAATGGTTTCTGACCTCATTGTGTCTCTTCCGGTTCCCTCTCTTCCGGTTCCCTCTGCAGGGACATGCTGCAGCTCTTCAAAGACAAAAACAGAGTTCCTTCGTAAGTTTGCGCACCATTTTTTTCTTCTTTTTTTTTTTTTTTTTAGCAACCCCTTGTTTCCCTGCGGTCTTTTCTCCACAGTGGGGCGCTGTTGAGCAGCTTCCTGACCGCGTGTCGATGCAGCGCTTCCCCTCAGAGAGCCGTGGAGCTGGTCCAGCTGTCTGCCGCCTTCAGTCTCCCAACAACCCCGGAGCTAGCTAAGAGGACACTGGCTGAGTTTGAGCTGAACGACGAGCAAAGGTGACTCACTTAATGACCTGGAATCGACAAACCGAGTAGCAAATACATTTTACTTAAATCGTTCTATTCATCTGGGGAGTTCGAAAAATAATTTGAGGCACTGTGCAAAAGTTTTAAACCGCCAGACCGGCGAGCAGAAAGCTAATGAAAACACTCCCACAGTAGACTGCGAAGCACTATCGGGTACCCCGGTCATGAATTATTAGCTGGCACTACTTGGAACTGACTTGGAACATTTAAAGTCCTGACAGCAGCATCTGAATAAGTTAGAGAGGTACATTACAGGTCTTGTCTGACTGCAGAGGAACAGTGTGGAGGTGGGATGGTTATGGTTTGGGCTGGCGCAGCATCTGACTGAGGGCTTCAATAAGAATCTATTTGAAAATCTTTAGAGACTAAAGTCGATGGACTAAGGAAAATCCAGCATAGCTCCTTAAAAAAAGTACTGGAGAGACCCATCACAGAGCATCAATTTAGCTTTGCAAACTACTAAATGTATAAAGAATTACAATGTTTTTTCTCATTTTTATTCATTATTCAATAAATATTAGGTTCGTTTAGCATAGCGGTTCTCAACGTGGGCGGTACCGCCCCCCAGGGGGCGTTCAGAGGACGGCAGGGGGCGCTGGCGGACATTTTTACAAAAGGGGGGCGCTGGGATGCTTTTGGGGGGCGTTTGGTCGAAGGTAAACTTTACACCTTAAATCCACAATACCAGTTTAGACTTTGAGCAACTTGGTAAAACTCTATTGTGTAACATTAAATCATGGTTGGTTGCAACTGTATCGATGGCAGCTCTTCTTCTATTCAGTGTTTGTAGCTTCATGGCGCAGCTCCGCATCAGTTCAGCGTTACACCGGCTGATGACGCTGCTGTGATTCACTTTGTCTGGTATTTATGTAGGCTACATATGTTTTGGCAGTTCCGTGATCATGTCAAAGCAGCAATTTATATTAAAAAGTGTTTTATTTCCGTTTGAAAGCTGCCCGCTACCATGGAAGGACAGCAGAAAATCGCTCTTATAAACATGTAACTACTAAAATCATGATACCCTCACTTTGTATCCCTCTGAAAAATTAACCCATTTAAATAAAGAAATACTTCTACACCAAGATAGAGAGCGTTCATGTTATAGCGTTAACACCGGTGCTGCAAGTGGTCCGACATGAAACGGGTTTGATGGAACAACGGTACCACAACACCTTAAAATTTCAATAATCAGAATGCCGAAATTGTTTCCGTTGTTTTAAAAGGTTTATGTCAGTCTGCCTTTTCACCAAAGATATGTTTCCCGACCGCCCTGCATCTTAGGGAGTTAAAAAAAAAAAACGCCGCACACATTGCGCAAAATTCTGAACATGAGAAGCGGGCAAAACGTAGCGACAAACTAGATGTGAATTATGGCATAAAAACAGAGAATCTGACGCCCAACAGTGAAAAATCAGCACATGATGTGAAACACATGACGATTAGGAGGCGCAGCAGGTGATGAGATAATATTACTGGTGGTCAATAAACGATCAAATAAATCTAGCAACAGGAAAGAAACTAAAGTGGACATAGCAATAAACCGAGAAAGGATAATACTAATCAAATGAAACTAAATGGAAATGAATGAAAAACAAAATGCAAGAATAAACTAAGAAACTAAAGTAAATACGGAGGAATAAACTGGTATGGCAAGACCTTTCGAGCAATAATTAATACAGAGGACTGTATGGCAAGAATAAACAGACACTATTTCCAGATAAAAGGTAAAATAATATTGTTGAAGTGCCATGGGCAGGGGTGTAACTACACATTATTCAGGTGGATGCGAAAACATAAATTTGTTTTTTGTACTCTTAAAATCAAACTAACTTTCTATATCAGGCTCACTGAGTAGTTTGCTCCTTATCTGATTATTAATCACCATTTATTTACTAATCAGTGGCAGAAATTAGTAATATAAAATGGATGCATTTTCTTTGCCTATAATGCGATTTGTTTTTTGTTTGAAAAAAGCAAACGTGAATCTTCTGTTATTAAAGCTGATCTCTTCCTGTACACATTAACTCAGTGTGTTTCCCTCCTTCTCTTCTAGATCCATTGTGTCTGAATTTGAAGCTGCACCAGAGAAAGAAGAATAAATAGAAATCAGTTTAACTATAAAAGCCCTTATTGTTAGTCTTACTGCTTATTATTGTAAGTAACACTTGTCTCCACTTAACTCCACTCTGTGTAATAAAACATTCTAACAAATGCAGCTGCTTTCTTTTCTTTCTATCCACTAGAGGTCAGTGTTTCTGATGTAACTTTTTCTTTTGCTCCTCTGGAATTTTTAATCCTTTTCTTTCCTTTTATGGTCGACATTTGAAGATCTTAGACTCGCGCTGGGTTTCTTAGTGTGAAATGGACCGTCCCAGTCTTAAATGGTTGTTTTTCTGTATAATTCTGTATATCCTCGGGGGCTGAGGGTTAGGGGGAGAATGCAGGCGTACATTTCTCTCTGTGATAATTTACCAGCTTCCTGAAACTGCTGATAAGCTCCTTCCTCAACATGCTGCCTGCAAATTACATGCAGGGGGTCTGGAATGTGCTGAACTTGAGATCTAAACAGACTGGAGTACCTATAGGTGGCGGTACGCAAGACGTGCTCGTTATGATGAGGCAGGTCAACGGTTTGTGTGAAAATGTCTTGTCAAAACCACTTAAAGAAGCTTAAAAACCAAGCAAGACAAATGTTTCAGCACAGCGGATGAGGTGAAGACATTAGATTAATAGTTAAATTTGTGGAGCGATAGTGTCGACCCAAGTATTCTCTCATGTCTCTACCTGTCCACACTCAGGGGAGATGCAGGGTGGGAGTAAGCAAGCCAGCACAGGTGAGTTCGTCCTAATCAAATCCCCTCCACCAATCATCAGCTGAGCTGCCAGCGCGACCAAATAAGGATAAGTGGGCAGAAGAGCACAGTGGGAGGGGAGAACAGGGTGGTGTTGAGTCGGGATGGGTGTGGTCTGAGAAGGAGCTTCACACACTCATTAAGCACACACACACACACAACTTCACTCGGAACCATCGCTTTGCATGGAATACGAAATGCGGCCCTTCCGTCACATGCAGCCTCCTGATTTGGTTGATGCCACGCAGTTTTGCCTGTGGATGTAACCGAGGCGTAGAAATCCTTAAATAGACACACACAGAGGAGTTGAATTAATGGAGGGTGTTAATATTGCATCGGGGGAGAAAAAAAGTGAAAAATATCTGAATTGCTTTTAAAAAGCCAGAAGTAGGCAGAGGGAGCCATCCCTTACTCCTTGTATCTGAAGCGGTGAGGGTCAGAGGGCGAATTTGCTGCTCATATGCAGCAGGCCGAGTATTCAGGATTTTATTTTTTTAAATCTGTTGGGGCTTAGATTTTTTTTAAAAAAAGCAATGTCAGGCAGGAAAAAGAGAATAAGGAATAAATAGACTAAAACATTAGCCTCTGACACACAACACTAAACTCTTGAACACTGACTTTATCAAAAAGATTTCTGAAAGAAAGCTCTACTGTGGCAGCAGTTAGCTGGACGTTATCAAACTTGCATGATGCTGCTATTGATGTCAGTTTGCAGTCTGATGATACTGAGGTAACTGTCTTACGAAACTAACCGAACACCTTCAGCGTTTTTACATTCTGAGCCACTGCAACCACAAACTTGAGTATGTTGTGACTTTACGTGGTAGACCAACACAAGGTAGTTCCTAATTCTGGAGTGGAGGGAAAACGATTTGTGGTTCATGAATATTTGTACAAGTGAAAGTATGAAAAGTGTGAGCGTTTGTTTGTGTTTGTCCCCCTTCTGTCCAGGTAACGCCTGGAGCCACACACTGCATCGTCGGGCAACCTGTACCCACAAGGGCCACCAAAAAAGGTCAGGCTGACGAGAAGTCATCATAGTTACAGTAATCATAAAATTGCATGCTTAAAAAAATGCGTAAAGTAAGTTTAGATATAGGCAAGGTATCAATCTGAGTATAGATAGATATTGATAAACACTTGAAGCTGGAGTGGAGGATCGCCTTCCAGTGGGACAACACTCCTAAACAGACAGCCAGAGCCACAGTGGAATGGGATAGATAAAATCACAGGGTGTTAGAATGGCCTAGTCAAAGTCAATTGAAAATCTGATCAAGCTTAAACTGTTTGGCAAAGAAAGAATTAGTGCAAACGTCGCTCTTGAGAAAGCCAAACAGTACGGTGAGGTTCGGTGTCAGCAGACAGTAGTTTAATGGGTGACTGATCTTTGCGTTGGTAAACACACGCCACATAAACCCGCCTGCTTTCTGTACTCAAAGGTTTCAGCATTTAAAGAGACAAAGAACAAGCTTCAGGTACGGCACCAGTTTCTGCACATTTGCTTATGCGTGAGCTGCAGGTCCCACACGGCCGTCTGTTTTCCATTCACTCCCTTTCTCACACTGGTGAACAATGGCGAATTGACCTGCAGTTTGTTTGGCTCTGCTGTCACCGGTGTTGGCACACAAGCTGCCTGTCATCACGCGGGACAGGGAAAAAATCCCAAGGTTTTTCTGCAGCTGTGTTTTTAGATCAGGGGTCTGCGACCTGCGGCTGCGGAGCCATAGTGGCTCTTTGGACCTTAAACAATGTCCCTTAATTTTTATATAATATAGGTATAATAAGTTATGACGGTGTATTGGGTCCATGCTAAGAACAAATAAAATTACGAGAATAAAGTCGTACGAGAAAAGTTCAAATAATATGAGAATAAAGTGTTATTTTGAGAACAAGAACAATATTATTGGAAGGAAGTTGAACAAAAATAATAAATAAAAAAATTGACTTTTACAAACTCAGAAAATTTCCATGTTTTTTCTAGAAAATTGAGAAATTTGTCTCAATATTTCAGTTTTTTTTTCTCGCAAATTTTCAACTTCTGGAGCTCAGAAACGTTCACGTTTTTTCTAGAACATTTCTAAGATTCTGACCAAAAAAATCTGAATTTCAGATTTTTTTGTCAGAAATGTACTCCTTTTTTTTTGTCTATCTACCGTGGTCCTACTACGCCGTCGCACCATAACGGCTCGCATCATTATTTTGTATCAATCTCGCTTGATGTGAAAAAAGTGTTTCCCCTGCAGCGTTGAGAAAAACACCAAATTCAATCCATCTGAAAAGCCACCTCATCCCAACACAAACACTTCTTATAAAAAAAATAAAAAAAAACGTGACTTTTTTCAAATTTGGTGTGTTTCCATAAAGCAAATTTATCCTGCGTAATTCGAATTCACTCTGGTCAGTGGAAACACAGACACTGACTGTCACCTACGGTAGTGGAGGGCTGATGATGTGGGCTTGTTTTCAACCGCAGGACCTTGGCACCTTGCAGTCACTGAGTCAACTCTGTATACCGAAGTATTCTAGAGTCAAACTCGGGACCTTCTGTCCGACAGCTCAAGTCTCAACTGGGTCATGCAACCTGATCTGAAAGCACAGCGGCACGTCTGCAACAGACTGGCGGAAAAAGAAAGGAAACTATAGTGGAGAAATGGGACTAATTTAATGGATATGCGTTTCTCTTTAGCTTATTAGCAATGCAGGGGAGGATTTTAGTTTGTTTTAAGTATCAAACATGTCTCTTTAAGTCAGATACCATTATCTATCTCAAATCTTTACATATCTATCCGTCTGTATGAAGGATATTCATGAATGTTGGGAATGAACTGTAGGTCTCTGTTGGTTCCCAGTTTCCTTGTGTGGAAAATCACAGTTTAAGACTCCCTAACACTCTCCATGCAATGACTAAAATGTACTTAAATCAAAGGTTGGATAGCTTAATAACAGTAGAGTAAAATGACAAAATGAATCTAATTGAAGGCTTTTTACTAGCTTAAAAATAGTGAGTGTCTCTCTATGGTTTTTCATGTAATTTCAGATATTATTCTGAGTAAAATATATAAATATACATATATATTTTCTTCAGGTTCTGTTTATATTTTGACAAACAGTACTGAGTTAATCCATTCTGGGTTCTCCTAAATACATTTCTGTAAACAGCCTTTATGGTATTATGTGTTTTCCAGCTCTGTAGTGCCACTTAACTGTCATCTTCATCACCTTCAGTTGTGATGAAAATGCTACGTATATAAAATATTACGTAAAAGAAATTTGTCTTTGTAATTTAAATCCTTGAAATTGGGCCTCTGTCTCTTTAAGAAGAAGATCCTGCTCTTTCTGAAACTCTGCCTTCAGGAAGTCATTACAACATGGCTCCTCTCTCAACCCTTAGCAACGTTTTTACCAGTGTGTCACAGGGAAGTAGCTCCTATAATGAGCTCAGCAGTTCCACCAGGTGGTTGCTAATTGCTGTTGGCTAGTCTGAAGGAGCTGAGTGGGGGAGATTAAAAGATTTCTCAAATATTAAGGGAACACTCTCGGTATGTTTTTGATGAGGAAATAACATTATAACATGTTATAAATTAAAAAATATATATTACATAATACTGCTCCTTTAACAAATCAATGTTGCAAAAGTATTCACACGCCCTTTCAATTTTCCTCATTTCCGTTCCAATCCGGAACAGAAATGAGGTGGTGGTGGCATCATGCTGTAAAGGTTTTCCCCCCCCGACACACTCATTTGATTTTCACACAGTTCCATGTAACACCAGCTGAATTTGTTGCGGCTGTCGCGTGACAAAATCTCACGAGACGGTTTATCTGCCGAACACAATGTGGCTCTCAGTCCCAATCCACACTTTTGTTTCTCAGAAAGACAAGTTCTAGAAAAGCCCCCTAAAGAAATGTTCTCTCTTGTTCATATTCGAGGTATTCACTCTGACAAGATTCAGCACATCGCTTCAGGAAGACGGGGTGGGAGATAATAGGAGAACGGGGAGAACGAATGGAGGAGAGGAAGGAGGAATTCCTGCATGTACGGGCTAGCAGCGCTAACAGCTTTGATGCAAAATGACACTTACTGCTACAGCATGCTTCCACTGAGGAATGTAAAATAATTATAACATCAGCACGTCTGCATTTCTGCAAGAAGATGATAATGGAACATCTACCAATCAGAAGGTTCTAGTTGATGCCTACGTTAGGGTGCAGCAGCTGGTCAACACAGTGACATGCGTGACTAACTGTGAGTAGGTTAGTATATAACTAGAAGGCCTTACTTATCCTCTGATTCTCATAGGATGTGGCAATAATCCTGGAATGGGGGAGGCGAGCCCTCAAGGAGCAACAACAGATCCTGACCCAATCATTGTTCAAAGAGAAAATAACAGAGGGTAGAAGTGATTCTCAGAACATCATTAAAAAGGTTGCTCTAAGATATGTAAAATTCTATTTTCACAGTTTACATTTTTTATCTTATTGGGCTTTTAAATGATGGACGCACGCAAAGCAGTGCATAATCGTGAAATGGAAGATCAGTGTTCCTTGGATTTCATTTTTTCACTAACTAAAATAAAAAAAATGTGTATGGTGTATTCACATTTGGCATGCTTGTCCAGCAGTGTGTCCTGTTAACACACACCATACATCTAAAATGTACATATTGAGAATGTGAATACATTTGATTTAGACAAATTAGAATATTTTAAATTATTAATGATTTAAAGCTGAGATTTAGGAATTGGCAGGTTTACTTTATAAAAATACAAACAACCTTCATTGTCCGATTGCTGTGTTTACTTTGTGTTTGACCTCTTTGTTATACATTTCAGAAAATAATAATTATCAGTGATTGTTTTTGTCTTAGCTAATAAAACTTGGATTCCATCAAATCCACATTGAAATGCTGTTAGTGGTGGTGAAGTTCTTAACTGAAAAGGGAACCCTTAGCAAAATTATGCTTAAGGTCCTAAACAACCCTTTCACGTCACAATTGTAGCAAACCCAATAAAATGCAAAAGTGTGCCGGTCTGTGGGACAAAATGTGGAAATATTCAGAGGTAAGGACTTTTACAGGTCACTGAATGAATAATTTTAAATGTTATAATTTGTAAAAAGCGTAATATCTTCTCAGAATATTTGTTGAACAGCGGCCGAACATTAGCTGTAGTATTAGCATTAGCATATTTTGCCGTGAGTTAGCGTAATAATGAATACCACCTGTTCTCGGTAAGACTGTAAAAATGTGGAATCTTTGGTCATAACACGACAAAAATACTAAATATTATAGCTTTGTGAAACATAAGCTATAATATAAAATGTCATTTTAAATCAAATATGTGATGTATAATTTTATTTTATTTTATTTTATTTTTAGCAACAAGTAAAAAAATAATGCCCTCCGGGAGAAGCGAGCATTCTCCTAGAAACCGTAATTTATTGATACCTTTGGATGTGCGGTCAGACATGTATGTGGAGGCGGGATGTGCTCGGGAGGGGAAGGGGTGGTGCGGCGAGGCTGAGGGCGGAGCGGCTCCGCTTACCGGGCGGTGTCAGTCGTGAAAAACGGGACAGAGCGGCAGAGGCAGGCCGAGAGAGGGTTCCATTCCTCTGGGTGTTTCCACCGAACTGCTCCAGCGGACTTCAGGTAAGGACGTGATGTTTCTTAAGGGCATTTGAATGTTATAGCTCACAGCTTTTGTTACTGCGCCACATCTTTTTTAAACATCATTATTGCAGCTTGAAGTTTAAAAGTATGTAACATATTTTAACAATGTCACACATGTAATTTAGAATGATAAAAAAAAGACTATTACGTGAACCTTCAGCATAAACACCCAACCAAAATGTTAATTTTATGGTTTTATGTGATATGGTAGCGTTTTTGTTTTTTCTCTCTGTAATTTTTGGTACAAGCAGCAGCCATGTCCCATAGTCAAGAAAGTCATGAGCATCGTTGCTGCTGGTGCTGCAGAGGCTGGATGGATGAATGGATGGATGACTCTTAATGTGCCAACAGCATCTAGAATGACTCGGTGTTTCCTCTAGACACGCTGCTTTTAACTGTCCTGGTGACCATGTTTGCTATTGGTGGACCAGTGTGGTCAGACTCAGTCAGATAAATGAATCTGTTGCGGTACTGTTGTCACTGATGTCAGTGAAGTGAAAGACAATATCTCCCATAAACAGTGACATCTTGTGGCAGTAAAATGCACACCTATTCTGAATGCACCCATGAAACACGTTTTCATAAACTCACTAATAAAAATTAATAAATATTAATAATATCTTGCCTGGAACGTTAGCTGGAGATAGGCACCAGCAACCCTCCCGACCCCACTAAGGGACAAGGGTGTAAAGAAAATGGATGGATGGATGGATGGAATAATAATAATAATTAATAATAATAAATGTAATACCAGAGATTAACAAATCCATCAAAGGGGGATTGGAATAAGCAGATTTTCTCGTTCAAACATATTCACATTCACAATTCAAACATCAAAATATAAATTTACATAGCTATTTGTTTGAAAAGAAGGTTGGCAGAAGTGTAAACGTATTTGTTCCTGCCACCTTTCTTTTTTATGTGTTACTTTGCAGCATTCTTTATTTAAAGATTTAATTAAACTAAGAGCTCCTCATCATTTTTTTTGTCTGTAAATGCAACAACAATACTTTGATGGTTAAATGAGAGGATCTTGTCATTTTCTCATCACTTTTTACTCTATCAAATAACATTCAATATTTATTTTTTTCTTGTCATGATTAAGAGCCAATCTCCTTTGATTGGCTGCGTTTATTCCATTTATTCCGCTGCTCATTTTGGCTTGCTAAGGCAGTAGTTTGTAGCTGCCAAGAGTAACATACCCACTGCTGTCTGTATGGTATTTGCGGTGGTAAAAATTCTCCAGTACCCATTATTCAAATAGTCTGGGAAACAGCTTAACTGTGCTACACAACCCCCAGGTTTCACAGTCCCATAGTGCATTTGTCACAGGTGGTTTGAGAAATGTTCCAATGCCTTTCACCACCTGCATGTGCGTCCATTATAATGCGCTCCTTTTTGACTATTCAACCATCGGGTTTGCATGCTTCCCCTCAAACTGAAATCTCTCGTTTGTTTGTTGGGCCGGGGTTTCATTAAAACATGCAAAGGAGGATTTTGCAGATTTAGACGTGGACAGGTTGAATGTAGTTGACATCCTTTGGACTAAAACAGCAAAGAGACGCACGCCCTTTACTCCAACAAGTCTTCTGTTGAGAGCAGCTGGTTTAGGGGGCGTGGCCATTTTAGGTGACCACACCCACATACAATGGATGTGGTCACCCATTGTAGGTGGGTGTCCTTTGAGATTGATGGTGAAGCTTTGGGTTACAAAGCTAGCACACGTTCAAAATACACTCAGTCCGACAGTTCATCGATTAACCCATTTTTATACTAATATAAAAATACTGGAGTTAAAATTTTATGTAATCATGAAAAAGTAAATACATATATACAATAAAGCCATCATTTGAGTACAGAACACCAACAAGATGAATGGCCAGGAGAAATTGGTCGTCTTTGTATCTGTTAAGCCTACACATTAGATAAAGAAATAAAACACTGTAAGTTCATCTAACTTTAATGCCAGTGGTAAAGAAAACACCTTGAGGTGAGTTTGGTTCAATATGAGGTTAAAGTTCAAGATAAAGGAGGCCAGATGGTGATGATTGGACCTCATAAATGGGACCTGCCTGCAGACATTATTGAACGGTGTTGGTCATTTTACTCCTCCTCCATGTTGACCTCTGAATGTTTTGTAGTAGAATTGTTGAGTTTTCACTTGATGTCACAAATTTGACACCACGTCAGATGTTGACATTAGCTTCTGCTTATTTTATTAGTCTTTTATTGCATGGCTAGGAATGTGCTTCTAAACAATTTTCTATTTCTAAATTTTATGGTTTTGTGTCATGTTGGCATTTGTAATGTTTTAAATGTTTTGTACAACACTTTGGTCACTTAGGTAATTTAAAGTGCTTTACGAATAAAGTTAGATTGGATTGGATAGAAAATGGTGCTGTCCCCAACAAGTGTTCCATAACAATCCATTACTGGCCGATCATGTGATTTTATGATTCGGACTAAAGAAATCTACAGTTAAGAGCTAGGGCGCACCGATTGCAGTTTTCTGGTTGGTCACTGATCTTTCAAAGGGCTTGCCTGCAGATTCCAATTTTGGCTGATACCAATTTGTTTGTCTGAAAAGTTGCAACAGTATCGCTAAGTTGGCAACAGTGGGGTGACTATTGTGGGCGAGTCTTTCAGTCAGCCATTTTCAAGCCTTTGTGGATAAGATTGGTGGGTAGGATCGGTTTCTTATTTAAACCAGTCACCAAAAATTAAGAAAATCTGGGCCAGTTTGTTGGTGTTTGCACAGTAAGAAGTCAACTGGAGTTATCTTGCTTTGATTTCATGTCTGTCAGGTTTGATAAAAGTCAACTGGTTCAAAAGATCTTGGTCAACTCACCAATTAATACTTACATATTCCTACCTTATTCCATACATAGGAAAGGAATAAACTTTGTACAAACTGAAGCATGGTTGGTAGAAAACTTTGTTTGTTAAAGGCTGATATGACTAAAGCCATCTAAACAAACATCAGAAATACAATTAACAGGCATGGAAAGTGAAACAAAGTTCATGGATAGCGTTCAATTGAACTGAAATAGATCACCCAATGGTGACCTTTTGCAGTGGTTTAAGGTCATATAAAAATGTTTGTTAATAGCTGCAGTTCAAAAGCAAAATCTTACCAAATACTTTTGGTTCAGTTTCTAGTGTAACTATCTAAGTATCCTTGACATAAGACAAAACTTGGAAGATCTAGGAGCTCATTTTAAGTCACGAATTCCTTAATATTGATGAAAAAATACTTATTCCACTGGATGATTATTTCACTCATAACTAGTAATCTTTCATCAATACTAAGGAATTATTGACTTAAAACAAGTCCCTATATCTTATTAGTATACCACTATAATAATAGTAGCATTTCTTATTTTGAACAGTGACAAACTGTGACTGTGAGATATCTTCTTTTGCTAACAGGCAGTGATTGTTATCAGGGAAATCTCAGTCCTTCTCCTCTCTGTCTCTATCACAGTCGCTGCTCTGCTCTCTGTAGCTAACAGCTCTCAAATCAAACCCCAACTAAATCAAATTCAGTGCCCTCCTGTTTCTGGAACTGGGCATCCGCAGTAATACTTTCTGAAACACTATCTAAGCTTTCATGTAATAAGATAGCTCTTAGCTCAGTAAGAGTGAATATCTTGCAGTAGAATATGCATCAAAACAACTCAGTCTACAATGATCAAATATCGATGAGATCAGATGGAGCTACCTAATAGAGGAACAATGATAGATAAACACTAACACAAGCTATAATAATCAGTTTCTGTAGCTTCCATTAGAAAGCTTCTTATAAAGGCTGCATTAAAACCGTAGAATATCAGGGAATCAGTTCTGTCCGGCTTTGTCACAGATGAATTTGCGCCGCCATGAAGTGATCCACTAACAGGAAGAGAAGTCAGAATGCGGCAGTGCGCTTCTTGAACATCTGTCTCTCCCTCAGGTCAGCATGTCTGGGAAGGTGAGCGCCGAGGAGCTGGAGGAGATCAGGGTGTGCTTCCAGAAAGTCGGTGAGTTCTCTCTCAGATCTTGCAGTATAAAGGCGTTTACCGTATTGTTTATAATTTATCATGGAAACTTTTTTCTCACGATAAGAATTTATTGTTGTCATGATATATTTGAGTTACTGGTGTTAAGTTAAAAAATTTAAACAAAACTGACAATATGCTATCTTTGTTTCTTTCTCCACTGTTTTTTCTACAGAAGTTTTAATTAATATCAGTAAATTTAAAATATCAGTAAATGTTGTTACTGTGCAGCTTCGTGATAAAAATCCCTTTTTAAAGTACGTTGCATCCTGAAGAAGCCTAGTGTAAATGGGAATAATTTTTAAGAACATTATGTATTTGTAGTGCTATGAATGCTGTGCTATGCAGTTAGTCATACAGTTACTTAAAAAAAGAGTATGAAACATTGTTTTTTCACAGAATCTTTATCATTATTACAATAGTACCACAAAATATCACAATATAATCCTCGGTTCATATCACCCTCCCCTTCATCATCATGTTACAACTGATGCAATATGTGTGGAATCGATTGCTGGTTCTACTCTGATAAAATGGGTTGGAACCCTAAAATAATTTTCCACTTACTGGGACTTTCTATCATATTTGTATTAAAAATCTCACAGTACATTTGATGATTGATAGTGATGATGCAGTGTGGTCCAGCAGGATTTCCAGAGGGAATCTGGAGGACAAAAAGGCATGAATATCTCAGTCTTTAACTAATCTGATCACAGTTCCAGTTAAAGTCTCAGTTGACTTCAGACATTTCCAGTGGAAAGAAAAACATCTTTCTTAGAGGACCGGTATGCATGTAAATACCGTGTAATGGTCGTCATAGAGACCTTGGTTTTACCATCGTCATTGTGGGTTGTAGCAAGATAAGTACAAGATAATACCAATGGATATTGGCTAAAAGAACTTATCCTTTGGGTTTGTATGAAGTTGTAATCTGCCGTTCGATGCTGACAACTTTATTCAGTTCTCAACTTTTGACAAACACAGTGACTGCCGCCATTTTATCTGGAAGGTTCCAACAGCATGTGTGAGAAATAGAGAGCACCTGCATTAAACCTCCATTTCCTCCCCCGCCCCTCACCCTGTCTAGATGTGGACCACAGCGGCTACATCTGCGCCTCAGAGCTGGGCGACCTGTTCCGGGAGGTGGGCTGTCCGTTGCCTGGATACCAGATCCGGGAGCTGCTCCAGAAACTGGACCGAGACAAAGACAGCCGCATCAACTTTGAGGAGTTCACGGCTGTAGGTAACGCTAGCTAACTAACTAACTAACCATCCATCCAACTAACCAATTAACTAACCAACTAACTAACTAACTAACTAAACTTGGTTTTTATTCACTTTAAATTTGAAAATTCACCAGTTTTTCTCTTTTGTTGCCATACGTATTAGGGTAATTTAGTACTAAATGACAGTTTATCTACACTTCTCTTTTTTCTTTCATTCATAGTCTATTTTATTACTATAAGTACCCATACTGAACTATTTATTATATGCAAAGCTACCCCAGACCATCATGCTACCACTAACAGGTTAGAGCTTTGGTATGTCCTCTTTCTGAAATGCTGGATATGTTCTAAGCTAGGTGTAACAGGAAACTAAGCATCTAAAAAGTTTCAAATTTGTCTCATCTGACCCTGAATATTGTAGTTGTGGATCATCAGGATGTTTTTATTTTTGGCAAATGTGAGACAACACTTTGTGGGTTTTTTGGTTTTGCTCCGAAATTCTCCCACAGATGTAGATTCTGCAAAAATAATAAAATGGATGACCTTCTTTCCTTTTCTGCTTCTTAAATATAACTTGGATTAAATCATCATTTTCGACGGGTTCTTACCCAGGTCTTGTTACATGCTGCTTAGTTGTTGTTTTTTTAAGAGACATATACAAATAGCCTTACCATTGCCCTCCTACATAATTCTGCTTGATTCTCATCTCTCTTCAGTGCTCTGTCTCCGATTTCTCTCATTGAACTCGATTTCTCTGGTAGAATTTCAACTGGACCCATCAGTGAGTGGAAGGAAACATGGATTATGTTATGCAACATTTTAGAGTTGTTGTATGCACATAAAGGGTTGTAGTTTTATCAATGGTAGCAGAGGAAGTGAATAAAATTGCTAACAATGTTTCCAAATATGGAGCAATTAAAGTCACAGCAAGAGAAAGATGTTGTGACTTTACTCCCTACACCTTTGGTTACAGGACATGAGATTTCTGGTAAGCTTGTGCGTTCAGACATCACGGCCAAACGTTAGTCACTGAATAAGAGCCAGTTGTCTCTTGCCTCCAGTAAGTAATCCTTTCTCAGGAGCTACAGGTCCAGAGCCTCTGGACCTGTAGCTAGCAAGCATAGAACAAAACGCTTCTTTTTTTTTCAAGCTATAAAACAACTAATCTGGGTCAAACTTTGAAGACATAAGTAGGTATTGTGAGTAGAACTGGAAAGTGCTGTGTTATACTTGGTATTTTGTCACACTTACTGATGGATAAACCATTGGTATGTTGATGTACGTTTCTGCCCTCATTCTAATTTCTTGGACCCTTCTTTCCTCTGACCTTTCAGATTTTCCAGGAGATGAAGGATGACAAAATGGCTCAGGGTTTCAGAAAGGCTCTCAGCAAGAAAGAAGGTGTCGTAGCCATCAAAGGCACCAGTGAGCTCTCCAGTGAGGGAACTACGCACTCCATCTCTGGTTAGTATGTGCTTGAAATGGTCTTAGCCTGTAGCACGTTTGGTTTTACAGCTTCAGGTGAAGTGACGTAGCATTTTACTTTCATTTCAGAGCAGGAGCGCTTCGCCTTCGCCAATTACATCAACTTATCTTTGGAGAAGGACCCGGACTGTAAGCATGTCCTGCCCATTGACGCTAACACTGGACATCTGTTTAAAGCTGTGGCAGACGGCATTGTGCTTTGGTAAACTTTATCCATCACTTCCTTTTCCCCCTTATAGAACCTTCTTTTTCATATTCTAAACCCTGGTGTCATTTCCTCTCATTTTTTGCCACAGTAAACTCATCAACCTGTCTGTTCCCGACACCATCGATGAGAGGACTATCAACAAAAAGAAACTCACAGCCTTCACCACACAGGTAAGACTCATATTGATGCGTATTC
This sequence comes from Poecilia reticulata, assembly GCF_904066995.2. Classification (NCBI taxonomy): domain Eukaryota; kingdom Metazoa; phylum Chordata; class Actinopteri; order Cyprinodontiformes; family Poeciliidae; genus Poecilia; species Poecilia reticulata. Next base: position 6,061,370 of record NC_088839.1, read on the forward strand.
ACCCAAATTTGTTTGAGTAATGCAGTAAGTTCCCTCTGACTTTGGACCAACAGGAGAACCTGAACTTGGCTCTGAACTCAGCTTCAGCCATCGGCTGCCAAGTGGTCAACATCGGCGCTCAGGACCTAAAGGAGGGCAAGCCTCACCTGGTGCTCGGCCTTCTCTGGCAGATCATTAAGATAGGACTGTTTGCCAATATGCAACTGAGTCGCAACGAAGGTGAAGTACACTCAACTGCGCCTACTCTGCTGGACTCGCTTGATACGACGTTTCATTTCCGTGTCTTGTTCCGGTCTGAACGTCTTTGCATTCACAGCCCTGGCAGCGCTGCTGCAGGATGGGGAGAGTCTGGAGGAGCTGATGAAGCTCAGTCCTGAAGAACTGCTGCTGCGGTGGGCCAATTTCCACTTAAAGAATTCAGGCATGACCATATCGAACTTTTCTGGAGACATTAAGGTGAGCAGACGTCACAGTGGGGGCTGTGGTTATTTTATGTATCGACACTCATGTTGGGTTGGTAAAGGAGTTTGTAGACGTTTTGTACCCATTTTCTACTTTCTGTGTTGGTGGTCTTAAAATAGAGTCTGTTTTAGCTGCACAGTTGGTAAGAACTATCTGTTCATTACAAATGTGTGAGGAAACTTTGTTGATATTCTGCTAATGTTAAAAAACATAAGCTTCCATCAAGCAGATTTATTTTCATAATTACAATTTGTGCCATTTTTTGGTCGCTGGAAATGCAGTTACAGTTGCCTTTTTTAATTCCTCTCCAAATTGCCCCGGGTATGAGTAGGTTATTTGTTTTGTGTTTCTCTATGTTGCCATCTGATGGACTGGTCACCTGTCCAGGGTGTGCCCCTTCTCTCACCCAATGGCTGCTGGATTCCAGTCTCCACAGGACATTCCCATATTAACAATGTGAAACTGTGTTTTCTGTGCAGGACTCAAGGGCGTATTTCCACCTGCTGCAGCAGATCGCTCCAGATGGCAGCAAAGAGGATGTTCCTCGGATTGAGATCGACATGACTGGTCTCTATGTGAGTCTGCAGCTTCAGCAACCTGCTTTCAGTTTCTTTGGGGCGTCTGCGCATTCTTCAAATGTCTTCAATTTATGAAAGAAAATAAGTTGGCCTTAAATATGTTCACATTGATCTCAAATTTTATTGTGGTTGGACTATTTAATCTTGTATATTCTGTAGTTTTTTTATTTTTTATTTGATGGAGTGTACTGTTATGTGAAAGTTTAAGTCAGACTCAGACATCTAAACTGTGGCATTCTGTGGCTGGAGGCGGTACCCAGATGCTAATACACTTGCTAGTTAGCTAGCTAGCTAATATTTCCAGCTAGCTAGCGAGGTTAAATCTAGCTGGCTTTTTTTCTACAGCCATCATGGGTAAGTGCAGATTTATCACCAGTTATCTGAACAATATTGGTTTCACCATTGGCTCACTTCTGTTGCCAACCCCTGTGATTTATTTCTAAGCATTTTTTGTACATTTCTTTTAAGTTACAGGTCTTAAATTCCATTCATAATGGTTTTAAAAGGTTTTTTAAAAGTCTTACATTTGTGTTGGTGATCTCTACAGACACCCTTTTCCTTTACTTTAGTGATATTACAACATCAATCACCCTAAACTGGTGAACACAACAGAAAATGGTGGTCATGTCACGGAGTCATTCTTGAATCTATTTGCAGTTCAGACTGAACTCAGTTTAGGATGTTTATTGACGTGGCCGTTCAGGCCGAATGGAAGCTGTTTATCTTCTTCCTGCTTCCTGTGGGTTATTTTAAGCTTGGGATATCATTCCGACTAGAGTGCATGTTATAGGCTGACTCTGTTTTTTTGAGTGGGATTTTAATATTTTCCTCACCCTCAGGTTCCCACAGGAGACCTGGGAAACAATTTGAAAAAACAAAATAAAAATGGGGGGATTTCAAACTTAATTCCATGAGGGCAAGAAAAAGTCAGACTTTTCTTCATTTCAAATCAATTGACACGTAGCAATTTGTGGACTTTATTTATTTCTTCCAATCTTTGCAGTCAGATCCAACAAAACTTAACAAAACATTACAGACATCCTTCTTAAGTTATTTGTCATACATAAAGTATAAAATACACACCCAATCATATCAGGAAAAATGTTGCTTGGCAACATGTTAGAGAGAAACATAAATACTTTTTGTAGCCATCAGCAAATTTCTGACATAATTCTTGATTCTTTTTCAACAGAAACATTAGAATTTATTTGAGCTTTTTAGCTTGCTAGCATTGACTTGACTTTTAGTTGTAATTTGCAAATTTTCACTTTGGTCGAACTTGTACAGATATAATATCACAACAGTAGCCAGGGGGGATTTTGGCCTACTTCAGCTAATAGCTAACCGCTCTATTAGCTAAATAGGACAGTTAGCTATTCAGCTAACTGCCTGCGATTAGCTAAATTCCAAAATACTTGAGTCTCTTTCGGGAAACACTTAGAAATGTGTATTTTAATAATTCCAACACCAAATATACCCTAATATGCATCAATTCGCACAATGAAAACCGTCCTATCACTACCGCAAGAGCTAACATCCACAAACTTCCTTATTTTCACTGTTAGGATACAGCCACTCAGTGCAAAGTATTGTTTTTCTTTCTTGTGTCAATCTTAATAAAATGTCATAACTGTCACAATAAACGAGCCAAAAAAATGGAAAAAAAAATGTAATCTTAAAAAGTTATTTGTCTATGTAGTGGTCATTCATTCAGAGTTATTGATGCTCTTTTGTGGTATTTGTGAAACGTTTCTTGCTCTCAAACATGACATTTCGTTTGCGTCTCCAGGAGCAAGACCTCAGAAAGAGAGCAGAGTGTCTGCTGAAGCAGGCCGACCGGCTGGGCTGCCGTCAGTTTGTGACCGCCACCGACATCGTGACAGGAAACGCCAAACTCAACCTGGCCTTCGTGGCCACGCTCTTCAACAAGCACCCGGCGCTCACCAAACCCGAAAACCAGGAGTGGAATCTTGAAAGTAAAGCACGGACACTACTTTCTTAAAACTTTAATTTCCCCCCACCTGTTTCCAGACTTGTGTGGGCTTCATTATCCTCCTTGACTTTGTTTTAGGTGAGACGAGAGAGGAGAGAACCTTCAGGAACTGGATGAACTCGCTGGGAGTCAGTCCACACGTTCACTACATCTATGGGTCAGTGGCTCTCTTTCAGAGGTGGGGACGTTCTTCTGTTCACTGGCTCATCGACGTGTTTGTGTTTGCATGCAGAGATCTGCAGGACGCCATGGTGATTTTGCAGTTGTATGAAAAGATTAAAGTGAATGTGGACTGGGACAACAGAGTCAACCTTCCTCCCTTCAAGGGACTAGGAGGAGGTCACTTAAAGAAGGTCAGTTTGGAAATACATAAAGACTTAAGACTGTTTATCGGAGTAGATCTGAATGTTTTTGCGTCTTTCTCTTATACAGATTGAAAACTGTAACTACGCTGTGGAGCTGGGGAAGAACAAAGCCGGCTTTTCCCTGGTGGGAATCGGAGGTCAGGACCTGAACGAGGGAAACGAGACTCTCACCCTGGCCTTGGTGTGGCAGCTGATGAGGAGGTGATTTGACTTTTCACTTTCTGGCTCGCAGAGTCAGCGTCTGCTGAGGACGCCGGGGGTTGCTATGCAGTTCTGGAGAGGGAGAGGGTGCTGTTTGTCCAGCTTTGAGTCTGAGTACTTAGCATTTTCAGAGGCTTCCTCAACTCTGACAACATATGAACTTTATGGGAAATTTGAGATTCATTTTGAATATGTGTCATTTTTATTTTTAAAACATTGTGATATTGGTTATACTCAAGGCTAATAATAATGACTGACATGGTGCAGGTACACTTTAAACCTGCTGGAGAACCTCGGACACGGAGAAGTTGCTGGAGACAATTTGATCATCTCGTGGGTCAATAAGGCTCTGAAGGAAGCCGGCAAGAGTTCCTCCATCACAAGCTTTAAGGCAAGTGACACAAACCCATACGGTCCCTTTCCCAGTGTTTTACTGGGATTTTATGTGAGACATTAAACTTAAATAGGACATCAGTTCAAAGTGGAATCAAGAAAAAAAACACCAACCTCGGAAGACTTGTGTCATTCTTTAGAAGTTGTATAATTATTAATTATACTCAACCTGTGTCTAATTTCCTCAAAGGTTTGTTTCAGAGATCAATGGGCAGCTATAGCATGTCCCAAAAGTTTGTCAAAAGTTTTTAGAGGGATTCAACAAGTGGTGGGCACCACTAACTAAAGCGTTAGCTACGCTAACCCTGAAGCACGAGTCACAATACTAGTTCTGCTAATGCTAAAATGCTACCCCCACATAGGATTTAGTAAAAGCTAATGGTAAAGTGCTACACCAACATGCTATTTAGTTGAAGCTAATGCCAAAATCTAAAAGCTAAAAGCTAAGTGTACTAAATACTTTCAAAGTTACCAAAATCACTAAATCGCTAAGCAAAAATTTAGCTCTGTTATTAGCGCAGTAGTGAATTAGCGGAAGTGTCAACAATAGTAAATAAGCAGCCGGATGTTCATGTATTAGGACGGCCTGAAGCTAATAGAAGTTTTGCTAATTTGCTGTGTGTGCCTGTCTGTTTAGGATAAAGCCATTAGCACCAGCCTTCCAGTGCTGGACCTGATTGATGCCATTCAGCCGAAGAGCGTGAACTTTGACCTGGTGAAAAGAAACAATCTCTCAGATGAAGATAAACTGGACAATGCCAAGTAATCACCTCTAACAAACCTGAACATGCAGTGGGGCTAAGAAGCTTTGCTTTTTTCCTTGTCGGAGATAAACAAATAGTTACTTTTACTTAGCAAGACGTTATCATAGTAATCCTTTTTTTTAAACCTTTCTTGCCCCAGGTATGCCATCTCCATGGCGAGGAAGATCGGCGCTAAAGTCTACGCCTTGCCCGAGGACTTGGTAGAAGTCAAACCCAAAATGGTGATGACCATCTTTGCCTGCCTGATGGGGCGGGGCATGAAGAAGGCTTAAAGAGCACCGCGTACACATCTACACGCACACACACGCACGCACACACACACACACACACACACACGCACGCACACACAAACACACACACAGACACACACACACAAACACAGGGACTGTCTTCACCTGCTGAAACATAAAGGGAGTGAACACGATGTAGAAGTTTGTTCTGACTTCCTGTCTTTAAACAGAAGCAGGAAGCCAAAGCTAAAATGTCAAAGATTCAAACATCGTTCTTCCTTACTTTAGCATTTAGGTTTAAAATTGATTGTTCGTTTCAGAGACCACTTGCTCACCTGTAGAGAAAAGTAGAAATAGTGTCTTTAAATTTGAAGGTTGTGACACATGGGGAACATCGGGGCGATTCTTTTCCAGTTTCTGGTTGTGTAATGGGTTTTTTACTCCTCTCTGGTCTTATCTTTATATTTTCTGTTTTTTTCCATGATCTCCTCATGTGTCCTTCTTTCTCAGTTCTGCTGTGTGCCAGCCTGTTCACAGCATAAGCATTTATCACAATTAAGCCATATTGATCTTCACAGAATGCCTTTTATTGTAAAATTTGCAGTCTGACAGAAGCCTTGTTATGTCTTAGATGGTCTGTAAGCTGAAAGTCATTTATTAGTAAACCTGATTTTATTGGGATAAGAGCAGGATGAGTAGAAACTATCCAACCAAATCCATCCAAAAGTTGTACTTTATTGTGTATTTTAAACGACAGCAAGATCACATAAAAAAATCAAGTCTAGGTATTTTCTGTTGACTTCTAAATTTAAAAAAAAGTCATGTTGATAACTGAAAAGTCTTGTACTTATAGCGAAAGATTATTTAATGCTGATTGATTTCCAAGTGATACTGTTTTCATATAATATTACAACAGTACAGTTAATAAGTAAGAGCTCCAGGTCAGTCTAAGCAGAATTATTGTTAATTTTACATCTGGAAAATCTGTGTTTATATCCTCGCCCTTATTAACACACCATAAGTGTGTTAATAAGGCACTTATGGTGCCTTATTAACCATAAGGCACCATAAGTGCCTTGCACTGCCATAAGGGAAAATGATTCACAACCAAATTACGAACGAATGGGGAAACTCATCACGTTGCTATGTCTTCATACATTCCACTGCTGAGCTTTGCAAAACTCCACTAATATCCACTACAGTTTCCTGCCTTCCAATCGTTTAATTGTAATGTAAATTGCTTTCAAATACACTCTATTGAGAATGACTGTACAATCAGATCTCTTGTCTCAAATAAATATCTTTTTTTCATTTGTCTTTGCAGTCTTCTTTGCATTATTGTGCATAAATGTCCCACTAGAATATGTAAATATGTTATATGCCCATTACGTAGTAAACCTGTTATTCTTTATTTGAGAAATGACCACAATTCACTGCATCTATCAGGCTCAGGTGTCACATTTCTCATTTTCCCCCCTCTATTCACTGTACATATTTGGTCATTTTCTGCGTCCAGCATCAGTTTCAGACATGTTGAATTGGTTTTTGTGCAGAACATGCAGTTTTATGCCAAAATTTTTGAACCATGTTCAACTAATCAACAGATAGCATGAAACAAACTTCCACTGCTATACTGATGATACTCTGCTGTATCAATCCATACATCTTGATGAATTCTGATGGGTTTCCTTAGTAAACTTTTTAAGCCAATTTGAATAAATTGAACTTTACTGCACTGTTTGATAACCACGATCGAGTGAAATGTATGTGTGATTGGATCGAAATAACTTTTATGATAAAGTACTTTGGGACGACGTGCTATGAATTTAATTAAATAGTCTTAGACCAGTATTAAAGGGGCAGTATTATCTGATTTCCAGGCACATAGTGCCATTATATAGCACAATCAAATAACTGTGTTAATATCAGTTGTTGTAAAAATGCTGTATTTATCAAAGGTGATTTAAAAGAAATTTAACTTCATAATTCAATGCTTTGAAATTGGGCCTCTGTCTCTTTAAAAACGACGTCTCTTTCTGAAGCTCTGCGGTCAGGAAGATATCACAACATGGTGGGGAAGGCTTCTCTGTGAGGCAGTGGCTCGGAAACTGCACCGCAGAGGAGGAGCTGTGCCTCGAAGGAGGAGCTAGGTCCACCTAGGTGTTTTTCACAGCTGAATGGTTGCCATGGAGATGTTTTTTCTATAAAAGAATAACATTATAACATGATGTAAAGCTGAAAAAAAAGATTCTACATAATTGTGGCCCTCAAAGGTTGCCTTAGCCACAATGGTTATGACTAAAGATCAAAACTGTTTGTCTTATTTTATTCATCAAACACAATCCGAAAACAACTGGTGAAAATAATCAAGGTAGTATGAACTCTGACCTTTTCATTCAACATAGTTCTGTTATAGAACACAGGATGTGTGACGTTTCCAATCGTTGGTACCCACAGATTGCCACTTCCTTCCTTTTGGTCTATTTTTCTATTATTTACAACTGAACATAATCTGCTGAGCGTTATCTTTTAACGGTCAAATTAAAGGTAGAGAAATGTTTCTCTTCCACATGGAGCGTAAATGATGTTTCCCGACAGAAATATTAAGATGTGGCCATCAAGACATTTCTCAGCTTCAGTAACCTGGATAACATGAAGACACAATCGCAGCCCAGAGGCCACTTCAAACAGGGTTCTTGAATTCAGATGAGTTTGGTGGTTTAAAAGGAACACACACATGCTCACACACACACACGCATATGTACAATTTACAATTTAAATGAAGCTTTTTCAAGTGCACCATGTGATCATCCCTTTTATTGGTTACATTTGTCTGCTCCATCCATTTCAGCCGTCCTCTGTGTATTCGTCTGCCCATTATGCCGCCAGTAATAAGAGGCTTGAAAAAAGCTGCACACACAGAACCAGGTGGAAACAAATCAACCGAACATGAGGATTGATTTGGAGACTTGACACAGCAAACGTCTGGAGGACAGAGGATCGATCAGGTTAGTGAACTTGTACCATGTTACTCTCTCCTCATTTCCTGCCCACCAGTTTGTTGCTAAGCCATTTTTGCGGCGATTCCTGGTGCAGCATGACCTCATGATGACCTTCTTTTGCTGATATTTGCATGTTTGATTTTGATTTTTTTATGTGATTGGAAGCTTGTTTTGGACTTGTTCATATGTGACCCAGTGTCTGTTTGGTGTCACGGTTCTAACACGACAGATAAAAGAGCAGAACCACGTTGTGTTTTTGTGTGAGCAGCATGACGGGTCCACTGCAAGATTCCCACAGGTTGTCTGTGAAAACATGGACGGAGGAGGATAGTGATCGTGCTGAGAGCACACTCAGCAGGTACACATACACACACAAACACACACACGCACACACACACACACACACACACACACACACACACACACACACACACACACACACACACACACACACACACACACACACACACACACACACATGCAAGGACTTTTAAAAGGATCTGCGCTTTTCATGTATTTTTTAAATAAGTGTGGCTTGGTGCTACGGTTAACTAAGCAACCAAAATCAACTGCTGCTGCTTGAGTTAAAGTATAATTTTACTATTAATCAAACTAATCTGAATTTAGAAGTAGGGATGAACCGATACTAAAATTTGGGCTGATATCGATATCCGATATTAACATTACTCTTATGGCCAATACCCAATACTTACTGATATGGTATGTATAAGGGCTGAAACAATTGGTCAGATTAATTGTAATGATTCAATTCTTGAAATAATCATCAACTAATTTGGTAATCGATTAATCGTTAACTAGAGTGTACAGAATCCAAAAAACGGCCATTTGCTGAAAGAACAACTCACACTGGGCAGCAATTCAGTCAAAACTGTACAAAAAAAGAGAAAAAAAATAAGTTCAAATCACATTGAAGCTGCAGCAACTAATGACAATGTTGCTGCATTGTCATTTTAACTGTATAGACCTAAGTGCAACTGAGGACCCCAAGAGGTCGACAGATGAACTGCAAAAATAAGACAAGAAATGATGCAACTGAAAGCTGTTTGACATGGAGACAGGTCAATGTTTGAACCACAAAAAAATTCCCATAACAACTTTGGAATATCACTGCGGCTTGACAAGAACTTAATGCAGTTATAATGATTATAAAAAGGTAAATGGTCTGTGCTTTATCTTGTGATACAGATGAGCTCCAGTCATTTGGGAATGTGTGTTGAGTTAGTGTTTCAGACAATATCCTGTGAGTTATTCCAGTATTTTCTGTTTCTGAATGAATAGGGGACAGTCGATATGTGATGACACTTCTTCAGAGCTGCACCATATGGCCACCATCGAAAGGAATTCCCAGAGTTCCTTTCGAGGCCGAGGGGCGCTGTCGAGGTATGACTATAGGCTTTTACTAGAATATCCATGAGTAGTACTCATTATGTTTTCATGTTGGGTGGCTGTGTAAGCAGTAGGTACCAGGGCCGTGCAGAGACCACCAGTGTTGTGGTCAAGACCACCTAACCCGAGACCAAGACAAGACCAGAGTGTATCAAGACCAAGACTTTTAGGGTCCGAGACCAAGTCAAGACCAAGACCAACGGAAGTCGAGACCAAGACCAGCGCCCCGCGCTACATGATACGATAAAATGTGAAATATGATCAAAATTACTTCTCAAATTGATCTAAAAGATCCATATTCCCATAACAACACTTAAGATGTTAAATACTTATTAAAAGCAGAACAAAATCTTTGTTCTGCTTTGGTGCCATCTCTGTGCTACAATCGGCAGTGGTCATCCCTAAAAAGATAACGAAACCATTAAACATAGCAATTGAGGCAATGCCCTGACGGTAAATAACGCTCAACTATGAACACTGACCAAGGAGCAACAAGCAAGAAGGAACCAACCACAAGGCGCACACTGAGACTGTTTTCACCCTCTCTCCTGCTACATGAAGCCAGGCAGTCTGACACCATGGCACACATTACAGCTGTCACTTTGAATGAAAACAATGAAAGAATTATGTGCATGCCATGCATGCTCTTTCGTTCTTGTATTTTGTTTATTTGTTAATTAAAAAATATCAATGTACATAATTAAATAAAATCATCATAGTTACTGCAGTGTACGCAGAACATTACAAGAACAAAGAACGTGTGTTTGTTTGTTAGCTGTGGCCATCGGATTTCTTATAATTTATGCAGCGCTATTCTATTACTGATGATTAGACAGACATCTTCTGCCGCTCAGAGGAAAAAACTGCTGCATGTCTTGGTGAGCCGCGTGCGAGTGAAAGGTGGGGAGGGGGCGGGGGGAGTAACAGAAACACGTAATTGCTTGGTTTTTAATTGGTGCGTTTTGCATCCACTGAAAACAAAGATGTTAACAAATAAACTGGACAGTATGCTGTACGTTTAATGATATTTTCACATATGCGGTCTTGACCGGTCTTGAAATAAAATGCCGAGTCCTCAGCACCCGAGACAAGACCGAGACCAAATGCGGTCGAGTCCGAGATGAGACCGAGACCATCAAAAAATGGTCTCGAGACCAAGACCGATCTCGAGTACTACAACACTGGAGACCACTAAAGGGGCAGGTGCTCAACAACAAAAAAAGGGCACATCTTACCGCATTCTAGGACAGAATATTAACAAAGCCTCTCAGCTTTCAGAGTATAATAAACAATGATAAATTACAAAATTGCGAGATATACAATCAGAGCTAACGAACATCTCTATATAGAGCATACAACTATGCATATGTAAGATATTTTATTAGTAATTTCTTTCTGCAGGTCTGTTTTGTTATAGGAAAGTATTGCAATATTCAAACCCGCAATTTAGCAAGAAATTAAATCAGAGCTAGACCACCAGACATATTTTGTCTTTACAGAATTACACTATTAAAAATATAAACAAGGGCACAATGCGAAGCAGAAACGATACTTCAACGTTTTCTGTCATCTGACAAGTAGCAAGTTTACTCCACTTTATTCACCAAAAACTGTTCTGTAATCTGGAACGTTCGCAACGTTGAGCTCCGCAGTTAGCCACCTTACCTCACTGCGCGAGAGGCAACTGCGTCATGCGTCATGGGCAAAAGGTCAAAGGTAACAAGGTGACCGGCTTATTATGTTATACAAAAAAGCAAATAATTTTAGCACATGTTTTTATGTGTCAGAAGAGGGCTTAGGAAATAATAATACCAAAAAAAAAAGACCAAAAGGGCACTTGGGTCCAAGGAGCAAAAGGGGCAGGTGCTCAAGCCCCCCAGCCCACCCTGCACGTGCCTGGTAGGTACTGTCTTATATTGTCTTATATTTGTTTTCTGTTTCAGAACCAATAGTCAACAGTCCTGACGTTGACTAATGTTGATCTGTAAAGACTGCTTTAAAAGTATTCTTGCACTTTGTGTCTGTAGAATAGTGAGTATGGTGATGACTCTGAGGGAATGGGCCCAGAAGAGTCTGGCCGAGGAGACGGAGCGGCCGGATTCCTTTTTGGAGCGCTTCAGGGGCCCGGCCAACACGGACCTACAGGCCCCGCCCAGCAGGTTCAGCCACACCCACACTGGTTCCGAGACAGAGAATGAAGTCCGACGCTCCCGACGCACGTAAGACGCCAAACGACCATCCAACTCAGCCTGCTCTGAATGTGCCGACCCTGATTTGATTCACTCTGCGTTTCTGACTCTTTTTGTCAGGAGGAGGAAGTGGAAGGTTGTGGTTTTATCACCGTCTGATGATGCTTACTACAACTGGCTGATAGTGATTGGAGCAGCGGTTTTTTATAACTTCACCCTATTAGTTGTGAGGTAGGGAGCTGTTATTGTAATAAATAATAAAATAGCTGCAAACCAATTGCAAATTAGAATTACTTAATGGAAACACACCACTTTCTAGCGCAATGTTTTTGTGCTGGGATGAAGTGGTTTTTCAGCCTTATCGAAAATGTTTTATTGCGCAAAGCTACAACGGAAACACTTTTTTTCTTGTCACGAGTAACCGGATGTTACTACTGACCGAAAAAACGAAGAAGATGACAGGAAGTGGCAGGAGGAGGGTGATGCGGGATGTTTTTTTGAGTGTTTTTAATTGCGTTATTGTGGAAGATCTTGTTGTTTTCAGTTATGTGTATTCATTCTATCCCTGTTTTACTGAAGGGCCTGTTTTGATGAGCTTCAGATGAAAAATGTTCAGGTGTGGTTAGTCCTGGACTACATATGTGATGGAGTCTACATCCTGGATATTGCTGTTCGTCTCCACACAGGTACTCAGTTAGTAATCCGACAGAAGCAAGTCTCTCAGTGTTGCTGTCAGAATAAAAATCCTTATTCAGTGATGTAGATTTTCAATTACATTGTTTGTTTTGGTCCACATCCCTTAGCCTGGGCATTGTTTGTCTATATGTCAAGGTTTTCTAGATCAAGGCTTGTTGGTGAAGGACGTGCGTCGTCTGAGAGAAACCTACATCCGAACGCTACAATGCACCCTGGACATCTGCTCCATCCTCCCGACGGACCTCCTGTACCTCACAGTCGGGATGAGCTACACGCCTCTTCTCCGGTTCAACCGCCTGCTGCGGCTGTCACGCCTCTTCGAGTTCTTTGAACGGACTGAAACACGCACGAGCTATCCCAACGCGTTCCGCATCTGCAAGCTAGTCCTGTACATCCTGGTCATCATCCACTGGAACGCCTGTGTGTACTTCAGTTTCTCCAAAGTCCTGGGTCTGGGTTCCGACTCGTGGGTGTATCCCAATGCTTCCGACCCCGAGTTCGGCTCGCTGGCCAGAAGCTACATATACTGTCTGTACTGGTCCACTCTGACACTCACCACCATCGGTGAGACCCCTCCGCCTGTCAGAGACGAGGAGTACCTGTTCTTGATATTTGACTTTCTGGTAAGATTGTCATCCCCAAACATGCTGTCCATTGAGTGAACCTGTCCACCGAAGACCGGTCTTTTGGTGTTTCTCTTCCAGGTTGGCGTTCTGATTTTTGCCTCCATTGTTGGCAACGTTGGATCCATGATCTCCAACATGAATGCAACGCGAGCAGGCTTTCAAACCCGCGTGGACGCCCTCAAACATTACATGCACTTTAGGCATGTCAGCAAGGTCCTGGAGCAACGCGTCATTCGCTGGTTTGACTACCTCTGGACTAATCAGAAGACAATCGACGAGCAAGAAGTGCTAAGGAGCTTGCCAAACAAACTGCGAGCAGAGATCGCCATTAATGTCCACCTGGACACACTGAAGAAGGTAAACTCCACTAAACTCCTCTGACATCAGTTTATTCAAGTCTTTGATGCCTTACATTTGCATAACTATGCATCATTTTGCTCTGTCTACAAGAGCAGTTTCAAACTCCAGTCGTCAAGGGCCAGTGTCCTTCAACTTTTAGATGACCTGACTCCAATGGTAACCTATTATCAGAGCTCTGTAGCATTTGACTCCATACTAGGGAAGCAGTTTTGCTACTAAATTCATGTGTTTAGGACAAGGGTGAAATCTAAAGTTAAAGGACTCTGGCTTTTGGCTGGAGTTTGAGTCCACTGGTCTGGGATGTTCTTTAACATTCATAAGAACGCTCATCAGAACCTGAATTTTGAATCCCATTTGTCCATAAATTGCCATGTCTTCAATATTGTCTGTTTCTGTGAATGTGTGCGTGGATCCAGGTGCGTATTTTCCAGGATTGCGAGGCAGGTCTCCTCGTAGAGTTGGTGTTAAAACTTCGACCCCAGGTGTTCAGTCCTGGTGACTACATCTGCAGAAAGGTCCGTACTTCCTCTGAAGATGTTATCATTTGTTGATCTTGGAAGAATTGCTAATATCTGTTGAACTGTAATGGTTGACAGAATAGCCAAAACACACTAAAACAGTCCAGTTATTTTACAATATGGGACTCCAATACCTCTTCTTTGTATCCTAGCGTTGCAAGCTCCTTCTCGTGAACAACATGTTTACTACATAAATAACAGAAAGAGATATTTCTACCGTATTTTCCGGACAATAAGTCACACTTTTCTCATAGCATCTTCAAATTGTTACTTATAGCCTAGAAAATACGATACATTGTTTTCTAGCGACGGACATAACACCATACCTATTTACAAAAAATACATTATTTTACAATACATCTTTAAGATGACACATTATTTTAGAAAATTAACACATTATTTTATAGATGTAAACCAACAGCATGGAATCCTTTTTCTCTATTTGGTGCTGGGTGGTTATGATGTGTTAGTGTGAGTCAGATTTCTGCCGCTCAGCGTTTTCACCTTTAAACTCAAAATGAGTTTTAAGATATGTGTTTCTTCTCATCAGAATTTTTCGTAGGTTTTAACTTTTATTTGTTCCAGCTCAGTTATGTTTGTGTTGTGGATAAAAAATATAGCTGGGAGTAGTTTGTGTCTTAATTATTAGTGATTATTTTTAAGCATTTCTCCTTTCTTTTGCAACTATAAAATGGCTTACAGAGGAACCCACGTGAAATTGTCTCTGCTTTTTCCGAGGGCGATGTGGGTAAGGAGATGTACATCATCAAAGAGGGCCACCTGGCGGTGGTGGGGGACGACGGAGTCACCCAGTTCGCTGTGCTGACCGCAGGAAGCTGCTTCGGAGAAATCAGCATCCTGAACATCAGCGGCAGCAAGATGGGGAACAGGCGCACCGCTAACATAAGGAGCCTGGGCTACTCTGACCTGTTCTGCCTCTCCAAACAAGAGCTGATGGAGGCCCTGCAGGAGTTCCCCCACGCCAGGGCACAGCTGGAGCAGAGGGGGCGGGACATCCTACAGAAGGAGGGGCTTCTGGAGGAAGTAAACGTGTCTGCCGGAGAAGAGCTGGAGGAGAAGATGGAGAGGCTGGAAACCAGTCTGGACCGTCTGCAGGTCAGTGTAGCGGCTTTTTATGAAACTTCATCAGTTTTTTTAATTTTATTGTTTTTCTAATTTCCATTATGTTTTTTTTTTTTTTTAATTAAAACAAAACTGATTCCTGAAAGCCTGTCAATAACTGTGACAAATTATTTTCAGACGTGTTTGGCGCGCCTGCAGAGTGAGTTCAACTCATCCCAGCTCCGGCTGAAAAAGAGACTCACAGCCCTCGAGCACAACATCACCACGGCAACAACCGGCAGCGGCTTTCTGTCGGACGCCGACGGCAGCGAGAGCGTCTCCGGCTGCGACTTTGTACGAAGTGAAATCAACATCCGGCTCTGAGGACTCACTTCACACATCTGTCAGCAAATACTGTTATTTTTTTATTTTATTTTCTGTAATTCGATACGTAGACTCAAAATAAAGTAAATCCCAATACGGAGCACAATTTTCGGATTTTTATTTGCTGAAAACAAACACAAAGCGTCTGTCACTTTACGCTTGTTTTTTTCAGTATGACATAAAATACTTTGTGTTTGTAAAGTGGAAGGGTTATCGGGTATAAACATTTTTTTTCTTTTTTTTAAACCAAATTTCTACCTTTTCTGATTAGACCATCTTGCAGATAAAATTGCAAATGTAAACTAACATACAGCATAAATAGATCTTTTTAATCTATTGAGTAGAAATAAAATCCCATCATGCTTTGAGTTGGAACTGTGAATAAATGCTTTAGTTAATAGGAATCTTTTTTTCGTCTTGTTTTGTCTTTTGTATTTGTCCTAATTATGACATTATTGCCTTAAAAATCCCACATAAACTTATAATTTAAGATCATAACTTAATCTGTTTCAGCATGTAAAAAAGAAGGCTGTGTGAAAGGGTGTTTAGGACACTGATATCCGTGTAATATGGTAACTCTGTAACTGGAGTCAATGTAAGCAAGCAAGTGGCTTCTGATCAAAGTCCAACAGCACAAGTCTGCAAGGTATGAGGAAGTGACTTCAGGAGACTGAGAACACTCCAGGTTGAAAAGGTAAAATAATTCATTTGCTGTTTGTTCTACTCAGTTTTTCAACCTGCTTCCAATCCAACATGCTCCTGTTCTATTCAGTGAGGTTTGTTTTCTCGCTAGCTGAATCATTCTGCAGAGAAAAGCTTCAGTTTGGATCTCTTAGTTTGGCCTCATGTACACACACATGCAGGTAGATTTTCTCAGTGCTTTGAAATAACTGTTTTCACTCCATTTTTATGTTTTTTGTTTGTTTGTTTCTTTTAGCAATGCAGACAATAACTCTTGTGCTGGGTATGATGCTGGTGTCAGCAGTGTCTGCTGCAGGGCAGGTAAGAGTTTAGCTTGGTGTGTGCATTCATTTTCTTTTCATTTGCATCAGTAAAATCATCAACTATAAGCAGACACATTCAAACGTGGGCAGAGTAGCCAGGAATTGTACTCAAGTCAAAGCAGAGCTAAGGAAGTGGGTATTTGTATGTGGTCATTAGTTAATTTAGTCCCTGTGTTGTCTTGTCAAATAATGATCTTCAATTTATTCTCTTGTAATTCAGTGTGATACATCAATGCAAAGTCGTGCATAATTGTGAAATCTAATGAAAATGATTAATAGTTTTCAGCATATTTTGGGCTAAATGTTAGAAAGAGCTTACGGGGTAGTAGCCCAGGGCAGCAATTATTGTGGGGTGGCCCACAAAATTTTTTTATGTATTTTTTTTTATGGATGCATGTTTTGAAAACATTGTACTTTATGTAAGAGTCACAGGTCCACATCAGTTGAGTTGTAATAGTATTCTGCGATTTTTAAGACTACAGACAACACCCAAGTAGTTGAAAATTATGAAGTTTTATTTGTTGTTTTTTTTAGGGGACAACATGAAGCTACTGGCCAAGTGACGTATTAAACTTACCATAATCAGTTGGTATAATCGTCTCAGACCTGGTTATTTATAGAACTACCTATTAATCTATTGAAAATCGCATTGGGGAAGTAAAGTTTCTTTAGTGAAAAGGGCACCAAGACGTGGTTTCCAGCCCATGGGCCTACATAGTTGTAAATCCGGCCCTGCATATGTATGTAATCAACACTGTATTTGTCCATCTATGTTGCAGCCTGGTTTCTTAGAGTCCATCATGCTGTCCATCCAGCAGCGTCCCTGGCTCATGGGTGTCTACGTCTTCGTGGTTGGACTTCCCCTCGTTCTCTTCGTCAGCTTCGTGTGCCCTGACAAGGTACTTTGTGTCCACATTGTTGTATTCTCTGGGTAAGTAGCACAGCTGCAAACCTTGGAACTCTGTGTGGTGTTTTAAACGTAGAGGTTCGGCCCACCCGACCAACCGTATTACTACAAGAAAACGGATGATGTCCGACCAGACGACCCTGAGGTCTCCCCGCGGAGAAAATCGGCAAAAACCAAAAGTAACAAAGTCTCTGTTTTTTAAAAAAAATCACATTTGTCAACGTTTCCAAGCTGAAACAAACTGATAATTATTATTATGAAGGTGTAGTTATTTATGATTATTTAAGCTGAAAATGCATTCACCGCCTGAGAAAACAAACGTTTTGTGTGTGTGTCTGTGTTTGCGTAGGATCGCAGATCAGTGAACAGAGCTCCGCAGAGGAAACGACGTCAACTCACAAGAGATTGCTGAGCAAGCAGTAATACTCTCAGTGTGACTAACCTTACTGTTATTATAAAACTACTGCTGGGGCTGGAGCGGTGCAGTCAGAACTCAGTCATGTATAACTGGAACTTCTGACTGTAATGTGGACAAATTAGAAGCTGCTCTGAACCTCTCATACTGATTCCCGAAGGATGTGAATAGATCTGCAACTTACATTTCTTTTAGTAATCGATTAAACTGTCGATTTTTCTGATGATTAGCTGGTTATTCTGATGATTTACATGTTTTATTTTATCTTTAGAGAGATAAACAACTCATTTCCTGTCAGAAACATATGCGTTGGTTGGGTAAAAATACATTTATAATTTGGAGGTTAATTGCAGTTTTTCAACCACAAATTTAGATTCACCGTCTAAATTCACCTTCAGTATTCATTACAATGTTTCAGTTTATGGTAATATTCTTCATCAATCACAAAAGAAGCCAAGATGCTTTCTGTATCAGATACTAAATTATATTTTTCTATTGTGTCAAATACTTGCTTCATGCAATAAAATGCTAATTATTTTCAAAATCATTCATTGTTTTATCTGTGTTTTTTCATTCTTTACTAATTCTCTCTTTTTGCCTCTCACCGTTCAGATGCTGCTATAATAATAAAAAAGATCGGCAGTGTATTAAATACTTATTTTCCGCACCGTATTTATAAAACGAGGCTGTCTGACTGCAATCAGTCACAGAACAATTATGCAACCAAATAATGGAGGAAAATGGCCTCCTTCTGTCCTCTATCCTCCTACAAACGCTGACCTTCAGGCGCATTTACCCACTCCAAACCATTATTTCAAATGGCACAAAGCTGCTAATCAGAAAGACGATGACCACTCAAGTCTCTCAATGACACTCACAGAGGATGGGGTAGATGGGAGCCACGGTGCGTTGGCCAGGAAGAATCAAAGAATCACGGTACAATTGCTACCAAGCGACACAAAGCTTGTTTTTAACAACAAGTTTAATATTAGAAACTTGTTTTTAACGTGAAGTTGGTCTTGGCAGGTTCTGGGTACATCTGTTCTGAGCCGTGCCTGAACATTTGGTGTGTTTTATCACCGTGGAGAATCAGGCATTTCTCCAGGTGCTCCTCCTTTGTTTTAACTCAGCTGTAGGAAGATTTTTCCATTCTCCAAGACAAGAATCAAACAGATAAGCCCAAACTCTTTGAAGAATCAGTCTGCTTTACTGACTTCTTTCTTGGTTGTGCTGCAATTTTTCAACAACAGGAGGAAGAGAGGCCCCACCATGGCCCTGCTAACAGGATTGATGATGCTGGCAGCTTGCACCTCATTTGTCAAGGTGAATACTTTGAATAATCCGAATGCTGTTCTGGGGTGTTCTGTAACTGTGCTTTTTAAAATCCATGTACTCCTTGAATTTTCCATATTTTGTCACAATGCAGCCAAAACGGTTCTGTTTATCTGTTTTCACTTCACTTACAGCTGAAAGGTATTGTATTTCATGGTGTCTACAACAGACATTATGGTTGCTTATTCAGGCTGTAAAAGATAGCCAGACCTTCAGATGATAACAGGAAGGCTGAACATATTACAGTTTTTCTTTTAGTTTTTAATTTATTCTCTCTGTATTATCTCAGAGTTAACAAAGAGCTTCACATTTTCTAAAATATATACATAGACGGAGACCCGTTTTTGGTTCGGTGCTTCTAACTGAGGTAATCACTAATAGGTAGCCTAGCATCTCTGTCACCTCAAAAGCGTTAAAATGTCTACTCTGTCATTATTTTGACTATTGCTGTCTGATAGTAATACACTGTTTCACATGAGAGAAACAAATAATAAGAGTGCTATTTTTATGGATTCATTACTGTTTTCCAACAGAAACGGGAGCTAGCTAAACTTGGCATCAGCGTGTCAAAGCCTTACAGAAACATGAGATTGAAAATTTGTCCCAAAATTTCCACATTTTTAAAGCTGCATGTATACAACGTTTATAGAAAAAGTATGTTTTTACATATTTGTTCAAACTATCACAATGTCGTATAATGACGTGGCAGTGTAATATGAAACAGATAATCATCTTCTCCCATGTGCTGCTATTGCCGTCTGGAAAAAAACGCACCGTGCCGACAGATACAACCAATTAGAACCAGGAGGAGTGTCTTAACGCTGTCAATCAACCTCGTGAATGTGCTCCTAAAAATGCTAATGGAAAAGAAACAACTCACTGTTACCCAAAATCCGTTTATCTGTCATCATTGGAGGCCCTGTTAGCTAGATTTAGCATTCACGAGAGTCTCCGCTGACGAAGAGAAGCTGTATAGCAGATGGCAAGAGGGAGGCATGTGTAGGGGGAGGAGGCACGTACATGGGATGATTGACAGCGCGAAGACCTGCCTCCTGGCTCTGATTTGTTGCTTCTAGTTAGTACTGGGACAAGGCACAGAAGCTTGATGTTTTTCACAGATTACCTGCCTCATACTGTACTGTCACGACACAGTGAGATTTTTATATATTTCCTACAAAAGCTGACATTTGTGCAGACTTAGTTGTCTATTTTAAAGGCTCCATAATTTCAGTGCGTTTTATATTTCACATATTTTCTACATTTTGCTTTCCAACAGGCATATTTGAAACCAAATGAGATAATGGAAGGGAATAGATGTGAACATTTCAGGGACCACACATATGTGTGTATGTGTCTGTGTAGGCGTCAGACGGCTGCGGCGGGGAGCTGGCTCGGTTGCGGCAGCAGGAGCAGCTTTTGAAGAGACAGCTTCAGAAACAGGAGCTCCTCCTACACAGCTTACAGCTGATGACCCAACAGGGCAACAGCAACGATGCCGGACCTGACCGGGTCCAGGACACCCAGCAAGCAGGTCAACGCCCACTGCCTCGCACCCTCAGAAAACCCTGTGAAATCCTTGCTGAAGCTGTATTTGGTTATGCCGTCTGTTGGATAAACGGACTTGTGTAAATCTGTGTGTCAGACTGCTCCCAGGTCTACAGTTCTGGATTCAAATCCAGCGGTCTGTATCGGATCAGGCCCAGAGGGAGCCCTTCAGTGGTCAAAGTCTACTGTGATATGACTGAAGGAGGAGGATGGACTGTCCTGCAGAGACGGGTCAATGGCACAGAGGCATTTAACAGGTGTGTCTGCAGCATGCTGCATCATAGGCATTGGTACAAACTCAACTGTCTGTGTAAAAAATAAGAATCTCCTCAACTATCAATCCATCAGGTCATGGATAGAGTATAAGGACGGCTTTGGAGACCTGAATGCAGAATTTTGGCTTGGAAACGATAACCTGCATTTTCTCACAACACAAGGTTAGTACTGTTTTGCTTTGTAGACTGAAAACTAACACATGCAAATGCTGTTTTAAGTGTCTACTTTGTGGAAAAAGCCATGTGTAGCTTTTTCTGTAGCCTTTGTTTGTCTGCTGCCATCAAGTGGTCAAAATAACAACTATTAGTGCTTTGGAGAACACTTGTGTTGTCCAGAAATGTCATCTGCTCATCCACTTTCCCATCGATGGCCGCAAAATTCTCGCAGGGTTGCTGGTGTCTACCTCTGGTGGTCTTGCTGGGATTCCAACACCAGGACATTCTTGTATCAACGCAACAGCGCATAAATTTCTACAGGCCACATTGTATGCTGCATAAACTTATCCTTTTTCTTGTGGCTCCTTCTTTTGCAGGGAATTATTCAATGAAGATCAACTTGGAAGACTTTGATGGCCACCAGCGCTATGCTGAGTACAAGAACTTCCAAGTAGCAAATGAAAAGGTCCAAGTCCTAAATGTTGATGGAATACATTATGTGTAGCACTGTGTGTAGTTGTTTGAAGATTAAAAGGGAATATTTTTTTTAAAGAAGAACATATTAAGTAACATTATATCTTAATTTCAACCCTATTGCAGCAGGAAAACTGTAAAAACAAGTAAGCATATGAGATTTTAGACAAAATTTGGATTATGCAAACTATCTAGCTACCTAGCTAGATAGTTCCTAGCTAGGTAGCTAATTGTTTCTTAATTGGAGTTTTAAGATGCTTCTTAAAACTCCAATTGCATAAATCGTAGTGGATTTATGCAAAGCTCATTCTATCTAGTCATAACCATCGTCACAATTGCATTGGAAGGTTATTTACAGAGAATAACCTACCTTTATTTCCACGGAAAATAAAGGTAGGTTAATCTATTTCCACGGAAAATAAAGGTAGGAGTTGGTGCTCTAACTATGATCTGTCAGTGTGACTGGGAAAAAATACTCAAAAAAATTTAAGGTCAGGTATGCAGTACTTTTTACACAGCAGGATCATTATTGGTGCATTGCTTCCTACCTGAGGGTCCTGTTTAAAAGAAACATTGACTTTTGTCAAATTAAAAACCTACCTCAAATGTGACATCTTAAAGGTTTCTGTTGACAATACGAAGTTTTAAAGACTGGAAGTGATAGGAATCCATTTCAATCTTGGATCTCTGGATATTGGCGACTAAATTTGATTTATTCAGTGTGAAAATACTAAGAGTCAAGAGTTATTAACGTTATTCATTTAAAAAAACATCCCGAACTCTTGGAACCTCATGCAAGTTGTTATTTTTTTATTTCCGTCAGTAGGAGCACTACCGCCTTTCCTTTGGAGACTATGTTGGTACCGCTGGAGATGCTTTGACTGGAAGCTATCAGGTTCCTGAGGTCAAATGGGCCAGTCACCAGGGCATGAAATTCAGCACCTACGACCAGGACAATGATAACTACAAGGGGAACTGCGCTCAGGAAGACAAAGGAGGCTGGTGGTTCAATAAGTACGAGTCTAAACAAAAATTCACATTTATGTCTTCCAATGACATTAACAAATACATGCTCTGTTCGACTGGTATTTTCCGTAGATGCCACTCGGCCAATCTCAATGGCGTGTACTATCCCAACGGACACTACAGTGCTTCCACGGATGATGGTGTGGTCTGGTATCCTTGGAGAGGGTGGTGGTATTCGCTGAAGACCAGCATCATGAAGCTGAGACCTGTAGACCACAAAACCCGTCTCACTGATGACCAGGTGGCAGTTTCTCTCAAGCCACCTTCCTAGGTTATGCTTGCTTTGGGAAATGATGAACAAATGGAACAAAAATACTTTGCAATCACCCATATCTTTGTAGTACTTACAACTGCATTGACCATTTCCTCATAATATATAAGAATCCTGTACTGTGTCAGGGCAAAGCTGAGTTGCATACACAATACGGAACAAACAAAGGGACAAAATTGACAACGTGTGAAAGTTTTGGTCAGTTCTTCAGACTTGAATGTTGTAAGAGGAAGTTGCATCCAGCTGTCTGGTTTGAAGACATAAGAGGAAGTCTGATGTCAGCGTTATTGAGAAGTAATGAAACATTGGATTGACATGAGGTATTATCACACAGCTGTAATTGACTGAACATGTGTATTTTATCTGAACAATGGAGTGGCATAACCTTTCAAAACTACCCTGTCAAGCATTGTGCTGGTTCAAAGCTCTTCATCAAATGTGCTTGCTAATAAATCCATTGCTTTTTTTGAAGGACAAGGTGGTTTGTTGTCTTACTTTTGACTCGTTTCACAACTTGAAACAACGCATTGCTAGGCTATGGAGGATTTCATGTGGTCCATGTTCTAGTAGTGTAACATGTGACTTTGTGATCACATTAGCAGGGGACAGATTCCAAAGTGAAACATAAGCATAAGTCCATCTGATTTCCAGTTATTTTCAACTTTTTTCTAAACCCATCTTGTAGTTTGTTGTTGCTTCTAGGAAGCAAATCTTATCTTGGGTTGGTCTATAGACGTGTATGTTTGTGATTACTCCTAGGGTATAAATAACCAGAATAGAATGCAAAATTCAATAAAACAACTTTTACCCATGTCCGATTATGCTGTTGTAACATAATAAAACTCACCTTCTATCTCTAATTACCATACTAATATAGCACTTTTGTACTCTAAATTACTACATAGTCTAGATTTAAAGTAAAAGGTTTTCATTTTAAACAACTAAAATCAAATATATTGTCATAAACAAAAGGACTGTGTGTATCTCCATGCCCAATATGGCAGATTATTCTGCATAGATAGATTTAATAGGATATTCAGAATGTTTACTCCAGAAAGGAAGAATGTACTTGCGAATATCTGGAAATGCAGACCCAATACTCCTAAGTCAGTGACCTTTATTTTTTTTTACACATGCATGTCTGTCTTCCAGCCTGTCCATAAAAACGAAGTGTCTTTTTGCTCAATAAAACACTTTAAATATTCTAAGAAAGTAATATCCATGTTAATATCTAATTTAGATATAGCTGAAATATAATTTACCATAGCTCAGTGTGAAAATATTAACTGCTGTTGACGCTGAATGGGGTCTTTGTTGTGAACTGCAGTCTGAGACAAAAATCTGTCGTCACACAAGCAAGGCACGAGCCTTTATCTTTTGGTACACTTGATTAAATGATACGGGAAGCCGTTTTACTGGGCCGCGCTTCTGCCAGTGAATAGGTTGCTGTGTTCAGGCTTGAACTCCCCGCCCTTTCAAACTGTACGTAGGTTAAAAACGGGCGAGACGTCAGCGCTTAACGCCAACGCTCATTGGCTGACACCGCTTCACGTTGAGAGAGATTGTCAGTCAGCTGGAGGTTTAAGGAGAATAACAGTTACTTGTTTTTGTCTGGCGGCCTTTGACGAAATAGTGGTAATGCTTATAAGCCTGCTCAGCCCGCTGAAACGACTTGGTATAGCTGTTCGGAAAACAGGATTGTAAGGTTCTTGTCGGAAACTCTTCAGCGCAAGGTGAGTAAGCTAACCTTAGCTGATGTTGAACTGGTTACTAAGCGAGCAAGCTAGTAGGCTACCTTCCGTCAGTGTGCTTGCTAGTCAATTGCACACCTTTTTTTTTGTATATTTAAGAGCAACAATATCGCCCTCCATTGTTATTTTTCAGGTACATTTATTTCTAATTCAGTTTAGTTAGCAGTCGCTCAGCTTCTTTTCCGCCTCTTTGTCTCCAAGGTGACGGCTTTTATCACTCCATCCATCATCTCATCACCCTGGGTCTTTCTGTCTGTTCTCCGGGAGACTGCTACCAATACCTTAGACAAGCGCGGTGCGTTTCCTGTCTGGAGTGTTGTAGCAGGCGGAGCTCAGTGCCTGTTGCCACCGGGTGGCCCGATGCTAGCAGCGGGGAAGACATAGCGGCGCGGCTCGAGGAGGAGATGTCAGAGCGGGGATGCCTCTTCTTGGAGACAGTGCTGTAGTCGATGGAATACCGGAGTGCACACCCTACACCTGCCGCTGGCACTTGCGGACTTGCAGCCTAACAAGCAGTGACAGATATATGGATGGTGAGGTCGCAGCATGCCCACCCCCTCAACTACCACTACGCCGCTGGCTGGAGGGAGCAGCAGCAGCAGCACCGGAGGAGAAGAGGAGCCCGTGTCTGCCAGTCCCGACTCTACCGGCGGCTCTTCTTTCCGGGTCGTCCCGGCTTTCTGCCTGGGCGTGGTGGCGGCTGTTGCGTTTCAGTTGGCCTGGGGAGGCCTGACTCTCACCTCTGTCCTGCTGAAGCTCTTCATCTACGTCTCATTCGCCTTACTGTGCTTCCTGGCCGGGAGCTTCGTGCTTCTGGTCAGGAAGAGCCCTCTGAAAGTCAGCTGCTTTGACCGAAACAGGAGGCAGTCAGCTGCTCGTCTGGAGTTCTTCAACAGGCTGATGGTAGGAAGATTACCCTTTCGAATAACATGTATGTATATAAATATGTTCACAGAGAGCACATTTTAGTGCATCTAACAATGGAGACAAAAAGAAAACACTTAACCAGTAGCGGTGCTTACATGACTGGTTCCCTCCTACCCAGATAAAAAACAAACGAACAAAATAAACATTTTTAGTTTGTAGCTTAAGAATTAAGCGTATATCGATCATTTTGACCAATGATATGGGTCAAAATTGTAAAGACTAAAACATTTTCTTCTGAAAATGCTGAAATTTAATACTGTCTGTCTGTCTGTCTGTGTTTATATGTCGTTCAACAATAAACAAAACGTATAATCATTTTAATTAAAGAAGTGAATAATAAAAAAATGTGGCAAAGAGATTTTTGCACATCTGTAAAAGAAAGGCATACATTCAAACTATTTTGAGCTCAACAACAATTTTCAGACAATTTATTAGATTCACTCCATCTTCAGCAATAAGAGCAGGGTAAAGTTTCTACCTCTTTGAAACACCTGCTGCACATTTTCAAAAGTTGAACAAATGAATTAAAATCAGATTTGGTCTGTTTCAGAGCAAAGTATCAGTGGATAGATGTGGACTTGTTTACTACAAAATTAAGGACAAAGTAACCCTTTTACTAAACAATGACTACATTTTGTTGTTCCTAAATTTTTTCCATTCTAATTTGTGATAATTGAAATCTGATAAAGTCTCCATCTACACCAACCCCCTTTATTATCTCATTTTTCATGCTCTTAGTTTTATTCTAATCTCATCCTGTATTTCTATCTTCTCATGTTTTCTCTTTGTTCTTAAATAAATAAAAAAAAATCTTGATCTATAATTAATGCATTCATGCCATCTTGCTTAATTTCCACTGTGCACATAGTAAATGATCCCTTCAGAAAAACAATGCTGTGTTTGCGGCTGGCAGTAGCCAGCCTGTCTTTCAGCCGCGTTGTTTTCTGCTGTGTGCCGATGACTTATTGACGTTGACGATGGAGGGAGATTGGCGCAGACATCTGTCTTGTTAACATGTTGCATCAGCTCTGACAGATTGCTTGTCAGGGATACAGTTCTCCTCTTTTAGTTGTATTAAAATGCTAACTGCTAATCTCTCCTGCTTTCCCGAATGTGAGGTTGAAAATAAAGTGACCTGATGCTCTGGTTGTCCCTCAGGGTCGGTTTTCAGTGTCTGCACAGGAGTCTGGCCTGAGCAGAAGAGTGGTGGTGTCGCACAATGTGGACAAAGCCCTGAAAGAAGGTAATTCATCAGAGATGCTTAGACGTATAAAAAACGTGAGCAAGCCATACAAGTTTTACTGTTATTTTGGGCTAAAATGTCCTGCTTGGGGTTGAGCAGTGATTTATTTATTTTTTCCTGTTTTTGTGAAGCTTTGCTTTGTCAAGACTGAATTCAGATGTTTCGGATTTCCCTTTATGAGCTCTAAATGTAGGATATCAAACTGTGTATTTTTAATAATCCAGGCACAATGTGTCCACACATCCTTAACAAGTCTTAAATTCATGTATATAAGGATTGGATTATAACGTAAAGGCCTTAAAATGTCTTAAATTCCTCAAAAAAGTAAATATGTTTTTTCCAAGTATTACATTTTGTCTTTATGGAACTGTTTAATGTGGTTTGTTTTTATTTTTCCCCTCCTGGGACTTTTCTGTCAGGCAAAAAAAAAGACATCTTCATTGTGCTTTGTGACACGAGACCACTGATGCTACTGCTAACTAGTGCTAATATACCTTTGCTAGCTCGCAGGGGAAGTTGCAAAAAACTACCCATGATCGTTCTTTGTGACTGTCATGAGTAATTGCAAATTTTTTGCCAGTTGTCTTGACAAAGTTTGTTAATTTCTGTTATGACACAAGTCTTAAATTTCATTCATAGTGTTCTTAAAAAGTCTTGAATATGAGGTTTTGAAACCCTGTGTCAGGATACACCTATCATTATTGAAATTAAGAACATCAATAACATTTTACCAATATTTTCAGATCTATTATGCGTCTTCACAGAGGATTTGCGCTCAAATAAAGTATTTTTTGTACTCTGAAGAGATAAGAAGGCTGAACAAAGTACGATTCTTGCTCGCAGTTGGCAGCCTGATTGAACCACAAATGTGTCTCTAGAAAATGCAGCTCGCCTTTCAGTAAATTCTTAAATGTCTCTTATTCCACTGAGTGAAATCTGAAACATCTCACTAATCCAGAAATTTAGTAACTGAGGTTTATTATGTTTCCAATCAGTGAGTGAAAAGTCATCACCAGTCGAGCTTAAAAATGTCTGAATCTGGTTACCAGCTCATTTCCTGACACGTTTCTTTGAGAGAGACTTTATATAGTGATTTGAATCTTTTTGTGCCATGTAGAACAAATTAGGAGGAAATGCAAAAGGATTAGCTGGTCAGAGATTTAAAACATTTCAATTTGCTCTTTAGACCACAGTGGAGCAAATGCTTTTCTAACATGCTAATTAAAGTTTCCTGCATAGATTTTTATTTCTGGGGAGTTTTTTTTATTTTGTACAGTCAAAGACTCAGTCCATTACTCGTTTGTTTCTTTGCTCTAGAGTATTGTCAATTCATGGAGCTTCAGGGTGAAAATATACTTATTGTAAGAATGCTGTGTCATTTCCATGGAGACTTGTGTGTTGTTTCCAGCATCTTTCATCACAAAAACATTCCGTTAGTAAAAATGTTTTTTTAAACCCATTAAGAAAACTTAGTGATGGCGCTGTGCTGCTGCCACTCATCACTGCTTCTCAGTGACCCACTGTTGCACCAGTAAAAGGGCTGGTGAGGGAGATGCACAAGCATTTGAATAAACACACATCTACACAATTAGAGGAGCCTTGTGTGTGTGTGTGTGTGTGTGTGTGTGTGTGTGTGTGTGCACGTGCACGTGCCAAGCAGCAGATGGCTCC
Source organism: Poecilia reticulata (assembly GCF_904066995.2). NCBI lineage: Eukaryota > Metazoa > Chordata > Actinopteri > Cyprinodontiformes > Poeciliidae > Poecilia > Poecilia reticulata. Next base: position 6,089,597 of record NC_088839.1, read on the forward strand.
AGGATTTGTACTGAGTTAACAAACGCCTACACAGTAGAAGAAGGGGATTTGTACATGCTCCACTGTGATTGGCAGGTGGAGTAGGTTGATGGCTTTGGATTCAGAGTCGGCTTCTGCTCTCGGTGATCTGATGACTTGGTCTGAGTTTCTGTCCAGGCCAATTTAACAACATGCCTTCTGGTTGGATCAGGAAATCGTGGACACAAATAATGTTCAAAGTAGTAAATTTTATATATCTATATAGATTTTATGTATCAACAAACTGGCTAGGATTCCACCAATGTAATCTTGCAATAATTGATTTTTAAAAATCAATTAACTCAATATTCTGTTTTGAAAATGGAACTTTTGGAAAATTTGGATAATTTTCTTTCTCACCAATTCACTTCTTGGGTTTCCAGAGTGATTCTAACTCACCCAAGAACTACAATATGATACAATCAGCGTGTTTTCCAGCTTCTATTTATGTGAACTTTGAATTCAAGTTAACTCACAGAAAGAAGAAAAAATTTAATAAAATCCTTTTAAAAAAAAGTAAAAATAATTTTCTGTCATTTGTAAGGCTGAAAAAAACAGCTAAGATTGGAAATTGAATTTAGTATGGGGGGGGGAAACGCATATTTTACTTTTAAGCCAAATTGCCCAGCTGTAATTGAGCTGTATTTGAACACTGTACAGTTGTTCAAAAACGTTACTGACTCAATATCAAAGTCTTATCTGAGCAGTAACGGCACCAGTAAAATAATCAATATACTAGGATTGTAAGCTTGGACAGTCTGTTTCAGTCTTAAAGTGCCTGGTGTATCTAATTAGCATCATACCTACATTTAATATAATTGTAGGAACAATGTTGACATTTATAATCTCTAAGTTATTTAAAAGATAATTGACAACAAAAACACAAGTAACCATTTTTTTGTACAATTGGATATCCATCCAGGCTTTCAGGGGTTACAGTTATTATTAGTATTACTATGTTTTAAAATAATTATGATATTTACACTAGAAGCAGAGGTGACATCACACTGTCGACAGTACAACCCCTAACTTTCTCTAAACTGTGAAGAAAACCTTGTCTCTAATGTGTTTTTTTTCCTTTTTCATTATTTCTCCGCTACATTTGTCCTGTCCTGGGACTCGGCCTTTGTATTTGTTTTCTCTGCATATCTTTGCTGCTCAGATAACAAAGTCCATTTTGGCTATATTGATCAGACGAGTGACTCTCTCCATGTTTTCCAAAACCACTTCACCATTAGCTAAGACAGAAAAAGAGTGAGGTGTTGAAATGAGAACATAAGAGCCCTCACAATCACAAAGTTTGCTTTTGATATTCCTCATTAATTCTAATTGGCGCTTCTAATAGATGGCAATAATGAGGCATCCTGTGTATTTTCAGATTAGCATCACGTGAGCGTATGTTCCGAATGAGCCGAACACGGTTGTGTCCTGCTCCTCTGGTTTTCTCCTGCAGTTAGTCACGTCAGTCTCTGCTTCTATGAGTCATCGCTGTGATAAACTAGCCTGTCCTTTTTTTTTAATTTAATTTTTTATTTTTTTTACACCTCGCTGCCTCTGATGCACCTGGCCTTTGAGGAAATGAAACCTGTTGGACTAACTCTGCAGCTGTTTAATTTGTGGTTTAGTTACCAAAAAAAAGAAAAAGAAATCGGGCACCAGGGCTGGCAAATTAAACTCCATTTAACTGAACCGTTCATCTTCTTTTCTCTCCTAAACAAAGCCAACCTGCATTGGAATCCTCTCTCTATGTCCGTCTCCTCTCCAGTGTTCGACTTGGCCTACAGAGACTACATCCTGTCCTGGTACGTCTCTCTGAGTCATGATGAGGGCCAGCTGTACTCCATGCTGCTGGAGGACTGGTGGCAGATGATTGGCCAGTTGCGATCCAGACTCGCAGACATAGACGTCGTCGACGTGGCGTGCTACGACAGCGTCCGCATCCTTCACTCCCACTTCACCGACCTCAGGGCCGCGTCTGGAAGGTACGCACTCAGCCACGTTTCTGTCCAGTCGTCGGGCGAGTTTCGAGCGAGCTTTGAAAATGTCGCAAAAATGAGAATGCAAGTTACGCGTGCTTCTGTCTGGAGCGAATTGACCATGCTACGCAAAGTGCTCCACATGGCTGTAAAAAAAACAACAACAAACAAGATGTAGAATTTTTTTATTTTTTTATTTTTTTTAAAGTTTTGTTGACAGACCCATCAGTGGAGGTGGAAAGTTGGTTACGTCAGAATTTATTCGGTTTTTACGTTATTCATATTTTTATTTTTTCAGAATTTTGGTATTTCACATGCAATACTTCAAAACGTGCATAAAAAAACCTTGATGGAAACACGTCTGGTTTGTTATTTGCATGCAGTTGTACTGGATAACTACATGTAGTGAACTTAAAGTTTTATCGCGATATTTTACGGTACCATTGCGACAACAATAAGTTCCAATAAGAAACGATTATTACTACTTTATTAGGAAACTATCTGGCTGTGACTGCACACAGATTATAAATTGTATTGATATTTATTGATCCTTTAATTGAAAAAACAGTCTAGAAATTAGGAAAACAGACCATTTTGTCAGGTTTTAATCATCTAGAATTGGAATTTATTGTGGCAAAGATTAATCAAAATTCTTATAAGACATTTATCATAAATGATACGATAAGTAAATCGCCCCAGATTTTCTTAATTTTAGGGAGTTACTTATATGCAAAATCAATTTTATCTACCTTCGCAAAGGTTGCTGTATTTCACAACTTTTCAGATGGGAGGGGGGGGAATCGGCATCCTTCAAAATTGGTGTCGGTGATTGGCCAGAAAACTGTAAACGGTCCACCTCTACAAATTGAAATGGCAAGAACACTAATTAATTTTAGTGCTGGCTATCGGCCTTTTTCATTCTGACGTTATGACTCATTGTTGGTGTCATAACGTCAGTTGCTTTGTCAAAGACAGCAACTCAAAAGTGCTGTCTTTTGAGTTGCTGTCCCCACCATGCCCCAGTAATTTCACGCATCCTGACGGAGTGAAATCCCATCAATCTGATGCAGCGTGAATGACATTAAAAACTCACTTCCCCCCCAACGATGCACGCAAAAGACGACCGAGGGGACAGACGGAGCGGTGCTTCACGCTTTATCTGCTTTTATTATCCTGGCACGTCGGGCGAAGCTCATGATTCCACCTCGCAACAGTGGCGTCTGTCATCGATGGGTTAGTGACTACGAGAGCAGCGGCGGCGGCTTGTCTTGATATGTCAAGTTAAGGAAAAATGTAATAAGAACAGCTCTGCGTTGGATGAGTCATAGCATCCTCACCTTGTTTGAGCTGATCTGACATGAAGCTCGGACTGAAAAATGCGTCTGTGTTTCAGAAGTAAACATGCACTCAGCACGAACCTCAACAGATGATGGAGCTCAAACTGCTAAATTTAGCTTTATAAACCATTAAAGTTTATATGATAAGATTCTTCCATCCTGCAATCCAAAAGCTCCAAATGAATACAACGGTGCATGTAACGCTATCCCTCACCCTAATCTGTTTTCTATATTTACTTTGTGTGCGTGTGTGTGTGTGTGTGTGTGTGTGTGTGTGTGTGTGTGTGTGTGTGTGTGTGTGTATAAAGATCAGAGGAAGCTGCTCGTCCATTTCCTCTCCATCCCTGCCTGGTCTGTCCCGACTCTGAGATGGCCTTCCTGCGTTGCGTAGCGAGAATCCTGCTGCTGTGTCTGCTGCCTCAGAAGGACGCCAAGTCTCACACGCTCCGCTGCTGCCTCACAGAAGTTATAACGACCAAAGGTGCTGACGTCTTTCTACGTCTCTACGAGCTTTGTTTTATTTTTTTTTATTTGATCTTTTTATCTGAATCGAACAAACGAGGAAATGAAACTGACTCACTTTCCATTAGAACTGGGTGATGTGGCTTAAAAATTAAATCCCAGGTTGTTTTTGTCAAACCAGGTCCAATTTCCGATTTAAAAAAAAAAAATTCTCTTTGCTTTGTTTTCTGAGAATTTTTTTGCTTTTACAAATGACAGAAAATATTTTCAAAAGGGGGCTTTTACTTCAATCTTTGCTTCTGGCGGCTGAACGACAGAGTTTTGGGGCCAAGCTACGAGAATTTTTGACTAACGATGAGAATACAGTCCAATTTTACCAGGAGAACGTTTCAAAATTAGGAGAGAAAAAATTTTGTTTTAATGAGGGGAAAAAAGCTTGAATAATTTTTAATTTAGCATTATGGAGTTTGGATAAAATGACTATTCTGCTAACTTTATTCTGGTATTATTTCAACTTTGCCATGTGATTTTTATTATATTATTACTATTATTGTATCCCGGTAACTTCACAACTTTATACTCATTAAAAAAAACAAAAACAACAAAAACTTAGCCTGACCTTTACATTTTGTTGTCCAACTAAATAAAAAAAGAAATGCTTTAATAACAGGATGTCCACCCTGGATGTACTGTTGTTGAATGTGTGATGTAGGAAACAAAGAGGTTGGTGGGAAAAAAAATCCATAGTTTCCACAAATGAAATCTTCAAAAACCAAAAAATTCTACCAATCACAAAAACTGATTGGTCAGCCTTCTGCTAAATAAATTAATTAGAGAAAATGACCCATAAAAACCTGCTGTTTTAGTCAGCAGCAGCTAAAAACAAAAAATCCTACAGCACCCGATCTGCTTTTAGAACTAATATATTCACATATCACTGTGTCTTTCCCCTCTTTTACATCCTGTGATTAACCCGGACAGACAGGTTTTATTCTTTTTCTTTTTCCTTCTCTTCCCGGCGCTGAATTATGATTGTGTTTTGTGTTGCTTGCTGCTGCAGTGTTAAAGCCTCTGGTGGAGGTGCTGAGCGACCCGGACTCCATCAACAGGATGCTGCTGTCTCAGCTGGAGCAGAGGGAGCAGCAGGCAGAGCAGCAGAAGAAGGCCTACACCTACGCTGCCTCTTACGAAGACTTCATCAAGCTGATATCAACTTCCACTGATGTCAATTTCCTCAAACAACTCAGGCATGGCAGCGGCTGCTCACACACTCACACACACACACACGCACATATGGCCTCATTAAACGCAGAATGTTCTGTACCTGCACAGACGCTCTTTGAATGCACCACTCTGTCTGTATAAACTCAATAACAGACGGCTTAATCACTAATATTTTTGTGCTCCTCCTGCTGCTGTGGGGGTTTCCATGGGAACAGAGCTCGTCTCTAAAGAAGTGTGGCGGATCTACAAAGGGGGGTTAGACATGATACTGTTACATGTGGGTCATTAGTGGAGGAAATGGTGGTGACACTGACTTTCATGGCGTTTTGTCAGGTAAAGAATCCTCGTAATGATGTTTTATTTTGTAATTTCCCGTTTTCTGGTCTCTCCATCTCCATCCCAGGTATCAGATAGTGGTAGAAATTATCCACGCCACCACCATCAGCAGCTTGCCTCAGCTCAAGAAGCAAAAAGGTAAAAGGGAATCGACAGAATGTGACGGCAGTAATTGGTGTGACTCAGCACAGTCTGCTGCTGCGCCTCTGATCTTTGAAGCCGAGGGAACAGTGTGTAGAACGGGGCGTGTTAATCATGTTCCCAAAATTTAGCAAGCAGTTTGGCTTGTTAGACCGATGCATCATTGTTCCTATTAAACTGAGCTAGCTTGATTTCTTTTAGGAAACTTTAGAGTGTTTAGTTTTCTCTTACTAAACGCTGTACATCAGGGTTTTGTTATTTTCTAGTTTTCCTTAGACGCCCTATCTAATTCCAGACAAACAATCTAATAGTTTCTGCTTATTCAGGGATGTTCAGGAGTCCCAATCCCTGCAGATAATATAAATAAATATCAAACCATGACTACAGGACGGTATTAAACAATGTTTTTTTTTTTACCTGTTTTACGTTACTGAAGGCATTTTTAATCTTTTAGTTTACTCATATTTAATGACATAACTTTGTTCTGAGTCAGTTTGTTTAATATTCTTTTTGCTGTCTGTTTGTATGGCAGATATTGATCACACACAGGCCTGTGGTGAAACAAATTTTGCTGGACGATAAATTGTCCCAGAAGTTATCGCGATAAACGCTAATATTGTTGTTTTGAGACCATTTTCAAGCAATATAATATGGTAATGGCATAATAATGCCATTACCATGGCAAGAGCACATTCTGAAAGATCAATAAAGATTACATTTTAATGTTAAACTGGAACTGGAAGACATTTTAAATATTCAAAATAAATCAGCAAAACAACAAAACCTGTAAAATAAAATGAATTATGAAATCTCTGTCATCAAAATTGTCGTTCAAGAAAAGGGGCTCTTTGATACCGATGCACCAGTCTGATTACTTTTTTTCAGTAAATTATAAAAATGGAAATTATTGTTGCTTATTGCGACTGAACTAGTCACACATTCCCACGCCTATATACAATAACTGAATACGGAAGAATAAGAAAATGGTAAAAGAATATATATATATTTTGCTGTTTCTTAAAGGGTCTGTGTTATTTAATATTGCAGTACTTTTGCATATTTTTCCTCTTTATTAATTCATTATGAGGTTTCCAATGAGGAATAGACAATCCCTCTTAAAACTTTAATTTGCCTTTCTAACTGTATCTATGAAACACTGTTTTTATTCACATTATAGATGATGCCGTCTGTAATAATTATAAAGCCAAGACAGAAGTTTGTCAACTGGAAATAAACAGTAATAAAAAAATTTGTATATTTAAAAAATATAAAGAGATATATTGGGACCAAACACACAATCCCATATTTGTTCTTTTGAAACTCTGATGCCTCAGTAATAAACCAGTTGTTCACACTATTTTCTGCTAGTCAGCAGAACTACTCTGCTTAGTTTCAATACCTTTTTAATCAAATATAATGTAAAGATATGGATAATAAATAACTTCATCCTAACTAAATATATATATATATATTTTTTACAATCCCAGCTTTTCCATGTATTGGGATTATTTTAGTTCTGTGGTTTAATCTCATCACCGCTCTCAGTAACTTCCTCACCTTCCTGTTCGTCTCCCTCATTCAGAGCGCAAAGGCAAAGAGTCGGCAGCCATGAAGGCAGACCTGCTGAGGGCCAGGGACATGAAGCGCTACATCAACCAGCTGACCGTCGCCAAGAAACAGTGCGAGAAACGCATCCGCCTGCTCGGTGGACCCAACTACGAGAACAGCGAGGAAGGAGGAGCCGATGACGGCGATGAACCACAGAGCCAGAAGGTCAGAGGCACGGGAACGCTGGAGGGAGCGTTTTAGTTCTAAAAACCGAAGCCGTTCTGTTCAAGTCGTTGACGTTAAAGCGCTTTTGGTCTCATTGTGTTCTCTCGCTCCTTTCAGATCCTCCACTTTGATGATATTTTGTGTAACCCGGGCTACAGAGAACACTTTCGAGCGTACATGGAGAGGATTGATAAGAGAACTCTGATAAGCTTCTGGGAACTGGTGGAAATGCTGAAAACTGCCAATAAGGTATTCAGGGCGCACATTCATCAGAGTTCAACATAGCTGCTCCAAACTAAAAGTAAAAGAGTGCAGGGAATTTTACACGTAATGAAATAACTTCCATCTTAGCTAAGGTTGAGAAATATGATCCTGTAAAGAAATCCAGTTAGATTTTGTACAGTTAAATAGGTTAAAGATTTTATGGTTGGCAGATAAAAAACATGACTGCAGAAATGCCAGGTGCTTCTTCTGTTAGCGTTTATGTAAATATTTGCTTTTAGGAGTATGTCTGAATTTTCTGTTTACATGAAAATTCAGAGGTGTTGATGTGCAGCGTGTGAAGGCGACACCAAGCCTTTGTGAACTGGTTTCTGTTTGTTTTTGGCAGAATGAAGTGCCCCAAATCGTGGGCGAAATCTACCAGAAGTTCTTTGTGGAGAGCAAAGAGATTCAAGTGGAGAAGTTTCTCCTGAAGGAGATCCAGCAGAGTCTGGTGGGGAACAGAGGGACCGAGGTGTTCGTCAGACTGCAGGAGCAGGTACGATGGGATTTAAAACGTAGACGATTAATCATGAAGAATCGATTATCGAAATAACCGTCAACTAATTTTGTAAGAGATCAATCACTAGGTTGAGAATAAAGACTAAAAAAAAGGCCATTTGCTGAGCAAATGATAGACTCACAGATGTAATTGAGCCAAAACTGTACAAAATTTTTTTTACATTTAAGATGGAAAAAAAAAAAAAGTAAAATGTTTGACCCAGAATTCTTCAAGTGACCCAGTTTTAGCTTCACCTGGTTCAAATTCTGCAAAAAAAGCACTTTTTCTGTTCCATTATTAATTGACTAATTGAAAAAATAATCAACCATATCAAGTTTACTTATTGATGTTGGCCTGAGCTTTTCACATGTTGCTGTTGGAAGTATTTTGTGTTTATTTTTTTTTTTTGCTATAAATGATGAGGCATATGCTAAATGGACGCTACATTAGCGCATTTTAGTTTAGCTTAATAATCCTTTGGTCTGGTGTGGGGTACAATAACTTCTTTAGCTTATTTTTTTCCCAAATGTCCGCTCAGGTTTGAGCTTTTTGAGTAGGTCTTGCAGCAAGAATAAAACATATTGAAATGTTCTCCAGGTGGCCGAGACCATGAGGGAGCGCTACTACCCATCCTTCCTGGTGTCTGACCTCTACGAGCGGCTGATCAGACGAGACGAGTTCCACAGCCAATCACAGTGCAGCCCAGAGGAGAAAGGCAACGGGGTCTGACACACACACACACACAAAAAGATGTGTCTGCATCACGTGGTTTTTACTGTATGAGATTGGCTTCTTTGTGTGTGTGAGCTGTCCTCATGTTGTTTCCATGTCCCTCTGTGTGCAGTGCCAGGGTCTGGATGCAGGGGAGGAAGTGTGCGACGAGGGAACTAAAGGAATCAACGAGCAAGCTAGCTACGCTGCTACTAAACTAAGGCAGCTGTATGACAAACTGGAGTACAAGCGGCAGGCGCTGGGCTCCATCCAGAACGCCCCGAAACCAGACAAGAAGGTAGCAGATGAGAAGCAAACTGTCTTAGCCCTTCAGGTTTCCATCTACCTGCAGCTGGACGATTAATAGAGTTGATCCATGAATCAAATCTTTGGTTTTTGAAAGTCTGTAATTTTTTTTTTTCTTTTTTCTACCCATGCACTTCTTGTGTTTCCATAATTTAGAGTGATGTCAGCACACTTAAGGCTGCCATCTTGTTTTACAGCATCTCTTTATTTGGAGTTTGAATTCAGATCAAATCTATGTCAAAATATATGTTTATCTTTTCTTTTCCATTTTTAATTATGAGAAATAATATCAAGTGACAAAGTCAAAATTATATGATAAAGTTGTAATATATATGTATTTTTGTCATTAAAATGACTTTTCCTCTTTAAAAGGTGTTCTTCTGGTATAATTGTTTTTTTTCTCTGCTAATATTAGAACTATATTCTCCAAATTGAACAGAAGTTCTTCTAGCCTGGCCCTCATGGCTGCCATCGTACAGCTCACAGAAGAGATGACGGAAATAAAAGCCACTTTTAGAAAATACTTTGTCAATTGTAATTTCTCTTTTTAAAAAAGAGCGAGAAAAAGAATTCGACTAAAACCGGATCTGAATTGAAAAAAAATCTGAGATTTTAATTTCAATCAAGTATTCTGACATCAGATATTTAACTTTTATTTTTTCCCTATTTTTGAAGGTTGTCTCTGTGTGTTTCTGCAGATTGTGAGCAAACTAAAAGAAGAGATCGGCGCCATGGAGAAGGAGCACAGCGAGCTGCAGCAGCACATCACCAGGACCGACTGGTGGTGTGAGAACCTGGGCCACTGGAGGGCCAGCATCACCGCTGCCGAGGTAACCGCGCCCACTTTCCTCACCGCTCAAACAAAATGCGGCTAACGCGCCGTGGATTCCCTCTGAACCACAACTTTTTTTTTTAACGGTTCCAGGCAGCAGAAGAAGGTGGCGAGACCGTAGCTTGCTACTGTGTGTGTGTTAGCCTGATGGAAGGAGAGGAGACGGCCAACAGCTGCTGGAGCGTCCAGAGAAAACTCACCGAGTTCCAGATGTTGCACCGCAAACTCACCGAGGTGCAGCTGCTACACTCTTCTGTCCCTGCTCTTTTTTTTTTCTCCTATAATTTCTGTTGCATTGTAATTGATTTGGAAATCAGTACTGTTTTGTGAAAATCAGATAAATATCAGGCTCATATTCTTTCACTACCACATTATTTTGCGTTGAATTTGTGATGAAGTCTTGTCTGACTCTCACTGGGCAGTTCTGATAAAAAGAATTTGTTATGAGAAGTTATGCAGACATGAAAATGCATTAAACCATTATTAATATTCTTAATGCCGTATTTTCCGCACCATAAGGCACACCTAAAAACCTTCAATTTCCACAAAAGCCAACAGTGCACCTTATAATCCGGTGCTCCTTATAAATGGATCAATATTGAGGTCTAGCAACTATGGTAAGCAGCCGCTGACTTCATTTTCGCCTGTAGAAGAAGAAGTGTGCGGTGCATGCTGGGATAGTTGTCAGAACGCTGGTTTGTTAATAAAGTTTGACTGACCTATCTACCTGATAATCAGGTCATCTGCAGGTCATTTAGCACCACATTCTCCACCAACATGCTGTGCGCGAATGGAGAAGGGTGACCATCGTCCGCCCACGCCCCAGCCCAGTCGCGGAAGGCTCTCCTCGCCGACCGGAGTCTGGTTGTTTTTGTTGACATTCCCTTGAGTACAGCTCCATCTAGTGGATGCATAACGTAACTCCAGCCTCTACTGTAGCGTCTGTTCTATGCGCCTTATAATGCGATGCACCTTATAGTGCGGAAAATACGGTAGTCTGTATTAATTAGTCATATTTTAAAGGCTAATATTATACGCCAGTTATAAACACCATAATAATTTTTCATTTCACCTCTTCAGTGTTTTCCATGTCTGAAGAAACTCCAGTTGCCGTCGCTCAGTAAACTTCCCTTCAAATCCATCGACCAGAAGTTCCTGGAGAAGAGTAAGACTCAGCTCAATGCCTTCCTCCAGGTAAAGCTCAGTGTGACGTGTGTGTGTGTGTTTAAAGTGGGCATCAACATTAGGACAGTTCCTTAAGGTTATGTTAATAAGCGATTAATCTGACGACTAATCTGATAGTTTTTTTATTATTATTTCTAATCTGATGATTAATTGATTAATTGGATAAAAAGTGTCCCATTCTGCAGATTTTCCATTAACCATTGAAATGCATTATGAAATGCATTAAAAATGAAAATCATTTAATTTTCAAATAATTTCCTTTTTTAAATAATAAAACAAAAAATTTTTTTGTCTAAAATGCATAGTAACACTTGATTATTTGTAGCAAAGGATTCATCTGCAGTTAAAATATTATTTCCAACATCACCATGTGAAAAGTTGATCAGCCAGGCAGTGTACTTCTAATCTGTTTTTATTGATTAACTGATTAATGACTGGATGGCAAAATATGCTTAATGGGAGATTTTCTTTCTTCCAGAATTTGAACAATGTGAAGCTAAATTTGCATATATGTTGTTTTTTTCAATAAATTGCCTTTTTTTGAGTCTATATACTCCAGTGAACGATTACTTGTTTATTGAATTAGTTAATGATTATTTCAATAATCAGTTTGTCATGATTAATCTGATTAATCGTTTAAAAATACAATGTATTAGCCTTATTTACACATAAATAACAGAAAATTCATAACATGATCTCGTTTCCTTAATTCTAAGTAGAACATCAGTGGTAGTTCTTAGTGTTGCAAAATATTTTAACATTAAGGTAATGATATTAAATCAATTGTTTTCTTGTTTCAATTCGCTAAAACTAAAAAAATTCTCAAACACTATTTAGTGATAGTTTTCAAGTCACAATAAATCAATTAATCGCGTGATAATAATCATCAAAGTGATGCTCCCATTTAGTATCGCTGAAAAGCTGCCATTTTGATAAGTGCAGCAACCATTTGACACCCAGTATGAAGCTGTTAGTTTGCACTTTTTATTTTTATTTTAGTTTTTACAAAAGTCCGACTGCCTCTTTTACCTGGCTTCCCTGTCTTTAGATGAACTATGAATATTCTGAAATGCAGTTTTGGTTACAGAGAATTCATAATCCATTTACATTTTTGCTGTTTTGTTTATTTGTTTTGGACATTTAAAATGTTAAATGATTGTTAGAAATTAAAGTTTGTAATGATTATTATTTTAGTTGAAAATGGTCTCAAAATGTTGAATCTAAACCACTGAACCTCTGTTGATGATAACTCTGGCGTTTTCTGTTGCAGCGGTTGTTGACAGATGAACGACTGTGCCAGTCGGAGGCACTCTACGCCTTCCTCAGCCCGTCTCCAGAGTACCTCAAAGTAACATGGTCTCTTTGTCCAAATTGAAATAAAAAACACACGTTTTTGTTGTTTTTCAAACCGTGGTTTCCTGTGGCGCTCTGCGTTTCAGGTGATGTCTGTTCAGAAGAAGTCCTCCTTCTCTTTGGCCTCCTTTCTGGAGAGGTTACCTGGAGATTTCTTCTCCCACACTGAGGTAGACGGCTTCCCGCTCTTCCCATCAGGTCGGATGAGAACTTGAGATGCTTAGCTTCACCCTGCGTGTCGCGGCTGTGATTGGTTGTCTGCAGGAGGACGGGGACGATGACAGCGACTTGTCGGACTACGGCGACGAGGCGGACGGGCGCAGAAACGCCCTGGCTGAGCCCTGCTTCATGCTGATCGGGGAAATCTTCGAACTCAGAGGAAGTGAGCTGCTAACGCTAACAGAATCATGACCTGAAATTACCTCAGAGTGGATTCATCTAACTGCTTTTCTGTCTCTTTTTCCTGCTCAGTGTTTAAGTGGGTGAGGAAGACTCTAATTGCACTAGTCCAGGTTACATTTGGACGAACTATCAACAAGTAAATACCGGCTTTTTTTCCACGGGGTTCTATGCAGGTTTTCGTATGTGTGTGATGAGCGCTAACGCGATGCGTTCCTTCCCTCAGACAGATCCGGGACACTGTAAACTGGATCTTCTGTGAGCAGATGCTGGTGTGCTACATCAGCGTGTTCAGGGACACCTTCTGGCCTAACGGGAAGCTGGCCCCTCATTCCAAGGTCCGGACCGACTCAGAACGCAGCGAAACCAAGGAGCGGGCTCAGCAGAAACTCCTGGACAACATTCCAGGTAGCTGCGTCTGGAAACTTCCTGTGTACCTCTTTGACTGCCTCATATTTCAGCAGCTGACTTCACATGCCTCTGTTGATGTCTAGTATGGAAAACCATCACTAATTTATTCACAACTGCAAGATTAAAGATGAATTTCATTATTATTAAACTGATTTGTTACGCCTCACAATCAAACACTTCTTTCTGTTAGATCATCACAACATCATTGTGTTTGGAACATGAGAAAATCTGGCTAAGTCCGAGGTAGAACTGAGCGATAAATCAGTTTTATTGATTCATCAAACTTTAGATTTTTGAAGATTGAATTATTGGAACATCTGTATTTTTTTATTTTATTTTTTTTTACTAGTGCACTCCAGGGTTTCCCCCAGTGTATCACAAGCCTGGCAGGCCACCAGACTTTACTGGTGCCCCCACAAGGCTAATCATTACTTATTTTTAAAAATCTTTTTAAAATGTTTTGAATTTTGTTAAAGACTTTATAGTTGGTGATCAGGTATTAATCTTCCAAGCTTTTGATAACTCATAATTATCAAGTTTCAAATTTCCTGTCAACTTTCATTTTTAACTTAAAAACACGACGAACCGCTGGAGGAATGACTGCCCTAGCGCCCAAACACCAGGCTTAGCAAGTTTTCTGGGCCTAATTCTAGGAGTATGAAAACTTTTACAAGACTTTGTGTTCAGTAATTTGTCGCTTACTCATTACACATATGGACAGATATGTATGTGTTTTTGTTTCTATGAGATGCACTAGCAAACCTCGTCGGCCAGCAGAACGCTCGATTCGGAATCATCAAGATCTTCAATGCCCTGCAGGAAGCCAACGCCAACAAACATCTCATCTACGTAAGATGGACAGGCGAAGCGTCAAACCGGATTTAGGTATTTTTATTATCCAGAGCTAAAGGGCTATGTGTAACGACTCGGTGTGTGTTTCTGTCTCAGGTGTTGATGGAAATGCTGCTGAAGGAGCTGTGTCCTGAACTAAGAGCAGCAGCCGAGAACAGCTGAGCACAAACGCAGAACATCCCTGGATCACCAAGCGGACGGGGGACTTAGAGGGTCTCCACCGGCGGCGTCTGTTCCTCACCCTTTCTGTAGCTGACCAATCACAGAGTGCCAAGCGAGAGACAGGAAGTGAGGTGTTGTGGGGTAAATGTCTGAGCTTGTGGGGTGAAGGCTGTGAAATGATGGCAAACCGAGCTCACAGCGGCCTGAAACGAGGGGCTGGCACTTCATTTTGTTCAACAAGGACACTAGTTGTATCTGTAATAGAGAGCCACGTTCACTAAAGAACAAGTTTTAATTTGTGAGATTATGTAACACGTTTTTTTGTTTTTTTTTTTAAATTATGTTTCTTTGTTTCTTTAGTTTTCTGGAGACACAGACATTCCAAATCGATACTAAAAACAAAATGTTCTGGTGTAAATCTCATAAGTTGAAGTGGAAATCTTAATGTTTGGACATGGCAGGAAGTGATCTGAAAAAAAAAAGAAAAGAAAAACGCGGACCGGATTGATGACGGAGTCCGGCTCTTCTGTTCCCCAGGAAAAGTCTCGGCACTCTGACCTCTGAACATTCCTACACACAGCCTGAGCAACAACACTTGTGTTCTGTGATTCTTGTTGAGACTTGGAATCGTGCAATATAATTTCATGTGAACGTCATTGTGATAATTTTATTTATGATTATTATTGATAGATTTTATTTTTACCAAAAAAAAAATTGTTTAGAGAGCGTTTATATGAGCAATAAATGACAAACAAAAGCCGATCACTTGCATTCTTTTTATTATATATTGAAGAGGGAGTAAAATTTTGTTTTTCTTTTTTTATGTGTAACTAATAATTTGATAAACTCTTTAAAATATTACAAATTAAATTGTCAGTATTCGAGACTGTATTTCTGTGTTATGGTAATTCTGAAACGATAAGAACTGGGGAAAAAGGTGGATATATAAAAGAACATTTCTGCTAAAATAAAGTTCCCAGAAAAAAACCAAGGACATTTTTGATTTCCAAAATTTTAACATTTCCAGTATTTTTTTCTAGAAATTTTTAGATTAATCTGAAATTTTTGAAGTTTCTTTTTATGGCTATTTTTCTACTTGTGAAACTCAGAAATGTCCTTTTTTTTCCTTCTAGAAAATATGAATAATCTCAAAATGTAAGTTTCTTTCTAGCAAATTTCCGACTTTAGAAACAAATTTTTTCCTCGCCAATTTCTGATATTAATCTAAAGTGTTAGGAGTGTTTTTGATGAAAGTTTATACTTTTTTTCTTTTTTTTTTTAAATTTGCAATAACTAATGCCGTCGTAAATGTGGCATTAGAGCTAATGTTGCTAAATTTCAGAAATTGCTCAATTTAGCTAATTTAAGCCATAAACTTCCACATCTTGTGATGGTGATGGTGGGGAGAAAAACAAGTGGAACAATAAAGATAATCAAATGTGTTGAACAATATTGTATCAGTGAAGCAACTCTTAACTGAAAATCAAACTACTCAATATTACTACTTTCACGGTGAATTGTTTTAAAAAATTTCGGCTACACTGACAATCCACATCTTGACATGAATAGCAATATTCATGTCAAGTTATTCATACTCTGAACCAAAAGCGCAACAATAAAAAGTTTAATTCTTTTATGCAGAATTTTATTCGAAGGGAGTGGGATGTGCTATGTATTTACTGCCTATCTTGTGTGTGTTCTTATGTGTATTATGTTTATGTGCGTTATCTTTCGCGTAGTATTTATTATTATTACAAAATAACCTTTTATTAAATATATTTGGAAAAGTACAAGTGGATTCAAAGAATGGGCTTTTATTTTGACAGTCAAGAGCCTAAACCGGAAGTACTTCGATTTCCAAAACTGTTGTGCGTAAACCTCTTGAGCTCAGGTGCCGCTCAGGGTAAGCTTGTTTAAGTTTCTGGCGGTAGAAAGGCGATTCTAAAAGGGGAAAAAGGAAGTTTATAAAAACTAAGAATAACTTGTTGATTTATTTACCGTACAGTTCACACTGGCTCGCTTTGCTTTTGAATAAAGCTAACTGGTTAGCCAGGATAACCCTATGCTAATTTTAAACAAACGTTCTCTTCTTTATTATTGACACGTGGTAACATGAAGCTGATAAAGTAGGACAGAAGAAACGACGAGCCTCGCTGTTAGACAAAGCGGCTAAACTAGCTGATTCTCTCTCTAAAGAATGTGACGCTGTCCATTGTTGTTGCCTGACAACGAAGATTTAAAGAGACAGTAACCTCCTGAGCGCTTAAGCCCATGTAAATGTCGCTAACAAGCTCTCTTTCCACATTCAGTTAAGATAGTTATGTGAACCGAAGTGGGTGGCTGATTTCCTGGCTTTCTTGAGTACTTTCTACTGAGAGAAATGGATGACGAGCTGGAGAACTTCATCAGAGAACGCAAGGCGCGAGTGGCCGAGGATAAGGCCAGTCTAGAAAAAGACCCTCCCTACATGGAAATGAGGGTATGTCTGCTACAGTTGTTCCTATAAACCTGTCTCTTGCATACCCTGTTGGGACATATACAGGTTAAATTATTTAAAGTTGACGAGGACACATTTGTAACAGTAAAATCGTAAATAATAGATGCTTTAGATGCTTGTTTGTGTAACACATATACTCATGGCCAAACCTGGCAGTAAGACAAATGTAATTTTTGGCTTCAAAATAGTTTTAACTGCTAACAATAGCTGCTTAAAAAATTATTGAAGTGTTAATGTGTCTGAGCCTTCTGCAGAACAAGTTGACATAAACCATCACAACAAACACTAATGCTGCAGATTGTTTTACTACATGGCTGTTCTGCCCTTCCACGGGGTGTTTTGTTTTTGACGGGTTTTTTAGGTCTGTGTGGAAAATCACCACAAGATGACGATATTGATATGTTTTCCACCTCCCCAAGAAAAGTCAAACAACAACTTTAAAGTTCCTTCACAAAATTCTCTGCTATTTTAAAACGCTATTTCAAGGTTTAAATTAAAAGAAAAGAGGTAAATTGGTTCTGGAATGAGGAAAACAAAATGACAGCTAAAAATAGTTGGGCAGCTAATGATGGATGGATGGAATAATGGATATATCAAATGATTATAAATTCTGAAGGCTACTTAAATCAAAATCTATATTATGCTTGTAAAAATTAACATATATTTTCTGTAAAACTAGCAATCGCGTCTTCAGCTTTAATCCAAAAGCTTCCTCTGGTTTTGACTGACAGGCAAAACCCTGCAAAGACTACGGGTCCACTGTGAAAGAAAACATCCCTCCGAGTATTAACATCCAAGGAAAAGGTATTTTTTTTATTGTTGTTGTACACAAAATAGTAAAATAAAGAACTTTGGAAACATTCAGAGAATTTAAAGGAGCAGTACTAAAATCTACTGAGCTACTTTATTCAAGCTACTTTTCAGTCCTGCAGTAAAAAGAACAGGAGCTTTTCAAAGAGACAGAGGCCCAATTTCAAGGCTATACATTATGAAGTCAAATTTCTTTTAAATCATATTTGATATATAGAGCATCTTCTATAATGACTGAAGGCAACATAGTTGTTTGACTGCTATAAAAGATCACTATGTGCCTGGAAAACACATAATGCTGTCCTTAAAAAAGACAGGAAATCTGTCAGATTTTTTTGACAGAAACGGTTAATATTTTTCCTAAATGGGTGAGTGTGTTGTATTTTCAGCATAAAACCTTTGCCCACAGTTTGTCTCTGCTTCAAGTTGCTGGGTGTGTTTTACAGACGAGAGCTGCAACGTTGGTCTGCCGCTTGGCGCCGAGTACGAGAAGAAGAAACACCGGCTGCAGCATGAACTGCGGATGGACTACAGACGCTACATGGCTCAGGTTACTGCCTCTCTCAGTCACTCACACACAGATCATGTGTCTGGAAAAAAAAAAAAAGATTTCGTGAATAGATTTACCTTAATGCTTCTCAAAGTGGGAATCACCTGTTTAGTCCGATATTATTATTATTTCTCTGGTGATTTCTAACAATGTGGTTTCTGCTGCAGCTCCAACCTGACCTCCGAAAAAACGGGAATAGTCACTTTGTGACTGGACTTCTAATAGGTAATGAGGCTTTTCTGCTTTTTTTCTTTCTTTTTTTTTTTAAAGCAATAACTGTAAATTATGATGAGCATTTTACAGAATAAAAATATAAAATCCAATGTTTCAGATCTTAAATCTTGTGACTTATTCCCTAAGAATAAAGAGTTGAGCTTGCTGTCTTTATGCGTCCAGGAGCGGCCGACACAAACGAGGCTTTGCGGAGGAAGAAGGAGCGCTACAGGCAGGAGCTGCAAGAGCAGATAGCTGAGCAGCACCGCAACAAGAAGAGGTACAGCGCCACGCAGGAGTGTTCACACCTCTTCAAGTCCGTAGCATTTTATCAACTGCTAGCGCTTGGTACAGTAACAAATTACGAAATAAGCAATAAACATTACATTTTGTCTAATCATTAAGAATAACCATCATATGCTGATATATACATCAATATACAGATTTTCCTTTATCTAACTCTAAGGTTCTTCTGCAAAGTATTGAACCAAATGGACTCATTATGAATGCATTAAGATACATAGATGTTTGTGGTTGTAAAGTGACAAAATGAACAGAATTCTTGTGTGTGAATATGTTTGCATGGTTTATCCTCGGAGAATAACTGTGTTTGTTGAAGCATGACGTGTTTTCATGTGTCATCTTTACAGGGAAAAGGATCTGGAGCTGAAGGTTGCTGCAACAGGAGTGAACGACCCTGAGAAACCGGTCAGCTGTCACATGATATACAGTCTGCAGTGGCACCTCCAAGTGGGGGGCCAATGAGGACCATGGCCCCCCACTTGAAAAATGCTGGCCATTCCAGAGAATCATGTTTAAGTTATAGAAAATAATACAAAGTCATCTTCTTCAACTAAGACGTAAATGTAAAACCAAACCAATACAACACATAATTATATGTAAGTAATGTTTTAGCTGTGTCCTGCTAAAAAAATTTCCACCTCTATGAACATTTTCTGGTGGCGCCACTGACAGTCTGGGTTCAAATCACTCAAATCACTGCTTGTTTCTGTTGAATCATTTTTAATAAATTTGTTGTCCCGCCCGCTGCAGCCAGACCGAATCAGACAGTTGGGTCTGAGCAGGAGGGAAGGTCCTGGTGTGACCGAGCCTTCAGCGACAGCAGAGAGCGGCTCGTCGTCCAGAACTACAGCCAGTATGGAGGGAGCTGCGGTCAGAGGGAGGGACATGCCTCCTCCTGGGCTGCCACATGTTGCCTTCCAGTCCCCTCTGCTGGAGTACAGCTCTGCTCTGGGCCTTGGGGAAGGACATCTGTCTCCCAGCAGCCAGCACAGCAGCCTGTCCACAAACGCTATGGAGACACACAGGTATAACAGGAACTTCTTTGGACTCCTTCACAATAAAAGTTTTCTTATTTATCAATGTTTCTTGTTATGATGCCTTGACTCACTGTCTGTCTGGGATCTTCCAGAAACAACGCCTTCCTCCCTCAGCCACCCTCGTCACTAAGGGAAGCTTACAGAACCCCATATGGAGAACCCCATCAGTACTACGGAAACAGGAACCTGCTTGACCCAAATATGGCCTATTGTAAGAGCTGCTCTCTCTTTCTGCACTGCAGGACACTTAAAGGGGCAGTATTATGTAAAATCAACTTTTTTGAGCTTTACATCTTGTTGTAATGTTATTCCCTAATCAAAAAACATTCCTGGAGTGTTACCTTGATTCTTACATGCATGTTTGAGAAATCCTTTAATGCAAAAGGATTTCTCAAAGTTCAACCGTTCAAATTCAAATGAATGGAAACTATTCAACTGTGTAAAATGCCTGTGTGGACCTGGCTCCGCCTTTCAGGGCGAAGCTCCTCCTCTGAGCGTTTTACTTTTATGTCTTTGCCACTCCTATTTGCAAATATACTGCAATATTTTGAATATATTTCATATATTTTGAGTAATTATTAGATTTTTTTTACATTTTAATTTAAGAAAAAGCCAGTTATAATACTGATAATTTAAGTTTCAGAATTTTATGCACAAATAAAATTTGTGCAGATATCTAAACTTGGTCTCAAACACAAAAGGGTGTCCGTCCTGCAGTCATCTCTCTTAATCTGCCTGCTTCTCCACACCTCCCTCTCTGCCGTCCTTTTTGGACAGAGTTGCTCTGCCCTTTTCAAAGTTATTTGAAAAGGGCAGTTATCCGGCTCTAAGCAGTCATTAATTATTATAATTAGTAGCAATGGGACTCTCGCATTGTTTGTGTGAGACAGCAGTTGCTATAAAATGATTTCGGAGGAAAAATTTTAGGTCATCCATAGCATCCTATATTGGTCCATGTTTCCTAGAAAATGGGCCGATGATCAGAACCCAAAAATGTTTCAGCTGAATGGAAACAAAAAAAACACAGATTTTTTCAAGTGCCCTTTTCAAAGTTATTTGAAAAGGGCACTTTGGAGATTCAGAATTTATATAGATAAATTCTGATATAGAATATATCTATATCAGTTTATAGATAAATTCTATCTATAAACTGATAGAATTTGATACAGTCTTGAACGTTATAGAGCTGTATTAATTAGATAATATTCTATTTGTTTGTCTGTTTCTCCTGTCAGTCACATAATTTAAACAGAATCTCTGAACCTTTGGAATAGAAAAATTGGTTTCTGAATTGAAAATTGTTTCTGAATAGATAATCATTTCTGAATTGAAATCGGAATCAAATCGACAATGAAAGACTCATTTGTAGTAATAGACTCAACCCGGTATCTCCAATCTCTTCCCAGATGGACATTTTCCTTCTCCTAATGCTGGGATCCCCACGCCCTACTGGAATGTGCCACCGGGGGGAGCTGTGCCCAGCCAGTTGGGGAACCACAGTCCTCACAGCCAGCATAGTGGCTATAGTTTTCCAGAGCCTCCATTACAGTAAGTGCATTAAGGTGTGACAGAACCTCAGAAAGACTACAATCCTCGACTCTAGTCATTGTTTTTGTGAAACGGTTCTGGCAGGTGCCGCAGTGAATCTGCTGTTGCAGACTCGCATGTCGGAGACTTCCCCTCAGAGAGGTCCAGGTCCTCCAGGGAAAGGATTCTGAGCTACAGAGATGCTCTGAAACAACAGGTAGGGGGAAATCTATCCAAACATACTACAAAGTCCTTTTTTTTTCTCTGATTAGGGTAGTGCGTTAGTGTCACCATCACCCAGAGGGATCATCATTGTTGGGATGCTTATGTTCTCATTACATAGTGTGTGATATGTTGACAGGAAGATTGCAGGAGTGGGAGCAACATTCCTTCCACCAAGGTAAAATGGATTTAGATAAGGATAGCTGATAGAGGAAAGTTGTGTCCTTAGAGCCTCTTTTATTAGCCAGTAGAAATATTTGAGATCTTTGCCCTCATTTAGATGTTTAATATCCTAGATCCACTTCAATCCTGTCTTCATACCACTTACTTTCCCTAGACATGACGTACTGGTCCATGCTCTTCCAGGTTACTTCTCAGAAGTCTTCTCAGAAAAAAAAAAAAAAAAAAGAAAATCATAAATATTTTTTTCTTTTTAGATTGTTCTCCATTATCCAACCTGTAAAAATCCAAATTTCTCATATTAAATTGTTGGTGTGTAAAAGATGGACACAGTCTCAGAAGTGGTTTGAAAGCTGACTTGAGATGTTTGACTATGTCTGAAATAGAAGAAGTGTTAGGCGACTTCAATTTCATGTTCTACAATACATTTCATGACAGATTTTAGTGTTGTTGTTTTTTTTACGCTCAAAAACATCAGACGATCGTTCCCTTAATTCTGCGTGAGACTCGAGGAAGACAGAGGAAGTGTGTAATGCTGCCCTTTGTCATGTTGCGTAACGGAGTCGTGCCGTGCTGCAGATCCAGGAGCAACAGGAGCGCCGGCGTCTGGAGAGGGAGGAGAGGGAGCGCCTGGAGGCCCAGCTGGAGGCCGACATGAAAAACCATGAGCCCTGGGGGAGAGGCGGGGGAGGAGCTCCTCTGAGGGACAGCACTGGCAATCTCATTGGTGGGTCCTGATTTCTTCTCTTTGTTTTTGTGGGAAAAATAAAAAATAAAAATATGAGGAAGTTCCCATTGATCCTCACCCGGGTTTTCCATCGGCCTAGCTGACCTCAAGCAGATGCACAAGCTGAACGAAGAGGCTTACAGCAACCCGGAGCTGTGGCAGAGGAGAGCCACGGCTGCCATGACGACCCGCCTGGCAGAGCAGCCTCACCCAGCCGCCAGGGTCACACAGACCAGCAGCTACGACTCTGCTGACAGGCTGCCTGGTAGATATCCTGCTTCCTGTTTACCTGCTTTTCTGACCGATTCCTTTAACACACCAGGATTCTGAGTCTCAAGTTTAGTAAGGTGTTTGCAAATAATGACATTATTCCAATTGATGAAAATCAGTGCTTTATTTTATTTTTTTTATAGATCTCTGAGATGTTTTTCCCCAGTTTAGCTTTTGGTTTACATTGATGTCAACTTAGATTCCTAGTAGGTACATTTCAAATGTGACCTATGTGTTCAAAACTCTGTCTATAAAACGTTGGAAAAACATAATTTTGTTATTGCGATGTAAAAGTGACACATCATCCTCCAACTACTTCCTGTTGACTACTTCTTCGTGGTTTGTGCCAGTGGCAGCATCCGATTGTTGATCATGTGACTCATGTGATGCGAAAAAATATTGGGTATCTACGGAAACCCAGACGACTGAGTCGTTAACCAGATTGTTGGTTCATAAATGTTAAAAGAAAAGAAGAGTTTAGTTTTAGGTCAGTATGTTTATACCATGTTGATAGTAAAGTAAGATCAGGCTTTACAGAAAGTAAAATCTAAGCAAGAAAGTTCCAAAACTTGATAATGAAAATCAAATTATATTCAAAAAAGTATTTGGTGAAATCATGCTGTTGCAAAATTTACCAGCTAAACTCTGATCTTTTGTTGTACTGCTGTGACGTTTCTTTGTCCACTGGTCTGTGTTTAGAACATAAACTATTTTCATTCTTTCCCTCGTTTTTCCCAGGCTTCACTCATGTCCAGACCTCCCAGTTTGCCAGAGGTAAAGTTTTTGCCAGCCAGCCCAATGAGCTCCAGCTCCAGGAACAGGACAAGTACAAAGCTTACCTCAAGCAGCAGGTAACGGCTTTCTGAAATGCTAAAAAAAAATTATAAATACTCCAACTCAGTTGGAAAAGTAGTCCTGCCCTTTTTAAAACCATAACCAGCAAACTGAGCAGTTTACGTCCTCTGGATCTCACTGACAGTACGCCGTTACTCTTAGATTGACGAAAAAATGCGTAAAAAAGCAGAGGAGAGGGAACAGATGAGACTGGAGGAGGAGAAGGAGGAGAGGAGGCTGGCGGAGCAGAGGGCCCGCATCCAGCGGGAGTACGAGGAGGAGCAGGAGAGGAAGAAACGGAAAGAAATGGAGGTGAGGGGCCCCACAGTGTCTGTCTGTCTGTCCGTCCGTCCATCCGTCTGTCCTGTCCTGGGTATCCTTCTCTAAATGTGTCGCTGTCTCGCAGCAAAAGGCCAAAAACGAGGAGCTGATCCAGCTGGCTGAACAGAGGAGGAAGGAAGCGGAGAGGAAGAAAAAGGAGGCGGAAGAGAAGGAGCACGCCGCTCTGAGGAGGCAGTATGAGCGAGAGAGGCAGGCCAGAGTGGACGAGGTCAGTTTGTGTCATTCAGCCCATCAACTTCCTGTAGCTATAAAGCTCAACACTCCTACAGTTTCAACAAGGAGGAAGAAATAAGGATATGCTTTATCGTTTTCATGATGTTTCTGAGCATTTCTCTGCTTTAGCAAGGACAGAGTAACACTGGGTTACAAAAACTAGTTTTTGGAAGTTGTCTATGTTTTTTCAACTGAATTAGGACTATTTTGCTCTGCTGAATTAAAAAAATGACATCCATTTTCCTCCATCAGTTCAGGTTTTTATTCTAATTTGATTTAGAGAAATTTGATCTTCTGACTAAACTGATGTCATTTTTGTGACATTATCAGTTCATTTCTGCAAATATTGCTCGTCCAAAAAGGTTTTAGGAGGAAAAAAAAGGTTTTCTAACAGTGTATTAATTAGATGTTACAAACTTGGATTTCTGTAAATTGAATAATAAACACTAGGCCTGTTGTAAACGATTATTTTAGTAATCGAGTAATCTCCTTACGATTAATCGAGTAATCGGATAAAAACAATTATGAAATAAAATATTGGTAAATCTTCCATAACACCAGTGTTACTATCGGATATCAACATCAGTCTATTTTTTCCACATTTGAGCTTCCCTACCAGTTACTTTTTTGTAGACCGGGGGAGCAACACGGGATATTTACGGCTCCTCCGGTCAGAAACTCATCTACCAGCCATGTTCCGCCTCCCGTTTGTTCAGACCGGGATGATATAAGCTTATTGTGCGGTTCGTCCGTAAAGCTGCTCTTACCCTGTAAGCATCAACCCTCAGCCGCCCGCCGTGTTCAGTCTCTCCGCTCACCTGTATAAATCCTCCTCAGCTTCTTCCTGCCGTTCAACCAGCAGCTCCGGAGCAGAAAGGCTGCCGAACTCCCGGCATCGCGCCGGTCATTTTAAGGATGTTTATTGGTCCCACAAAAACGCTGAAAACCCGGAATTATCACCAATCAGTAACACGTAGCTTCCGTCAACAACTCAGAGGCGGAAGTCAGAGCTCCGCGCAATGCAAATAATGTTCCGGCTGAAACACTGTGCGCTAAATGATAAAACATAAATTAACGAAGCTTCGAGGCAGGTCAATTTTCCTCGAGGAATTTTAATAATCGAGGTACTCGAATCACTCGAGGAATCGTTTCAGCCCTAATAAACACTGATAAGGGTCAGTTCATGTAAATTGAACATTACGTCTTCATTGTATAACATGCTCCATCTCTTCTCTGTCCTGATGGAGTCTCTCTTCCTGCTCGTCACTCATTGATCCAGATGTGAGAACAAGTCGTGCATTTTGATGCTCATGTTGCTCCATAGTTCAGAAAGTCGACCTGATTGAGCAAAACCAAGGTGGTTTTTGGATTCAGCTCATCAACATGACCCTAAAACCGTCGAAAAACCCTTGGCCAGTGTACGTCCAGTGGACGATCTGAGCATGTCAGTCAGAATTGGGACTAGTTCTCATCTGAATGTGTTTAGGTGCACAGAGAGCCTTCTCCTCCTATCCCGACCCTGCAGAGGAAACGCGGGCGATGCCTGCAGCACGCCTCCAGACCCGCCACTGTCCACTCCCACACCTCCACCTCTCCCCTGTCTGTGAGTAACACACAGTGGGCCAATTCCTATATAAAGGAGAGTTAAACAGGGTTTTCTTATTTGTGCCTTTGTATTTATTTTTTTAAAGGAGCGATTGTCATCAGGTCTTCAGTCCCCTCCTGTTCCCGCTCGTAGGAACCAGCTCAGAGCTGCAGGTGCGGTAACCCTTTGAAAACCCGTTCTGCTCCAGCAGAGACCTGGTTTGTTTGCTGGGTTCATTCTGCCTCCACTGTTTTACTTTTCTTCAAACGCCCACTCAGTGGTTGATGTGTGGTTTTTATCCAGAGATCCAGGCTCTGCACTAAGATAAAGTTAATTGGATCAAATGTTCTGGGTTTCAGGAAACCACCATGACCTGTTCAGTGAGCTGTCGGCGTTGCGTCGGCAGCTCCGCAGCGAACAGAAACGCCTGGAGAGCGATCTGCAGCAGGGGAACTGGGAGGAGCCGGACTCGCCCGTGAATATCAGGTCAGACCCAATCAGAGCCACTGCTTCTTCTGCCGAGACCGAAGCGTGATCACTCAGTCATCTGAAAACGGAGACGGTGCCATCCCACCACTGCAGTCCCTTGTGTATTGCTGTGGGGGAGTCCCACTATCTAGAAAGTTTAGCTGCGCTAACCCAAAAGAGCAAATCATAAACATTAGTTCTGCTAGTGTGAAGATCCTTTTAGTTGCTCAACATTTCCAGAATAATAGAACTGGTCTGGAATTGAATGTTGGCAACTTCTCTTCATCTGTCCAGAGATCGGGAGCGTCCGGCGGTGGATGTGTTCGACATGGCTCGGCTCAGGCTTCAGGCTCCGGTCCGAAGGCCAGTCTCCCGAAACACAGAGCCCAGAAACCTGCTGCGTATCCATGACTCCCTTCAGCTGAAATACACAGGTACTACATGGTCATGGCTGATGTGTGGCAGTGCTGTGCACCTCTAGCTAGAAAGTTAGCTGCACTAAACCCAAAACACTAATCATTAGTTCCGCTAATGCTACAGTGCTACACCAACAAGGTATTTAGTTGAAGCTAATGCTGAAGTTCGACACCATTAAGGTATTTAGCTGAAGCTAATGCTAAAGTGCTACACCAATAAGGTATTTAGTTGAAGCTAATGCTAAAGTGCTGCACCATTAAGGTATTTAGCTGAAGCTAACGCTAAAGTGCTGCACCATTAAGTTATTTAGTTGAAGCTAATGCTAAAGTGCTACACCAATAAGGTATTTAGTTGAAGCTAATGCTGAAGTTCAACACCATTAAGGTGTTTAGTTGAAGCTAATGCTAAAGTGCTACACATTAAGGTATTTGGCTGAAGCTAACGCTAAAGTGCTACACCATTAAGTTATTTAGTTGAAGCTAATGCTAAAGTGCGACACCAATAAGGTATTTAGTTTAAGCTAATGCTAAAGTGCTACACCAATAAGGTATTTAGTTGAAGCTAATGCTAAACTGCTACACCAATAAGGTGTTTAGTTGAAGCTAATGCTAAAGTGCTACACATTAAGGTATTTGGCTGAAGCTAACGCTAAAGTGCTACACCATTAAGTTATTTAGTTGAAGCTAATGCTAAAGTGCGACACCAATAAGGTATTTAGTTTAAGCTAATGCTAAAGTGCTACACCAATAAGGTATTTAGTTTAAGCTAATGCTAAAGTGCTACACCAATAAGGTATTTAGTTTAAGCTAATGCTAAAGTGCTACACCAATAAGGTATTTAGTTTAAGCTAATGCTAAAGCGCCAACTTCAACCATGTTGATTCATACCTCCAAACATCTGGAACAAAAACGTAAATTTCCAGATTTTATTATAATGAGTTACTTTCTTAGATAATGGATTTATGTTTTACATATTGTTCTCTACGAAATAAAGAGCGCGAAGAGAGGAAGTGGAACTGCTGCATACACTGTTTTCACCCACTTCAAAATAAGAGCATGAACATAAACATTGTCCACCAAAGCTTCAACACAAATGTCAAACTTCATTCAACTGAAAGCATATAAAACAGACAAGTAAATTAATGCTTTAGAAATTGTCCAGAAAAATTAATTTAGGGTAAGCTAAGTGCGCTAAACATTTACAACATTAGCTAAAGCACTAAACAAAAAACTTAGCTCCGCTTTTAGCGGATTAGTGGAAGTGTGCCCACCACTGTCCTAGTTCAAACCCAAACCACAGTGACTGGTCTGCGTGTCTGAAGCAGACGGAGAGTCAAGGACGGGTTCTGGAGAGGACACCAGACTGGAAGAAGTGGGCGTGGCCAGTAGGAGGAGGCGGGACTACAGAGACTCCTGTCATCACCACAGCAGCCACAGATCTACAGTCCAGGATGGTATCAACATTTACATTATGATTTCATTTCCTTGCCAGTTATTTCCTGGGAACATAAATGAGGCCTTACATCTTCAGAAAATCACTGCAGTAGAAACACATCATTCAGTTTCAATTCAGTAACGTTTGTCTGGAGGTGAAAATCTAACCTACATGTTTCATTTCCAGACTATTTAGACCTGTCTCCACCTGAGCAAAACGAATATCTGGTGAGAAATTATGCTTTTTAAAATAAATTGAGACTTTGTAGCATTTTTGAATATGATTTGTGACCAATGGTGTGCGTTACAGAGGAGTGTGAGTGGTGCATCCAGAAGAGGTTTCCTGCTGGAGTCTGAGAGCGCTTTCATTGGTAGGACAGTACAGCAGATTGTTAATGAATGTCATCTCTAGCATTTGTTTACAGCAATTCTCTCATTTTAAGCATCTTTTTCTTCTCCTTTTTCTTCTGAATTGATGCTTAAACAGTATCAAGTGTCTATTTTTTAAGCTTTAATTATCAAAACTATCACATATAGAATCAATCAACCAGATCAGTTCATTTTACAAAACTTTATTAGTCCTAAAGGGAAATCAGATATACCGTACATATGACTGGGTGATATAGCTTAAAAAATAAAATCTCTGATTTTTTTCATACCAGCTCTGATTTTCAATTTTTAGGGATTTTTTTTTTCTTGCTTTCTTTAAAAAAAAAAAAAAAGAAAAAAAGAAATTACAAAAGACAAAAACTACTATTTTTCAAAAAATTCAATCCAATTGATCAAATCAATTTATCACCTCACCCCGATAACACGTCTGTTAAGCACAGGAAAGCAATACTAATATTTACCCTGTAAGGTTTTGGTACAGATTTTCATTAGCTTTTTTCCGTTTTTATTCCAATCCTGCTTGTTGTCTTCAGACCCCCTGGGCGGGGCTTCTCCGGTGCCCCCAACTCCAGAGCAGGACAGGATCCGTCAGCTGTCGGCCAGGGAGAGGAGGAGACTGGCCAAGCAGACACAGCGCCCCCAGGTGGCCATTATCTGCACCTGTATGACTCTTTGCTTTACTGTCCGTCTCTTGAATTTTCTGCTCGTCTTGTAACCTCCAGGAACGAGCTGCTTCCGTTCTGAGAAGCTACCCCGACCCTTCAGGGGGCAGGCTGAACCTGGAGGAGGCAGGAAGTGAGGTCAGGAGCCGGAACAGGACAGGTCAGCTGATGCAGGGTGGCCGCACATCCTTAAAAAGCCTTAAATTCATGAATCTAAAAGTAAGGCCTTAAAATGCCTTAAACGTTTGTGGTAGGACTATTTAATCTCATATTTCATGTATCTGATATCTCTAGTGGGACTTTTCAGATAGACATTTTAGATGCATGCAGATATCTTTATTATGTTCTTTGATTTGAGGCTAACGCTAACTAGATGCATAATCGATCAAGAATTTATCGATGGCACTTGACTTAATGTAATGTTTCAATTGTTGATTCTTTGTGTTTTAGTGTTTTTATGATGTAAAGCACCTTGAAATGCTTTGATGCTGAAATGTGCTACACAAATAAAATTTGATTGTTTTAATAATATATTCTTACTAGGGAGCTAGCTAGCTTTTTTTGCATCCATCATGCATATGTGTAAATGTATTGACGTTGCCTGGACAACGTTTGTTTTCACTATCAACCCATACGAGACTAGGTGCGTTCTGTTAAAAAAAAAAAAAAACTTTTATGGTGCTATGGAGGTTAAAGCTACCAAAATGCAGTGTAACACAGCAGGATCCCCCAAATGTCGCCTATATTTACAGATTTTTTGGTCTTAAATTACATTCAAGGTGGCATTAAAAAGTCTTATATTAAAAGCCTGACATTTGTGTTGTAACCGAAACCGTGTTTTCCTGCCTGTCTCTTGAGCCGCTGCCTGCTTGTTTCTCTCTGCAGAGCGTCTGGACGGGTCCGACGATGAGTCCTCCCCTCTTCAGTCGTCTCCTCTCAGTCTGAACCGTGAGAGCTCCGAGGAAACCGTCACAACAGACTCCTGGATCGGACCAGGACCGTCGAATGCACTGAAAGGCTTGGACCTAGCGTCCAGGTGGAAACAGCAGGCTACGTAGGATCATGTCCGTCCAGGGTTTTGGAAGTTCATGGTCTCGTTTTTTTTTAACATAGTTTTATTTTAATGTTTTGCTTTTTGACCAGAGGATGTGCTTGTCTGAAACCTTCGCCTCTGAATCTGTAACTTTTTGCTGTTTGGATCAAACATTACGTGTTGGTACGTGTTTTAAACGTTTTTACTGGATAAATTATGCTTGAAATTAAATCTATTTTATATATTATCCTTTTTTCATTATTTCTTTTTTTTTTTTTTTTAGAAATAATCATATCATACAACATTTAAATTTTCATGTGCTCATTTCCCCGTCAGTTCCCAAAATCACGGAGAAAAAAAAAACTTGTCAAAACGCACGCGGGGTTGTGTTTGCACTGCGCACAGGGTTGAAAGTTCATGCACATCCAGTCAACCCCTTTAAGGACAGCGAGACGATTACAGAGAGCATCCGTTTAGAATCTCTGCATTGCGTACATGCTGTACACAAACGAAACTAGGTATATTTTCTTGTGCTGATTTAAAAAAAAATCCTAATCTAATTAAACAGTCTCTGAATTTTATAGTAGTTTTATAATAATGGTGACAGATAGAATACCAGCCATGATTATCATTGTTTTTCATTACATGACACTCAAAAACCTTTTCCCACATTGTCATAATGGGGTATTTGTGTGTGGAATTTTGAAGACAGAAATTAACTTCATACAATTTTTGTAAAATGCAGGAATAATGGCACACTGAATATTTCTGAAAGGAAAAGGAAAAAAATGAAAACTAGATCATTAAACTGGTCCTTCGCTGTTCAACTAATCAAGTTTCTGATATGTTTCAGGATTATTATGGGACTTTATGTGTTGAATGGCATCCCAGAGCTGCTAACATGGTGGTAGATGTTTTATTATAATTATTTATGTACCTGAGGCCTCCCTTTGTGCTGAATCATTCCCTTTCCCCCCGGAGCGGCGTCAGGACCTGACTTTAAATTACAACCTGAATAATATTTGCTCTTTTCTGTGCTGCATACTTTAAAACACACCCCGGGGACTGACCACTACACCTTCTGCTGAACCAGAACAAAGAAGAAGCAAAACCGTCCAACCTAAAAAAAGTTGCTCCGCCTGTGGCAAAGTCACGATAACGGTTCAGAGCCGAGCCTGAGCTCCAGTGAATCACGGTGTCAGCATAATAAAACATTCATTTAAAATGTAGGAATACATGTATAACATTTTTAGTAGGATGTAGGAACCGGACTCGTACATTGGCTCCTAACAGATTTCTTTTGTCTCATTCAAATGTTTCACATTGTCAAACAACTTTTTGTATCAGACGAAGTAAACCTGAGCCGAGACAAAATTCTGCTTCCAGATAATTATTTTAATATTTAATGAAGCTATTGCTATTAGCTTTTTATATAAAGAAAAGCTAATGGACCTCCATGTTAAACCATGAATTAACTGTGACCAAATTATTGGTGATAATGAAGCAAAAGCAGAAGAAATCTTCTACATCCACCTTCTTTGTCTTCATCTTTGTGGGTCCTCATTTATGCTGCGTCACTAGCTCTCCACCCTCATGGCCCATCTTCCCCTCCATTCCCTCGTCTTTCTCTCTCTCCGTCTGTATGAGTGATGACCTTCTCCAGCTCGGGATGGGAAGCCAGACAGAAGCCATCCACACTCAGCTGTGGCCCCATTAGTCAAGCAGACACCCAGGTGTCGATATACCTTCACTGCCTCCCACTCAGCATTACACTGACTCAGGAAGGCCTCAGCACTGTAGCATGACTGGAAACCTCATCCAGAAATTGATTGTCCCTGGAAAAAAAAAAAAGAAAAAGAAAAAAAAAAATCTCCCCTGGCATGTTGAAACAATTTATGGCTCCAAAGTAATTTAATGCTCTTTAACTTTTCCAGTGGCGTAAACCAAACCACAGGATCCTGTGCAGCCCGCAAACATAATTCTGCTGAGATAAAGCCTTCCTTTTATAGCCACAAAAAACAGAACTGTGATATGAATTTTACTAAGTGAACACATCCTCTGCTTTGTAAATATTTATGCCCTTTCAAGTTTTAGAAATGCAAAAGCTGTACATTCTGGGTCATAGTTCATAATTCTGAAAATTTGAGTAAAGTGGGTAGTTGAAGATGTTCTTCCGAAAAACGACAACCTTTCAATCAGTCAACCAAGTTTATTTATTTCATAGTGTATTTTAGCAACACTTCAAAGTGCTTTTTTACATTGTGAAAACAAAAAAAACCCATAAAACTTTGATTAAAAAGTTGGAGAGGGGAACATTTCAAAACAAGGGCAGAAAACAATAAGATGCTCCGCTAAAATGATCTCCAAAGTTTTAAAATGGAAACCAAAACTCAGAAAGCCAGTCCTACTGGACCGGAGAATAGAAAAAATGGCAGATTCAACCAATGGTTATCTTCAGAGTGATCAAAGAAGTTCTACAGTTACCTTTGAGTACTGTCCCTTATTCACAGGTGTGGCTTTAACTGTGTTTTTAATTTATTTATTTATGTAAATACCTCAGCTCTCAAGTGATTTGATTGGCAACAGACTTAATTTGTGGCTTACATCACTGGATGAACTAAGGCAACACTTTCAGAAGAGCGAATACAGGATCAACTGGACAGAGCAACCCACAACGAACAAATGTACCGAGAGATTTCATAGAAATGGGCAAAATGGCACCATCAAAAAGTTGACCACAGTTCCCACCCACGTTCAAACATTCTTGCCCATGTTGTGAGGAACACAATGCGTTGGGAGACACACCCAACTTGGTTAGAGCCTAACCGGACATTAACCAGCTAGAGTGAGACTTGACAACAGAGAAAAGGCTTTAGAAGATATTTCTGCCAAAATACCAACAGCACAACCTTGCTATGTCCCAATGTTGCATGTATTGTAGAGGTTACAATTAACCAAAGAAGGTATGGACTGGCCCAATGAGAAATGCTGCAACATGATATGAACTGATGAAAGCAAAATTGTTCTGTTGGGTGGTTTTAGGGCCCCATGTCTGTGCATCTTTGCCAGAAAACACATAATAATGAATTAAAACCGCAGTACACCGGTACATAGTGGCTCAGGCTTCATGATATGAACATTTTTCATTTTATGTTGTTGGGCCTATTTTTTATGGATCTATTTAAATACTTAGAAATACGTAATCTGCAGAGAAAATACCCTGCGATCAAATGAGTGTTTCAACATGACAACCAGATACTCGTGAGGACCTGAACGCAATATTAAGCTTGTGAGTTGATATCACACACAGCGTTTCTGAGTCAAAACCAAGAAGTGGAGAGGAACTAAAAAACAGGGGCCACAATCCTTCAACAAAGATGTGAAAACAGAGGTTATACAATTACATATTAGTTCAGTGATCCATAATTACTCTCAAAGCATTTTTAGTATGTTAAAATGGCAATGCCTGCCATTCTCTTCTTCCTTTACTTTCTGTAGAACAAAGCAGATTTGATTAATTTCTCCTTATGTGATGATAGGGAATGGGACGTGCCAATATCCTAATGCATATGCAAATAAAAGTGAATGCAATTATTTGGAGCTTTACACACGTTTGTTTTTATTTTGAGCACAAATGCATCTCAGTGAGTCTTCCACAAAATTTTTAACACGAGGTGAACATTCAGCGGATTCATTTTACCTCTGTATTCTTCACGTTTTCATTAATTTCCCTTTGAGTCCCCATGTTTGCTGAAATTTTTTTTAGCAGCTCAAAGCAGAAGTTCTGAGGCCTCATTAGCATAACGATGCTAACATCGTCCATAGCATCGCAGGCACCACCATGTGTTGGTGTGTGTTTGTGTCAAGGAGAACCAAACCCTGCCTGTGTATGGGACTTTAGTTATCCTGAACAAGCATCTCATCTATTTCAGTCAAAGTTATGAATCTATAATGAGGCTAATGAACGCCATAGCTCACGTATGCTAATCAGTTTCTTGAATTAGATTGTCACTGGAGGGGACTGTTACAGGAAATCGCAGAATAATGGATGGGGTTGGTGCATGGTGAGTTTTTGGAACATTTTTAATATCTCTTTTTTCAACACTAGGTTATATCAATATAAACCAAATAAAGTGGGAAATTTAAAATGTAGTTCTTTATAAAGAAATGTTCTTTTATTCATCTCTGAAAACGGGAAGTGAAGAAATGTGCTTACAAAGACGCCCTCCCCGCAATAGCCAACCAGACCGCTATGTCATGGAGACTTTCTACGACAGGATTTCTGGAATCTTCTTTAAGCATCTTGTGGTCTATTTTTTTTTTAGGAAAAATCAGCCTGAAGAGTCAGAACAGGGTAAGTTGGAAGTTGTTTTCTCCGTTTCTCTACGTAGACTATTTTGTCCATTATATGTTTGAGATCTGACGACATCTATTTTAATTAAGAAGTTTTATAAAAACACCAAAGTGAATGTTTTGTGGATTAAATGGAAAACACCTCCTTCAAAATTCGTAGAAAATATGTTTAAATCCTATTGTTTTAGTCTGAATATAGCTTCAGCCATTTAAACTGAAAATGAATGTGGTAGGTGTTCTCATTTTTTCCTGAACAGAAATTGCAGTAGTTAAAAAGAAAAAAAAAACTTCCTTTAATTTTCTAACTTGCGTTATTGATAAGACGGATATTGACTAGACACATATTAGAAAAAAAAAACCCCCACGCGTTGTTGTTGAGTGTCTTTGGTGACGCGACTGTTTATTCAACACAACTGAAAAGTTCCAACGAGGCTCACCTGAAATTAGCAATTGCATCATCTCACCACTGGATGGCAGTGTTGTTAAATGCAGAGCGGCTTTACGGCTGCAGTTTCTCTCCAGAGAATAAAGATCGCGCTGTGATAACATATTCACACACACATGAGCTCGACTGGGCTCGTTTCAGTCGCCACAGTGAGTATGATTATGAATACATTGAAATGTATTCAGCCTGAGACTGTGAACTCCGTTCAGCGTGCTCTACAATCAGGGTCTCCTTTGTATCTGTGTCTCCTCCTCATCTCTTTCCGTCTTTGCTCAGCTGCAGCTCAAACCTCTCTCCCTTCACTGCTCCTGAAGTTCAAGCCAGGAATCATCGAGCAAAGTTTTGGATCAATTTTTTGATCTTCCCATGCAACATCTCTGCTGCGCCCAATTAAGCTGACACACACACACACACACTCAAACAAACACACAAGTGATGCAGACTTGTGGTGCCTATCTCCTTATTTTACCTCTGGGATGCGGCTGACAAATGACAGCGCTGTTCATCTGGCAACCCGACGTCTCCTGCTAGGCAGGGTGTGTATGTGCTTGTTGCTGGAGGAGAAAAAAAATCGTTGAGGGACATGGGGAAGCAGGGGTAGTAGAGTAGGAATGCATGGGGGCCCGCTGGTGAGATTCATGCTCTCTGATTGGCTGATGAGAACATCCTGCAGAGTTATGGATTTCTGACAGAAAAGATAGTTTGCTTCGACCATGTTGCCCAGCAGACTGAAAAACAGATTATGTTCTGTTTTTTTTTCTGACAATAAACCTAATCCATATGTAGGTATCACTTGCCCATTTATGGATTTCCACCTGGGGGTGGAGATGAGAAAGGTTAGACCTGCAAGAGAAACTTTCAACTTTATAGGACTTTAAATGGAAAGCATGAGCTTGAAACATAAACACAGGCGTGGCGGTTCAGATCCATCTGTTGTGAGTCTCACTCTTTTCCTCTTTCTCACTATTTCACTCTACACAGGGAAGTCTCACTCCGAGCAAGGCTCTGGATGTGACCCGATTTCTCAATAGCGCACCTAGCAACATTTTGAAGTCCCAGTCATTTGAGGAAGTAAAAAAAAAAGTTTCAAACACTGGATATCTCTCCTATGCCCATATTGTGGTTTAAACCAATCAGAAATAGTGAAGGGTGGGAATACCCTCTCTGATTGGCCGTTGTCCAGCTGTTCACGGACATGTCCATGTTCTGCATTGCGGTTGGCTAGTTTAATAAAAAAAAAAGTGAATGAAGCAAGGTTGAGGAGAAAATTTGAAAAAGTTAGGGGTAAGTTAATTCAAGAATGGATGAAAGGAGTAGTCACTGACATTCATTAGTTTGATGAAACAAAACACTCTAAGTCTTTATTTTATTTTTAATAAGTAACACAGTCATATGCCATCTTCCTACTACGGAAAGATAACTTCACTGAACATCACTTGTTCTGTAAAGGGGTGTAACACTTTGGTCTCCCCACATTGGTCGATTGTGCACAAGGAGGCCCAGTATGTCTTGCCAGGTTGTCCATCTTATCTAAATGTAAGGTTTGCATGTTTCCTGAACTGCTGGGCTTCTAGTCATTTGCCCATACAGGCTTTGGAACATTTTTCACCTTTTGATGTGTGTCTGTCTTCCTACCTGACCCTTATGAAGAGAACGTACCTTTATTGCAAGCTCCTTTGTGATCACTTTGCGTCCCACAAGCTGAAAGTCTCTTGAGAGCATCTTGAGTTTGA
This sequence comes from Poecilia reticulata, assembly GCF_904066995.2. Taxonomy (NCBI): domain Eukaryota; kingdom Metazoa; phylum Chordata; class Actinopteri; order Cyprinodontiformes; family Poeciliidae; genus Poecilia; species Poecilia reticulata. Next base: position 6,126,082 of record NC_088839.1, read on the forward strand.
GGTGCGTTTTGTACTTTTAGCTGTTCTCGTGTTTTTAATATTGATGTCTGTTTTCACTGTATCACACTGAGAACTGACCTTCATTCAGAGTGCCGCTGCTTCCATCAACTTGATTCAATTTAGTTTGAAACCTAAACGGCAACCCTTTAGCTGTGTGTCAATGTAAGGGCTGTATTTAAAGGCCTAATGTGTCACTGCAGCTGTGCCATTTAGAAGAGTGATGCAAATCTTTTCCTCAGCTGTGATCGATCCATCAGGTTGATGCTTCACAGCCCATTCCGACATCCACCGAGGCTCACTATTAGCAGCACCCTCCCTTGCTGCAGGGCCCACACTGGCTTCACATTCTGACTTATTTATCTCAGTGTGTCTCCTAAGCGATGGCACAGTAAGTGGTAGAGGAGTTTTGATGTTTCCACCTGCTGTTCAAGCTGAAAACAGTGGTTTGATCTCCTTTAAAATCAACCAACTCTCTTGTTTTTGTTCATGTTGAAGTGCAAAGAATGACAGACAATAATAATGAACTCAAAAAAAAAAAGAGCCAGTATTAAAATTCAAGAAATCTGGAAAACTGTTTCATCACATTCTCCTAGGAATGGAGAAGGATTTGAGAAAGTTTACCCAGGACTAGACTGGGATCGCTAGATCTCTAGGTCAAAGTTATCTCCAAATCCAAAGTTCTTGTGGGTTGTTCCTGACTGTCAGTATTAGAAGTGTTCCAAGAAAGCTTGCGGTGGTGAGCCTATATGAACATCCTGGCACCATGTTTAATTCCTAACAGGAAGTTGTGCTTGTTTTGAAGCAATCTGATTAGCTGAAATAGGTCTTAGCTTTGCACTACATTGCCCCCTATGGGTTTGGCATGTTTAAAACAACACCCAATGATGTGTTTGTATATACATGTACATATATGAGTGAAGTTTCAGATGAGTATGAGCCTCTTCAATAGCTATGGGAAGAGAAGATGTGCGTTTAAAAGGGCGTAAGGATGCTTATTGAGTCTCCCAACCATAATCCACATCCACAGTGCAAATAAAAATGCATCACCGGCTTGTAGCTGATCAAATGCACACATGCTAATGTCGGATTCTTGGGGCGATGGAGAGGCGGAATGGAAACGGAAAACATTCTGGGCCAAAGTAGCAGAGATCAGGCAGAAACAGATGCTTTAATTAGCAGCCGGCGAAGTGCCTGAAGCCGTGTGGCTATGTGTGCGTTTGATGGATTTAATTACTTGAGTGTAAGATGAAACACAGAGAAATCAACAAAGTGGCATCTTCATAAAGGTTAACAACCGGCAGCCCTCCTCTCTCCGCCTCTCCCCTCTCTTTCCTTTCATCCTTTCTTCCCGAGTCGGTCACAGAAGGGAAGAGAAATGAAAGCGGGGCCCGGAATGAGAATTAGGGAGCAAAGACGGACACAAAGACGGAGTAACTCTCTTTAATCAAACCAGTAGCTCAAAGTGCCATCAGCTTTATTAACTCCACAAACACACACACACACACGAACTTGCGCAAGCCTGTCTGTTGTTCGAAAGCACACCGATGGAATTGTGCCCCGCAGAAAAAGAGGGAGACCTTCCCTTTCATGCCCGGGTCTCACTGTACAGATTACAGGTAGAAACGCAGAGATTACTGCGAAAGTGAAATTGAGTGTCTAGTTTCTGATGTGTCGCCTTCGGCCCGAATTACTCCCCCCCCCCTCTTTTCCCATTCTCTTGTCTTTCTGTACCTCACTGCTGGGGTTGTTATAATATTATTTGGGTGGGGGGGGGGGACAGAAAGATTGATGAGAAAGTTATGAGACAGGATGATGAGCAGCACGTTCCAGACTGCCTGAGCCTGTGGGCCATAGATGAGATGTGGCACAGAGGTGACAGGAATTCGGGATGTTCTCTCTGATTGTGGTCTCTGGGAGCCGCGAGTCATTAGACACTTTTACATTGATTTACGTCACATCTTGTTCTTCCTCACAGCTGGTGGCTGCGTTCTCTCCCAAGTGATTTGGTTTCTGTTATGAAGATAAAGGTGCAAATGTAGACATTTTTTTCCGATTTTTTTTTTTCAGAACGCTCCAGTATTACTTACCCCAAGTGTGGCAGCTGCAACTTTTGTAAATAGGATTACAGTCACAGGAAAACATATCTTTCAGGCTAGATTCCAACTTGGAGAAATTCTGTTAAAGTATCTGATTTCATTTAATCATTTCCCTGGTCTGGTATGAGGGGGAAAAAGTTGCACTCCTGACTTTGTTTCCTATAACTTACTATCTTGTGCACTTACATCTTTCTTTCGTCCATACCTGTCTTATGTCCATTCATTTTATTCCTACCTTACTCGATTTCCTTTCTTTCCTTCCTTAATCACATCCTTCTTTCCTACCTTCTTCTTGTCCATTTTCCTTGGTTCCTTGCTTTCTTCCCTTCCTTTGTCCTTAAGTCTTTCATTAGTTCTTCGCATTTCTAATCCCTTGTGTTCTTTCCTTCTTCCAAATGCAAGGCTCAAACCCACTGAATCTATTTTATTTGTGGCTTAACAACATTCATCAATAAGCTCTCTGCAAAGTAAAGGTGCTTCAGTCATCATTAATGCCAAAACCAAAGTCTAAAAGAAATGTTTACTTGTGCTGTCAGGCATCCAGATAAGCAAATGGGACAAAAACAACGTAGCAAGGTCACAGACTCCTCCTGATTTTAGATAACAGGCTGGTACTGGAGTGCATGAAAAGACAGGTTACTTCTGCTGCGTTTGTGCTGTTCGGCATCTCGCTTCGCTAAATCGAGTCAGACCAATCAGACTTGAGCCACATTCAGCAGTCAGTCGTCCAAACGGGAAGGTCTTTAAATCATCATTTGTGCCAGAACATTTCTTGTCCTTGGCAGATAAAAAATTGAAATTGTAAATCTCTACTTAGACTGTTGGATGCTGTTTGATGCATACCCTTTCGAGATAATCCTGGATGTCACCAATGGCATATAAACCCAGTTCCTTATCCTGAAACCATCTCCACCATATCTTACAGGTTGTGGACCAGGGTAGTAATGGGCAAGAAATCTCCCAGTGTTAAAACATCTTAAGATCTGTTCTCAGTCAAGTCTGTGTTGCAAAGTCCTATCCAGTTGCTGCATGTCTTACACAATTCATTTAAATGTAATCTTGATAACTTGTAGACTATGTTCAATTATAAGGAATAAAGTAGTTCCTAATTTACTGTTTTTTTAACTGTCTGCTAATAAATACTGCTTGTTGGGCCTTTGACAACATTTTAAAATAAAAGTATTGAAGTCCCCAACGATTTTACGCTGTTTGTCAGTTTTATTCTTACTGCTCACTCAAAATATTGCTCTATAGATGAACAGATACAATATGAACAGTCTGCAGGTACTGTGACAATATCGCAACAGGCTAATTGTTAGCTGCTAACAATGTCGAAGTTAGCATCTTCTTGGGAGCTTCCAACCTAACCGAGGCTAATCCCTGCAAATCCAATGCAAACTCTATCTTATCTGTGCTAGTGGGCAGTGAAGGGAAAAGGCAATCCAATGGGTGACCAATCTAAACATGCTAGTCACCAACTTCTTCAAAGCTAATGCAAGTAAGTAGCCACCGTCTCATTAGGCAATCGCTAAGTTACAGATCCCAGCCTGTCATTAATCAAAAGAATAGCTAGCTTCAGAGTGGATAGTCTTAATTATAGCGCTGAAAATACGCTGTAGTTACAGGGATGTCTGGCCTTCTGCAACCTCACCATGGTTGGATGGATGGATGGAATGATTGACGGATGAATGGCTTGAATGACGGATGAATGGATTGATTGATGGATGGATTGATTGACAGATGGATGGATTGATTGATGGATTGACAGATGGATGGATGGATTAATTGATGGATGGCTAGAACTGATTGATCTAAGGAACTTAATGCTATCAGCAAAGATTCATTGTTCTCTGCTGTGAAGAACAACTGAAGTTTTGTTCTTCGGCTCAAATCTCCTTACCCCGTCCCTAAGGTCTCTTGAATCAATGCTGGACATCAGTGACAGAGCGCGTATGTGGTTTGTTCTCTGTTTCAATCTAGATTCCAATTTATATTTCTGGGCTCATTGTCTTCTATAATAGCAAGTAACATTTTTACTTTGAGTGAAAATCAATTTTAAAGCTCACTTGACAGCCAGTACTACCTGGTAGGTGACTTTGTGTTGGGTATTTAAGTTCAATTGCTCCTCTGTACATGTTTTTATACAGTCTCATCATTTGATCTATGACACTTTACAAGGCAATTGGCTTCAAATAAAGATACAACTGGTGTGTGTGTGTGTGTGTGTGTGTGTGTGTGTGTGTGTGTGTGTGTGTGTGTGTGTGTGTGTGTGCATGACTTGGCCTTGGAGATTGAGCTTGTGGATTTTACAGCTCTTTTATAGTCCATTACTAGCTCCTTACTGCAGCGTAATGGCCTCATTCTGTTCTTTTTATTCTGTATCTCTTTACAGAGTTAAGCAACTAAATAACGACAGTAGATGGAGCAGCAGCTCTAGCAGCGCCGCTTAGACACAGACAGACAGTTTGAGGTAGGAGAAACAGTCGACACAGTTCGGGTTTCTCAACAGCATTCAAGTTTACAAGTCCAAAGCTTTAGTACATCGTCCTGAAGGATTGTTTTGAACCTTTTCACGTTTTGTCCTATATATTGACTGTTGTGTTTACAAGCTCATAAAGGCCAAATATGAGCATTGACATGTTTCTATCACTCGCTGTTACTCCTTCAGACCAGAGGTGTCGCTGTGGGACAGTGTAAGACGCATAAATAAAATGATCAGACTGTTTCTACTCTGTCAACTTCAAGAAACTTACAAGCACACTCTTCTAAACTGCATGTAAAATCCACCTGCAAATTTATATTCCACTGTTTTCTCCAACAAGCAGGCCTGGCAATGCGCAGGCTACAGAACTAAATTTAGATGAACTCTTTCTCAGCCAGAATCTGTCCAGAGGGGAAACGCACTGGAGAGATCGCGCGCTTCGAGAAAAGCTAAAGGGCTCTTTTCTTTCTTCTACTGAAAAAAATAATACAGTTCATCTCTTCTTGTTTTGATCTGATAAATGTACATATTTGTGTGTCTGCATAATCTGAGCCATTTCTTCTACAGTCTGTGCTTTTTCTCCTAATATCAATCACTCTGGAGGGGAATCACTCCACCGACTTTTAACAATTTGCAGCTACGTGCTAAAACCATCCATGGTTTAGAATGGAATATTATTTGTAAGTATTCTTGTAAACTGTGCCTCAGACTCAGACATTTGAACCCTGGTACATTTTATCACACAGCTGTCATGAATTGCGTTTGTAGCAGACCCAGAACTCAGACAGAATGTCAGGCGATTCGAACATTTCAATGAAAACAAGTGAAAACTCAGAACGTTCCTAGAGAAACTTGGATAACCCTGGCTGGAAACAAGGTGGTGAAAACGACTGCAACAGAAAAACAACAGGCAACAGGTCGGACACGTAACTGTACGCCAACACCGGCATCTGACAATGGAGTTGTGAGAAGCAGGAAACAAGGACGACTGGGGAAACTAATGGGAGGGAAAAGCAGGACAAAATAATTCAACCACGGCAAACAAAATGTCAGAAACAACCTTCCAAATAAAACTCATGTCTGAAGTGTTCATTATTTCAGTGACCCAACTCTGAAATAATGAACACTGGCCGGCCAGTCTGGAGCTCAGCCAAAGTAAATGGTTATGATAATAATGTTTGGGATCCATCTCAGACGACCCATCTGTCGACTGTTGTGTGATACGGTTACAGCTTTACTGATGAGCATTCTTGTCGAAGGTGAATAAAAGAAAAGAAAAAAAAAAAGGCCTGATGACCAGAACTGAACCTGTCAGATGTGCCAGAGGGTGACAGAAAAAGCTACTTTTCAGTTTATAATTTAAGCATTTGCTTTTCCACAAGCAGAAATGCTCATCCATTCTTCTCTCCAGCAATAAGTCCATCCAGCCAGGCCTCCTCCTTAAACTGCATGTCCAAAACGCCGTCTTCAAAAGAGTGTTCCTTGTCCTTGAGATGCAGATTACAAAAACACAAAATCTTACCAAGTAACTTTGGACTAGGAAAAAAAAAGGATTCTTAAAGAAAGAAATAAAATTGCAGAGCGTCCTGTCTTATGGGAATGCTTTTCCCTCTGTGATTAATAAAGTAGTTTTAAATTGATTGTTGAGTGTCAAGTAGACTGTGCGCTAGACTCAACATAGCTGTACCAGAGCTCACCATAACCTGGTCAGTTTCTCACATTGCTGGCTTTGAGCGAAGGTGCATCAATCCGACATGGCAACGCTGCTGCTGATTTTTCAGAGCAATGTTGCTACAATGTTGCTATTTAAAGTTGCCCTTCCAGATGAATAAATCACGCCTGTAGGAACCCTCCACTTGGACTAAAGCCCAGCCCGGCATGATCTACTCACTGAACTGACCTTCTCTACAGCCGCCTTCAATGAGGGCATAAATTGATATCCGTATATCATGAGTATTTAGCCACTTGCAGCGTTTTGATAAGATGGAGAACAGCCTCCTTTGCAAACCATGAATGAATTTAAAATCCACCAATTTAAAAAAATAAAAATAATATCCATTACCTGCTTTCAGTCTCTGTTGGCCAAACAGAAATAATCTGTTTATGAAAAGTGAGTAAACTATAAAGATGTTGTTTATATGTTTGAATAGAATACGGACCAGTTCATTTTGTATCAAACCCCCCCCCCACATGATTTTATTAAACTTTTCCATGTTGCAACTCAGTATTGTGTTGAAGACCACCAAATCCAACATCAAGTCAAGACCAAGAAGAGTGCCCCATGCTAATATGAGGTAATGTTAGCTTGTGCTCCAAGCTAGGTAGCAAACAGCTGAAAAGAAAAGGAAACTAGTTCCCTAAAACATACAGTGTTTACTGTACAAGGTAGCCAACTTAACATGTGTGGCTAATATTGACTGAATTTTCTTGTCTGGGAGCCAAATAAAGAAATTTGGTTCAGAGGCAGATTACTAACGTTAGCTAGCTAGTTTTGCTAACATCACTTGTACATAGCTTACCTTTCTCTGTGCTTCCTTTCTAAGTGGCGATATAAGTTTGAATTAGTGCCCATTGTCTTTGAAGTGACTTCGGACTTGAAAAGTTGTTTTACAAATATATTCTCCATGATTTATGGAGCTGAATTGTATTGCTGAAGATTTTGTAGACATTTTAATTCGCTCTCAGTCTCACTGCGCGCTTTCTTGGAGCGTGAGTGAGAAGGGGTGAGGACGGGTGACAGCGCCAACAAAAATACATAATTAGCAATGAGCCACGTTATGGCTTGGCATTTTGAGTCTGAGTGATTGCCTTGTGTTACTTAATTTAAAGTAAATGTTGAAGAAGCTTACATAAAAACGACACCATCATATGGGCTTTCTCAAAGCCATACCTATCTTACTGGATAAAAATGTTTGAATTCAAAGAAAGCTACAAACTCTCTCTCCCTAAAACAGAATTGATTTAATGTGAGATGGTAAAAAAAGAAAGTTGTTTGTGTTTCAATTCAGCGTATATTAATTTCTGGTTTCAGCCGATCCTAGCATAATAAAGAACCATCTCCCCTTATTTCACCAACCGGTTTCAAGGAACTGTAATTTCTCTGCACTTCGCCGATCTCATTTACGGGAACATGCAATAATCCACAAAAGCAATTTCCTGGCTGTTCAACAGCGTGCGGCCTCGGGTTCTGTCCGTGTTGTGTCGTAACGAAGCGTCTGATCATCAACACTCTAACAAACCGAGAAAAACATTTTATTTTTATTTTTTTTTGCTATTCGCTCCGGCCTGAGCTGTTGTGCAATCCGTCAGCACGTGTCGCAAACGGCGTGCGTCGTGTGCTCAGCCGGCGTGGGCCGGGGTTCCTGGCGGTAATGGCGGTAATGGCGAGGGTGTGAGCCTCAGAAGTGATTAGGGAGGGTTTTCAGCTCTCAGACGTGTCACGAAGGAGGAAAATCAAACGAGGCTCTTTAACGCTCACACACTCGGAGCGGCCCAGCACAGTTTGAGCCCTGCCTGATGTCATCAGAGTAGGTTGCTAATTAAGAAGAAAGTCTGTCTCATTCATACACACACACACATACACCCCCCACCCCCCCACGCACACACACACACACACACACACACACACACACACACACACACACACACCCCCACACACACACACACACACACACACACACACACACACACACACTCTGACAGCTTGGAGCTTGTCTTGCTTTTCCCAGAGTCTCATAATGGACTTGGTTGTTTTGTTTGAATGTGTGTGTGTGTGTGTGTGTGTGTGTAGTAGTGTGTGTTTTCTGCTCTTTAGTCACAGAGGCTTGAAGGGTGATTTGTTTCTCTTTATTGTGAGCATTAGGGTGCTTCATAAATTTGAATGTACTGGAATCACTGCAGTGCAAAAATTACTGTACGAGTAATGGCTCCGTTCTGACAGATGTAGCTCCTTCCATGTTTTCATCCTCCTCCAGCTTCTTAACAACTACAGAATTCAGTTTATTTCATTAGGATTTTATGTGATAACCCAAAATATGACAGAAAACCTGACTGAAGAACTGATAAGTTTGGTGTACTTCTGATTTCAGAGCTACATTTCACTGCAGTTGGAATCTTTAAAAGACGGGCTACGTCTCCACCAGCTTTGCTCCAGACTATTTGACTATTTGTAGCAAAGTTGGTTAAAGCTCAATCATATAACAAATTTGAAGACATGCCACAGATTCTTACCGGTTTTCAGTTCTTGACTTTGACTAGGTCATTGCACGTAGATAAAAGTTCGGCCCGAGCTGCTTCCTTCTTCCTCGTGTGTCGGTGTGTCCTCTACAAGGATGTTGGGAAGCTTTAAATGGGACGTCTTATGGCTTTCTCTCAACAAACCTGTCATATTCTAGCTAATGTAAGAAGATAAATTAAACATTGCTCTGTGAGATGCTCAAAGCTTGGAAAATTTCTGAAAACGACGCTCCCACACAGCCTCCCTACACGTTTAACACTGTAGCTTGTACAGTTTGATCACCACATAAATCAGGATGCTACAGATAAAAAAATAAATAAAAAAAAAACGTTGAAAAATTCGATACAAGCGCCTGAACTCTCACACATCATCTATACCTCATCACTACAACAGAAACAATACACCTGCTCTGTAATATCAGAGCAATGACCCAATTAGAGCAGCGCTTAATCTTGCACCGCACTATACTGAGACTCTTTACTCACCTGCAGGGACGCGGGATGAGTGGAAGTAAAAGTGAAACTTTGGGCAGCCCTTATTTTGATTAATTTGTCTAAACTTATATGACCACGTGAGGGCACTCATCTAACAGTTTTATTTAATTCCCAGTTGATTCAGCTGAGATTTCCAATGATTTTTACCTTTCATACTTTAAAAATGAGCAAGAGAGGTTGTGGGAAAAGTAATGTAACCAGTCACGACGCATCAGGATACTGTGAACTCCCCGTTAGTCTAGTTTATCCACGTTTAGACTCGTGTAACAGGGTACTTTTTAAAATGCCAGCAAATGTGGCAAGTGTGAAAGCAGCTCAAAGTACGACTAGGCGACTTCTGGAAAGTAACTAATTACTCTAGATTTTATGTAGGAACATCAGAATACACGGAGCTTAATAAAAATTATTGCAACATTTTTCAGATTTGTAAAAAGTTGTGGAAGCCATGATGTTTTGTTTTACATTTTGCCTTAGTATGGTATTTTACATGTCCTTATGTTAATCTACCATGTAGCATCCCAACAAAATACATTGTTTTTGTTTGTATGTGACAAAATGTAAGAAAAAAAATTTGAAAAGAGTTTTGAATAGTTTTGGAAGTCACTATAACTCCGATTACAGCGGCCATTTTGGCGGCCATTTTAGACTGATCCTCACTCTGGTTTTTTTAAGTTGTGTTCAAATTTCACAGGAAATATTACTCTCCTCTTAACTTTAACAGCTGTAACTTTCATTTTTTTTGTTTCAAAAATGTTTTCAGTTCTTTATTCTAAACTGATCCAAGATGAAATATTGGGCAAGATAATTAATGAGTAAAAAGTTGGTGTATGTGGTGAACAAGATCTCTGTTGCTGTCCTCTTTTTTTCATTTTTATATTTTACAGCTGATTATCATCTTCATAGCTGACATAATAAACGGTGGTACAGCTGTTCAGAAGCTCCACTAAGCAAATCCCGAGTGGAGGACGAGGGAGGAGACTAATCTTTCAAACGATCTGAAGTGACAGATAGATGAGAGAGCCTGTTTATGTGTGTAATTGTGTAAATGAGAGTGAATTAGAGCTACAAGGAGTAAACAAGCCTCATCCATATTAATAAACTGCAGGCTTCTCGCCTCCACTTCAGGGACCGATAACGTCCCTCACACTAATAGATCGCACATCCTTCATCACCTGGTGGCTTGTTTTTATACCCGACTCGGAAAAAAAAATAATAATAAAAACTGAGCTGTGATATTTCAGCTTTATGACATTTGCTTGGCATTTTCACTTGAGTCCCCCTGTTTCCTCTGTTTGTTCCCAATAAGGTTTTGCTTAAGTTCATAAGTTGTCTTGGGTAACTCCAGCCCTGAATGGATAAGAGGAGCTGCTGTTCATCAGGATGTGTCAACGTCTTTATTAATGCGATGGTTTTGGCACTTTGCTTTATTAGAGGATTCAGGTGAAGTAAAGGCCAAAGTAGGAAAACAATGATGCTAACAAAGAAAAGCCACCACTCAGGTTATTGAACCACAACCAGAATACATGGAGTTAAATATTTAATTATAATAAGGGATGCAAATGATTGAATGACAGAAATATTGCAGTAGGACAGCTGAACTTCAGTTTTCGTTATCATTTATGTCTGCTATCCTGATCATGAACCTAACCCATTTCTTACCTCTTGACCGTCGCCTCTACTTTCAACCCCCGCTTCATATCTCTAGATTTCAATCACTACCTCATTGATATTGGAACCCTGCTGGCTGTTCTGTTGTCCCCCTGAACTGTTTACCCGATTAAAGGATTATTTGCTTTCCCCTGGTGAAATCAGACCATTTTGTTACTAATGTAAACAAGCTTGTCTAACCACCAGAGTTCCTACTCACCAAGGCTTTGCCACTATTTTTATACCACTGTATAGAGTTTTGTTCTTTGTACGGTGCCGTGGGTAAAACAGTCCCCAGTAAATGAACACTTTCCCCTACCTGTATCTCTAATTCAAGTATTCTTGAGAAGAAAGGTCAGAGTCTCCAAAGAGGAAAGCCTTGGAAACCACCTTTGTCGGATAATCATTTACTTTCTGTTTCTGCAACCTTCTTCTACGTGTGCTGCCAAAACCTCACTCCCCTGTCTCTCTTACAGAGTTTGAACTGACAGCTGTGAAACGGAGACAATATTTCCTAAAAGTTTAACCTTCTAGTCTGACAGAAATGAGCTTCCTCCAGAGCAGTGGTCTCAAACTGAACGACGGTCCTGCAACTTTTAGTTGTGTCCCTTAACCTACATACTCAAATGTAGTGGTGAAACTGCCTCGCTAGCATGCAGTCAAGCTCTACTGATGAGCTAATATTGAATACAGTGAGTTGCAGGACACCGGTCCTTGATGACCACTGCTCCAGAAGGTGGCTGGACCTTAGGAATAGAATGACTCAAAACAGAGATGCGGCTTCTCTGCAGTTGAGGTGGTTCAGACATTAGGATTCCTCATATCCTCTTCGCCTTTGGAGGCATTTCAGGCAAGTCCAAAGGGTGGAGACCCCAGGGACGACTTAAAACTCGCTGGAGGGACTTTATATCCAATTGGACCTGGGAACAACTTTTGATCCCGCAAAATGAGCTGGAGGATGTCAGTGGAAAACGGGACGCCAGGAGGTCCGTACTGGATCTGTTTCCCCAATGCCCAAATCTTGTCTAAGCAGAATACAATGGATGGAAGACTAGAAAAATGGTAGTGAGGCGTCAGGTGGCGTAGTGGGTGTGCAGAGGCTGTGGTTCTCGTTGTGGTGGTCCCAGGTTCGATTCCCAGTCACGATACCTTTGCCGCATATCTGCCCTGTTCCTGTCAGAAAATTGGATTAAGGTCATTAGTGCCGATCAAAAACAGTTTATAAAAAAGAAAAAAAAACATGGTAGTTTAACACAGCTGTGACCGAGTAGGTGACGTCTCCTCCTGTCTCTTCTGTCACTGACTACTTCTTTGACAGTGGTCACTGGTCTTGTGCCAATGACAGTGATGCCAACTTAAAATGTTTATCAATCCCAGATTGGCAAAAACTTCCTGCAACACAGACTGAATAATTAACCAACTCAAAGCCGTGCCTTTTCCCACATTCTGTCAGAATATCCTGCTTGGGGTTTGATCAACGTGTCCTTAGTGTTGCTAGAAAGGAAATTCAGTTTCAGTGAGTTATTAGCACCGTCACCAGCTGTGACAGATGGAAAGTAAGCAGAAAGTCACAGAGATGCTGACTCACTAACACTATCCCGAGTGCTAATATAGCATCATTTTACAAGCGACACCAGGCTGATCAGGTGCTGCTTCTCTTTTGTTTTCATCAAACAGATTCTGACTATTTCACATGTTTTTTGACCTTTGAGCTCATTTCCGCCTTATTATCTTCTGTCTTCACTCATTACCTCATTAAAATGAGGCATGCCGCAAAATCCGTTGGTATAATATTGTGCAAGCATGCTGTGCAACAGTAACAACAGGTCATTACTGGTGGCTGAGCTCCATGCTAAGAAACAAAGCCAGAAACGCAAGACACAATGAAGCAAAATCAACAAATCAACTTGCAGTATGAGGAGCGCTCAGGCTTTTACGCACTAAAACTGCAGCTTCTATTAGAGCCAACAATAAAATATAAAAGGTCAATCGCATATTGTTTGAACTTGTTTCCGTATTTTCGCCGAACGCGGTTTGTGAGGGATTCACACAGACCGGCCTGAGAGACACTGAATAGTTTCAAGAATATTCTTCATTTATTAGAAAAAAGCCAAAAAAATGATGAATTGGGAACAAAACAGAGGTCAACATAACAGACTGCAACTCAGGTAGTGACACAAAGAGCTCAAGCACAAACAAGACATGAGGGGAACTTAAACATAGTGGCTGATCAGACCACTGCTGACACACAAAGGCTAATTAGAAAACAAATGCCGATCAAAACAATGATAAGTAATTTTTAAATTAAACAAATACTATTAGAACCAAACTAACTGCCAAAAAGAAGAAAACTAAAGAAATAGTCAAATTAAATAAAAGAAATAACCACATTTCCCCCCCGGCAAACAAATGGTATAACCCGCTGAGGAAGTTTGTCTTGTCTTGACTATTATTTATTAGTCAAAATACAACAAACTAACAAATAAAGTTAACTAAATGTGTTCACTGCAAATAGTTAGCTAGTGAAACAGCTAAAATAATATAAATCAAAAATGAAAATCTAAACTATCCACCGATTAATATGTAAGCTAATTTTAAGAATGAACAGACAGCAGTTACCATTCAACAACAGGGGCAGCCGTCACATGGTCACATAAAAAAAAAATAATAATAGTAAAATAAAAAGCTCATGAAACCATCCGCTCCCTGACAGCGAGACCGAACACTGAAGGGCATTGAGATGTGGAGTAACGATGTTTACAAAGGAGCTCGGATCTTAAAGGTGTAATTTGTCTGCTACCAGGCTGCAGATAGGTGCTGATGCTGGGTGTGAGAACACACTGACAGGAGATGAACACACCGCGACAGAAAGACGGAGCGGACGGCCGCCGCTCTCCCTGCAGCGTCAGGTGAAAGGCTCGCTGTCTGGCATCCTGACGCTTCATGCTTTATTTCAGACTGTAAGGGAACCATTTGACTGTAATAAATGGCATTAATTCCTCTTAATTTCCCCTGTTTTAATCCGTTCTGCCCTGCTTTTATTGTTTTATTGTTTTCAGTTACAAATTCACTGCTAAAACACTAAATCTTACCAGCTATTTTTAAATATACACTTGAAATAAGACAAAACTAATTTATAAGTAACTTTTCAGAAAGATATATTTTAAGTCAATAATTTTTTTTATATTGATGAAAAATCACTAGTTCAATTGGCAGATTATTTGACTTATACCATTTCCCTATTTTAGAACAGTACTAGACCAATAATACTCTCTAAGATTGATAGTCTTTACAGTGTTTGTCTTTTATATATATATATATATATATATATATATATATATATATATATATATATATATATATATATATATGGAGCACCTAATTTTGTTAAAAACAAGTAAAAAAGTTGCATATATTTATATTGACTCTTTCCAAACCCATAATTTGTTCCAGTCATGGTTGTTTTAACTGATATTTTTTCTTATCGCACAATTAATTCAATTAGAGAAATTGATTGTAAAATGTTTGTTTTTTTGTTTTAAACGGGCATTTTGTGTGGAAAGTCAGTGGGTTGTTTGGGTTTCTTTTTGTATTGAACCGCAAAACAAAAGTGTCATGTCTGCAAGAATTAATTGCATAAAAACAACACAAGATCTACATAAATCAGGCGTTACATTCGCTGACTTGTGAAGTGAGCCACGCTGATTATTGTCATTCATCAAGGCTCCTGGTAGTGGGTGGAATATATGAGGCATCAAGCAAACATTTTGTTATCAAAGTTAAGTCTTGGAAGAAGAAAAAATGTAAGCGTTTGACAAATTTCAAGGGTCAAAGAATCTCTACAGCTGTTCCCAATCTGCAGTGGTCCAAGAAAGCTGAACCAGCTGAGGCTCATGGGTAGTTTCTGTCTTCACTGAGATTCAAAAAGAGTAAAAACATTTGTTTGGAGAAAAAAAAATGGCCAAAAATAATCAATAACTGAGTCAGACAGCAGGATAATGGACCCTGCTATCAAGCAGATAACAGTTCAGGAAATCAAATCCTCATAATAAAGCTTAAGCTAGCACGTCCTGCTTGTTTGTTCAGCTAGTTGGACAAACAAGCCAACCAACATGACCAACCAACACCAAGTTTCTAAGTCTGAAGTGATTTCTTTAATGGTAAAAACTCATTTGGAAATTTTTTTCCCCCAATGATCTTCAAGTGATATTTATTTTTTGGGCTTTTGTGACTTCAGTGGCTGTGTTGTGGACGTCTGTCCGGTCATCAGTCCTCATATGACTGCATCCAACTGACCCAGACTAAGAAAGTATGTAGAGGGTTAGGAAACCTTTGAGTTAATTAGCTGATTAGGGTGTAATTACATAAGTTTCCAATATTTCCCTTCTGTCACGGTAAATGAGCAGACTATTCTGAAGCCTGACATTTCTGCTTAAAATAGTCTTTTATGTAGATATAACACAGTAAAACTTAAACAGCAAAATGTAAGTTGGGGTTTTTATTATTTGAAAGCAACAGTAATGAAAACTACAATAAATAAAGGGTTGATATATTTCACTCTGTGCGTGATGAATCTACATAATTTAAGAGTTTCACTTTCTGAAATAACAAATATTGATATTTTTCACCATACTCTTAATATTCTGAGACGTAGATGAAATAAAGGGAAGTTAGAGTTCATCCAATCGGCTGAAAATGAAAGCCTATTCAGCTCTTTGTAACTTTACACACACTAGTTACAGTAACAGTTGTGATTCGATATTTTAACATTTTGTGAATTAGGATTTAATTGTCAGCCTCATACATAATACATCTGTTTCTGATTAACGTGGTTACTGTCACCATAGTAACCGAATGTACAACAGTTTTTTTTTCTTTTAGTAGCATAATACTGTGATATTATTGCATTTTTGCTCAACATAATCATGCTGTCTTTGTTTATTTAGCGCAGTGACATGGATGGCTGTGGGAATCTGACACCAGGCTGAGTCTAGAGATATATTTCACTTGATGTGCTGTCCAGTCTTGTATAAACTGCACATACACATCATGGCTCCTTGTGTCATTTTTAGCAGCATGTCTGAATATAGCCTTGAAACAAAAGTGACTATGATATTTATGACTGAATATTTAATAGATCAAAATGTGGCAGATTTTCTTTTTGAGAAAGATTTTCTCGCCTAAACGTCAACAGTAGCTGTGCTTCCTGGACAAATGTGCACAAAACCTTTTTAATATTTTAGTTATGTTGAAAAAAAAAAACAAAGTCACAATTCTAATGTTTCCATTAAATAAGAAATGAAATTAAAATAATGCATGAATAAGTTTGAAGTCTTTAAAAGTCATGGCAGTAACAGATGCAAACAGAATAGATATGTTCATAATTCAGCCATGGTGCTAGAGCTCATCATCTCTCAGCCAATCAGAGGAGACGTCTTATTCAGGCGTTGGAGTGAAAAGCCCCGCCTATTTCTGAACAACTACTGAGGTGTTTTGAGGAAATTGTTGTCGGTGATTTTCCTGAAGAGCTACGGATTCAACATGTTGGAATGACTCACAACTTTTTATGAACAAAAAAACAAAACAAAAACAAATGTCATCCTCCCACCACTTCCTGTCGTCATCTTCTGCATTTTCGCCAGTAGTAACATCCTGCTGTTGATCACATGACTTGTGTGACGAGGAAAGAATGTGACGTGAAAATCACATCATCCTAGAGCAAAACCTTTTCTTTTCTTTTTTTTTTTAATCAAAAAACGTGTTTTTGTTTTTTTGAAATTGCTGTGTTTCCATTAAGCAAATCTGTTTCCATTTAAATTTGTACAATTTTAGCATTAATGGAATCTCAGCCTGAGGTCTACTGGATGGACAACAGCCTCACATTTACCCCCAACCAAACTTCTCACGCCTGAAGGCACCTTTAACACAGAGAGTGATGTGTACTTTCACACACGATGCATGCTGGCATTCACATGCACACCCACCCACCCACGCACACACATGTTCATCCACATGTGAAACCCCACCTCATCATGGAGACAAAGCCATTCTTCTTTGGCTCCAAAGTGACATCAGTCTGAGTCATGGATGGATCCTGGTGTGTTTCAGGGCGTACACGGACCCACACGCACACACACACCGGGTCGAGGGCAGCAATCAGGCCCATTAGGACAGCCGTGTGTTTCCAGAGTGACTGACTTCCACAGAGTGACAGGAGGAGGAGGAGGAGTGTGGTCTTGAGATTTCTGAGTTAGAAAGTTACTCTGTTTGGTGCAAAAGGAAGACGAAAAGTCTGGAACGGAAGAACTGTACGAGAACAGCTGCATGCTTTTGCTTTTCAGTGCAATCAGAATGAGGAGGGGTGAAAGTGGTGAAACAGGAATCTGTGTGTTTGAAGGAACAATGAGGGACAAAATGAAACAAATATCCAGATGATTATTGATCCATCATCTCTCAGCGTAGAACCCGCTGTCCTGCTGGTCGTCTCAAACCAACATCACGGATCAGGACGATCGCTCGCCCACGGATGAAGCCGACTCGTAACGTCGGCGTCCTGATCATAGCTGATCCGAGGGCCGTAAGGCGGAGCACAGACTTACTTCAACGGGAAGCTAGAAGCATGAGGAAACGGATACAAACGGGAATCTGTGTCTGGAACATCGTGGTCCGACGATCAATGCGAGCACAGATGTAATCCAGCAGTTATTAAAGACTTTCTCGATTTCTCCACCTTGATTATTACCAGGGTCAATTTCCAGACACGTAATCTGTAAAATTGATGAAGTGGATATTTCTGTTAAATGTGGAAGTTAGTTTTGCTTTCCTCTAAGTTTGCTCACGCAGCAACAGAACAGCCAGGCGGAGTCCTGCGCTTATGGAAATTTTTGTTCCTCTTATAATTGCAGCTAAAAGAAGAAGTGACTCAACCATAACTGATAATCTGTGATGAGAATATTCCCTTCTTATTTAGTATTTTTCAGTTCTTGTCCTTGGGAATCATGATCCTACATGTCAGTGAACCACTGAACTCTGGTACGGAGGAATATAAAACATGTTTTAGGTATTATAATAAAAACTTTTCTGTTGGAGATTCCCCGTGAACATGCAGATGTTTTGATAATATAGCTGAACATCAACAATGAGATCAGTTACTGTGTTTTGTCGAGAAATGTTTATCTCCATGGTAAATATATATCAACTGCATTAACCATTCTTCAAAAAGCAGCTTTAATGCACTTTTATTAAGACAAATGAGCAATTAGAGCTTAGGTGTTGTTTCCTGTATTTGATTGAGTTTTAATATGTTTAATGTGCATATTATATCTATCGATTTTTAAAAATTATTTACGTTATTTCAGTCATGTTCACAATAGTACTTTTTTATTGTCGTCTGCCATAGATTGTCGTCTGCCAAACGTGAATAAACCTGAGCTAATACTCGATACGTTCATACATATATGCATATGATTTATATACATATACATTACAGAAGGAAATAAGCTTATTGAAATCTTAAATCTAAAATAAACTTACCACTTTGTTTTTCATGTCTATGGTAATGTAGTGTATTGAGAAACAATAAAAAAAAAGATGAATACACCCCTATTTTTCAATCAGAATTGGTCTTGTCTTTTGCCTTCTTTTTTTTTTACTATTATTTTTATTGTTCATAGACGTATTTGTCATGTGCATGTATCTTCTTGCCAGTGGGGGCGCTCTCGTGCCGCTGTGGGTCTAACAGGGAGAACGAGTTTCCTGGCTCTGGGCATGCGCGGCTCAGAATAAACGAGCTTTTTTTTTTTTTTTTTTTTCAAAGAACTTTATTTAAATGAAATTAGTATACATCAAAATAACATAATGAAGTATACAACACAATACAACAGCCAAGCAAAACAGCCAGGTGTGATTAGATAAGAACATGCAAAGACGTACATATTGAAATTGTCCTTAGAGCCTTTTCATTTGTAGAGTCTGCTATTGATTTGATATATAGTTCCATATCTTTAATGAAAAGAGAGAAACAAGGTGTTTTATTAGCAAATTTGCATTTATGAATATAAAATTTAGCAAAGAGTATTAGCAGGTTTGTTATAAAGAAATGTTTAGCATCCTTTCTATGGAATCTATAGAAACAGAATAAAACATTTTCCCAGCATAAGGAAAAATTCTGTAAAATGTGGTCATTAATAAACCTGCTAAAGTCTGACCAGAACCTTTGTGTAAAAGGGCAGAGCCAAAAGAGATGCGTCACAGTTTCTGGATGGCCCTCACAGAAACTGCAATTAGTGTTTATGTCTCTATTAAATTTTACCATATAGTGCTTAGCAGGGTAAATTTTATGGAGAATTTTAAATGACACTTCCTTCACCTTGTTTACAATTAAGTATTTATGGGGGATCATCCAAACTGTTTTCCAGTGAATATCTGGGATATAACGGCTCCAGTAAAATGTTACAACTGGACGAGAAACAATCATTTCTTGGAACAACCTGCGTATTCTCTCATTGCTTTTCCTAAACTCCAGTGAAAAACAGATTTTTCCCAGAGATGATTCGGCTGGATCAGGGATACCAGGTGGAACAGACAGACTATAATTAGTGTTTTTAAACAACTTTAAGGTGCCCAAAGGTATAGCATTGACCACCATCGAGAATTCCTGGATACTAACTGGAAAATTATATATTGAGCAGAATTCATTATAATTGATTAATCGTCCTTCCTTATTAATCAGCTGAGCCACCAGTAGAATCCCATTTTGAACCCAAGTTTCAAGATAGAGTGACCTATTTTTAAACAAAATATCTCTGTTGTTCCAGATGAGGTATTTGTGAGGTGAGAAGTTATGTTTATAAATGAGCGTCCACGCTAAGAGCACCTGCTTATGGAAAGATGAGAGTTTTACAGGAAGTTTCTCAACATTGTAATTACTACTTAAAATGAAGTTGAAGCCACCAAAGCGCGAGAAAATGTGATCTGGTATAAGGTTCCAGATAGAGGTTGGATTCTTAAGGAAGTGTTTAGCCCATTTAATTTTGAATGTGTTATTTAGGGTAGAGAAATCCAGAAAGTTAAGTCCACCTGATTCATAATTATTCACAATAACAGTTTTTTTGATATAGTGTGTACGATTTTTCCATATAAAATTAAGAAGCATACGATCAATATCTTTACAGATTTTGTTGTCTAAATGTGAGGGGAGAGCAGCGTATGTCAGTCGGGATAATCCTTCTGCTTTAGTAATCAACACTCTTCCTTTTAGAGATATAAGTCCCTCTGAAGCCACTGGTTTAGTTTATTTTTGGTTTTCTGTATAATTGGCAGTGGTGGAGAAAGTACTCAAAAAATGTACTTAAGTAAAAGTACAAATACACAGACACAAATGTACTCAAGTAAAAGTAAAACTACCACATTAGCATTTGTACTTAAGTAAAAGTAAAAAAGTACTGGCTTTTAAAAATACTTAAGTATTAAAAGTAAAAGTGCTTGCTGAATGGATTACCTAATCGCTAATATCATTAAGTGTCCCGATCATATTTAATTTTAATACATTAGAAAACAACCTGCTGAATACTATTAATCAATCATTAATCATTTTGTCTAGATTAATGTCAAGTTGTCAAAACAAAGACATTTTCAATAATGTCAACTTTGTATTAAAAGTGTCATGATTTACTGAATGACGCTTTATGACAACAGACTTATTCATGTCCATGACAGATGTTTATGACGGTGTCATGTCAGTCTTATTCACCTGCCTTCAAATAAAGTGTTACCGGCTGGGTTTATGTAGCATTTGATTTTAACAAAATATTTATACCTGTATTTCATAAAAATAATGGTAGACTTTCGGCATTTATTTTGAAGTATGTTGATCCTGTTTACAACTATGATTTTCATGTTCAAAAGCAATTTTTTATGTTCCATCTTATAGTAATAACTTAACAAAACTGTTTATTTGACTTCAAAGACTAGAGTCAAAATTGCTTTACATTTAATTTATACGTTGAAAATTTGTATAGTAAAATGCAACAAATTAGTTGTGATGTACAGAAGATAAACAATAGCAAGCTCAAGAATATGTTTAGCTCTTAATATATAATAGTAAAGGTTAGTTATAAAGACTAGATGACGTCAATTTATGGTCTTAAATTGCAAAATAAAGTCTGCAAATTGATTGCAGAATGGTTTAATTTTTACATCACTTTGCATGAGCTACTTTCAAACTAAGTGTTTTGTGTTCTACAACTACATTTCCTGTGGACTTAGAATTTAATTTTGTTTCAAAATTATGTTAAGAATATATTAAATACATTAACTTTAATATATTTTACACTATAATTAACATATGGTATAGAATACAGACTTCAATGGTTTGGAGGACAAAAGTATTTGGAAATGTCCAAGGTTTTTTAAAAAAAAAGTTTGTGAATGCATCACAAAAGACAGAGTAAAAAGAGAATTTCAGTTTTGGGTTAACTAAATATTGGTAAATTTGACATAAAAACTTTTAAATTATGGAATTTTTTTTGATGGAAATTCTGAAAAAAATAAATAAAAATAAAAAATACAGAAAATGTCCTGGTAATTCTCTGCCATGATATTTTTCAGTGTTTTTTATAGAATTTCCATCAGAAGTTTCCCGTAATTTAACAGTATTTTATTTCAAAGTTTTCCATAAAAAAACAGGGAAATGTCCTGGTAATTTCTGTCAGTACACTTTCTCGTTTTTTATGGAATTTCAGCAGAATTTTTCCATAATTTAAGTTTTTTTCCCCATAATTTAACATAAACTGTTAAATTCACATAATTTAACATAAACTGTTAAATTATGGCCCACCACCACTTCAGGTGACATTTCCCATATTCTCAAACTCAAAGCTTGACATGTATGGGGCAACGTGAGAGCTCATTTACTGACTGACTACACAAACTAAAAGCTGGATCATAGATATTTTTAATAAGCGTATTTGTGAGCCTGCCTCTTTTTATTAAATTGAAATTAATTTTAGATTTTTGTATGACTTTTTCTCAGATTAACTTAGAAAATGAGTTGTTATTATTACAGGTTAGTTTTCTAAACAACAAAAAAGTATCTGTTAGGGAAGCTCAAAAATGAAAAATTGGACTGATATTGATATCCGATAGTAACACTGCTGTTATGCCAGATTTACCAATTCGTTATTTTGTCAGTTTTTTTTATGATTACTCGATTAATAGTAAGAATAATCGATAGATTACGCGATTACTAAAATTTTTGCTTACAATAGCCCTAATTATATAAATAAAATAGCATTTATAGGTGGATCGGAGGGATTAATTCTCTCCTTCACCCCCCTCCTTCTACACCCAGACCTCCTGCCCCTTCTTGCAATTCGCTGTCCGGCCGCCCCCCCCCACCCACCACTCAACGGTACGCTAGACCGGCCCCACCCTCTTTGACCCCTCACATATACCTCTACATTGAGGGGGGACTAGTGTACTTCTCCTGGTACACTAGCCCCCCGAATGTCTCCTTCGCCCCCTCTTTCTACATACAGCCAGACCTCCTCCCCCTTCTTGCAATTCGCAGTCCGTCTGCCCCCCCCAGCACTTAATGGTTCGCTAGACTGGCCCCACCCTTTTTGACCCCCCACATCTACCTCTACATTGAGGGGGGGCTAGAGTACCTCTCATGGTACACTAGCCCCCCCGAATGTCTCTGCTTCGCCCTCCTCTTTCTACATACAGCCAGACCTCCTCCCCCTTCGTGCAATTCGCCGTCCGTCTGCCCCCCCCCCAGCACTTAATGGTTCGCTAGACTGGCCCCACCCTTTTCGACCCCTCACATCTACCTCTACATTGAGGGGGGGCTAGTGTACCTTCATGGTACACTAACCCCCCCAATGTCTCTCCTTCGCCCCCTCCTTCTACAGCCAAACCTCCTCCCCTTCTTGCAATTTGCCGTTCATCCGCCCCCCAGCACTCAACGGTACGCTAGACCGGCCCCACCCTCTTTGACCCCTCACATCTATCGCTACATTGAGGGGGGGCTAGTGTACCTTCATGGTACACTAACCCCCCCAATGTCTCTCCTTTGCCCCCTCCTTCTACAGCCAAACCTCCTCCCCCTTCTTGCAATTTGCTGTCCGTCCGTCTCCCCAGCACTCAACGGTACGCTAGACCGGCCCCACCCTCTTTGACCCCTCACATCTATCTCTACATTGACGGTGGGCTAGTGTTCCTCTCAAAGTACACTAGCCCCCCCTCAATGTCTCTCCTTCGTTCAATCCTTTGCTTCCCCTGCCCCCCACCTCTCTAACGATACGTCAGCCCCCCACCTTCTCTCCTTCTTCGAACCCCTTCTAGCCTCCCAGTGGGCCATCGTTCCCTCGGCCTCCAATTCTGATTCTTCGGGTCAATCTACCCGTCTTGCTCTCACTGTAACAACGGATGACTAAAGGTTTCCGGTATTCTCAGATTGAAAACTTGCAAGCAATCTTTAAGGCCATAATCATCCGCTCTGTTAAGTTGCGAAGTTCTGCTGAGGAACAGTTTTGACACTTCTGACAAGGTGTCACTACGTTGGTGAGATTAGGCATGAGGACTTAGAGGTCTGTCGTGAGTCGGAGACAGGTCCTGACTCAGAGACAGGTCATAACTCTGAGGCAGGTCCCGACTCTGAGGCAGGTCCCGTCTCAGAGGTCGGTCCCGTCTCGGGGACGGGTCTCGACTCAGAGGCAGGTCCCGTCTCAGAGGCAGGTCCTGTCTCAGAGGCCGGTCCCGTCTCAGAGGCCGGTCCCATCTCAGAGGTCGGTCCCGACGCTGAGGCGGGTCCTGACGCTGAGGCCGGTCCTGACGCTGAGGCCGGTCCCGTCTCAGAGGCCGGTCCCGTCTCAGAGGTCGGTCCCGTCTCGGGGACGGGTCCCGACTCAGAGGCAGGTCCCGTCTCAGAGGCAGGTCCCATCTCAGAGGTCGGTCCCGACGCTGAGGCGGGTCCTGACGCTGAGGCGGGTCCTGACTCTGAGGCAGATCCTGACTCGGAGACGGGTCCTGACTCGGGGACGGGTCCCATCTCGGAGACGGGTCCCATCTCAGAGGCAGGTCCCATCTCAGAGGCCGGTCCCATCTCAGAGGCAGGTCCCGTCTCAGAGGTCGGTCCCGTCTCAGAGTTCTGTCCTGACTCGGTGACAGGCCCTGACTCTGAGGCAGGTCCTGACACTGAGGCTGGTCCTGACGCTGAGGCGGGTCCTGACGCTGAGGCGGGTCCTGACGCTGAGGCAGATCCTGACTCGGGGACGGGTCCTGACTCTGAGGCGGGTCCTGACGCTGAGGCGGGTCCTAACGCTGAGGCGGGTCCAGACTCTGAGGCGGATCCAGACTCGGAGACGGGTCCTGACTCGGGGACGGGTCCTGACTCGGAGACGGGTCCTAACTCTGAGTTTGGCCCTGACTCCTCCAAGTCAGTACCAACCTCTGAGTTGACCAAATTTAGAGGCCCAGCTAAGTGTGGACTAAACACATTTGATCCACTCTTGGTGGGCTCTTGCCTCTCTTCTTCGTCTGGATTGTCTCCACAACCCGCAGCCTTTTTGATGAGGCCCCATGCCTTTTGAAGAAAGGTGTCTTTGAGATTGATTTTTCGTGGTCGTGCAAGGGTTCTTTTAAAGCATTCCACAACCTTGTAAATCACTAGTGGGTTGTTGCTTTTGATCATTTTGAAGAGCAGTTCTCTAACTGCGTCTTCATTGCCCCAGAGAAGTTGCAGGATGTCTCGGCAGGCTTTTTTTTCCATTTTGTCATAAAAGACAAAATCTATATCCTTGACTTCTTTCCATATTTTTGGAGCAAGCTTTCTCTGGACCGGTTCGGTGTCCTTCCTTTTGTAATGCCCATAGCTAGATCTGTAACTGGACTTGTAAATCAATCTCCAAAGAATATTTTGAACCATAACTCTCCTTTCTTCTTCTGTTCCATGTCTGAATCCCATCCTGTTTGCGTCCCTCAAAAATTGTTCAGGGTCCATGGTTTCCTGAGTATAATCTTCACTCAGGCAGTTTTCATCTGCGTACAAGTCTTCAGTTGGAAAAAAGTCTTTCGGATCTTTCTTTGGTAGACGCTAACATTTTCTTTGGAGGAACAGGATTCTCCAGGTGCTTTTTGAATTTTTCCACGATGACTTGGTGTCCTTCTGGGTGTTCCAGTAGTGCGATTAAATGCAGTCCACTGGCAAAGTGGAATGCATCTCTCGCAAGACTCTGGAAAATCCTTTCACCAAGCTCTTCTGAAACCTCAGAGAGTACATTCACATTTATATCTCCAGTTTTTCTCAAAGTAAGATCAAATTTTGCTATGTTGTTCCTCAAAGACTTGTCGGACAAGATGCAGAGTTGGTCCATCTGCAGCCTTTTCAATCACTTCCCACAAAAGTTCACTGAGAAAGTTTCTCTTTTTGTAATCTGGGCTTCTTTGACCAGGATGAACTTTGCTGGACAATGTCTTTTCACTTTCGTCCAAAAGAAACCTTAGGTTTCACATCCATTTCTCTCTGTGGGCTTTCGTCGTTCATCTTTATTGTGCTGAGCTAAACGTCCAAATGAATCTCGAGTTGACTGACTTGTTAACTGATTTGTGGTAACTGATCAGAGAATTAACTGATCAGTTGGTGATGTCATGGACTCTATGACATCATAAAGTCATCCTCAGAAGGGCCTCATGACACATACATCATTTGACGTCATGCTGATGACATATTGTCAGCAGCATGGCAACTGTTGCTAAGGGTAAAATAGCACGCAGTGAGCATGCGTTCTGAAAAAAAAATTAATCTGTGGCCACTAAATGCATTATTCCCGCAAGTCTGAACTGGCAGTGATTTGCGCAGCTTAACAGGAGGGGCCAGGGAACCATTGGCCCCTCCACTTACCGCCCACCCATTTTTATTTGTTATTTGGGTTCCATCTCCTAACAGGCATAGAGCAAATGTCAGGGGAACCACAACATGACCTGGGCCGGTCTATGAGTCAAACAAACCTCTTGTGATGCCCACTGGTGTGTGAAAAAAAAGTAAAAAAAGGAGCATTTAAATGTTTATGGGGTTATGATGATCATAATAATAATAACAATAATAATAATAATAATATTTTACTTGTTAACAGGGGTTAAAGATGATGGGTGCAGTAATGGTGTTTCACCGGTATGTGGTGCATGGGAACTCTGAGCTGCCAGTTGCTCTGCAGTTTCTCATAAGCTGAGAGAAATTGGAGTAACAGACTGCGTCTCCCGTGTGCTAATTTACTTGAGGTGAGAATAACCCTCAAGTTTATTTTAACCAGTGGTGGAGAAAGTACTCAAAAAATGTACTTAAGTAAAAGTACAAATACACAGACAAAAATGTACTCAAGTAAGTAAAACTACCACATTAGCATTTGTACTTAAGTAAAAGTAAAAAAGTACTGGCTTTTAAAAATACTTAAGTATTAAAAGTAAAAGTGCTTGCTGAATGGATTACCTAATCGCTAATATCATTAAGTGTCCCGATCGTATTTAATTTTAATACATTAGAAATGTGCCATTTTAATGAACAATGCCACAGTAAAGCATGTTTTTATTATGTTTACAGTATGTGATTACTTACTATGTGATTCTATGCAGGGATGGAAACATCTTGTCTCCTGTCCTAACATAACATGAACTTCACTTTTTTTTTTGCTACTAGTGGCTTTTATTTTTAAAGAAATCCAACAGAAAGTGGATGGAAAGAAGGTGGGTGGGAGAGGACAGGCAACCAAGGAGCCAGTAGCAGAGTTGTAGTCAAGGTCACCGACCCAAGACCAAGTCAAGACCAGCACCCCGCGCTACGTGACACAAAAAAATTAACTTTTACTTATCAAAATTGCTTCTCAAATTGATCTGAAAGATCCACATTCCCATAAAAACTAGTTATTAAATACTTAAGAGCTTAAATAAATGCAATCAGTAAAGATCCGTCCAGAAGAATCGGATCGTTCCTGAATGTACAGCGTTGTCCCATATTTGCAACACCTCAGTCAACACCTCCACACAATATTCAGGGCATGAATGACAACTTTTTTCATCGCAGATGCAACATGTGTGTCTACGTCAGTACAGCTAGCTTTGCTAGCATCACGTCCACAGATCTTACCTTTCTTTAAGCTTTCCTTCCAAGTGACGCTAAAAGTTGGACGAAGTCCCCACCGTCTGTAAAAGCGAAGCGCTGCTGATTTTACATGTAGCCATATCAATTTATGTAGCGCTATTATATTACTGATGATTACTCGCTCAGAGGAAACCACTGCGCATGTCTGGAGCTTCGCGTGCGAGTAAAGGTGGAGGCGATGGGTGACAACAGACACGTAAGTTACGATATTGCTCGGATTTTACGGCGCCACCTTACGTCCCTGAACTTCACATTTTAACGGAAAAAAAGAGCAACGCGACTTGGATGTAATGAGTAACGCGACAGTTTTGTAGAAATGTAGTGAAGTAGAAAGTACAGATACTTACTGTAAAATGTAGTGGAGTAAAAGTAGAAAGTATCCATTATTAAATCTACTTAAGTAAAGTACAGATACACGAAAATTGTACTTAAGTACGGTAACTTCCCACCACTGATAATTGGTATCAAATTAGAGGAGCATCTTAATTTCTGGTCTTTAGAGATTAAAATTCCTAAACAAGTAACTTCTTGTTTAACAGGAATATTGCAAATATCGTTAGTAAAGATAGTTTTGTCTTTTGCCACTATCTAGCCTTGTGTTGATTTCGGTTGCTTGGTTACGAACAGCCGTTGCCGTTGTTCAGCAAGTGTACTGTTAAAAGAAAAGAATCTGAACAGAAAATGTTCAGCAAATACATCTGAGCCTCCGTTCTAATCGCTCTTTAGCCATTTCCCGAATCAGAAGCTACAATCGGAAGCCAACTTCAGCTTCGATCCAGACAGTCAGGAACGCCGCCACAGCTAGAGGACCGAATTGACGTTTCCTTCTGTGCAGGCCCGTTCTATTTAGGCTCCTGCTCAGAGTAGCTATTAATGGTTTTAACCACAGTGCAAAGCAGCATCCGTATCCGTGTAGACCAAACATGAAGGGAAACCTGACCAATTCCTGTTAGCCACTGTAATAGCTTAGCATAATACCGCCACTTCCTGGACATAAAATTATCACGTTAATACAAGATACGTATCACGTTTTAACAAGATAACTATCACGTTTTAACAAGATAACTATCACGTTTATACAAGATACGTAACACGTTTTAACAAGAGAATTATCACGTTATAACATAGCGCTCGAATTTTTTTTTCTCCTGCGTGATAGCAATGCGCTTCCTCTGTGATCCACAGGTAGTATAAACGGCAACTTTTTATGGGCCATTTGAGATGTTCTGTAAATATATAATGATTAGTCAATGTTGTGTTTGTATTTAGTAGTGTTGTAGTATTTTTATTTCTCTTAAAAATGTACTTATTGTGGTGGGCTTGACCTCTTTTATAACCTCTGTAACGGTTATAACTGCCCAACGTTAATGATTAAAAGAACCGTTATAACTGACGGACGTTGGTGTTTACTGTGTGTTAGGTGGAGTGTTTTTTTCAGTTTGGTTATGTTAATTTAGCTTGAGATTTTCTTCATTTTTTTGCTATTATGTTATTTTATTTGTGAATTTTGTTTGATTTTATTTCTTTGTGGAAACTCTGGATGTTGATTGAATTTGAATTGTGTTGCAATTGTATTTTTATTTATCTGTTTATTCGTTTTTCTGTAATCAGAATAAACGAGCTCTTGCCAGAGATACATTGTTACGACTCGCTTCCTCTGTGATCCACAGATCTGGTTGCACGGGATTCATCTGCCTGTGCACCACTTGATACTGGCCCCAGACTCATAGGTCTGGTGCCGGTAACAGTAACACCAGAAGGCTTTTCTGCCACACTTTGAATTTGACTCATGGATTTGATTTTGAACCGGTTTTGTCCTTTGGTTCTTTGCAATTTCTGTACGATATAATAAAACCTTTGATATAGATCCATGTATATAAAAATATCCCCCATGTTTCTGTTGCATTTGTTTGACGTTATAAAGTACAAGCACTTATTTTTTCCCCACTCAATGCACTTACATGGTAATAAAAAATAAGAAAATGTGTGTTTGGTCAATTTTAATCTTTGCTGAAATGTTTCTTGGCAATAAACTTAGTTTGAATAACTATGCTAATCTCACCACACGTCACTATATATATATATATATATATATATATATATATATATATATATATATATATATATATATATACAGATATTTCATATGATATAGACTTAATACAGAGTTAAATTAGATTTGAAAAGTTTTAAATTACCCAGAAAAATATGTAGCTCTAGATTTTTTGACTGAAGACCTGGGATTAATTATTCATTTCTGTAGAAGAATAATTAATCTATTTTTCCGGATGTGAAGTGGTTATCTGGATCTATAACAGAATTGCGCTTGTAGCCTGACAGATATTATAATTCATCAAAATGCTTATTTAAAATTAGAGGACAAAATAACTCCATATTTTACCAAACATATTATAAAATTTGTAAAAGTTTTATGAAGTACTTAGCTATTAGGTTGTCAATATAACACACTCAATTTTAAATGTACTCCTGATAAAAAGTCAAAGGGATGCAGTGCTTTTATAAACAGGTCAGGAAAAAGTTGATTAAGAAAAAAATATGGAGGGAGAGGGAAGTAGTTCAGTTATGCTAGCTTGACTTTGACAACCTGAAGATGTAGATGTAGATGTGGAATTCTGTTTTAGTTCAGTTAGAAAATAAAAGGCGACTTAAACACCAACTCTGATAGATCATCAGTACAGCAGGTGTTTAATGAGCTAATAGCTGCAGTAGCTAATCTACCACATTGATCACTTATTAATAATCGCAAAATAAACATCAAGCCATAAAAACATAAAACCGTAATAGACTGGATATTCAGTTTTTTGTGTGGGGATATTATTATTTATTTAAAAACAATAGCAATAATACTATTAAATTGTAATAACTTTATGGGATTATATTACTACTATCATTATCAATAGTAATAATAATTATCAATATAATAATAATTATTATATAATAATAAGGTTTATTATTTATTATATTGATTAACATACTATTATTATTACTACTACTACTAATAATAATAATTATTGTAAACAAGTTTTAAAAAATTCCATCATCCATCTATTATCTAATGTGCACAAAATCTTTTTGTACTGTGGGAGGAAGCCGGAGCACCTGGAGAGAACCCACTCAAGCACAGTCCAGGATACAAACCCAAGAAGTTTTTGCTGCAGGGCAACTGTGCTATACGCAGCCCTGATGTTTTATTTTTTATATTTTATTCATGAAATTTATTTTTTATTGACACCCAAGGAGAATTTAGAGACCCGTTGACCTAACAGTCATGAATTCAGACTGTGGCCAGGAAGCTGGAGCACCAGAGAACAAAGGAGATGATTGTTGATTTCAGGAGGAACAGGATCAAATCATATCCCATTTCCATCATGGGAGAAGAAGTGGAGGTGGTTGAAGAATATAAACACCTTGGTGTTCATCTGGACAACAGACTGGACCGAGACGCAACAGTGAAGCATCTATTCAAAGGAACAGAGCAGACTGGAGGAAGCTAAGATCCTTCAACGTTTGCAACAAGATGCTGCAGCGACACTATAACAGTGTTGGTGCTGCACTGCTTCCTCCTCCTGAGACGCCGGATGGTGGACCAGAATCGACTTGAAGCCATGCAGAAGTCTTTTTCCATGGCCTCTCCAAACTCATCCCATGCCCGAGTTTTTGCCTCAACAACCACCTGAGTCGCATGCCACTTCGATTGCCAGTACCCATCAGCTGCTTCTGGAGTCCCACAGGCCAAAAAGACCCGATAGGACTCCTTCAGCCTGACAGCATCTCTCACCGAAGGTGTCCACCAACAGGTTCGAGGGTTGCCGCCGTGACAGACACTGACAACCTTGCGGTCACAGCTTCGATAAGCCGCCTCAATAATGGAGACACGGAACACGGTCCACTCAGACTCAATGTCTCCCACCTCCCCCGGAACGTGTTCAAAGTTCTGCCAGAGATGGGAGTAAAAGCTCCGACTCACAGGAGAATCTGCCAGACGTTCCCAGTAGACCCTCACAACATGTTTGGACCTGCCAGGTCTGGCCGATATCTTCCCCCACCACCGAAGCCAACTTACTACCAGGTAGTGGTCAGTGGACAGCTCCACACCTCTCTTCACCCAAGTGTCCAAGACATACGGCCACAGATCCGACGAAATGATGACAAAGTCGATCATCGAACTGCGGCCTAACGTGTCCTGGTGCCAAGTGCACATATGGACACCCTTATGCCTGGACATGGTGTTCGTTATGGACAATCTGTGATAAGCACAGAAGTCCAACAACAAAACACCACTCGGGTTCAGATCGGGGAGGGGCCGTTCCTCCCAACCACGACCATCCAAGTCTCACTGTCATTACACATGTGAGCATTGATGCCCCCCAGCAGAACAAGGGAGTCCCCAGGAGAGACACTCTCCATTACCCCCTCCAAGGACTCCAAGAAGGGTGGGTAATCTGAACTGTTGTTCAGCCCGTAAGCACAAACAATAGTCAGAACCCATCCCCCCACCTGTAGGCAGAGGGAGGCTACCCTCTCGTTCACCGGGGTAAACCCCAACATACAGGCACTGAGATGGGGGACAACAAGTATGCCCACTCAAATCAGATATCCAATGCTAAAACCCTGGGGAAAAAACATGCTGACTAAGATCTCTGTACCAAAAATCAGGAGGAGCTCGGCAGATGTAACATGCTGTCATTCAACATAACAAACAGCAAGACTTTCTAGTGTGACGTTTGGTCTGATGTTTAGCCCTTTGATCGTAAGCTCTTTTGGCGGCAAATTCTGGTATGATGAGATGTCGAACATTGTAGGAATCCAGCGCACAAGTTAAGGTCCGATAGTCAGGACTCGTCTCTTCAGAGGAAACCTCTGACAAAAGATCGGCCAAATCGTCCCCTTGGACAGATCTCTCTTCATGGGTCCGGTCTTCTAATGCCGCTTTCGTCAGAGCAGAGGTTGAGCTTTTAAGACTCAACGGTCTCCTTTTTTACCACAAACTTTTTGATATTAGAGAAATTGATCCCTGGGACAGATCTCTTTTGACGGGTCCAGTGATTTAATGCTGCTATCATCAGAGCAGAGGTTGCACTTTCAGACTCAAGGGTCTCCTTTTCACCCCAAACTTTCCCAGCTGGGGAAGTTTGTTCTTTGACATTAGAGAAATCATTCCCTATGACAGATCTCTTTTGATGGCTCCATTCTTCTAATGCCTCCATCATCAGAGCAGAGGCTTATCTTTTAATGTTGAAAAGGTAAGAGTCAAATTCATCGTACTCGATGGACTCATCCCTATAGTTACTTGTATCAAACGTCACCCCAGGAAGTAGCTTATTACAAAGTTTCCTCACTCCTTTAGTGACCAAATATCCTGCGCCAAAGGTAATTGGAAAAAACATGGTGGTGAATGCGATCTTCTCCATTGTCAAAATATTTGTCCAACACGGTGC
The DNA here is from genome assembly GCF_904066995.2 of Poecilia reticulata. NCBI lineage: Eukaryota > Metazoa > Chordata > Actinopteri > Cyprinodontiformes > Poeciliidae > Poecilia > Poecilia reticulata. The sequence continues at coordinate 6,158,653 of NC_088839.1, forward strand.
TAACAATCAAAGAGATGCTTGGATATAACCATAGATGAGGTCATAGCTACAATGAGTCTCTGTAGTTCTGGGGGAATATCTTGCTTCTGATCGTTGCTATGGAAACGGTCAAGATAGTCCTGCATGACTCAAACTATTAACTCTTTGCAACTGCGTCACTTAATCGTTCGAGGCGCCATGATGGACTTCAGAAGGGTATATTTCAGGAGGCTAGGGATTAAAACAGGGATTTTAATGGTTAAATATTAAGTTTAGATTGACAATGGTATATTAAAACCATTAATTTAAGTAGGGTTTTTCATCATTCTATCAAGTTTAAAAATTTGAATCATACTTGACTTAAAAATATCTTAAAAGTCAAATTAAATGTAACTTACAAACATTTGCTGCTGCTGTTGTAAATTGTGACAAGAAATTTTGCCTGCTTGGAGAAGAGCTACAAAGAAATAATTTTGGTTTAATAATTTTACATGTTAACATAAAAATAGAATAAAGAATGATCCCAAAGAAATGGTGCTGCCGCTCCATATTTGATGGGTTGTAAACGACCCACTCGAACACTGGCCTGGAACTCTAACGTAGTCTGTCTGTTCCTTCATGAGTTCGTATCTATCTTCTGAGAAAACTAGCGCATTGACCTGATTGGCCACAATCTATTTGCATTGCTATATATTGCAGCATATTATTTTTACAAATATATTACATGTATCACATGTAAATTACATTACATGTGATACACATGTGAAAACGTGTATCCCATGGGAATCACATGTGTATCCCATGCTAATCACATGTGTATCCCATGGGAATCACATGTGATCACATGTGATTCACACATTTGCAAATGTGATCACATGTGAAAATGTGTGAATCACATGTGATTTTACCATGAAACGTTCCAAAATCAGACGTATATGTGTGCTTTCACATGTGATTTTCATGAGATTTTTGGCAAGGGCTCAGCCTTTCAAGAGACATTGTGAAACAGGAAGTTAAATCATAACGGGAATAAAAAGGATTGGTTAAAATTCAGCCAATTTGCAGCGACTGGTCAGAAAGGAAGAAAATACAGGAAGTGTTAATGTGAATGACCAGATTTATGTAAAAGTTGTGATGAGTGGTGGAAATTTGTGCAAAATCTTCAAATAATTGCATCAATAGTTGCGATCGCAACGTCACGACTTCTGGACTGACTTTGGTCGTCTTTCCTCAGAGTTTCATCTCTTCTCCCAGATGACGGACAGTTCGGTTTTAAGCTTGGTTCAGTCTGTGAGCCTCTGTCGGATCAGACCAGCAGGTCGCTTTGGTCACACAAAAAAGAAGCCTGGAGATCCTGCAAGCTTGTAAAAAAAAAAGAAAAAAAAAAGGTGTCAGTCTGGCTGTGAGACAGCGCCTGCTGAATGGTAATGAAAATGTAGCCGGAGGAGAAACTGAGCAAGATTCTTGGGCCTTTTCTTTATTTTGGAGAGCATTGTTCAGCCTCTTGGGAAGCTCTGATGTGATCCACACTCGTTATTTGTTAGTTATTTGTTGCGAAGGTAAAAATAACTTAAGCTAACAGCGATCTGACAAATAGAGCTGAAAACCAGGAGGAAGATATTCACTAAGGGAATGCTTAGTGAAACAGGAAGGTTGTGATGATTAATAAACGAGGACCTGGTGTGTGAGGAAGCAAAAGACAAAAAAATAGGAAAGAGATCAAAGAAAAATATGAAACAAGAACAGCAAATACTGATGATCTTTACAGAAAAGCAAAATCCAACACAAAAACCCTAAAAAGGTGATGGTAACACAGAACATCTAACTGGGAAATATTAAGTAATTATTTTTGGACCTAAAGAGAAACCATCTAAATCTAGACAGCTTCTGTCATTATAGCTGGAAACTAAAGGTACAAAACCTGGGTGTAGTGATGGAGTCTGACCTGAACCTTCAGAGACGCATAAAGATGGTTACAAAGTCGGCATTTGATCACCTGAACAACATTTCTACAATGAAAGGACTAATGTCTCAGCAGGATCTGGAGAAACTCATCCATGTTTATTTTGATTACTGCAACTGTGTCTTCACAGGTCTGATTAAAAATTCAGTCAGCTGCAGCTGATCCAGAACGCTGCTGCTGGTGTTTTCACTAAAACCAGGAAGACAGAGAACATCACCCCAGGTTTAAAGTCCTTCTGCTGAGAGAATAGACTTTAAAATACTGTTAGTTTTTTCTAACTTCTGTTTTGATTATGTAAAGAACTTTGTACTGCTTTGTTGTTGAAATGTGCTACACAACTAAACTTGACTGACTGATTTGATCACGGAGGATGGACCAGAGTTTTGCCTTCAACCTTGAAGCACAGGAGACAACAGCTGAGTTCAGGAAAAGCTCCAGGAAAAGCTCTAACACAGGGATGCCCAAATGACTGGGCATGTTTTAGTTCTCTCCCTGGTGGTAGTAGCAACCTTTCCAGTATGTCAATGTTCTTCTTAGGCCTTCTAATGAGCCATCATTGGATCTAGGTGCGTTAAACCAGGGAGAGAACTAAAACATGCAGGATGCCGGCCCTCCAGGACCGACTTTGGGCACCATTGCTCTAAAACATCCATCGAGTACTTGAGAAGGGAAAAACACAAGGAGACTGGCTTGACTTGTACTGACTATGGCAGATCATCAGAATAGGAGTCCTCCTGCAATTTGCTTTCTTCTAGTGATGGAAGAAGTACTGTAGAAAAAAAATGAAGTAAACAGTGCATTGACAGCGAACCCTTGTTTTTCTTAGTGGTTGTGTTCCGAAAATAACCTGTGATATTCGAAATCCGTGAAGTAGTTGCCTTTATTTTTTTTTACAGTTATTCCACAGCATAAATAAATACTTTACATTGAAGCCAAAGAACAAAACCTGTTTTCAGATCAGCGGATGTCGTGTGCATCAATTGGGCGTTAATGTGATCTGGAGTCGTGTCATTAAAGCGTCTCCTCCAACCTGCCCCACGAGATTCACAGCTGTATCTACGGCAGAGTGATGGATCTCGTCAAGCGAGCCTCTGGTCGGGTTTTGCGCTGCCTCTGGCCAGTTTTTTCCAGCAGGCATTCAAAGTTTCAGTTTCCATCTCCTGAATGGCCAAGCTGTATTAAATACCGTAACTTTATTGGCACTCAGGTAGAGAAGAAGCACGGATACATGCGCCGACGCATCGATGTTGCCTGACCCATCACTACTTTCTTCCCCACAGCCAGATCTGGTGCATTGAGCGGTGGAGGACCGACTGCAAAGTTTTAGGACAGAGATCTGCAACTTTTACATGTGTCTCTGCTTCGACCCAAATAGTCGGGTCATTAGCAGCACTGCGCAGACCTCTACTGCATACTGAGGAGCTAATTCAGGCATTTGATTCAGGACCAGAGACTTAGTTGTTTCAGGTTAGCTACTGAGTTAGCATCTTTTTTGAGAATGGGGATTCTTAGTTTTTCCAAACACACGGCTAAGCGTTACCTCTCACCTTTCCTGTAAACGCAACATCATCTGTAATAATACCGCCTTGTCTGGTGAGCTAAATTTGAACCATGTTCACATTTACACTTCTTTACACATTTTTTCTTTTCTGTTGACCTGGGTCGTAGATCACACACATCCTACATTAGTAATGATTGTGACCAAGGGCGTAGGAACAAGTTTATCATTGGGGTGGGGGGGGGGGGGGGCACATATCGGAAACTTGAAAGATCCGTAAATAGCTTGAGCAAAAATGTCAAACAATGGTGTCATCAACGTGTTACTCTAATCCAGGGGTCCCCGAACTTTTTCCTGTGAGGGCCACATAACTTTTCCCTTCTCTGGTGGGGGGCCGGAGTCAGTTTGTAACAGAAAAAGTGTGACGGTTGCAGGAGTGCGTAAATGTAAAAATGTATTGTTTTCCAGAAAGCACAATCAAATAACCCTCTCTGGGTTCTTCACAGAACAATAGTCAGGAAATTAATAATAACACTATTAATGGAATAAATAATAGCCAAATAACCCTCTCTAGGTTCTTGACAGAAAAAATCCAGGAAGGATTATAATCCGTATTTTCCTAACTATGAGCCACACCGGACTATAAACCACAACCCCAAAGTTTTTTTTAAAACCAGTAAACATAAGCCGCAGATATCTCTGCCACTCCAGGTTTTCCACAGTGATGCAGCAGCAGCAGAGGGGCGCGGACACCCAAAATTTGAGTCATAACAGGTCAATTGAATATCACATTTATTACGTAAGAAAAGAAAACTTGCCAAGTTTAGATTTAACGGAACTGATTACAGTAGTTTCCGAACGGTAACTGTAACAGTAAAAGTGCTGATCCTTCGTGTTGCTACTAGTGTGCTAAATGAAAATGGGCGCTTTCTTCTTCTTTAGATTTCAACAGCAGCTTGCATCCATTATTGTTGCACTACTGCCATCTACTGGATCCTAATATCTATACCTCAAATTCTCATAATGATCTCAGTATCATTTAAAAAACTGTTAAATAGCATTTCCCCTCAATGCTATTTAACTGATCAACAACATTCTCAAATTTCAATTCCCTATTAAAACCTAATTGCCTAATGTTTTGTGATACCAAGTATAGGCTACAGAACAAAGACAGAAATATTTACAGAAAGAGATGTTTAAGCAGAATCATTGCAAAGGCAGAAATGACCATTTATGTTAAACTCCTAGAACTGGCTTTAATTCTTGAGTTAAAGGAATTCTATTAAAAAACAGAAACACCTGCTTCAAAAGCAGACTTGAAATGTTCCTTTCTGTGAGCATCCTATGTATCATCTGATATTGTTCGGACAGGTTCAGATCTGATATCACTTGCCTTGTTAAATTTCCTTTTCCCAAGTTCTCTGACGAGGCCCAGAAATGTGATAACGAGTCAGATTTCTTAAGTTTTAAAATGTTATCAGAAAGGTAGAAAGTTTGCAAATTATTTTCTTTACACTTTACAGTTATACAGCACTTTGTGTTGATCTGAAGTAATCATCTTTGTTGTAAAATATCTTGGAATTTGTGGCTGCAGCATTGCAAATGCTAGAAATAGTTATGGGATGTGAGCACTTCTGCACATCATGGTGCTTGTTGGAGAGCCCTAAATATTGCATGTTTATGTTATTTCCCTCAGTTGCTCAACATATACTGTTGCAGAAACTCACAGTTTCAGTGTTGGGGTCACATTGTATTTGGAAAATGTTTGGTAGTTGTGCACATAAGAAAAAAATAATGTAGTTTACTGCTAGGTGAAACGCTAGTTAAAATCAAATATACTTAGAGATACTCAGACAATGTGTATATTTTATTCATATTTATATAAATTCCCTTCTCACCCTTCCGCAGGTGGACTCTTTCATCCTCTGAGCTCAGGTCCTCTACCAGAGGCCTGGGAGCTTGAGGGTTCTGCACAGTATCTTGGCTGTGCCTAGAACCAGACATTTCTGGACTGAGATGTCTGATGCTGTTCCTGGGATCTGTTTTAGCCACTGCTCCAGTTTGGGGGTGACTGCCCCGAGGGCCCCGATGACCACAGGCACTACCACAGGTCCCTGTGCTCCTAGGCCCTGTAGACGCAGGGTGAATCCTAGCAACCTGCGGCCTCTTTGCCGGGAGCACCGGATGCCACCTGATGGTGTAGACCTGCCGATTTCTGCCAGGATCGGTTTGGTAAATGCCAGGTTGCTGACAAATAAAACTTTCGTCATTAGGGATTTGTTTTTCCTCTTATTGATTGGATGTTTTATTAACAGAATCATGGACAAGTGGTTTGGTGACTCCAGCATTTTTAATGAACTTGTACCGCGGAACTGCGGCTATTTTAATGCTCCAAGGATGTCGGGGTCCGGTGGAGGTATAGTGACTGTTTTTAAAAGCAGTTTTACTTGTAAACAGTTGCCTCTGGCCTCGTTTAGTAGCTTTGAGATCAGCCTATTTGAACTCGGCAGCTCTCACACTGTGCTGTGTGCGGCGGTCTATCGGCCACCGAAGTACAACAAAAACTTTATAAATGACTTTTCTGATTTCCTGGCTGTTATCATGCCAAGGTATGACCGAGTTCTCATTGTTGGTGATTTTAATATTCATGTCTGTCATCCTACTTCACCTATGGCTCTGTCATTTCTTAATGTTACCGATTCTTTTAATTCTGTGCAGTCTGGGACTGGTGCTACCCATGAGCATGGTCACAGTCTTGATCTGGTTTTATCTTATGGTCTACCAGTTTGTAATTTAGTGATTGGTGACTCATTATTTTCAGACCATATGCCTGTTTTATTTGACATAACGCCGTCCTGTGCTAAAGCTAAAGCATGTGCTGCAGCTCGGTTCTATCGTGTTTTTAACCCTTCTACTGATGGTCAGTTTTCTTCTGTTTTTAATCAATTTATTGTACGCTTTCCCTGCTAGCATCTTGCACCCTGCTGTTATGTGCTGGACTGTCTCAGGGGAATCCTTGAACAACCTACACCTTGGGTCTTGTCTGGTGTGGTAGATCTGAGCCTCTATTGCTCTGGTGTTTAGGGCCTGTTCCTGTGCAGCCAGGATGAGAGCCTTTGTGCTGTCCTTGAGTCCAGCTTTTTCCAGCCATTGGTAGGATTTCCTGATATCAGTCACTTCAGTTATTTGTCGGAGGTTCATCCCATGTAGGGGCATGTCCTCCCATGACGGTACCTCCAGCATCTCATCCTCTGTTTCTCATTGTCTGAGACATTTATTGAGCACATCGTCTGTTGAGACCTTGTCCTTGGTGTATTTATGGATCTTGGATGTTTCATCCTGGACAGTGGCTCTCATACTCACTAGTCCTCTGCCTCTTTCCTTACGGCTAGTCTCAGGGTGCTGGATTTGGGGTGGGACCCTCCATGCATGGTTAGTAGCTTCTGAGTCTTAACATCCGTGGTGTTCATCTCCTCCTTTGGCCAGCTAATTAATTATGTATTTATTTTTATTTCTAACAGACAGAAAAGACAATCAAGAAAGAAAAAAATAAAATAAAATAGAATGAAACAGACTACAGAAATAAGAGGTAAAACAAATTATTATGCCCAAGTGACATGCAAATTTTATATTTTCTGTTTGAAAAGGAGCAGGTAGAAGATGTAATATCTTATAATGTCCTGCCCCTTTCATACTTATCAATTTATAATCAATTAACATCAAAACGAGACAACTTGTTTCCATTTTACATGACATTTAAAGATGTCCCATTATTTAAACAGTATATATCATCAATAGTATTTACAGACTTTAAAACGGTCATCTTATAGAACATATTTTGCAATAAGCTCCTTTTTAATCAGTTTTTTAAGCTGGTTTATATTTCTACTTTTTTTTAACTTATCATTTAATTCATTCTATACATCTACTCCACGCACCGATAAACAAAAACTCTGCATGGTTGATCTAATACATTGTTTTTTAAAATGTCCTTCACCTCTTAAATTATAACCGCCCTCTCTGTCACAAAACATTTTCTGTATATTGGGTGGAAGTTGCTTATTTCTGACCTTAAACATGAATTGTACAGTTTTAATATTTCAGTAAAAATTTACAGATTTACCCTCATCTATGGTCATGAGCTTTGGGTCATGACCGAAAGAACGAGATCACGGGTACAAGTGGCCGAAATGGGTTTCCTCCGCAGGGTGGCTGGGCTCTCCCTTAGAGATAGGGTGAGAAGCTCGGTCATCCGGGAGGGACTCAGAGTAGAGCCGCTGCTCCTCCACGTCGAGAGGAGCCAGTTGAGGTGGCTCGGGCATCTGGTCAGGATGCCTCCTGGACGCCTCCCTGGTGAGGTGTTCCGGGCACGTCCCACCGGGAGGAGGCCTCGGGGAAGACCCAGGACACGCTGGAGGGATTATGTCTCTCGGCTGGCCTGGGAACGTCTCGGGATTACCAACCGGAGGAGCTGGAAGAAGCGGCTGGGGAGAGGGAAGTCTGGGCCTCCCTTCTGAAGCTGCTGCAACACTGACATGTTTAACAATAAGAAATTAATAATGGGCAAGCTCAGGATTGGATAAATTAATAATTACATGTGTTTTTTTTTCAACATTGTCTCTCAATGTGTTCCACCCTGTTATGAACATTTACATATAGACCATAAATAGTTAAACATTTAAATTTAGAAAAATAATGACTATTTCTTAAAAAGAGGGTGTCCCTTTTACTATATAATATGTTTTATTCTTGAAATTGTAACACATCATGAAGTTACGAATAATTTATGACTGTATTGTAAAGAAAAAAACTTTTTTCTACTCATTATTACTGACAGCATTAAAAATATTGGTGATTTTAAAAACATATACCAATATTTGCATTTATTGGTCTTCAAATCCCAACATGGCACATAAAAATTCACAGTACTTAATGTTTCTGTAACAATATTTAATAAAAACATGTGTGGAATGGAACATAACATGGTGGATTGTCCCATAACAGGGTGGAAAAAAAATCTTTGATTCTAAAATCTGATGATTTTCATTATTAGTTGCAGGATTGCCTCTTTCAAGTCAAAGTATAGGTAGAGTATTGGTCCTGGCTCTATTTGGCAAAAACAGGTGATATCCCTGTAGTGGATTTTCCCATGACAGGTACTCATTGTATCTCAGACTACTCTGCGACTCTATTCCATCATCTGAAATTATTTTATTTGACTTAAAATTATTACTTTTCACCCTAATTTCTACCTTATTTGGTTCATGAACATAACAGGGTGGAACTTTTCTAATTAATCTACCTGTAGCTCTTTATGCGGTCAACATTTAGCTAGCTAACCTTCAACAGAATAACAAACTTTTAATGACTAAATCTAATATTAGGTTTTTTAAAATTCTATTGAATAATCATTTTTCACAATCTATCATAACAGGGTGTAACATAACAGGGTGGAACTTTCTAACTAATCTACCTGTAGCTCTTTATGTGGTTAACATTTAGCTAGCTAACCTTCAACAAAATAACAAACCTTTAATGACTAAATCTAATATGTTTTTTAAATTCTACTGAATAAACATTTTTCACAATCTATCCTAACAGGGTGGAACTTTAAGCTTTACATATACAGGTTTAACATATTTAAGATAAGAAAAAGTACAGAGATAGTGACAGTTGAAGCTTACTTTGTTTTCCATGGTTGAATTCACATCAAAACCAATTGATGTCACTTACATTAAATGGTTTTTATGGAATTTTAGACTTTTTGAAGGCAGAAATGAAACATCATAACAGGGTGGAAAGTTAGTACTGGGACATGCATAATATGAAGAAAATATCAAATGAGAAAATAGTTTCAGTAGATAAAATTGCATATTAAAATAAGGTTTAGTTCAGTCAATCAACTTATTGAAGAAAAACATATATATATATATATATATATATATATATATATATATATATATATATATATATATATATATATATATATATATGTTTTTCTTCAATAAGTTGAAGAAAAACTGCACTGGGGACACATGAAATTGAACATGTCAGTCATCAAAAAGGTGTGTAAAGAACAAAATATTTAAAAGGCATTTCATTTATATTTGAATAATGGCAAACATCTAAATGTATAATTAAAATACATTGTTGTAAATATTTGGCACCTTTTACAAATAATAATTGTAAGCAAAACATGGGGACATGGAATGTTGCAGCAAAAAAAGAATCACCCTCAGAGCTGGCTTCTCAGGACTTGCCTTAATCGTTGGAAGTATTTGGCTGTGACTCCTTTCCTTGTGACCTCATTCAGGTTGCCATTTGCTTGTGGTATTCCCAGGTACTTGTAGCTGTCTTCAATGTCTGCTATTGTTCCTTCTGGGAGTGAGACCCCTTCTGTGTGGACGACCTTCCCTCCATCCGACCACACTTCTCTAGTCCGAATGACATCCCAATGTCAGTGCTGAAGATCCTGGTGGTGTGTATTAGTGAGTCGATGTCTCACTCGCTCTTGGCGTACAGCTTAATGTCATCCATGTAGAGGAGGGTTAGGGTAACATTAATGGTGGCCCCATTCTTGAGTCGGTATCCGTAGCCAGTCTTGTTGGCTGAGGGGGTTCAGATGCAGAACAGCAGTGGACACTTGTGCAAGTGGTTTGCAGTTTGCATTATATATAAATAAAAAAATAAAATAAACAAAACTGCAACTGCAAACCAATTGTGCAAGTGGTTTGCAGTATATATTTAAAAAAATAAAAAAAATAAAAAAAACTGCCCTACGACAGACTGGCGACCTGTCCAGGGTGACCCCGCCTCTCGCCCGGAACATTAGCTGGAGATGGGCACCAGCAACCCTTCCCAACCCCACTAAGGGACAAGGGTGTAAGAAAATGGATGGATGGATAAAAAACTGCAACTGCAAACCAATTGTGCAGTTTGCAGTATATATATATTAAAAAATAAATAATAAATTAAAAAAAAATAAAAAAAACCTGCAACTGCAAACCACTTGCACAAGTGTCAATCAAATGGGGCAGAAATCAAAAACTCTGGAAAGAATCATAATTCTTTCCAGGAAACTCTCTGCCCCTACTGCTGTTCTGCATAGGTCTGAACCCCCTCAGCCAAATCATCAATGTGAGCCATCCCGTCCTTCCAAACAGACTCCAGGATGGTGGCTCATGGGATCCTCCCGGTCAGAGCCGTCATGCACTCCCGCGACATCTGCCCCCGACCTGGAGTCGGTTAGGCATCTTCTGTGGGAGTGCAGCGCTGCTGTGGACCTGTGGGAAAAGGCCGGCTCCTTGCAATTCCCATACTTGCCAGCAAGGGAAGTCCTCGACAAGTAGCTAGTGCTGCACGGGGTGAGCCACCGGAAGACAGAATGCAGCCACCAAAAGTCTCCTCCTCTACATGGATGGCATCAAGCTGTACGCCAAGAGCGAGCGAGACATCGACTTACTGATCCGCACCACCAGGACCTTCAGCACTGACATTGGGATGTCATTCGGACTAGAGAAGTGTGGCGGATGGTTACAAAGAGAGGGAAGGTCATCCACACAGAAGGGGTCTCACTCCCAGAAGGAACAAAAGCAGACATTGAGGACAGTTACAAGTACCTGGGAATACCACAAGCAAATGGCAACCTGAATGAGGTCACAAGGAAAGGAGCCACAGCCAAATACCTCCAACGAATAAGGCAAGTCCTGAGAAGCCAGCTCAATGGCAAGAACAAGATCCGTGCGATAAACAGCTATGCCTTACCAGTAATCAGATACCCTGCCGGAATAATTAGCTGGCCAAAGGAGGAGATGAAGACCACCGATGTTAAGACACTCGGAAACTACCGACCATGCATGGAGGGTTCCGCCCCAAATCCAGCATTCTGACTAAACACGAGTCATAGGGAAGGTAAATAAGGCAGGTGATTCCTTGAGTTTTCTAAATTGAGGGAACCAAACCTTTTTGGAATCCTAAAGACCTGTTTTGGAAATAAATGTCCTTCTTAGAGGATTAAGAGGCAGAGCGACCACAAAGTTGATTTGTTGGATTCTGTGAAGACGTTTGCAGTCTAAAGAAGAATGGGTCTAAGTGGTTCCAGCACGCAATCTCCTCTTCAGGGTGAATTGTTTGGAATTAAATGCTGAACATAAATCTTTTGTTGATAAATTACAGGCCTTAATACGTTTAATTTTTCTTTCGTGCGTTTGAATAAATACGTTAAAAAAATTTTTCTTAAAAGAATCAATCAATTAATTAATTTTATTTATTAGGGACTCTTTCATACTAAAAGCAGCTCTAAGTATCATGAAGTTGAGGTGAGGTGGTGACAGAAAATGCAGACGAAGCCCAGGGTGTAGATAGATGAATGATAATGAATATTTAATGATGAGAAGCTCACAACAGTCCAGGAACTGGCAGTACCGGTAGCAACAGAGCTACAGAGATGGATAATAAATGACCGAAACTATAAGATCACGTAAAAGGTTAAAATAAGATTCATAAATATATATGTATAGAAAACAACAAGGAAAATGACAAAACAAACCCTAATTGATTTCTATTTGCTTTTTCTCTTTCTCTCTGTCTGAGCCTCGCGCGGTGCATCTGACCTCTGACCTCAACTCCTCCCATCTGTCCTCCCATGGACCCGATGATGTCCCTCCTACAAAACCAGCCGATGAAAATGATTGAGAAGATCTGGAGGATCAAGAAGACAGAAAAGACCTCCATCACCTCCAACTGTCAGTCTCCTGTTGAGCATTTGGACTGAAAACTGTGTGAGACTGAGCTTTAACAACCTCCGCTGGTCTGCTGTCCAGTATCAGCGTAGAGGAAGAAAAGCTAAACATGCTTCAGAGCTGTGAGAGAAGACGACTCTGAACTGTTGACGCTTGTTTCATCTGTGGACAACATGGACATTTCCTGAGGGACGATCTGGACAACCCAAAGATCCAACACCAGAACCAGTTGGACTGACAGGAAGCCGGAGGAAAGAGACGGGGGAGGATTTGGCTGCAGCAACGCTGAGACCGAGTGGGAGAGAGGGGCGAGAAGGAAGGAACAACATGAACCCACTGTGAAGGACGACCTGTCTGTAACATCCATCTAGATCACGACTTTAAATCTGAAACAACAGAGCAACAGAGTGAGCAGCAAAACTTCACTCTACCAAGTATCAAGTACTTCAACTTTTGACACCAAAGAGGACAATGTCCAGAGCAACGGCTAGTTTAGATGTTTCTGAAAGGCTCTCCACTCACAGAACTATTGCTGGTCCACTGTCGAGTGACCGAAGCAGAAAGTGAAGATTTATACTTTTATGACAGGAGGTAACAAATCCTCCTGAGCAGACAGGCGATCAGTGTTCCTGCTTCTACGCTTTACCTACTTTCCAGATGGAAACTCTGCGCTTTCTTGTTGGGTTTTGAACGGACACTTATCTATACCTTCACTGCACTAATGTAATTTTTTTTTTGTTGGGTTTCCTAGAAAACAGTTGTTTGACTCCTAAGGATGTTTAATAGTTTAGAAATTAATTCTTCTAGACATAAGAGAAGTCAATTTAAAATTAACTTTAATGTGTGTAAAATACTCATGTGTTGTCTCTGCCTGGCAGAGCTTTCCATCCAGAATTGCTTCATGATTGATTGTCCTACAAGCTCTCTGTATTGTGCATAATTCATAAATAAACCCGATTGAGTGATTTTACCTGAACAGTGCTTGGTAAGTTTTTTTTCCACAACAATGGACAAAAACATTAAAGGCTCTCAAGTAAAAAGCGTGGCAGTTTTAGCTAATGTTGGACCCATGAGCCAATGCTAACATTAGCATATTAGCCTGCAAAGACTTTTATGCGTCATCTTTTCAAAGAAAAATTAACCTGTAACCATATATGCGAGTAGTAAAGGCATACATGACACATGAAAATATACTGAAGACGAATAACTCACCTTTAAAGAAGCTCTGTTTCTTCCAATGGAAGCTTCCTGCACTTTACTGCGCACCGCTGAGCTGAAGCCTTCACTCCAGTGACAAAAATAGTCAAATCCAGTTTACTCAAAATAACGTAGTCTTGTACTTTTTCTCAGGCCAAACATGTACATTGCTCACATTACTTGAGTTGAATAAACAATTTAGTGAGACTTGAGTAAAGCATACAAACCTAATTTAAGTAAGAATAGGTATTGCCTTTTAGAGTGTTTTGTGATTAATTGTTTGCTGTGTTTCTGCAGCCTTTGGGAGCGCCAAAAGTGACCTTAAACAAAACAAAACAAAAAAATAAAATAAAATGAAATTAATTTCCCATCTTGCTCTCATAAACAGTGGAAGTCTGTAACTGCTGCCCTGCTTCCAAACTTTTAATCACTGAGTTGTGACTGACCCTTCCCCCTCCTTGAATCTCTGTCTTTTTGCTGTTTTCCATTCGGCCCGTCTCTCGTTTTAACCGAGGCAGATGGCTTCATCTACGACAAAAAGAAAACTGAATACGAAACACAAGAAAAGGGTAGTCAAAAGTGAGTAAAGAAATCAGACAGCCTGTGAACCAACATGCAGCTGGCCTCTGTAAATCCCAACTCCTCCGATCTGCCTCCAGTGACATAATTGTCTTCTGTATCCACTCGCTGTTCCTCCCTTAGCTCCCTCACCAGATTTCTTAATGATTATCTTTTGCTACGCTCATCTTTCCGCTTTTGTCTTCCTTAAGCTCCCCCCCCCCCCTTTTTTGCTTCCTGTCGTCATCCTTCATGTATGTTTTTTTTCCGTACCCCTGCTTTCTGCTTTCCCCCCCAGCGGACAGAATAAAACACTCTGTTCAGTTTGTCAAACCCTGGAAGCATTTAATGAAACTTTTATGGCCTGTGTTGGTTTAAAACGCAGATTTGAGCGTAGGCGGGATGCCTTTAAAATATATCCACAGTCTTATTGACTGTTTTGGTGGTCTTAGTGCAGGGCTGAACAATGGTGGGAGTCTCTTTCGTTTGCGTGTTCAGTTAGAAGCCAAGACGAATTTCTTGAAAGATGTTCTGCAGAGTCCATCGGACGATCGTTCGAAGAGACACTCATCTCTAGAAAGACTCAACAATTTGGTGATTCTCAATCGGTTCTGTGCCACACAGCATTGCTTGTGTTTGTAATTTTAGAAATGCAGTTTTTAAACAAATATATTTGGCATTTGGTGATTTAACGACTGGTGCCCAAAAGGCAAAACTATGGAAATTGCCATAGACCCACAGACAACATGCCATGGACAATTTGACTAAAATTAAATGAAATTAAAAGAAAAAAGACTCCTAAAGGTCACAGTATAATATTTCGTATAGAAGACAAATATAGGAGAAAATGCAAAATACAAACCAAACTGATCCAATGTGGAAAAAAATGATTGATCATTAAACCTAGAGACTGGTTGTACCATCCTTGGCAACAGTAACTCCCATCAACTATTTGTAATAAATTTTTCATCACTTTGGAATTGCTTTAGTATTCACATTGGATGGTTTCTGAACATGAATGGTCTGTTTAAGGTGTTGCCATAGCATCTCAGTACCATGTTTTTATGCAATTATTATGTGTTTTACCTTTGGATTTCTACAGAGATGTAATTGTTGCCCGCTTCATTTCACTTCCTTACACTTCAATTTATTTATACGCCAAGTCGTAACAGGTATCGTCTCAAAGCACCTCATAAGACAAATGGATCCAGTTTATATACAGGGATGTGTAATTTAATGCTGAATGTGAGATGACATTATGTCTCCTCTCATCTCTTCTGAGATCCCTGTTGAGTTTCCTGCAGGCTTTTGACTAAAAAATGAAGAGGAATCCACTTACACAAGAAAACGTCTAGTTTATCTTTAACACAGTAGAACATAAATCAGAAAATGATACGTGGGTTTAATTTTTTCTTTAGCAAATTTAAATCTCACAATTGCTGGCATGCATGTTGTTTTCTCTGAGTTGGATCTGGTGGTAGAGAGGTTGCTGCACAGACCAGGTCAACACAAACGAAGCGCGATGGAGGAGGGCTGAGAGTGTTTGGTGGAGGATCCTGATCAGGTGATTCTCAGCTCACACCTCAGGGAGAATTCCTCTCACATCCAGAGTTAACTTAGAGACATGGAGTCGCAGTGGGCCATGTTCTGCACCAGCAGACCTGCTGTTGATGAAAACAGTCAGGCGGAAGAAGTGAGGCTGTCCTTTGGGGCTTGAGAATCAACCGACCAATGTGGGTTGACCTGACCTGGTTACCGATTCCGTTTGTGGTGTCGGGTTGGAAACCTCAAGTTTCATTTTTTATCTGGTTATGTTGACATATCACTCCAATGAATTAGAGTGGTTTGCAGGTCAGCTGATGAGAGTCTTTTTGTCGTTGAATGGTAAAAAATGGGACTGCTGGCGTGGTATCGGAAGTAATTCATTTGAAGGATCTTGTGTTGTTCAGGAATTTTGGTTGGGAGGATCAGTAGAATAACTTTTAATAATCTTAACAGAACAACAGATTGACTGAAGCTTTGTCTGCAGCAAAGAAGGTCCTGCTCTCATATATTACAGTCCTATAGCTTACTAGCTCGCTATCTTATAGATAGCTAGCAAGATAGCTGACTATTTACCTACCTAGCTTGTGAACTTGATAGCTAGCTGACAAGCTCTTGACTTAACGGTCCATCTAAAGTTTTACCCTCACATCTGGTCATGAGATATGGACCATGGTTGGGTATGATATCCCAGGCACAAGGGGTCGAATTGAAATTCGTCTGTAGGGTGAGCGGATTCAGACTCAGAGATATGGTGAAGAGCTCCATCATCCAGGACCCACTGGTAGGGGACTCTAGGGTTAAACCAGAACTTGATGGAATTACTACATGTCCCTTCAGACTGTGTGTTCCCCCAGAATGAGCTCAGAAGTGCCAACGTACTGTACTTTTGACCCATGCGACCCGTTTTCCACTGAGTGGATGATGTTACAACTCCACCCTAAAATCCCCAAAGTAAATTCTGGCACTGGGCTTTAACATAAAACAAAAAGTAATCTGAACAGTTGATGAGTAACAAAAATATTAGTTATTTTACAATTCTGCTAAAACAACTACAGGAGAAAAAAAAACACAGGGGAGCTTTATGCTTCCGGGTCTCCAAGGCCAAAATAATAAACAAAACACCTTATAACTATAAAATAAAACAACTACTTTCTAAAGAAGAACTAAAAGAAAATACAAAACCTAAACTCCCTTACTAACCACAAAACAAGAGAAAACGGTTTACAACAAAAAATGGCAGAGAACCCCTACCAGCTTCCACCTCTGAACAGAAACACTTCTTAGTTGATTATTCACAAAGATGCTCAGAGCAGGATCAGTTCAGTCCCCACACACAGTCAGCTCTCAAACAGAATCACAGGTCAAGGCCCAGGACAAACAAAAGAAGGGGATCTGGCATCTCCAACTTGCTGCTTTTTATAGGGTGGCTGACGAGCTCCAATACTCTTAACCTGCAGCAGCCAGGCGGAACTGAAACAGAGAGACACAGAGCTCTCTCAGAAAGAGACCCCCTAGAGGTCAGTGGCCGTAACTGATGACAATGGATTGGTGGATGGGTAATGATTGCATGCTGGATATTCCAGATTGAAGTGTACTCTGCTTCCTTTGTTGTCTTTTCAGAGATTCAACTCAACATGAATTAAATTAACTTAAACTGTGACTTTAATAAAAGACAGATTAATTTTCGGAGGAATGTATTTCAGGATTTATTTGATGATATTCATTCAGATCTAAGTAGAACAAAAATTGAGTTCCTAATACAGCAGTGTCTCATCACTGTTACCTTGGTTGCATTCTAATTTTGTCATCAGAACTGAATCTGACAGCTTAATTAAATGATTTGCAGAAGAAGCTTTTATATTGTTATTCTGATATTTTAATAAGTGAGTAAAACCAAGCTCACATCACTGCAAAAATCCCCAGTGGAAACTTCAACAGTCCTAGTAAATCTTTTATTGATATTAATGCATCTGTTGCTGTTTCTGTTCTTTAGAAAATCACATGAGAGGCTTAACTGTTTTTGTAATTAAAAGCAGAATGAGTCGGAGAATTTTAAAATCTCAGCTCTAAAGACGACTGTCGCCATGCATGTATCCACTGACTGACTGTATTATAGCTCGCTTTACGAGTTACAGCTGAAATGCTTCCATGAGGCCAAGGCTGGAACTATAGAGCTACACATCCTAGAATATTGAAGTGAACTAGGTAGTGAGGTACTTTTTTTCTGTTTACAGTACATAAATGTTAATTTGTATTGGTGAATATCGCTATATTTTAAATGGTGATGTCAGTAAAGCTCACTGACACAACCAGTCCTGTTCCACTGAGGGACTCTGAGTTTCATTCTGCTGTATCTCTCTCTCTCCCTTTTTCCCAATTTTTAAGGCAGCAATTCACTTCATGACAGTGCAAGTCATGAAGTGAATTATGCTGGCAGCATAATTCAGTCCCCTCCTTGATACTTTTAATATCAGTGTTCTTCTGTCTGTTAGGCTGTTGTAAATCAAGTCTTCCCCTCCCTAATCCTTGTTGATATCCTTGTAATTATTTCCTACCTACCTACCTACCTACCTACCTACCTACCTACCTACCTACCTACCTCCCTCCCTCAATAGCTAGCAAGATACCAAGCTATTTAGATAGCTAGCTACAGTGCTAGCTAGCTACAGTGCTAGCTATCTAAATATCTTAATATTTAGCTAGCTATAAATCTTGGTATCCAGCTAGCTAGACATGTTTAGATAGACCGCTAACTATCTAAACATGTTAGTATTTAGCTAGCTATAAATCTTGGTACGTTAGTATCAACGGATATCTTGCTAGCTAGCTAATTCCCACCCCCTCCGTCTCCAGCAGCAGTGGGTGGTGCAGTTCAATTACCCCCTACATTTTGGTGCTCTGAACCTTGGCCACCATTGTTGTCTGGACACACCCCCAGGTATGAAACTAGCAAAAGAAACATGGACTGGTAGCGGAAACAGGTCATCGGTCACAAGAGGTAAGTGTTTGCTACGCCAGAACTTCTTCTGCAAATGAGTCACCATTTCCACTTTAGTGCATTAACTCTTTTCTGAAAAGCCAAAAACCACTTAGACTGAGTGTAAAAAATTTTTTGTGTGAAATTTAGTTGTTTTGAACGTTGTTGTTTCCATCGACCTTTTCTAGTGCATTACTTCCAAATGAGCATTAACAATCATTGATGGAAACACCGTTATTGAGAGCATTTGCAATAGAATTTTTAAATGTAGTCTCAGGAGTTTAACTCCAGAACATCCCTTGTGGTCGATGCATTGGCACGTGTGAACAACGTGATGGAACTGGGAAAGGTTAGGGGGCGGTGTGAATAAGACCTCCCTGTCACTTCAGCTAAGCACTCAAGAAACTGTGCACTTCACCAAAGTGAACCTGGATAGGAAAAAGGAGGAGAGGATTGGGGAAAAGCGAGAGGAAAACCGAGGAAGATCTGTGGACAAGACAGAGTTAAGGTTGAATCTGAAAGAGTCTATAGTGGAAATAGATTGTAATTACTTGGGAAAAAAATGACAAGGATTTAAAAGGTATCAGAAAGGGAAGGAGAGCAATTGAGGACAAAAAAAAAATCTGATAAGTGGAAGAGACAACAAAAAAGGACAAGGCAGGAGGTGTCACACGCAGTGCTTTCTGTGTGCCAGATCAAGTGTGTGCGTTCATCCGTGTACGTCAGACAAAAGGGGAAAGGTTGACAAGCTTATGATGTTATTAGGTGACATTTAGCTGACAGAGGCCATGCAACAGATGGGATGGGGGGATTAGGGATGAGCGCGCGCGTCCTTATTCATGCCTGCCCGCATCAGTGTGCGAGCGTCGGGAACGGGGACACCTTTGGTTTCAGAAGTGATGTGACACTAATTGGTCCGAAAGCCCGCCAGGTTCAAGTAGAACGTCATCGTGTGGGCGTCGCGTCAGCCGGCCGTCTCGGTCAAAGTTTGAGACGTACAGCCGTTTGGATGGATGAACTCTCACCTCGGTTAAATGCTGACCCTTCGGTCATCCTGTGTCGGATAGCAATGATATGAGAAGTTCAGAGGACACATCTGGAACAGCAGGCCAGATTAGTGCCATATTTTAAATAACAGTTTATTTATGCTGTTTTTTTTTTCTAAGGATTACGTCCTTCCATGGACCTTCTCAACTTACATAAAAACACTTATAGGAAAGGTTAGATGAATAAACAGCCATAGATGTCCTGTTCCACTGAGGGACTCTGAGTTTCATTCTGCTGTATCTCTCTCTCTCCCTTTTTCCCAATTTTTAAGGCAGCAATTCACTTCATGACAGTGTAAGTCATGAAGTGAATTGATACTTTTAATATCAGTGTTCTTCTGTTAGGTTGTTGTAAATCAAATGTATGTTTGTCTTTGAAAATAGTTTTAGCATTAGCTTCCTTGTGTGTCATAGTGTTTAGAAGAAAGGCCATTCAGCAACATTTGACAAAGAGAAATATATTTAGTAATCCTGCTTGACCTAAAATAGATTTGATTTCACCCATAACTGTCTGAAAGCTGATTTAATTTCAGTTTTGATTCTGACCTTTTTTTTTTTTTTTTTTTTTTTTTACAATTCCTGCATTGCAGTTACTACAAGTGATCAAAAAAGTTACATTAGAAAAAAAAAGTGAAAACCCTCATTGCTTTTATTTCACACAATGAACCAAGATTGCCAGTGTTTCCAATTAAATTAATGATTACCAGTTATTATTACACTCACAGCTCTTTCTCTAGGCTGGAGCTTAACAAAAGCACCGTTTGGTCACAAAAAATTAAAATTAGTTTTATTGGTTTTACTGTAAAGAAAAGATGGCCCAATAGTTCAGAAACATGTTTAGGAAAGAAAGTCAAGGAAAAAAAAAAGACGTAAGAAAGCCGCATGTAGATTGTTTTAAATTTGCCATAAAAAGCCTGCACTGCTGTAAATGTCACTCTCTAAATGCATAATGCAACACATTATGATGGAACCTTTCAGTGCCTCCAGCTGCCACATTTCATTCTGATTTCATTGAGAAAGAAAGAAAAAAAAAGCAGCAAACTACTGAGAGCGGATCCATTTTTTCTTTTTTAAAGAAATCTTGACATTTTACTTCGGTACCTCAACGCTTAACAAGAATACGGCGTTGTGCTGTGTGCAGACAAATCCTCTGGGGAGCCGGCGGAAATGTTTTTGCCAGACAACAAAACCGGTGGTCAGAAGTTGTAGTTAAAGAGTTAAGTGACAGGGCAGCGATGAAAGAGCGACGGAGCGCCTGAACGCATCAGGTCGCTGAAAGCATTGTTGTGTTATTGGGACTGAACTGATAAATTATTCATGCCTCTTGGACTTATTTGTGTCATATTAAAATCACCAATTTCATTGTATTTTATAGTGCAAACACAAAAGAGCAATTAAGTAGGAAGTGGAAGTAAATGGGGTAAATATTCTTTGTTTTTCATTGAGAAAACAAATGAAATCAAGACTTAAAACCCACCTTTGCTCAGAGGAACATTGACAAAAAATATGTGTTTGATGATTTTGATGATGTCATTTGACGAAAAGAAATGTCTATTGCTTGTCTCACATTTTGTTACTGTATTATGTTTTTATTGTGAAAGGCACTTTGAACTTTCATGTTGCTGAAACAACAGGCAGTCTGATTAATCTACATTTTGTCATATTGACACGTTAAAATTTTCAGATGAATCACATGCGTTGAGGTTGCTAGACTGGGTATTTTTTGTTGTTTTTTTGCATGCATTTTTATGTTGCTTGTTCCACATCGGTGTTCAGCCCACAAGGTAAAATCCTTGGTTGAAAATCAGTTGGACTCTCAATGACCCGTACCGCTGATAAAACTTAGCTTTCGTGAACCTAAACAATCAGCAGACTGAAATATCTTTAACCCTCGTATACATTCTAACAGCTCTTTGATTTTCTTTCAAATTTCCTTTCAAATGGACGGTCAGCATAATTAAAACCAGGTGGATACTTGAGTAATCAGATCCCTGTTGACATGCAAAGGTTCTTTAAGAACGTCGAGTGTTTGTCTGAGGTCAAGATGTGCAAACTGTCTTCCTCGTGTTGTCAAAGTCATTAACAGGGACGCAGATGTGAGGTGACACACACACACACACGCACGCACGCACACACACACACTTCAATTGCACACAGGCACTGTTTAATCATGCTCATGCATTTACGCGGCGTGACATTAAGGGAAGCAGACACGTTTGTGGGCTGAAGGGACGGATAAAGACGGGATGGTGACAGGTGGCCGAGAAACGAGTGGAGCATACATTAGTGGGAACGAAGACAGAACGAGTTTGACCACTACGGCTCGAAGTATCGATGAGGAAAGGAAAGTGACATGTGCCAAGGCGGTAAGGGAGGCGCAGTTGATCTACACGCCGAGCAGCGTTTCTCTCCGAACGTCTCAACGGTCAGAGTGTGAGTGTCAGGCAATCCAAGTTTGAAAAATCACTTTTAAGCGGAAACTGCAAAGTAAGTTGTACAAACCGCATCAGCAGTTTCTCAGTGTCCTTCATTGCAGACGTCTTATCTGGTTAGAATCTTTCATTCTGTATTTTCTGCTCTCCCTCTTTTAACTGTTGTACAACTTCATACATAAAATGTTATCATTGTAAGGAGGTTTTTTCCTTATATTTGCAAATATAAGGAAATATATGTGTGTGTGTGTGTATATATATATATATATATATATATATATATATATATATATATATATATATATATATAAATTGTTGATTATGCAGACTTAAAATATATATTTTTTTGGTTTGACTTGAAGGGAACATATTCAAAATTTACATTTTGCACATTTTTGTACTTCCGTTTGGGTTTCTATTGTTTCTACAAACAGTCCAAGCTCTTAAACCATCGTGTCATTTTTTGGCAATAAGTTAATGTTTTTTGGTGTCAGGAAAACAAGCCTTTTCAAAAACCTTGAATGTAACGTCACAAATCAGGAGCCCCAAAAAAGCCTAGTCCCGTTACTTAGCAACCCGAGCCAAGCCCGTTACCTAGCTGGATGTGGTGTACAACGGCTGCTAGAAAAGACAAGTGTTTTGTTGTCGACTTACCATCCAGAAACCACTTCTTACTGCATTCTTGTTGGTTGTGCAGGAGGCTCCACTTCTGCTTTTCAAAAAATATTTAAAATACTGTTGTACGGTTGCACATCTGTTTGCAGCTATTTTTACGTCTGAGTGTACGCATTGAGTTTCAGGGGCGTGGCCAGCAGCAGCTTATTTGAATTTAAAGTGACAAGACACCCTTCAACGGCTCATTCTGAAAGGAGCACAACATAGGCAGAACTTAGCATACTCATTATCTAAGAATGATTTTATGAAAAAAATGTAATACAAATATTTTACATTGCCCATAGACCCATCCTAGCCTGTTCAAGGAAGCATAATAGATCACATTTAAGAAAAAAGGAAAAGAACTGGGTGTTGAGATACATTTTTTTAATCAAGAGAGAAGATTTTCAGTTTTGCAGCTCGAGTGTTTATTTTCACACTCAGAAAATAAAATTCCCTCCCTCAAATTGCTGCCTTCAATTTATTCCAATTTTTGCTCAATAAGAAACAACAAAGAAACCAAATAATTAAAGATCTTGATAAGTGTCTGAAATACAACCTCCTTTTTTTTTTTTTTTTTTTTACCAGTGAAACCAAACTTGGAGGTTGAAGTTGAGCTTGCAAATAACAACAAATAAATACAAAATATAGTTTTTTTTGGGGGTGGTGTTTTTGCAGGTGATGCAAGTAAACAGGGAATATTAGCAGAGTCTGAGTGCATAAATCACAAAAAATGATTATAAACTGGGCATTTAGAGAAAGCATTTTTTACTTAAAAAGAAATGTTTAAAGTCTTGTGTGTGTTTTGCTGCTATAGCCCCACATTCTCTGTCCATCATGTCACAAAGCATTTATCTCTTCAACACCCAGTCACTCCAGCACTGTTTTCATCATGTCAACCTCACGCGTATGTCTGTCCGCCTGCGTTTGTCTTGTTGTTCTGCCCTGACAGTTTAACTTTGAAGCTGTGATTCCTGTTATTTAATGTCCAAGCTTTGTTCTGTCCTCCTCCTGCATGTTTTCTCTGGTCGTTTGTATTGTCTGGGTTCTCATTCCAGACCCCGTATCTGGATGACAGAGCGCAAAAACAAAGGCGTCAGAGAATAGTTGACATTTTTATCCAAACGTAAAACAGAATGTACTTTGACTCAAACCAAAGCTTTTTTTTTTTTACTGTATTTTTATAGAAAATCCCCATTTACTCTGAGTGGTGCTAAAGCTCTTGTTAATTAGGTGCCAAAGTCTCAACAGAATCGCTCTGCGGTTAAAATCCCAACTTTGTTGAAACTGACATTGATGAGATTTCAAATACTTAGAGTTCCTGCCTCTATAATTCTTCCAAAAGTATTCATAAGCCCTCATTTTCAGTTACTCCACATTACAACCACCAGCTTCATTGGCATTTGTTATGGAGGCCAAACGTAGTTCAGAATTGTAAAGAACTACAAGATTTGTACTTTGTGTTTATTTCTTATTTGAAGAGATTTTTCAAGTGCTGAAGCGGCAGTATTATGTAAAATTAACTTTTTGACCTTTACATAATGTTATGATATTCCATCATCAAAAGCATAATTTCATGATTCTTTCATGAATGTTTGAAAAAAAAATCCTTTAATCTCCATGGCGACCATTCAACTGTGCAAAGCGCCTGGGTGGCCCTAGCTCCGCCTTCGAGACTCAGCCCCTCCTCAGGGCTCAAGCTTCTGCTTCACAGAGCTGCTGAGTTATACAGTAGAAGCTACTTCTCAGTAAAACCCTGGCAAAAACATTATTTAAGGGTTAATAGAGGAGCCATGTTGTGATGACTTTCTGAAGGCGGAGCTTCAGAAAAAGCAGGAGCTTCTTAAATAGACAGAGATCCAATTTCAAGGTGTTAAATTACAAAGTCAGATTTCTTTTAATTTGACATATAGCATTTTTATAACAACTGGAGGTACTATAGTAGGTTGATTGTGCTATGAAATGGCACTTTGTGTCTAGAAAAATCATAACACTGCCCTGTTAATATGAGGAAATTCTCTGGTTGTGGAAACAAATCCATCCATCCATCCATTTTCTTCCGCTTATCCGGGGTCGGGTCGCGGGGGCAGCAGCTTCAGAAGGGAGGCCCAGACTTCCCTCTCCCCAGCCACTTCTTCCAGCTCCTCCGGGGGAATCCCAAGGCGTTCCCAGGCCAGCCGAGAGACGTAATCCCTCCAGCGTGTCCTGGGTCTTCCCCGAGGCCTCCTCCCGGTGGGACGTGCCCGGCACACCTCACCAGGGAGGCGTCCAGGAGGCATCCTTACCAGATGCCCGAGCCACCTCAACTGGCTCCTCTCGACGTGGAGGAGCAGCGGCTCTACTCTGAGTCCCTCCCGGATGACCGAGCTTCTCACCCTATCTCTAAGGGAGACCCCAGCCACCCTGCGGAGGAAATTCATTTCGGCCGCTTGTACTCGTGATCTCGTTCTTTCGGTCATGACCCAAAGCTCATGACCATAGATGAGGGTGGGAACGTAGATCGACCGGTAAATCGAGAGCTTCGCTTTTTGGCTCAGCTCTCTCTTCACCACGACGGACCGGTACAGCGCCCTCTTCACAGTAGACGCTGCCCCAATCCGCCTGTCGATCTCCCGCTCCCTTCTTCCCTCATTCGTGAACAAGATCCCCAGATACTTAAACTCCTCCACTTGAGGCAGGACGACCCCCCTGACCCGGAGAAGGCACTCTACCCCTTTCCGGCTCAAGACCATGGGCTCGGATTTGGAGGCACTGAGCCAAACAAATCCAATTCTTTTTTTAATAGAGCCAATGATTCTATTGGTTTGGTGTAGATTTAGGGTTTTAGAACCTATTTTGATTTAAAAAAAAACCCAACAAACTGTGGACCCTCCTGACACTGATTAAAAAAAGTTGAGAGGAGACATAGGACAGATTGAGTAGAATGATGTGAAGAGCGATAAGAAAGGGAAAGGTAAGATAAGAAGATGAATGGATGGATCGATCGCTGTAAGGAAAGAAAATGAAAGTGTTGGGTGAAGAGGCTTTTTCAAAGACTTTCTGGATTGTTACAGAAGTAAGTCCATGAGTGAAAAAGTTATAATAATTTTCCCAATGATAAATTACAGTGCATCCCTTTGGCTTTTATAGCATGTTATTATATTAGACAATAAATGGAAATATTTTTTTCATTTACATAATACTACTCCTTTAATGTCTGCCGGGCTCTCAGTCTCCTCAATCATCCAGTTTGGTTTGGCAGTTGGATTGAAGACGTGTTGGCGGCTCCTAAACTCTGAGAAATGGAGACTACACTACTGGGTTTTTTTTTTTTTTTGGTTGTTCCATGTGACTGAATGTTGTTTTATCCTTCTTCAGTTGGATTTTAAATGTGTAACCTATTCATAGACACATTTAAAATACTTTCTCAATACTCAATACACAACATGCAGAAATCGACAGGTTTTAGGTGTTTAGAAGGTCAAAGGTCAACCTAACATCCTGGTTGTCAACAGAAAGCAGCTGCTTCTGTAGTGTCAAACACAGCAGCAGCAGATTTATCTAAAGAGTTTCATACCGAGACCAACATTATGTTGCTGCTCATACTATTAAAGAGCAGCAACATATATGTGACTTGACAAAACACTATTTCTACAATCCACAGGCAGTTCTTTGGGTTTACTGACTGTGTTCTGCCTGATGCTGCCACATGTAAAACCTTTCATGTAGCATCACAGATCCACAGGTTGACTCCAATTAAGTTACAGAAAGTTATTTTCAAATATGCCTTTTAACCTCTAACTAAATCTGGAGAAAAACAAAAAAAAAATGGTAATGCTTTCTGATGGCATTATTTTCCAAAGATTCATCCATCGTCAATAGATACCAAGACTTAGAGGGTTGTCGGGTGCTGGTGCCCCCTGGACAGGTTGCCAGGGCAACACGGGGGGCATACGGGACAAACAACCATGCCTTCACACCTAAGAAGAATTTAGAGAGACTGATGGCCCTAACAGTCATATTTTTGGACTGTGGGAGGAAGTTGAAGTACCTGGAGAGAATCCAAAACGAAAAAAAAAACTAGTTGATGAGAAACTTGAGTTTTACTCGCATTGTACCTCGACTCCACTTCCCATGGAGTGCTTAAATGTGTTTACGACGTAAACCAGAATTGTATGTTTCTGAGAGCTCTTAAAGTTTCAGTCACAACTGAGACTACTTCCTGATTCAGAAACATCTGTGCAATTTATAAAATTACGTTTTTCTCCTGCTGTTTTCTGGAGGCTAAAGAAGGCTTGGCCCACCTTGTTTGATTTCATGTTGGCTTGCTCACTGTTTTAATAGTAAACATTATGTAATTATACCTCTCTATTAGGTTCTTAATTGAAGGATTGATTGTCTTGATGTTTACAGTCTTCGGCCAGGTGAATGCTGCTGGGTTTAAACCTGCTAAAGCAGTTCATACGCTTTTCTTTTAACCAAAGAATGTCTGAGGTACAATTTGATTGAACTGTGGTCTCTGCCTTGCTCTGCCTTCATTGCAGGTGCAGAAGTGTGTGTGTGTGTATGTGTGTGTGTGTCAGTGATGGATGAATTGCAGATGGCCTAAGCTTTATATAATTATGCTGTGGACACTGGAGGAAGTCCGGTAAAGAGGTCACCCAGGACAGGCACACGTTTAAAGGAGGAGAGTCTCAGTGAGTTAGAAAATTCAAGGCTCTTTTTTTAATGAAGCTCTTTAACAGTG
The DNA here is from genome assembly GCF_904066995.2 of Poecilia reticulata. Classification (NCBI taxonomy): domain Eukaryota; kingdom Metazoa; phylum Chordata; class Actinopteri; order Cyprinodontiformes; family Poeciliidae; genus Poecilia; species Poecilia reticulata. Next base: position 6,185,969 of record NC_088839.1, read on the forward strand.
ATTAGAAATGGTAGCTTTATCAATATTGAAACCGATAAGGTATTACAGACACAACACACATAGTATGTCTTCCTATCTTCACAAGGACTTTGCATCGACATCTATTCATTTTTTTTTCATTTCTATGGCCTTACCCTAAACCTAGCTGAAACTCAATTTACACCTTAGTACAAATGCCATCAAAAAACAGCAATTCTTCTTGTGCACGGCCATCTTAGCGCTGTTTGTTATGGTTGTGGATGCACTGCTTAATGTGCTTAACCAAAGAAACAGTTCATCTGTGACCATGCTAACTAGCCTTAGCATTCATGGTAAGCTCCATTGTAGGGGATCTAGCTTTAGCATAGCAGAGAGAAAGGGAGAGGGTGTGAGACTTTTAAAAAAGTTAACCTGTCTCTTTAAGAAGCTCCTGCTCTTTCTGAAACTCCGTCTTCAGGAAGTCATCACAACATGGCTGCTCTATTAACCCTTTAACAAAATTTTTTTTACCAGCGTTTCACTAGGAAGTAGCTCCTATGTTAAGTTCAGCAGATGAGCAGTTCCTCCAGATGAGCAGTGATTTAATGATTTAAATGTGAAAAGGAAGTAATTAAAAGCATAATATGTCCACTTTAATGGTAAAATACACAAAACAACTTTATTTTCCTATTTTTTTGAGTTGCACCTAATTGACATTTGGCTAGCTGAGGAACTTTAGGTTACCAGTAACTTTTGCATCCCTAAAATGGGAAAAAAATATGTACAAATTGGTGAATAAATGTAAATATCCCTGTGCGCATCAGATTATACTTCAGTTACAATGCATGTGGATATAAAGACTCCCATGACCCAGAAAGATTAGGGTGTTTTTTTTTGGGAGCTCAGATTGTTCCCAGGCACCGCAGGATTCATGATGATAGCTGTTTATATCACAGAGCCACCAAGTCATCTTCTACCTGAGGGGAGTTTGCCTGGAGTAAAGGTTAAATTGAAAACGTTGTGTGGTAATATGAGGAGCGCTGAGGTGTTGACTCTGCACATCAAAGCTACACATTTATGTCCACCAAGTGCTTTAGTTAAAGCAGCACTGAGTGGGTCAAAGAAAAAAAAAAGGTCAAACGTGTTAAGGACTGGCTGGACCTTTCTGAAATTATTTTATTTCTGTAGCTGCTATCCCACAGGTATAAAATACGTCGCCATGTTTTTTAACAAATTTGATAGAAGCCTTTTACGGCCTCTGTATTTAAATCGAGTGTGTGTGTAGTGCTAAAGATTCTGCCTCTCTCTGATTTATTCTGTTCTTGCTTTTGATACGTCACATCTCAATCTGACTAATTATAGCTTCCATAAACCTGGATAAATTCAACAAGCAGATTTCAAGCAATTCATTCTTTTCTTAAGCTGTACATTTTTCTATAACTTTTCTTCCCTTTGTAGAAAAGACTGCTCTGGATAAGTTTTTATTCCCTTCTTAATAACTATTCAGGTTATTGATGGATGACCTGAAAAAATCAGGTGGAGTCCTTTAGAGGGCATAAGGGTTTGTAAAAATATTTAGGATGAAGGAGTATGAAGGCATCGGCCAATTATGAAATGTACAAAAGAAGATAAACACAATGTTCCCAACACAACAGCTTCCTTCAGGGTCATCCATGACAAATCATATCCATGAACCATTTCCACTGCTTTCATCATTGCCTAATGACTGGTTTCTAACTTATCCTTCATGCATGAGAACTGCAATGTTTTCCTAAACAGTTTTACCATCGAGGAGACTTTCTGTGGGAAAAATACCAATGAACCAGTCGATGCAAACTAAACTGTAAAACCAGGTAGTTCTTTTTCCCTCGGTTCTCTACTGAAAGAGTTCAGATGCTAAATCAAATTCAATTCTCTTCAAGCACGGGTCAATGAAGTACAGTTGCAGATTCAACAAGTGTTTAATTTTACCAATAAATTTGATGCCACTTGGTCCAGTTTGGTTGATTGAAAACAAAAGCCAACATACTAATGGCTTTGCTCCGACGGTATGCTTAAAAGACAGAAGAACGATTTTCAAAGGAAGCAGAGGAGACGGCGCGTCAGGCGACGATAATTAATCACGGTCAAAGGAGGAAGGGAGAGCAAGAGAGATGAAGAGTGGAGAGAGAGAGTGACGGGGGCGCTGCAAAAAATAAGGAGAGGAAAGAGGCGGAAACGAGGAGAACGAAGCGAGGGAGGGAGGTTACGTGAAGAGATGAGAAAAAGATAATGGTAAGATTAAAAAGAAGACTGATACTGTGAGGCGATGATTAATCTTAGGGAAGGGATGCAAAGATAAGGGGGAGAGCAGCAATAAGGTCATTTATTGACATGATTAATTTACCAAAAAATTATCCTGCACTGATACTAAAGGCGTGCAAAATAATAACCTCTTGTCTGAAAATTATTAATTAAAAAAAAGGGGGGCCACAATAAATCATTTCAGAAGTTTTTTTTAACATTTATCGTGTAATTTATCCCGAGTTTAAGTAGGCATACACTTAAAGCGTAAATGAATCAATCTGGTGCCAACTGATAGAAACACATCAGTTGGTGTTGGTGCTTGTTAGTCCGTGTCTAGACAAACGGTGGCTGTGTTTCCATTAGCCATAGAATTGTCCAAATTGAAATTGTGAAAATAAATTTGCTTAATGGAAACACAGCAATAAAAAAAAAACTACATTATTAGATTAAATGTTTTTGTTCTAGGACGGGTGGGCAATCCTGGTCCTGGAGGGCCGGTGCCGGTGTCCTGCATATCTTAAGATGTCTCCCTGGTCCAACATACTTGAATCCAACAGCTGAATCACCTCCTAAGTGCAGTCAGGTTCTCCAGAGTCCTGCTAACAACCTTATTATTTGACTCAGGTGTGTTGAAGACACACACACCTAAAAGTTGCAGGAGACCGGCCCTTGAGGCCTGGAGTTGCCCATCCCTAGAATGAGGTGGGGTTTGTTCAGCCATATCGAGATAGATGTATTCTGCAAAACTACCATGGAAACACTTTTTGCTTCATATGAGTCACGTGATCTACAGTCGGATGTTACTACTGGTGGAAGCAACAAAGAAGATGACAGGAAGATGATGATTTTTTTGTTTTTTTCCAGACAACGTTCAGCCGGCTTCATCTCACAGCGTCACGCAGTTCATAAAAAGTTGAGTTATTCAATCATGTTGAATCCATCAATCTTATGTAAAATCACCAACTACAATTTCTCTTGAGAGGTCGTGTAGCCACTCCAAAGTAGGCGGGGCTTATCACTCCAATGCCTGAATAAGACGCTGACGTCTCCTCTGATTGGCTAATAGATGATGAGCGCTAGCACCACGGCTGAATTATGATTATATCTCAGGTAACTGTTTACATACGTCGCTGCCATGATTTTTAGTGAATTATCACGTGAACAAACTTATTTATGTGGTTTTAACTTTATTTATTAATAGAAGCACCACAATTGTAAAATAGTTTTTTTTTGTTCAGCAGAACAACCTTCTAAAAATTCTAAATAAACCAACCAAAAACAATGAATAAAAGGAGAAGGAAATCCAGTTGCAACAGAAACCATAAATAAAATGCATTATGAAATCCCTGTGAACAAAAATACCCCTCAAAATCTTTTGTCAGAACGGAAATAATCAAGCTCATTATAAGGCACACCTAAAAACCTTCAATTTCCTCAAAAGCCGACAGTGCGCCTTATAATCCGGTGCGCCTTATATATGGACCAATATTGAACCACAACAGGTCTAGCAACTACGGTAAGCAGCCGCCGACTTTATTTTCTCCCGTAGAAGAAGAAGTGCGCATGCATGCTAGGGTAGTTGTCAGAACGCTGGTTTGTTAATAAAGTTTGATAATACATTTAAAACCAGGGGGGGGGGAAGAGAGACAGAGACTGCGGCGGCAGCGTGTCGGTTGGTCTGTCTTACCCAGAAAGCAGTTGGGCACAATATCGCAACACCAACTCCGTGAGTGAAACAACGACTGGGGCAGCCTACCATGTAAAGTACTCGGGGACCACTTCTTTATAAATGTGGATGCGTAATAATAGAGTATGAAGCAAATTGGCAACCCAAACTGAAGCGTCTATAGTATGCGCCTTATAATGCCTTATATATGAAAAAAGTTTTAAAATAGGCCATTCATTGAAGGTGCACCGTATAGTGCGGAAAATACAGTAATGTTTAATGTTTCATTCCTGTCTGCCAACAAACAAAGCTAACCTCACCCTGTCAAACTGCAGGATTCAGTAAAGAATAATAATAAAAAAAAACAATGTTAATGTCTATAACTCACCACATCTCAGTTAGAAACTTTTTTTTTTCTTGTCATGAGTGAACAATAATAGCTTGTTTGGAAAGTTTTTTCTCTTAAAAAAAACTAAATTGTAGCTGAGTGGAAGTTGGTAAGCTGGTTTTAAGCCAGAGTTCAACATTTTGATAAAATGAAGTTGAGTATTTCAATAACTGGATGTCGACTTGATAGCGGAGAGCTGAAGATTTGGGCCTGAACCTTCAGCCTGATAGGTGAAGCTCTCTGAAATCGGTCAATGCAAAAGGATAATTTACCCACCACAGCAGCAAATCTACAACAGAGTTACTGAAAAAGAGAGGAAAAAAAAAATCAAGGTGGCGCAATGGCCTTATTAAAGTCCAATACTGAACCCAATTCAAATGCCATGGCAGGACCTTGGGACAGCTGTGCTTTCATAAATGCCCAGAAACAGAAATGAGTTCCCCTACGACACGCGGAAACCTGATGAGGTCAGACAGAAGGCCATTACTTTAAGGTTTTGATCTAAAGATGGTTCTTCAAGGTAAAGAATAATGGAATGTAGATTGTTTTTTTTCAGAAACTCAGACAATGAATATCCTGTATTGTTGTGTAGCAATCTAACTCTACTCCCTATGTTAAATATAGGATTGTAATTTATGAATAATCAGATTAATAACAGTTAATTGATCTAAACCAGGATATTTCCCCAGATTTCAGTCTGGAGATTTTATGTTTACACTGCAAAAATATTTAAACTTTTGCTCTTAAATCATGGATGTGTTGAGTTTTCAAGGATGTACTGTTTAAAAAAGAAAGAACAAGTTGGGTGGTTTTTTTGCTGACCCAAAAGTACCTAAATATTTCGTCAACTTCTAAAAACGTTGCTCACGCACTTCTCAAAATATCAGAGCATACTATTTGACCTACAGTACATCACCCAAGGAATTAAAACATGACTGCGCAAACTGTCACAACAAAATCCTTTCAGATCCTGTGAACAAACTCGAAAGGTAAACGGTCTTTCAGTGGATGTTTTAGGCGCAAGTTCTCTTAGAAGTCACTGATGCAGACGGGTGTGTTCTTCACTTTAACAAAAACATCAATCAGGTCTTATAGGAAAACTATGAACATCTATTAAAAAAAGAAGAAGCTCTGAACATATAAAGAATTCAGTTTTAAAACTGTGATTGACACGCCAGTCTTTATAGAGTTTGAGTGCGAGACAGAAACAAAAAGCGTCGCAGATCTTTTGATTGAGTCATGAGACTTTGTGTGTGTGGAGTGGCACATTACTTTCTATCCAGTCTCGTGGTGGAAGAAACTATAAAGTTATTACCCATACTGCATTTCTGTGTTGGCCTGAGTTATCAGACAGTGTCTGCGTTTCCATTACAAATGTGTGCAAAACGTCGTAAATGTATCGCTAAAGTCGAAAAAACACAAATTCACAACCGAGGTGTTTCCATTACATAAGAATTGCAGTTAGAATCAAGTTTGTTCGAGCAGTAAGTGGTTAAAAAACATGACGAGCCATCATCCTCCAACTACTTCCTGTCGTTGTCTTTGTGGTTTGCGCCAGTGGCAGCGTCCGGTTATTAATGTGCAAAAAAGACACTGCATGAAAAGTGGGATTTTTGACCCTGTATTCTGACGCGAACGCAGCTCGACAGATACCGACAGCAATCGACAGTTTGCATTCTCACGACTCACGGGAGTCGAAATCTGTCAATTGCAGAATCCCAGGAGGGGGGAGTGGAGGTGCAGGGGAGCGGGACATGTTAATGACTCTACTTAGCATACGAATAGCCTAGCACAGTGTTTCTCAAACTTTTCTGGGCCAGCGCCCCTTAGCCTTTATCCAGGTCCCTCACCGCCCCCCAATAAAGAATTTGCAGGCTAATTTGCACTGACTATTATTTTATTAATATTACTATCACTATTGTAGATGTTTTGATTTTTATGCTTGTTTCTGTATTTATCATCAAAAATAATTTCCCAGAGAACAAAAAAGCCATGGGAATAGAAATTATTTTCACAGGTGTCTACAAAAAATGCAATGAACATTCAAGTTAAAATCTGTAGGCGTAACTGCGGCCAGTCAGAGTGGAAAAAATATTCTTATTTTGTGCCATTTTCTAGTTGTTAAATATTGCACAAAATGAGCAGATAAAAGATGTACAACATGCCAGTTAAACTTTGAACTATTTGCAAAATGACTGAGCTCTGAAACATTAAAACATGGATAGAACTGTAACTACATTAATCATAGCTCTTCTTCTCTTCAGTGTTTCTGTCGGTTTCTTGTGGTGCAGCTCTGTGCTGCCTTCAGGACAATGGGACATCAGAGTATTTTCCATAAAATTTCTCCCACATGGCATTTATTGTGCAAACCAGAGCTTTCAGTGGAAAAACAAAAGTTCCAGGTCCTTTTAATGTCATACAAATATGAGACAGAAACATGGATTATATCTTTATATAGATCTGTCTATTGATTTATAGATTAATATAGTTTTACTGGACAGAAATTACAAAGAACAAATCTGGTTATTAATCAAATTCTAATGAGTCAAATTCAAAGTGTCATAGAGTCATCAGCCTCATGACATTAACACTGACATGAAAAATAATACTGAAGAAATGAATATATCAAAATCTAATTAAAAACATAAATAAATGATAAGTTATTTACTGTTATGGTCTGTAAGATATATTTATTCTCAGTATTAGATGTGGTCTCAACAGACCAATGACATTTCAACAATATTATTTTACCTTTTATCTGGAAATAGTGTCTGTTTATTCTTGCCATACAGTCCTCTATATTAATTATTGCTCAAAAGTCTTGCCATACCAGTTTATTCCTCTGTATTTACTTTGGTTTCTTAGTTTATTCTTGCATTTTGTTCATTCATCTCCATTTAGTTTCATTTGATTAGTATTATCTTCTCTTGGTTTATTGTTATGTCCACTTTAGTTTCTTTCCTGTTGAATAAGAGCTACCATTCATACAGTTGCAGCCATGCATGTTTTAATGTTACGAAATAGTTTTAGCAAGTTGTTCAAAGTCTAAAGAGGGGCATTTAAGGTGTAAAGTTTACCTTCGACCAAACGCCCCCCAAAGGCATCCCAGCGCCCCCCTTTTGTAAAAATGTCCGCCAGCGCCCCCTGGGGGGCGGTACCGCCCACGTTGAGAACGGCTAGCCTAGCATATGCAAAGGCGCTTCAGCAGACTCATGTGGATTCTCAGTCATTGGATGAAAAACAATGACATCACACTTCATCGTTAACATGCAATTGGTTGGTTGATGCTTGTCCATTGGATAGCACTTATATATTTATAAATAAACCCCGCCCCAATCATTATTATTTTTAATGCTGTATTTTTAAAAAATCCATATAAAAAATAAATGCTGTATTAAAATATATTCATTTGATAGTTTATATGCAACATGTTCATATATGAGGAACATAAAAGAGGCACAGAAGTTTCTTTTTTATTTTTATTTTTTTTTACTGTTTGCACACAAAATAAGACCTAAATGCTTTCCATTTCTGGACCATCTGGCCGTGTTTCTTCTTGTCCAAATATGATCCAACATTATGTTGCGTTCAGGACAGGCCCGACGTCTCTCCTGTAGCGTAGACCTGACGTTTCTCCTGTAGTGTAAACCTGACGTCTCTTCCTATCTTGTAGTCCAGATGTCACTGAGCTCCTGGTTGGAGGAACTTGGGGTCCATCCTGACACCCCCTCATAGCCGCCATCCTCCCATAATGCCACCTCCTCTGCTGCCAGTACTCTCTGCATTCCTCCATCAGCTGTTAACACAGAACAGACAATCATTATGAGCTACAGGCATTTTTTAGTCATTATGAAACTACAGTGAAATTGTTTGGCAACTTCCAGCTTAGTATGCACACATAAGACATTAAAACGAAAAAACAAAACACATTATATTAATACATTTTTGCAGAAAATAAAAACTTAAATGAAAAAGAGAAAACACTTGGAAACAATTGGAAGAAAAAAATAATTAAAAGCAGTTGGTAATAAATAGTATAACATAATTTAACAAACTCTGAGGCAGATAATTAGCTTTGATGGATTTTAATAAATCACAGTACTTTAATCATTCAATGAATTGGGACATCTCTAGATTAGTAATAAATCGTACCTGCTTCTTTCTTTAGCTACAACTGGATGACTGGCAGTAGGTCCTTGATGCAGCTGGAAAACATTTTTGTGCATTGTCAATACATAGCATAATTACATTATGTACATAAACAATATTGAAGCATAAAATATCATCAACATTCTAAAATAGTAGATACTCACACACAGCTGCATCTCTGTCCTCATCACAGACATCAGAACTTTCCAGAAGAGTGACACAAATGTGACTCTTATTCTGTGGAGTCTGTGGAAATAAATGTAAAATTAAAAAAAAATATTGTAGCAAATATATCGCTTTCTCAAAAATACTTAAGTAAATAAGTTAAAATTATTCTCAACCAGCCATTGCACAATCGGGACTCAACGCAGTGAGTGTACATAATGCATACCGGCTTCGTCCTGTTTATGTGTCTCCGTCCGCCATGTTGTCGACCTCTACTGCTTTCCACACTCTGCCTTGCTGTACTGTGTTATAACAAAATAAATAAAATGACCGGAAGATCAGTTTCCTTACAAATATGCGAGTGTTCACTATTCACTACATGTGAAATCATAACTTACTGAATGTCTGTTCGTCCTGGTGGACTCCGTAAGAGCGCCTCGGCACCGTGGTCTGAGGCCTGGCTGGTAAGGCTTGGTCACTTTTCAGATCTGAAAAAAAAAAAAAAAGATGCGAGTATTTTTAAGAGTTTAGAACATCACATGTAATAAAAAAATTACAATACGAAATCTCACCCTACACTTGTTTTGGCATTATGAAAACGACAGACCGCTTTCTGTAAGAAACAAACAAAGCAACTCGCCTCGCTGCACGTGCTATTCATAAAAGCTTTGTTACCGTGAGTTCGGTCTTGTTGGACCGCCGCGGTGTCATCTGTCGTTTTCCGCCGGAACATTGCTTAATATCAAAACGATACTAAAAAAGTAACTCCGTGAAGTAGTACCATTTCCACCATTAGCACCGGTGCAAATCTTCCTCTGGAGTTTAATGGCGGCTGCTTGACCAACCATGAAAGCCCATTACTGCCACCACCTGGACTGGAGTGTTAAATGAAAGTTGACAGAAAAAAAAAATACATTCTAAAAAGTTATTTTTTTTTTCAAAAGTTACGTGACAGTATATTTTATTTTTATTATAATTAATTGCTAAAATGCTTTTAAATGTGTAGATGTTTATTTACTCAATTCTACTTTGAGCTCTCTCCTTTTTAGTTTATACAGAATATAATGATTTATCATCTGTGAGTTATATATAGTGCTTAACTAACAAAACTTTTAAAAAAAGAATACAAATGTTTATACTCTATCTAGGTATCACACACTTTCAACCATTTGGTTCTTCAATTTAAACTCGAGAGTTAAGCAACTGAATACTGATGAATCATTTGTAGTTTCTTAAGTCCTGTATTGTGATGTGGAATGATGTCACTACCACTCCAATATAGCATGACTCTGGGTCCAGTATAGCATGACTCTGGGTCCAGTATAGCATGACTCTGGGTCTTTAAAGCAATCAGTGAACATTAACATTTAGTTTGAATATTATTCACAAAAATATTTTCTGTACAATGAACCACTCTGGAACATGTTTTCTTATTATTATTTTTGATTAAGTTGTGCAATGATAAATCTTTAAATGGGAGCAATGTCAAACTAAGATCACGTTTAACTAAAGTCTATTATATGTAATCATGCATATTCTGCTTTTATATCATCAATTCAACCAAAACTAAGTTTTTCAGTGCTCCTAACACACATGTAAAATATATTTTAATGGATAAGATAATATTATTTTAATATTCTTTCTCCAAACATACTTCTTCATGGCATACTCCTATAACTGAACAATACCTACAGACGTCTCAAAATGTGTTAAAACTGTTTGGCCCATTGCACTGCAACACCAACATGTATTTACATCTCCATTTGAAGGAGTACATGTTGGAATACAGGCTTTTTTGAGCCAGTATTCCAGTATTTGTGATTAAATACTGAGAATGTTTAATCACAAAGTCCAGATTAACAGACAATTTCAGAAGAGTCAACAACATGGACATCTGCCTGTGACACTATAATTACCAAAATTTTACATGTACAAATGATTGTAACTTTGTCATGATGACACAACAGATGCTTCATGTAAAGCTCAGTGTTTTCACGTTGGCAGAAACACTCCTCCTGGAAATGTGTACAGCGGTCTGCATTCCACCACACAATCTTGGATGAGCTTGACAGACATGCAATGTTGACAATATATCATCAAATTTACTCTGAAAATTGTACTTTGATATGCAGACTTAAGTGTTAAGGTTACATCCCTAAGTTGAGCTAAGTGTGTTCAGTGCTGGATGGTGAATGTCACACTAAATTTGTTCCATTTGTGTGACTTTGTAACATTAGAACATTTTCAGCATTAATGCCTGTTTTATACTTAAATTTCATTATTTCTCAATAACACTGAGGGGGTTTGTCCAGGTCCTGGAACTAGTAAACAGGTGAACAGAAGGTAAAATGGGTTATGGCTACAACAGGAATGAGAGTCAAAAGGCCAGTGCTCAACAGTTGATTTGCATTTGCATGGCTCCCAGCAACTTCATTTAAATACGAAAACCTCTCTTAGGCCCAAGGGGGGTAATAGGGGAACACGGACACACAGCGTTTTTGACCATTCTTGGCAGTGCTCTACAATTTTCCACTCCGACAAAAACTTTTTGCTGATAGCCCTCAATCTCCATGCGCACGGCAGAACTAGGTGTCAATAGCTGTCGAAAATCCCACTTTTCATGCAGTGAGAGTGCGTAATAAACCAATTTTGATACGACCAAAAAGGCACATCATCCTAACTTTTTTTTTTTTTTTTTAACAAAAAACAAGTTTTTTTCCCCCCTTACTGGCGTGTTCCCATTAAACAAAGTTACTTTCCAAATGTCAAATTGCACATTTATGTGGTCAGTGAAAATGCAGCTAGTTCAAGGTAATGTGGAACATGAACAGTAAATGGGAACCAGTTTAGCTTGAACAAGTTGAACAGCTTAGCATGCCAAAGACACCAGTTTCATGAAACAGCATCAAACTCAGGGTTTCCCAAACTTTTCAGAGCGTGGGACAAGTTTACGTTAGATGACATTTCTCTAAAAACCAACGCAGACCTGTTGACTTCGGGGAATACATTTTTAATAGGAAGTCTTCAATAATGCATTTATTTTCTTTGAAACAAACATTCACATATTTCTGGCCCGAGTGGTGTTTGACTTTGCTGTTAGAATGCCTCAGGGTGAGCAGTTTTATTGGCGCGTTTGCATAAATTCTTCATACACACACGTTGGTAGCGGTCCAGAAGGCCGCGGCGTGTTTCTCCATACGTTCATGACGGCTTCGTGTTGTGTTGTGTTGTGTCGTGTTTTATTTAAAGGTTTCACCGGAGCTGAGACATGACAAAACATTTGCCATTTTCAGGAAGCGACTGCATTTTTCCTTTGCAAGTTGAACTCGGGTCAAAAATGTACGCTTTCGTTAATCACAATTTAGTGTTTTGACATTTGTCGTCTTGTAGGTTGCATTGTAATCTATAAACCATGTCATTGCATAACTGCATGTGATGTCACACTGGTTGTTTGTCGCATTCATTTGTGTGCGACACAAAGTGTGTTGTTTCCTATCTTTTTAATAAAAAATAAATAAATAAATTAAATAAATTCTGTAATTGCTATTAAAGCCTCCATAAAAGTCACCGGGTTTTCAAATGAATGCCGGCTGGAATTGATTTTTCATTGAATAAGCCGAATGGCTCATATTGCCAATAAGTCACCATGATGTTGTTGCTTGAAGTTGCATCATTCTTTTGGACTGGGAGGACAAAGTGGGGGGGAGGGGGGTAGCATTGATTGGATTTTGTTACATAGTTGAAGACAAATTATACACAAAACATGTCGAGTCAAAAAGAAAAAAGACGATAATATTATTGAAGCTTTAGACAGGATTTGACATGTTTTAACCCAATCTGACAGCTCAGTGAATCATTTCAGTAATTACCAGGTTCAGTCTAAACCTCTTAATAATTAATTCTAAGAATAATAGTAATGAAAATCAGCTTTGTGTTCTTTCAGAAATGCTCTTTGGTGGATAGTGATCTTTCAATCTGTTCAATAAGTCGATTCGATCAAGGTCAGAAAATTGATCGAGTTTGATGATTTATCTCTCTTATTAGAAGAGTTTCACACTTTTTAAAAAATACTTTCCCAAAGTTATCTCCATTAAAACCTTCATTTTTAGTCAAACCTTATATTTCACGATTTATGAGGCATTTCAACACAGAGCAGACTTTGATTTTCAGCCTAAAATATAAAATAAAATGGGAAGGAAGTAATGAAGGCAGGTGGGACTTGAGGAAGATAAGAACGGGGTATGAAGGTGTTGAGGGAGACAATTTCACTTATTTGATATGCAACTCTTATACAGAAAGAAACTGGAGACTGGGTCAAAAATGGAAACGGCAAAGTGTGAAGCAGAAACATCAAACCAAAAACAAAACAGAGAGAACGCTGGGTTGGAGATCTGTCCTTATACACCAGGTTTCCTTCCCTTTGGTCTTCTCCTTCACCAACCTTCTGGGGTCACTTTCAGATAAACCAGCATTTTACTGACTCAGCTCTGATTAGACATAAATACATGGCCAAGCAAGCATAGTATTTTAATCATAATCACACGTTTCCAGGGAAATAACTTCTTCGGAGGAAGAATACAAGGAATGAAGTCAGATTGTGACAAAGGAAAGGAAGGACAGACAGGAGAAAAGTAAAAATAAGGAAGAAATAAAGGAAAAATATGCATAAAAGAGGAAGAAAGGGAGAAAATAACAACCTGAAAATGTGTAATTAAAGTTAAAAAAACCAAAATATGCTACAGAGTGTAAAGTCATCACTGATATCCTGGTGGCCATATTTAGCTAAGCTAAAACCTGAAAATCTTTCCACTGCTGGATAAAAACAATCACGAGCCTCTTGTCTGTCATTACCAGTGTCTTGCATTGGCTTCGCGTGGAGCGCTTACAAAAGCTCCAATGTCTGTTTGCTGCCAATGGCCTCTCACATGCATGTGTATGCAGCCCCTCGTTGGACTGCATGCATGGACCAATACGCTCTTAATGGCAGAGGTGCAAAAATAAAGTTTGATTGATTACTTTCATATCCTTGCTGTTGGGGACGTGAGCATAAAGTTAGTGTCGTCAGGGGACAACGTTGTTGCATTTCCATGAGTTTCACTTCTCGCCGAGGATGAGAAGACACGGAAGGACGAGATCAAGCCTCACCAGATGGCTGTCAACTCATAAATACACCTTTAGACATCTGCCCCTGCCAGGACCTCCTCACAGCAGAGCCTGACACCGTCACACCAGAGTTACACACCAGAATACATTCCACCGTCAGAATTATTCTCCTCATATAAAGAGAGACGAAACACAAGATTTCTGTGGAACAATGGCATAGAAGGGCGCTCCATTGTCGAGTCGGCATCCATCACACCAATAAAAATAGTTCCCAGCATTAAAAGAACGAATTTTTCTTCTGCTTCTCTTTGATTCGTTAATACTAAAATAGCTCATTTTCTCACAGTTCAGGCCATGCAAAGTAATGCTAGCTAACGCATGAACACGTGAAAGTATTAAACTGAAAGATAATTTATTACTTCCGAGCCAAAGCAATCTGCATTCGATCACATTCTCCGTTTAGACCTGCACAGATCCAGGTTTGAATGCAAATGTATAGACAGAACATCAGAGAGCACATGAATGAAACAGAGTACTTCCATGGTACAGCTGACTGTAACCTGTGCTACACAGCCTGTCCAGTCTTGGAAAATGAGTCATCCGTATTATACAGAAGGCATATTCCATTTTCAGTGTGTGTGTGTGTGCATATCTCTTGTTTCATATTGAATCAGATGAAAGGCTGCAAACAAGCCAACTTGTGAGTAAAATAAATGTGACTTGAGAGGGAAAGACTCCAAACACAGAGGTGTCATACTTCCTTTTTCTCTGGATGACACACACGCACACACAGTTGTGTTTTCCTGACTTGTGGGAACTTTACGTTGATTTCCATTCATTTTCTACAACCGAAAAAATTACCCTAATCATCACATGCATAACCCCTAAAAACAGAATTTCCCCATATGGGTGCCAAGAAATGTCCCCACAAAAAGCAGTGGTACCCACAATTCCACATTGCAGACAGAAATAGGTCACCACAGGTGTGCCGTGGTGGCGCAGGGATTAAGCACAACCTACGTATGGAGGTCTTAGTCCTAGACACAGCCGTTGCAGGTTCGATTCCCGGCCTGGCAACCTTTCCTGCATGTCTTTCCCCATCTCTCGTTACCAACTTTCCTGTCAATTAACTATCAAATAAAGGCCACTAGAGCCAAAAAAACCTTAACAAAAGGTCACCAGAGGATATACAAACCTGGTATTAACACACAGTTGACTTTCCACTGACTCTGGATTCACCGAACAAGCTAGAAGAGTATAACAATTTTCAATAATACAGTTTCCTCCAGTTTATGTACAGTCAAGGGTGAAATCGCCATTTATTTAAGTTTCGCAAATCACAACCACGGTTTTAAATATTCTGCTATTAGAGCAGAATAATCTAGTCCAGGTTTAAAGTGTCTAGGTGTGTCACTTCTAGACACACCTAGACACTTCAAGGTGTCTAAATTTTATCTATTTAACTAGAATAGATAAAATTTGCTGAAGGTAGTAAAAAATTAGGTGTAATCGCCCTTTAGCCATTTCCCGAATTGGAAGCTGCAATCGGTAACCAACTTAAGCCTTGTGTGAGTACGTTATGTTAATCTTGTTTTGTATTATATTGGCAAAATACCACATTGTTATTTTTGAAAAGACAAAGATTATATGCTTCCTGCAAAGTGGAAGAAACTTGCATGTGTTCATATAAAAAAACCAGATGTGGCAAAAGCAGCAAAACATCAAGAGGATCCAGTGTGAGCGGGGTTTTTACATCCAGTGAGTACTTTTATGTTTGTGTTGTCTCTAGAGGCACACAAACACTATACTGATGTGAAAAATTCATCAGTTCTTTTATATTTGTTGATATTAAAGTTAATTTGGTGATACATTGGCACAATGGTAACTGTCAAAATAATATGTTTGAGTAAAATATTGAGGTAAAAGGACATTAATGAACCTTTATTTTTCATATTGGATGAAAATGTTAATATTTTTGAGAACTCCAAAGGCCATTTTTAGAAATAGCATTGTTGTCACACTGTTCACAAATTATCCATTCATTATCATCAAAAGGATTTGTTGATGTTTAACTACCAACCTAAAAATTTTCTCCCAAATAAGCGCAGTTTTTCTTTCTAGATATTTTCAATAATAACCATTTCATTTACCTTAAATAAGTTATCCACAATTCCCTTGAATAATTTTTATATTTCATAAAAGACATTGACAGTACTCAAGCCAAAACTTGATCATGTTTCCCATAGAGCCAACGTTTATTTTATATACCACAATTACATATAAACTTGTGCCATTGTTTGGGTGCAGAAACACACCGTTTGGTTCGTTGGTTATATAAACTGAAGGATTAAAAATTCATTGAGTTAAATTTTCTTCCTGGAGGCTTTGTTAAATTATGTTTCGGGAAGCTTTGTTCAGGCAGGATTATCATTTGTGTTGTGGAACACTCTCACTTCCACCATTGAGGTGTCGACAAATGCTAAGTGCTGTTAGCGGCTACCGATAAAGACAGGTCAGAAAGAAGCGCAGCCAAGAAAGAGCCCAAAAACATTTAAGTGTGTAATCTCTTGAAAAGATAACACAGCTCAGTGTGTGACCCGCAGAACAGAACTGCCGTTTCACAAATGGCACATCCTCAATGCTCCACCCGCTATGCTCTGCCCACTATGTGCTCGTTCGTGGTAGCTAACATGTAAAGATTTTTTTTCCCCCTTTGCAAAATACTTCTGTGTATGTCTTAGTACATAATCTGGCATGTTACACATACACGAGGAAATATATTTTTGCTGATGTAACACATACTTGTAATGTACTTGATTACTATACGTACAATCATTTATGTGACAAAAAGTAGTTGAAATTTTTATTATTAAAACGTCTCCAAAGCCGAACCATGGTTTCGCCAAGCTGACGCGCAGCGGCTCTATTTCCCTCTTGTAGTGGCAGATCGACAGCCCTCAACTTAAAAGCTACATCACATGAGTTTGAAAACATTTCTCCGTCATGCCTGCTGCTAGCATGTGCTTGTTCTAAATGAAAATCAGCGCGTTCTTCTTTGATTTCCAATTTTGACTTCCAATGATTCACTTCCTGCTAAAGAGCCCCCTGGTGGTTGAAGAAAAATCCACAGAAAAGCTGCACCGGGCTACAAGCCGCATGGTTCAAAGCTTAGGAAAAAAAGTAGCAGTTTGTAGTCTGGAAAATACAGTACCGTAGGTGAAATTGGATAATTTCCGTGGCACACCTGATGATCACTCACAGCACACTAGTGTGCCGCGACGCAGTGGTTGAAAAACACTGTTCTAGTCAAGACTTGATCATGTTTCCCTTTTTTTATACGCCAAGAAAAAGACAAAAAAATTTAAAGTGTGTTTCTTTTAACTAAACCTAACCCTAACCCACTACGAGCTTCAAACTCCTTCGTGACGACAAACCCATGACATTTTTGTTTCCTTTACAAAAGGCTTTTATATGTTAGTACATAATCTGGGATGTTATACATATACAAGGAAATACATTTTGGCTTGTATTACAAGTACTTGCTGATCGAGTGTGTGTAATGCACTTGATCATTACACATACGATCATTTACATGGCAAAAGGTAGACTCGAAATATTTGTTTTTTAAAATGTTTTTTTATAATTCAAGCTTGAGACTGACAATGAGGAGTAATATACTGCTCAAAAAAATAAAGGGAACACTTCAGTGTTCACTTAAATGTTAAAGTGTTCCCTTTATTTTTTTGAGCAGTGTATAAAAGCCGGCATTTACTAATGCTTCAATTTAAGTTTGCTTCTTGATTTTCAAAAGTTAATGTGAAATGTTGCTTTTCTTTTTTTGTATGTTTTACCAACATGATTTGTTTTTATATAGAAGTGCCATAACTGAAGTGCCATAACCTACATCAATACAGAATCACAAAGCCGATGCAAAGATGCTGAAGAAAGCACACCGGGAGTCCTGCTTACCGGTGCAAAAACTAATTCAAAACTTTAAAAAGGCTCTAGCAGTCTTCATTAAAACACTAGCCATTGAATGGGGTCGTAATTTTCTGGAAGTAAATTCCATTAGAAATTATGCATTATGTATAGATATGCACTATGCAGGACAACAATACATGAGGGGCCTTGTGGATACGTGATATTTTTCCCACAATTACAGAAGCTGTGCAAAGGTTCCTGTGTCATCATTCATCTAAGTCTATTTATACCAACTTACATTAGGGTCTATGGGGAAGGTTGCGTCAGGTCCGCCCTGCCCATGTTGTTAGTTTATCTCAGGGATGCAAGAAACGACTTCATAAAATTATGGACAAAATGGGCAGCTGCCCAGGGCGGCTTCTCCTCTAGGGCGACATCAAAAAATATCACTTAGATTGTGGGGGACCACTGCTCCTTGTGGGGACAAACCCTGGTCCCCATGAGGGGAAATGCTGATTTTGGGTTAGGGGTATGGTTTAGGGTTAAAGTGTGAATTGAGTTTTGGTTAGAGATAGGCCGTATAAATGAATGGAAGTCAGTGGAAAGTCCCCACAAAGATGGAGAAGCATGAATGTGTGTGCAAGTGCGTGTGTGTGTGTGTGTGTGTAAAATAATGGTCTTTTACACTCAAACGCAACTTTGTGGTAGTATAAATGACTTAATTTATCCACTAAATCTAGTAAAATCAGATTCATACTGTTGTAGATAAACTCAGTTTTGTAAAGAAATCCATTTATGTGGATCATGGATTAGCTTGTGTCCCATCTTGTTTCATCTGTTTCGAGTAATGTTAAAAACAAAAGCAACGTTAGCACTGATTTTCTGATGTCTTTGAAGTTCAGCCTCTCTTTCTGGTGCTTGGTTCACTTTGTGTCGATCTGCATAGGAAGGGAACTCTACAGCGTCATTGTGCTGCTGCGCATGTTCTTATGCCATTGAAATGTAAAATGGGTGTGCAGTATGTTTGGAATGGAGGTGAAAAGCGTGAGAGAGAGATTCTAAAAAGAGAGTAGCACCAAATGTGATGCTGTGACATAAACCCCAGTATGCAGCAGAGAACTGGATACCTGCTGATCCTGTCAATATGACACACTCACGTCGTCACTGGGTGAAACATCAGCATCCAGATGTTGAGGACCTCGTTCACAGCTGGAAAGTTGCCATGCTTTGGTAAGACTGTAGGAACGTGTTCTTTTGTTCCCGGGACTGAAACCCGTCACCACAATTTAAGTCAATGCCGCGAATAGATACATCTACACCCATCGGTTCGTCATCGGTGGAAACATGAATAGCAAAGCTATAACGGGCCTTTAGTTTTCAGCTCGAGCTGGCAGCGCTGGTTGGTGCCGTTTTTGGGCGCGCGATGACTCATGTGCTTCCCTCCTCCCCTATTTTTGCAAAACAGAAGAAAAAAAAGTGCCATGTCTAAAACCGACTTTTTTTGCTTTCCGTCTTTGTGCTTAAAGCCTCCGCTTGCTCGTTTCAGTAGGCGGCAAAATCTGAGCCTTATCTCATTTCACACCTGATACCGGAGTGTTGCGCACAGCTGTTCCAGAGGAAAATACTGCAAATCAAATTACAGTATAAACAGTTCTCTGTATATAGAAGTGTCAGCCACACGTAGCATATGGCGAGTAGCGCTAATTTGATTACCGCAGCGCAAATATTTCTGTGATGTGTCATTTCTGCATTAATGACTTCACTGATGGATCCAACCTGACAAAAACGGGGCTGGAAGCCAATGGCTGCAAATAAGTCAGCTGCTCATTAGACATATAAAAACTAATAATAAAAACGCACAAGCGGAGGTATAGCGAAGGGTCCAAATTAATTGCTGAAGCTTTCTCTTTCATTTATTCTATTAAAGGCACTACGGTTGTACCACATCTGCTTCTGCTTCCGGATTAGAGACCCAGAAAATTTTTGCGAAAGTCTAAAATATTCTCTCACAGAAGCTTTCCTTTTTTAGGATAATGAGGTGAAGCATCTGTTGAGTTTGTGAAAAGTACAATCAACCCCTTTAATGTTCACATTTTTCACTTGGCAACCAAAAGTAGAACAGCATTTTATCAGGTTTTTATGGAAACAGTCAAGAAAAACTGCACATCACTATTGAATCAGATGTGCAGATAGTGCCACTAAGTTGTGACGGTATGTTTATAACACAGTGGGTACATGAAAAAAGTTGAGCTTCCCAGTGCTAACTAGAAACAACCAATCACAGCCAGGAGGCGGGCCTTGGCGCTATCAATCACAATCTTGCATGGCCAACGATGACAGCGGATAAACGGTTGTTCTGTCACAGTTAAGTTGTTTCTACACGCACATTTAACAGCAAGTACATGAAGATGATTGACAGCGCTAAGACCCTCCTTCTGGCTCTGATTGGTCGTTTTCGATTGGAGTGGTGCAATAGCAGCTCAGGGAGGAGGTGGAGGAGATCGACCTTTTATCTGCCTCATAACAAAGTGTGATGGCACAGTGACACTTTACAAATATGGAAAAAAATATACTTTTAATAAAAGTTACATTCTGCAGCTTTAGAGACGTCTTTGAATTATGGACAAACTGTTATTGGTGCAGACAAAATGAAATAGAACTATGCCTCGAAGGATTTTAAAATGTGATAAATAGTGGTGTGTCATTGGGCCGGTCAATTAGCTAAGAACTGTTTCTCCATATCTGTGATAAGATTATAGAAAAAAATATATACAAAGCTCTTTTATTTAAGGGTTAATTTTGTGAGAATTAGTAGAAATGTATAGTGTAAAAGAAACCAAGATTGGGGCTTCATTAGGAATACCATTGGTCTGCTAAGCTTTAGTTATCCAGGTGATGCACCGGTGACTCATCACAAGACTTAATAGGCCTAACTGTGGAGCTGCACCAAAGTACCCAGTGGTATGAGTCACACTGAACCCCCTCTGGTCAGCGTGACAGTGCTGAGTGTCATTTACAGCAACAATCTGCTTTTCTACAAAACGAAAGCATCAATTAAAGTCTACTGAAGGCAATTGGAAAATCTGGAACAGAGACAGCATTTGGCTTTAGAGTAATCTCTAAATGAGAAAGTTACAGTGGAGAAACCTAAGCTGAGCAAGTCATTTCCTCTGAGGTCATTTCCACTGTTCTGATTTAGTCATCTGGTCACCAGAAGGAACGAAGTTGCAGCTGAAAAGTGATATTTACATGTTCTGTAAAAGCTTTCTCACCTTATTATTAGATTCCAGAACTGTGTACCAAGTATATTTCTATTTGCTAACCACTAAAATAATGAAAGGCTTTGTTGAATATCTACTTTCTTAAAATTTGTAAGTTCAAAATCACTTTACTCTCATGTGTCCTACATAATCTCATCGCTTGGCAAACGTCTGATTCAGATTTACGATGTTTGAGTGAAGTGGAAGCACACACTGGGACATGCTTAAAGGATAGGCTGGGAAAAGCTGAAGAAATGAGTCAATATATCAAGATGAGATGTGTTGGCTGCCACACGGCTGCTTCATCCTGTTTTTTTAGACATGAGGTCGTCATCTTCCTCCTTATGCTTATTCACAATGTGAAAAACCATGGCAATGTCCAGCTAGAAGGAAGACAGGTTCTGTGTCCCAGACATGAACAGGTGCTGGTTTGAGCTGCAGTTTCCAATCTTCTGCCTCGCAGAGCCCCGCTCCACTCAGACTCCCCCACTCAGTTCCTTCAGACTAGCCAGCAGTAATTAGCAAACACCTGGTGGAACTGAGCGTCTCATTATAGGAGCTACTTCTCAGTGAAATGCTGGTAAAAACGTTGTGAAAGGGTTAATAGAGGACCCATGTTGTGATGTTTCAGAAAGAGCTGAAGCTTCTTAAAGAGACAGAGACCAAATTTGATGGCGCTAAATTAGGAAGTGAGCTTTCCTCTTTGTCACATGTGATTTATACAGTAATTTTATAATAACTGAAGATAACATTACTTGATTATGCTATAAATCGGAACTGTGTACCTGAAAAACATTTAATGCCGCCCTTTTAAAACAAGTGTCACAAAAGAAGCAAACGTCATTGATTGATGTGAAAGCACTACAAACAGCAGCATCCAACACTCAACATGCTAGTATTATAATTAGAGACATAACTGAAGTGAGAGCTAAACGATAGACCCCCTCTTTCCCAGCCTCATTAAACCCAATCACCAGTGGTCTCTTTAAGTTGTGTTTCTACACCAAATAATCCTGCAGACCCTCCTTTAAACTGACCGATATTTACAGAACACCTTCTCTGCAGAGCTTTTCTCCTAGAGTTAGCCGTAACCTTTTGTTTTTTTGTATTTCCTTTAAAAGTATTTTAGTTTTTTCTGACATGTTCCTTCAACGGTGCAGCAGGCACTCAATAAAACGCTCCCACTCTGAGGACACACAGAGATTTATTGGTCCACATGGCCGACTGATGGAGGCAGGAAGGAGATAGGGAGGCCCCTAAATGTCAATTGACAGGAACATACTGGCGCACACACACACTCGCACGAAAAAAAAAAAAATAGCTCTTCCATCTCTTCGCCTCAAATACCTTCACCGTCTCCTTCTCGCTGTACCACTCAGCTGCACAATCATTCTTTTGTTCCCCCCCATCCCACTCTATGATTATCACTAGAATACGCATGTACGCTAACACCGACACACACACGCACACCCCCCCCCACACACACACACACTCTGTTATTTTGAGAAGTGAAAGGTGCTGATGCCTACACTCTAATCCACATTCAAACGCCAGCAGCAATTTACCTCAATGTCACCAGTGGATTTTCTTTCCTTTTTTTCCCTTCTTGTTGTGTAGAAGTCTCAGAGCTTCACATGTGTGTGTGTGTGCCACAAAGAAACAAAGTGCTTCACGCTGTCCGTGTCCTTTCGCAGTAATCCATTATCCGATGTGGAGTATTTTTAATTAGAAAAAATAAATAAAATCCTAAGTGAAGAGAAGGATATCTCATGGCTAGTGGGGACAGTGAGATAATAAAAAAAAAAGCTTCAGCATCATGGATATGCACACACACATTCTGCTGCTACTGGCTGTCGAACCAAGGACGACAAGCCCAGAGCCACAGGTAGAACCAGTTCAAATTAAAATACTAAAATGATTGTAGTGTATACACTTGGAAACTTATTATATATAGTGTTTGAAGTTGGAGGATATGGCTGGAAAACAAATCACAATATCAGGGTTTCATATCAGTCAATATTGATAACTGTTTTAAATTTGTTTTGACTTTGATTTAAACGAACTCAGTGTTTCGGCTGTTTTCAGTTTTCTGGAAGTTTGTTCTAGATCTGTGGTGCATAGAAGCTGAATGCTGCTTCTCCATGTTTGGAGATACAGAGCAGAACCAGAACCTGAGAGGTCTGGAAGGATGGTACAACAGCAGATCTGTAATGTATTGTGGTGCCGAGTCGTTCAGTGATTTATAGACTAACAACAGTGATTTAAAGTCTGTTCTCTCAGTGGAGGGACGTTAGAACTGGGTGACATGCTCTATAATCCTGGGTTTATCATCCAGAACACCAGCAGCAGCATTATTTTACTATATATATATATATATATTTATTTATTTATTTTTATTTTTTTATTTTTTTTAAGGCAGACCTGTGAAGACACTGTTGCAGTAATCAATGCAACTAAAGATAAACGCATAGATGAGTTTCTCTAGATCTCGCTGAGACATCAGTCCTCTAACCCTGGAAATGTTCTGCAGGTGATAGAAGACCAACTTTGTAACCGTCTTCATGTTTCTCTGATAGTCCAAACATTGTTTTGTTTATTTCACATTCCAATGTTGCTCAAGCAGATCTGATAATTAACACAACAGAAAAACAAGAAATTTCCATCCCTGATGCTTCCCCTGAACTACTGAAACTACGACAGTAAAACAAATAATAGAGTAAGATCTGCTTTATTACTATTATTATTATTATTATTATTCAGAACACCTCTATATTAATTTTCACTACGTCACCTTTTTATAGCGTTGCCTGGCCTGTTGTTGACACGTAACGATTGGTAGCCCTATGGACGATTTGAACATCTCATCAGCCGAGCAGAAGTAATGCGACGTCGTTCTGAAGGCAGCCAAGCGGACGGAGCGCTTTGCCAAACGCGAGGAGTTCCCCACAGACTCGTATTTACTGCAGGAACAATGCAGAAGAAAAAAATGAAATAAAAAAAGGTCATGATCCTAGCTTGTAGTTTCCAGGCTACAAGCTAACTTTGAATACTTTTCTCAAGCGTGATAGGGTTTATCTCCAGGTGTGCCTGCTCACTGCCCCATGCTGCTGGCTCCAGTCCGGCGGCTTCGGCAGCACACACACTTTACTGTATCAGTGAGACGCCTCAGCAGGAGCTCACACACACAGGAGGGCTTAAAAGGTATATATTTACTTCCTGTAGCTTATGTTCTTCCATGCAGTACATCATCTTATCGCCAGTGAGGCACTCTGCTGGGTGGAGGTGGCCGATTTATGAAAGATACAGAGTCAAAATTTAAAACACAAGATTTGCCAAAAATGGTAATTAATTCATACAAGTGCAGAAGTCTGAACCTCTGTGTCATGAAGTTAGCAAGATTAAACTTAATCATGGTTTGTTTTTACTTGTGATCTCATTTTACAGACTAACTACTCTGATGAGACATAACATTATGACTATTCAATATATACATTCACTGAAATCTGATCCTGAACCGCAGAGCATTCTGGGTTACGTAGGCAGAGGAAAGGCTGTAGCCACTCAACCTGTCACGGCTAGCTAAGCATGTTACGTAGCATCAGCTAACTCACTCTTTCAGGCCAACTTGTTCAGCAATTTCAGGTTTCGCCTTGTAACTGATTAAAAATTAAAAATGAGGCCGTGGAGTGAAAGCTGTGGATCAAACAGGATAGGTCACTTTAAGGTTTGGCAGGATTTCAGATATTTAAAATAAAAAAACCAAATCAGTAGTCATCAATATGCGTATATAGTGATACACTTTTCAGCCATATCGTCCCACCCTGGATTGATCCTCACCAAAAGGATTAAAGAAATTATTTTAATCCTGGTTGATTCTGGATGTCAGTAAAACATTCCGGTCATAAACCATTTCCTGCTTGATCTGAATCTCTATCAGGCTTCACTGTATTCCAGTCTGTTTGGGTTTAATAGTACTGTGAGTGTCTGCGTGTGTGTGTGTGTGTAATCTTGATCTTCTAACAATATTAACACTTTAAGTAAGAATGCTCATTCCTGCTGTAGGGAAATAGGATTAGTACACTAGCTGGTTATCTCTGGTACAGGTCAACATGCATTAACACTCCAAAGCTTAAAGTCAACTCTGCTGGCCTTGATGTTCACAAAAGAGTGTAATTGTTAACATCTTTCCTCTTGCTGTGCGACTCTGGCTCATGTCATAACGCTCTGAAGTGAGAATGTGCAGCCGTTTAACCTCTGGATGCTCGCAGTCTTCTATATATGTAAGATTATCGGCTTTGCCCTCGAAGCCAAACATTTCCATCTCATATACGGGATCCTCGCCACTGAAAGGAATAATAATAATAATAATAATAATAACAATAGATGCATGATGCAACAATTTATGTGGGTGGGACTGGAGGCAGGAAGCATTGATTACCTCGGAGGCCAGCGCCGCATTTGCACTTCACAGATAAGGGGGAGACTAAACCGACTCGTCTGACAGCTGCCTTGTAAATGGATGAGGAAAGCGGATTAAAGCTGCGGTGGGGGGTCCTGACACGAGGAAGGCAGGCGTCTGACCTGAAGGTTTCCGGTGTTGGACCTGGCAGGAAAACGTGGGAGGGCAGAGAGAATCAGTGAAGGAGTTTCCTCTCAGTAACCGGTGCCGCTGAAGGGACCGGCGAGTCACCGGTCTCACTGCCGCCAGTCGCTCTAGTTCGGAGAGGGACCCCCGTCACCTGGCCCTGGATGGGAGGCACAGGCGGAACAACCCAGAGACATCATTTGGTATTGGGTGGAGACAAGACGGCTTAGTGGCAAAGCAAATTCTTTTCGTACAGTGCGATTTCATTGAGCTGAAAATAAATACAACTTTGTTTCTGTTGGACAGCCATAGAAAATGAGTCATCAGATCCATCCGTCCATTATCTATACCTGCTTATCCTCACAGAGGGGAGAGGCAGCGCTGTGCAGCCAGGACATTGTTCTGAGCTACATTTTAAATGAAAAAAAAAACAAAAAACGTCTTGCAGAAATACAACCAATAATCCTGAGTGCTTATTGCAGAAAGAAAGATGATCAAAACCTTCACAAATACATTCAGAAATAAAAAAAAAACATTTTAAAAACAGAAAATAAATAAAATCCTATAAACATCATGTAAAGGTAGATTACAAAATAAAAGCAGATCTTAAATTAAAATAACCAGACAGGCAAAAGCATTTCATTGACTAACTAACTCAGATATTAACTATAGGGACCACTGAAGACCTTCTTCCACTGGCACTTAAAGGGGCAGCGTTGTGTATTTTCTAGGTTTATGGTGCCATTTTATAGCACAGCTAAATAACTTTGTTATCTTCAGGTGTTATAAAAATGCTATATATCACATATAACTTAAAAGAAAATTGACATGGTAATTTAAATTGGGTCTCTGTATCTTTAAGAAGCTCAGTCTCTTTCTGAAACTCCGCCTTCAGGAAGTCATCACAACATGGCTCCTCGAAAACTTTAAGAACATTTTTACCAGCGTTTCTCTGAGAAGAAGCTTTTCATTTAGTAAGCTTTATATTAATTCATATGTGATTATGCCTTTTCTGTTCAAATTAGCTAATTTAACTTTCAAATGCCAAACTGTCAATATTAATGTTTCATTTTAAATGATGCAAAAAAATTGTCTAAATTAGGATTTCTGTTTATTTTCTCTTCTTTTGCAAGTAGCCACCTTTTGAAAAATAAATGTTAAAAAATATGATCAGGTAGAAAAAAAAGGTAAAACAAACATTGAGGTGTATTATATTTAGTTAATACGCAAGATCCCAGAGAACCGAGTTTATAATGATGTTTTCAGTTTTATTATGTGAAAACTGGTAATTGCTTGATGAAGGAAATTGGCAGGCTGCAAGGAAAGTGAACCCTTTCCCTGCGACTTGGAGAAATATAAATCAAGAGAAAATAATAATAAGAATCCAAAAAGCACAAAGAACAGAACTAATAAATACAGAAAACAATTTGGCAAGGAGAAAAATAAATAATAAAAAAGAAATGATCAACACAGAAACCCAAAAGAAAAATACAAAACTCAAACACACAAGGATCATAAAACGTATACCCTTCTGTTCTGCAAAAATCTTACCAAGTATTTTTGGCCAGCTTCTACTGCAAATACAACGTGAAAAAAGACAAAACTTACAAATAACTTTTCACCATGTTATAGGAGCTTATTTTAGGTCATTCATTCTTGAATAGTGATTGTTTTTTTTAAGTATTGGTTCCATTGGCAGATTTTTTTCCACTGACGGGGGAATTTCTTGCATTTTGTGTTTTTTTAGCTTGTTTTGAAAAGATTTCTTCCAGTGTATAGAATTCAAATGAATACTTATCTCACTCATGGCTATCAGTGCAAATGAGCGCAGTGTTTCCTCTCCAGAGAAGCTAAATTTAGAGCATCATCTATTCTATAATTCCTGTTACATTATCCTCATGTATTTAATCCAAAATGATCCAAGAATGTCAGCTATTTAATTATGGCTTACGTATGTCCACCGTATAATCTTTATATTCTCAAGGTTAAATACTGTTGGTACCTTTTAGTAAAAGTCGTTGGTGTTTCCTGATTTGACTTGACTTGGAGGCACTGTAACACAAATGGAGTAGCTAAAATTCAAAAAACAAAGACGGACCTCACTTAGAGCACTTTACTGGACACATTAGTATAATCTTTCATTTAAAACAGAAATTGAACAAAAGGAAGACTCAATTGGTTTTAAAGCAAAAAGCCATAAAGAGAATGTAAAACACGCGATCTGAATAAGTGCACCGCCGGCGTAATCAGGATGACTTCACTGATGGATGTGAACTCCAGTCAAGCTGTTCCCTGGACAAACAAAAAGCATTACCAGCCAGCAACTGATGGGTCCATTACTGTACGAACAGCTCAGAAAAATAGTAAACCTCTTCAAACGTATAGATTGTTAAAGCTTAATGCTGTGTTCACACCGAACGCGTATCAAGTTCGAAGCGTGTTCATTTTGAATGCAGACGCTTGACATTTTGCTCTACACCCGGTGTTTGGCGCGTCTTGTTTGCATTCAAAGTCTATGCAGAGACGCGTCGACGGCGCATCAGAGGCGTCAGAATCGCTCCAGCCGTTGCCAGCTTATTTGTTGGACCCATTGGACGCTCATGACGCATCAAACGCGTCGCAACGGACCCTCGACGTGCCGCCCGCCACATAGACTTTGAATGTAAACCAGAAGCACCTGACACTCAAAACGCGTTTGGTTTGAACGAACCATAACACAAATTAATGGTTTATTTAGCTTCCTCAATGCTCTTCTGAATCACCGAGTTCCTCAAAGCCAAATTGGAGGAAAGAAGTTTTCAACAGTAGTTTCTTGTTTCCTTTCCGTTCTTCTGCTCATTTCAGAGAATCTGAGAAGGGACCTTTCATTTGCTTGGTTGCCAAAGTTTGCTCAACAATCGGTTTGTCCATGAGAATAAAATACCAAACAGAAATAATTGTACCTCAGTGTGTGAGCCTCGTTTTACTATGAAAACTTGAGTTTACCTTTTCACAAAAAAATATTAACTGGGAATTGGCTCAAAAACGTTACTCTTGGTTAAAAACTTTTAGATATCTCTTCCAACTGTTTTTCTCCTTTTGTTACTGTCTTTTTTTCTTCCATTGTTCCTTTTCTTTGTGCTCACATGTCCCAGATAATCCATTCGTCTTGCGCCGCCCTGGACGGCAAAGCTGTCATGTTTCAATCTCTTCTGATAAGCCTGTCCTTCCTGATTTACAGCCAATAGGGAGGGCGATTGCTCTCACCCAAAGTGTTTCATTGGATGAACTGTTTGGATAGTGTTTGGTGTGTGAGCTCCTGCTCTGGGAAATGGGCTTACAGCGCTCGACCCAGCATGCCAAACACACAGACATCTAAAGCACTCACACACACCGACTCAAACTTCATTGCTTATGGATGACAACTGCAGTGACTTTCATTTACAAAATGACTCAGAAGCTAAATGAGTAGTGAAAAGTCAAAATGAAGATGTTGAGCAACTGTCCATGTCGTTTGTGCGGAAATGAAAGTTTAGTTGGAAATTTAAGAAGATTTTAAGCAGAATATTGTATTTTTGATATCAAGGGTGTTTTCACACTTGGTGGTCTGGTAGACTCGATTGGGGACTGTTCTATTTAATTTTTCACCAACCAAACCCTTTGAGCAACCTGTTCTCCTCCTCGCCTGTGGTGACGCTGCACCAAGAACCACTGAAGGATAAACAAGAAAACCTCTGAAGACACAAGCTCAACTTCTTCCTTCACAAAAGATTTTAGGGGTTTTAGCATTTCTGTTATGTGCCAAACGGCTAGTGTTAAACACTTGCATTCGTTTTGGTTGTATTTACCCAGAATCCAATTCACTGTAGTAAGCTTCCTGCTTTTGGAGCTGTTTCCAATCTGCTTGGCGTTCACATGTGCATTCAAACCACATCAGAGTTCATGTCAACCAAACTGAGACCGAGGCTTGTTGGCGGAGCAGAGTTCGCTTTTTTGGTCAATTGCACATTCGATTGCACATTCAAACCGGATTTGCTAGGCAAGCTGGATGAAGTCGAACCGAACAGGGCTGGTCACCAACCCTGACCTCACAAAAACCAACATGGCTGCCTTATATATATATTGTATACAGTAAATTTTAGTGATAGTTGCAATAAAAGTCATTTTTCTGATCTGATGAGTTGCTGCAATCTATCTGGTGTGATTGTGGTAGGAGTCCGTCCTGTAACCGTTTGAGCCAGTTCGAATCCCTGCGCCATCTGTCTGTTGTTTGGGCAAGACAAGACAGGTCAGAGGGCCAGGTGGCGCTGTCAGTCTGAGCAGGACAGCTGTGGCTACAATGTAATAGCTTACCACCAACAGTGCGAAAGGCTACAACTACGTGACTCCAAACTACAGCTTCCATCAATGACCCTGTTGCTGCACTTTTTGACAGCCAAAATCAGAAATACATTGCTGTTTGCTTACATTATATTGCTATAATGAGAGCAGTTTCTGTACAAACAAATTTTGACTCACTCGCTTAAATAAACTCAACCGATACGTGGAGTTTATTTAAGGATTTTATTTTACACATTTACCTGCTGTAAATACCACTTTATGTGTGGCTTTTGTCTGCCAGTCTTTAAGATGATTTCTTTCTGTTCATGTAAAAACATAATTTTGTGGGAAAGCTCACAAAGCTCCTTCACATTATTGGATTCTCCTCTTTCAATTGGCGCATAATGACATTAATTCATAGCGGGGTTCTGCAGTTTGCCTTTGCTACTAATTTCAGGAGGTAAATGTCAGGAGAGCAATTGAATTTTGGTGTAATGTTAGAGAGATTAAATAACAGCAAAAAAAACAAAAACAAAGGTATAACGGAAATGGTTTCATTGAGCTGTGGAATGAAAGGAATAGTTTCTAATCATTGGTCAAAGTGTAATCTTGACAAAATGCTATAATAATGAGGCTTTCTTGGTAAAAAAATAACCAGTTTATATCTGAAAAAAGGAATTAAGTTGAGGAATTTACTAACTTCTCAGGGGCATTTGAGACATTTTTGTTCGAGTCAGTCATTTTTATGTCCTTTGTTTCATGTTTCAAGTGAAATCGTATTTCTCTGAATTGAAAACGTTCTCATTGACATCGAATGCCTGAAACCAAGTCCTGCGATTTTAATTTGAGTTCTTAAAAAAATCCTAAAACCAAAACTGAGGATGAAACATTTTGGCAACCATTGCAAAAGAGGAATGACGTTGCGACGGAGACCTGAACTTGGATTGGCCATCGATATTTTATGACCATTCAAAACAAAGTACTGATGGCAGAGCCAGTGGTGTGAATGTAAATTTACAAGGCAAAGATTTCCACTGAGATTCCTGAAAATAGGAAACACTGTCAGAGCAGCAGCTTGGAGACCAAACAGAACAACAGCATGGACAGAACCTTCAGAGACATGTTGGAGCCATGATTGCCTGTAATTCATCAGACTGTCAAATAACACAAAAATATTCTAACTAAAAAAAACAGAAATTCACACACACAAAAATGACTTTATCCTTTTTGACACTGGCTCTAATGATGATCATAGAGCTGTTAACATGACTAAAACCAATATAGTCTTTTTTTTAAGACTTGTGGAACCACATAGAAGTATGACATTTTTGTATGACACTACACTATTTGGTCTGATTTTTAGATTATGTAAGCTATATAACTATCAGAGCCTTCTTCTTGTTTTACGCTTCTCTTCGTACAGAGTCTGGACTCTCGGCTATTGAGAATTGATTCCTTCTTGGAGTCGCTGAAGTTTTCAATTACATAGATCACCAACGTTTGTCTGTGATGTATGTAATGCAGCAGATTGACGCTAAGAAGCTCACCAGAAATTGTCTGTATTTGCAACCATTAGAAGAGAGAAGGCGGCTGTTGATTCAATATTTGGAAGAGTGAATAACATGAACCAAACGTATTCGTTCACTTCCTCCGCTGCCGTTGCTAAAACTACAGGCAGACTGCAAATCTGAAATGGTGCAGAAAGTTGACATCTTTGTTCCTGTTCATTGAAATTCTACAGGAGACTTTGCAGAATGGGATAAAATCATATCGAGATTCATATGGCAAGGAAGAAGACCAAGAATTAGATTCAGAACTTTGCAGTTATCGAAGGACAAAGGGGGGTTAGCCTTACTCTGTCTTAAGAGCTACTATGCTGCAGCACAGCTTGGTACTCTCCTGAACTTAAGCAATCCATTATTCACTGCAAAATGGAAAGACATAGAATGTACTATGTCACCCACGATACCTCTACAAGCCATAACAAAGGATAACAAATTGAAAAAACACCTTAGGAAGGAGTCAAATACATGGTTGTGATTATCTCTTGACATATGGAATGAAATTATTTCAAAATATGGGTTAACAGAGCAGAGTACTAAGATGGATAGCACATGATTCAGATTTTAAACCTAATGTAATAGACAAAACATTCAGTAAATGGGAAAAGGGTCCAAAGATATTCCGGGAGGTGGTTAAGAAAAATACTATACAAAGCTTTGAAGAAATAAAGAATAAATAAGATTTAAACAACAAGGACTTCTTCAGGTACTTACAATTGAGGCACTACAATGCAGGAAATATTTAAAAAAGATACATTTAATTGAGTTGGAATCCGGTATAATTAAGATGTTTATTTCAGCAAATGAATCAAACTTGGGGAAGAAAATAATTTCTAAATTGTACACAGGATTGGAAAATTTGAAGAAAAGCAATACAACATACATAAAAGTAAGATGGGAAAAAGATGCTAACTGTGGGCTTTCACAGGAGAACTGGGGTGTGATATGTGGGCAACAGAGGAAAACATCTTGTTCCCTTTCATGGAGAGAGTTTGGCTGGAAGAATATTGTAAGATATTTCAGTACACCAGCACAAAGAAAATACCAAGATGCAAGATGTTGGAGGAAATGCGGAAAAGACAAGAGTGGGTCACTTCCATGTGTTTTGGGATTGTGCCTTCGTGGTACCCTATTGGCAGGATTTAAAGAATTGTATGGAAAAGTTACTGGGGGTGAATATTCCACTTACATTTGACGTTCTGTACATGGGAAGAGGGATGGAAAGATTAACAAAAGCAGCTGACAAATATATGTATAGGATCATGTTGGTAGCAAGCAAAAAAGCCATTACTAGGAAATGGCTGAAGGCAGAAGCTCCTAAAAGGGAAGATTAGGTTAATATTTATATAATGGAAAGGCTGACTTTTTCCATCAGATTAGAATCTGGAAAATTTAAGAATTATTGGAAAAATTGGTAGGGTCTTATTTCACCATGGAGATCAGATTTTGTTGCATAATATTGTGGATTTGGGTACCCTTATAGAGCTACAGACTGTAAATAGTTTGCTTACAGTTAATTTCCGACGAGAAGAGATTTAAAATTGTGATGATTTGAAGAAGAGTAGAAAAGAAAACCTAATTCGGATTTATTTATTTATTTTGCTCTATGGGGGCATAGAGCAAAATTTTTTAATTTTAATTAGCAAATGTATGGATAGATTGGATATTATCAAGACTAGCAAATTTATGTCCAATGCAGGTACATAATATATTGCAGCATCTCTTGGATATGTATGGAACATTTGGAAAAAGGAAAAAAAATAATGTAAATTTTGTATGTACACTTGAATGGAAAACAAATTTTCAATAAAAATGTGCAAATAAAAAAAAAAAAAATAAATAAATTTTACCGGAAAAATCGATTTCAATGGGAGAAAGCGCAGATGGAGCAAGGAAGGGCGATGAGAACAGAGTGGAACTACAGAGAAATGCAACAACCAGGCCAGTAAAATGCTAGTTAGTGTTTATCCTGAAGAAAAAAAAAAGATAAGACAAAGCCTGATGTCTTGGTGAGACTTCAAGGACTTATCCAGATCTTACATAAAATTGTTAAAAACCCCGACCGCGTTCCGTCGATTCAAATGTGCTAATATTTAAGACAGAGCAAACAAAACCTCAAGGGAGATGAGTTAACATATTTTAAGTTTAGTTTGTAATGTGCAGAGAAAGATTGTATTCAAAGACTGAAGACGTTTAGTTTAGCCTCGGAAAAAGCCACTGATACGAGACATTTGAAATCTGAAACCGTTTTTCCATGTGTATGTAAACAGGAGTCATGTAAACAATTTGTCATCGCTAATCATTTACATCTGTCATTTTTAAACAATCAACTTGTATTTGTCTCTCTTCTTATTTTTCTTTTACACGGACATCAGTGTTAAATAAACATGACTGTTGGATGCAGAACAGAGATCTGGTAAATTATTCACAGCTAAACAGAATTCACCATCCCAAACTGAGATGTGAGAGGGCTTACATTCTGTCTCCCCTCACCGCTTTACTGGCGTTTTTCTCTCTGACGCTCTCCTCCTCCCTCTGCTGCTCTGTGTCTTTCTTTCTCTCTGCCCACACTCTATGTTTGGAGCACCTGCCAATTTCTCCATGATATTTCCCTTTGTGAGGGATAAAGAGAGAAGAGAGGAACAGAGGGAGGGATGGACAAATGAAGGGAGATTTGGGAAGAGAGAGAGAGGATGGAAAGGGACTCTAAGAAAAAGGTGACTGAGTGGAGGAGAAGAGGGAAATTCAGGGAAATGGGAAATGATCAAATTAGTACAGTTTGTTAAAAGTTACTGGACAGTAGCTCTACATGGCTGGAGGTGGGGACACGGACCTACACCAGCAATGGTGTCAAAGCAAAAAATCCGAATGATATTTGATGATTGATGATTCTATAACAAATACTCATTCTAATTTCTGGACATATTACTTTTGTTGTGTTCATTTGACTACTCTGGTGGAGAAATGTAAGATTTTGTCTCCATTTCAGTTCCATGGGAGACTGAAATGTGTTTTTTTTCTTCATTAATTTGTCTTATAATGTGAGCCACCACTTTGATAATGTATTGAAGTACAGAGTCAGAAAAAAATGCCAATGGAATTTCTTTCACTATCCTCAGCAGCACCAAGCTGTGCTAACAAAACAGTTTGGTGTGGGTAGCATAGATTGATAGCAATATAGCTAATATATTTTCTTAACCTGACTCAGTTGATAGCTCTAGCGATCTTCCAAGCTGGCTAGCGATCTATTTTCCAAGCTAGCTGACGATCTCCTAGCTATATTCCAAGTTAGTTATCAATTTTCATAGCCATCTTGCAAGCTAGCTAGCGATCTTGCAAGGTAGCTAGCAATCTTCCTAGCCATCTTCCGAGCTAGCTAGCCATCTTCCTAGCTAGCCAGCTACCCATCTAGCTAGATAAATAGAAAACGACTGTAAGCTACATTGAAGTTTGTTGCTGCGCTGTAACAAAATGTGAACAAGTCCAGTGATTATGTCTTGCTCATGCCTTTTATTTATTCAAAGCAGTTTAGTACTTCTCCTGGGGTGTTTTCCATTTTAAAATGTGAACTCTTGGCAGCAGGCAGACTCTTTCGGCACCATATTTGATGTTCATGTAACCTGATTAAAACCTTTTAATTGCAAAGGGCCAAGACCAAAATTCACCAAGACTGCACTCAAAAATGTTGTAATTATGTGCACAGCATGGGCAAAAGTTAGACTGGCTTCAAACACATGTGCGAGTGCGGACCCCTCGAGGGGATGAAATCCCATAACGAGGGTATCTGAGGCCTAATGTTGGGTTTAAGTACTCATCTCCATGTCATTAGGAAATATGCACCACAAAAAACCCCTTTCAACAACATAAAGCAAGTTAAAAAGGAAACCCAATGCTGCAAGTAGAAAATGGGAAAAGACTTGTTATACAACTGTACAGCTGCTAAGTGGCTATGCAAGCGAGGCGGAGAAAATCAAACGGCTTTGGATCAAAAGACAAAATATAATTTTTCCCCTGTCTCCGATGACTGTGTGTGCGTGTGTGTGTGTGTGTGTGTGTGTGAGTGAGAGAGTCAGTCAGCTTATCCACACATAGGAAACAGTGTGGGCTGCAAACACTCCAGGCAATTCCGCTTTTTTTTTTTTTTCTTTCCCAAACGTTTGTGTGTGTAAGGCTGTGTTAGAGTGTAAGGGAGAGAAGAATTGCGGATGTGGGTGTTTGCAGGGTTGTGTGCGTGCGTGTGTTTGTGTGTGTGTGGGAGCGTGTGTGTGTGTGTGTGCGCACTGAAGAGAGTGTGCCTGTTGTGATAACAGTGTGGGTGTGTGTTGAGGGGGCACAAACAGGTCTTTTCTAAATGAGGGGGAGACGAAGAGATCAGAAGAGAATTCGACACAGAACAGATCTCCGGTCCTCCAACATCCACTGTTCCCCTGACGGCTTTTTTTCTTCTTTCATTTATCTTATTGCTCTTTTTTTTCCCCCTTCTTGCCCACTTAAACGTGCGTCTTTGTGATTAAGATGCAGACTACTCTCTTCTCAGTCTTATTTAAAAAGTAATCTGGTTTAATTTTATACATATAGGTTTAATTACATGGTCAAGCAATTTAGCACTAATTAGGCTCCAGTTATAAGGGAATCTGTTTAAAATGCATATCTTACATCTGGAACTGGTCTGTGTTGTACAATGTGCACAGAAGTGGCTGCTTCTCTTCATCTCTTGTCATAACAAATGTTGTACGGCACAGCAAATAATTAGAGGAGCTGCTTTTACAGCATTAGAAGGAAAAATCTCCATGAAAGTATCAAAGCTTTGTGTGAATGTAAATGGTAAAAATACGCTGTGTGAAACGATGCCTTATTTTATTACTCTGTCTAAATCCAACTGTCATCTTCACATGTTTCATATCAGACAGATTATTTATATTCATTAAATGCGAGAAGAATGGATAAGAGTTTTCTTTTTACGTCAAAGTTATAAGTTTACATACAGCATGCTATGAGTACTAAACCTCTAAGCAGTTTGTAGAAGCCCTGGTGATC
Organism: Poecilia reticulata; assembly: GCF_904066995.2. Taxonomy (NCBI): domain Eukaryota; kingdom Metazoa; phylum Chordata; class Actinopteri; order Cyprinodontiformes; family Poeciliidae; genus Poecilia; species Poecilia reticulata. The sequence goes on from NC_088839.1 coordinate 6,222,348, forward strand.
GTCTAATTCAGTGTTTCCCAACCCTGGTCCTCAAGGCTCACTGACCTCCAACCCTGGTCCTCAAGGCTCGCTGACCTCCAACCCTGGTCCTCAAGGCTCGCTGACCTCCAACCCTGGTCCTCAAGGCTCACTGACCTCCAACCCTGGTCCTCAAGGCTCACTGACCTCCAACCCTGGTCCTCAAGGCTCACTGACCTCCAACCCTGGTCCTCAAGGCTCACTGACCTCCAACCCTGGTCCTCAAGGCTCACTGACCTCCAACCCTGGTCCTCAAGGCTCACTGACCTCCAACCCTGGTCCTCAAGGCTCGCTGACCTCCAACCCTGGTCCTCAAGGCTCGCTGACCTCCAACCCTGGTCCTCAAGGCTCACTGACCTCCAACCCTGGTCCTCAAGGCTCACTGACCTCCAACCCTGGTCCTCAAGGCTCGCTGACCTCCAACCCTGGTCCTCAAGGCTCGCTGACCTCCAACCCTGGTCCTCAAGGCTCACTGACCTCCAACCCTGGTCCTCAAGGCTCGCTGACCTCCAACCCTGGTCCTCAAGGCTCGCTGACCTCCAACCCTGGTCCTCAAGGCTCGCTGACCTCCAACCCTGGTCCTCAAGGCTCGCTGACCTCCAACCCTGGTCCTCAAGGCTCACTGACCTCCAACCCTGGTCCTCAAGGCTCACTGACCTCCAACCCTAGTCCTCAAGGCTCACTGACCTGCATGTTTTAGATGTTCCTCTGCTTCAACACACCCCCTTCAGATGATTGCAATTCAACAAAACCCTACTAATCAGCCATCAATTGAAATCATGTGTGCCGAAGCAGGGGAACATCTAAAAAATGCAGGTCAGTGAGCCTTGAGGACCAGGGTTGGGAAACACTGGTCTAATTTATAAAAAATAAATGCGTAACGTTAGAAAAAAACATAAAACAGAAACAGATAAATATTATTTAAATGACTGTCGGTCAAGACTCTGGGTTTTTGGGTTGGGTGTTTAAGCAGTTATGTTGTAGTTCACTTTTCTTCAGCCCTTCTTGGTCAATCTAATCTAGCTCCATTATTTGATTGGTCATGTTCTCGTTTTCCTTATTTCAGTCCCTTGCAGTGTTTCTAGTACGCTTTATTTCGTTACTGTAGGTCTAGTTGTTATTTAAGTCAGAGTGATTCTAGTTAGGTTTATTTCTCTGTCTGGGTCTTTTGGTTCCTCGGTTCTTATTAAATGCTTCCTGTGTCTGTTCATCATGTTTATTTCTTCTTAGTTATTCTTAGTGTTTGAATTATTGCTGCTCCTGCTCCAACTACTCACACCTGTAATCAATTAGCTCATCAGTCCTGTTCTCTCCTCTCTTGGTTGCCAGTTTGTCTCGTTCCTTCATCCTGTTACTCATGCCATCCTCTCTGTGTCATCCGTTCCCCCCTCTCGTCTCCAGTTTTGTTTTATTTTTGGCTTTCTCTTGTTCCCTGGACTCTTGACTTTGTAAGTGGACTTTGTCGTTTTTCTTCATTAAATTCTCAAAGCTGCCTGACGTCTCTAGCCTGCTGCATTTGGTCCACTCATCTTATTCGTCATGACACAAGAACACAAAGTGCAGACTGAAAAAAAGTGCTTATTGTATCTTTTTTTTTTTTTTTAAACACACTGCGTCTTTAAAGTCAAGTCATTTTTTGAAATATTTTTCTAATTTCTAATAATTAATAAATAAATCTCATTTCATCAAGGAATTGTAGACACTTGTAAAATAAAACATAATTAAAGCTTATTAGCAAGGGATTTTTTTCTTTAATTTAAAGATTGAAAAACGGTTTAATCAAAACAACACACCTAAATCCCTGTAACTGAAAGTATACCAATTTTTAATCTGGATTTGTAATCAGTTAATTTACAGCATATGAGATAATTTGTGTTTGTAATTGAAGGGCGACTCCTCAAACACACCGATGTGTGTTGTCACATTAGTGTCACTCCGTCCTCTGGTCAGAATCAGGATTCCGAGGATAAAAAAAAAAAAACGTCTTTAATGTTCTTCGATCCGACACACTGTAATGCACCACATGTTCTGCCTCTGTTTTTTCAGCTTTTTCTTTTTTTGTCTGTCTGTCTGGAGGTTGGCTGCTCCAGGCCAGGCTCAGTAATCCAATCTGTATGCAAAGTTTGAGGTTGTAAAGTTTCATCTGCACCAGGACAACTGGAAGCAAGAAGCTGGATGATGAAACAACCGGCAATCCAAACAGGTTTGTGATGACGATTGGTCTTGGCCCAAGTTGACTTGTTCCAACACTGCCTAATAACACCAACGGCCCGTTTCACTGCTGATATTTCATTAAGTTATTTCAGAAACCTAAAAATGTTCCATGCATTTAAGTAGACGTAAAATCTGCATCGGTTCTGGCCAATGACTGGCTCAAGCCGTTTGGTAGCAGTGTTAAATACAGCATCAGTGAATGGAAGCAGCTAAAAGTCATGTTTCTATGGTTTTCATTGAGGATTTCTTTATGCTACAGTAATGTAGCTGTCAAAATGCTGCTCCGGCTTTCAGGTAGTTTTCTCAGCATGTTATTTGACACGTCAGTGTTACAGCTGATTTTATTAAGGAAAGTTTGACAGAGTTGATGGGAACATAAATGGTGGTAAGAAAATGAAAATCCTGTTAGACATCAAAAGACCTCAGACTAGGAGGGAAAAGTTCAACTTCCAGCAGAACAACGACCCTAAACATGCATTCACAGCCAAAGAGTATCAAAAATACAACTGCGCATTATAATCTCAGAATCTCTGGTAAAACATAAAAATCGATGTTCTTAGAGGCTCTCCATCCAGTCTGAATGAGCTTGAGCTAATTTGCAAAGAGGAAGGGGGGAAAAATACAAGTTTAGTTTGTTCACAGTTGGTAAAACATGCACCAGATGAACTGAGGTTGTTGCTGCTGCAAATACTTATAGAATACTTTTCAGGACTTTACTTGGGGAGGGGAGCAAAAAAAGCTAAAACCCAACCGTCCTTCTACTCCTTCTTTATGATTATGAAGTACTTTGTTATATTCTGTCTCAAAAGCTTGACAATACGACCTGAGATTGTAGTTGTAACATGACAAAATCTGAAAAAGTACAAGTTGTTTTCCATTGACTTCTGAACATGTGACTATCATTATCTAAGTGAGAATGAGGAAGAATGTCACCTGTTCTTCTCTTCCTCTGTCTCGCTCACTTATCGTCTTCCCACACATCCCGATGAGAAGCAATTAATGATCTACTTAATACTCCTGTCACTTAGATTAAAGGAACAGGAGTTTTACAGTGGCAAAATGTATAATACCATGGAGTCCAAACAATTGAATGCATCAGTAATAAATGGTTTCATCAATGCAAAATTTAGGTAATTTTCGCTTGATAGCCAGGTAGCTGGGTAAAGCGCTACCTATACTTCTAACTAACTGGCTATCTAGATAGGAAAATAGCTAGCTACATTGCTTGCTAGCTAGTATCTATATGATGCTAAGCAGATTGTGCTCTATGATGGACCGAGTTGAAAAGCAGGAGTTACAGAAATCATTATTAGAACAATGTGTTTCATTTTAGCCCTAAAAAGTTATCTATAACTTTAATACTTTTGCCCATGCAAGATTTTTATGGGACAATTTGCAAATCTTTTGACTTAAATCACACAAAGCTTTGCTCGGACAGACGGGCCTCAGGAAATTAGGAAAGTGCCGCATAATCAATCAAACAAAAGATGGAAGGAAACAGATCAGGAGTCAAAGTCTCTCTAAGCTGCAAGAGAGTGTTAAGGAAATAGATTTTTGTGAAATGCTTCCCCAGATTAATCAATAGCAGCTTGAATAGGAAGACATTTTATAAAGCAGCTTCTTATCTGTGCAAGTTGAGAGGAGAGGTTTAATAAGCACCCCGGCTTACCATTGTAAGTGAAATATTGCTGTGTGTGTGTGTGTGTTTCTGTATGTGTGTGTGTAGCAGTGAGAAGTAGAGACGACGAAACATTTTCTGTGGGTGTTCATGATAGAATGGCTGTTAAAGCATTAATGCCTCCATAAATTAATTTATTTCCAATTCTACCATTCGTTTTGAGGGCATTTGCTAATTAAGCTTTGTGCTGAGTTGTTGGTTTGTGTCTGTGCGGACACACGTATTCATAAAAATTACAATTGCATTGTACGATAACATGCTTTGCATATTTGCTTGCATAAACACACATTTAACACCTCATGGGATGTCTGTATAAGTTTAACTGTATCTGTGAATGGAAGTTATCTCTTGAATTAAGATTTAACTGTTTAGTTTCAGCCTTGAACACAGTTATTTTCTTATTGATGTGATGATGATGACCTTCTAAGTTTTCAATACATTTCTTTGTCTTAGTTTAAAGTGTGGTCCAGTGTGCAGATACAGACTGCAGGAGACGAGTTCCAGTGAATTAATTCTGTCCATAAAATGGTTTTATTGGGGAAGTGGTGCGTTTGAGTGAAGAAGGGATTGATTTAAAGAAGTCTTGTGGATCTATCACTTGACTCTTGACTCACTGTTTACCTCAGACCAACGCATCCTCCTGCCCTGTTTTGCATTCCAATGGCGTAAAATGCAAGTAACTTGGTAAATAAAAGATTTTGCTTTTCTGCACACCTCACACTGTAGCGCACACAACATGATCAACATGAAGCAAAAATGACTGTTTAAGTTGGCATCAAACAGAGTCTTTAAAAAAAAAAAAAAAGTAAAATTAAACAATAAACAAAATGTTGTCACTGAAAAAAGAAACTACAACATTGAAGAGCTTAAGATGATTTGGTCCCTTAATTTGATCACAGGCAGTTATTACATTGATCAACAGACAAAAAAAACTGTCTGGGGTTTTCCAACTGTTTTAGGGTCATGTTGATGAGCTGAATCCAAAAACCACATTGGTTTTGCTCAGTCAGGTCGACTATCTGAGCTATGGAGCAACACGAGCATCAAAATGCACGACTTGTGCATTTTGCTCGTCACTCATCTGAATCAATGAGTGACGAGCAGGAAGAGAGACTCCATCAGGACAAAGAAGAGATGGAGACGTAATGTTCAATTCATATGAACTGACCCTTATCAGTGTTTATTATTCAATTTGCAGAAATCCAAGTTTGTAACATTTAATTAATACATTTTGTTCGAAAACTATTTTTTTCTCCTAAAAAATTAGATGGAAAAAAATGGATGAAAAATATTAATGGAAATGAACTGATAATGTCACAAAAATGCCATCAGTTTAATCGCAATTTCAAAATTCTCTTAATGAAATTAGAATAAAAACCTGATGGAGAAAAATGGATGTCATTTTTGGATTCAGCAGAGCAAAATAACCTTAATTCAGTTGGGGGAAAAAAACAGACAACTTACAAAAAATATTTTTTTGTAACCCAGTGTTGTCGACATTAACTGGTTCACTGATTTTTACCGCTGTATGTGTTGTACAATGGCTGCTGGAAAAGACAGGTGTTTAGTTTTTGACTAAGAAGAGGTGCAGGAGATCCACTTCTTCTGTTTCTAGGTCTGATTCAGGGTCAAAGGTGTACAGTTGTGCATCTTTTTGCAGTTATTTTCACAATATAAAGTGCGAGTGTAAACGTTGAGTTGGGGGGGCGTGACTAGCTAACTTTTTAAAAAGGTAGATCACCATTAAAGTCCCAATATTGGTATGAATATAAACCTGTGTGTGTGAAATATCAGTGTTCTTAATGTACAAGACTTTTCTGTGGCAATGTTATATTTTGGATCAAGTGCACACACACAGATGAGTGAAGTGTGTTATTGTCAGAAGGGATTAGGGCCGACATTAACTTAAGTTCCTGCATGAGTTTTGCTTAAGAATTTCCTGTCAGTGCAGACTGCAGCATGGCGAGGTCATTGCATGAAGACTCGCATGCTTCGTGGAATGTCATGCGTTTTACTTTGAAGATTTCTCTTACCTCCAACTCATTTAAAGTTTTAAAGTGACTTCGCCGTCTCTTAGCTGAGGTCACCAGCTGTGTCTGTCATCAAATTCTAATTCAGGTCAACCTTAATCCCTAATGGAACCCCAAAAAAAAATATTCTATATGGATTTGTCTTTAATCTGATGGTAGGTCTGGACTTCAGCCACTGTAAAATTCCACTGCTTCAAAGTGACAGGCAGAAAAGACGGCAGATCGAGACTCAGAGTAATTTTCACGTTGACGGTTTATGGTGGAAACTCGGGAAGCAAACGATGTATTCTTCTATTTCAACTCTGAGAGTTTTTATGGACTGTGGATGTGATGTGCAGCTCCTCTAGAGAGGTGTTTGATGACTTCAGCACAATTGGATGGCATGCAGAGGAGGTCATGCAGTCACTTGAATCAGGTGTGCTGGAATAGGGGCACACATAAAACATGTATGGGACGGGGGGCCAGAGGAAATATGAAGGGGGAAAAAAACTAGAAAATGGATTGGTGAAAAAAGAAAATACAAAGTTTCCAAAAATTAAATCTTCAAAAACCAAAGATTTGATTAATCGATAAAATCGATTCATCGCCCAGTTCCAGTGACATGGCAGGCCAAAAACACTGAAACCTGTTGAAAACAGTTTGTAACTAATCATAGATCAAGAACAAATGCATAAAATTTCAATCCATAAAATGCTACAGTTAGCATATATGATGTGATTGTACTCTTTTTACACCATGCAGGGCTTCCAGAACTCTTAATTGTTTTCGTCTTTTCTCCGTCTCCCTGTGGATTCTCAGTGAAACGGACACACACACACACAGCGATCCATCACTTCCCAGCTAAGCGCTGCTTTTAAAGCCATGTTTAAGGTCAGGCTGGAGGCTTAATAAATATGAAGGGGGAAGAAAACTAGAAAATGGATGACGAGGCAAAGTGAGCTAAAAGAGCGAGTCACCCTGCTGGACAGCTGAGCAAGCAGCAAAACGGGGGGAGAATAAAAAAACCTCAACGAAAGAAGTGGAGGGAGGGAGTATGAACCGAGCGTGTCAGAGAGGGAAGCGTACGCGTGGAAGAGAAAGAGGTGTACCTGAAGATGCTGACGGTGTAATAAAACTCCTGTTGATGGGTAAGTGGATTTCTGTACTTGACTATTCAGTAGAACAGGGTTCACACTGCAAATAAAAAATAAAAAATGACAAACCGCTGTGGGACATCTCAGCTTTAAATAAGGGGGGAATGTTGCAGGTCAGCACAATAAAGGGCATCATTTTGTGTTCACCATCAAGCAATGAAAGATTGAAAATAAAACTCCCACCTCACTCTACAAAGAAATGCTTAAAAAAAAAACCTGAAAGAGCACAAGCACAGCTTTTTGTTGGTGGAATGTGAAAAACTATATTTATATATTTTTTGGTAACATGTACTTTCAGCTCTAAGTGCTGCTGGGGGGTCATCTCAGAATCTCATCTTTCCTACAAGAGCAGGTGAAGGAAGATAAAACAGACATGAGCAGAAATGCACCTTAAATCAGTCAGAAGTACAGAAACAAGCTTCGCTGCAAAGGGTGTCCAAGTCCAGTCTGTAACTTTTAGATGCATTCCTTCTCTAAAGCACCTGCGTGACAGGAAACGTCTAAACCAGGCCTGTCACCATAACAGATTTTACTGGACGATAAATTGTCCCAGACGTTATTGCGATAAACGATAATATTGCTGCTTTGAGACAATTTTCAAGCAATATAATGGTAGGCATAATATAATGCAAGAGCACATTCTCACAGATGAACACACTTTACATTTTAGTGAACATTTAGCACTGGAACAGGAAGACATTTTAAATATCCGAAATAACAACAGAAAAAACAAATAAAATTAATTATGAAGTCTTTGTAGACAAAATTGCCCTTCAAAAGAAAGAAATGACCAGAGCACCAGATTGAAGATCATCCAGTCTTTGGTAGAAAGAAAAAAAATGATAAAACGATTGTTTATTGTGACAGGCCTAGACTAAACAAACTACGGGCTATTTTGTGGTTACATGTCACGCAAAATATGGGCTGCACAGTGGCGCAGTTGGTAGAGCTGTTACCTTGCAGCAAGAAGGTTCTGGGTTCAATTCCCAGCCCTGGTCTTTCTGCATGGAGTTTGCATGTTCTCCCTGTGCATGCGTGGATTCTCTCTGGGTACTCCGGTTTCCTCCCACAGTCCAAAAACAGGCGTGTCAGGTTAATTGGCCTCTCCAAATTGCCCCTAGGTGTGAGTGTGTGTGTGCATGGTTGTGTGTCCTCTGTGTTGCCCTGCGACAGACTGGTGACCTGTCCAGGGTGAACCCCGCCTCTCGCCCGGTACGCTAGCTGGAGATAGGCACCAGCAACCCTCCTGACCTCACTGAGGGACAAGGGTGTAAGAAAATGGATGGATGTGTCATGCAAAATATAGAGAAATGACTCAAGATGTTATTTTTTTATTAGATCTATTTTTCGATATCATCCTGAAGTCCTGAAGTGAAGGCGATGCCTCAGGAAAGCAGTCTAAGACAGTTCAAGTATTAAGTTGCGTTGCCTCTTTGAGTTATATAATTGTATATGCAGTACGTAGTTGCATAATCAAGGTGTTCCTGCAGTGAGGCAGCAGATCCTTTGGGTGCTGTAGGTTGTGCTGTGTTGCCTCTGTGGAGCACGGATGTTCAGGGAGAGCTCCGTCTAATTTAATGTGCAGTTAAATGTTCAATGCGCTAGTTTACATAATCTAAATATTCTTTTAGTGTCTTTTTCAGTGTATTGTTAGCTATTGTGATGACTGTCATCTTCAACCTGGAAAGGACCAACCAGTTCTGTGACCGTTGCTGATGTGCCCACAGGACCAGTCATCTGGTCCGCCAGTCTCATTTCATCTGTCCATAAACCCTTTGATTAATCTGTCTTCTGATATGTCTTATCTCAGTCTAGATTATTCAGCTCTTGTCTTGTTCAGTGGTGGTTGCATTTTAGCTTTCCTTACCTTAGACATGTCTCTGAGCTCTGAACATCTTGTACTTCTTGGTACTCCAGGTAGGTTGAAGCTATGGGAAATGACAGAACTGGAAGAAAATGGGTTTCTGGTTAAACTCGGTCTGGAGGGTTTGGACCCTTAGCTATTGAGCAATGATTGTTTCCTAGAGGTGTGAACTCTGACGTTTTAAGCTTTACCCAATAGCTAACGTTAGCCTGTGCCGTATGTAATGCGCCAGTTTGACACCATGAAACTAACAGACATTGTCTGCACCGTACACAAACGTCCATCACAGCCGAGAGAGGTGCTTAGCTGAACAAGAGGGCTGCTGTTACTTCAAAAAACTCAATGTCATCATTCACAACTTGTCCTTCTGTTCGCTGATTGGCCCAGTAGAAATTCAGAGCTGTAAGACAGATTTGAATAGAGCGGAATAGCACAGGAAGGTCATGGCTAGGCTGCAGGTCTCCCTAACAACCATTAACATATTCACATACCAACTGGTCAAAGAGAGAGCATTTTCCATCCTAAAATTTTAAACGTTAACATGTGTAGTTTGATAAAACCTTCTGGAACTCTGTCCACTGTTAAGTACAGTGGAAGATCTGTGATGCCGTGGGTGTGTTTTTATATCAAAGCTCTAGTAATCTTCTTAGTGTATGGCATTATGAATTCATTTAAGTACCTGGATATTATAAATAAAAATCTGGTGGATGTAGTTCCAACTTAGTGAAGTAATTTTGCATGTTCTCTCCATCGATACAGGCTCTTCAGTTTCCACAGATTCTCTGCCTTATATGTTACATAAATACACTCATGTCTAGTTGTTTACTACACGTGACTGGTCACCTACTTCGAGTGCATACCGCCTCTCACCTTTTGACTGCAAGAATAAGCTTTAATACTTTATAATCCTAAGAGAGATTAAGCAGGAACAACAAATGAATGTTTGTTAATAATGTAAAACTACCATATGGACAAAAAAGCCCTAACTAGACATACAGTAATCTTACATCAATCTGCACAGATAGAAGCACAGATGCGGTTGTCAGAAACCAAAATCTATCCAGTGCGTCAGATTTGCACGTTTTTTTTTTTTTTTAAGTTTATTTTCGAGGCCTGAAACTGTTTGATCAAGATGACGCCGCAGATGGCTGCCTCGGTACCATGCGCGCTCGCACTTTTTTTGTGTTTCCACTCTACTTTGCTGCTATAATAACGCCACTTTCACAAGGAAGTAACTCCTAAGCATTAGCCAGTCTTCTCTGAGTGGTTTTTCTCCAGTTTTCACTGATATAAAGAGTTATTTCCTGATATCCTGGTTAGAAGAGAGGCACCTCTCTCTGCAGGATTTACCAGCGATGCAGACGGGGGTAAATAGTTGTCAAGATCCGCAGGTGGGGATCTTTTTGCTCAGCTCCTGTCATCTGGCAAATGTCCACTTCCTGGTGAAGGAAACGGGACAGTTTGCTCCTCATCAGCCCTCTATTTTACTGAAACCTGGCTAGGGGAGCATATGGCGGACGGTGCAGTTGAAGATCTGGATGATTTGAGTGGACCACAGCGCAGAACTACAAGGGAGTTATTGTTAATAAACTATAAACCTTTGAATTCACCGAGGGTTTCACGCGCCGGCGTTTACATCCAACCACAAACCAGCGCATCGGAGTCTGAAGAACATGTCACTGAGCTGATAACCGACGTGAACACACTCACTCTCTTATCGTTGGGCTTGGTGTTTTTAATAGTACAAACCTTTTCAATGAACTTCCTAAATACAAACGACATGCACACACCAACTTTCTTTCACCTGTGTACATGGATTTTGGCAAACCAAAAACAGGCATTCCTGTTGCTTTTCTTCTGAGCCCTTTCATAAAGTCCAGATTTGCATCTAAGACGATTTAGATTTTAACACCTGGTGTTAACGGTTGTACTTAAAGTTGGCTGCTGACATCTGAATCTGCCCAGAATGGCATGTTGACACCAGATCTGAGGAGAGCTGTTGAAGCAGTTGCTTTTTTTATTATTTCTTCCAAACAACCTGAGGAAGCCGCTCTTGTAAAGACCGTATAAATCCCCTTCAACATGTTGCAGAGGATTTTCCACAGAAAATAAACCATCTTACGAGAGTCTAGACAGCAGACAAAAGACCTGTACAAAGGTTAAACCGCTATTGTATGACGGCGCAGCAAGTTATTACTTTAAGCCTCCTTCATGAAAGAATAAATAACCAAAAAGTAACACTGACAGCCCCTTTTGGCCCCTTTTTCCTTTTTGCAGAAACTGTGCATTTTTTTCAGTGATCCATACCAAATAACATCCTCCTGAAGTGAAAGCCACAACGTGGAAAAGACTCGTACAGCTGAGGGACAAGGGCGAGATTTGGTGATGTACGAGGGCTATCAGCTCTGATGAAATCAGCTGCACGGGGCAGGCAAGTCAGAACAGAGACGGGGTTACTGTAAAGACACAAGGACACACACATGCACACAAACACACACGGCCAGGGAGATAAGGGCATTTCTTAAATCCTATTTCAATGTACTTGTACGTTCCTCAAATACAGAGTATGCTCCCTAAATGGATTAAAGTGCTTCAGAAAAAGTCTGTGCGTGCGTCTGTGTGTGGGACCCGTTAGCTCTATTAGATTGACTGAGATCACTATCTCTCACTTCTCTGGCATCTCGGAATAATCGTCTCTCTGGACTCTCACACAGACACACTAATACCCAACACTCACTTGCACATGACCTACGGCCCGTGTGATGACAAGGACAAAGACGGGAAGCAAAAAGGGGAGTAAAAAGACGTGTGTGTTTCTGGCAGGCTATTACAATATTTTATATACCCTTGAATTTCTTTAAAGTACAAATAAAACTACTTACTGTGGCCTTTCGTTTGTTTGGTGTCATTTCATTTATGCGTACCTTTATCTCCGTCCGAGCGTTCTTGTATTTGATATGGTGTGTTTGTCTGCTAGGGTGTGAGTGTGTGTCGAGGCACAGTAATGGGTTTCAGCAAAGTGCTGAAGAGGGTTTTCACAGGGAGTCCGAGAGAATCGGCGAGGACAGGACAGACTGCTGATGTCAACGCGCCGAGATGAGATAACGTCCACCGAGTGGCAGGAGAGAGGGGGGGGGGAAGGGGGGGGGGGGGGGGGGGTGCGTGGTATCAGCACGGTGCTGGACACACAGGAGACGCTGCTGATGCCAAAGATAAAACTGGATGCTCAAATCCCATCAGCATCAAGGCAAGGCCCAACACCACCTGACAGGCTCACTGAGCGACTGGCCCTCACATCTGGCTGGCGGATTTCCTGAATATTAATGCGCGGACTGTGTTTGACCCACCCATGCATGGGTTGCTTGACATCCAGGCACGAGTGACTTTCAGTGAAAAAGTTGAAGCTACAAAGAAATACTGAAGGGAAGTTTCCAGCTATCACATTTTTTTGGAAAAGAGATGAGGTTCAGTGTCCCAAACGTCGGCGTGATTTGGTTACTGAATGTGTGTATCGTTGCCGGAGCAAAATTCAAAGACCTTGTGAAGATCTTGGCTGAATTTTGTAATGGTCTCATTATCCACATTGAAACAATTCCTCAACTAATACAAGCTCTAAAGTTCCAGTATGCAACTTTGCTTTTTCCATATTTGCTAAAACTTTCACCACACCGTGACAGTATGAGACGGATGATCTGTGAAAAGATTCACCTCCTTCCTGAGCTACGATTGCCATTTGAATAAATACTCTGCTCCCAGTCAAAACCAACCAATCAGAGCCAGGAGGAAGGTTTTAGCGCTGTCAATCAACTCAGCAAAATGTGATAATGGCGGAGAAATAACTTATCATTCCAGAAAAAGCTCTTATCCACCGTCATCTGTGGCTATGCTAACTAGCGGTAGCGTTCGTGGCAGGCTATGTTGTGGAGAACTGCTGCGTATCAGAAAGCAAGGGGAAGGGATGACTGATAGCGCTAAGTCCCTCCTCCTGGCTCTGATTGGTTGTTTCTGACAGGTGTGTTTCTGCAGTTGGCCCTGGGGTGGAGTTGATATTTTTCATAAAATATCAATCTCATATTGTACTATCACGACATAATGATAATTTTAACAAATGTATACAAAGAATTCTATGAAGGTTACATACAGCTTTAAAGTGTAACTAGCCCCTTAAAAATTGGCAAATTTTACATTTTGAGTAAATGCAAGCCTAAGAAGACGACCCCGAATTTGAAATATGGAGGAGGCAGCATCATGTAGTCAGGATGTTTCATTGTAGAAAAGTCTAAAGCATTTCTAAAAATAAATCTGAGACAACATAACTGTGGAAATATACAAACATATATGTAAATGTAACCCTTTGCTCAAATTGGTCTTCCAAATAAACAACAATTCTAATACCACCAATTAAATTGTTCTGTAGTGGTCATCAAAAAGCTCTGATCTCAGTCAGAAAATGTATGAGCAGGGCGGGTTACAGGCCTGACTCAGGTATAATGAGCAAACCACTCAGTCATCCTGACCTGAAATAGAACAGCACCTGAACCTGAGTTTTACAGCTTTTAATAATCAGCTGCAGTGTTCTGAGGCTCTGGACCAGTTTGTAGTGTAATTTTGTATCAATAACTTAATATCACATACCCCTAAGCAAATCTTTTAATCTCTTTGTCTATAACCATTAAGTACTCATTCGTATTTTTTAGGCGTTATTGCTGAATCTCAAAGATGAGTAATATAATACTCTAAAGTAAAATTACATTTATTTTCATTTTTTCTTTTCTGAAGGCCTTAAATTACGCGCGTTGTTGTATATCGTGTTTGAACCAGACGGCCAGATTATAAAATATGGCAAATAAAGCCCCTGAGTTAATTAAAATAGTTTTAAAATGACTCATACAAGGTGGTATTTGATGAATTCTCATACTTTTTTCCTCTCTTCTGACTCACAAAATGATATTGGAATAGAATTCTGGCTCCAAATATAACAGCATTTCTACAGCAGCCTTTAATGTGCTTAGACTATTTTTAGACGGTGAATTTTTATCTTATGCAATAATGTATATGAATTTATTTTTACTTTTAAATTCGCTCTGGCTAACGAACCACTTACTCACCACCGCCCCCATCTGAGCTCTGCTATCAATGACAGCTGTGCATTTTATTCTAGAAGAGGAGTTTTTCTTTGATTTAATTCGCTAAAATAATTGCTAGGTACTTAGAAACAGAGTACAGTAATCACTTACAGTTTCACTTCAGATAATGTTTTTCTGCCACTTAGAAGAACCTTAAAGATGCCCTTTAACGGTTAGCTACGCTAGCCAGCTAAGGCTTTGTCACGTGATCTGATTGGCTCGGAGCTGCTCGACTCGATCTGATGCTGATTGCTTTGGCTGGGTTCACCGGAAAGCCACTTCATTTGCTGTTCCATTTCTTCAGCTGAATTTGTTTTGAGGGTCAGTTTTTGCAAGTACATTTTTTGTTACATTTTGAATTTGTTTTTCTGTGCGTGAATTTGTTCCTCTTGAATTTAAAGTAAAAAAGATTTTTAAAAAAAATAAACATAATTCCACAGGATACTAAATGACAAAACAAGTCTGTTTCTAATTAGACTATTTTTCTTCTTCCATATTTTGTTATAATACATGACATTTCGGTAGATTTCTAAGACTCTCAAACACAAGAGAAGAAAAATGTATTTTTTAATATAACAACTTTTATATATATATATATATATATATGATTTTTTTTCAGTTCTAACAAAAGCCTACTTTACCACTGTTATTTTTGTTTATTGCTTTAATTTCTGACATGCTTCTAAAATATTCCTGAGTAGATCAGGGGTGAAAGTAAGGGGGGTAGTAGGTAAGCTTTAGCGGGGTTACGCAGTACCTGCAAGAGAGAGGAGCGGCTGTCAGCTGGAAAAAAGTCAATGGGTTCACTGTGCAGCCGTGAGTTCACCCACTAATCTTGATTAGTTTATCAAGAACAATCTAAAACACGACTTAATCAGTTAATAAATAACTTTTTCCCCATTTCATATTGTTTCTGAACTGTTCGTGCTTTGATAGAGCAGCGGTCCAATACGTCGATCGGGGAAGGTTTTGAGTCGATCTCGGCATTTAGGTGACAAACTGAACGCCAGGAGGCTGAGAGCAGCACGTCCTCCTCTGACTGAAACGTTCCTAACTTTAATACAAAACAACAACAACAAAAATCAACAGAACGTGCTCAAATTAATGACCCAATAATAATCTCCGTGATTATTGTTTCAACAAGGTGTTGCGGAATTCTGTGCGTTTCGGTTCCATTACCAAAATAACTAGCAGAGCAGGAGTTTAAAATGAACTAATCAACCAACGCTGTGTTCAGAGGAGCACTTATTAATGATCTCAAAATAAATATCAAGCCAGAAAACAAAAATTATATATATATATAGGGCTCAATACAGAGGGTTCAATACAGAGTTAAATAAAATTTGATTTAAAAAGTTTAAAATTACCCAAGAAAATATGTAGCTCTAGATGTTTTGACTGAAGACCTGGGATTAATTATTCATTTCTGTAGAAAAATAATACATTTATTTTTCCGAATGTGAAGTGGTTACCTGGATCTATAACTGAATTAATTGCGCTTGTAGCCTGTAAGCTCTTATAATTCATTTATCAAAAGGCTTTTATAAAATTAGAGAACAAAATAACTCCATATTTAACAAAACATATTATAAAATCTTTAAAAAGCAAAGCTTTAATGAAGTACTTAGCTATTAGGTTGTCAATATAACACACTCAATTTTAAATGTACTCCTGATAAAAAGTCAAAGGGATGCAGTGCTTTTATAAACAAGTCAGGAAAAAGTTGATTAAGAAAAAAATATGGAGGGAGAGGGAAGTAGTTCAGTTATGCTAGCTTGACTTTGACAACCTTAAGATGTAGATGTAGATGTGGAATTCTGTTTTAGTTCAGTTAGAAAATAAAAGGCGATTTAAACACCAACTCTGATAGATCATCAGTACAGCAGGTGTTTAATGAGCTAATAGCTGCAGTAGCTAATCTACCACATTGATCACTTATTAATAATCGCAAAATAAACATCATCATAAACATCATCATACACATCATAATATTAAATTATAATAACTTTGTTATTATATTACTTCTACTATCATTATCAATATAAATAATAATAATGTTATTAGAATTAACAATAATTATGATTAATATAATAATCATTTTAGTATAGTACTTAGCAATATAATATATTACTAAGTATCATATTAATTATATATTATATAATTGTATATTGATTAACATACTAATATATTAATATTATTATTGCTATTATTATTATTATTATTATTATTATTATTATTATTATTATTATTACTACTAATTATTATTATAAACAATGTAAAATATTTTCCATCATCCATTTATTATTTATTATTCATCTATTATCTAATGTGCACAAACTCTTTCTGTACAGGGAGGAAGCTGGAGCACCTGGAGAGAACCCATCATGCACATGGATAACATGCAAACCCCCTGCATAAAAAACCCAGGCCAGGATTCAAACGCAAGACTTTACTGCTGCAGGGCAACAGTGCTACCAACTATGCAGCCCTGATGTTTTATTTTTGATATTTTATTCATGAAATTAATTTTTTATTGACACCTAAGGAGAATTTAGAGACCAGTTGATCTAACAGTCATGAATTCAGACTGTGGCCAGGAAGCTGGAGCACCAGAGAACAAAGGAGATGATTGTTGATTTCAGGAGGAACAGGATCAAATCATATCCCATTTCCATCATGGGAGAAGAAGTGGAGGTGGTTGAAGAATATAAACACCTCTGTGTTCATCTGGACAACAGACTGGACCGAGACGCAACAGTGAAGCATCTATACAAAAGGACAGAGCAGACTGGAGGAAGCTAAGATCCTTCTAGGTTTGCAACAAGATGCTGCAGCGACACTATAAACAGTGTTGGTGCTGCACTGCTTCCCCCTCCTGAGATGCCGGATGGTGGACCAGAATCGCCTTGAAGCCGTGCGGAAGTCTTTTTCCATGGCCTCTCCAAACTCCTCCCATGCCCGAGTTTTTGCCTCAGCAACCACCTGAGCCGCATGCCACTTCGACTGCCAGTACCCATCAGCTGCTTCTGGAGTCCCACAGGCCAAAAAAGCCCGATAGGACTCCTTCAGCCTGACAGCATCTCTCACCGAAGGTGTCCACCAACAGGTTCGAGGGTTGCCGCCGTGACAGGCACTGACAACTTTGCGGTCACAGCTTCGATAAGCTGCCTCAACAATGGAGACACGGAACATGGTTCACTCAGATTCAATGTATCTCACCTCCCCCGGAACGTGTTCAAAGTTCTGCCGGAGATGGGACTTAAAGCTCAGACTCACAGGAGACTCTATTAGACGTTCCCAGCAGACCCTCACGACATGTTTGGACCTGCCAGGTCTGACCGGCATCCTCCCCCACCACCAGAGCCAACTCACTACCAGGTAGTGGTCAGTTGACAACTCCACTCCTCTCTTCGTCTGAGTGTCCAAGACATAAGGCCACAAATCCGACGAAATGATGACAAAGTCGATCATCAAACTGCGGCCTGGGGTGTCCATATGTGCACTTGGCATATATGCAGGGTATGCAACGCATAGGGGCGCAGCACCAGAGGGGGCGCCTAAGCCCCATCTGGAGGGGGCGGCGTGCCGATTATGTTTTCCCATGCACTTCAGCACGCCTTACGCTCCTTCACCTCGCGTACACCCTTATGCCTGGACATGGTGTTCGTTATGGACAATCTGTGATGAGCACAGAAGTCCAACAACAGAACACCACTCGGGTTCAGATCGGGGGGGCCGTTTCTCCCAACCACGCCCCTCCAAGTCTCACTGTCATTACCCGTGTCATTGAAGCTCAAGATAATGAACAGCAAGACTTTTTAGTGTGACGTTTGGTCTGATGTTTAGTCCTGTGATCGAAAGTTCTTTTGGCGGCAAATTCTGGTACGATGAGATGTCGAACATCGTAGGGATGCAGCGCACAAGTTAAGGTCTGATAGTCAGGACTCGTCTCTTCAAAGAAAACGTCAGAGGAAGAAAGATCGGCCAAATCGTCCCCTAGGACAGATCTTTCTTCATGGGTCCGGTCTTCTAATGCCGCTTTGAGATTAGAGAAATCGTTCCCTGGGGCAGATCTCTTTTGACGGGTCCAGTGATTTAATGCTGCTATCATCAGAGCAGAGGTTGCACTTTCAGACTCAAGGGTTTCCTGTTCACCGCAAACCTCCCCAGCCGGGGAAGTTTGTTCTTTGACATTCCCTAGGGCAGATCTCTTTTGATGACTCCATTCTTCTAATGCCTCTATCATCAGAGCAGAGGCAGATGTTTTAGACTCCCCAGCCGGGGAAGGGTTGAAAAGGCAAGAGTCAAATTCATCGTACTCGATAGACTCATCCTTATAGCTACTAGTGTCAAACATCACCCCCGGAAGTAGCTTATTGCAAATCTTCCTCACTCCTGTGGTGACCAAATATCCTACGCCAAAGGTAATTGGAAAAAACAAGGTGGTGAATGCGATCTTCTCCATTATCAAAATCTTTGTTCAAAACGGTGCTAACAATCAAAGTGTTACTTGGATATAACTTCCTGTTTTGAGATCCAAACATTCATAACCTCAGATGTTCTTTGATCTATGTCATAGATGAGGTCATAGCTACAATGAGCTCACTGTAGCTGTGGGGGGAATATCTTGCTTCTGATCGTTGGTATGGTTCTGCATGACTCAAAATATTAACTCTTTGCAACTGCATCACTTAATCATTCGAGGCGCCATGACGGACTTCAGAAGGGTATATTTCAGGAGGCTAGGGATTAAAACATGGATTTTAATGGTTAAATATAAGTTTTGATTGACAATGGTATATTAAAACCATTAATTTGGCAATCATTTCTCAATAGCCGAGGGTCTAGATTCTCTGTATGAAGCATAGTGTAACTCAGGGAGCTGGTTTTTTCCAGGCTAGTGGGACACAACAGATAGAAATTGATCTTAAGTATGTGTGCATCGATGCGCGTCTTTGTCAGTGACCCTTAGGACACTGAACAACAAAAACCTCCAGCAACCGTGGTAACTGTGGCCTTTAGACAGTAGAAATAGATGCCAGAGAACATTGTTGTGGTTTGTTTTGAATTTTAGCTGAAATTGTGATTTGTGGGATTTCTAACCGTTTCAGAAAAACATTTGTTCTGGTTCTGGTGCAACGCATAAAAGAAAAAAAAGACAAGCAGCACAACGCTTACTTCAAGATATTTATTGTTGTAACACTGTCAACTTGTCCTTGTTTACATAAAATGTCAATTAAAGAGAGATATCATCTCAAAGCAGAAAGGGGTACAGTATACAACACGTCAAACATAGGTCCAGTGCAAAAACAAGCTAACAGAAGTTTTACTAACTACATGACTAAGAACATTAAAATTTTTCACATACATACAGACATATATATATATATATATATATATATATATATATATATATATATATACACACACACACACACACACACACACACACATATATATGTAACCCTGTCCGTGCGAGATGAGTCCTCGCTGTTCCTTGGACTCTACGTTGTGTGTTATTAAGGGTTTTTGTCGGAAGGAAACGAGACAGGAATCTGACGCACACGGCAGTTGAAATCGTGGTTGGGACCGTTTATTCGGACCACCCGAAAGCGCAGCGGCTTCGCCTTTAGAATTCAGAGCAAATACTGACCGTTGTACTGCCAACGCACAGTAACAGACGCCAAGTACGGTGTTCTTCAATGGACACACTTTACCAACTTCCACAACTCAAAGAACAAATCCAACATTTCGGTGACGTGCTGACATATTTAAAGCGTTGTTCTACATATATTAGAGATGTGCCGATCATGTTTTTTCCTGCCGATACCGATCACCCATGAGGGCCGATCACCGATACCGATCACATAATTATTATTTTTTTATTATCATAAACACTACCGGTTACATTAGGTGGAAAAAGGAACCACGAATTCACCTTAATTTAGACAAAAACTTGTTTTTAATAACTTTTTCCAAGAAGAAAACTAAACAAAACAGGCATTGCGCAAATCGTACTGCTATTGATAATACTATATTTAACAGACTGATAACATGTGAAGACTCTGAAGAGGCTAAATAATGCAAAGAGCCAAAATAAAACCTCTCAACATTGCCAAAAAAATTCAAGTATAAAACTTAACATTCAAAGGCAAATACAGGTTCCATTACAATAAACAATCCAGAGTTACTGAATAAAAACTTTCTGATAGCATGGCGGCTAGCTGATTACTGCTAGATCTAAGTGGCTGTTTCTGACTGAGCGGAGTAATTATGCAGAACAGGGAGGAGATCGATTATTTTTTTAGAGATTATCTGTCTCATGTTAGGACAGCGAAAGTTTTAATAGGTATGTAAAATTTATTTTTTTAAGTTAGATGCTGCAGCTTTAAACAGAGGTTCGGTGTGAGAGTCACTACCAGGTGGAGAAGCGGCGCTCCGTCTGTGAAATATTACTACCTGTATCGCGTAGCAACGGTTCAACAGCGAGATCAGAACCAGCGTCTTACATCGCAGCTCGATGTAAGACGCTGCTGTAAGACGCTATATATATATATATATATATATATATATATATATATATATATATATATATATATATATATATATATATATATATATATATATATAGGAAGGTTTTGAGTCGATCTCGGCATTAGGTGACAAACTGAATGCGCAAGGACGCTGAGACCAGCACGCCCTCCTCTGATCAAACGTTCGTAACTTTATTAAAGAACGACAATAAAAAAAAAAATCAACAAAACGTGTTCAAATTAATGATCCAAAAACAATAATAATCTCAATGATTATTGTTTCAACAAGGTGTTACTCAATTTTGTGCGTTTCGGTTCCATTACCAAAATAACTAGCAGATCAGGAGTTTAAAATGAACTAATCAACCACAGCTGTGTTCAGGGGAGCGCTAATTAATAATCGCAAAAATAAATATCAAGCCTGCAAACCTAATATCATAACGGACTGAATGTTATGTTTTTAACGTAATCTCTGGTCGGCTTGTGGAGCGCTGGAGGTTGCCATGGCAACGGGTGTGCTTAAATGACAGAGAGACGGAGAGTAAAAAGGTGCGAGTGGTTTAGAGTTGATCATCTGTTCAGGTTGTTTTACTTTTGTTTACCTTTGTCTTGGCGCATCACAGCCGCTGTAGTTTCTGAACATTCAATAAACGACAAACTTGGACTAATTACCTCGTTCTTTGTGAGTATACGTCATTCACAACAAACATCAAACACGGTAAATATGTTTCATTAAGTATTTAACAAACAAATGGCTTCTACCGCGATAATTGTGTGAAATTAAAATATAAAAAATAGTTTGGTGCTGTCGGGCTCAGAGTCTGAGGCTTTTCCTTTATCAAACAAAATTTTTTTTGCCTCTTATTTAGTGGAAATATTGAAGTTGGTGAGATTTTCTCCAAAATGATAACCTTTTTCAACCTTTATAGCTCCACTGTTAAATGAGGCTCTAACATTCACAAATGACAGTGAAATAAAATTCAGTCCAACATCTGGTTTGAGGTGATTCCTCTGGAACATGTTGGAGGAAAAATATCCCAACTTCAGAAGATGAGCTTTTAACTTAACAGAGCTCTGTGGTTCCTCCTGTCAGTATGAGAGTCAGGATGAGGAGGCGCCAAGTTAGGAAGATGAAGTGGAAGCTGCAGGATCTTCAGAACAAACAGGTCATGATGCTGGGCTACTGATTATCCTTCTGTCTGGACCCAAGATCAATAGAACCAGTTTAAAAGCTTAAATGAATAGTTACATGCCAGACATGGAAAACTGGGATGCACTCCATGCCATGATGTTCAGAATTTAGGTCTCATGGCATCTCAAGGTGTCAAGATTGGGCTGAGGGAAATACAGCTCCATTTTGTAGCAATTCAAGAGCTACCAGCTTTTATATATATATATATATATATATATATATATAAAAATTCCCTTCTCACCCTCCGCGGGTGGTCTGTTTCATCCTCTGAGCTCGGGTCCTCTACCAGAGGCCTGGGAGCTTGAGGGTTCTGCGCAGTATCTTGGCTGTGCCTAGAACTGCACATTTCTGGACTGAGATGTCTGATGTTGTTCCTGGGATCTGTTTGAGCCACTGCTCCAGTTTGGGGGTGACTGCCCCGAGGGCCCCGATGACTACAGGCACCACTGTGGTCTTCACCTTCCAGGTCTTTTCCAGTTCCTCCCTGAGGCCCTGGTATTTCTCCAATTTCTCATGCTCCTTTTTCCTGATGTTGTAATCACTTGGTATTGCTACATCCACCACAACGGCTTTCCTCTGTTCTTTATCCACCACCACAATGTCCGGTTGGTTCGCCATTACCATCTTGTCTGTCTGGATCTGGAAGTCCCACAGGATCTTAGCTCGGTCATTCTCCACCACTTTTGGGGGTGTTCCCCACTTTGATCTCGGGGCTTCCAGTCCATATTCTGCACAGATGTTCCTGTACACTATGCCCGCCACTTGGTTATGTCGTTCCATGTATGCTTTCCCTGCTAGCATCTTGCACCCTGCTATTATGTGCTGGACTGTCTCAGGGGCCTCCTTGCACAACCTACACCTTGGGTCTTGTCTGGTGTGGTAGATCTGAGCCTCTATTGCTCTGGTGTTTAGGGCCTGTTCCTGGGCGGCCAGGATGAGAGCCTCTGTGCTGTCCTTGAGTCCAGCTTTCTCCAGCCATTGGTAGGTTTTCCTGACATCAGCCACTTCAGTTATTTGTCGGTGGTACATCCCATGTAGGGGCTTGTCCTCCCATGATGGTACTTCCAGCACCTTGTCTTCTGTTCCCCATTGCCTGAGACATTCGCTGAGCACATCGTCTGTTGAGGCTTTGTCCTTGATGTATTTATGGATCTTGGATGTTTCATCCTGGACAGTGGCTCTCACACTCACTAGTCCTCTGCCTCCTTCCTTACGGCTCGTGTACAGTCTCAGGGTGCTGGATTTGGGGTGGAATCCTCCATGCATGGTTAGTAGCTTCCTAGTCTTAACATCCGTGGCCTTCATCTCTTCCATTGGCCAGCTAATTATTCCGGCAGGGTATCTGATTACTGGTAAGGCATAGCTGTTTATTGCAGCTATGCCTTACCAGGCATAGCTGCAATAATGGGCGA
This sequence comes from Poecilia reticulata, assembly GCF_904066995.2. Taxonomy (NCBI): domain Eukaryota; kingdom Metazoa; phylum Chordata; class Actinopteri; order Cyprinodontiformes; family Poeciliidae; genus Poecilia; species Poecilia reticulata. Next base: position 6,245,548 of record NC_088839.1, read on the forward strand.
TATATATATATATATATATATATATATATATATAATTTATTTTTTTGTCATAGTACCCCCAAGAATTTAAAACTACTTTCACCCCTGGAGTAGATTAATAAAAAAACTGGTGTTGATGGTGTTGATTTGGGTGATACTGCCAGGTTTTTTGTTTTATTTTTTCATATTACATAAAACTGAAACTTTGATATGTAAATACAGGAGGCTTTTTTTCTGCATTAAGAAATCTTGCCAACCCGTCCAGGGTGCAGTTCTCTCCCTGCTGCACAGCGATGGTAGAATGACACCAGACCCTCAGCCCTCAGCCCTCCCCACTCCCCCGCTGCGCTACAAGGACAAGCAGAATGGAAAAGTAGTACTCCATCTTAGTAGGCTTTAGAGTACAAAGTCGCAAACAGACCAGATGTCTTCAAAGAGCACAAATCTGAAAGTCCCTTCTGTTCATTTGCCTCACGAGTGCTTTCATTTAACAAGTCCACCTTCCCTTTCATGCTTTCTGAGAAATCAAAAGCTGCTTTAAAATCCAATTTTTCTGACTGACTTGATGGCCCAGCTGAATTACCTGCTGTTTAACCAACTGTAAAAAGCAGTGGATCAAAATCCAAGGACAGAAGACTGAACTGCCCAGCTCAGGGATTGTTTACGGCTTAGCGGCAGATCTGGAAAAAATCCCATTTTCTTTCGTCTCCATCACTCTCTGGTTTATAGATTTAGAACAAGACAGCGAAATCAAAAACAACAATAAAAATGCCTCAAAGCACCCAGAGGGGGCGAGAAAACTATTTGGAAGTTTGCAAATTTCGTTTTTCTTTTTTGAATGTCATCCGTGATTGCTACGTTCTCCAGAGTGGCCCTTTCTACCTGAATGTCATTATGGTCTGCCCATCTCTTCTCCTGCTCCATGTTATCACTTTTCCTCAACAGACTCTCCTTCCCAATCGTCTGTCTTTCATAGCAACCCCCACATTCCTCTTCTCCACCAAGACATATCCCGTATTGCATCTTGAAATGTATTCAAATATTAGGTCATTATATTTACCTAAAACTAATTAAATGGCAAACTAAAAATGAGAACATTGTCGCTAACTGAAATAAATAAAATGGGGGGGGGAAACGGTAGCTAGCTGGAACTATGTTGCGCGTTTATAAAACATGCTGAAATTAGATGCAATATCCTTTGTTTTTGTGCTCATGGATTTATTTTTTAGCTTTTCGAACTGATCTGAAATAGATTTTTTCTCCCCCCACACACAGCCATCAGTAAATTACGACACTCCGTGCTCCTCCTGGCGGTGCATAAGCTAGTCTGTAAAATGGCGACAGCGAAAGCTGGGAGGATGTGTGTAATAACAGGTCCTTAATGAGTTTTGTTTAACCTGAGACGCCTGAAAGAGAACCAAAAGTTAGACAATGACATGCTAAAAACTATGTCCAGCTTTAAAACGCTTCTGACAGCAGAGAAAAGTTAAGTCACTTTGAAAGTACTCAATATTAGCGCTTGACAGATTGGTGGTGTACAGGAAATGGCCAAGGTTCACCGCAGCTCAGGCAGGGCACAACATTTCCACACAGCCACATCCTGACACACTAAATCTTCCCCTCTAATCTGCCCAAGAACGGGATCTGAATCAATATCAAAAGTTAATTTCGGTGACAAAGTGTTCAGGTAACTGCTGTCAGCGACAGGGAACGGTTTTAGATAATCGACCTCAGCAACACGGCACTGTATTGTTCAATAACTTGCATCCAATAAATTTGGTAAGAAATCTTCAGCAGGATATGTCTCCTGGCAGAACGGGACGACGCTGACAGAGGATGAAAAATGAAAGTTAGGACAAGCTTGATGTAATTTTTCCCAACAAATCCCCAGGATAAATGTGTCAAATCCTGGCTGAAAATTGATAAACCCTTTTTAACAGTACGCGGAAAAAGTTTCCTCCCTCCAGGTGTCATTAATGTACAGCACATGTAATGACTTTTTGCACAGATGATTGAAAGTAATATTTTAACTTCATGCTTTTGCATTGATCTGGGGCTCTTAGGGTTTATAAGCCTGGCAGGGCACCAGGCTTTACTTTCTCCCCCACCAGGCTAATCATTGTTTGTTTATTACAGAAAAAGTTACAGAAAAAGTTATTGGTTAAAGAGTTTCTTTGATGAAAAGGTTGGAAGCACAATGGTAACATAGTATGGTCAGTATGTGAACACATAGGGAGACTGAGGTCAGGGGTCTTTTTTTAAAATTATTATCTGTAATTATTAACCAAAACTCCATAACCACTGCCGGTCTTTAACGATCTATATGCTAAGAACCGCAGCAAATAAAGTGACAAGTCATGGATAAAAGATCTGAGATTTTTTTGACATTTTAATTAGTATGAATCAAAGTGCAAAAAACTGATATTTAATATTTTAGCTATATTTTTTTAAAACTACAGACATGTTGCATGTCATAGTTTACATCTGTAAATTTTGCATATGCGCACAATGCTGGAGTGCAAAAAAATTATTGTTTTACTTGCCATCCAATTCTGGAACAATTCTGTTAACAAAATGAAACCTGGAGATGTAGGTGTTGTTAATGTAGTGCAGTGCATTAACAACACCTACAAAAAAACTGTTAAAGAACAAATCAAAAACCAACATATTCTTCCAAAAGCATTTGAAATAATTTTTTTTTGGAATATTCTTCCAAAAGAATTTATTTTCAAATTTTCTACAAAATTAAAACTTTTTTTAAAATTCAAAAACATGGTAGTTCCTGTGGATGACTGCGTTAGCACCCCTACTACCAGGCCTGGCAAAGTGCAAATCTACCACAGAGGACAGGAGCCCTTCTTTCTCCATAGGTGTGACTCAAACCAGTTCTTCCGCAGTCGGCCCTTGCCAGATTCGTCTTTTTCAGCAGGCCTTAACCACTTCGGTGTTGGTACAATCCGGAGCAAGGCGTGTATTGCACACAAGAGATGTAACTGACAGCAGACTGCTTTCGTTGATTGGCCATGTGATTATCTGGTTTGTTGAGACACTATAAAACAGATGTACTTCATAGAACGGCTGGTCTATGAAGTACATCTAAGGTGCTTTATACCCTTTAATCTGATATCTTAACTGTAATATTCCTGCCAATTTTTCGTACATGATCTAGTAAGAACACAAGCCTTAAAAAACGACACATTTCTCTGTGTGCTGAGTCAAGGAACTTGTGTCTGAAACATGATGCTATGGAGAGAACAACAGTGAGGTACACTGTGTCCAGTAGAGTATGGCTGTCTGATCTGCTGCCTTGGAGCCTAGCATATGTTCCACTATTCTCATGAACTTGATTTGGCCAAAAGCCAAAGCAGAAGAGAGGGCAGGCGTGAGGGGGAGGAAAGGTGTTCCAACACCTATCCTAAACGGCTCCAACACAACAGAGAAAAAAATCCCTAAATGCACACAGACACTAAAAACTAGCACATGTGCACAGTGGCACCATCATGCCCCCCTAAGCAAATCAGAAGTGACGCCTCCGCCTGCGCATGCCAGGGACATGCAGAGAGCGCGCAGGAGAGTGAGAGAGAGAAGGACCGATAGAGAGACGTAGAGTCCCTGTGAGCGGCGACATGCCTGCCAGTTCATGCCAGGATCATACAGTCTCCTGTCCAAGTGCAATAGCACATATACAAGGGAAAAAAATGGCATGCAAAGCAGTAGGAAGTAAGTGAGTGGGATACTGGAGCAAGATATATTTCCCACTGAGACATACAAAGTAATGCTTCGACAAGTGTAGGAGCTTGTTAATGTACACAAAAATATGTCGGCACATCCTAACAGGCATATGTGTTCCCCCTCCTTTACTTCTAGGAACTCTTAGCTGGGTAACATTAAAACTCAGCTCAGGGTACATTTACAATCTTCTTCTATTCAGGAGATAAATGCTTCCTTGTGCGTAGGAGGCAGTTAGTGGGTGAAGTCTGGTAGACAGACAATGGTTCCCAGATAAAACTCAATAAAATTAGTTTGGGAGATTAAATACATGACTAGAGACTAGATGTAATACCGTGCAGCTGAATATTTAGTGCTTGTTGACTGTTGGCACAAATCGCATGAATGTGTTTCATGTGATTCTTTTCGGGTCAGCTATAAATATGATGATACAGAGTTTTGAGCAGGTTGAATGACGATGCTGATGATTAGGGTTTGTAAGTTTCCTGAAAGGACACACCAAACTCATGCTGACAATTTTGTTTAGATTTCTCTCAACCAACCAGATTGACTCTGTTTACCAGTGGCTATTTCATATCGGACTAGTCTGTGTGCAGACTAGTCCGATAGAATTTATGAAAGGGGATTGGATTGGACACGTCTCTATCTGCCAAACAACCGGATGCAAAGTTGGATCGCTGAGTCTTAAGAGCTCACAGAGCCAAAGTGAAAGTTTGGATTAAAGGGACAGTAGGATGTAAAATCAAGTTTTTTTGAGCTTTGCATCATGCTATGTTATTCCCTCATCAAACACATACCTGTAGTTTTGGCTCGATTCTTTCTTGCATGTTTGAGGAATCTTTTAATCTCCATGGCAACCATTCAACTGTGTAAAACACCTGGGTGGATCTAGCTCCGCCTTCGAGACGCAGCTCCTCCTTGGCGCTTCAGTTTCCAAGCTTCCGCCTCACAGAGCAGCTCTTCCCCACTGAGCTCCTTCAGACTAGCCAGCAGCAATTAGCAAACACCTGGTGGAACTGAGCATCTGCTGAGATCATTATAGGAGCTACTTCTCAGTGAAATGCTGGAAAAAACCTTAAAGGGTTAATAGAGGAGCGAAGTTGTGATCACTTCCTGAAGGCAGAGTTTCAAAAAGAGCAGGAATTTCTTAAAGCGACAGGGGCCCAATTTCAAGGATTAAATTACGAAGTCAAAGTATGAAGTTTAAGTCATGGCATGTTGACCAGGCCCGTGCAGAGACCACTAAAGGGGCAGGTGCTCAACAACAAAAAAAGGGCACATCTTACCGCATTCTAGGACAGAATATTAACAGCCACTCAGCTTTCAGAGTTTAATAAACAATGATAAATTACAAAAATTTTACGTATACAATCAAAGCTAACGAACATCTCCATTTAGAGCATAATACTATGCCTATGTAAGATATTTTATTAGTAATTTCTTTCTGCAGTTCTATTTTGTTATAGGAAAGTTTTGCAATATTCAAACCCGCAATTTAGCAAGATATGTAAATCAGAGACACTAATAAAAATATAAACAAGGGCACAATGCAACCTTTTAGTTTACTGTAATCTATAAAAGAGCTGCCCATTTGCTACACTTGCAGTGGAGATGAAGATGGTCCATTCAGGAAAGCAGAGCTGCATCAAACTTTAACGTGGAACTGCAGAAAAACAAAACAAACAAAAAAAAAAAGCAAAAATTGAATTGTTAATGCATGCCACCATGAGAAAAGCCTGCTGAGTTTTGCTTAAAAAAATTTTTTTTTTTAATTTAAATCACACATTTTTGACTCATGAAGTTAACTTTTTTGCAAAACAAATTTATTTGCGCTTGTCAGAAATATTTTCTTGCTATTCTATGTTTTTGTTTGTGACTCAAAGTTTTGCTTGTCACATGACATCACGAGCAGGGCCTAAAATCAAGACAAAAGATTTCTGATGTGTGCAAAAAAAGGTTTATGTTTGATAAAAATGAGTTAATTAATAAAAGTATTTTAAACAAAACCTTTTTTTTTTGAAGGAATCATTACAATTCCAAAAGTTTTGATTACAATTTTATTTTACTTAACTGAGGTAAGTTTTTTTTTTTTTCATTGAATAATTGGGAAACAAATATAACTTTATACTCTGTGAACCAGACCCTAAACTTAAAGTCTGGGTTGAGTTTTTTCCCCTTCATTAATGACACTTTCATTACATTCATTATATCTATCATGGTAATTCAGGGTGAGTTATTTTTAATTCTAAATGAATATCCCTGTTGGACTTTTATTTAAGTGTTATTCTCCTTCAAGATACATTTACCTAATGCTGGAATAAATGAAATGTACATTATGTAGCAAAGGAAATTAGAAGATTGGACATATATCCATTATGGAGATGATCGGTTTTGGATGGGCGATGTGCCCTTATTGCATAAGCAATACTGAAGAATGACTGATATCATTACAGATACAGAGGAGAAGCTTTTTAGTTATCTTGTTTTGCTAGCAAAGTTGTTAGCTAGCAGCTAGTTAATATCACAACAACAACAGCCTAATGTCTGTATGATAGAAATACTGAATCGATAGATAAGAACAGTTTCTCCTCACCTGGCTGTCTCCTCCTCCCGCTCAGTAGTTCTTCAGAGAAAGGCAGACGCAGAGGCCCGTCAGTGTCTGTTGTACTTCATTACCTCTCTGCTTAAACCGCGACTCCGAGCTGAAGCAGAAACGATACTTCAACGTTTTCCATCATCTGACAAGTAGCAAGTCTACTCCACTTTATTCACCAAAAATGTTTTTTTTTTTTAAATAATTCACCAAAAACTGTTCTGTAATCTGGAACGTTCGCTACGTTTAGCTCCAGTTAGCCACCTTATCTCACTGCGCGAGAGGCAACTGCCATGCGTCACGGGCAAAAGGTCAACGGTAACAAGGTGACCAGAGGGCTTATGTTGTACAAAAAAGAAACAAAAAAACAAAGAATTTTAGCACATGTTTTTATGTGTCAGAAGAGGGCTTAGGAAATAATAATACCCCCCACCCCAAAATAATAATAAAATAGATAAATAAATAAATTGACCAAAAGGGCACTTGGGGGCAAGGAGCAAAAAGGGCAGGTGCTCAAGCCTCCCAGCCCCCCTTCTGCATGAGCCTGATGTTGACCTTGGCTACACGTCTTCCTCCTCTCTTACAGCCCTCTTTCCTGTCAGTTAACTGTGAAATAAAGAACATTTGAGCCAAAACAAATCCATTAAAAACCAAAACATATAAATGTAATCTTTTATCGGGTAGTGATTTGAAATTACAGCGCCACCTATCTGACAGATCCAAAAGGACGTAATTGAAAAGTAACTCAATGCAAATTGTTGCACCACTTTGTTGAAGCAACTGAAATAATTGAGTAATTTGTAAGTGTAGCCAGTTACCGTTTTAAATAACTTGCCTCACCACTGACCATTAGGAGGGCAATAATAAAGCACACCAAGAACATTTTCATCTTAGGGGTTTTCCAGAATTATTTCTAATAAATTGACAAAAAAAACGTCTCCAAACTACATGCAGAACATTCCAACTCATTAGCATCTCAAAGCCCAACCTGGTGCCTCTCAAATGGTGTGAAATCCCCACAGAGTAACAGTCCACGTGTTATTAAACGCAGGTAAAGCTGAACATTTTGTTCTTTCCCAGCAGCGCGCACAGAGCGGAAACTCGCTCCCCCCCTTCAGGGAGCAACGTTTTTAAAGACGGCCGCCTCCTGAGAAGCTGCAGCTGTTAAAAATTGGTGGTTCGCTCGAATCTACTTTGATGGCGTACACTGAGGGAAGGCCAGTCAAATTGTTCAAAATGATCCGATTGGCACCAGGAGGCTTTGGGTCACAAGCGTCTTTGAAGTCTAAAAGTGTGGCACCTTAGCAGAGCCACTCTGGGATGCAACATCGCAACGTCTTACAAAGGAAAAACATTTAACATTTTATCATGTAATTCACTGTACCTGGTTGTTTGAGGACATCATTTCTTTAAATACATAGTTAATTGGTGCTTTTCTTCAGTTATGTAGCTGTATGTTGAAACTTTTTTGTTCCTAAAGTTGTTAAACTCAGCTGTCTGACTGCTAACTCTAGTTTTTTAGCTTTACTCTGAGATCCAGACTATAGAGCCATGTAGCAATATATTTAAAAAAGCACATAAATTTAAACATGTGTCTGTGCTATTCCTCTTTGAGATGCAAGAAAAATCAATTTTAAACAGATATAAAGGAATGTTAAGTGTTAATTCTGTAATTTTGTGGTAATTATCTGTCAAAGAAAACAAGTTTATTTGAGAAGTCTTCATTTGGTGAGCGTGTCTGGTGCAGTACCTTTACTTCCTGACACCAGGCTGTGTTTGTTTTGCGTCGTCTGCAGTGCTCAGATTGAATCGTGTTCTCCAAGACTTCTTTTCATAACAGTATTAATGAAAACGTAGGCGACACACAGATTCGTAGGTGATTGGAGAACTGCGTTAATGAAGAAGGTGAAGGAAAAACCTTTGTCTGAAATGACTGATTTTTTTTTTCTCTGTCAGCTGTTGACTACAGTGGGAGCACACACAGATGGATGTTCACACACCTTCCCACGCACACTCGCACACAAGATTGGTACACAACCTGCACACACACACACACATACACACACGCACACACAGAAAGCCGCAGTGTTTCAGGGTACAGCTAATCAGCTGTCTAATCATCTGTCAGCTCCTATATTCATCATGGCCGCCTGGACATATGGCTCTGCTCTGATGTGAGGACTGGTTGCATTTTTTTTTTTTCACTGCCAAATTATGAAAGGTGTGACAGACCGACGCATAGTAGCAAATGACTGTGACGTGTAAGCAAAAAAGGATGCGTGGGTCTACGGGGAGCCATTTGTAAAGTTAGACTGTCCAAAATTTGTAGCAATAATTTGGATTATTTAGCCATTATTATTATTATTTAGTCATTAGAGGAAAGAAAACAGGGCCTCATTCATTCAAAGTCATATTTTCGCCTAAGTAATTTCTAAATGTCAGTGTCAGGCTAATTAGCAAGCTAATGCTTAGCTCACAAACTAAATATTAGCTCCAAGCTAAATGGTAAGAGAAATATTTAGCTCCAAATTAAATATTTAGTAAGCAAACTAATTACCTCCAAACTAGATATTTAGTTAGTAAGCTCAGTATTTAGGTTGAGTCTAAATATTGAGCATGCTAACCAAATGTTCACCTTCAAACAAATTTTTTAGCTAGCTGGATGTTTAGCTTGGCACAAAAATATTTTGAGTCAAATTAAATATTTAGTTAAGAAGCTAAACATTTAGCTCCAGAATAAATATTTGGTTAGCAAGTTCAATATTTAGCGTGTCACTATTTAGCTTAACAAAATTTTAAACTTTAAACACATGTCTTAGCTAGCAAGGTGTTTGGCTCCACACTAAATATTTACTTAGGTAGCTAAACAAACTAATTATTAGCTCCAAAATAAATAATTTATTAAACTAAATGTGCAGCTAGCAAGATAGTCATCTAAAAATAGCAAATAGTTTCTTTGCAAGGGACTAAATCATCTTCTAGTTTTGACCCTGAATTTTCAGACTTTTCATCATTTGACGACGCAATCAGAGTAAGGCTCACATGGAAGCTGGCCAAAGCTCAGACCTCCCCAGGTAGATCTACCTTCACGTTATCAGAATGTGACGGGAGGCAGGAAGATGAATTCAGTTGTTCAAGAAGCATCCATCAGTCTGGGGATTTCCCTCGGTAAAGACTAGCTGTCAAGACGACTCAAACGCATCACAGGAAATGAAGTGTGAGTAACATCCAGCAGATGTTTTTATGGTTGATTAGAATAATCACATATAGATCAGACAAACTTCTCTGAGGCGTAGAAACCTGGAGGAAGTTCAACACGGAGCCGCGGATGGGAGCCGGCGCAGGTTGTTCAGGGTTTCCATCCGGTTAACAACCGGCCTCATAACCACTCTGTCTACCGCCAAGACCAAAAAACACCAAACCAACACAAACACACACTTTGGACCACCTTACGGTCTGCTGCCAAACATTAATGAATGAGTGAATGGATGAATGGATTTGCCTGGTTTCTTTGTGTTTTGACTGAATTAATATCTGCCTCTTTGTTGGAGGCCTTCTGGGTGGAAATAAAAGGAGTAAAGTTTTGCCATAACTATTGTCTAGAAAAAATGCTGAAATCTCAGAGTTTTAAAAGTAAAATTTTTTTTTTGAGTTTTGGAAATTTTCTGAGCTTGATTAATCTCCAACTTTGAGATTCTTACTAACATTTTTTTTACTCTTCTTGAAATATTTTTAAATTAATTTGCACATTTAAATTATTCATTTTTTTCAAACTAATTAAAGTTTTCAAACTCAGAAATCTTCTGGTTTTTTCTTGAAAATTGCAGATTAATCTCAAATTTTGAGTTTTTTCAAACAATTTTTTTGACTTCTCAATCTCAAATTTCCAATGTTTTTATTTTTTATTTTTGCGGAAAATTTCTGAGATCTTCCAGATTTTTTTTTTTACTTGTTTTTGGTAGAAATGTATCTCTCCTTTTTTCCTGTCTACAATGTCCTTAAGACTTCTTCTGTAGCGCACGGCATTCTGGGTAAATGGAACCAAAATAAATGTGCTGGTTTAACACCAGAAGGAGAAATGACTTGTGGGTTGTTGTTTTTCTACCAAAGGAAAAAAAAATTGTTGTTGATCTGGCCGACAAAATCCAAAGCGACAAAATACAAAAAATGACAGCAGTTTGAAAAACGTTCACAAAGCAATTTAGTTCAAGCCTAAACCAGACATTTTAAAGTCAGTTTGTGAGTTCAGAGCATCAATCTTTTACAGATTCTGCCCAGTTTGGGTTGTTAATCCACATCTGTTCTGTTTTCTCACATGTGTAAAGAGCCAAATATCGCTAACCCGAATTCTCCAGCTGTCTGTCACATTTATTACGTTCTGTAAATACACACCATGGAGACGTATCTGCTACGGGCTGCATAATGCAGCCGCTCTATTAGCCACTCATGTTTCTGCTGCACAGTCTGAGTTGTTGTCAGCTGGTTTCCGTGGCGTTCTGGATGCAGAGATGGAGCGGCTAATGGGACACACAGCTGCAGGGAAAAGGAGCCAGTAATGGAGAAAACAGTTGAGCATCTCACTGGTAATCCTTTAACCTGCTTCTGTTTTCTTAGTTCTGAGTTTTCTTAACCAGTCGTTCTTTTTTCTTTTTTTTTTTAACTTAAATGATCATTTGGTCCTCCAATCACTCCAAATTCTCATCATCTACTATCCCTTATTTCATGCAAATTTTTCCTGACTTTGCTAATTCGAAAACTATGTCAGAATCTAATTAGAGTAATTTGTGGACAGACGGAAACAGAAGGCTGACACATCAATCCAGACTGTCATTATTTTGCTCTCCCCCCTTCTAAGATAAATCTAGACAACTTAAAGTGGAAAGTGATTTTATCTTGAAAGAACTGTTTAAGACAGAAAATAATTTGTTTTCAGTAATCCCACATAATCCCATCTAAGTAAACACAAAAGGCATGTTCCAAAATATCCATCCATTTTGTTGCACCCTTGTCCCTCGGTGGGGTGCATATCTCCAGCTAACGTTCCGGGCGAGAGGCAAGGAAAACCCTGGACAGGTCGCCACTCTGTCGCAGGGCAACACAGAGACACACAGGACAAACAATCATGCACACTCACACTCACACCTAGGGGCAATTTGGAGAGGCCAATTAACCTGACAGTCATGTTTTTGGACTGGGAGGAAACCGGAGTACCCAGAGAAAACCCGCGCATGCACAGGGAGAACATGCAAACTCCATGCAGAAAGACCGGGGCCGGGAATCGAACCCAGAACCTTCTTGCTGCAAGGCAACAGCTCTACCAACTGCGCCACTGTGCAGCCGCATTTTCCAAAATATAAATATGTTTATTAGGGAAGGAAAACGACATAAACCATCTGGCTTTATGTAACAGAGCGATTGAACAGCTAAATATGAAAAATCAAAAAGTACATTTTAATTTCAGCATGGTAACTGTAAGACCTTCATAGTCATCTCACTTCTGACTTTAAAAACTCAAAAACTTCCAAGTTTTTTCACAAAAGTTTGTTAAATTAATCTCGTCAATTTTTAACTTTTCAAGCTCAGAAATGTCCTTATGTTTTACTGGAACATTTCTGAGATTCATTTCAAAATCTGTGTGTTTTTTTTTTATACAATTCAATATAATTCAATAAAGTTTATTGAATTATCTGAAACAGTTAGGTGCAAAAATGAAGAAATCTGGAGAAAAAGAAAATCCACAAAAATCTGTATTTTTAAAAAAAATTATTATTACCACACATAAACAAAAAAACAACAACGTATTTTTAACCTTTGCTGCTCTTCCGGTTGCAGTCAGCTGAAAATGAGCTGTCACTCAGTTTGCTGCCTGCAGGTTTATTTATGTCGTGTCAAAGAGTTGGAGGAAGTCTGCCTGCAGCTGTATTGTTACACATCCAGCTGAACAGAATCCTGTAAAACATAAAAAAAAACATGTCATGTTGCGGCTCGTCACAGCGGGACGTCTGTGATGAACGGAGCGCCGTTAAGGGACGTGAGGGTTTGTGTACGGAGTGGTGCCTGAACGGGTTTTAATGAGCTCCTTTATGACTGGTGTTCATTTTCTCTGAAAGTCCTGACCTTAGCGATGATTTTAACATGACGAACCTGAACGCAGCACAGCTCAGCTCTCCCTGGTGATGGTTGAGCCGCGATCGCCGGAACAGTGAGAAACTTCCAGACGAAAGTTTTGCTTCTTAGTGCAGAAAAGAACAGAATTCATTGGAAAAAATAATCTCACAACAGTGGAAAGGAGACGCCTAAAACCAGGTTTAACAAAGATGCTGAAAAAACAAATATAAAGATTTATAGTAGAGTAATAAAAGTTTTAAAAAGAGTAAAAAGTGGTGCTAAACACAGGCAATGAATGTTCATACGTATCAGAGGCATAATTTTGAGATCAGATTATCCTGAGAAAAATTTGAATCCTTACAGATTTCTTCTGCTTTTGCTGTTTTGACATGTAATGTGCAGAACCCCAAATCTCTGTTTTCCTATGAACACATGCAAACACAAATATGGAGGTTTCTGAAATCTTCACTCTGGTCGGAGTTTCTATAAATAATTGTTATTGGCAAGCGTAAGCGGTTTTCATGTGAATGAAAAGTCCAAACACATAAAACATATTTGTTTTCCCTCTTGTATGTTTGGACTAGACCTAAATAATTTCTTTCCATTAACCGTAAAATTGCACGAATTGAATTTGGAAAAACAATTTTGCTTAATGGAAAGCGCCAATTTTGAAAAAAAAAAAAAAAAAAAACCAAAACAAAATAAAGCTAATTTTTTGATGAAAAAGTTTTTGCACTAGGATGAGGCGGTTTTTCAGCCATATTGAATTTTTTTTTTTTGTCAGACGAGGCTCGTGATGAACAGCCAAGATGTTACTACTGGCAGAAACGACAAAGAAGATGACAGGAAGACGACACAGTTCATAAAACGTTTTGTCATCCCAACATGTTGAATCCATAGCTTTTCCATAAAAGCACAGACTACAATTTCCCCAAAAAGCCACATCTCCTCTGATTGGCTGGTAGATGATGAGCGCTAGCTAAATGGCTGAATTATGAATATGTATGATGTAACTGCTTACATCTGCTATGATTTTTAATGACTTATCCCGTGAACAAACTTATTCACTCATGATTTTAATTTAGCTTTTTTAATGGAAACACCACAATTGCACAATTGTGTTTTGTTTCGACCTCAGTGGAATATTGGCAAATATTTGTACGCATATTTGTAATGGAAACACATCCAGTGTCAAACCGCATCCATCCTGATTGGTTGTTCATTCTGTATTTAGTTTCCCACAGAATTAAAGTTGTCTCTAAACACCAAACATGTCTCCACACTCTGTCACCTGGAGCATCTGCTTGTTCATTTGGGATTTAAATTGGTTTGATGTTGTCCCGTGTTTTTACTAGCTTTCCCCTCTGTCCATTGCCTCAATATTTCTATCGATTTCCTGGCGCAGAGGGAAATATCACAGATTGAGTTTAATTTTGAGTCTCAACCTCTACAGCCTTCAGTGGAGAAATCAAGCTTCTCCCGGCTGGATCCTCTTTCAGACCGCAGCCTCACCAGAGGATGTTTCAGATGTTTACTGATCCATACTGTAAGCGAGCGTAGTTTGTTTCATTTAAACAAACTGTCAAATCAAAATTTGCTTCAGTTTAAACCTAAAAAAAGTTGTAAAACATTGCAGATGACCAACTGGTGTGCAGGCTGTCCAACACATCTACCACGAGAAAAGCCTTAAAGGCAGTTCTGAACTATTGAGCTGCTCTTGCACACAAGAAAGGAGAAAACTCAAAACTCAAAACTAAAACACATCTCACATCTCGATTGACTTTACCTGCACAGAGAGCACAGAGAGCTGCTCATCAACAAACTTAATTTGACCTTAACGGTGGAAGAAGGTTTTTTACAAAGTAAACAAGAAATTATCGCCCGCAGTGATAATTTCTAATCCTAATCAAACAGTGAATCCAGTGAAATGGGTATAAATCCTCACAAAACTCAGGAAATCTGTGTTCTTTGAGAAGTAAAATGTTGGTTGCCATCTCTTTTTGTGGCCAAATCTTGTTTTTCTCCTTACGAGATGTTCCCCACTGCATCCACCTGTTGCTGAATATTATTTATCTTCACTCCTGAGATGTTTAAACCAACCGACGGTGATGATACTCGGACTCACGCCCCTGACCTGGACAACTGAAATGCTAGCTGCCCTCTCAAGCTGTTCACAGCAAACGCAGCACAGCCAACTAACGAAGCTACGCTCCAACGCTACGCTCAGGCCCGCTCCAACGCGCAAACAGCGGAAGCGACGGGAAAAGACCTGAACCCGTGTTTTAAGATCGGAAACGAGCGGTGGCACCTGTTGAATCACGACTGAGCTCTCTCCTGCTGGAAGCGCTGCGTCTTCTCTGCGAGCCATTTTGCTCACTCTGGGAATTCATCCAAATCTCTCTTTTTTTTTTCTGTGTTCATCCTCCCTTAGGCTAAAGCAAATGGCATGCCATGCCTAGCGTCAGGACAGATAATGAAATGAAAACCAAATCTCCTGACTCGTGGAGGGCAACCGGAGGAATGAATTACCCTCACGACTCAGGACAGAGAGGGGCCCCTGGTGCTACGCTTAAGGTTCATTCCTGTCTTCCTTTCAGGCTCCGCGTCAGTTGTATGTTTTTAAGGGCCCAGATGGTTCCCTGATACTGTTGCTGAAGGCAAACTGATGCATCCACACTCATGTTTGAAAGTGGACCAAAGATATTGTCTGAGAATGCAAATGGCTCCTTGGAGGAGTCTCCGATGGAGCCGGTTACTTTTAGCGAGTCTCATCGCTTGGAACTGATTTCTGTCTGAATCCCAGAGCGGCTTCAGTTCCCCTAAGATCAGGATTTCAGTGGACAAAATGTTACGTTCACACTGTGGCCTGAAGTGACCCAAATCAGATTTTTTTTTTTTTTTTCTTCGTCTTAATGCTTCCCATATCTCATTTTTTCATGACAATCTGAACAACAGAGATCAGATTTTTAGAAATGTGACCCAGGCCACTTGGATATGTGGAACCCGATATGTGTCTCATCTGTTCAAATGTGACCTATGCCTGTACGGCCAGGTCGGGTCCTTCCGACCTGGCCGTCACCGGTACTCGACAAACATCACTGTCCTGCTTCTTGATGCAAAAAACTGGGAAGAAAATGACAAGTATTAAGTTGTGAATGTGCTGGCTCAGGTTGGGCAACAACTTTAAAATCTCAAGGTACGCTCCACCATCTATATCTATGTTTACTTCCATAAACTCTGAACACGCTCACTAAGTGTGACATTACATCACCCACATACAAGTTGTAGATATATTTGGAAACGTGAATGATCACGTTACCAAGAACCTTGGTCGCGGTCTACCTTTACAACCTAACCTTTGGTTGTATTTAGCTTTCAAACAGTAAACAGTCCAGGTCAGTTTGACCTAACGGGGGAAGTATTACACCCCTTTAAGAAGCTCCTTGTCTTTCTGAAACTCCGCCTTCAGGAAGTCCTCTATTAACCCCTGAGCTAAGTGGATGTGCAGTTCCACCAGGTGTTTGCTAATTGCTCCTGGCTAGTCTGAAGGAGCTGAGTGGGGGAGTTTATAGGGAGGGCTGTTTGTCAGAAGCTCGGAAAACTGTAGCTCTTGAGGAGGATGCCATGTAGCACCTGAAACTTTATCCATCTCATAAAACATATTCAGTTTTTCAGAAAACATATTCAGTTTTTCCAGACACTCGAGGGGTTTGTTTTTGCCTGGAATATTTTTGCAGAATAAGCTCAAATACAGCTAATTGAATTGCTAGCTAGCTCCTTTTCCCTTCATTAGTAGTTCAGCTACTGTAGATAACGAGCACATTCTGACTTTCGGTTTACAAACTTGCATCTTCTGGATGAAATAACTCATTGCATAACTCAGCACGTTTCCTGTTTAGACGTCTCTGACTGACACCATATTTTCCCTACCACACAACTTAATACAGACTGCCTCCCCTTCCGCAGACAAGAGGGACAAGGTCCAGCACATTTTCTGCACCACTGAGTGGTTTATTGGCTGTCTGCTGCCTTCCACCTAGGAGCTGCATGACACCAGGGTGAGGGAAAGGGCAGGAAGGACTGCCAGTGATCCTAAACATCTCGCCGGCCATCTGTTCCTCAGCATCTCAGCCTGATACGCTCCACGCTCTCCAAAAGTCACCCATCAGTACCAGTAGGCTCCTAACAGAACTAATCGGTGCTTGAAAAATGTTCGAGAGAGACATTATTGAAGTAGGATTAAAATGTGTGTGAAAGGGTAAAGCATTGCACTGTCACCTCAAATACAGTTTAACAAATACAAGGGAAGGACATAAACCGATAAAAGGTATTTTCAGTCGGGCTACATTGATAAATCGGCTCTGATTTCCTTAAGGGATCTGCAATCGTCCGATGGTTGCAGGTGAAGCGGATCTTATCCACCAATCTTATAAGGTCTAAAAATCTAATTTTCAGCATGTTTCTCTGTTCACTAAAAATGTGACAACATGAAATTAAGCACAGCATCTTGCATCTTGCATCTTTCATTTCATCAATTTATATCCATAAAATATATCGGGCAATACTATTTTGGTATCGATCCATCACCAAGTAAATGCAGGGCCAGTATCGCCGATACCGATACCGATACTTTTTAATTGTTGTTTGATATATCATCAAAACTTCTGACATTTAGGTGTTTTTGTGCATTGTTGTCTTTGAATTATTTCCTCAAAATGTAGGACAGAATATGGACACAGTTTACACATGTTTACCATCTGAATATGTTAAGGTATTTTGTAATCAGAAACAATGGAATGAAACAAATGTGTGCATTTTTTCCTGAATAAAGTGCAAAAAACATAATTTCAGAGAAACTCAAAACAAATATTTTTTGAGGCAGAGTTGATAAACTACGACACTAAAATAATACAAAAAATAAATCAAGAGGGAATCTGAAACTAAAGTATCGATTTCAATTCATATGGTAGGCATAGCTGACATTAACATTTGTGTAAAAGTGCCAGAATTAGCCTAAAAGGCATTCTCTTTTTTTCATCCGTTTCCCCAGATTGCACTTTTTTTTTTACAGCTCACACAGCTTACTAATTTTCAAAGCGGATGGCAGCATAAAGAGTGAAAACAAAACCTCCTCCAATGGATTCCATTATCTAGCTGTCCACAAAGCACTCACAGGTTAATACCAGGTTAGCATCCTGCGCTAAAAGGCCAATTCTGACAATAACAAAGTTGGTTTTTTTACAGCGCCGAGCAGCAGCTTGATTGGTCAATGAGACGGGATAATTATCAGAGAGAAAACTGTTCTTTTAACTCCATGAACACTGCAGCATGATATCTGTTCACAGTAAGTGAAAGAAAAGAGCAGAGCCCGGTCAGGGCTAAAGAGCTGAACGCGGCATTGTTTGTATTTCAAATTAGGGACAAATGTTCTGTCGCCATTTATCCACAGCGCTGTGCACTGCTGTCTGATTCTGAGAATCCACACTGATTATTTTAATCATGTTCCCTGGAAGCAAACTCACCCAAACCTGTCGGACCCTAACAACAGAAAAACCGGGAGCAGTAGATAGATAGACAGATAATCTTTTTTATGAGATATTTTTAAGAGGGACTCCTGGATCTTATTGGGGATATCAGAGTAAAAGGGGGAAATACATATGAACTTCACTCTTCAAAATGTCCCCCCCACAAAATTGAAAGTTGTGTATCATTATTTCTTCTTCCTCACTTTGAAAAAAGAAAACAATTGATCCAACTTTTAAGAAAAGTTGATTTACTACAAGTTGCCCTGTGACAGACTGGTGACCTGTCCAGGGTGACCTCGCCTCTCGCCCGGAACGTTCGCTGGAGATGGGCACCAGCAACCCCTCCCAACCCCATTAGGGACAAGGGTGTACAGAAAATGGATGGATGGATGGATTTGCTACAAGTAGTCAGATGAAGTATGTCCAAGAATATATATAAATATATAAAATTTAAGTTATGTTGAATAAAGTAAATTTAACAAATTTAATGTCTAAAGTTGAAGTTCCTTTTTCTTTTCAGTGCACAATCCACTTGTTGACACAAACAACTTCACCATGAACCACAGCAAACTTTGGAGCCCCTCCATTTTCTTTCAAGCTAACTAGCTAGCTTCTATTACAAATGTGCACAAAATGTTGTCAGTATTCCACTAATGTTGAAGCCTGATCCCTCCCAACACACACACACACACACACACATACACGCGCACAAACATACACAATTTTACAATTTGGCGTTTTGATTAAATAATCCTTCCACTACTTCCTGTCCTCTTCTTCTTAGTGGTTTGCACCAGCAGCAACATCCGGTTGTTGATCAAGTGATTCGTGTGATGCAAATAAGTGTTTCTCGTAGCAGTATAGCAAAAATAATCCATCCATCCATCCATCCATCCATCCATCCATCCATCCATCCATCCATCCATCCATCCATCCATCCATCCATCCATCCATCCATCCATCCATCCATCCATCCATCCATCCATCCATCCATCCATCCATCCATCCATCCATCCATTTTCTTTACAACCTTGTCCCTTAGTGGGGTCAGCAGGGGTGTTGGTGCCCATCTCCAGCTACACCCTGGACAGGTTGCCAGTCTGTCGTAGGGCAACACAGAGACACACAGGACAAACAACCATGCACAGACACACTCACACCTAGGGACAATTTGGAGATGCTAATTAACCTGACAGTCATGTTTTTGGATTGTGGGAGGAAACCACAAAATAAACCAATTTCAATTTAAAAAAAAACCATAAAAATCCACCTCATCCTAGTGCTGAAACAATTTTTTTTTCAAAACACGTTTTTTTTTTTCCAAAACTGCCTTGTTTTCTCTAAGCAAATTTATTTTCAAAATGTCAAACTGCGCCTTCCATACATACATATATATTATATATAGACATTTCTTAAGACATTCCGACTGAGTTTCACTGTGGAATAAATTAGCGTAGGAAGTTTTGCAGTCTTCTATCATCAACCTTTCTTTCCCCCATTTACTTCCACTTCTGGTCCTTCATTTTCCCCATTTCTCTATAAGTTCTTCCCATGACCAGAAGGGGGCGACATAGTGCATCAAAAGCGGCGGTAGAAGCAGCAGATAGTGCTTCTTCTATCTCCCGACTTTTCTTATCTTTCTCCTCTTCCTTCCCATTTCTCTCCCTAGCTAAACTGATTTTTTTTTCTCTACATATGTTCCTTTCTTCAAATAATGACAATAATATTATTTATTATTGTTGTTGTAAATACAGAGTAGTTAAAGTGGACGAAAAGATGGAAACTCCAGCAGTTAAATAGAGTGAGTGTGTTTCAGACTGTGCGTGAGCGTGTGTGTGCAGGCGTGCGTACGTGCGTGTGTGTGTGTGTGTGTGTGTGTGTGTGCGTGCGTGCGTGTGTGTGTGTGCGTGCGTGCGTGTGTGTGTGCGTGTGCGTGTGTGTGTGCGTGTGTGTGTGTGTGTGTGTGTGTGGTGCTGAAAGAACAGCGCCCGCGCTCAGTGGCTGCTGGATGCTGGTTCCGGTCCATTCCTGTCTCTGTCTGTCTCAGGAAACATCAACAGTTCCTCTGGTCCAGGAGGCAGAGGGGAACTATCCTGCCTCCGCTGCGCTCGAGCGCCAGAGCATCATGGGAAGAAGGTTATTTGATTCCGTTTTAAGCCACGACTCCGCACTTTTTGAGGGGGGAAGGAATTTTTTTCCCCAAAGATTTAGATAGAATTCGTAAAAAAATTTTGAGCCATTTTCCCCCTCACTTTGCAGCTTAAAGGAAGCAGATCTCTCTCTCTCTCTCTCTCTCTCTCTCTCTCTCTCTCTCTCTCTCTCTCTCTCTCTCTCTCTTTCTCTCTCTCTCTCCTCCCATCGGTCTGAGGACAGTCCTAAAAGAAGCGACTCAGGGCTTTTGCGCATCTCTTTCTCTGCGCCGAGAGGAGGATTATCTAGCGGAACTCGTTCCAGGTGGACTTGTTTTTGTTTTGGGGGGTTTTTTGGGGGTTGAGTGAGGATTTTTGGCATTTTGTGGACAAAACGGGACAACATCCAGTGACTGAGCCGGGCTCTCCCCCCCCCCACCTCCTCCTCCTTGTTGACCCCTGAGGGACGCATTAGAGGAGCGGAGAAGTCTAGAACGCAAATGGATAAAATACTATTAAATATTCTGAAGTTATTAATAGCATTCCAGAGCTGAAATGTCTACGCATGATCTGATTGGTTGATTGAACATCGGACATTTTTTTTCCCATAAGGAAAATATTCTTTGCAAATATTGCTGCAAACTCCACCTGCACTGTACACTGTAGACTGTGATGGTCACTGCATCGGCATACAAGGAAGAATAAATCAGATTTTCCACACAACTGTCAGGTGATCATCACAGATTAAAGTGCATTAATAACAATAATAATAATATAAAAACTTGGGAAACAACACATGCACGCACTTTAAACGTGTTTGTCGCGGATTCCACATCGCAGATTGGAAGTTATTTTTGGAAGGAGAAGAAGAAGAAAGTAGAGCGACTCCTTCCTTCGTTCCTTCCACCCGACATCCCGGCCAGGAGGGAGGACCTCCTGGAGGAGCGCGGAGGGAGCGCGCCGGGTCGCCGACTCACGTCCTCCGTCCTGGAAGTGAGGCGCGGGACAGGCGGAGGAGAGAGCGCGGCGGAGCTGGAGGTGGGGGCGGGCGGGCTGGCGGGGAGGAGGAGGACCAGGAGGAGGCTGGAGGGGGGGGGAAGAGTGTGCGTAACTGCGGTTAACTGGAGCGGACTTCAGCTTCCCCGCATCTTGGAGAAAAGATCCTATTCCCCCCTCTGCTGCCGCTGAGGCTGTGCTCATCCGCTCCAGATACTAACCCGGACCTTTTGGAAAAAGGAAGAGAAAGGCTTTACTACTATTATTTTTCTTCTTCTTTTTCTTCTTCTCCTCCTCCTTTTAAGGCAGTTTTGTGTCTGGAATCAGAGGACGGAGTCAGAGGTGGGATTATTTCTGCACGTTTTCCTCCAGTTCTGCTCCGGGTCACCTGGCTCCTCTTGGGATTCAGGATTACTTCCATCGAGTCGTCAGGTGAGGCTGCTTGCGTGTGATGCGGGGTGTTTGCGGGAGCAAAGAAGTAAAAAAAAAAAAAGGGAGAGAGAGCGATATGAGCTTGTTTTCTCCTCCGTGTTTGTATGTTGGCGCGCGTGCGTGCTTGTTTTCACACATCTTTCGAAGATTTTCAGGTAAAATTGCCTCATTTTAGAGACTCAGTCTTACTGGGGCTCGAGTTCCACTTATATTGCAGTTAAGTAGACATTTTGGGATCCTGGTTAGCTGAGTTTAGGGTTAGCGGTTTGCTAAAGTTTTCTGTCAAATCAATAAAACTCGTTTCAAAGAGTATATATACCCACGTGACATCACCTTATGTTCAGCATTTTTGTTTTGCCTTCTTATGGGACGATTCTCGATATGGGGATATGGCTTGCCGCCCAGAGCAGCATGAGCTGGGGGCGTCAGTTGCGCTTGTAAGTTTCTATTATGTCTGTTCCCCCAATGTTAGCAGTGTAGGTAAACATTGCTGTGTACCCAATAGGGCGGTGTTGGAGCTGAACTTGGAATCTGATTGGTAGCCTGTGTGTATATATATATATATATATATATATATATATATATATATATATATATATATATATATATATATATATATATATATAAAGGTAGCAACAAGCTACCTATCAGATTAACGGAGTTTCACTGCATCTGGTAATTTTTGCTTTAAAAGTTTATTTATTCAAACCTCGACTTGATTTTTCTATACGGTACATAAATCTGGATCAAATTTTATTAGATTGATTTAGAATTTTTTTCAACATCAGGACCGATACAGTTATTGTATCTATAAATTCACAACAATATCTGTTGTGCCCGATCCATAATGACGGCTCTATTCAGTTTATTTCTACTCTTTATGCTCTGAGCGATGTCATGGTTTATTATTTATTTTACATTATATCTAGAATTCTTATTTGTATTTAATGAAAGATTTGAAAGAAGGTTTATTACAGTTTATTCTTTTACATGTTTGACCAAGGTAGTCAAACATATATTTTTTTGTAAGTTTCAGTTTTATTTGTTTGTGTTTAGAAAAGCAAATGTTTTCAGTTAATTCTGCACCATTTTTCTGTATCGTATCGGTACAGAACCTCAGGAATCTGTATCAGTGTTAAAGTGAAAAACGTGCATCATTATTTGTGTCGATATGTAATCTAGACAAATCCATTTTCTCCAAGTAGATGTCAGCTAAGACATAAAGTGTCCAGTACTTTAGTGTATTTTCATAAAAATGCATTTAGTGGTTTGTTCAGACGACTTGGGCAAATTGGACAGTCCCGATCGTATTATTGCTGAAAGGATTTTCAACAATCATTTTGAGTCAAATGTAAAAACCACATCATGTTGGTCACTTGATGCATTTAAACAGAAATATTTCAGTTTTTGAACAATTTTTTTGTAAGCTGACGGATTGAAAATGGAACTGGTCCTTCCAGTCACTATAATCAAACTTTTGTAGCAATCAGATGTTGCTAATCTGTTATCGTTTTCACCTAAACCAGCTGATTATCTTGATTATCTCTTGCCATGTCATTAGGGCTGAAATGATGAATCGGATTAATTGAGATTAATCTATTATTGAAATAATCGTCAACTAATCAGTAATCAAACTATTAACTGAAGCATGCAGACTCAATAAAAACATTGACCGACAGAACATACTCAAAGCAGCAGGTAGGCCAATACTGCACAAAAAGTACATTCATTTTGCATTTCTAAAAAAAACAAACTTAATTATACATAAATATATCTGAGCCAAAACTCAAGTGTCATAGTTTTAGCTTCCCCAGATACTTTTTATTTTATTTTGTTTGCATCTTTTGATGTTTCCAATGTTTGATGCAAAAAGTTTAAAGTGACGAAATGAAAACTGTAAAATGTGGCAAATTCATTTTCCCATTAATCGATTACTCGTTAGAATAATCTTTAAGTTAATCTTTAAATAATCATTAACCTCACCCCTACATATAAAAACAAAAGCAACATTAGCAGCTTTTTTTTTTTTGTTTAATGTGCTTTTTTTCTTTTAAAAAAAATATTTGTATT
The DNA here is from genome assembly GCF_904066995.2 of Poecilia reticulata. Taxonomy (NCBI): domain Eukaryota; kingdom Metazoa; phylum Chordata; class Actinopteri; order Cyprinodontiformes; family Poeciliidae; genus Poecilia; species Poecilia reticulata. Next base: position 6,269,109 of record NC_088839.1, read on the forward strand.
TTATAAAATCTTGCAGTGGAAACCCATACTTCATAACCCCGCTTTGTTTTTATCGCTAGTGTAGATTTATTTCTATAAAAATAAACAATTAAATACATAAAATAAAACACTGCTGAATATCTCCTTTAAGGCAGGGGTTGAGCTGCTAATGAAAGCAGTGGAAATCGATAAAAAGGACCAGAAAACAAAATGGCGAGTCCGTGTGTGTTTTCAGGTTCTTGTGGAATAATCGTTTGAAAGTTGTGGAAAATGAAGTGGAGCACTTTTTGTAATTCGTAGTGCAGCCAGTCAGTCGGGCTGGGCCTTACTTATTCATCAGGCTGTGTGTTTGCACGAGAGAAACGATGTGTGCTAAAAGCCAGACGTCGTGTGCAGCAAAAAAAAAAAAAAAAAAGACAAACACTGGCCTCAGGGTAGAAGCAGGGAGGAAGTAACCTAGCATCTTAGCTCAAAGTCCCACCTGAAGAGATGCAGAGCGGCTGCTCGGTGCCATCGGTTTGGGGTTTGAGCTTCCCTTCGTTTTGGTCCTTTAATCTTGGGAGTCATTATGAAACAAGAGGTTCCTGAGTACAGACATGAAAAAGGTCCCCGGTGTTTCAGTCGGAGCAGTGCAGGCTCCCACACACTCTCTGGAGAAGAACTAAACTGCATTTTGAGTCATCTGTAGTCTCTCTGCGAGCCTTTTATGGCCCCTTCCTGCCTCTTTCTGTGTGCTTGTAGAGGATATATTGTTTTGTCTATATTTGTTGTGTGGCTGTTTGATAGCGGGACGATTGCATGTGGTCACTTTGTCCTCTTATTTGTCTTATTTACAATATCTCAGGATTTCTGAGCTTCATTTATGCTGTTGTTGAGAGCAAAGAAGTTGTCCGGAACTTAACTGCGTTTCCATTACAAATGTGTTCAAGACTTTGTTGATACTCTGTTAATGTTGGAAAAACCCACAATTTTGCAATTTTGGTGGTTCTGTTAAATGAAAGAGGGAATGAAAATCACAAGTGAATAAGTTTGTTTGTGCGAAAAGTCATTAAAAAACATCATCCTCCAACTGCTTCATGTCGTCTTCTTTTTGGTTTGCGCTGGTAGCAACATCCGGTTGTCGATCATGTGACTTGTATCACGCGAAAAAGCGTTTCCATTGCAGTTTTTTTTAAAAATGAGCCGATATTGATACGGCAGAAAAATGGCCTCGTCCTAGCACCAAAACTGTTTACCGAAAAACAAACGAAAAAGACAAAGACAGGAAGTAGTTGGCGGATGATTACGCTTGACATTTTTATGTGAACAGACTTATTCGCTTGATTTTATCTGAGTTTCTTATTTTTGGAATATTTACAAAGTTTGTAATGGAATGTTATCCGATACAGGAGAGCTGCAGGAGGGATATTTTGTTAAAAACCATTTAAAAACCATTTATCATTTTCTTTCCAGTCCACTGTTGTTTCTTCCTTTTCTCAGTTCATCACATAAACTTCCAACAAGTAATTTTTTTTGGTTTCTTGTGAAACAAAACGTGGAGTTCAGTTGTTGCTAATAGTCCTACAAGGCACTTTATTTTTATACTTCATCTTTCTCTGTTTAAATCTGTCTATTGAGAATTATTTTGTTGTCATTTTCCACTTTGTGTATCTAATTCTGCTTCTCAAATTCTGCTGTAGGCCTTGTTTTTTTTTAACTCGTAAAATACCAAGTAATTTTAGTTGCTTTTCTATTGCAAACATCTTTGTTCAAAACTAACTTACAAGGAACTTTTCAGTAAAATATAAGAGCTTGTTTTAAGTCAGTAACTCCTTAACATTGACGAAAAAGTCCTAGAACCACTGGCAGATTATTTAACTTACAAAATGGAAAAAATGTCTTGTTATAAGTGAAATAATCGACCACTGGAAGTAGAACATTTTCATCAATGTTAAGGAGTTATTGACTTTAAACAAGCTCCTGTTTCTTGTGGAAAAGTTACTTGTAAGTTAATTTTGTCCTAATTCAAGTGCTCTAATACATTTACACGAGAAGCTTAACTGAAAATACTTGTGCGTTCCAGAGCGGCCGTCAGCTGCGTGGCCGAGGCGAAGCACCTTCGTCTGAAAGGCGACCGCTCCGCCTGCACTGTATAATTTTCCCATTTATTGAAGTCTTCCGGAACACAGACGCCGTTTGTGCAAGTGCTTTACAGCACCAGCAGGTGCTTTCTCTCTCTCCGTCCCCCGCGCTCTCGCTTTCCACCGAGGAAGAGAGGTTGTGTGTGCGAGTGAGTGTGTGTGTAGCTGTGATCGGTGACAGAGAGTGAGGATTTATAGTGTTAGCATGGTGCTGAAGAGGAGGGAGAGAGACAGAGTGGACGTGTGTCTTCCAATTTTCTGTGTGTACGCATAGTTGTGTGTGTGTGTGTGTGTTGCAATGCACCAGAGGAGTGTTCAGTGAGACTCACACCACACACACCCATAAACAAAGGGGAGGAGAGCGCAGGGTTTAATTATCTCAGCCGTTTAGCAACAAGGTGCACATCAATCGTCAGAATACAAGAAGACAGTGGAGGCTGCTGCTTTGTTTGTGTGTGTGTGTGTGTGTGTGTGTGTGTGTGTGTGTGTGCGTGTGCGTGCGTGTGTGTGTGTGTGTGTGTGTGTATTTATGATACAGGAACAGTGTCGTATATATCTGACCATCGGGGCAGATGAACCGGCAGCAGAATGTCTCGCTGACCAACAGCAGCCATTTATAACCAGGGCGTGGATCCGGGCGGATAGTTTATGTCAGGGATGCAGCCGCGTCAAGGGACACCAGCAACAAGAAGTAATAATGGTGATATATCGAATTAAGTTCAAGTCATGTAATGAGAATCTTAATGTATAGAAAGGTATAAACAATAAAGGTGCAGTCAGAAAACACATAATCCCTTCAGATACACCAGAGGACGAACGTTAGATAGAAGTGCACAAGTTGCATGCTGTTGTTTACATCCGGACATTTTGAACATCTGCACAACAACGGAAGGTGAAAAGATGATTCTTTTACTTAACATCCGTAGCTGCGTTTCCGCAGTAGAACATTTTCATTAACAAAATGAAACCTGGAGATGTAGGTGTTAGTAATTTAGTGCAGTGAAGGAAAACCATCAAAGAACTCAAAACCACTCTTCTCCTGATTTTTTCTCGCACCATGTGTCCACTACGTTACATGTGAACTAGTTGCCATAGCAACTGACTGACCACAGCTCCACAAGTGAATTCTACACAGAAAAACACGCAAACATTTCCAACACAAAGAACAGAACATTTTCTCCATTACAGTTTTATGTTTTCAGGCTTGATGTTTATTTTGCGATTATTAATAAGCGATCATAAGTGCTTGGTTAACTAATTTAAACACCTGCTCTACTGATGATATATCAGAGAGTTGGTGTTTGGGTTACCCTCTTTTTTATATTTTTTATTGAACTGAAACACACCGAATTCCACAGCTCATCTACGTGTTAATTTGTCAAAGTCAAGCTAGCATGACTGAATTACTTCCCTCTCTCTTGCTTTCTCTTACCTGCGACATGTGACACTGTTGAACCCTGTTGTCTGGTTTTCTAGCTGTGCTGACAGTAGCAAAGCAAATAATCCATTTTCTTTTATATATCACGTGTTCATTTAAGATTTAATGTGCTATGTTGACAATCAAATCTAATGGTAGTCATCGTTGGCTAGCAGTTTTTTGCCCTCCAGCTGGGGGCAGCGTGTGTGACGTCACATTGCAATGTGTCTATAGCAAGTTTACTTCTGGGAATGTCCTGTATTATCTCCAGTCATCTATAACTCTTATACATTTCCATGGCCATGCTGAATAAATGCCAGAACACCTGATAGTGTTTTTGAAAACCTGCATTACAGCAGGAAACAAACCTGCTTACCCACATTTCTGAATTAAAAATATGTTTTTCAACTGGTCTGATGTAATACACTAATCCTAGATGTCGTGTTTTATTACCTATAAGCAGGAAAAATAATCATATAGAAATCAATACTTGAAAATGGTTTGTGAATAATCAGTGTATATGATGTTTCACTTTCTGAATTGAGTGACTGAAATAAATTAACTTTTAAATAACATTCACATTACTTGAATCGGACTAGATGAAAAATGAAACCATAAACCACAAGTTGTGGTTTGATGCCAGCTTCCTCCTGTCACGTGTCGATGCGCCATTGGGCAAGGCACTTAGCATCCAGTTGCCGACTGATCTGTGCATTGATGTATGAATGTGTGCGAGTTACTGAGTGTGACAGGGTGAATGTGGCTGTAGTGTAAAGTGCTTTGATTTGTCAGTATGGCTAGAATAGCAGTAAATAAACTCAGTCCACTCACTCTTTGCAGGTTTTAACCGCCTCAACTCTGCTGGGAGGTCTTTATGCTACATTTAAGAGTTCCAAAGTGTATATGGAACATTTTGATCATTCTGAGAGAAGACCATTTTTAACCCTTGTTAAATAACCCGCGAGGACTGAGGCAAACGTAGAGGTCTATGAAAAATTATGCAGGTTTTACGTATGTTTAATGAGCATCAAACAACACACATGAAGTTGGGAGGTCTGTAGCTGCCGACTCCAAGGACACTTGACCTCTGTGTACCTTTGCGTCCATTGACCCACTTCTTGGATATTATGCCTTTAATAAAACCACAAACAGGAGATTGAGGAATATTTAGTAAGGGTTCACCAGTTAATCGGCCCAGATTTCCTTAATTTTGGGAAATTGGTGATTGGCCGATAGTGACATGTGAGGCCGTCGGTGGCGACAGCGGTAGGAGTTCGTCTTGGAATCGGTTCCAGCTGTAGCTACAATCCAGTAGCTTGCCATCATCAGCGTGTGAATGAACCCTTTGAGTTTTTAATTGGAGATATAAATGGCTTTACAAATAAAATGTATCATTATTATTAAACCAATCTTATCTACATCAGCAAAGGTCTAAAATTCAGTCATGACATTTCTCTTCTGTTCTGCTGTGAGAGAGTTTTGACTGTTAGCCCCGCCCACCAGATTATGCTTGTACTTTTGTAGTTAACAATTTTCACCCCACTATTGCTAAAGTAGCAACTTTGTTCCTATATTTAGCAATATTTCAGACCAGAAGAATTGGTATGGGCCAGAATTGTAATCAGCAGATCAGACTTTTTAGGGAATATTTATCGGCCATCGGCCAGAAAGCTGCAGTACACCTCTAGTATTTAGTAAAGAAGAAATGTCATGATTGGACTTAAAGCACAAGTTGCATTATGACCTAGAGCTGAACCAGACTGCAGCTCTAGGTTCTTGATTGTGTACACTAGTGACTTTATGAGTGACTGGAACACTATTTTTGAATATCTTTGAATAAATACTTTTGGTAATTGTGACTATAATTTGTCTTCTCAAGCCGCCAGTCAATCATGACAGATGGCTGTTCCCACAGAGCAAATGGTTCTGGTTCTGCTGGAGATTTCTTCCTGTTAAGGAGAAGCTTACTCTAAGTCAGTGACTCAATGCAGTCTGCTTGGTCTCCTTTGATAGAAAACCTTTTTATTTTAAACCAATTGGAACAATAAACGACTGCAGTTTTTGATAACTAGGATCAATTTGAACAATGTCTGATTGGACTGAATGACATTTGTTGTGGAATTGTTCTACATAACCAAACTGAATGGAACTGAAGCTTGCGTCGTACCATTCTCCTGACTGATTCCTTTGTACAATGAGATCCTTTGTAATTTCCCAGCAAATTATGGCTTCAGCTAAAGTACAAAAGTGAGCGAGTACCAAGAAAAGCCTGCTGGAACGGCTGTATGAGACTCCTATTTATAGTTAATCACCTATAATCAATGGCAAGTCTGATCCAAGGAACACTGGATGGATGAATTGAATCCTAAAGCCAAGGAAGGATTATTTTAAGGGTTTGCACACTTGCGTAACCGAGTAGTTTGGCTCCCCCCCCCCGCCCACCCTCGTTTTTTTTACTCGTAAAATTCCGATTTCTGCTTTTGTCTGTGTTTTGGTAGTATATGTAGCTCCAGTTCATCACAGGGTGATATGATTTATCACTGCGACAAGCTGGCAGTTTTATATTCATTGTGCAGGTTTTAGGGGCAAAAGAGAAAATTAGAAAAATGAAAAACACAAATGGACTCCTCAGAAGCAACACATTTTTGCAAACAACTATGGTGAAATAATCCAAGAGACTCGGAGGAGAAATCACTCCTCGGACAACAGCAGCCGTAATGTATGGCGGGCTCCGGACCCAGACTGTTGGTATTTTGTTAGGAAATGGTTGACGGGACCCCGGCGGGGGCTCGGTGATGGATAGCCTTGCGTTGCCCAACACTGTTTCTGGGCAGCAACAATCCCAGGCTGCAGCAAAAACATCCCCACAGTGAAAAAAAACAACAAAAAAACATGAAAATCATAATAAAAAAAAGTGTACAGATTTTAAAAAGTGCTTCAGATAATGCAGCAGATTGAATAACAAAAATCAAGTGAATAAATAAAAAGATGGAAAACAAAAATTCCTTGCAGGGAGGAATAAGTAGGAAGACAAAAGGGAAGAAGAACTAAAAAAAGTAGAATTAAGTTGAGAGGAGGAGCGTAGCATAGCGGGACTTGCTGCTGTTTATTGCGGTGTAATTGCTCCGTGGTAAAACAAATTCATTTAGTCCCTCGGTGCTCATATGATATATTAAATTCTTGCGCGGCGAGTAAAATACAGCTTAACAGGGCCCAGCAGTTACCACGAAAGCTGCCGTCGGCCATGTTTAGCTCAAAGAATGTAAATAACTGCTCATAAGATACTTGTTTATGTGCGAAGAAACAAAACAAATGAGGGGAATGAACAAAGAGAGACAATGTATGATGATGGGAGAGAAGAGGGATGTTGTATGTTTTATAAAAAGGAGGCGTGGGGGCAGAGGGAGAAGTGTGGAAAGATCCATAAACTGAGGAAGCGATGAGGAGGAAAATATGAGAGGAAGAACACAGAAAAAGAAAGGATGCTCTAAGCAACTAGTAAGTTACATTGTACAGTACATATTCTTTTATTTATTTTTTACTCTTATCAAGCCGTTTCCTGAAAATCCCTGTAAATCTCAGATGACTTCCATCATATCCTAATTGGAAGTGGTTACCTAACCGCCAGTGAGGACGCGGTTTCCTCCGGGGGGACATGCAGGCTCGCCACTGTTACTTCCTGATGGTTGACCAACCCTTACTCCTGCATGAAGCATCACATACAGAATTACCACAAATGGTAAAACCAAACGTTTTCAGCTTTCTAGCTGTCACTGCCAGCTCTTCATGCAGTGAGCAGTTAACTTTAAAGGGGCAGTATTGTGTGTTTTCCAGCCACATAGTATCAATTTATATGTCAACTTAATTTGTTATAAATTTGATCCATATCAAATATGACTTAGAAAAAAAAAATATTTGAAATTTAACACCTTGAAATTGGGTCTCTGTCTCTTTAAGTAGCTCCTGCTCTTTCTGAAACTCTGCCGTCAGGAAGTCATCACAACATGGCTCCTCTATTAACCCTATAAAAATGTTTTTACCACTGTTTCACTGAGAAGGAACTCCTGTAATGAGCTCAGCTAATGCTCAGTTCCACCAGGTGTTTGCTAATTGCTGCTGGCTAGTCTGAAGGAGCTTTTTTTTACTGTGGGAATGACTGATGTAGAAGACTTCAATTTAAGGTTTTTCAGGTCTGGAAGACATCTATAGCTTTAAGCTGTATGTGGGCTAGCTTAGCACTCAGTAATATGATAGTGGCAACAATTTTTGCCATGTTTACATTTACTCCTTAAGATTTAAAAATTTATGCAAGCATACAATTATCATTATATATCAGAAGAAGAGCCTTTAAAGAATATCTGCAAAATATTTTAGCTATATTTGTTTATTAAAGTATTTTATTCACTTCCTTATGACGATGTATTAGAGCCATTGTAGATAGAAAAAGAACATTTCTGCCAAAAAACTCAGAATTTTTTTTTAGAAAAAAAGGAGGAAATTTCTGAGCTTGAAAAGTAAAAAAAAAGAAATGCTAGAAAAAACTTTGAACTTTGAACTAAACAAGCGTCAAAAATGTAACATTTTTGACTTTTAAAACCCCTAACATTTCTGAAAGTTGAAAGTTTTGGCTCTTGAAACTCAGAAATGTTCAGGTTTTTCCTAGAAAAACTCAACTTTAATCTCAAATTTTTTGAGTTTTTTGCTGGAAATTTTCTCTTGTTTGTTTTATTTTATTTTTATTTTTTTTTATCTACCCTAGTATGCCATCGTACTTCCTCCTTCCTTCCTACACAATTTGAGACAGACATGATCCATTAGCTAACATTATTCACTGAACATTTATGCCATTTTAACATGAACGTGAACAAATGCCCCATTTTAAGCACAAAATAAAACATTTTACCTTTAAAAGGAAAGCTACAAAAGATCTAAAAACCCCAGCTTAGTGTTGAAAACCATCTGAAAGTGCTTTCTACAGTGGAAACAGTAAAACAAATTCCACAAGAACTGATTGTCTTAAAAGAGTTAAATGAAACGAGAAGTTTTCTCTGGAGCTCTGTGGTTATCCAAAAGTTTGTTTGTGCTACCTGATTAGCCGTACACAGCGATACGCGAGTGATGTTATTATGACTTGTGCATTGCACATTTTTCAAAGAGCAATTTTGATCAAAGTTATGTCACACGACGCGGGGATCGTCACGTTTCTTTGAAACTCCGGGGTAATTCGATGTCACGCGTGCTAAAAAGATCAAAGAGTCTTTATATTTGTGTCATACGAAAGAAACTTGCCCAAAGGCATTATGGCAGGAAAAAGAAGTACCAAAAAAAAACAAACTCAACCTTCAGGATTGTTGCATATGCATCGCCTGAAAACAGGAGGCAGACGTTAATGAGAAATAGAAAGGCCATTCAGGTCACTTTTAATTTATTCCTAAATTGACTTTAATACAAGGTACTTCACAAAACCAGTTATCCTTCCTTAGTTCACCATAAATTTGATTTTCATATGTAGTTTTTAAGATTTTTGTAATTTAAAATGAGTCTTTGTGAGACCTTTTAATGAATGGGTTGTGAAAATTATTTATTTTCATTTAGATTGGCCCTGACATGTCATTAGCCAGTTGGAAGCTCAAAAATCAGATTTTTTCCCAATCAGTGAACGCATCATCTGTAAACGCAACCGGCAGCCAGCTACACGTAGCAACGTTTGGTCGCTTTATTAGGAGATGGAATAAAAGTAATGATAATTTATTACAGTAAATGAGACAAATATGCAATAAGCCGTTACTTTTCAGCAGACTTATAATTGCAGTTTTGATTTTTATTATTCATTTTACTATTTACTTCTGTCATTTTTATTTTATTGATGTTGCAATAATATCTTCGCCTGCGTACACCTCATAGGAGTACTGCAAAATTAACCAGCAGTAAGGTTTGACAATTTTTTATTATTTATTTTTTTATTTCTGTATTAAATATATATGTAAATGCAGCTCTGGAAAAAATGAAGAGCCGACTACACTGAACCCCACTGAGAACCTCCTGGTTATTCCACCAAATATTGATTCCTGAACTCCTCCTGAGTTAAAACATTAGCGTTGTTGTTTCTAAATGAATATGAACTTGTTTTCTTTGCATTACTTCAGGTCTGAAAGCCCTGTATATTTTACTTATTTTTCACTATTTCTCATTTTCTGCAAATAAATACAACATTTTTGCTTTGAATTTTGGAGACATGTTGTCAATAGTTCATAGAATAATATAATGTTCATTTTACTCAAACATATATCTCAGAGAAACTGATCATTTTAAGTGGTCTCTTAGTTTTTTCCACAGCTGTATGTAATATTATACAATTGCAAATCACTATTATTTTTAATATTATTAAAAATTATTATTATTAGTGAAGTTTTGCTTGCATTTGTAATGGAAACCCAGCTGCTGTTCTTTCAGTATTCCCCTTTACTGAGGGAACAATACTCAATGTTCTCTATTGTCAGGATCATTTTGGTGTTAAAAAAACTAAATAAAGACAAACCAGACAGAAAACACTCTCTTTCTAATGTGGAAAAAGTTGTTCTCCAGCTTTCAGAGCCACCGAACTGGACTGGTATTCTGCTTGAACCCTTCGCTGCTTCTTCTTCATCTTCTTGTTCTTACCCACATTGTTGTTGAGCTCTTACCTCTTGCCTGTGGCTCGGTTCCTGTCTGCTCAGCTCTGAGCCCCTCAGTCCATTGGGGTTCAATGACTCAGAGTGACAATAGGGCTCCATGTGGGATGATGAGGGGGACTGATGGCCCGAGTGCCAGGACGACCCCAAATGGCTGTGTTTGGGTGCGGCCCGCTCTTGTGTTTAAGGTTATTTCATCGAGTCTTAAAAATTTTTTGATAGATTTTCTCCTCGTTGGTTTTACGCCTTCCACCAGCTTTGGTTTTATTGATAACGTGGGACATGTTAGAGGGAAGAAAAGCTACAGTTTCTTCCAGCTCTGTCACTGGAATGAGAGCTACACACTGCAGACGTCAGATTGAATTGTTCTGACTGTTCCACATGTTTGGTTCACTTAGTTATTATTGAAAACGGACAATTTTAAAAGTGTAAAACATCATTGACAGTCAAAACACGTAAAAGTTTTGTATTTTAAAGTTCTGTGAGAGTGCAAATCCCACCAGCTAAACACAAAAGTGGTCAGATTCATGTTTCAATTCTTAAAATGCATACTTTTGAAGAAAAAAAAGTGTATTTTTTTTACTTTGATGCAAATAGTCCCACTGTAGTCATGTAATTACAAACGAGCGCAGTTGAACCTGGTTATGATTTTGCTTTTGAGATCTTAAACTATACTTTGTGAGACAACAGAATTGGAAAACTAAACTAAACTAAAACTGATAAAATGCAACACAAGGCATTTATCTTTATTCTTTATGTCTGGCAGTAATCTCACCTGGCATGACCAGCGGTGCTGAACTCAGCTTTCCAAAAAACATCTAGTTCATCACAATTAATTCATGATTCAGCAAGGTACGGCGATTGCATTTTACAGATTCAGGTTGGTTTATTTTTTTCCCTCTTAAACTGTCGAATTTATTTCCTCATATTATCTGTGTGCAGTATTACAATTGATAATCTGAAACATTTAAGTGTGGCAAACAAAATCTGAAGAAATCACATAGAAATATCTATTCATTCAAGCTGAAAGTTTAAACTTCATTAAGTAAGAATCACGAATCAACAAAACACATTTTGCTCACTTAGAAATATAAAAAACAATCCTGCTTGGCCCATTTATTCCATCCAGAAAAAGAATAACACGATTCCCTTTGTACACATTACGTAATTCTCCTTGCCTTACCAGTTGGAGCGTTGCTAATTAACTATGCTATGACAGAATAAAAAATTATCTGTATTTAATTACATCATGACCATTTTTTTCGTCATTATTTGACTTTTTTTATGTATTTATTTTAGAAAAGACCTTTAGGAGTTAAGCAGCGCTGCTGGGTATCGCTGGCCAAGCAGGTTTGGAACTTTAGTACATACATGATGCATCTACTGTCCACAGCCTCTGTCTGCAGGGGTGTGCGTGTGTGTGTGTGCGGGTGCATGTCTGTGTGTGTGTGTTTGTAATACCTTGTGGGGACCATTTTCCTGACACATACTACGTTGTGAGGCCACTGCTCCTTGTGGGGACCGAAGCCTGGACCCCACAAGGGAAACGTTGTTTTTGGGTCAGGGGTCAGATTTGGACTAAGGTGTGAAATTAGTTTTGGTTAGGTATGTAATGGTTATGGTTAGGGATAGGATATGGGTAAGGATAGTTTAGAAATGAATGGAAGTCAATGGAAAGTCCCCACAAAGATAGCCAAGCAAACGTGTGTGTGCGTGTGTTTGTCTGGGCCCCTCTGACTCCAAATTAGCTTAGTTGCGTTGTGTTCCTTACAGGCACAGAACCGGCCAGGACACATCACCACTAATGTGTGTTTCTAAATGATTGGGACTGAATTCCCTTTGGATGCCCCACCACTGAACTCCCACTAACCGCACGCATACACATACACACTCACACACGCATGCACACGCACACACACATGTTCTCAAAACAGCAATGACAATGAAACGATGGGAAAAATGTGAATGAAAAATATCAGAGGTAAGATATTGTTGATAAATTAACGTGTTATTATTATAACAGATTGTTTACAGTTTACTGATCTTTGAGAATGCGTTGTTGCATTATTATGCCGTTACCGTTATATTTTACTTGAAAAACAAAACATTATTATTGTTTATCGCAAGAACGTCCAGCAAAATTTGTTATCGTGGCAGGCTTACGGCTGCTTGGTCCACCCAGGTGCTGAATGGTTGCCATGGAGATTAAACGGATTTCTCAAAAATGCATGAAAGAATCAAGGTGACACTCCAGGTGTGTTTTTGATGACGGAATAACATTAATAACATGATGTGAAGCTTAAAAACGCTGCTTTTTACTGTCCCTTTAAATTATATACAGTGCATGTATATAGAAGAACATTTACTTCTGACTGTCTTACGCAACTTCTGCCTTAAATTTTTCAGAACTGACAAAATTATACCATTATTATGGTATAAATAATCCACTACCTGACGGCAGACACCAGACTGACTCACGGCAAAAACATTAAATCTTACCGAGTATCTTTGGTCCAGATTCTAGTGGAAACATCTTTGTATACTTGAAATGAAACAAAACTAACTTACAAGTAACTTTTCAGCAAGATATAGGAGCTTGTTTTAAGTCAATAATTTCTAAATATTGACAAAAAAATTCTTGTTCCGTTGGCGGATTAATTCACATAACACACTACTTTTTACCGTTTTGTAATTGGAATAATCAGACAATGGAACAAGAACTTTTTCATCAAAATTATTGACTTAAAACAAGCTCCTATATCTCGCTGAAGTTACTTGTAAGTTAGTTTTGTCTTATTTCAAGTGAACTAAGTCATTTGCTCTAGAAACTAGACCAAAAATACTCAGTAAAATTTAGTGTTTTTGCAGTCTGTGACCTGTTGCAGCTAAAAACTCTCTTCAGACGGCTCTGACTGCAACAATAAACGGACTGCACGCGAGTGAAGGGCTTGAGGAGGAAGAGTCGCTGGTGGCAGCGCTAATGACTGCGGTTCTCTTCTGGCAGAAGCAGACATCGGCAGCGGCAGCAATCACACCTCACAATTTCGTTTTTTATTTTAGATTTTTTTTTTCCCCAGTAAAACTTCTGACTCTGATTTCCTTCCTTCAGTTGTGAGCTGAATCAGCAGACTGCTGCAGAACAGAAAAACGGTTGAAGCTCACAAAAGATTTGGGATTAGAGGGCCGATAACAGCACAGTGAGATTTTGTGCAAATTGCCAGACTGCACAGGGACGGGCAATTATGGTTATAGTTTATCAATATTAGAAGAAAAAAGTGGCGTGAACTCTGCTTCATTGAGATGAGGATAAATGGACTAATTATGTTTTCAAAACACAAAATTGACCGTATGGATTGTGACTTTTGGCTCAGTGGTGACCTGTTTGGTGATACGATGGCACCACTTAATGACTGGTGGACTGGAACCGTTCAGCTGATTAATAGGAAACTTTTAGTTTTAGAGTAAAAATTTAGTTTGTGGAGCTCTGATTCTACCCAGTGAAAGATCTAATGAATGGAAATGGAAAAACGTTTTAGCTTTTCAGTTAATGTTCACTATTATTGAAAAAAAGAAAAATATCTATATTGTGATGTAAAGTTAAATTCCCATCACAAATCTTTAGTGTCTTAATCCTGTATTCCCTTAATCTATCAACAAACATTGAATGCTTTTTGTTCAAAATTAGTGTAAGACTATCCGTAGATTCTCAATTATGGCAAGATTATTTGTTTTATATTACATCTACATTTTTAAAAACACTTTGATTTTATATATGAAAAAGACATGACAAAGTTTACTTTTTATGATTTTTATGACAACTGAAGTTAGAATAGTTATTTGATTCTGCTATAAAATAATATAAACACATCTCACTGTCCCTTTAAATGCCATTCATATGTAAGGCAGATGTGTTGCAGTGGGATGACAATAAAACACAAATCTGAGTTTTCTTTAGCTAGGCATTAAGATTATTTTCCAGTTTTGGAACTCTGCTCACATTTCTCCACGTTTGTTTGCCTTCCTCCTCTCCCCTGCTCCTCCTCATCCTCCATCTCAGCAGCATCGTTTTCTTTCTGACTCACTCTGTATTCCTACAGTCCCCTCCTTTCCTCTCCTCTACACTGACACTCTGCGTCGCTGTCAGAAGTCTCAGCTCAGCCGAATCTAAACTCCGGATCCCACATTTGAAAGCGATATAAAGCGAAACATATAGAAAAAGCAGGGCCGGTTATCTTCCCGCTCCACATCCCTCGTCCTGTTCCTCCCGGTGTGAGCGGCCCATTCCCCCCTCAGCACAACCCACTAGTGTGTGTAGCCGCCTCCTGGTTGACTTAACGCGGTCTGACAGAGCAATCCCTATGGATTGTGATCAAATAGAGCAGTAGTGTACACAGCAGCAACAGCGCGGCCCCGGTCTGCTACAGCAGCAGGCCGTAATACGGCAGAGATCAGCGTCCTGCCGAACTGATTCAACACGTTTATCTGCTGATTCTACTTTGTCGGGCAAATCATTTCAGAGGCAGGAGGTTCGTGTTAAACTCTTCCTGCTCCACTTGTTTCCATTGTAATAACTCGCTGTGCTTTTCGTTGGATACCGTGCAGCCATCTTATAGGGCATGGGATATTTTCCTTCCTAGGAGTTGGTCACTTTTCGTTTAAGAAACTTTCAAATGAATGAATATTTTTTTAAGCTGGTCATTTTTCTTGTTTATTCTTGCATGAGATTTAAAAAGGAAGAACGTGGACAATTGAAGAACAAAACTAACAGATAAAGCAACAGTATGAAACTTTAATGTTTTTACACATTTGTTAAAAGTGTTACCAAGTAAAAATAAATCAATTTCCTCCACCTCCTCCCTGAGCTGCTATTGCCATCAGAGCCAGGAGGAGGGTCTTAATGCTATCAATCAATTTTGTGTACTCGCTGCCAAACATGTTAACGGTGGAGAAACAACTTACCATTACAAAATAACTGTTTATCTGTTTTACTAGAGTTATCATTCATGGCAGGCTCTGGTAGCTGCAATGTAGCAGAGAGCAATGGGAGGAACGGGAAAAAGGGGCATGAGCAGCACCACACAGATTGACAGTGCTAAGATCCTCCTCCTGGCTCTGATTGGCTGTTTCTAGATGGAACTGGGAAAAGGCAGATAAGCTCATTTTTTCCCTACAGATTATCTGTCTCATAACATACTGCCTCAACAAAGTGAAGTTTTAACAAATATGTAAAGATAACAAAGTTGATTTGGTGTTTAGTTTTTCACTAAGGTCAGTATTAATTATTCAACAATGAGAAGCTGAGCAAAACTCCTGTTTATGGAAGAGTTCCAACATTAAAACCACTGAACAAAGTGAACATGAAGGGTCTGGACTGATGAGACTAAAATGTACGGCAGCACATCAGTGCCATTGTAGATGTAAAAAAAATTAATGTCTGCCAAAGTTTTTCTAGAAAAACAAGGAAATGTCTGAGTTCTAAAGTCAAAAATTTGCTAGAAAAAAAATCAGAGATTAAAAAAAAGGATCTTTCTTTGAAAAGTCAAAATTTGGGGAATTTTTAAACAAAAGTCAAATATTTGACTTTTGACAGACATTTCCTTGTATTTTCTAGAAAATTTTTTAGATTAATTAAAACATTTCTGATGTTATTCTAGCACATTTTGACATCTAGCTCAGAAGTTTACATATTTTTGAGATTTTCATTTTCTTTTTTACATGAATTAATTCATTTTTCTATCTGTATATCTATAATATGCTGTCATAAAAACTTGTACCTATGAAAATATTAATGTACTCCGTTGGAATTAAGAAGGAAAAAAGCAGCCAAGGTCAACAGAAAAACTTTTAAAGTCATTTTTAGAAATCTTGACATAAAAAAAGGGAATCACTAAACAATTGAAATTCTGATTCATTATAAGCTAATTGTAATAAAATGAGGTGTTAGTGCACTATTTCTCTTAGCTTTATGGGTAAATGTCAATAATTGTGTGAGGCATTGTAGTTTCCTGTCAGTTTTCACACACTGCGGCAGTGACGAGGCTAATGGCTGAGCCCGGTTTGCAGGCCGACCCATATGCCAGCTAGGTGGTATTAAGCCATTTCTGTGAGAGATGTCAGGGCTCGTCTCTGATCAAGGGCCGCTACAACTATATTTAAATCATCAGGGATTATACATGTCATTACCGCTTAAACAGCCTCACATCATGACAGGAGCAGGAGCAGCCATGGCCACAGCCTGCTAGCTGCCAGCGCTGGTCGGGTTTTTAAAGCACAAATCAAAACGACTCAACAGAGACATAAAATCGCCAAACTGACATCTGTTGATATATTCACTTATGTGCTTTTACATACGTTGGAATTTAATAGATTTGATTTGAAACCCAGCCAAATCATTGACTTCACTGCAAAACACAAAGTCTTACCAAGTATCTTTGGTGTAGTTTCTAGTCCACATATCTCAGTTCACCTGAACTAAGTTGAAACTAACTTAAAAGTAGCTTTTCAGCAGGTCATAAGAACTCATTTTAAGTTAATAATTCCTTAGTATTGATGGAAAAAGTGTTCCATTGGCAGATTATTTCACTTATATGTAGAAAAATGTTTTAAGTGAAACAAGTAACAGCCATGATACCGTTGATGCAACATAAGCTAATTACAAGTGATGCTAATGGTAGCAGGTGAGTTACACACAAACTAGTACCACAGCGTAGGAATGATGAAGCATCTGGTGTTGACACGTTGTTATGGTGGGACCCAAATGAAACTATGCTTAGCATCTCAAACAGGCTTGGCTCTGTGCTTTGGTCTGATTAAAACATACTTGGACACATTGACACCCTTAACGTTGTCAGTAAGTTGCTACGGCTATCAAAGTCAAGCTAGCATAACTGACCTACTTCCCTCTCCCTTGTTATTTTTTAAAATTTAATATAACTTTTTACTGACCTGTGAAATGTGACACCCTTTGAGCTTGTTGTGACTTTTTTACACTTATATGTTGTTCAGTATGATAAGTGACTGATTTACAATTATATGTTAAGCATAGATTACATGATTATTATTAATTGAATTGAACATGATTGTATATAATTACAAGGATGAAGTGAAATATATTTAAGTGCAAGACATGATTTATTTGAATAGAAGAAGTCTTTTATTTTGAAGAATGCTTAAGTATCTGGTTCTGTTTTGTCACTATCTTGCTTTGTTGATATTTTGGTTGTCTTGGTTACGAACAGCTGTTGCCGTTATCAGCTGTCGCCGTTTTCGCTCTTCAATAAAGAACTGAACAGAAAGGTTCAGTAAAAGACATACGAGCCTCCGTTTTGTTTGAAGAATCTTCACTCCGTAACAGAGCTAGTTGGAGCCTACTATAGTGGAAAGATGATAGTCATGCTAACATTAGCCTCATAGCTAAAATAACCATTTTAGCTACTTTTTATTAATTTATTAGCCATGTTAATCATTCTAGATAGAGACAGTCAACATACTGGTGATACCCTACATGCAACTGACAGCATTTGGGCATTTAGAGGAAAGCTGTGGAAAAAACATAAGCCCCATCAACATACAAACCTTCACTTCTGAACAGAGCAGGGACCTATCTATGGTCTGGAAGTTCGGTGGTGTTTCTAGGTGAAACCATGACACAGCTAATCCTCAAAAATAGTGGATTTTCAAGACCCAGCTCCATTGGTTTTTCAATAGGGGCTTGTGTTTTTGCTAATTACAGTATATTACTACGGTTACTTGAAACACCAACAAGAAGTAATGGCAAACTTCTCAAAATCGAGCCGATTTGGTGAAAATAAGCAGGATATTCAGAACATAAAAGGTGAAAGGTTCTGACCTGACACATCTTCCATCACATAAACCTGACATTTTTACCAAAGTTGTGTGCTATTTTTATATCCACTGTACACACAGATTTTTGAAGAATTTCACCTTTTTTTAAATCTTCCCCCTGCTGGCTACAAATCTCAGCGTAGACAGTGTTAAGCGTGCCGACCCTGTGTGTTTACACATGTGTGTGTGAGCATGAAGGCTATAAAACGACAGGTTAACCTTTCTGTCCTCCGGGACTTTTCTCTTTTCTTCCCCTCAGTGCCAAAAAAAAAAGACAGAAAATAGAAACCCTGTGTGCAATGAGAAAATAAGAAACAACAAAGTCTTCTTCTTGCCCCTTGTGTCCTGCTTTCTTGTCTCCTTTTTTCCTCTCTCCCTCCTCCACCGTATTCTTGCTCTCCATTAATCTCAGTCAGCGTTGCTTCATTGCCACCACGGCTTTATTAGCGCGAAAGGGAGGGAGGGAGACGCAACAGATTTCTCGTTACGCCGGGCTAAACCGCAAATCGTCAATGCAATTCACGGGACAAGTTGTTCAGGACTCCAACTTAATTTTTTTTTTTCTTCTTGCACATGACGATCTAAAGCAACGTCTTGCTGCTTCAAAGTGAACCTTGTGAGGCAGAGGTGAAAGAATGACATTGTTCGGTCTGGGCCTTTGCAGCCGCGCTGCGTCGGCTGCAGCTGGAAGATTGCGATGCTGAGCTGCACGTCTTCCTTGGCCGGGGAGTTCTGTCTGGCACCGGCTCCGGTGACTCCGACTCTGCCAAAGTCAGGAAGAAGCCGCGAGACTGCAACTCTGTTCTCAGTTTTCTCACTACAACGGGATCTATTCTTTTTGTTCTGCACTTGACGTAGATCTAAGCCTGTCACAGTCAACAACAACTCAAACTAAAACAAGCTCAATAGTTTTTATTTGCTTGATTTATTGTTTTCCTTTTTTCTCTCTCTTTCTACCAAAACTGGTCTTCAGCCTGCTGCTTCGGTCTCAACTATTCCTTTTTGGAAAGACAATCTTGTCTACAGAGACTTCAGAAATCATTCTATTTGTTGTTTCTCTTGTTTTGTTTATTTATTTTGGATATTTAAAATGTCTTTCAGTTCCAAAGTTTAAATGTTCATCAGAATTTTAAGTTTATTGATGTTTGAGAATGTGTTCTTATTACTCTGTTACTACCATTATACTACTTGAACATTTTCTCGAAACAACAATATTATCGTTTAGTTCTGGGACAATTTATCGTCTGGCAAAATTTGTTATGTGAAAGGTCTACAAAGAACGCCTAAAATCAACGCAGAATTTGACTGCCTTCGTCATTCTGGAGACTACCTTCACTGGCCTTCATTAGAGGAGGCTTGATTCTGTTTTGAAAAGCACTGAACTATTGAGCAATGATCTCGTTTGATCTGCGTAATTTAACGGCAACACTCAACATCCGGAAGGCTTTAAAGAGTGAGCAACATGTATTTAATGTAAGTAAGTGTATTGATGGGACACCGCAGGCCCTGGCAGAGACGTCGTACAACCAACTTCAGACTAACTAATGACTATTGATGCTGCCATCCTGTACGCCAAACGAGCGCTGCATGCTGAGTGGAGACAAATCGGTTCGGAGCAACCAGATGCTTTGAGGATGTTTCTGAAAACGCCTGATATTTAATAGGAAATGCAAATACAAACCTCTGTAGGACAAGAGTTATTACTATTCATCGGGAAATGCCCCCAAAAAATTCTATTTAAAAGTAATACATTGCATGAGGTCGCTGTGTCTTTAATAAAACGTTGGACCTCCCAGTGCCACGGCACCAGTGTTGAGGTCTTTTGGTAAGGCTTTCTTAAAGGGGCAGTACTGTGCGTTTTCCACCTACATAATGACATTTTGTAGCACAATCAAGTAGCTATGTTAGCCTTGAAATCTGATAAAGGAGGAAAGGGGGTAATTAAATAACTGTTTGCAATTTTTAGTGTACAATGGATCATCGGTTTTGACTTTTAAGTCGAACAGAGTAAGCAAAATGGTGCTAAAACATAGCTACAGCTGAGCTAAGCTAAACAGGCTAATTGTGTTGCTGTTCCTTGAAACACTCAAACAAGCAAATCTACTGCCTGGGTTTCACTTCAACAGATCCACGTGTTTTGTTTGGGTAAATAAAAAGTTTTATTGAAGGTTTGACCCACTGTTCATTGTAAGTTAAGTGCATTCAGATAAAACTACAATTTTAGTGTGCCATTTAAATTATAAAACCTCTCATTGCTTATCGTTTTATTATTGTGTCCAGGTCTCAAAATGAAAATGGAATGAATGGAATGTGCTACTAGATCTCTTTACCTCTACAGTTGGCACACATCACTCTACTTCCTGTTTATCAGGAAGTAGAGGGAGACTGGCTCAAGGTCACAGGCAGGTGATGCCATTAGAGGAAGCTGGAAGAGGCTTCCAGAGGAGAGATGCTGTGTGGGATTCAAATAAGGCCGTAAAGCCAAATATTTACCCTGAAAGTTTTTTTTTTTATCCTGCCATTAAACTTCATTTTCCAAAATTTGGCTACAGTCTGGGCGTCCGACCAAACCTCATAAATTTGGTATTTAGACAAGCTAGCTTAGATTTATTTTTATTTTTTTAATATATATATATTCATCTTTTTTATTATTATTTGCAGAGATGGAGTCAGTGATACCTTTCAATGTCACTTTGACTTGGTGAACGCTGCCAACTTTATGGCGGTGGAATGGCAGCCTGTCAAATCATCGCCAACAGCACAAACTCAAATAAACACTGTAAAAACACAAAGCCTAACCAAGTGTGTTTTACTCTTGCTTCTTGTGCTAAGAAACAAACATTACATATCTTAGTACACTGAAATAAGACAAACAAGTAACTTTTCATCAAGACGTAGGAGCTTGTTTAAGTCAATAATTTCTTAATATTGATGAAAAAGTAATACTTAAACTCTGAAAAAAGAAATTATTGTACATCTAAAACTGAATTGTTTCAAACATTCGCTCAGTGCTGAATGGATCTTCATCTTTATAGTATCATTTTTTTTTTTCTGGCCACTGAATGGAGAGGTTTGGTTTGGAAAATTTTAACTTTCATTTATGGAAGTTAATAAATATGTATCTTTTGGATGGGAATATTACCATTTTTTCACCATTTTTTCATTATTTGCAAAACAATAGCCAGCTGAAACTCAGAAGACATTTTGTCACAAATTTCTCGACACCATTAGCATTATTAGCCGCAGCTGTCACAACAGCAATAGACAGTACTGTGTAACAAGTGGAAGTAACGTAAAGCTGATCAGTTTTAAATTCACTTAGCTTTGACTTTGAGGAGAGAGATCGGTGGAAAAGTAATCTGAGCGTTTATTCCAGCAGTTTAGGGCCGAGCTGAGGAACTCAGCTTGAACAGGTCTGAGATAGACAGAGAGAGAGAGAGAGAGAGAGAGAGAGAGAGAGAGATCCTCAGCCATCAGAGGAATGTTTATGCCTCTGGCTAACAACAGCTCAGCAGACGGTGCAGGACCAGCAGGGTCTGTTCGGGCTTCTACCCCCGGGCCGGCCAGCTCACATGATCAGAAATCAGTCCTTCTCATGCTCACACACACACAAAGTACTGGGTGGGAGTGTTCCAGCTTTGTTTATATTCAGTGTACGACATGAGCCCACAACCTTACCAGAGGTACTTTGACAATATTGCTGGGAAATCTAAGAATTTATTGATACAGTGGCCCAGAATGTGTTGTATTCTATGGAGCCAGCATTCTTCCTTCCTTCCTTCCTTCCTTCCTTCCTTCCTTCCTTCCTTCCTTCCTTCCTTCCTTCCTTCCTTCCTTCCTTCCTTCCTTCCTTCCTTCCTTCCTTCCTTCCTTCCTTCCTTCCTTCCTTCCTTCCTTCCTTCCTTCCTTCCTTCCTTCCTTCCTTCCTTCCTTCCTTCCTTCCTTCCTTCCTTCCTTCCTTCCTTCCTTCCTTCCTTCCTTCCCTCCCTCCCTCCCTCCCTTCCTTCCTTCTCTTCCTTCTTTCCTCCTTCATTTGTTCCTTGCCTCCTCTGTCCCTCACTACATTCCTTTAAATGTGTCAGATCCTTATTAACTGAACCGCTCATTTCAATAAAGTAACTGTCCCTTTAATATTTAGACAGGTTTTCCTCCATCGTGTCTACGGAGTGTTTTATGTGGAGCTGATTACAAAGACTAACAAAATCCTCCGGTGGGATTGAGGAGCCTTTAGAAAGCCGACCGCTCGCCTGTTTACGTGAACATTAATTATGACTAAACCACTTGATAGTCTTCATGAAGACGAGAATACATGCATGGCAGCGCATGTACATGTGTGTGTGTGTGTGTGTGTGTGTGTGCGTGTGTGTGTGTGTGTGGGAAGATGGATTGTTCCCTCACACACAATGAAACACCACATAGGACACAGTCTGTTGTTTTTTTGTTTTTTTCTTCTCCAAAATGCACATAAACCGTTTCAGTGGGGGAAAGAACCTATTTAAATGCTAAGTAAGCGGCCCCTCCCCCCGTCCCCTTCTTTTGGGGCCAATGTCATTACACAGCCAATCTCATAAGCAGCGCCTCACAACTGGATTTGCACGTGTAGAACTTAATTACAAACGACCCGGCTTCTCTCCGCGCTGCATTCACCGGAGTATATCTATTGAAAAAGGTGCGATTGAAGCTATTACCGCTCCTGTGTGCCTGCGTGTGTGGGTGTGTGTGTGTGTGTGCGTGTGTGTGCGTGTGTGGGTGTGTGTGTGAGAATCATAATGTACTGTTTAGGTGTGTGACTCAGAGAATGTGTGTGATAAACATATTCTTTTAGCATGTGTGTGCAATAAATCTGGCCTGCAGATTATTTCTTTTGCGGGTCCCAGTGGGGCGTTGTGGTGTCAGTGAAGCAGGTTTTAAAAGCTTGTGTTGCGTTTGTGTGTGCGTGGGTGTGTCTGCGTGTGTGTACGAGTTCCCTATAGAGATGAAGACAAAAAACAAAAAAAAAACAAAACAGGAAACTCATTAAAACTTGTCAGCTTTAAAGGATTTTTACGTCAAATTCTCAGTGTTTTATGATTTAATGGTACGGAATTAATTCCTGACAGATGACTGCGAGCGAACGTGAAGGATAACATTTTGTAGTGTGTGTGTGTGCGTGTGTGTGTAGCAGAGTGTTTTCCCACCGGGGATATTGCCAAGGCAGTCCTCTTCACAGCGGCATTGTTATTGAAATGAAACATAATGTCAACTTGTGTCCTGAAGCTCATCTAGTTTACTCACGCTCGGGGATTTGGCCTTGTGAAACGCAACAGTTGTTTTATTTTTTATTTTTCCCTCCGTCTCTGTTTATTTCACCGAGTCTGCGGCGCAAAATGAGTTGGCTCTGTTCCCTTCCCGAAGAGGAGCGAGAGCCTTAGAAATGGATTACCTAATGGCTTTTTACACCGCTGCACAGTCCTTACTCTTGTACAGACAAAATTGCGCCATTTGACATCTTTAGACGCTAAGGCCGGCCGCTGGAGCTGTCGTTGTTGTAAGACACGCCAACTTGGAGGGAAGAACTAGTCACAGCTCTGACTTTGTGTGGCTCCTAGAAGAGCATTTTAGTGCTGCCATTTTAGTGAGATTTTAAAGTGGCAGCAGAAATGGATTACATATTTTATTTAACATACAGTGTGTATTTGTTTCCAGTCTGTTAATGCCCTTAGAGGGGCAGTATTATGTGTTTTCCAAGCAAATAGTGCCAATTTATAGCACAATCATGTCACTGTTACCTTCAATTGTTACAAACATGCCGTATGTTTAAAATCCGACTTAAAAGAAAGTCAACTTAAGGCTTTGAAATTGGGTCTCTGTCTCTTTAAGAAGCGCCTGCTCTGTCTGAAACTCCGCCTTCAGGCAGTCATCACAACATGGCTCCTCTATTAACCCTTTAACAACGTTTTTACCAGCGTTTCACTGAGAAGGAGCTCCTTTAATGAGCTCAGCTGATGCTCAGTTCCTCCAGGTGTCTGCTAATTGCTGCTGGCTAGTCTGAAGGAGCAGTATTATGTAAAATTGACTTTTTTGAGTTTTACATCATGTTATAATGTTATTCCCTAATCAAAAACATATCTGGAGTGTTGCCTTATTTCTTCCATGCAAGTTTGAGAAATCCTTTAGTCTCCATGGTAACCATTTGAGGGTGTCTAAATGCTGGCTCTCACAAAGCACACCTATTGCCATAAAGCTCCTCCTCAGAGCTGCAGTCTCTCCGCTCAGTGAACATTAGAGATGGGCAATATGGACTTAACGTTTTATTACAATATTTTGTGGTAATGTTGTGATAATGATATATGACAATAAACTTACTATTTTTTAAGGCAACTGTATTGCTGTGACTGGAGGACACAGCAATCAAAGCCCCACAAAAACAAATGATGCTACTGAAAAGCATTTCCATCTGTAACATGCTTATTTAGGACACAGTTTGTGGCGTGTGATTTGTGTTACTAAACTGCACACAGTAACTCCATTTAATCACATGTTTGAATTAATTAATGTTTATTGATACTTTTATTGAACAAACGGTGGAGAAAGTAGTAAAACTAAGAATGATTTAGGGAAGAAACGTATCATGATAAATGATCAACGATACGATAAACCCCTAGTGGAGATAAATACAAATGCATGACAAACTTTTCAGATTTCTATTCTTAAAAAAAAAAAGTCAAAAAAAATATTTATTTCAATTCACATCACAACTATGCGTTTTTTATATTGTCACATAAAATCTGCCCAAAATATACCCAGGTTTATTCACGCCACGTGACAATATAAAAAAAACTACAATGGTTGTGAGTTATTTTGCTAGAGTTTGAGTTAAATTCCCATTACGGCTCTATTGATAAAACTATATCACAACATTCATCAGTGAAATCAAACTCACAACAAGAAACAAGTTTGCCTGAAATGCCTCCATATCCACAAATGACCATTTTCAGCTGGAAGCCATGACAGTCGATATTTGAGCCATAAAGAATAATAATAAAAAAAAAAAACCTGCTGATTTTCTGACAACTACAGGATTGAAGGAATGCTTTTTGGAGGACAGTCTCTCTTCTAGCTTGTCACACTTCCTGACGTTTGCTCAGGCCGGCTTTAGCGTCACGTTTCGGCGGACTGGGCTCCCCTCTGGCATCGGCTTTCAGAAAGCGGGGTAAGACGTCCTTGTGCCGCGGTGTCCACGCAACTCCCTCTGCGCCTGAGATGTCCCTCTGAGACTCTTGCCAACTGCTCTCTCCAAGTATCACCGGCCTCGTGAGATCCGTCGCTATGACAGACAGGAATGTGAAGAGGTTTGTTGCAGTAGGGTGACGTGAGGCTCCTAAAGCGGGTGATGTTGTCAACACGTTTCATTTCACACTTACCTAGCTTCCCAAATGCTAAGCAAGTTTACCTTCTCAAAACCAAATGTTCTGAGAAAATACAAGAATCCACAGTAGGACTGGTTTTGTATCAGTCTATTGATAATTATTGATTCCTTTTTTGTATTAAATATCTGAAATATTTCCAAACTTGTAGCGTGACCTTTACTGTTTTATCTACAGTTTTAACTCCACTCAGTTTTTTTTTCTATCTTTAAGCAGTTATGATGCCAGGTGGTGAAACCTTAAACTGTTGCTGCATGTTGCTCAACAGATTGTTGCCACACATCCAAAGAGTAAGTAGCTGCTTTTCCACTGCAAATGTGCGCAAAACTTTGTCAACATTTTGCTAAACATTATTTAGCTAATGTCGATGTTTCCATTAAATAAGAAACGCAACTAAAATCACGCCTGAATCAGTTTGTTTACACAATGAGTTATTTAAAAACATGCCGCGTCATCATCTTCCTACCACTTTCTGTCGTCTTCGTCTTTTCTGCCAGTAGTAACATCGCATGTGAAAAAGGCTGAATAAAAGATGTGCAATTATAAAGTTGTAAATATTTGAAAAAGCAGAAGTAGAGCTTCCTACACAACCAACAAGAATGCAGCAAGTGGTTTCTGGATGGTAAATCAACAACGAAACACTTGTCTTTTCCAGCAGCCATTGTACAGCAGTAAAACCAGCTGACCAAACGTCCTGGAGCTGGGTTCGGGTTGCTAGGTGGCGGGCTAGGCTTCGCTGGGGTTGCTAGGTGAGGGGCTGCTGATTTGTGACGTTACATACTGGAGGATTTTGAAATGGTTCGTTTTCCAGACACCAAAAAACATTAGCTTATTGTCAAAAAACATTTGGGGAAAAATCTGAACTTTGAATAATAGTTTCCATTTAAAGTACAGATCTAAATCTATTTGAGAATTTGTCTCAAGATGTGAAAATTCATGTTAAGAGACAGTCTCCATGCAGTCGGTTCAGTGTCTGGATGTTCAAAGCCGGTAGAGAACGAACACTAAAGGCTTGTAAATGTGAAGGTTTTATGTCGTATTGAAGGAAGGTGGATAATTACAAATGCAGGTTTTAAATATGACATTCTAATCCATAGGTTTCATGGGGAATTCATTCATTGTTATGAATGAATATGATGCGTTAAATGTTTTACAAAACTCAAAATAAGGCAATCTAGTGTGAAAACACCCTATGAAGATGGATTTAAAGTTTAATCAATGATAGATTATTGAATATGTTATAATATTAACTGTCACCTTGGAGTATTACGCTACGCAGCTTAAGCAGTCACTATTTTCATTATCTGTTATTACATTTACTGTCCATTCAGGTCTTGACAGACACTCTGAGTGATGAATGTTTGATCAGTGGTTACAGCCAAATGTCATCATAAATTACAGTATGACAGAGTCTGAGCAGAAAAAAATTTTAGAGAGAAGATGTCACTTGTGATAACCCACCTCTTCTTTAATTGCCTCTGACATCCTCGCTGCAACTATGGCGTTGCTTTATTGGGGGGAAAAAAGTGACATTATTGCTAGAAAGATTACATAAATGTCTTTCATTGTTTGTGTGATAGTTGTAGCCAAATTAATTGTGCTGTTTTTTCTTTTTCTTTTACCTTTTAATATTATTTGTTGCAAAACTGCATTTGGATATCCTTAAGAGAGTAGTTACAGATTATTTTGTTGGGCCATGTCTATATTTAACAGAACTCTGATTGTTTTTGGTCGGAACGTGTCTAGAATCTGATTTTCCTGAGTTAGCATAACTAAACATAAAGCAAACTAGGCTAATATTATGTCAGTCAACAACCTCACATGGTTGTTGATTGACGCACCTCAAATTTTCTGGAAGGTAAAACTAACGTGCTTCAAAACAGCAGCAGAATACACAGGGTTTCCCACACAGTTTTACAAGCCTGGCGGGTCACCAGGCTTTACTTGTGGCACCACCAGGCCAAGCATTGCTTATTTACTTAAGTATTTTTAAAATGTTTGCATTTTTTAAGACTTTATAGTTGGTGTTCAGATATTAATCTTCCAGTCTTTCATTAACACATAATTATCAAGTGATATTTTCAATTTTCCTGTCAACTTTAAACATTTTTTAACTCAAAAACTCGACGGACCTCTGAATGAACGACTGCCCTGTCATCCAACCTCTGGGCTGAGCAAATTTTCTGGGGGAAACCTTGATACACTTCCATATCGACACCTTGCCTGTCCTCTAGCTACTACTCCTTTCTTCTACATGTGACAATCAGCAATACGAACTGAAAATCAATTGATTTATTACTTGTAATCTTCCCATGTTTTCAGAGGAACCGCATGAACTTTACAGGCGACACAGGAAGAATATCAAAGCTGTGAAAAGAAAATGATAAGCAGGACTCTTTATAGACTGCAGAAACATTCCGGGGATTTGGGCCGATCCTTCAGGGAATCCTGTCAGTGTAGCTGGAAGAACCCGACGGGAGAGACTGGTCCAGACCTCAGCTGCTCTGCAGAGGATAAAAACGCTGAAAGACTGTAGGAAAATCCTAAATAACCTACACTGTTTGCAACATCTTGTAATGATATACATATTATTAATGTAATACCACTGACAAAGGGCCAGTGTAAGGCTGATGTAACAACTTCTGACTTTGTATCATGTTGGCAACATGTCAGTCTGCAGCAGAACGATACAAGAAACCACGCGTCAAAAATAAAGACTCTCCACACAGCCGAGTGTAATTAAATTCCACTTTAGTGCATATAACATGGCAAATCCTTTGAAAGCTAATTACAAAGGATGGGTTGGTATTGCATAGGGAAAAGAGACATCAGAACAGCAAATTAGGCTACAAATGGCTTAAAAGATTTAGATATGGGATCAAGACAAGAAGGCAGACAAGAATAACTTTATGCAGTGGGATAAAGTAACGATAACACCCAAAGCAAAATGGCGTGAGTTGAGCCTTCTAAGCCTTACATAGAGTGAAGCGCTGGGGCCTCGAGCAGCTCACCGCGTTTTTGTGTTTAAAATGTTTAAAGTTGACGGCAAAAGTGTGAAAATATGCTTTCCACCATTTCATCAAAGAGACTCTTTAATCTGCCTTTGCTATCACTGTTACTGGTGTATAAAAATAAACAATACTTAGCCTGATGGGGGTGCAAGTAAAGCCTGGTGGCCCACCAGACTTATTATTATAAGTCTGGTTCATCCTTAGAAAGCATATCATCCTTTCTAAGGATGATATGCTTACATCATCCTTAGAAAGCTGACAATAAACAAGACACTTTTTATACAAGTAGCTGATTCTTATTGGATATTTCCACTCAGGACATTTCCATTTGCTGCTTTCCTGGCTCAGACCTTATTTTTGCGTGTCGTCCATAAAGCTTCAACAGGCCACAGCCTTTTTCAGAAGCCTGACATTAGTCTGCTTTTTCCACTCTAAAGTCAGTTTTGATGTCCATCTGCCAACATGTGGAAGTTAAAAACCTTAAAAAGAAATTTTGTTAAACTCTGAGCTGTTTGTCCGCAGTCATGAATGATGCTTTCCACTGTAATCTATCAAAATACAGGAAGTCTTCTAATCTAATAAGTTTTCAAGATGCAGCTGACAGGTAAATATATTGTTCTTACCTGGTTCAACTGGTAAAATACTTGTTTTTACAGACGCAGAAGTGCTTTTTTCCAAAAAACAGTTTTTTACGACACTGTGTTTCCAGAATCGGCGCTCTCTGAAGCTGTTCAGATAAAACAGTTTAATGAGGATCTGAGCGCCTGCTGTGCTCACATCAAGTCTTCTCAAGTCCTGATTAGGCGCCGCAACCTATAAAACTAGCCTACAGGTAGCTCAAGAAAATGTTCAGTCCTGATGAATTGAGGCAAACGGTTTTCTTTCACATGTAAGGCGGACTAGTCTTAAATTATGCTGATGGGATAAAGTCTGTTTGTAGATAAGGTGGAGAAGAACAGCTGGAGTATATGAAGTGATGCAGCCAGGAAGTGGAAACAAGTGTGCTGCTAATCGTGTGTGTGTGGGTGCAGGTGATAAATCATGTCACCGTTTAGACTCTGCTTCTGTCCAGCATCTTTCATCTCCCTCTGATTTCATTGTTCTTTGCCCCTAGTGCTCTTTTTCTCTTCCCTTCCTCTTTGTGTGTCTTTCCTTTCTCTTTAGCCTCAGTGTAACTTTTTTCCCCCTCAACTTTTCCGTTCCCATTACTGCCAGTGTCATGACCTCACCTGACATGTTGCTGCTTTGTCCAACTTAGAGAGCTGAAAGTGAAAGCACGCGGACACCAAGTCGCGGCGGGAAAACAATTTCTATTTATGTCTTTTTTCTCCTTTTTCTTTTTTTAATTCCTATTTCTTGAGGCATGTGTCAGGGTCAATGTCAAATATTCCTACCATTCAGACACTTTTGGTAAAGCAGTGACCTTTAAACTTCCTCTAAATCTTTAAAAACTTTGTGCCCTTTTTGTATACATTGTGGCAGACATAATCAACTGTGTTTTTCAGGCTATTATTTTTCAATCTATAGCCAATAAGGGATCTTTAAACTTTGCTGTTTGCTTCTTTATTTTACAAAAAAATGTTTTTAACCTCCAACCCAGCAGTGGAATCACATTTCTTGAGATGTAACTAGATATGAAGTGAAGTGTACAAAATGGGTATAAAGTCAATGTTTTTAACTCCTATATCAATTTCACAATATTGCAAATATGTTTTTCCCCCTCCTTTTATTCATGATATATATTCTAGTTAGTCATTAATAGTTGTACCTTTAAAGTATAGCCTGTGACGGTTGTGTTAGCATGACTGTTTTATTTCCAGAATATTCCATCATTTTCATTACATCCAGACCTGCCATCATACCACTGTATAGTTTTGATCTTCCACAGATGTCTGAGAAATGTTCCTTCCTCTTCGTAAAACCTCAAATGATTGCCAACCATTAGATTTGATGTAGCATAATGAGATGTTGCATGTCTGACATATTTACGTTCACAATGAAAGCTGCCATAAACAGGCAAATCAGAGAAGGGTTCTGGCCAATTTGTAGTTTAAGGGGTTTGCATTGTCTTTCTAATTTGTGCGCTGCTGAGGTTTTTGGAGCGGGACTGGAATTGTGCTGCCATATTAAAACTCATCCAGAATTAGGCCTGCCTTGACTGGATCTCAGAGAGATTGTCGGGGATCCATGTGGACCTAACCGTTTCAGCAAACACAAAACGTCTGGAAAGTAAAAATGGATCAAATCCAAAATATTTGAAAGGAATGCAGCTTGGGAAGCCGAAATCCCTAGGCGTATTGCTACTTGACATGATGCTAACTGGTGTTTGCAAATCAGAAAATCCAGGAGCGACTATATTTTCCTTGGCATTAATTGGTGAAACTTCCAAGAACTGAGATAATTAAGACTGTAGATGTTAGCTTTTGCTGTAGCGCTAAGACGGAATACTTTATTAGCTCCTGTGGTAGAGCTAAGAGGGAAGACTGTAGATGTTAGCTTCTGCTGTAGCACCAACACAGATTACTGTTGATATTAGCTTCTGTGGTAGCGCTAAAAAAAGACCATAGATGTTAGCTTCTGCGTTAGCACTAAGACGGAACACTGTTAGCTGCTGCAGTCGCTCTAAGACTATTTTCACCATGTGTGTTAGCACATATTAAGGTGTATTTGGTGTTTAAACTATGAAAACAGACAGTTGTAAGCATTTTTAAAGGGTGTCGCAAGTATTCATACACTTTAGCTATTAGTGAGTGAATGTGGTCCCTTACCCCTATAAGAACTAGGAGTCCACTGTGGTCAGATAGTGGTGGTCCACTCTTGAGTATCAGCCCGTTTTCTCACTGAGTTTTTAAAAAAGCGACTCCTGTGTGTCAGTGCAGTAGATAGAGACGGGTAGCACACAGAACAATGACAGCCCAACAGGACGGGACAGCGCTCACAAGCACTAAACAGGATCCCGCCTGTCCTATCTGCTCAGTGTGTCAGGGAGAAAATTACTACCATCCCTACTATGAGTCTTCATTTGCTAAACAGATGCTGCTCAATGCCAAATGGGTCATTAAACCAATTTAAGTGTGTGTGAGTTGTCTGCTTATGTGTTTGTACACGCTGTCTGCACTGCAGCGTACTGCCGCATGTGGTTCTTTTTTTGTGCAGTGTGTGTATGGGTATGTATTATGGATTAGTATGTTGTATTGATGAGGGCATATGGTGTTTCCATATGGGCGTGTCATGGTTTGTGAGGTCTTAATACACTGAGCCAGGCACAAAGCCAGATACTGGTCCAAGGGGCTGCCAAGAGAGGTCAGAAAACAAGTTAAAATAACAAGAGATGCATTAAGAGACTCATTTCTTATTGAATTGTGGGTCCTAAATTTGTAATAATAGAGAAATGTAAAGATGTGAGCTAAAAGGTAATCACTTCTTTAGCTTATGAAATCCCTTTTCAATGAGTTCGTCAGATGATCGAACAGAAAGGCCACAACAGCACACAAATTAATTGATTAATAAATCATAGAACTGATGCGTTTTTTTAGAAAAATATGTCAAATTCCCTCTTTTAAAGGTGAATTCTGTTTCTGCCTGAGTGAGAGCTACAGCTGGTAATCAGTGTGTTTTTAATTTCCTGTATAATCAGAACCTAACAGGGTTCCAGCCAAAGCCTCTTTTTCTGTGACTTTGAGATAATCTGGATTAGACATGCCCAGCTAGCACCAGAAGGTAACTCAAACATGTCTGCAGTGATCATTTGGGCCAAATTTGCCTCACTCACTCACTCTGGCATTTTTATTTTTTTATTTTTTATTTTTTCACCCGCCTTGGACAGTTCAGGGTTGCAGCGGGGGCTGGCACCTTTCCCAGCTGTCATCAGGCGAGACGCAGAGCACACTCTGGACAGATCGCCAGTGCATCAGAAGGCCAACACAGAGACATATGACACAGATATCCATCCTTACTGTATCTTTCAAAGATGCTTTAGGATCATTAATTGGATGTTATTGAGCATGTTTTAACAAAAAAACAAAAAAAAACTCACATTCATAGCGGATTCCAATTGCACACAAGAAACAAAGACTTTCTTGCTGCTATTCAAACTGATTTCTTTAACTTGCGACTTAATATTTTGGCAGCTTGTATTTAAAATGTATACTGTAGGTAATTTTTTCATATCCGCTACAAAAGTCTACAGGTTTACTTTCCAGCACGTTTTCTGGCTTGATGTGTTTGGAGGTTCTGCCTTCCACATGTATGCCTCAAGTGAGCGTAAATATTTTGCGTAAATGAAAACTCTAAACATTTAAAAAATATAATTTTCTGGCATTTTTCAAATAGAAATAATTTAGGTTATCCTAGCTGACCTTAAACAGGAAATATTTAGGTCAGCTTGTTTTTCGCTTGCGAGTTAATTAGCTGGTGAGCTAGCTAACTCACTGGTGCCCTTCACTTTGGTAGCTAGTGAAATTGCAGTTGTCAAACTTTGGTTTTTAAGAGCATCTTGTGTCTTTAAAATGTTTCTCTGCTTCAACACACCTGAATCAAATAATTAGGTAATAAACAGGACGTTTAACAAATAGAAATAAATTGGGTAATCCTAACTCACCTAAAACAGGAAATGTTTAGATCAGTTTGTCGTTAGCTAGCTAGTTAGCTATCTTGCCAGTGAAGTGACAAGTGTCAAACTTTATTCCTTATAGGTTTCCTGCATCTTACGGATGTTTCTCTGCTTCAAGACACTTTCATCTAATAATATTCATAAACAACACTTTTAACAAAATGAAATAATTTGGGTAATCCTAACTGACTGAAAACAGAAAATGTTTAGGTTAGTATGTTGCTAGCCAGCTAGCTTGCTAATGGAGTGATAGGTGTCAAGCTTTAGTTTTTATGGGGCTCCTGCATCTTTGAAATATGTCTCTGCTTCAACATTCCTGAAACAAATAAATAGGTCATAAATTGAACTTTCACTGCAGCCATTTGATTCAGGTGTGTAGGAACCCAGGACACATCTGGACAACCAGTCCTGGAAGACTAGAGTTTAACACTCTGAGTCAGTAAATATCTGGCTTCATGGTTTCAATTGTATATTTACGACACGTTAAATGTACAAACATGCTTTTACAGTGGTTTTGTTATGTACATGCATTATTCAGCATGAGTTTGGGAAAATTCTTCACATCACATGTTTCAGTGAGTTCAAAGCAGGAGTCTAGCACACACTGATCTCATACGTTACTAAAACACACATTTCCCAATCTTTTTTTCCTCCCCAAATATATATGTTTCATGTAGTTTGGAAGTAAACAGGTTTAAGGGGAAAAATTCCCACTTGTGATGAAATCTTGAAAGAAAAACTGCAATCGTAGGGGCGAGTGATGTGAAAAAAGGGAACAAGCACACAGAAGTGTGTTAAGACTTATCTGAATGCATAATACGTTTAAAACGTTGCCTCCCCGTATCTCTGTAAGTTATCTTTCGCTGTCGGTCGGTGGGAACAGGGCAAGTTCATTTGACTGGTTTCTTTGGCTTTACATTTTGAGCGCAGTCTGACATGTCCGTACCCGGCGGCGCGCAGGAAAAAAACCCCCAAAAAACAACTGACATTTTAATGAGAAATTGAATATTTCAACTTGCTTTCCCTAACCCTCATTAACTTTCATTATGTGCTGCCCTCAAGCCAAGCAGACTTAGCACAGCCACAAGAGCGTGTCACTTATTTGGAAACCTGCTTTTGACAGAAACGGTTTTTGTCATTGTTCCTAAATGACAGTTATTAATCCTAATCCGGTACAAAAAAAATGTAATCTGACGGCCGTACCCTGCAACTTCAATGGGTTTTAAGTTGCCTTCAGTGAACGGCTTCAGAAGCTCAGAACCTCTTCAAGATATTGCCTTCAAAGTTAAATAAGACGTACGGGGTAACGTTTCCAATTCACGTAGAATTAAAAACACGTCCTCCGTTACGATAAGGCTTCAGCTTTCACTCTCAGCTAATGTACGTGCGTTCACTGCTCTGCGTCGTCAGATTTTTGTTAGCCCTACATTCGTGAGCCGGAGCAGCCAGTCACACAGCTGACTGCAGTGATAAGAGGTGAAGCTGAGACTGATGATGCCACGCTGGCCTGAGTGGGTGAGGGCTTTTTTTTTCTTCTTCTTCTTCCTAACGTCACTGTAATCGGCGCCGAGCACGTGTGTGTGCCATTTCACTTCGCCAACTCACACACTGCGTACCAGGACACCTGAAGAGGCATACACACCCTCTCACATGCCTTCACACACAGACCACTGCGGTCTTACTGGCTCCATGCTGGATGTGATGTTATAAGAAGTGGCTTAATGGTGCCATATTGTGTCCCTTCTTCTCAGAGACACACACAGAGGCACACACACACACACACACACACAGACTTAAGACTCATACCTTTCTGAGACCACTGAGCACACACTTACAGCTGGAAATGCTACACCGCTGGAACATTACAGTTTCTTACAGATTCTAAATTTAGTCTTGTTTTATAACATTAGCATTCTGTTCCAAAACCAAATTCAAGTCATAAAAAGCTGAAGTCAGAGTGCTGGTGGCAATGACAATCAATCTAAAACTTTAAGATGATTTTACATGCATCTTTTCAGCATAAACATTATTCAACTGTATTATGAAATATTTGAATTTGCATTTTTTTTCTTCAAATAATGGTTTACTGTTTTTGTTAGCAGCTATAAATATTCAATAAGTGCACAGAAACTGTATTGATTTTTAAGTCAGTGCATTTTATAACTTTTAGAACAGTTTTTTCCATCAACTATGATTTAATCTCACCTCATCAATTTATTTATTTATGTTTTTAACATCCTATATGTACAGTGTACGCTGTATTTCACTTTATTCCAACCATTTTGCTTCATGAAGGCTCCAAACAAAATGTTTTTGGATTTGTCAAAACCAGAATGGGAAACAACTTAAAACAGAAACAAATACAAAAAAACCCATTTTGTAATAAAATCCTCCTGCTTCCCATGCTTCAACACTGTACAAACACTAATGGCTCACCAACGTTTTATTCATTTTTTACCTGACAACCGTCAGCAATGGCAGAAGTGACAGTCATATAATGACTAATGCTGGTGTCAGGATATTAAATGATAGACAGATGACTATCTAACTTACTCACAGGATGACTGACTGGGCGAGTGGCAGGTTGACTGTCTGACTTGTTGACGGGATGAATTTCCAGGAAAAAATAAAAAAAAGAAGGAAAGTTGAAGCTGTTCTGATTCTATTTTGGTGGCGCAGACTGATGTGCTGGGATGACAGAAAGGTTGACTCAGTGACTGACTGACTGAGAATGTGACCTCTCTGCTTGGTCCTGTCCACGGCCGATGTCCGAGGATAACAGCTGACTCACTGAAGGTCGTCCTGCAGCTGGCCAATCAGAGCCGAAGCTGCGGAGAAGTTGACTGTTGGACAAAGAGACTTGTTTGCATACACAGTGATACGTGTGAATTTGCCCTTTTGTTTCTGTTGTTTACATCCAGAAATCTTGTGCATCCGCACAACGCCGAAGGGTAAAAAGACGATTCTTTTACATGCCATTCACAGCTATGCTGCTCTGGTGGAACAACTCTGTTAACCAAATGAAACCTGGAGATGTTGGTGTTAGTAATGTAGTGCAGAGTGCCACAGCAAAGGGTAACGCAGAAAAACTGATAAAGAACAACTCAAAACCACTCATTCTTTTTTTCTTATTCGGCTTCTCTACACACAGACCCATTGCCATGGCGACTGACTCACAACTGCTCCATTAGGTGACAGAGCAGAGAGGGTATCAAGACTCGACACCAAAAAATACGCAAACATTTTCTGCACAGAGCAGAACATTCAGTTTGTTACAGCTTTATGTTTTCAAACCTTGATGTTTAATTTGTGATTATTATGAGCCGATTTAATCACCTTCTCTATAGATAACCAGTGCGTATATAGTCATAATACGCACTGGGTTTTTTGTAACTAAAACGAAACACACCAAATTCCACAGCACATCTACATGTTAAGTTTGTCAAAGTCAAGCTAGCCTAACTGACCTACTTACCTCTCCCTCAATATTTTTCTTTAAATCAAACCTTTTTTTGAAACGTGACAACCTTGGACTTTGTTATCTAGATGTTGTATTGTTGATCATTTCTATCAAAGCACTGCTACTATCGATCGATGTATTTAAGTATCGGCTGATCACCGATCTCACAAAATTAAGGAAATCTGCGGGCCAATAAATCTGTTACCCTTAGTTTTGAGTTATTCTTTAACAGTTTTTCTGTGTTATTTTCCCATTTGCTGTGGCGCTAATGTAGTGCACTGCATTAGTGCACTAAAGGATTCTTTAGTTCCTGGGAACTAAAGGATCCTGGGAACAATCTTTTAGTTCCCAGGATTGTTCTACTGGGGCATCACGGCTATAGATGGCATGTTAAAAAAGTCTTATTTCCCTTCTGCGTTGTGCGCATGTGCGAAAAACATCTTGCTTACTCCATCTGTCTTTTCAGTTTCTTTCTGGTTCCTCACTTCATTCCTCTGTCTTGTTTCGGTTTTCCTCCTCTTTATTCACTGTTTTGTTGTTTACGTGGACTGTCTCCACTATTTCAACTCCCGTCTTCCTTCTGACATGCTCCTTTTAGGAATAAAGTGCCCATGTTTCAAGAAAATCCATTTCTCTTTACCCAGATTATCCCATTTCTCCTCTTTGTAATGGAACCTGGATATCCACCTGATGGGATCGGATTGGAATACAATATGTTGCTGAACTGAAGGGAGCAGCAGTGGATTACGCTTTGCTAGAGGTAGCAATAAAACTCTTTTGTATGTGAAACTGTCATGTGAAAAGACACATGACTCTGGTTTTTTAACAAGGCATCGATGGGAAATAATTACTTTTGTCTGAGAGGTTTCTCTAATCTAATCTGTTCCCTCTTTTCTTTCCTTCACAATTTACCTCAAACTAAATACTCACCTAAAACAAGTCTTTCAGTTGCTCTTTGTTTCAGTTGCGCATCATTTATATATTTATATATATTAAAAAAATCTCTTCTTGAATACTGATCTTAAAAAGGTTAATGGTGTTAGCTGCAGCAGAGTCGGCAGGAACGAAAAGCACCCAGGAGCGCTCCAGAAACACTTTTCACTCACAAATATTAAAATTCTAAGAAGACTAAAAAAAACTAACTCTTGTAATAAACGTCCTGTTTAATTTTTCCTCTCCTCCTTTATTTTTTTCCTGCATGTTGCACTTTGCAATTTGAGATATTTATGGCTTTTTTCTTGTTGCACTTTTACTCGTTTCTTCCTCCTGGCGGGGGGTGGCAGGTCTGCGCCGTATACAATGGTGACCTCTGTGCTCTTAAACGTCTTATTTTCGGTGGCTGGTGACAGCGGGGGGGTTTTCTTTGTGGAGATGTGAGGAGGTGTAGCTGACAAACATCTAGAGGAGGCTGGCAGCGGCTCGGAGGAAACATAAAAATACGGATATTTTCTCTGTGTCTGTCACCGCTCCCTCCTGTGTATCCATGTATGTTGGTGTACATGTACTGTATGTTGGACTCCAGTCCAGAACAGCAGCTGCTTAACAACATGACAGAAAACTCTTCTTCTGTCTTTTCTTCAGTGACTTTCTTTCTGGATTTTGCAGTTTTCTCATTTTCTTTGTGAGTATTTAAAGTTAACTTACTGGCAGTCTCATATCAGCCCATGTCTTATTGCTTACAATACTTTTTAATAGCATGGAATACCAATGTGCTACAATTGTTGTTTTTTAAGACATGTTTCCAGACTGGTTACCTTTTAAGAACAAATATTTTCTTAACTTTTCCCAACTTTCGTATTCAGTTATGAGAGAGCAATGTGGTGAAAAAATTAAATAAAAATAAATCCTTGCAGCATTTAACTGGGTTAATTTTTCTGCTCGCGTTCTGACCAGTATTATTTTTCCGACATGCATATTTCTCCACAGAACTGTTTGACCAGAAGATTTAATACAGGAGAAATGAATGGAAGCAGCAGAAAGTCTCCATACATGTTTTACTTATGAGGTTTTAACTAAGTCGATTAGCATATAAGTTCAGTATTTAGCTCTGAGATAAATATCTAATTTGGCTGCACAGTGGTGCAGTTGGTAGAGCTGTTGCCTTGCAGCAAGAAGGTTCTGGGTTCGATTCCTGGCCCTAGTCTTTCTGCATGGAGTCTCCATGTTCTCCCTGTGTATGCGTGGGTTTTCTCTGGGTACTCCGGTTTCCTCCCACAGTCCAAAAACATGACTGTCAGGTTAAATGGTCTGTCTAAATTCTCCCTGAGTGTGTGTGTGTGTGTGCATGGTTGTTTGTCCTGTGTGTCTCTGTGTTGCCCTGCGACAGACTGGTGACCTGTCCAGGGTGACCCCGCCTCTCGTCTGGAACGTTAGCTGGAGAGGCACCAGCAACCCTCCTGATCCCACCAGAGACAAGGGTGTGTAAGAAAATGGATGGATAAATATCTAATTTGAGATTAAATATTTAGCTACTAACCTAAATATTTAGTTAGTAAACTAAATATGTAGTTTGGACATAGATATTTATTTATTGATGTAGCTAAATATTTAAATATTCCAGCTAAATGTTTAGCTTCACGATTTGCCTCCAAACCAAATATTTATTTTTGAACTGAAATGTTTGCTAACCAATACTGCTAGCATTTAGCAAGCAATCAAAAGATTTAGTTTGGACATAGATATTTAGCAAATATTAAGCTTTGAGTTAAACATTTAGCTTAATGTTAGCTAAACATTTCTTTTGGAAGTGGATATTTGATTTGTTAAATGAATATTTAGATTGCTAATTAAATATTTAGTTTGAAACTGTGACATTTAGAATAAACAAATAACACTGTGAAAATATGAGTTTGAAAACTGGATCCCTCAAGCTGACAAAGATGAAAAATATTGACAGAATTATAGCCTATTTCATTTTGATATCATTCATATTTATGTCTTACGTTATATTTTCTGGGACAGAGCTGCTGGTGGCAACGTTTTTGCGACCAACTTCAACCGATCCGATTTGGACATCAACTCAGAAAGACACGCTCGGAAAACTTGCTTTCAGGCCTCAAAAACGTCTCGGCAAACAGTCGTATCGTTCGTTCCCTTGGATGTTTTCCTCTGCGGCTCAAGCCTCCTCGCCATATTACAACTTGAAGTGTGGACATATGGCTCACTCCACCGCGCGCCCAGCCAGTTCTCCTGCTCTCCTCATCTGTCCCTTCTGGATCCAGATGAGGAGGCCATATGCTGCTCAGACGTAACCTCCGAGAGGAGAGGAGAGGAGAGAAGAGGAGAGGGACGAGCCGCTCTGCCGCCCCGCAGGGGGAAACGGCGCTCTGCCTCTTCATCTTCTCTCCGCGGTTGAGGGAGCCAGAAAGATGGTGAAGGAGGAGAAAAAGGAGGAGCAGGAGGAGGAGAAGAAGTGGAGAGGGGTGAGCGTTCTTGGCACATGCTCTCCTCTCTTCTTCTGCTGGCAGACAAGCCATCTGACACAAGTGATTACTCATCTCATTACAGTCAGCGCTTAACCTCTGTGTGTGTGCTTGTGTGTGTGTAGGGCAACAAACTGCCTCGTATCGACTCTGTGTTGCATAAACACGGACATGTGACTGCTCCTTGTGTTTGAATTGACCTCTTCAGTCGGAACCGTTGTCCACCAAACAAACAGACTCCAGGAAATACTTGATGGTGTGATATTTGATCTGACTAAGTGCGGGTTAAGTGTGTTTTACAGTGCAGGGCGGCTGTTTTAGTCGTACTCTGATGGGTTTTTAAGTCGTGTGTTCACATGGCGTTCAGGGGGAAGTCCTGGGGCTCGTTGTGTCATTTGTGTTGTTGCATTTAGGGTTTCCCCCAGAAAATGTGCTAAGCCCGGTGCTCAGGGCGCTATGGCAGTCATCCAGTCTCCTGTAGTGTTTTTGAGTTTAAAAATATTTAAAGTTGATAGGAAATTTGAAAGTATATGGATTTTTGGAAGACTGGAAGATTAATACCTAAACACCAACTATAAAGTTTTAAAAACGGGAATAATTAAAAATGTATTAATTAATTAAGCACAAGTAAAGCCTGGTGGCCTGCCAGGCTTAAAATACACTGGGGGTGACTTTTGATTTTATGTTGTAGCCTTTACATTTTGTTGAGTCTTGTGAGCTGCTGTGCAGTCAAACCCCTTCGTGTGTCTCATGAATTGTCACACTACTACAGCAAATTTCAATGTATTTTGCTAAAATACTGCAGTGGAGATGTTTTCCTTTAGTGGGAATAGAAAAGTGATCAACATTAATAGGAAGATGAATAGAACTAAATACAGGCCCATCCTTGTAAAAGAACCTGTTAGATATATGTGGTTTTAATAGCTGTAAAAAAAAGTTTCCAAATATTTATTTACCAAAAATGTTAAGATGATTATCACTTCAGAATGCTGAACTACTTTGTGTAGCTCTTTCTTGAATCTATTTCCATGGTGGAAACTGACCACCAGAGATGACCAGTCAGATACAGCTCTCCTTGTTTTACCTCAGTAGTTCTCCAGACTTATTTTTTTATCACAGCCTTAATAGTCCAGAACACAACTGTAATAATTTTCATATCTGAAATCTTTCATGAGGTGTCAGACTTTTGGACTCCCATGGATTAATACCAGGTGTAAAGAAAGCATGAATAGGAAACGTTTCTCAGACAAAATATTCTCCCGTGGTTCTTCAATCATGGTGTTTGACGATGAAACATAACATAAAACTGTTACAAAATACAAGTCATTGTATGTGGTCTGATACTTTTTGACACGCAGCATGACTTTAAAAGTAATTTTCTGGAGGAACTTTCCGTCACGAGTATGCAGATGTTATGATTTCTTTTTAAGAGAAGCACTGCGAGGGTCGCCCCTCACTTCGGAATTTTTATTATGCCGAAATGATTGAAAAGGTAAATTTAAGATTTAAAACAAGAGTTAGTGTACAATAACAGCTTCTCATTGCGTTCAATAGACGTTTTTGATACAGGGTTTATAGCTCTTCCCAAGTGTTCTCTTGTTTGTTTAATTTACCTAGTTTGAGTTTTAACCCCAAAATACATTAAGGGAACAAAAAATATACATTTTATTTGTACACAATCTGCATCTCCAGGTTTCATTTGAACAGAACAGACATGTTCTACTATGGATATGGATGGCATGTAACAGAATTGTCTTTTTGCCCTTCTGCATTGTGCAACTTGCATCATGTCTGTCTCCATTGAGGTTATCTTAAAAAAATTATTTCCAGTTTCCCTTTAGCAAAACAGGAGCCAAGCAGTGTGGTTTCTGACCAGAGCAAATGTTAGACTTGTCACTAGTGGCTATTAGTTACTATTTATTTACTTAGTTGTTTTGAAGGAACTCCTTTCTCTTAATCTTGCGTTCACACAAAAAGCATTACATGGGTCTAAACCGCATCTGAAGCTTTAAGTTCGGCACTTGTGCACTTTTAGTGTGTTCGCTGTGAGCGTCATGTGCGTCTGGTTTACATTCAAAGACTCTGTGGAGCGTTGGATGCGCTTGATGCATCCAACGCTCCAAACAGTTCAAATTGCGTCGCACTTTGAACTGCTCGAAACGAGCCGCAACGGCCCACAATGCTCCTCCAAAAGCGATGCTCAAAAAGCGTTTGGTGTGAACGCTCCATTAGTTTGTCATTTCTAATGTTTGTCCATTTTAAAGGCAGCATCTTTAACTTTCTTTTTACACATCCCATAAAAACGTTCCTCCAGAATTCCACTTCAGGGCACAAAGAGCGGTCAACCTACAGCCGGATGTGAATTTTCTTTTGCCCTTTGGCCGACACAGTTGGTGAACCTGAGATTTGGTCCTGTGAACTGAGGCAGGTCTCGTCGTACTCTAGCCGTCACAACAAAGTACCCTGATTGCCAGAAATACCCTGGGGGGATTTTTCAGATTCGGACACCTCCAAGATCTTCCTTCAGTTTAGTCACTGGGCGGTTTGCACACTGACGTGACAAAACAGATGAAGGGAAGAGACAGAACTCCCCCTGTGTTGTTTGGCAGAGGGCGAAGTTGGTGGATGTTCAACTGTATGAAGTTTAACTGCCAGCGTTGTGTACTGAGCTGTCAAAAAACACACTGGATGCACAGATTAGGTGATGTAGCAAACTTTTCAAACTCTGAAATTACACTTTGTTTTCTAAAAAAGTTCTGAAAAGAAATTCTTTCTTTTTTTTTTCCCAGAAAAAAATTTCAGTAAAATTTTCAGAAGTTTTCAGAAGATTTCTGAAAAATTCAAAAATGTTTTTCTGCAAAAAAGAAATGAATTTTGCTTTAGAAATTTTATTTCAGAAATTTTTTTGAAAAAAAAAAAAAAAAGAAAAAGGATCATTTCTCATTTTGAAAAGGTTGCTACTTCACCTAATCTGTGTATTCAGTGTGTGTGTGGTTTTTTTTTTTTTAGATTTTCAGCAGACATTTGCTACTCCGTTTTTGTTTAAACCTCTATTTACAATGGCCCTAATATGTCATCATAGGTTTAGGTTATGAAACACCATCCTAAGATTTTTCAATTGTTTTGCTAATCTGACTTCTTGGCCTGTTTGTAAACACATTATTTCAAAGGAAACTAACTCTGCCCATCAATAAGGTGAAATATGCTGTTTGACTATGATGCGGAGGTTTGCCTTCCATTAAAAATCTGTAGTAAGACTTGAAAATTGATGTCCAAAGATGTTCTCCATCCAACATGTCTGTCTTCTCTTCAACTGTTTTTTTTTTCAGCTGAGACATTTATTTCTTAATGGCTCAAGAAGACCAGCAGCTGCGATTGCAGTAAAATGTTGTTCTGCAACGTATTGACTCAAAATGCATGATGTAAAGCTAAAATAAGTCAATTTTACATAACATTTCCCCTTTCAGTATCAACTGCTGTGTTAATCCTATCAAAGTAGATCAACACCTAAATGAGCACTTTTGCCCATTTCTGGGTTTGGTTTGACTGATTATTTGTCTGTACTCTTGTATTCCAAAGCAAAACACCAAAAATGGAAAGAAAAAAAGTGAGTAAAATGCTGAAAGCATAATTGCGCTGAAGATGAAAGCCACAGCTTTCCATAGAAAGAGATAACAGAAAGAAAACATTTGAGCGCAGCCTTTCTGCTTCGCCTGTACCTCCCAACACAAGTCAAACTCAGCACTTCATGTGAAGTGGCTCGTTTCTCTGCTGTGATTTCCATCTCCATTTGAAAAGGGCCTCAGATACATTAGACGTCAGCAGAAAAGCTTTATATGATGGCAAATATTAAGAAGAAGAAGGAGAGAAAGAAGAGGGGAAAAAAACGCTGCTTACTCACACCGTCAATTGTGGCATTCTGGTTATTTCTCATTCTTCATTTCAAAAGCAAAAGATGAGGGTTTTCCCCATGAAAGTGTTTTGCTGTTTCAAGTTTTTGATGCAGAGAGAAGGAAAAAGCGAACGTTTCAAAAGACTGCCACACAGACAGT
Source organism: Poecilia reticulata (assembly GCF_904066995.2). Classification (NCBI taxonomy): domain Eukaryota; kingdom Metazoa; phylum Chordata; class Actinopteri; order Cyprinodontiformes; family Poeciliidae; genus Poecilia; species Poecilia reticulata. The sequence goes on from NC_088839.1 coordinate 6,313,104, forward strand.
TTCTGCGCTTTGAATACAGCAAAGCTTACAGCGGAGGTTTCCTGGCAGCTGAGGTTCTTCGTAACTGATGGCAAAAAAAAAAAAATCTAAACTAAACAATCAAATATTTACCGTTTTCATTAATCCATGTTTTCTCTGTGCAGATTTAAAAGAGATGGCGTAAGACAAAAAATCAATAAACAAAAGAAAAAATAAGATGGAAGATGGAAATAAAAATCAGTCCATGTTGAGTTTTAGATTTGCCGAGTTCTCCAGATTTCTTCTGGAGAATATCTTAAAGGGGAAGTGAAGATTTTATGAAATGGGTTCTGGTCCGGTGAATATATGATGTATTTAAAGGGGCAGTATTAAGCAAAATAGACCTTTTTTTGGTTTTACGTCATGTTATTATGTCATTCTCTCATAAACATACGTGGAGTGTTGCTTTGAATTTTTTAAGCATGTTTGAGAAATCCTTTAATCTCCATGGCAACCATTCAACTGTGCAAAACCCCTGGGTGGACCTAGCTCCGTCTTCGAGGACGAAGCTCCTCCTCAGAGCTGCAGTTTCGAGGTTTCTGAGACTTCCACGACTCCCCCAACCAGCTCCTTCAGACTAGCCAGCAGCAATTAGCAAACACCTGGTGGAACTGAGCATCAGCTGAGCTCATTATAGGAGCTACTTCTCAATGACACGCAGGTAAAAACATTGTTAAAGGGTTAATAGAGGATTGTGATGACTGCCTGAAGGCAGAGCTTTAGAAAGAGCAGGATCTTCTTAAAGAGACAGAGGCCCAATTTCAAGGCATTAAATTGCAAAGTCAAATTTCTTTTCATGTTTCTTATCAGGTCATTACTTTCTGATATAAAATGTTGCTATGCGCCTTCAGAATTCATAATATTGCCTCTTTAATGGGAGGCATAAAGGATTTCCAGTCAGTTTCTGTCCAGTCAATATAGTCAAATTTGTGGAACATTTAAAGAATATGAAATAGAAATAGTATTACTGCTGCTGGACTGCAGTGAAACCAAAGTGAAAAACATTTAAATATTAGGCAGTCTTACTTAAAGCTGCTGTATGTAACTATGAAACTATCACTACGTCGTGACAGCATAATATGAAACAGACCATCTGAAAAGATTAAACTCCTCTGCCTTTTCCCAGTGCTAACTAGAAACAACCAATCAGAGCCAGGAGGCGGGTCTTGGCGCTGTCAATCATGCCCATGTGTGCGCCGTTCACCCCATGGTCACCGATGTTGGTAGATAAACGCTTTTTTATAATCCTTTCCCCCTTAACATTTGGTGAACCAGCGTAAGTTGTAACCCGTTTCCTATTCGTCCATGTCTCCTGGTGTGGCCTTCGTCGGTTGTAGGAAAACTCGGTTTGAATCGTAACTCCTCCAACTCTTCCACCAGAAACGTTCAACCCAACACGGCTCCTGAAAACTCTCTTACAGCGTTTCTGTAAAGGTCTGACTCACTGTAGAGGAAGTTAGGAATTCATTAACCGTCTCCAACACGACATTCCAACTTTTCTTAACAACCTGCCGCAGAACAAGATACGAAAACTCAAAGAACATCAGAACATAAATGCTGCCGACTGATAAAAGTAGGAGAGTACTTTAAGAACGACTGGTACGTCTGCTTTTTTTGGTCTAGCAGGTGAAAGTAAGAGCCGCATGCAGATACTCTCATTATCCAGTTTCTGGATTTCAGACCTCTGTTTGACTCTTGTCAAATTAAAAGCATGCAGGCGGAAACGTTGGCACAGGGTTTCTTTTTGTGTCGAAGACTGTGGTATTCTTCATCTTATCATGACATTGTACATGCATATGCAAATTCTCGCAGCTCTCACACACACACCTATACGCACTCACACGCACACTTATCAGTGATGAAGAAATGTTGTGCAAGTTGTTGTGTTTTTGCCACAAATCTGGGAGAAAATGAGCTGAAAACAGCTCTCTAAATGACAGAGAGGCTCTCTAAATGCCTCTCTGTCATTTGGAGAGCTGCTTTCAGATCAAATCTCAAGGTAAGATGGAGAGAGGCACAAAGTCAGAAAACCTGGTAGTAACAGCTGCTAGCTAAAAAAGTATTGAAGTAATGATAGTGGGTATTGAAGTTTTGAAGTTGTATTTTACATGAGCATTTCATTCCTGGATGTCAATGCAATCACTTTTCGTTTTCAGAAGTGCCGTTACTTTGTGGTTTGTTAACATTCTCGGCTCTCGGTTGCCCAGGTGTTGGCTGCGTTGGCATTTCAACAGGTTGGCAACATTTCCGAATGTCTTTTTAGAATTTTCACCGTCGATGTCAACGTTTGGTTTTGCAACTTTTCCACCACAACTGATAGACGAGATGAGAGCTAACGCTGATTCCTTCTTATATTAAATGTCATAGAATCTGACATTAAGCATTTTATCACTTCTCTTCCTGAAATGATAATGTGAATTAAGTTGGAAGTGTTGTAATTTTTGTTGTTAACCAGTGTAGCTTTATATGCATCAGAATGTAACTGTAAGAAATTTTACACCGAGACATTTTTGAAACCAGTTTTGTCGTTGCAGATCAGGTCAATTCACGATTTGGTTCTCCTGTAATTTCTGAAGTAAAAGGTTGCAAGTTATTTTTACATAGAAGAAAGTGTTAAGACCTCATATCTGAACCTGAAGTCAAAGTTCAGGTGCTACTGAAAATGCTTTTCTCATCTTTGGTTTAAAATAAAATGAATTTGATCTTGTAAGTTATGAGTTGTGTGACAAATACATCTGGCAGTATCTGTGTTTTATTCTGCCAAAGTAAAAAAATACAAAAAAAAAGTTTAACAAAAAAAAAGGAAGACGTAAAAAATTAAAATCACATGTGAAGACGTTTGTTCAAGCCGTAAGTCATTAGAACCATTCTATGCCATCATCCTCCAACTACTTCCTGTCTTTTTCTTCTTCGTGGGTTGCACCAGCGCAATGTCCAGTTGTTGATCATGTGACTCGTGTGATTCGAAAAAAATTTTCCATTGCAGTTTTGTAAAATAATCCAACGTTGATACAAAACCCTCTCCTCATCCTAGCACCAAACTAATCGAAAAATGTATTTTCAGAATGTCAAATTGCAGTTTATTTACAGTTTATATAATTATACAGTCAAAGGAAGCGCAGCTTCTACTACGGACAAACACCGTCCGCTCTGCTTCAGGGGTATCACAAGATATTTTATCCAAGTTGCCCGTAGGGAATGACTTTCAACTTCTACTCCAAGCAACAAAATTAACAAGTTTGGAAGACTTTCTGCTGTTAGAGGCACGTCTCAAGTCTGGTTTTGATCCCAGCTCTTCGCATCTTCCCACACAAGCAGAATCCAGCTTTGCCACGTCTTAAAGTCTCGCAAAGTTTTGGCGAAGGTTCTCTGCGCTGAATCCAAATGTTCCCCCGTTCGGTGTTGTGTATGAACTGTGTGTGGATGCGTGTGTTTGTCAGCGTGGTGGGCCGACTCAGCGTGGCTTGTGCTGTGTGTGGGCGGACAGGCAGACAGCGCCCTGCCCTCCACCTGACAGCCAGCTCCCAGAGAGAAGGGAAGATACGAAGGAGGGAGGGAGGGAGAGACGGAGTGATAGGACGGAGGAAGACATTAAAATACTACGGCAGGGTTTAGCTTGCTGTGTACTATTCTTCTTTTTGTATCTTCAGACTTTATTCGACTCTTTTATTTCCATTCTATGTTTAATAAACAATGAATGAAACAGAGAAGGTTCTTTCTCATTGATCATTAAGTCTTAAGTTTAACGTCGTCTCGGTGTTATGCATTCCTGTAACCACAGGGTGGCAGTAATGATAAAAAGCCTTCAGTTGCAAGTTGTGGAGGTGATTCTGCGTCCTAGAGATGAATCTGCTGATCAACCCTGCTACTGGGAAACTGGTAAGGAAGAGTCAATAATAATGCTGTCAATCGATTAAAATAGAACGAACTTCTACTAACTAAAATGGAAGCAATTATCAAATTTTTGCAAAATAACATGTGAATAAGTTTGTTCACGCAGTAGGTCATTAAAAAACTTCCTGCAGTATTTGGAGGAGCCGTCTTCTTCTTCGTGGTTTGCGCCAGCGGCAACGTCCGGTTGTTGATCTTGACGCAAAAAACAGTGTTTCTGTTGAAGTGTTGCAAAATAAGCCAATTTCTATTTGGGCAGAAAAAAACAACATCATCTTAGCAGACTTCATTTGATACAACTTTTTATCAAAAACCAAGAGTTTATTTTGAAATTGGCCTATTTCCATTGAGAAAATTCATTTTCGGAATGTCAAATTTGCGCAGTCATTTGGGCAAGTTACACTATAAAAACAGACAAAAAATAGTTTGAGGTTTTTCGACTGTTTTAGGGTCATGTTGAGCTGAATCCAAAAATCACATTGGTTTTGCTCCATTGGGTCGACTTTCTGAACTATGGAACAACATGAGCATCAAAATGCATGACTTGTTCTCACATCTGGATCAATGAGTGATGAGAGAGAAATTGAGACTCCATCAGGACAGAGAAAAGACCGAAACATAATGTTCACTTTACATGAACTTACCCTGATCAGTGTTTATTATTCAGTTTACAGAAATTCAAGTTTGTAACATTTAATTAATACATTCTGCTAGAAAACCATTTTTTTCTCCAAAACCCTTTTTGGATGAGAAATATTAACAGAAATGAACTAAAAATGTCACAAAAATGAAATCAGTTTGATTTCTCTAAATCAAATTAGAATAAAAACCTGATTGCAATGTATTTAGGCTAGGAGGATTTTGAGGCTTATGACTGAAACAGAAATGTTCAGAATGACTCAAAAAAAAAAAAAAAGATGTCTTATTTACATACGTACCATAAACATTATTATTTTTAACCTGCAGACAGAAAACGGAGCGTATGGTTCTGTGGTGAGTTACCGGCGGTGGGAGGGAAATATGGCGAGACAGATGGAAAACAGGGGGCAGAAAGACGCTGCATTCTGTCTCCATAGCCCGTATTGGATCACTGTGATCCCAGTTTGGCTCTGATCGATGGGATAATTATAAATATGGCTTAGAGATATTTTCATAAGGCGGCTTCAGTCACACTCAGTCAAAACGCATCTCGCTGAACAAGGGACACTGAGCTCTACAAAAACGCAACCGCAGTCTGAAATCTGGACTGGATACACTGTCGATGCCACAACCAAACGACAACAACACTCACACTTATGGAAGTGAACCGTCAAAACATAAAGGACGTCACAGACTTTAAACTTTAAGTTACACAGTTTGGCATTTCCACAGTGGACCGGTGTTCTGTCTGGACGTCTGATGTCAAAACACGGACCGACGCAGCACCCCGTCTGTTTTCATGCACTGTCATCACGTAAAAATCTGGAAATCTTTTTGTTTTTTGTTTGGAAAAAAAAAAAAGAAGAAAAAAAACCAAGAGAACATAGTGAACTTTTAGTTGACTAAACATCTCAAAGATCCACATCCACCTGCCTTTTGAGAGAACCCGGCAAAGATCAGGGGAGTTCTGTAACCACGGCTCCAACATTTCTGATCAATAAGTCACTTCAGGATCAAACTTTCCGTCTCACACACACTCATCCTGGGACACACACAGACGGTCACCAGATTGAGCTGAAATCGTTGAAGTTAACTCTTTCTGGATGTCTTGATCCCACTTTTTATTCATGGTCGCTTTCACCTCGTCTTCTTCTTCAAAACAGTTGATTTCACAAATGTCTCGCACAGTCAAAGTCATTTCCTGTGTCTGATTGTGCTTCCTGCAGTCTTTCCTCTGGGCTGTTTGGACTGTTTTTCTGTAAACTGAATAAAAATCCAGTCATGGCTTTTTTTTCTTTTTTTTATGCTTAGTGAACATTGGCTGCGTTTCTATTTGACTGCACTTACACTGCAAAAACACAAAATCTTAAGTTATTTTGGTTTAGTTTCCAGTGGAAATATCTTAGAATATTTCAAATAAGACAAAAGTAACTTTTCAGCAAGAAAGAGAAACTTGTTTTAAGTCAATAAAATAATTCCTGAATGTTAATGAAAATGTGCTTCCACTGGCAGATTGTTTCCCTTTAACATGGGAAAAATGTCTTGTAATAAGTGATATAATCAGTGGTAGATCATAAAATTTAAGGAATTATTCTCTTAAAACAAGCTTCTATTTCTTGCTGAAAAGTTACTTGTACTTTTGTCTTATTTTAAATGTACTAAGATATTTGCACTAGAAACTAGACAAAAAATTATTTGATAAGGTTTTGTATTTTTAGAGTGTAGGGAGATATTTTTGTTAATTTGTTCTTATTTGAATTTAGAAATGACAATAAACTGGAACCCATCGCTTGAGCTTTTATTTTGAAATGACAGCTGCTGTGGTGGTTTTTGGGAAAAGAGTATTTACCGAGATTGTGCTTATTTAAAACAAACAAACTTCTCAATAAGCAACAGTAACTTAAAAACATTTACTTCATTCCCAAAGGTTTTGCCCGTTTTTTAAAAATGAAAAGCAACTATTTAAATGCCCTCCTTGTTCCTCTCTGACACATTTCGTGCCGGCTTACCTCGGACATGGCCGGCCGTACCGTTAGTCGTTAGCCGTTAGGTGAAGGCGCGCGGCGCCGTACTGTAACCTCTCCTCACCGCTAAATGCTTCTGCTAAACAGCGTGATGGTGAGGAAACGGGGTTCTGCTGAGAGCAATTAGACAACTCACTGAACAGGTGGTGCTGCATTCATTAGCACACTCCCGTGCAGAGCGACACTCCGCGTTAGCAGTCGTGTAATCGTATTTCTGTCCTGCAGCCTTTTATTTCTACATTCTGACGCTTGTTTTTTGCAGTCATGTTTTTTTTTTTTTTGTAGTTTATGGTATTACCGCATGTTTACGCAGCAGTTAGCACCCCCTGCTCCGTTTCCACGGGAGCAAATAACTTGTGCACGTTGGTTACTGATTTATTATTTACCTCCCCCCTTTTTGCACCAACATGGGGAGACCCCAGGAGGCTCGTCTCCTGCGTGGTGAATGGAAGGCAGCTGGCTCCTCTGAAGCCGTCGGCTTGGTATTAATAACCATGAGGAGAACATCACACGTGTCACGTTTCTACGCTGCGAGTCGGCTTGAATCGATCCGTCAGGTTGAGGTCGGTACGGCAGCAGCGGCGGCTCGTTCCCCCCCCCCTCAATCTGAAGCAGCAGTTTGAACAGGTGACGATGTACAGCGAAAACTGTACAAATGTGGAACTTTTAGCATAAGATGCTCATTAATCAGTGCCAGAGACCACCTCAGAGCTCCTTACAGGGGCAGGGTCATTTGTTTTCCAGCCATATGGTGCCTGTTCACAGCACAATCAAGTCACTATGTTACCTTAAGATGTTATAAAAATGCTGTTCATGTCATATTGTCGCTTTCCTAAAATAATGAACTGAATGCAAAAGTGATTTTTTGGTAAAAAAAAAAAAAAAATACCATCTCTTCCTTTCTAAAAGATGTTTTAGGCAAAAAACAAATCACTTGGGAAAAATTACTTGGGCTATTATTTTAGGAAGGTGCTGGAATATGACTAAAGAAATATGACTTTGCAGTTTAAGACCTTGAAATTGGGCCTCTTTAAGAAGCTCCCGCTCTTTCTGAAACTCCGCCTTCAGGAAGTCATCACAACATGGCTCCTCTATTTACCTGTTAGGAACTTCTAGCATATCACAGAAAAGTAGCTCACAATGAGCTCAGAGGATGTGCAGTTCCACCAGGTGTTTGCTAATTTCTGCTGGCTAGTCTGAGGAGCTGAGTGGGGGAGTTTACATGGAGGTCTGACTGTGAGGTGGAAGCTTGGAAACTCCAGTTCAGGGGAGGCTCCTCCCACTGTATTTCCCCACTCTGCTCCTTCAGACTAGCCAGCAGCAATTAGCAAATACCTGGTGGAACTTCACAGCAGCTGATAGTAGCTACTTCTTAGTGCAATGCTGGTAAAAACAAAGCAATGTGATGACTTCTTGATGGAGTTTCAGAAAGAGTAGGAACTTCTTAAAGAGACAAGAGGCCCAATTTCAAGGCCTTAAATAGAAAAGTATTTGATATATATATATATATATATATATATATATTACATTTTTGTAACAACTGAAGGTAACAGTTCTTTGACTATGCTAATAAGTTAAATTATGTGTCTGGAATATACATAGTACTGCCCTTTAACTAAATGGTTGAAAGCCAAGACCAAAAAAAAAAAAAAAAAAGATACAGAGCAGTGTTTTTCAACCTTTTTCGAGCCAAGGTACATTGTTTTAATTGAAAAAATCCCGAGGCACACCACCAACCAAAAATGCAAACAAAGATACTCTGTAGCCGCCTATATTACATATATAGTCATTCTTATCTAAGTCTCTTGAATAGGAATCAAATAAACACAAAAATGTATTTTTATCACATTTTACATTTCTTATTTCAAATTGCACTTAACATGTCCACTTCAAAAAAATACCCCTGAACAACCACAACACTGTGGTGTTAAATTTAAAGAAGTTGTAGAAAACTTCAAACTGTTTTACAAACTAATCCACAAGCATTCTTTTAGCCAGAATACAGAAAATAATTCTTATTTTGAAAGAAGCAATAATATTTGGGAAACATTTCACTTCATATACACTGTTACAATATGAAGAGTTGCATGTACAAAATGTCAATATCTGTATATTTTACCCACCTAGTGTGAAAGCTGTGCATGTTTGGATGAAAACAGCTGATTTTCTGGCAGAAATTGAAGAAAGACAAAGCTCTTCCTCAACAACTCTCAGTCTCTCTCTGGTTTTAGTTTTTTTAGTAGCCAGACTAGAGAAGCTCACTTCACACAGACATGTTGTGGAAAATGGACCTATGCTCTTTCCAACTACTGCTGAGCTTCACTGTCTTTTCCATCACTGTCATCACTGTCTTGCTAGATTCAGTGCTCTCGCCGCTACCTGTAACATTCATGCATCACTAATTCTCTTGTTTTAATGTAAAATGCTCTGTACCTACTGCCATCTAGTGGTAAGAACATTACATGATTACGCCGCTACTCCTACAGCAGACACTCGAAGATGGCATTATTTGCAGATAATTCATTTTCAAAAAATCTTTGAAACCAATTACCGTATTTTTCGGACTATAGAGCGCACCATACTAGCACCTTCAATTTAAAAAACAAAACAAAACTGGAAGCTGGTCTCGGTTTTCCATTAGGACCCAGCAGAGTGCTGTGTCCTAATAAATCTGCTGGACGCAGCACTCCATCTCCAAAGTCGAACCATGGTTTCGTTCACACTGAGCTTAAGTGCAGTGGCTTTATTTCCCTCCTGTAGTGCCAGATCGACAGCCCTCAACTTAAAAGCTGCATGATATGAGTTTGAAAACATTTCTCCATCGTGCCTGCTGCTAGCATGTGGTTGTTCTAAATGAAAATTAGCCGTTCTTCTTTGATTTACAATTTTGACTTCTAATGATTCACTTCCTGCTAGAGAGCCCCCTGGTGGTTGAAGAAAAATCCACAGCAAAGCCACACCGGGCTACAATCCGCATGGTTCAAAGCTTAGGAAAAAAGTAGCAGCTTATAGTCCGGAAAATATGGTATCGTAGGTGAAATTGAATAATTTCCACGGCACACCTGACGATCACTCATGGCACACTAGTGTGCCGCGGAACAGTGGTTGAAAAACACTGACATAAAGCACACCTGATTTAAATGAAAACTTTAACAGCATGAAGGGCAAAGATGGCAAGATGAAACTCTCTCCAAGACTAAAGGGGAGGATCCGTGGAGTAGATCATGTGGAAACATTAAATTAAGGGGAGGCAGCCATTTTGATGTATGGAATTCGGAGTTCACCCGCGGGATTTACGATCTGCTCAAACGGCAAGAACAAAACGGTCCGAATGTTCCTACTCTGCTCGTCTTTGAACTATCCAGTCACTCTCACTCTGCACTTACACGCTCAACCTTGAAACCACCTATAAAAACAAATTATTATGTCATAACAACCAGGCCCGGCTGCCTCCTCAATCCCCAGCTTTAACTGTCAGCCTTTTCGATCAAAATGAAGAGTTTGACTCGGTGAGAAATGTGATCAGCGTTGCCCTGCGTGGCAGCTGCCCCCCGTAATGGCTGGAGTTTAGCGAGAAGGCTGTGATAAAGCAGTCGCAACCCTGAAGCTGCCGCTTGCTACGTTGATGATGGATGTCAGTGAGAGTAGTGAGGCTCGTTCAACTTTACTGGGATGCAAAACGGAAACGCCGTGGAAGTAAAAGGCGGCTTACTAGACCTTGAAGTGAATGGGATCCAGCAAAAAAAAAAAAAAGGGTTATGTTGATTGCCGGTCCTGTAAGTCACTATGAAGGCAATGAGGCGGAATGTGAACCTTCACCATTGGGCTTTGGTGAAAGATGTAATAGGTGCATCTGTCCTTGTGTCCTGAAGGTAGTTAAAAGCTCAGAATGGTGCAGCCACATTAACTTGACATAATTTATCAGCAAATTTTCTAACCATCTAAAATCGCATCTTACAATTGCTTTGCGTTGCTTTGCATAGGAAGACACTTCCATCCTCTACGTCTGATACTGCAGCACATAAATCAGAGTGCCAAAAAATTACAAATTTTACGTGATATCATTTGTTGCGTTAACGGAATATTTTCCATATTAGACCTTTTTTTTTTGTTTTTGTTTTGTTTTTCAACACTCCCGCAGTCTTAAGAGTCATTTAGACACCATGAGTTTTCTACTGTGTGTGCAGTCCGGCTGGGTCTCACTGACCCCATGTGACCTTTTCCAAGTTTTTTTATATTGTTTTGTGTGTGTGTATGTTGTGTGTGTGTTGGAAACTGACAGTCTGACAGTGACATTTGCTGCTCTCCTCCTGAGCGTTGCACTAAGGAGGGTTAGGAGACTAAAAAATCTGAAGGCTGTCTGCCATTTTAGACAGATTACAATTCACTCTTCACTACACTTGGCGCAGACGCACCAACTTGGTCAACTTTACGCAGAGTACTTTACAGAAGAAACTAAATTAATTGATTAAAAATTTAAAAAATCTCATCTGCATGTCATGTCTTAGCTGGACACTGAACTGATTGCATCTCGCTGATCGGAGGCTAACAACACGTTGAAGCATTACGGACGCGACGCTTTGGAGCGCATTTGGTTCTGAGGTGGACCAGGAGGATTTTATGAGGCTGTGCCTTCAGACGCCACCAGGTGAATCCTTCGTAATTTAAGTGGAGTCGTTTCATTTCAATTTTCATTAGTAGTTGTTGCGACTACAGTGGTTTCACCGTGCATTTTCAAATTGCTATATTCTGAAAATAAAATATTTGTACGCTTTCACCCAGCTGGATTGTTAAAATTAATAACAGAGAGACTAAATAGTTTAGCTTATTTTCCGTTTCTTAAAAACTCTGTTCTCCTCCAGGTTTTGCGAAGCCTCGACCGCAAACCGCAGGGCATCTCCGTGCTTATATTATGGAAGCCTTTGTGCTGTCAGTGGGAGATGAAATCAGGGTTCTGGCATTAGAAGAGGTGTGCATAATTGCACAGGGCTTGATGAGAGCGCACCGTGCAGCTGGAGCGGTCAGACCTTCCCAGCTGCCGCATTCAGACAGGAAAAAATTAGTAGATTCCGACGTTCCCAATCAGCATGTGGTTCATTTCTGCCTCACATCACAAGATGGAGACGTTGTGTAATATGTCATTGCATGTCCTCAGCGATCCCTTAAAACTGATGCTGATGTGCTTACTTACACTTAGCGGTGACGCTTAACTCCATTATCATTTCCGTCACATTAGCATAATCATATATTTGTGTCATTAAAGCCTCTGCAATCAAATTATAGTGGAAGGATGTGTTTGATGTTCAGCTATCAGTTTTCATGGAAATCTTTAGTGGATGAGATGGACTTGGAATTTTATCGCAATATTTTGTGGTATTGTTGTGATAACAATAAAAAAAATGTTTCTTTTTTTTCTTTTAGGTACCTTTATGCATTTCCATTACAAATATACGCTAATCTTTGTCTATAATGTATAGAAAAAAAACACAATTTCGCAAATGTGGTCTTTGTACTAAATGAGAAATACAAGAAAAGCACGTAAATAAGTTTGTTCACGCCATCAGTCATTAAAACACACGCCGCGCTGTCGCCCTCCTGTCACTTCCTGTCGTCGTCTTTGTCTGGTTGTTGATCATGTGAGTTGTGTGATGAGAAAAGTGTTTCCATTGCAAAATAAATCAGTTTTGATCAAACCCCCCCAAAACAAAACACCTCATCCTGGTGCAAAAACCATTTTATTGTAAAACTTGAGCCTTTTGTTTTGAAATTGGGACATTTCCAATTAATGGCACGTCAAATTGAAATGAGGGATTTAATTTCATGATTTCAGTTTGCACAGTTGGTCAATGAACTGCACATATTGTTACTGCGTGGCAATTCAAACATTCCCATTTGAATTAAGCTTCTTCTTAAAGACAGTGATTTGTATCACTAAACTACATTTAATCTATTTTCAAACTTCCTGACATTTCTTGATTCTCTCGTTTAACAAATAGTGGAGAAAACAGTAAAAATAACGTTTACGATAACACTATGAGTTATGCCTTTTATTTAACATTAATTTAACATCAATAAATCGATAAATTGAAAGTCTTATCGTAATAAATTTTTCACAACACATATTAAACATCTAAACTAGATAGTTGGACATAACCAACTTATTAAGATTGTCCTATAAGAAACTTAAAAAACATAATTTTAAGCTAAACTGTTTTTCCTTTAACTGCCATTTTAACAAAATTATTATTAAATAATTATTATTGGTTTAAAACTCTGCAGGGCAATCTTTTTCAGTGATACATAAGAGTTATTGACTGTCATAAGGCCTCGTTTCAAGCATTTTGATTGGTCTCTGAACCGAATCTGTTAATCTGGACGCTTTTTAGCTATTTAAAAAGCAAGATAAAGACAAGTTGTCCAGCTGAACAGAAACAAAACTGAAGTTATAATCTTTGGAACTGTAGAGGTTTGATTTCAGCTTCAGTTATTACAGTTAGAAACCGGCGATCACAGGGCCGAAATCTGACTGTAGCCGTGAGTCAGACCTGAGCCTTCAAAGTCACATAAAGACGGTTACAAAATCAGCCTTCAGTCACCTGAAGAACATTTCCAGGATTAAAACAATTATCCACTGTTTTTTGCTGATCTACCACATAAAATCCCTATACAACATATTGAAGTTTCTGGCTTTAATGTGGAAAAAATCTAGAAAAAGAAAATCCAAGGCTGTTGATGTTTAGTTGTTCTTAAAAATGACCACAAATTTCCTCTGTAGCTACAAAATCATTAGCACAAGTGCATTTTGGTTGAGTCAGTGGGACAGAAAAAGGCTGCAGGCTGTCTTTAATATGGGCAGAGTGGCATAGGTGGCCTAATGGCTCACTGCTGGTTTTCTGGGGACAAGAATAGCCTGCTATCAGAACTTGTGAGTGTGTTGGACAGTGGTCTGGACTTGTGTGCGTGTGTGCGCGTGTGTGTAGACCAGGGGTGCCCAATTCACAATTAACCCTAACCTGACAAAGACAACTGGGAGATGTCGGTCCTCGAGGGCCGGCATCCTGAATGTTTTGGTTTTTTCCCTGCTTTAACACACCTGGATATGATGGCTCGTTAGAAGCCCTAAGAGGAGCATTTACAAGCTGAAAAGATTACTAGCACCAGGGAGAGAACTAAAACATGCAGGATGCCGGCCCTCCAGGACCGACTTCGGACGCATCTGATGTAGACATTTTAGTAGGTAGGCACAAAAACAGTTCTGAAAATTTGTATCTCACTCAAACCACCAGTAACTTTTGGAATAAACAGATTTAATACCAACTTTATTCTCTGTAAAAAACAAAAACAAACAAAAAAAAAAACTTTAAAAACAGTTTATTATTTTGGATTCCCAGCTTCCCTTCCTTGTAGTCCTGGCACACTCCGTCCTGCCAGGACTACAAACCCAGACATAACGTTGACCTAAAATCAGTGTTCTCAGCTTTTTATTTGTTTTCATAACCAACTATAGTATCCTGCAGATGTTTTTTTAAAAATATATTTTACCATATATTAGCTTCTTCTTTTACCCCTCCAACTCTCTACACATACATATGCACGGCATCAGCTTCCATTCGCATACCGATCGGTGTTCATGGTGGATCATACATCAAACGAGCCACCGGTGCTCCCGTGTTTGTGAGTGTGTCAGGTCTTTATGTGTGAAAGACAGGAGGCTGAGCGGTGCGCGGGTCTGCACGCGGAACGGCGCGGCGCAGCTCTGCTGAGGGGGCGACAAGCCAAGATAAGATAAAGAGAGCGCAGAGTTTAGTAATGAGGCGGCTGGTGTGAGACGAACGGCGTCAGAGGAAAACCGCAGCCTCTGGTCTGGATAAAGGACGGCTTGATATGCAAGATGGAGCAAAAAATAAATAAAAAAAACACACTTGCAATGTGTTAAAGATAGTGTGGCAAAGTTTTTTTTTTGTTTTTTTTTAAGCTTCAGTCTTAAGCTGAAAGAAAAACTCTGATAGCCAAAGTATTCCGGTGTGACCCCTGAGGTTACACCCACATGTTGAATCATTTGCTGCGCTGCTTTGTAATTAAGAGAATTTAAAGAAACTTTTGAAATGTTGGGGAGATTAAATTTAACTTGAAGTAGTTTAAAACTGCAGTACGCTATGTTTGAAAAAAAAAAAAAATTTTTTTTTACATATTTTTACATGTTTTGACAGTATAATATGAGAGATAATCTGTAAAAATAATCTAGTTCCTTTCAATTTCTCCCAGTTCTAACTAGACACAACCAGTCAGAGCCAGGAGGCGTCTGGTTCCAGGCCTAAGCGTTGCCAGTCATGCCTGCCGCTACATGAAGCTCTTTTCTACAATACGACTTCTTCTTGTCGAGCTAATGTTGTTAGCATAGCCACCGATGATGATAGACAGTTTTCCTCGAACGATGAGTGTCATGATTTGTGGTATTAGTGAGGTGAGGAAGAACGCAGGGAGGATCTAGGACAGGGGTGGACAACTCCAGGCCTCGAGGGCCGGTCTCCTGCAACTTTTAGATGTATCTCTACTTCAACACACCTGAGTCAAATAATGAGGTCGTTAGCAGGACTCTGGAGAACTTGACTGCACTTAGGAGGTGATTAAGCTATTGGATTCAAGTGTGTTGGACCAGGGAGACGTCTAAGAGTTGCCGGACACGGGCCCTCGAGGACCAAGTTTGCCCACCCCTGATCTAGAATGAAAATGAAGATGATTATTTAATAACGAAATAATCCAAACGAAACAGAATTCCAACAGGCTGCACAGGAAGCAACGGGGACGACAGAGATGCACACA
This sequence comes from Poecilia reticulata, assembly GCF_904066995.2. Lineage (NCBI taxonomy): Eukaryota > Metazoa > Chordata > Actinopteri > Cyprinodontiformes > Poeciliidae > Poecilia > Poecilia reticulata. The sequence goes on from NC_088839.1 coordinate 6,328,499, forward strand.
AGATGTACACACGATGAGGACCCGACAAGAGACAAAGACAACAGGTGGGACTAAATACACTGGGAGGGTAATCAAAGAAACGAGACACAGCTGGGATCAATCAACAAGGAAGACAGAGACCCACAGGGGAACAGACTAATAAACACAGAAAAACCTCAAAATAACTACACAGAGAAACACAGATCACAACAACGAGTTGTTTCTGTCACTAGCACATTTAGCAACGTGTCTCGAGATTAAATTTACGGTGCTAAGACCCGCCTCCTTCCTCTGATTTTTCGTTTTTGGTCATAAGATGTGTGTTTCTTCAGACGGCAATAGCAGCACAGATAGGAGTGTCTTTTCACAGATTACCTGTCTCATATTATACTGTCTATATGTGGTGATGTTTTTAGAAAATGTGTAAAACTACTTTTGAAAAAAAAAAATGTTTATTATTATTTTTTTTTAGAAAAGTTACGTACTGCAGGTTTAAGCCAGAAAAAAATCTGGTTTCAGTTTATCTTCTGTTTCAGGGTATATTCATACCCGTAAAGTCCTTTTCCAAACCAGACTTTGACATTTTTCATTTGGTACGCTTCACGTTCACATTGTACTTTTTCCAAGTGAGCTACAGTTTGTAAACAAACCCAAACAGCTGACGATCATTGCTCCCATTGGACAGAAATGACAGCACACACCTGGAAGGAAAACAAACATGGACTTCCTGCGTGCTTCATAATAAATGACCACTCGCAGGAGAGCTGGGACAAAAAAAATGCTGCTGTTAATCAACATTCTTTCAGAAAAATTGGAGTTAAAATCTGTGTTACGAGACCAAAGCTGTACAAACAAAGAACATCCATCTGCTCTGAGTATCTGACAGGTTCATGTTTCATAACAACAATCCCTCTTTGCAATGTTTGCTCATTTTCCAGAAAAATCCATTTTGAAGAAATGTGTTTTGTCAGGTTTTCCATATTTCACTGAACCTTGTTTAGTTATCCGAGTTCCAGGTGTTTTGTAAGTGAGTTCAGTCACAAGGCATCATTCCCCTCCTTCATTCTAATATGATGCATCGAATCAAATCCTGCTGAGAGAAAAGTTACTAAATCAGAATCAATCATTGTTTAGATGTGAATCAGTTTTTTCAAAATGTATTGCATCTGTGGCAAAATATCTATATCATATATTCACCTTTATACATACAAGCCTTCACAGCAATAATCTAATATAATCTACTCATAATGTGAATGGGATTATATGACTCCAATAACAATATTCACTAGCAGGAGGTCACTGAAAGTTATTGTGGATTGATCAGAGGCCAGAATTTCCCAAATGTCATAAATGTGAATGGATGGAAATGAGAATAAACCCACAGGGAAAACTGGTAGAAATATTAATATAGCACCTTCCCAGAAATGAAATGCAGTAAAATCAAGTCATATTTGAGCATTCTTTTCAAATACTGATTTTAAAAGAGTCAAAAAAGCTTTATTACTATGAGATATTAACAGCTCTGCAGTATTAAATACAGTTTTTGGAATATTATAAATTGCACATAAAATGACAGTAACACATTAAGTAATAAACATTCAAAGGAGAGGGTAAAAGTATAAACTTATCTCCAACAACATCACAATAATGATCTCTTCCTATTTATTAGAATTGTGGCAATATACCTTTATTCTACTCTCAGATTCTGGATTAATCAAATACATTCAAATATGTGACAGTAGGTAAAAGTATTAATAATAGTAACTCTAATAATATTAAACAGCAATATTGACAATATTGATGCTAATAATGCTATAAAAACAGAAACATAATACTGCTTAAATACAGTAGGTCTGGGTAAGTTAGTAACTTCTGGTTTAAATGTTAGGTAATCAAGAAGAGTCAAAGTATCTCATTTTGTTACAATCCCACTAAAGTAATCAATCCCTTTGGAAAATAAATAGTTACTGATGGATAATCTTGAGCTCCACCAACATACCTACCTGTGGCATGAGTTTTCCTTTTCATGTTGTTTTTTTTTTTTGTTTTTTTTGCCAGAAAACATCAACAGTTCAACCGAGTTTTGAAGTCAGTGAAACCTCTCAGAAGTTCTGGCCGGCTCTTGAAACCCATCTGCCCAACCGGCTCAGCCCATTCCTCTCATTAGCAGAGAGTGAGGAGAGGTTATAATGAAGTTGGATAGAGAAGGAAACGTTAATGTGCAGCTATGTTATTCTCATTAAATCACCTGGATTAACTTGGAGTTGATGAATGTTGGAGTGAGGCTCCAACAAGCCGCTCCAAAAACACACTTGTCTAAATGTGAAGACGAGAAAGAAAGCTATGAAATATGTGTATTACCTTCTTATGTGGCCTGGTTTTGCAAAGTACTGGGTTGAAGGCTGTCTAAAAGATTATACTTTCAGACATGCTGAGGATTCATTTCCTTGCAATCAACTTTCTTTAATTAGTGATTTCTGGAGGCCTAAAGAAATGCAGCATGAAAAATTTGCAACGCAATTATAGAAAAACACTGAGCACAACTGCTGCAGACTTGTATCCAAGCTGGCCGTTCATACAGTGTAGAGTAATTTGCTTCTTTTATTACAAGGCCACAACAAAGGTTTACATTTGCATACAAAGAAGTGCTCATTAAGTCCAACGTTGGTGATTAAGTGAATAAAAAGCAGAAACAGCTGTTTTTTTAGCAGGAGCTAATAAATGCGGTTTTGATAACCGTCCAGCACAGATGCAGCCTATAATCTGTGATGATGCCGTGTCAGTCAGTTGCCCCCGCAGCAGGTTGTTAGTGGTGTGTGACACGCCACAGAATATCATCATTAAGGCTGGATGTGTCAATCTAAATATCAATTCTGTCAATACCCAGGTGAGTACTAGTAGAAGATCACTACAAGCTTGAAAAGATCGATCATTTTTTACAGTTTCTCTCTCCGTTATGCCCAGCAAATTACTTTAGTTTCCTCAGAGTTCATGCCAGGTGACAGGAATTCAAAGGTGAAATATTAAGAGCTTATATGTTAAGTTTGAGAGCAGGATTTCATAACTTGGTAATGTTTTGAACTCAAAATGTCTGCTGCCTTTAATTCCCCCCCCCCGTGATTATCTATTCAGGCAGCTGAAAAGAAAATCGTACTGGAACTCCAAAACATACACTTATGTAAAAGTGTATACCTCAAATTTAAAATATGAATACGACTGAATATTAACCATTAAAGTAAATACAGGTTACATGCGTATTACTGTTACAAATTTATCCAAATAAAATAATTGTGTGTATGAAACCTGGAGATGAAGGTGTCATTAATGTAGTGCCATGCGCCTCAGCAAAGGGAAAATAATGCAGATTATGTTAAAGATCAACTCAAAACCACTCATATTCCTCTATTTTCCCACTGTTGGCTACGCTACACACAGACCCGTTGCCATAGCAATGGACTGACAACAGCTCCGCTAGTGTGTCAGGACTCAGCACACAAACATTTCTCACACAAAGAAGAGAACATTCAGTTTGCTACAGCATCATGTCTTCAGGCTCAGTGTATTTTGTGATTATTAATAAGTGATTGTCTGAACACAGCTGTGGGCAATTAGCTCATTTAAACTCCTGCTCTACTGATGAGCTGTCAGAGAGTCGGTGTGTGTTTGTCGCCTTTTTTCTGTTTTAACTGAACCGAAACACTGAATCCTTCAGCACAGCTACATTAAGATAGTCAAAGTCAAGCTAGCATAACTAACCTGCTTCCCTTTCCCCCACTAGTTTTTTTTAAATTAAAACCTTTAACTGACCTGTGAAATGTGACGCCCTGGGACCTTATTTAAAGTTGACAATTAGTAGCAAAATGCTGTATCCCTTTTCCTCTTGTATATCCCGCTACATCTAAGGTTTAGCGCATTATGTTGATGACTTGACAGCTAAAACCTATGGCAGTCATCGTCAGTGGTGGCAGTATTGTTGTTCTCCAGCAGCAGGGCGGGATCCAGAGGATCACTTTGCAATGAGTCTGTAAAACCTAATGAGGAAATTATTTCTGTTCTGCTGCATTTAAAAAAAATCTAAAATCTTTGTCTTGTCTTGTATTATAATCAACTAACTGAAATCAAGTGACCAAATTATTCAATTATATAAATATTTCAAACAGCATGTGTATTGTTGATACTAGCACTGTAAGCACCTAAAATTGTTATGTCATATCTTTGCTAGAGAATAGGTTTGTCTAAGTGTGAAAAAATTAAAGATTTAAAGTTTTGTTTTAGAATTTCTTTAGACGGTTCAGTTGTTATTTGATTCTCACTTTTCAAGTTAAAAATAAAAGTTTCTGGGGAGCACAGTTCCATGGAATAAACAGATGGAGCCTGGCTGATAGTGGCGACGACACGCAGAATATTTCATCTTTTTTTTTTCCATCAGATATTACATTTTGGTCTCTCTGCTTCAGATCCTCATTCTATTATTGAGCTGCCAATAATCAAAAGCACGAAACGGCGTCTCGTGTATCGGCGCCGTCCTGAGCCTTGTCATCGGCTGTCCCACTGTTCATGTGGGCCGAATGAGATTTCAATCAGAATTCAAGCTGACGTCTGAATTCCCATTTGTCATCATGAAGCGAGCGCTGGCACAGCTAATCTTTATTTTCTCTTCTGTCCTTCCTGTTGTATGTGCGTGTGCGTGCGTGCGCGGGTGTGTGTGTGTGAAAACACTGCGGTTTGGAGAAGGAGAACATCAGAGTTGGTTTACATGGGTCAATATGAAACTGTGTTTGCGACGGCCAGTGTCTCCGAGGCGTTGATGTTCTTGGCTGCTGGTTAGACTCAATAAAGTTTGAGAAAATTACTTTACTTTATCATCACTCTTTTTTTGTCCATATTTGTGTTGTTTTTAAAACTGAAAGCAATGCACACTCATATTTTTCTTTACAAATGGCTGTTGTCGCTTTTTATGCTTTTCAAACTTAGCTTTATCCTCTTTGCAGAACTCCTCCTACAACACAGCACACAAACCACCTCATTACTTTTCATTTTTATTTTCAATCTGTGCCGCCAAACAGAGCATCTCTCTAAGCTGAGGCAGATTTCTCTCTTTTTAAATGTTGTTTTTTCAAATCATTTCAATTTGTGTGACCTTTATTTAACCCAGTATAGCCATAAAAGCTAAATTATGTAACTTTTACAACTTTTTTTTTTTTTTACATATATTAACCTAATGTTGTGACAGCATAATACAGATAATATGTGGAAAGAGTGGAGCTCCTTTTTCATCTCCCATTACTAAGTGTAGAAACACGCCACTAAGTCAGAATCAACCAATCAGAGCCAGGAGGAGGGTCTTAGCGCTGTCAGTCACTCCCGTGCTCACCTCCTCCCACTTGCTCTTTGCTATGCCATAGTTCAACACAACACAGGCTGCCATGATTGCTAATGCGAGTTATCATCATTTAGTCTTTTTTTTTGGTTATTTGTTGATTTCATGGAGAAAAGGAAACATTGAAAGTGCAGACTCCTTCTTTTGAAGGATGTCAGATATTGTAACTAATGGGTTCTAAAGTGTAGCTAAATTTTGAAAAGTATAAATAATGAGAATTCAGAATTAAATAACCTGTCTTCTGTCAGGTTATTTAATCTGATATGTCAGATTTGTTCAGCTCATATGTGATTACAAATGTATCAGAGCACACTGATACATTTTTAAGGTAACCCATGACTAAACTTATTGATAATTCTATCAATATAACATAGTGGTGTGTTTTCAGTCAGCATGGTCTGAATGGAGGAGAAAGCATTAGTTAAATGTAGTTCATTTAAATGTAGGCAGGTGAGAATTGGCTCAATTAGGCCCTAATTGGTAAAACTCTGGCAGCTGTTATAGAGTTTGAGATTTGCTACTCTGTTTGTATTACATATGGAATTATTATTATTGTGGAAAAATGTTTCATTTTGAGCGAATCAAGTGAATAATAACTATTTCTCTACATTAGAGGCATCCTTTTCACCACACTCAGCGTGATAGCTTCCCAGTTCTTCCAGGCTTCACCAGCGCTTCATTTCCTTCATCCCTAATGAGTTTTTATGAAAGATGTCATATTTACAAAAAAAATAAAAATGCTGCTCGCTCTTTGGGAACTTGTTGGGAGACATCATTGGTGTTATTTGCTTTGTGAATACAATGCTCTGCTAAGATCCAGCAGTTCATGGAGTAAAAAATGTCAATATTTCTTAACCTTTTCTGGTTGAGGCACAATTTCTGAAAATTGCTGCAGAAATATCTCTCTTCATTTGGGACACTTTATTATTTCTACTCTTAAATACCAAAGGACCACTCCACTCTCCATCACATTTATCATCTCAGCCTCTAGAGAAATACACTTAGTGGCCAAAATATGTCTTAGAATTTGCAAAGTTTTAAAAACTTGGCTCCTGAAACGTGATATCCTTACTAAATACTGCGTCCAAGAACACCAATATTGAAAAATCAATTGCGATTTGATGCATTGTGTAGCTCCATTTGAAACGAATGAACACTAACACTTTTTTCTTTGCCCCACTTCCAGGAGCCAGTGGCAAATAGGGAGATGAAGACGTTATCTCTCCTCTCCCTTCTCCTCCTCTTTGCCCCGGGAGCCTGTGACGATGTCAAGTACATCACCAAGAGAAATTCAGGTAGGATTAAAAAAAGAATGAAAGCTCTAGTCCTTCTGATCCCTAAAAAACTTGGGTTTCTCTTCTCTTCTCTTCCTAAAATTTCTTCATCCACCTTTCATTTCTCACCGATTCTCCGTTTGTCCTCAAACGCCCCGCGGCCGTCTCTCAACGTTTGCTACCCAGTCATCCTTTCTCATTCAAATTCTTCAACCTTTCTGTGTCAAATAAATACCACATCTATATTTCCCCTGTAATTTTCCCTGCTCTTGTGCTTTCCAGCTGCTCCCGAAGCGCTTAACTCGATTTAGTGGTTATCTGCTACTTGTTTGCTCCAGCCGGCTTCGCCTTTCCCGGCTATCGCCACTTCAGATAACGTTCCACTTCCAAAACTGTATCTGGGATCCCGGGCGGGTGTGTGTCCGCTCGTCCTTTTCTGCCTTGCGCGTGTGTCGCCGGTTTTGAGCTTCGTCGTTGTTGCTGCTGTTCTGCTCATTTGTGTGTGTGCGAGCCAGCTGATGACAGATCTGCTGATGATCTGTTATTCATAATCGATGTGTTTCATCTGCCTGATTGGCCTGACGGTGGGAGACTTTGATTGGGGTATCGACGTGCCAAGGCTGGACGGGGGATAAGGAGAGTTGCCAATGCATTCACAGCTTTACGGGATTCCATTGTTTTTCTTGGGAACAGTTAAATAACTTCTTTCTTTTTTTTTTTTTTAGTTAGTGGATCAGTAACATCAAGCTGATGCCAACAGCATCTGTAATTTTCTACTCCCGTTCCCTTTGCCAACTCCTGCAGACGATGCTGAACGCTGAAAATGACTTAGCAGGTTTTAGCAAACTTGTTCATTGAATTAAAGCAATCCAGTTAGAACAGATTCTGCTGTAATCTAATCACATTGCACAGTTTGTGTTGATAATAAGTTAAGAGGATTTAACAGGAAACTTGACTTCTAGACCATTCATTGTGGTCTTGATCCTTTTCACGCTAGAGTTGGTGTTTGTCTTAAGATTCAAAGAAAATTACAAAGTACCCCTAATTTCATAGATTCACTCTTGTGTTTAGTGAGACTTTGCTTTCATTTTAGGGGTTTGGATTATTGCTAATCATGTTTAAAGAAAGACTTGAAGAATAACAGGAAGCAGTACTTGCCGTGCAGACTGAACCTCTGGCTCAATGTCATCACAAACACGGAACAGCCAATGGACTTTCAAATATACAAGTTAAATCTTGGGGATAAAAAAACAAAAAAAAAACAAAAACCACTGAGGTTATTTGTGTTTCCTACATGTGTGTAAAAGGTTTGAAGTCAAACCAGCTAATGTGTAGCTTCCCATGAAAACTCAAGGTGAGAAAAACAGTTTGAATGGAAAAAACTTTTCGACTAACCTGCAATGCCTTCACACTCTGTGAAGGACTTGTATATTTGACCAATCAGTTGCCATTTCCAAGGCGCCGGATACCGCCGCTGTGATGACGCTGCTCTTTCTGTGATTCACAAACAGTGTCATTTGCTGCAAAGCACCAGCAACAGCAAATTCAGAGGTAACAACACAAAGAGGCTTTAAGGAAAGATGGAGGAGCCATATGAAATTATTAAACATTAAATCCATGCTAAAGCCCGCCTCAAGAAAACAATTCTTCTAACTTCATCGATTTACATTTACTTTAGATGAGGAATGTGCCGGTTGAAAATGATCATGATGTAATAGCCTTGAGGGTAGTCGCGCGGCTCAGTGATGGAGCAGACAGCATCTGCTGAGGCTACGGTCTTGGACGGAGCTCTCCTGGGTTCACTACCCTGCCCTGGGCTATTTACTGCATGTCTTCCTCTTCTTTATCTACATAGTTCCTCTCCAGCTACCAATGTAGACAGGCCATTACTGCCAAAAAATCCCTAAAAATGTTAGATTATATGGATATTTTGGATAATGGAGGATAATTGGATAATTTCCAGGGCGTCACTGAATTTAAACAAAGCTTTGACTTTATGACTCTGACTTTATGTGATTTATTTAGTTTAAAATGGAAAAGCAACAACTGTTCCTAAAGATGTATGCATTCTTATAGTCATCATTTTTTTACCTCATACATTTTATTAAAAATTTGTACGTTATTTAAATCAAAAATGTAAAAATGTAGTTATTTTTTGCTTTTTTGGTGTCTATAAAATAAGCTGACATTTAATCAAGCTAGCTACTATAGCAGTCGCCACCTTTAGCTTGCTAGCAATAGCTTTAAAACAGTAATATCTTAAAACAAATGATCGGTGCTCCATTAGTATCCACGCCACGGACTGTCTGTGCTTGTAGCAACCAGAAATACATTTTTGAAAGCATTGAATTTGTTTTTTTGTGCAACATAAAAGTACAGGAAGCTTTTATTAACTAGCTAGCGACATTGGAATTGGAATGAAATTTGCTGGTTAATCGAGCTAGCTGCTGTAGCGGCTATTCCACCTGTAGCTTGCTAACTACTGCTTTAGTGCAGTATTTGGGGTGGCGAGAGTGCTATTTTGAAATAAGTGATTGGTGCTCCATCATGCCATGGACGTCTAGCAACTGGAAATATTTTTTTGAAAGCAATGATTTTGTTTTACAAGGAATGTAAAAGTACTGGAAGCTTTTATTAGCTAGCAACAGGTGGATGAGTTGCTGGGCCGTGTTAGCGCCATACACCTGATAAAGGAAACAACTCACTCAAGTACTTACTCCAAGATCTCTTTACTTTCATCCAATGGAATATGACAATGAAAATCTTTCCTGGATTATCATTCCCTGATACCAGTGACTGCCTTTTTTGTTTTCTTTTCTTTTTTACTGTATTAAGCTTCAAGCTACATTTTAAACTCTTATTTAGGTAAAAATATGGATTACATTTTAAGGCAAACCTGCAGAATGTTTCAGCTGAATGTTAGAATTTACAGCTATATTATTTGTAAATGTAACAAATCATTGCATCAGTATAGTGTATTTAGACTTCAGGACTTGAAGTCCAAATAGATTGATTCCTTCCACGCTTCCTTTGCTACAGTGTTGGTGTTTTTTTTGGGATTTTCTCGCTCCTCTCTCCTTCCTGCATGTCTCTGGCTCGCTCTCCCGTCATTGTGCTCCCTGTGTGGGTGAGCTGGTGGGCGTTCTTGTTTGCAGTTTTCTACGCCGCGGCGCGCGTACGTCTGCAGGCACGGCTCTACGTGTGAAGTGTCCGCTTCTCGCCACCCCAATTCGCGAGGATATGCATATGTATACATCCTGGTTCTAAGAGTATATTTGAGCAAACTGCCTGAATGTGCTACTGTGTCTGCTTTCTGGATGTGTGCGTGCATGTGTGTGTGTACGGGGTGTGTGGGAGAGGTGTGTACTAGGCAATTATGTGATCAGAGCAGAGCCAAGCGGACATTTATGTGGGCGAGCCAAAGATAGGCTGTTAGATCTGTTCTGTCTTCCTCTACTTGTATTTGTGTGTGTGTGTGCGTGTGTGTGTGTACGGCACTGGACTCCATATGGATAGGAACTACCATTTGCTCATGTCGGTCTCCCTGCTGTGCTGCATTGCTTTGATGCAGCACCTGCTGCAGTAAAAGCTGGCAAATTGTGATAAGCTGGTGGAGAGCGGGGTGGTGCTGCATGGTCAGAAACTCTGAAGTCACGTTTGGACAGATTAAGGCCGTCTGGAGCTTATATAGTTGTTCTGTAGGAAGGAAATCTGGGAATACATTACTGTGTGACCTTTACCTGACCCCAGCCACACAAACCCTTTGGCTACACACGCTGCAGGTTGAAGGGAAGTTGATTTCAGATTGGCACGTTTTCTGATGAAGCAACAGGCTTAAGATGCAGCAGAGCCGCCTTCTTAAGGGGCCACAGCCGACTCAGACTCTGACGCAACCTAATTTAATCTCCGGTGTAAATGCTTTGCCTCTTCTTTCTGCATTCCTTCACATGCAACGAGATTAAATCCAAAATAATAATAATAATAAAAAAAACAATATTATTGTTTGAAACATAAACTAAATACATGAGATGGAATCATTTTTGTCCGCTTTGTTTGGCCTGCTGGCTGGTGATATCACTTTTTTGACTTATTAGACAATGTGATTGGCCAGGTCAGACTTAGTTTGCCAGTGAAAGACTTTAAAATGTCCGACTACTCACCAATTATTGTGAGGGTGAAAAATAACGATTAATTAGCCATTTTGCAAAGAGAAAGAGAGCAGATTAAGTTTTTAAAAAAAATCTCTACTTTAGTGCTTTTTGGTGTGTTTGCAGTCTCCTTTCACAGCTCCACACATTCTAGCGGCGGTTAAATGAAAAGACGTCGACTCCTTCCGTAAAACTAATGAGCAGCAGAAGCGAACAGGAGCTCCTCGTTTCCTCTGAGAGCCACACATTGTCAGCTGTATCTGGACAGAGCGTGAAGGCTCTGTGTGGTTTCATGTTACCGTTCTGACGAGTCTTGCTTTAATTGCATAAAAAGTTCAGAGATCTCAAACTGTGATGACTGATATAACTGAAAGTGAAAACTTTTAACTTTGTTGTTTCTATCAATTCCATACCACAATCGCGTCATGAATATCGAATTCGTATTTAAACCTGCAGTTTGAGCCTGTGTTGCGAAAAATGATATTTTAATAAAATTTATATTAAAGTATTACTTTGCTAATTATTCCTGGTTTGAATTCTTTCTTGGAACCAGGTGTGGTCATGATCCTTTTTAAAGTTATTCCTCTTAATTAAAAACTAACTGAATGATTTTGCAAGATAATATTTTGAAACCACCACTCATGATGCCATGCAGTGCTTAAGATGGGAGCAAATATTTTAAAACCACATCCACATGGGAAGGTTTTCTTTTTTAAACAGATTTTTGTTTTCAAAAACTCCTGTGTCTACACGAGGCAGTTTCCAGAAATGTTTTCATCTACATGGGCGAACTGAAAACATCACAAAATGATGTTTTTACTCCCCCAGGCCTGTAAGTGGTGCTAAACATGGAGTCTGGACACGAGCCTCCACAGGAGGTTAGCTGTAAATACAACTAGCAAACAAGAATGGGCAACACACACGGAGAACGCTGGAGGGGAAAAAGACAATTAGAAAGTAGAACAACTCTGTTAACAAAATGAAACCTGGAAACTGTTTATTAGTTTAGTTCAGTGCGCCACAGCAAAGGGAAAAATAACGTACAAAACCGTTGAAGAATAACTCAAAACCACTCGTGTTCTTCATTTTTCTAGTTCTCTTTGTCAGCTGTATTACACACAGACTCATTGCCATAGCAACGACCTGACAAAAATGCAACTAATGTGTCAAGATTCAACACAAAAACAAAAGAAACGCAAACTTTCTCTACACACTAAGAACAGGACATTCAGTTTATGTTTTCAGGCTTTATGTTTTTCTTGCAATTATTAATAGGTGATTGTCTGAACACTAATCTAAGCTCCTGCTACTGATGATTTGTCAGAGAGTTTGTGTGTAGATCACCATTTATTTATTTATTTATTTTACTGAATCCTGCAGCACATCTACATGTTCAGATAGTCAAAGTCAAGCTAGCATCCCTTCCCCTCCTTATTTTTTTTTTACCAAACCTTTTTCTTGACCTTACCTAGTTGTCTAGTTGTTGACAGTTAGTTACAAAGCCTTTCTGTTTTCTACATCATGCGTGTGGTATGTTGACAACTTGACAGTAAAACTTATAGTTATCAGTATTTTGCCCTGCAGCAGGGAGCTGGCAGAATTAGCATGCTATAGGCAGACATAACCTAAATAACGTGCTGAATGACATTCCCGCCCTCTGTGTGACCGTGTGTTACGCCTGTGATGAAATAAAACACAAAAGCCTTTTCTGTGTTTACCACCAGCACTACCTAACATTCCTCTCTAGTGTGACTAATTAACACAAGTGCCTTTGTCACACAAAGAAATCCACTTGACTTTTCTCCTCGCAGCACTCACCATGTCTGCAGTCGAGTGGCTGAATGTGAGTGTTTGTTCAGCGCACAAAGCAACCGACGCTCATATACACAACTGTGTGTCAGCGTGGCTGCATGAGGACAAGTCCCTGTTGGCATGGAGTGTTCCCCAGACCCTCTCTTCAGTCACAACCATCACAATCGAAAGCCCTTACTTTAAATAACCCACAATCTGTCATATTAACCTAGAATATGCTTTTAAGAATCCTTGTTAGGTGTGTACGTTTAACTGTTTATGAAGTAAAAATACCACACTTACTTGGTGAAATAGTGCACCTACTGCAAAAGCAATATATCACTTTTTTACAGTTACGATAACATAGGACTGGATTAATATCAATAAATAATACACATGATGGAATATTCAATATTCAGTACATAGAATATTCACTGAACTTCGATCCAGAACCGCATGGCATTCTGGGGGATGTAGGCAGAGGAAAGGTTTCAGCTGCTCCACCTGTCACGGTTAGCTTAGCTTAGCTTATCTGTGTTGGTGGAATCAACTAACTAAGTCAGTCATTCTTTGGTTACCTAGCAACAACCTATTGAGTAATTTGCGCAGCAGCAGCTTCAAGTTTCATAACGACATAAAAATAAACAACAACGGTGTGGAGTGAAGATTGTAAAACAGGAAATGTGACGCGACCAGTTTGGCAGGAGTTCAGATATTTAAAACTAATCATTAACTATTAATAACATTGAGTAGTGTGCTTTCAACCAGCTGACCACCAGGGAGCAGCAACAGGCAGGGTTGAGAGAGCACTTCATTCATCTTTGCCTCATCTGTCCAAACAAACTGTAGTCCAATTGATATTTTCTCTGGCATCTAAATAAATGGACTTAAACTGATGGAAACGTAACTTGGAAAACTTACTTTGTAACTTTTAAAAACTTGCTTATACTGTGACAGGGTAACTGACTTATGGCTGCTCTCTATCCAATGTTATCCATGTACATTACAACACTTATTCTGACACTACTGCTACTTTGTTGATGCTAGGCTAACCCACTAACCAACTAAATCTCAAACTTCCTGTCTCGACAACTTGAGGTGACAACTTAGAAATAGTTTTTGTTTTTGTTTTCTTTTCTGTACAGTAAAACTGATTATTTTTTGATCGACAGATTAAAAATAAATACTATTCATATTTCTGTCCCATTTCTGTATGACATTAATGGGAGTATAGCCATCTATTTTTCCCCCACTTACAGCAGCGATTAAACTTGTCACACTTGGCAACTTTTCCCAAGTATCCTTCACACTAGTGGTTAAACTGGAGCAAATAATAATACATTTTCCCCCAATTCATTCACAAATGTCTTGCTATTAATAAATGGGCCAGTACCAACCTCATGAAACTTTAACTCCTCCTGCCCCCCACCTCCCTCCACAGACCTTACATGCTGCTCCCATGTCTTCACTGTGCAGGTCGTATTAAAGATTCATTCATTTTCCAGGTCTGCACTGGAATATTGATGAAGCCTGACACGGCCGTCCCCGTGTTCACGTCTTTATTGTTCTGTCTGCTGTGCAGAATACATTCATGCTCTATGCAAATACAGGATTTCTTTAATGTAATGATTACTAAATGTATTTCATACATTTATGATCAACTGATGTATTCTTGTGTATAATTGTACATTTTTTCTATACTATTTGGGTGGAAACTTTTTTATAAGCCCATTTGGCTTTTGCCTCTTCCTGCATTATTATTATTATTATTATTATTATTATTATTATTATTATTCACAAGTCCTTCATTTCTTCATATATTAAGGAGGCAAAAGTATCAATAGTTGAAGCATCAGTATTGCATAAAGTCAACTGTTTTGAGTTTTATTTCATGTTGTAATATTATTCCCTCCTCAAATACACACCTGGAATGTTGCTTTGATCCTGTCATGCATGTTTGAGAAATCCTTTCATCTCCATGGCAACCATTTAGCTGTGCAAAGTGCTTTGGGGGGACGGAGCGCCGCCTTTGAGAATAGATGCCAATCTTCCGAGCTGCCGCCTCACAGAGTTGCCCTCCCTCCCTCAGCTCCTTCAGACTAGCCAGCAGTAATTAGCAAACACCTGCTGGATCTGAGCATCTTCTGAGCTCATTACAGGAGCTGCTTCTCAGAGCAACGCTGGTAAAAACTTTGCTAAAGGGTTAATAAAGGAGCCATGTTGTGATGACTTCCTGAAGGCGGAGTTTCAGAAAGAGCAGGAGTTTCTTAAAGAGACAGAGGCACAATTCAAATCAAGGCGTTAAATTACAAGATCAAATTTCTTTTAAGTCATATTTGATATATTCAGCATTTTTGTAACAACTACATGTAACATAGTTACTTTATTGTCATATAAAATGCCACTTTGTGGCTGGAATACACGTAATACTGCCCCTTTAAGATAACCCTTTGTATGTGTTACCTGTGTGTGTAGTTCAGTGGGCTGCTGTGATTAGAGTGTGGACCATTGTCTTTATGTGGATTATTATGGTTACATTCCATGATATTCCATACCTGCCTATTCACATGCTGGAAGACCTCATGTAAAACCATTTCTTCTGCTGTAGTTTCTGTGTGTGTGTCTGCGTGTCTGTGCATTATTGACGCTAATGATATTTGACAAGGGACCCAGGGGAAACAGAGTATGTACAGCCCCCAATAATCGCCCCCCTCACCACCACACACACACACGCCCAGAATGTGCAAAAAAGACGAATAAAAGCATGCACGAATTGACTTTGTGATCTGAACCCAGTTTAGAGCTGAAGTTAGTTTACATATAGTTCCATTGGGATGAATCTCAAATTAATTTATGACTTTTAATGATGTGTTTGAACTGATCGTTTTTCACGGTGCGGTGGTTATGCAACATGCGAGTGCCAGGTTTTTGATTTATTTTTTTAATAGGATTAGGTGCACAAGTTTGAATTTGTTATGAGTTTTCTGTGATCAACACACAGAGATGACACACACAGGCTCAAATATGTACATCTATCAAATCCTTTTAATAAGCAGTGCCATAGGTCCTATAATCTATTTCAATTTACCAAGACCTATTTACTTCTCTTAGGTAATTCAGACTGAATGTGTCGGGTAAATTTTATTGCTGTGGAAGTCTCTTTCTGGAAGAATAGCTCACCTTTCCCTCTGAAATAAAATGTTTTAGAAAAGTCTTAAACAACTTAGGAACCCTGTAAGATTCAAACCTTTTCAATAACTGGTAAATACTGAAACTCCAGTTTAGCCGTTGGTCTTGCATTGTCGTGATGACGTGTTGTATATGAGCCATTGTTTCTCATATAAATCTTCAAGTCGTTCATTTGGAGAAGTTAATCGACTTCAGAAGTAAAAGTTTCCAGTGAGATTGACTGAACCATTTCCTGATGCAGCATGCGCGTTCTGACAGCCTGCTGAGGAGGAAGTACCAGTGGAAAAAAAAAATCAGTCTTTATTTCTCATAATTCAGAAATTAATGGTGCGTTCACACCAAACGTGTCTCACACATCAGGTGCATCTGGTTTACAGTCAAAGTCTATGTGGAGGCGTGACGAGGGCCCATCACAGTGCGATTTGAAGCGTTTGACACGTCAAGCGCATCCGACGAATAAACCGGCAGCAGAAAACAACGGCTGGAGCCATTTTTTTTAACCCAATAAAGATTAATCCACAAAACCTTAAGCTAAAAAATGTAAAAAATCCAAATCAGCCTCCATGTTGCCACACAAAGTTCCTCCAGGTCTGTAAATGTTATCCTCGTCTTACGAAACCTGAACATAAGAAGAAAGATTATGAAGTTGCAAAACATACAACCCAGCAGCTGCAGCTTGAACACATTGCGTATGCAAAGCATGCAGTAGTGTACAGCAGCATAAATGCACAGGCAAGTGAAAACACAGGAGCGCATTTGGAGCAGCAGCAGCAATAAATAAACAGAATAAATTGGAAGTGGACAAATAAGCCTGGGAAACAAATTAATGTTGGAACACGTACTCTATGAACAAAAAACAAACACAGATAGAAGAACACACAGGCTCGGCAGCCAAAGACAGACGCTGACCTAAATGTACCAACAAAAGGCACCACTACACACACACACACGCACGCACGCACACACACACACACACGCACGCACACACACACACACACATATTAAAAGCTGTTAATGTATTTACACATGGAGATAAAAGAAAAAGAAGACTTATGGAATTATTTCTAGCAATCCATCCCCAAAGACGATGGACTCTCTGCGGTTTGAGCTTAATGTGAGCAGCTTTGTGTGTGTTTGCTGCTCTTTCTGTGTGTTTCTGAGACAATGTTCCACCACGGTAACACCAGCATTGTAATCCATGCTGATCACACAGGCCAGGTTTACATTTCACTTAAGACTTTTAGCTCTGGATTTTCCAACTGTGCAATGATTCATGATTTGTGATATTTAAAAAACAAAAAGAAAGAATATCCAATAGCAGCCAAATTAAACACACACAATCAGACATAATGTTATGGTCATCTGATTAATAGTGTATTTTGTGTTCAAACAGAACCGGGTCATTGAGGTACGGACTTCATTAGACCTCTTAAGGTGAGCTGTGGTATCTGAAATTAGACAGTTTGTGAGGTGAAGTCTTCACTAACCAGAGTTGTTTGGCCAATATGCCCAATAGAAAAAAGCATTGAAGGAAGTGACGCAAAAATCTCAGAAGACCCAGAGCGTAAGTTCCTTCTTCAAGAAATGTAAATAAAAATGAAGTGCCGTCAGATTTTAATGACTGAAGGATTTCTCTTTGGTCGTTGGCAAAAGACCACGAGCCATTTCTCCTGCTATCACCAGACTTGTGTGTTTGTTCTGGTTGTATTTACCCAGAATGCCCTGTGCTATACAAACAGCGCCAGAATTCACTACGACTGTTCAGTTTTTGGGTCTTCATCGGAGTTCGATGGCTCATTCACAACCTCCCCAAACAAGCAAGATGTTCTGGGAAAACAAACTAGAGTTTGATTAAAGTGGACTAAACAAGGCTGGTGTGAATGCACTTTTAGAGGCCAACATCAGAAACGCAGTGTTTTGTTCCTGAAACCATTCCTGAACCATAGAAGCTTTGTGGCAGGGCATACTTACCTGCTGAAATAGGCCATAGCCATCAAGAAATACTTTCTCCATGAATTGGTGTACACTGCCAATTCATGGAGAATTGGCAGGATAGGTGGCACATAAGGATGTCAGAACCCAAGACTTTCTGGCTGAAAATTGGCCCATTGTTCTTACACTTTTCTCTCAGAACCTGAATTCCTTTCTTCAGAGAATCTTTTGGTGCCTTTACTTCCCACATTCACTCCTTTGAAGGGTAAACTGTGGACAGGATCCTCGGTGACCAAAGCTCCAGTGTAACAGAGGCTCTGTCCTTTGACCTGTAGTGACCGCTGTGGCTGGTGTCCAGTGGTCTGTTCTGTCTCGATGCTCTTGTGCAAGGCTCCAGTGTGTGTTAATAATGGGAATTGGTGAATATTATATAGCACCGTGATCTCACTGTTTCCCGATGGACTTTCAGACCAGTGACCTGCTGGTCTCTGACTGTCTGTAATTTATACATCTTTCCATCAAGCCACCAGACGGCTGAAGCGGTTTTCTTTATTATTATGCCTCCGCAAGGTGGTTCCTAGTTGACACATTGGCATAATCACAGCAGTAAATGTTGATTAGGGAAATATGTCGGATTTACTTTGCAATCACAGAAAGGAAAGACTTTTAACAGAATTGATCTTTAAGTTTTTCCCTTTCTGTCTTCTTAGCTTAATGTAATAAAATCCCAGCATCCCACCTCTTACAATGGAAGAAGGTAAAATATGTTTCTTCATGTATAGTTTTGCATTCCACATTAATCATACCAAATTAATTTTGTCATATCATTATCTTCCTACAATAAGTCATTACAGTAATTTTTTTTGCCAAACTTGATTTTGGCGAAAGATCATATAGACAAAAGAAAAATCACTTAAGGCAAAAACTGCCTTAGGCCGTTATTTTAGGAAGGTGACGATATGGTGTCACGTTACAATCAGCTTTCTAGATTTGGAGGATGGGATTTTGCCCCTCCTCAGTCAGAGTTCACATCATTCCACATCAGTATTGATGTCATGTTGCAGATTACCAGATGAATGAAGGTCTTACCTCGGCATGGTGGCACAGTTGGTATCTCTGTTGCCTTGAGGTGAGAAGCTCCCTGGTTCAGATCCCGGCCTAGTTGTCTTTCTGAATGAAGTTTGCATGCGTGGTTTCTCTGTCTTCCTCCCACAGAATTGAGAATAGTTGAATAATTTGACTCGAGATGGGCACCGGCCTCCCAGTGACCCTGCAGGGATAAGAAGGTAAAAAAAATGGATGTGCGGACTTTGACTGGGCCAAACTATCGTCAAGACTCTTCCCAATGTAGCTCTGGCTGTACGTTTACGGTCAATGTCGTGGTAGTAGTCTGAATTTAATCCTCCAGGCATTTCTCTGTCTGAGCTGAAGAAAGGGAGTGACATTGTGTTAAGGGTGATGTTAGTTTTCCTCCACAAAATGTGATTGACATGTTAATGTTTGTCCAGGCCTAAAAGTCCAACCCAGGTCCATGGGCTCTGTATTTGAGCCAGACCCGACCCATCTAACTAACTTTACTGGCCTGAGCCCGAATTAAACCAGACATATTACTTTATCATGATTTTACTCCTTTTTTTAAAAAAACCATAATTTGCATCATTTCTCCCAATTTCAGCTTTTAACGTCTTCCAGCTCCGTCTTGTTGTTTGTTGTGTGAATCGGGTGCAAATCGTCTGGGATGTGTGACTGATAGGAGTGGCGCAGCATACTGTGCGCTACGCTTGTTACAGTCTTACTTGCTACACCCTACTTATTTTCTTTCCTTCCTCAACAGGTTAAGCTATCTGCTCCTCTATTTACACTACAATAAGGAGATTAATACAACTTTATGTCGCAAATTCTCATTTGGTTGTCATTAGACAGTATGTGTTGAAGGTTTATTAAAGGTGCCACAGAAACCTGAATTTTGGTTCGGGCCATAAATCCAAACTAATCAGAGCACATTTGTCCATGTTTGTTGAGCATTTTACTTAGAGATCTGGGTTAATTGCAACTGTACACCACTCTTTTGAATTTTACTGTAGAATGTTTTGAAAACCACAAACTATTTTTCTGTACAGCGATGCTTCTCCTTGTGTTGGTCCACCATAAAACCCCAAAACAATACTTGAAAGTTTGTGGACGTAATAAAACCCAATGTGAAAAAGTTAAAGAGAATTGAATGCCATTGCATGGCACTGGATGCCAAATCCAATCTGGGTCACTGTTCCAAAACTAGTCATTAACAAGGTGGAGGGAGACAGGGAGAGAGACGTTCAGAGAATGGAGAAGAAGAAAAAAAACGGGAAATGAAAAGGAAACAGAAGACATGAGGAGAAAGGATGAGGTGGAGGAGCACAGAGAAGAGAGCGGGACAAGAGGGGAGAGAATCTAACACATAGTCCTTGCTGTCAGCCGGTGTGTAATTAAGTTCTGCACTCTGTCACCATCATTCTACAGAACTGGTAATTTAGCTGGGCCTGAGCCAGGAGAGCAGGTCAGGGGAGGGGAGAGCGAGGACAGGGCGGAGAGGAGAGGAGAGGAGAGGAGAGGAGAGGAGAGGAGAGGAGAGGAGAGGAGAGGAGAGGAGAGGAGAGGAGAGGAGAGGAGAGGAGAGGAGAGGAGAGGAGAGGAGAGGAGAGGAGAGGAGAGGAGAGGAGAGGAGAGGAGAGGAGAGGAGAGGAGAGGCTCATGAGAAAAAGATGAGTCAAGAGAAATTAATCAAGGGCGAAGGCGGCAAAACGTCAAGGAAGAATATGTGGGGCCGAAAAAGTAAGGGAGTAGTGGAAGTTAAGCTTGATAAGACGTTGTTACAAACTATCCATTCATCCATACTTTATTAATCTCATTAAGGGTTTCAGGAGGTGCTGATTATTAAGCAGATGTTCTAATGAGGCAGCTAAGCTAATTGTCATATTGCGTTATTAATGACAACACTTTTCTTGGTCAACCAAACCAACCAAATCCAACACAGCTTTAGATAAAACCCAACTGCAGATTCATTTGGGATATTTTATACCAGACCATGAACATGACAGTTCAAAGCTGATCTTGTTCAGAAAGTCGCCCTAACTATGTCTTAGATCACTCCAGGAACATTTCAAAGAGATGGTAGATCTCATATCATAATTGCTGATACTATGTGATGGTTGACTGATTTGCCTGGCGTGGTGACATGAAATCACTGTTCTCAGCTGAAGGAGATCCAGCCATTAGCCAGTCAACGTCACGGCCGAGACGAATGCAGTTCTCAAGCTTTGCGACATGAAGGGGGGGGGAGGTGTTGGTTCTAATTGGGGCTGGCTGGCTGTTGTTCAGCGCTACTCACATATTTCCCACAAACACTTTGAAGTCTGTACATAAAGCAGCATTCAGTGGTCTGCAGAAATTTTCAGAACGCTTACAGCTTTTCACCTTTTCACCTTTTGTCTTGTTACAATCCTAGGTGTGGATATAGTTGCTTTGTGAAGGCCACAGAGGTTTTTCAGATCACTAAGCAAACAATATCACAACAATCAATACAAATATGTTTGTGGGGCAGATTACAGAAGGATCAGGTTACAAAACAAACTGGGAAACTACATGGATGTCCTCATTTAACCCTTTAACTGTCGCCTTCAAAACACTATATATAAGTCAGAGAGGAGACCGGTGTCATTATGACAGATAAAAGTAATTTTCACCAGAAATTCATTTTTGGATTTACTTAAAATGGAAATTTTAAAAGGTCTTTTCTTCAGTTTGATATTGTTTATTTAGACTGCAAACACATTTTCTCCGGGTTAAATAAACTATCTAGCTAGCTGGCTAGATAACTAGATAGTTAAACATCTAAGTATTTATACTGATAGCTAGCTATTTATACAACTAGCTAGCTATTTTTTACAAACAAGTAGCTGGCTAGTTGATTGTAGAAAGACGCTCAGCATTTGATGTTATCTTTGCTGTATGAGATAAAAAAAAATGGATGAATAATTGTTTATTGAAGTAGCGAGCGGCTTGATTAAATGATTCTGTTACATATCATGACCCATTCCGTTAAAGAACATGCACAGTCCCACACTGTATCCTAATTTCTTTTTACAACTGTAACTCCACTTCCAAAGGAAGAAATGGCAAATTAAGATGAGGCGAACATCACGAAGCTAAAGAAATGGGGGGTAAAAGGTCAGTACAAAGTGTAGTTAGGTGTCAGGGTAAATGGCTTTTCACTGTGCAAGTCTTGGGGGGGCAGGACAGTGAAAAGAGGAGGGGTGAGAAAGATGTGACACTCGTGAACCTCATCCCTGACCTTCCGTGCGACGCTACGTTTTCCCGTGTGTGTTTATGCACATTTAAACCTGAGGGGGAAGGGCTCGGTGAGGCGAGGGGGTGAAAAGAGAGTGGCAGATTGAATCCACGGGGAGTCTAAATGGGCGGATGCACAAGTGGGACGGTGTGTGTGTGAAAATAGCTGCTAAGCAATCCGAGGAAGGACGATTAAAGGATAGCGAGTGTGTCTGTTTCTGTGTTTAAGCGACAGCTACAGTACTGCTTAGCTTCGTATTGACATAGCAATTACCAGTGAATAATGGGGGCCCATGTGCAGATGGGTGCGTGCGCATGTGTATCAGGTGTAGTCGGGTGGGGAGACTTGCTATTGGCATTCTAATTAGACCACGAGACATACTCTCCCGACTAAGATCAGAGGAGCTCCGTACTGGAGCAGGTGGCATCATTCTCCAAGCTCCATGCTGGCTCCGCGTTGGTAGAGGTTACATGCTTAGTGTAGATTAGTCTGGCTTTGAATACCATTTGCAAGTGTTCAGTTTGGTAGATTGGAAAGCTAAGGATCCGATAGGCGTCCATATTGACTGTGCTTTAGATGAACCTTTAGGTTTTCCCATTGCTTATACTTTTGTTTTTAAAGATGGCTAAAAACAAAGATGGCCATTGCAAGATGGCTTAACCCTTTAACAACTTTTTTTTACCAGCATTGCACTGACAAGTAGCTTGTGTTTGCTAATTGCTGCTGGTTTGTCTGACGGAGCTGAGTGGGAGACAGGTGATCTGTGAGATTTTGCAAAATCTCCTGGATTTATGAAACATGTTTTTGATACAAAAATAACAAAACATGATGTAAAAAGCTAAAAAAAGTGTAAATTTTATATAACACGGTCCCTTTAAGACGGAAATACTTTCTTGTCTGACATCAAGCTTTTATGGAGACAGTTTGCTAAAGCATTTTAAATCCTAACTCTAGAGTTTTTCAGGTTAAATGGAAAGTTTCAAGTGGAGTAAGATATCCAACAGTTTTTTGTTAGCTTTTACTGATGTAGCTGCTAGAAGTATGCAGGAAACCCAAACCAATGAAAGCAGAGACAGGAGCAAAGTGAGCTCCTTCTGTGCTAAACTTCTTCTCCATTAAGCATTGTTTTATTTGTGTGTGCTATTGTATTTATTCTCTTGTATTCACATGTGGATGTTTTGCCTGAGCTCTTGGCTATGAAGGTTCTAACATTTACCCTGAAGTCGCCTTCCTCTCTCTCTCCCTCTCTTTCTCGTGTCATTGTGCCTCTTGCCGCCCACTCTCTCATTTTTTTTCCCCCTGCGTTCGTTTTCAATACAACTTGACAGGGAATCATTAGCCGCATAATGAAAAGCAGCAGACCAGTAATATATACCATCACCGTCTATTAGAGCCTCCTTAGCCTAAAGACCTTGAATGTAAATGAGGCTGTGTTACGGCCTTTTCAAGTCAGGGTGGATGGAGGCTTAAAAAATGCTTTTAGGACACAACGCAGACAGCAATTGATGTTGTCTTTGCTGATAACAAATGGATGAGTAATTGTTTATTCATTTTTATGGAAATGACCTGACGCTCAACTACAAAGCAAATCTGAGAGACGTCTCTGTCATGTCGATGTGTTGAATAATGGCTGTAGTTCAAAATATGAGGCTCAGTGAACGACAAGCTGGACAGTAAATAGAACAAAGATGAAAATGATTTTTAGATCCATAGACCGACCGACCATCCGTGCGTCTGTCCGTCCGCTCGTCCGTCCAACCAACCAACCACCGTCCGTCCGTCCATCCATCAGACATTAGGTGAGAGGTGTGGTGCAAATAAAGTCAGAATTCTGTGAAATCCTCCATCTACTTCCTGTCGTCTTCTTTGTGCTTTCTGCCAGTCGTAACATCCAGTTGATCGTGTGACTCGTGTGATCCGAAGGGGAAAAAAAATCTTTCTGTTGCAGTTTTGCTAAATAAACCAATTTGATACGGCTGAAGAAACTCTTCATCCTAGCGACAAAACTATTCAGCAAAAAAATTGGCGTGGGTCCATTAAGCAAATTTATTTTCGAAATATCAAATCGAGCAAATATGCGGTCAGTGGAAATGCATCTACTGTCTGTTCTTTAAATATTTTCTGTTCAGCGCCCTCCGAAAATAGTTTTTGTGTTGCTATGTAACGTGTCGGAAAAAAAACCACATATAAACACAATGCAATACTGAATTCCAGCAAAAAATATTAATGCCAAATAAACTCGACATACATGTTTTCCTTCACACACCAACCTCACCATGCTGCCGTGTTTGGAAGAAAAATGGGAAAACTATTACCTGAAACGCGATCTCTGTGTGTCTCCATGGACAATACAATCTTTCTCTCCGTCTACAGACCCCCTCCTCCATCCTCCTCTACTCGTTTCATATGCACACAGCCACACAGTGACATACACACCCACGCAAGAGCACAAATAAAATCCATTTTCTCGGCTCTGTCCCCGTGTTGCAGAGCTGTTATTGAGGAGCTGAGGGGGCTCATGGAAAGTGAGACTGAAGAGGCTGGTGGGCTGATGGAGTCGGTGAAGCACATGGAAGAGAGCGGCAGAGGGCCAGATGCAGGGTGTGTGCGGCTGACTTTAACCTCTGTGTTTGCTGAATGACTCCCAAAGAATGGCGCATTACCAGACGGCTCGCGTAATGCGGAATCAGATCACCATCAGCGCGCTGAATTCCTGTACATGAGAGCCCTCGGTAGATGGGCTGTTTACCGGGCTGTATCGAGGGAAGTGTTTTTGTGGCAAATCAAAAGCAAAGTTTAAGAACTAAACTCAGCTCGGGCGGCAAGAAGTCAGATACTTTACCTTCCAGTACGGGGATGTTATGAAAGTTTGTCATTATATAAGGAGCTATAAATGTTTGTCTACGGTATTCGATGTGAATCATATCGGTGAAATGGTTAAAAACAAAAAGCTGGGCAAGGAACTCAAATGTAGGCTCTTGTTAGTTGTTTCAATTAGAAATGTGCACATATTCCTGGCTCCGGCTCTGGAACAAAATGAAGAGCCTCTGCACTGAACCCCATTGAAAACCTCCTGGATATTCAACCAAATATTGATTCCTGAACTCTTCTTGAGTTAAAACATTAGTATTGATGTTTCTAAATGAACATTAACTTGTTTTCTTTGCATTATTTCAGGTCTGAAAGCGCTGAATCTTTTTAGTTAGTTTTGATCATTTCTCATTTTCTGCTAATAAATACAAAATGTTTGCTTTAAATTTCATAGAATAAAATAACAATGTTCATTTTATTCAAACATTTACCTATAAGTAAAACCAGAGAAACAGGTCATTTTAAGTGATCTCTTAATTTTTTCCACAGATGTATATTCAGGTAATGTCGCAAAACCCCCCCCACAATTTTGCAATTGTACGGAAATTAAAGTCACACGTGATTTTAATTTCACCACCACATCACTTAACCAGGCGGGGTGGTTAAGCGATGTCATTAACAATCATGGCAGTGACAGAAGTAAGCGGTTATCGGTACATGAGATGTATTCATATTTCTGTCAAGTTGCTAGCATTCATCATCTATCAGCCAATCAGAAGAGAAGTTGGCGTCTTATTATAAAGATCGAGTGTTTGTGAGATAGATGACCATCTTGACTCAACATTTTGTTGAACCCTTCACTAACTTCCTGATAATACCACTTGTGATTCCACCACTTATGCACAGTCGTCTATTGTAGACATATTTTTACAAACCAAACTATGTCTGTCAGTCTACACAATACCTTTTCTCAACTATCCTTGCCATTGTGGGTTTGAACCTTATGTGGCGTATACCAGACCAGCAGTTAGTGGGTACCTGTATCACAGCGGTTTTGGTTCGGCTCCTTATGACAGCTGGTTGCTGCTCAGGTGGAACTACAGAGACGTTCTTTAGAGCTTAAATCATTTTCATGGACTTTCCACTACAAGCAACTTCAGTCATATTACACGAGTTCATTTGATCTTTTGCGAAGATGAAAAGACTTTGAGTTCAGGGTGTAACTGTTTGTACTTGATTAAAAAAAAAAAAAAGTAAACTATGTTTGCCTTCGCTTCAGGCCAGTAGCAATCAGTCTTCTCTAGTTTGAACTTACAGCGTCAGGTATTGTGTGTGTGTGTGTGTGTGTGTGCGTGTGCGTGTGTGTGTATGAAGATGTCAATGTCTGTCTTGCCCCAGGTGAAACGGGGTGGTTCAAAGTGCATCTGAAAGGCTTGATTTAAGGAAGTGCATAATCCGAGTTGAAGAGCAGAATCCGCCTGGTGCCGCCTTTAAGGCCTGGAACACACAGAGGAGGGAGAAACGCTGCGAAATCCAACCACAACAGGCAGAAAGCAGGAGTTCGCCACAAGTGTGAGCGTGAGCAGCTTCCAAAGAAGACATTGTGCCCCAACTAAAGTGTCATGTAAGCCTAGATACTGGCTTTTGGCTACAGGCACTACAAGACAATTTTGTTTTTCTGAAGGGCAAGAAATTGAAACATGTAACATGAATGATTTGCTGCATAATATATTTCTCATAATAGTAAATAAAAACTAAAGGAAGCACAATAACTATAGAACACCGTAACCAAGGAAAAATGGTTGGCATAATCAAAATGGAGTGAGTAGAAGCACAGCTTATATACATATTTTTTACATACAGACACATTCACACATAACATACCGATGTATATTTATTCCTCTACAGTTAAATGGCCGCCCTCTCATCGCCGCCTCAGTTTGTGATGAACAGTTTTATCCGTTGTAGGTTTCATACAACACCTGAGTGAAGTGAAGTTGTCTCCCTCACCTTCTTCAAATCAGACAAAATTGGTGTTAAACTTTTGTGCTGTGTTTGTGCACCAACATTTTTCTTTTGTGCTGCTTTGGCTTTGAAGATATTAATGAGAGTTTAAAGGTCACTTTTTTAGTAAAAGCCAAAGCAGCGCAAACAAACATTTTGCGCTGCACAGTCCAGCACAAACAGAGTCGAGTTGATTGATGGCAATTTTTGCATGATTTCAAGAAGGTGGGGAGACCAGGATGACCTTTCATGATCTCTGGAAACATTTCTTTATGTCTTTAAAATGATAGCAGCACAAGCCAACATTTTTGTTGCACAAACGTAGCACAAAGTGACACCAATTTTGTCTGATTTGAAGAAAGTGGGGGGCCAACTTCAGTCAGGTTCTAACCACACATTTTTATACATTTTCTTCAACTGTCATGATTATGGAGTCTTCATGAGTGTTTCTGACCATGGTCATGAAGTGTAAATAATGACACTTTTAATACAAAGTTGACAATTTTAATGGCCTTTTAAAGCAATTTTTAGTGCAACTTTGCATTACAAGTTTCATTTTTTACAGATGACGCTACATGATTCATGAAGACTCCTTCATGTTAATGACAGGTGTTATGCTTCAGATAAAGTGTTACCATTGTGATTGGTTAAGCTAGCAGCAGTGAATGATTTAACGTGTGTTCAAAAGCTGCATTGGTGATGATGAGCTGTGTGGACAGAACGGGTTCCTCTGCTCCAGCAGCCTGCACTGCATGTATTAGGACCTGTTGCGTAATTCTGTTCTAAATCTGTTTCATACGACGGTTCGTACGGCTGGAACCAGCGCCGTATCCCAGGCTCCAGTCAAAGCCTGATTTGGATCGAAACATTTTAAGCACCAGGCGGACAAAACTGTCGGAGGTCGCAGACAAAAATGTCCCGGATTTCAGGGAAAATCCTGTGTTGGGCTGGAGGTTGGCGCGTTCTGCGTGTGAGCCATCCCAAGCTGTGATCTGTGAGCTTTCAACATCGAGCATCCCGGATATGATTTTGAAGGAGCTGGCAGGCAAAGAGATGTGACGTGTCAGCTAATCTGCAAAAAAGGAGAAAAAAATAAATAAATAAAAAAAACGGGATTAGGGAGATAAATGAGCTGTAGGAGTAAAATCCTGGGAGTCAAATACAGAAAAAGCTGACGTAACACAAGCTTTATGTATGACATTTTTTATTCCTGATTTAAAGGAACGTGCCGTTGTTTGATGGCTGTTTTATTCTGGGTTCATTTGAAGACCCGCCTGCCATGTTGGCTGCAGACGGGTGTAACAGTAACCGAGCATGAGAAGCATTTCGTCAGCCACACCTGTAGAAGGTTCTGCTGGATCAGGACTGACGACACTAAGCAAGGATTGCTGTATGTGTGTGAAGCGCTAACGAACCCCATGACATCTGTCATCCGGAGCAAAGTGCTTGGGTTCTCCACAGCGCCGTGAGGCGAGCCGCGACGTGGGCGGATGGCCTCAGGTACTCGCAAACATCGGTTTGCTGTGACAGGTGGTGTTTGTTCATAATGGCTCCCGTTGCACTTCCTATTTGTACGTTCTAGTTCCGCAGGCGGGGTGGTTTCACATCAGACTCCTTCTGCTGTGGGAACACAGGTGACCCTTGCGCTAGCAGCGTGCCTGGATGCGTCTTCGGCGGACGGTGATAGAAGACCGCCGCGTCGCTAATGCACCGCCTTCACTGCACATAGCCTGCCTTGCTGTCTTCACCCGGGCTTCTGTGAAACTGCCGGCGTCAATACATTTCATGGGTTTTGCTCACAGCAAGACGCCAGTGCATGAATGACGGGAGTCGGACCACCCCCTGTTAGACAGAATTGGAGATGAAGGCCTTGGTCGCCTGCAATTTACACTTTCTATCGGGTTAAGTGGAATAGAAAGCACTTCTGTGTCTGTTTCCCCAACAGTTTCCATCAATATTACCTTTATTTGAAAATGCTCAGACAGGAAAGAAGGTAAAGAGGGAGAGGGAAGACATGCGGCAAAGGTCACCAGGCCGGGAATCGAACTTGTGATGGCCGCGTCCAGGACTAAAACCTCCTTATGTGGGCTGCCCTTATGCCCTGCGCCGCCACAGCACCTTTACCAACAGTTGTTAATGAGCAGTTAATACTTTTCATCATGTTTGACTCATTAAATGTTCTAGTGCGTATCTGAAATTTGACTGAGTGTAATAAATAAAAAACGACCAGCTTTGTAAGGATATGTTTTAGCTGATTGTATAAAGGTGAAATGTCTCCAACACTCCTCTGGTGCTCAGGCTTTTTATGCTGCACAGCCAGGAAGCTCAAAGACCTGCTGGGAATATATGGAGCCAGAAGTTACTTACTATATAGACTGTTCATTATTTCTTTTTGTAAAGCACTAAATATGGAAAATAAGTTCTTAAAGTCGAGTTAATGAGAATGCTGTTATAGTGCTGTTACAGTTATCAGTGTTGGGAGGTGGAAACTTTGAGGAGAAGAGGTGTGAGAGCACCACTAAATTTGTACAAAAATATAGTTTTATTTGTAAACTTTGCAATCAAATTATCATTATGTAAAAGTCACGTATCAGAAGTGGTTTTTGTTTTACCTACGACTCTCTTCAACTGCAGGTGAAATGAAAGGAGAACGTTTTTGATAATGACAGAATCAACTCATTTTTAGTTAATATATTTCGTCGCATCATCTTTATGCTGTCTGATTTACTTTTGGTATGTTTTTAGACTTTTATTTCATTTTTTTAGCTCAGCTTACTGTAGCAGCGTACGTGTGGAAGAAGCGTGTTTGTCCTCTGTGTATCATGAGTCCATGTGTTCTGGTTGAATTTTCCCCTCTGACCATTTTTCAATTCAGAAACACTAATATCCCCAAGACTGCTTTGGCCTAGTTATTAGACAACCGTACACACACACACACACAAAAACACACACACACTCCAGCTCTCTCTCTCTCTCTCTCTCTCTCTCTCTCTCTCTCCCACACATACACACCAACATACAGTTTCCAGTTTATCTGAGTTCAGCCTCGCCTTTAGCATCATCTCCCACTCATGCCTTAGTTCATTCACAGACATAAAGTAGTCTGTGTGCATTCATTACTCACAACTCGCATATCTCCACTATTTTTTAAATACATTTTTTAACCTACACCTGAATGTGTCTCTGGTTCAGACTAGATGCTACTTATTATTTTCAGTTGAACTTTTCTACCTTTGCGTCACAGTGCAAGTTAATGCCAAAAAAAAAAAAAAGAAAACATACGCATTTCATAACCTGAATGAATGAGATGCATATGGATGAGTGGAAGTGCTCAGAACCAGCACATGAAAGCAGAACGTCGGCGCTCCTGCTTTAAGACACCGGGCCTTCAGCAGCCGTGCAGATCAATAAGCCATAAGCAAAAACTTAGTAAAACACAAACATTTCCTCTGTCCAACAGAGGGTTGCAGTTGCTGTATGTGCTGCGCATGCAGACAGCTGAGGGTGTAGAAAAGGAAACGATCAATATATTGCTAGTCTGTGCTGAAGGTTATTTCAGATAATAAGAAAAAGATGTGATTTATTTTTCAGCTGGATTATAATCCGACTGATTAGCTTTCTTCTGTTGACATTGATACTAAAACAGAATTCTATCTTGCTAACCTTAATCGTAGCTTCAGCATGCAACTTCTTTTGGAAGAGTGTAAGTGCAAATTATTATACTTTAAAATGAGCTTAAATTTTTTTGTCCTATTTTTAGATAAAGAGTAACAGTTATTTAGTTGCTCTAATTTGTTGACTGAGAAATGTGTCATGTTATTGCTTTTTTTGGATTAGGACCAACATAGAATAGTTAAAAATGTCCAAAAGCTCTTGGATCTAAGAAGACGTGTATTGTGCCAAGTGATGACTGCTTATGCTTTTATAGCAGTCACAACAATAGAACATGTTATGTCACACTGCATTATGGGTAGAATCCATCAGAGCACACACTCTTGTTGGTAGGAGTATCAATCCTGACAAGGGCAAATGCTGGTTTTAATACTGGTATTTGTATTTTAATGACAAATATTGTGATGTGCCATCATCATCCTCATTTGACCCTCAAATTTGTTTAGGTGGAAAAAAATTGCCATTTTTTTCACATTTAGCTGCGTCTGTTTCTATGTGTATTTCCAGGGTATTTCGTATCCCCTTGTCAAAACATTCCATCCGTCCGTCCGTCCGTCCATCCATCCATCCATCTATCCATCCATCCATCTCAACTGTAGTAATTGTGGCTAATTATTGTAACTGCAGCTTCTTTGTTTACTTACTTTAGTTTTTCTTATGTTGACTGTGCTCTTAAGCTGCACGTCTCTTGCTGAGATGCGCTGTACTGCAGTTACAACGGTTCGCCACCAGTGGGCACATAGAGCACGGTGAGCAGGACTCCTGACTCAGCGAGCCAACGGTAATTTTAGCGCAGTAACGATTGGTCAGCGGAGGCGCTCACTGTCGCTCTTGTTTCTTAACAGCATTCATCAAAATAAAAGAACCTGCGAAAAACCACACTGACTAATTATTAAGTGTGCAACCTAAGTGTAGTGACTAGCTAACTGTAGTGACTGTAGCTAATTATTGTAACTGTAGTAACTAGCTAACTGTAGTGTAGCTAATTATTGTTGCTAGAATAACTGCTAACTGTATTAACTGTGGCAAAATGTAGTGTCTGTATCTAATTGTAGTGACTAGCTAACTGTAGTGACTGTGGCTAATTATTGTAGCTGGTGCTAACTGTAGTGACTAAAGCTAACTAGCAACATTTTTGTTTTTTCAGATGAGGTGATTTGTCACTGAAACACAAAATTCCTTTAGAAAAAAGCTGATTGAACTGGAAGACAAACGATTAAACTTTTCTGTTGTCAGAAATACCTTTGGATAATTATATCTTTCTTTACTAATTGATATCACGTTTAATTAGCACAAACACAATCAGACCTCAGTGGATTCCTGTTTTCCAATTGAAGTGAACTGATGGTTTTCTGCCCAGATGAGTGATGGACAATAGATAACAGTTTATTTCTCCTTCTCCCCATCGCTCTCTCTGTCTTTCTACGTAATGAGGTTCTCTTTAATTACATTTTAATGGGCTGGAAACAGCTGCTGCTGCTTTATATCTTTGTAAATGTGATGCTTTTCTCCCTCATCTCTCACTCCTCGTTATTTCTATGTCAAGACACCCCCACCTTACAAACCGTCCTCCCTCACACTGTACAGTGATGGTTGAACATCTTTACACTAAACAGAATTTGGGAATTTTTCTGAACCTATTTACAAAGGACTAAAATTTCATTTCGGAACATTTGGTAGGTTTTACTTCAATATTTTTATATGAAGCACATCAAGACAAAGAGGAGATCAAAGCTGCTCGCAAAAGTATTCACATCCTAGAATATTTTGGTCACGTTTCAACCAGAATGTTGAAAGACATCTCTGAGACCAATCAATATGTTTTCTGCCAAGAGCGAGGCTCAATTGAAAACAGACTAAGAAATGGCAACTTATCTAAGTCTTTGTATAAGATTAGAGTTGGGTTTTTTTTAAACAGGATAAAAAAAAATCATCTAAGGAGAGCAAATCTATTCAGAGATTTAAATCTAAAGTGTCCCACAGGCAGCACATAAAAAAGTCAGAACAAAGCAAAAATTTTATTAAACTGAATGAGAGTTTGTTTTTTTTTATCTGTGAAAATCCAGAACAAATCAAATTTTATGCTCCTCATCCAAGTATGATTTGGAAAAGCATACGTTCACAAAGTGGTGTCTGCTTACATAGACTGTAGTGACTGATTGCAGTGACTCATTTATTCACTCTCAAGGAGAGAAAGAGAGTTTGATAGTCTCTCCAGAGCAGAGGGAGATTCCCAACTGTCAGACTGCAGGAACTTGCAAAAATGATAAATGATTCATGGAGTTTGGAGGACAACAAACTAGAGACACATCAAGAAGTTGTCTGGTGACCGAAATCAAAAGTGTCAGCCCTAAATTTGGTGGAAAACTGAGAAATCCAATATTTCCCAATCATCAGAAGCACCACAGGTAATTTCTCATACACACATGTATAAATATTAGAGGTAGTTTTATTTTTTGTGCTTTAGATATGTTATTCTCTCATCAAAAACATACCAGCTCCTTCAGACTAGCCTGCAGCAATTAGCAAACACCGAATGGAACTACGCATCAGATGAGCTCATTATAGAAACTACTTCTAAGTGCTCGCTGCTAAAAACGTTGCTAAAGGGTTAATAGAGGAGCCATGTCATGATGGCGGAGTTTCTGAAAAAGCAGGAGTTTTTAAAGAGACAGAGGCCCAATTTCAAAGTGTTAAAATACATGACATATTTGATATTCAAAGCATTTTAACAACTGAAGGTAACAGTTATTGTGCTATAAAATGCTACTATGTGCCTGAAAAATACATAATACTGTCCCTTTAAAGTTCCATCAGAATAACGTCAATGTCAGGATCAACACTGGTTGCAAATGAAAGCAAAGTTTTTATTCGGGGTGAGCGTGTTTATACTGGTCATTTCAGACTCCTGGTGTGTCTGCGTGTGTGTGTGTCCCGTTGTTTCTAAGTGTGTCAAGGTGACTGCCTCGGGGTTAATAGCTAGTGACCCATACAGTGGACCAGAATTGGTGTCTTAAAGTACGCATTCGCTCTTTCACACATAGAGCATTTCAGCTTTTCCCAATCTGTCCGGGTCCTGGCCTGGACAGATTGTCTTGACTACGTCCTAATCAAGGATTAGCACATGTGTGTGATGAGGTGTGTGTCTGTGAATACTTAGGCTTGTAGTAGGAACAGATTTGTTCACCTTTATTATATATATATATATATATATATATATATATATATATATATATATATATATATGTGTGTGTGTATATATGTTTTTGTTCATTGAGAAGATTTGAATCCATTCGAACAGAACACCTGAAAAATGTTCAGCATTCGTTGCCGTCTGCTGTTGCGGAAACATTTTACCTTTCGCCATCGTTCACCGAGTCCAGAACGCGAAAAATAGTAAGATTAATCTGCATTATGTAATATTAACACGTTAAAATTTTCAGATGAATGTGTCAATGTTGATGCAGATAAATTCTGTAAGTCTAACCTCTTGTGAAGGAAAACACAACCAGGTTTGTAGATTTCCTTTTATTAAATCTACAAACTCACATTTCCTGTCACTACTTTTTATCTACTGTTTAGTAAATTATCTTTTTTTTTTTTTACCGTGACCTCTTTATGCTTTTTCTACTGAGTCTCAATTAAGGTCCTCAGCCATTACAGAAAAAGCCACGACAGGCCCATTTAAAAACATCAAATAAAAAAATAAAGATCATTTTCCAGTCAATAAAGAGGCTGAAACTAAGCCATGAATAAGTTGCTCAATTGTACACAAATGAACGTGTTTGTCTTGAGAATGTTCTGGAGCACCCGAAGCTTACATGCTCTCACACACACACACACACACACACACACACACACACACACACACACACACACACACACACACACACACACACACACACACACACAGTGTCATTAGCTGCACGCTATAGAACAAGCTCTTTCATTTGGAACCCCAGAGTCCATTTAATCCTGGGAATAGCTGCAGGTCAGGAAGCTGAAACACTGGCTCCAGTGTGTGTCTGTGCGTGTGCGTGCGTGTGCGTGTGTGTGTGTGTGTGTGTGTGTGTGCGTGCCAGGTTTGGCCATTGCTGTGTCAGAGTGTATGTTTTTTTGTTGTTGTTTTTTCTTTCTTTCTTTCTTTTTATTTTTTGCAAGTTCTGCCCCTGAGTCTAATTGAGTTTTCAAGGAGCTCCTCTCCTTTGAAGGATGATGGTGTGTTTGTGTGTGTGCGTAGGTGTGCGTGTGCGTGCGTGCGTGTGCGTGTATGTGTGTTTGTTCAGCAAAAGAGGGTTGGAGGTTAGCACTTGATGGTGTGTGAGGATTTCAGCTATCAAATATAGCATTTTCAGGATTTTAAAGTTCTAGCTTTTTTCTTCTTCGAAAAAGAAAATGGTAGAAATAAAACCAGATAAGCTGTATTTTTGGCAGGCTAACTGAAATGCTGCTTGTTGTTCTTTTGTATTCTTCTAAACAGAATAAACTTGTAGAAAGTTTTGCTTTAACATTGAGCTTGTAACGTTGTGCGTGTCTTTTCATCCGTTTCTGTCAGGAAAATGCTGCCAAACTTTGAAGCAAGGACTTTTCAGGAAAAGTAGCGTGTGATTGTTGTCTTTATAATACTGCTCAAAAGGTTGGTGTGGGACAAATAGATATTGCTAACAGAATATGCAGAGTATTAGTCTCTCTGCTCTTTAAAGAACTGATTAAAATTCCTGGATTCTTTGCAAATACGGAGGTGCGACATGAAACTCTGACCCGAAATCTAACCATGCTCTTTTCAAAGTTGCTCAAACTTCTTCTTTTTCCCATTCTGACACTTGTTTTCAACTTAAACAATTTTTTTGTTTACCACATCTAGATCCCTAATTTCACTGATTCAGCTCCTTCTGATTGGCTGATTTACGATTTGTGTTGACAAGCAAACAGGTGTACCTAATAAAATGGCTGGTGAATTTATATTTATGTGAATTCAAACCAGTTGGATTCAAAAATATTTAATTAAAACTTGTCATAACTCTTATGATCATAAGTATGTTCAAACAGATGGTGATGCTGTTGGCAAGAAGGATCTCCAGTAGCAGTCAGTCACGCGTCAAATCCGTGAAGGCCTCTGACTGAAGGCTGTTGCTGTGAGATGACAGTAGCTGTGTTTCCATTAACCGTACAACTACGCAATTTGAAATTACAAAAGTAAATTTGCTTCATGGAGTTATGAGTTGTGAAAACAATACTCTGTCACCATGGTTACGCATCATTACAACTGTCGGAAAACCGTGAAAAAAAAAAAAAAAAAAGCAAAAATATCCCTTCATCTGCACAGCTTCCAAAAACCATTGGGAGCGAATGTCCAAACAAGCAACATTAAGAACCAATCAGAACCAACGTGTCAGAAGTGGACCAACATGCTGCCACCATGAGCGGCGCATTTTTATTGGTGCGAAAAATGCTATTTGGTTTTATGTTTACCTTGAAGTTGTATCTGTTGTTGTGCATCATAAATTGCTTCTCTAAAGCCATTGCTGTTGTCTTCCTGCTGTGACGTAATGTTAACACAAACCTCAATGCATCTGGTAACGTAGAAGTCAATGTTCACTTCTTTTTTTTTTTTTTGCATTGCAGTTTAAGGAATCTTGGAAAGAAAATCAAAAATATTGCAGTACATTTCACCAGTTTTCCCGGTTTCCAGTTTTACTCCCTGTGGTACAGTTTGGACAGTGAAAAGAGCAACAGTGCAGATTTCAGCTTTTGTTTTACCTTCAGCACATTATATTCAGGTAAGTGAGGTAGCGGAGCGCAGCAGGGAGGCTTGTTGTTTTGAAATGAAATGTCAAACCGAGGCTTCAAAAGAGGTTAGGGTGTTGAGGCCATCAACGAAACTTCAAGAAGAATCAGAAAGCGGAGGGGAACGCGCCGAGAGGGGTGACAGAGTTAGCACGCAGGTACAAGAAGTCATTAAAAGAGCAATCTTGCTCTGTGTCAAAAAGATGAGAGAGCACGCACACCAGATAACAAAATGAGGAGACATGTGGGAGAGGGGGGGGGAAAGGAACTACAAAAGAAAAAGAAATAAAGCAACATGCTACCGCAACTCCTCGCGTGCTGGCCGTTTAAATCAAACCAAGAGCGCCGAGAGATCGCACTACGATGTCCTTCGTGTGCGCTCACTCAGGAACCGAAGCGTGGCAGCTTGCCTCTGAGAAGGGAATTAGAGTCAGACGTAACAGAAAACTGTGAACTGAGTTTAGCTTCCCGCTGTTACCAGAAAGAGACGACCGAAATGACAGAGGGGGAGAAAGGAAAAAGAAAAAAAGAGTCTGTGACTGTTAAAAACAAGTGAGAAGCAGGGAGGAGGACAAAGTTTAGGCAGGAGAAAAAATAGGAAGGAGAGGGGCTAAAAAAAAAAAATCTAAAATGTGTCAGAAAGCAGAGGAAAGGTGTGAAAACACTAACGGAGGGAAACAAATTGTAAAAGGAGAGAGTGACTTTAGGCGGTGGCTGCTCCGTTAGTGTCAAATTTTACACTTGTACACACACTCAGCAGAGCATTAAAGACACTTTGTCTTCAAAACCTAAGGTCATTTTGACACCTGGCAGGGTGTTAGTTACGTGAAAACAGCTAAAGTTTTCAAACCCCTTCAGGTTGTTTTTTTTTTGTTTTTTTTTTTTTTATCGTTTTGTTACGCTACAACCAAAAATGCCAATATGTTTTACAGTGATTTATGTGATAAACCAAGGTGACGAGTCACAACATGGAGAACCAAACAAAGTCCTCTCCACTTTCATACCCCAATATTAAATACAGAGACACAAAGTGCTGATAACAAAATTACTAAATAAAGTTATTTCATTCTTAAGTTTGTAGAATAGGTTCTTTAGTAGTCTTTAGTCTTTAGTCTTTCATAAATCTCAAATTTGGAGTAAAGAGGAGAAAGTAATTGTTGAAGGAAATGCTATGGGAAGTCCAGTTTTACGGAACCCTCCAGGAGACATGGGGAATTTTTTTCTTTTGCGTTACCTCACAATACCTTTGCGTTCCCTCGCAATAATCTACTGATCAGTTCACGCGGCATAATTGAATACTGTAAGCCTTTCTTACGGTGGCCGCCGTACTTTCTGCTTTAATACAAGCTTATAAGGTTTTTCCATGGACAATTTCTGAGTTATTATTACATGGTAATAAGTCATCTGATTGTGTCTCTGTTGTGTTCGTCTGAATGGCTTAGAGGGCTGCTTTCAGTGCCGTTCTTGGCCTTAATCGATTTATTTCTTCAATCAGTTTTGTGCACCAAAGAGTTAAACGTTTGAATTCAGTCCCAAAGTAGAAGGAGCATGGTTGTAGTACAGTGCAGGTTGTCCCTGTTCGGTGAGGCAAAGCTAATTTTGCTAAGCAAGAACAAAAAGTATAACCGTACTGTAATGTTTAATAATGGAGATCTTGGACAGGACAGTAGCTCCTATGCAGCTTATAATGAGTGACTCAAAGTTGACTTTATTAGAACTTATCATTGTAGCTTCTCAATTAGCTCACTCCAGATTATGTGCAGTTAATCACTTCCTCCCATCGTACCTGGACAGCATTCAGAAAGCTCTATTGTTCCATTTCTGATTCATTTTTCATGCAGATCTAACAAGAAGGGGAAAAAAAACAAAAAAACACACCAAATTCATTTGATACAGTTGTTACACTTAATCTTACAGTGAAGCGGTACTTCACCTTCATGCTGCATTTTCATTCCTCTCTTGCCTGAACAGTCATGGAGAACAGCATTCATCACGGTCTCATCTGCTTTCCCATGTCATCTGTTGTGCGAGGCGTGTGGCGGAGCCTGAATTTGCATCACTAAGTGCGTTACGCCGTGCCGCCATCTTTTTAGTGGGCAAGTCTGTTAGGAGCGTTTCAACCTGATGGCTGACTTTGCCAGTCTGGAACCTTCCTGTCTGACTGAACCTCTCCAAGAAAAGTATGTTGGATTTCATTATGTGGTTGCTGGATCAAGAACCAATCAATGAAACAAACAACCCAGTCCGGTTTCTGCTTTCCCCTCCCAGCCAGCTCTACTTTCACAGGATGTTTGGAAACCTAGGTAGATGGACTCTGTTGTCGTTTTGGCTCCACGTCGTGGACCTTTAGTTTATTGAATGTAAACTCAGCCATTACTAAGTTATGTTTTTTCGACATTAGCGGGATGTTGCCAAAGTATTATGTGCATTTGTAACAGAAACGCAACTAATGGCTTTAACTTATGACTTTGAATTGAACACTAAAGAATGAAGTAGGTGTAGAAGAAGAGGGAAGGGGCTATTGCCTGAATGTTTCAGTGAAATGCAGCTTGGGTGTTACAAGGAAGCTCGCACTGAAAACATTTTTAAAAATGAGCTACGCTCTCACCATGGAGGCAACCATAAAGTTTTTTCAGTCCCGTAAAGTCCGCCACAGCGTTACAGCCTCCATATTACACAAAACCCATCTGGCTTCCAGGGGGTCAAACAAATCGCTCAGCCATTAGTACTTCGTCTTTTTTCCCCGACTCTCTCTCCCCCGCTGGATGTTTAATTCAACAGAGGATGTTATTTTGATATGAAATGTCATTACTAAAGAAGCCATTCAAAAGGGCAGTCTCACTATCACCGCATCAGCTTAGCTTGTGTGTATGCCGGAGGCAGAACGAGCGTGTCAGGCTGGCAGCAGATTGTGGCCCCATATTGTTGGAGTCAAGAGGCCAGCAGAGACTGATCATGAGGGAGGTGGTGCGTAGCAACAAGTGATGGCGGAGGAATCACACCCAGGAGACGATAGAAGTACCGAAAACAAATGCTCTTCTATATTTTGCCGCAGCCTTTCAAAGAAGCTGCTGCCGATATTAATGTTGGTAGTTTCTGTAGGACATGGGAAGAATGCAGCAACGCAATGACAGCACTCCTTTAACTGTCAGTAATGACTTATCTCTGTATTACTGTGTTTTAGTTGTTGCATCTGTGAAGCGCTTTTTGATTTGTACGGTGGAAGGTGCTACATAAAATAAAACAGACTCACTTACTAAATTTTCTACTTGTACGTTTGGGGAATGATTTTGAGTAATTTGGATCTTTCGAC
This sequence comes from Poecilia reticulata, assembly GCF_904066995.2. Classification (NCBI taxonomy): domain Eukaryota; kingdom Metazoa; phylum Chordata; class Actinopteri; order Cyprinodontiformes; family Poeciliidae; genus Poecilia; species Poecilia reticulata. Next base: position 6,368,106 of record NC_088839.1, read on the forward strand.
GGAGATCGACTTTGCTTGGAAACGCAGCTCTATTCATGAATAGATTTGACTAAAACTGAAAACTTCTCAGTCAACGAAGTGACTCGGCTTTCAAACAGAGAAAGAGGATAGTGACATGCTGTGATAGATTGGAGCATATGGTTTGTTGGTAATTTTTCCCTGAGCATATCATACTGTAGAACTACACGAGTCACAACGTGTAGTTCTACACGTCTTTCCTCTCAAAACCTAATGTTCAGGCTTTGCGACTAGAAATATTGTGATCAAAATATAATTGCAAACTTGTGGTGACAGAACTAAAACTGCGCTTGTGGCTGTTCCATTGAAATGAGGTTGTTCCAGTGCAGTATTCTTTGTAATGCTAACAGAAACATGTACACAGATATTTGCTGCTGCGGCTCTTATCTGTAGCTCTGGTGGGGAGCCTGACAAGCAGCGTCTGAGTTAAAAATGGAAGCCGTTTACAGCTCCGTGGTCTCGGTATCTGTGTGCGTCTTCACCCCTGGTATCAGTTAAAATACGCTCACACCTGACTGCAGCTCCAGCATCCATTAGAGCAGAGGGAAGTATATTTTAAACCTCCCTTTGAATACAGGATGTGGAAAGCACTAAGAGGCTAACAAAGCGGATGCTCGTTGCTAGCAGTTCATGGCAGGTGATGGACATAAATACATACACTGCTTCATGTAAGCTTTCACACTGAACATTACACAGACAGCAATGTGTGAAGAGTAGTATGTACCAAACTAATGTTAGCCTTCATAAAATATGATAGTTATGTTTAGCATTGAGATGCTTTTTTAGGTTTGAACAGCTTCCATGATAGGCTAACTCCTTTTAGCACAACTTGAACACAACATTAGCCTTTTTCATCATATTGTGGGTTTTTTTTTGTTGTTTTTTTTTAAGGAAAAATGAAACTCCACTGGAATAAATAGACATAATATCACAAAACTATTTTCTACTTAGGTTATTGAGAAATCAGATTGATTTAAAGTGCTTTAGCTTTGAAATGTTTCAGGATTTCCTGATTGTTCATGCTGTTGACACCGACATTAGCGTTGGGGACGTCTGTGCTAGGCACGGTTTGTTTGTAGTATTTGTGTTGCATTGAGATGCTAGTTTAGCCATGATTAGCTTTGGTGATAGGCTACTTCCTTTTTTGCTTAACTAGCATTAGCACATGGCAGTTGTGTTTACCAACGTTCCTTCAGATTGTATTTGTTTTAAAGAAAAGAAATGAAAAAAAACAACAACTTTGTCATCTGGCAGCTGTTTACAAAAATGGATTGTGCATCAGCTTTACAAGCGTACCAGACACATGTGAATACAAAGGTTCCTCTCTTTAGTATGTAAAAAAAAAAAGATCAATTGTGTTAAAATTTTAAAAACATTAAAATCTAAGTAATTAATTATTCAGTATTAACATGTGAATAATTCTGACTCCATAAGAAGAGGTTTTGTTGTTAGGTTTGTGGTTGGGTTCTGGACTAAGATATGAATTGAGTTTAGGTTGGGTTTAGAGTACGGGTCAGGATTGGGCTATAGAAACGAAGAAGAATGGATGGAAGTCAATGCAAAGCCCCTGTGATTATTGAAACACATACTCTGTGTGTGTGTGATCGTTGATGTATTTCACAGACTATTACCTAAGCCACAATTGTGACTTATTGAATTATTTTAGAATAATTTCACATAATGGAGGCATTTTTAAAATGTGAACAGGACAAATATGTGCTTTTACTGAACAGAAATGAGTCCTAATGGCTTTAACAATACCCAGAGAAAGACTTTGAAAAATACCTGTGCTTAGAGACTGATTAGTCGCCTGTTGAGTAATTCTCTTCTGGTGCTCTTAAGTAAGGAAAACTCTGAATTTTTCCCAGGCCACAATTAGCTCAGTGGTCAAAGAACGTACGGCCAATTTGTATCCTCACTTTATTTCACTTAGGGAAGCAGAATGGTTTGTGTGGAGGTAACCTAATTCATCTGCCTTGTGACATATTCCAACAGATTGTTCCTCTCTTTCACACACACACCCCCACACACGTAAATACACACGTACACACACAGACACACACGGCTTCAGTGCAAGATAAATTGGCTGCATATAAATGTGGAGGGGAGACAATATATCTTTGGTTCACAATATTCTGTCCCGACTCACTCACACACACAAAAAGTGTGCAGCGGATCACTGATGTCTGTTCGTTGTTGCACATTTATACGCGCAGACAGAATGATTTGTCTACCGGCGCATTTACACACAATGTTAATTTGTTCTCGGGGTGTGATAATCCCTCAACCTTCCTGAAGGTGTTTGTGCTTTGACGAGCACGTTTCAAGGCAACCGTTGGGCCTGTGTTCACATTCAAAATTATCAACAGTCATACTGTTGAGCTGCTTTTTTACATTTTTTTTTATTTCATCACTTACAAAATGACTAAGACATCAAGTGTTCCATCACATCCATCTGGACTTACCTGGCAGGAGTTGCGTTGAGGTACATCTTGATCGAGTCACAAGTCCATCACAGTCAGGATGTACTTCCACTCATAAACACACCTAGAGGCAATTTTAATGTCACAAACTAGAACATTTCTAGAGAAATTTAAACAGGACCTGGAACCCAGCGTTCTGATGCTAAAAATTAGCATCAATACTAAGCTTAGCTAACATGTAAGAAATGGCATGTGGAGTATCAATGTTATATTGACCTGAACTCAGTCAGTATGCAAACATAAGTGTGTAAGCTAAAATGATCTAAAATGCTGATGTTATCCTAAGGCCTATCAGTGGCTTGTGGGGTATGAATGGCATGTTGTCTTACTTTAACTTGCTCCATTCAGTTTACCAAACATAGCTAATAAATAAATAAGAAAATACACTGCGGGAAACCCTGCATCATAAAGAAAACGAAGAGAAAATTGGAATTAAGATATTTCGAATTTTCTCCACAAAGTGTAACAGGTTATTCTCCTCTATTTCAGCATGATTCAGCAGTTAGTCTATTTTCTCGCTCATTGTCGATGCAAAAACCATCCAGGCTTCTGTAAGCAGCTTAACATGCGCAGCGTTATGAACAGAGTGAAACCAGCGTCAGTCAAAACATGCAGTGTTTTGCGTCAGCCCGACAGGAGAGGACAGATTTCGGGTTCAAAATCGAAAAGAGCTAAACAATTAGCCGCGCAGCTTTGGGAGCGTGATTGTCTGTTGGCTGATGAGCCAATTTGGAACAGACTGACAACTTTCAGAGGCTCTGAGATAGATTGCCGTGAGCTCTCTCTCTCTCTCTCCTTCTCTCTCAGACATTTATGGCCCCAGATGAGAAATCTTAATGACATTGCTGATTCTCCATTCCTTTTCCTTGCAGGCAATCTCTCAGCGGGATGGCAAATTTTTCACTTTTGCAGTCAAATACTTCAACGTTTGATGAGATTCAATGCCTCTACACTAAGAGCACCGACCACATTACTCATCCCCAGCAATGTTCCTCTTGCCAAAGAAGCTCGCTGTTATGAGCGGAGGACTGCTGCTGCGTCCCTTTCCCTTAGTTATGTTCAGGTCTGAGGTAATCATTCATGACCGAGAGTTTTGCTCCGCATTAGGTAATGCATGAGGATACAGGATGCCTCTCACATGGCGCTTTGTTGTGAAAACCCGCCAAATTACTTCACTTGACGACCCAAAGTGATATTCTGCAGTTCCTCACACCACAATGACAGGAGTAAGATTGGACCCGCTTCCCTTATCACTGCTTAGTATGTACTCAACGGTCGTCTTTGCTACTGCAGAACTCAAATTTTATAGCATGAAATGCTACAAAGACCAACCAACATAATTAGTTCAGATCTCTCAGCTATGGCATCACAAACCTAGCTATACCTGCTGTGTTTGCACGGCTATATGGCAGCTTGTAAATGGGACTGGGTATGGGCGGAAATCTTTGAGTGGAAACAGGGATTTTTATCGAGTTTAATGCTTGTGCTCAGATGGTAAATTCAGATATGAAGGGATGCTGTAATATTTGGCACACAACCCAATAACCTGCCTTTGTCTATTTTGCCTTGGCTGAAAGCCTTTGTTTTCTCTTGCATGTGCCAGTAGGATACTAGTACAGCTCATATTCTAGAAATTTTAAATATACACACATTTTAATGTGATGTGACAAGACTCCACTGCTCGCTGACGATGACTACCATTGGTTTTAGCTGTCGAGTTCTCGATATAGCGTGCTAAATCTTAAATGTACACAGGATATATAAAAGGAAAAGGGACACAGTGATTTGCTACTAATTGTCAGCACTATGACAACTAAAGGTCAGTAAAACATTTTAATAAAGAAGAACAGAGAGGGAGAGCTAAGTAGGTCAGTTATGCTAGCTTGACTTTGACAATCTTAACATGTAGATGGGCTGCAGAATTCAGTGAATTTCTGTTAAGAAAAATAATAATGAGACACACACAACAACTCTCTCACAAATCTTTAGTAGGGCAGATGTTTAAATTTAATAATCAACCACAGCTGTGTTCAACCACTTATTAAAAATCGCAAAATAAACATCACAGCTGAAAACATAAAACTGTGATGGCTATGGCAACGGATCTATGTGCGGCGCCTTTGACGCAGAGCGAGAACAGGAGTGGTTTTGAGTTGTTTCTCTGAGTTATTTTCCCATTGCTGTGGGACACTACACTAAACTAATACCACCTGCATCTAAAGACCGTTTGTGAACCTCGTTATCTCCAGACGCGACCATTCCTTCTTGGTTCCCATGTTGGTGTGTTCCCATGTTGGTGTTGGTGTTGGTGTTTTTCATTTGCCCGTACATCACAGGCAAATGTTAGATGCTGGGTAGAGTTTAAAGCTTCAACATAGTCCACACATCCAGAGAAACGATATTGAGAAACGTTTCTGAATATCGTTTGAGGAACTATATTGAGAGTTATCATTTCTCAATAGCCAAAAGTTTATCTAGCAGCTGGTGTTACTTAATAAAAAAATAACCAACACAAAAATAGCTGCCAAAATCATCACTGCTTGTGTGAACTCCATACATACTTCAAGCAACATGGATTCTGCACCTCTCTTCTCTTGCTCCAGTCTCTGGGACTTTGACTTTTAAATGAAATGCAAACTTTAATTTAAAGGAAGATTTGGGACCACTGAGTAACGGCCTAGACCGCAGATAAAAAATATCGCTGATGTTGGAGTTGGGGATATGAACTTACAGCAATGATTCATAGCATATTATAATGTATTCCTGGTATTCTTTGCCTTTTTTTTAGCACTTGGAATTCATTAAATTTTTTTCCTGAAAAAAAAATCTCATTTTACCGCTTATGTATAACAAAAAGAACAGTTTAAATGTCCTGCTTCTCTCTGCTCCTGCTCTACATTCACGATGCCTCCTTTTCAACTTATCTGAGAATTAAAGGTTTAAAGGTATTTGAAATTTTGCGATATTAATCAGCCATTTAAAAATAAAGAATTAAAATTCAAAAATATTTTAATGATCCCAAAGGGAAATTAAATGTTGTAACTCATTCATTCAGATTCTTCAAAAAGTTATTGTAGATTGCGATGGCTGTTGGCAGGAAAGATCCCTTGTAGCAGTCTCTATCACAGTGAATTTAAAGAAGCCTCTGACTGAAGACACTCTGTCTTCCCAAGACAAGTCCCTTCAACAGACTGGACTTCTCCAGTCGAGTCTGTTGTCCAAATCCTTGGGAAAAAATAATTGTTGCATCATAATAACTTTTCAAATGTAAAAACATATTAACAAAATCTTTCCAGCTCCCCACCATCCAAAAGCAGAGGGAATGAGTTTCCACAAACCAGTGAGTCTGATGGACGTGGATCAGCTGGGTGAGAGTACCGAGCCTAAACACGAGGATAACATCAGAGAGAACACAGAACAGAACTAAACCCAAAAGAATCTGGGAAATGGCTGCCCTGTTTGAATGTTGCCTAGCAACAGGTTTAAGGCTATTCAGATTGCTTATGAATAGATAGCAAACAAACAAAAAACTAAAACCTGATTATAATTTTTTTGTTTGTTTAAAATCATATAATATAATCGTATGGGAAATGAAACATTTAGCAATGCAAACACAGGCTTAAGTTCTCTTCAAACAACTTCTCAACTTCAAGCTTTATGGACATTTACAGCCCTTTTAAAATCAAAGTGTTGTTTTACCATACCATACCAACTTTATTTATAAAGCACTTTAAAACAACCACAGCTGATACAAAGTGCTGTACATTAAAACACAACAATAAAAAAAATAAAATAAATAAATAAATACAAACTCATAGTTTAAAAATAAACAAACATACAATTTAAAACTAGATCCCGCTGGAGTTGAAAGCCAAGTAAAATAGATGGGTTTTAAGATGAGTTTTAAAAGACGAGTATTAAAGACGAGTTTTCTCTTGGCCATTGTGAATTGACGATCAGACTGGACTTTATGAGGAAGCTAAATCTGCTGCAGATCTTCTATTAGTCTGTTGTTGAGCGTCATATCGATCAAATTTCATCACAACCGTCTAGCAGTCGTCCGTGATACGTTTCATCTGCGAGTTTAAAAGAAGTTTCTCAACTTTGAAGAATCTGATAAAATGCAGACAAACGAGCAAATCAATGGCATGGAAGCATTGTTGTTGCGCCCAGGGCCAGACGCAACAAGAAGAAGAAGGTGCAGTTCAACGCTTGGCTTCAGGAAAACAAGCATAGTTTTCCTGAAAGCCAAGAAGGTTCAGAGGTCACTGTAACAGAAGCCATTTCTAACATACAAGAGATGGTAAACGAGCAAGGAGAGAAACAGCAACCTAAGCCTAAGAAGAAGAAGAAGATATCTCTTCAGGCCTGGTTGGAGGTGCAGCCCCCCGTTCATGGGAAGATTTAGGATGAAAATATTGATGATTCACCAGTGACTGGTAAAGAACCAGGCTCTAAAACTCTGGAGACGCAGAAGAAACGCTCATCTCAGCGTAAAGAAGACTGCAGCAGCATGGGAGGGTGACTACATTGAGAATGAGATCATAACATTTGGAAACTGGACGTATGACATGGGCCCAATACGTCAAACGATTGAGTTGGAATTCATTCCATGGGTCCTCAAAGAATCGACCTCTGAGCCGCTGGAAGCTGAGCACCAACCAGAGAAAACACAACCAAATCAGAGTAAGGATGCCAAGACCCCAGAAGACACGCAAACTGCAGAATCTTCCACTGGAATTGATGAAAGGTTTGACAGTTCTGTGTCTCTAAAGCAAGTTAATGATTCTCCCTGCTTGGAAAAGGGGTCTTGCTCAGTAGACAGTGTGAGCTCTGCTCCACAGCTGGAGGATGAATCGGTCTGTAAAACACAGAAACCTTCAATAATCAGAAGGCTTCTGAAGAAAACTCTGAACAACAAGTTTCAATAACAGAAACAGCTGAGAATCAAACAGCCACTGTCAAAAATGAGATTAATACAAATGAAGCTTTGCTCTCTAAACTTCAAGTTACTGAAGAAGAGAAGGTTTCTGGAAAGCAACAAAATGGCGAGCAGCAAGTGGACAAAAAGCCGTCAAAGAAAACTTTGGGGCTTCCGCTGAGCAGGAAGCCCCAAAGAACCAAGAGATTTCTGGAGAAAACAACAAACAGCAACAAGGAGTTTCTATACCAGAATCGTTTGAGGATCAGACCGCCAACTTGAGGAATGAGATTTCTACAGATGAAACTGTGATCTCTGAATTACACCAGAGCACTGAAGAAGAGAAGATCTCTGAAACTCAACAAGATGGGGATCAGAAAGTGAAGAAAGAGCTACCTAAGAAATCTGAATATTAGAAATGGAGAACTGGAGGCTCTTATAAACCAAATCAAGATGGACACCTCTGAAACTGAAAACTCTGGCAAAGAAGCCAAAACTCTGGCACCACAAAGTGTTTTACAAATAAAAACAGAGAACCTGCAGACTGTGTTTGAGGAACAGGAGGCACAACTTGCAGCTTCATCTGAAATGCTGAACGATCAAGAGGAAAAAACAGTGAAGTTCAGCAAAGCAGAAAAAGACTACAACCAAAGAGAAATCCAGCCAGGAAGGAGAAGATTTACATTCTGAAGAATCAGGAAGTTGGAAGTCCAAAATGGAAACTGTATCTGAGCCTCAGTCAGCAAGCAATGTACAACTTTCTGGAGATGTGGAGGACATAAAAACGGTCTCCTCTCAAGAATCCAAAACACTAGAAGTTTTCCTGTTGTCCTGCTCCAGGCTGAGCAGGACAACATTTCAGAAGAAGAGAGTAGCCCAGTAGAAAAGATTTCACTGTGGAGGAGATTTAAAAAAGCCATAACTCCGTCATGTCTGCGCCAATATAAAGACAGGAGAGTAAAGCAGCCGCAGTAGACTTCAACATGGGGCTCTGATATTTTAGATTTATCAGAGTTTGGGTGCTAGGTGAGAAATCTTTTAATTAGTTTCTAGAGTGTATCTGGTCATTTTGATTAGTTATTATTAGCCCTGTGTTTAGAAATGGGGTCCAACCGACCCCACACCCGTAAAACCTCTATCATTTACCACAGTCCTCTACATTTGCCTCAGTCCTCGCTCGCACAAGAGTTAGTTAAATATTGCTTAGTTTTAATTGTAGTTGTAGTTATTTTATGCTTCTATCTAAAAAGGTAAGGGCTGCTTTCTGCTTTATGGTACCTCTGATAGTTTTTTTCCACTGCCACTCCATCTTTACCTCACTGTTGTCAAGTGCACTATATAAGACGATTCAAATTTCAAAGAAAGAAATAAATTAGCCTGAGTGCGTTCTCGAAGGTGTGTGAGGGGAGGTGAGGCAGCAGAGGGGCCCCTAATCGGTGCCGTTCCTCTGGTATTGATCATTTCATACATGCACAAACAGCTGTTAAATACAGAAAATGCCGACGAGAAAATTTTTTTCCCGTTTTGGTGCCCCCTGTAGTGCAGCGCCCCATCCACTGCATACAGTGCATACCCACTTTTTGCGCCATTGACTGCCACTGAAACGCAGCAGGTATTTCAGTAGATGTAACAGGATTGTGTTCTTCTTGATGTTTTACCCTCCTCATCTCTGCAGCGCTTAAAGCTAATAAACAAAGTTGCGTAAAGCGACCAGTTAGATCTGCCACATGTAGCATGTTGCGGACACACATTTGGTACATTCTCTCTCTCTCTCTACGCTCTAGAGAAGCTCCAGCCTTTTTTACGACTCTCTTTATCAAAGGGCAAAGACGCCGTTTGAAAGTCACCCAGACACCCGCTGCGCTGCACATACAGTAGTCATAGAGCACATTAATAAAACATCTGACTGTACAAGCTGGAACAGTGACATGTTCATGTCAGTGTTTAGTTCAAAGCCTTGATTTCACAGTGCTGTGTGGTGCATGCAAGCCAGAACTTGAGACTTCAAATTTCCCTTCTACTTTTACTTTTAAAACCAGTCTGCTAAAATAAACTTCATGGAAGGTTCTTAGAGGGTCTGGAATATATATATATATTTCCTTCAATGTGACTCAAATGTTTTCTGGATCTTATGAAGTAATAAGTAAAATATTAGAATTTCCAGGCTATTTCTTATCCCCTGGTTGTCTGTACGTTCGTGGTTAGCCTGACCCGTTTCATCGTCCTCATTTGACGTCACTACCCGTGAGCTGGTTTTTGTGGAAAAAATTGCCAATTTTCGCACCTTTAGCTGCGTCCGTTTCCAGATCTACTCCACCCTCTTTATACTTTCCATCTTCTAAAACTCCTCTGACCAAGAGCGTTGACATTTAACATCCTGGAAACAACAAATACTGGTTTTACCATCAATCCATCCATTGTCCGACAATCTGCACTTTTTGAATTTCTACTTAAAATCAGACTACAGAATGTATTATAATCCTGAAAATGTGTCAGAACCCTATTTATTGAGGTTAGAAGTGTACAAGGCGATTGTTAGAATGCGAATATTCAAGAGCCGCTCTGGGAAGTCTCGAAATCTTCAGCTCAAAGTGACAAAAAGAAATGTGCATTCCAAGCTGCCTGAGCCAAGAAGGAGATGCTGCAGGATGTGTTGCTGCCGGCAGCGGCTGCCAGCTCTGCTGATGACGTTCTTCAGCAGCCAATTTCTGCTGTGAAAACATATACAAACACTTTTGGATCTGTGTGTGTGTGTGTATGTACAAAGGCTTCTCTGACTGTATGTTTAAGATGAGCAGGAATAGTTGTCGGGTGTATTTAGACGGCGTGGGCGCATGTGTGAGTATCTACGATTTGGAGGTGGAACAATCGGCGGCGTGGAGCCCACTCGCTCGGTTTACATCTCCCAAACACATAAACCCGGTGTGAGTGACCGCGCTCGTGCTCGTGGATGCAGTGAGACAATGGCACAGGCCAGGCAGGCAAATGTGTGCTCACTCTCACTCTGGCACATTTGGACTGAACAGAGCGCAAATGAAAGGGAGATCTCTTTGAGGTGTGTGTGTGTTTGTTTGTGTGTTAGACTGAGTTTGGTGAGAGACACAATGTTTAGCCTGCGGGCTGGCAGTTTTCAGCAGAAGCCCTGGAACTGCACCATGCTCACGCTGCGAGTGAAAGCATTTCTGTGAACACACACCCACACGAATACACACACATGCAAACATGAGCATGGAAAAGTGTGGGAGTAACTACACTCTTTTTTTTGTTGTTGTTTGTTTGTTACTGTAGATCAGATTTGTAATGGCTGCTTCTTATTTCTGAGGTATAACACCAAAGGAAACCAGAGTTCAGGGTTGGCTGGTTCATTTGTTGAGCCGTCTGCTTGGGTTGACCACCTTCACTCACCTTCAAAAGGACACGTAGCTTGTAGGTTTTAATTGTGCACCATTTTGGAAAAGTTGTGCTTGATTTCCACATCATCGCTGAAAATCGTTCCAATCACATGAAAATTGTGTGTGTTGTAAATAAAGGTAAAACTGAGGGCAAATTGGTAAAGCTTTAAACTGACTGAACCATTCTCATAGTAAGACTGTAACACGAGATGTGTGTAATATGTCTGCAACAAAAGCTTTTGGAGCCTTAAACACTTCATCGTGTTGCAGTTTAAAGGATCGTTGTGGTGCAACAATACCGCTTTGACTCAGTTGGGTTTCATCTACTCTATAAAGTACTGTAATCAGTTCAAGCACACAACTGAGCCATCTAGTGGGACAGGAATGGAAGCAAATCAAGGAGAAATTGCAATAAAGCTCTCGTATCAAGCTGAGATGGGTGAAGTAGACGGCGAGAAACAAACAACAACAAATGAAGGTTTACCTTAGGCTGTCACCTCCTCCTGCCGAGCTTTTATCTACGAAGCAAAGGAAGTGAAGGCATGTTTTGTCACACACACACGCACATGTGCGATGCAGCGGGTTCAGTTTTCGTGCGCGCGTTGGGACAAGTGTTGTCAGTGTCCGTGTCCACACATGGTGTTCCGGAGTGTCTCCAGGTGTGGATGGAGCTGTCTTTTTCTCTTGAAGACAGAAGCACCAATTAACTCCCCAACTCTGATCCTCACTGTGCCTTTCTCGCTCTGTCTGCCTTCTCCTGCCCACTGGCCTCTATTCACAAATACTAATTGTCCTTGAATCCACATTTCTATATATGTGTGTGTGTGTGTGTGTGTGTGTGTGTGTGTGTGTGTGTGTGTGTGTGTGTGTGTGTGTGCGTGTGTGTGTGTGTGTGTGTGTGTGTGTGTGTGTGCGTGTGTGTGTGTGTACTTGTCTAGCTTTCCTATTCAGGACAACTTCTTGCATTTTTACTATCCTTTCAAACTGCAATGGGCCTTTTTGGATTTGGTGGTTGGGTTTGGAGGTATGATGTGAATTAAGTTTTGATTAAGGTTATGGTTGACTAGACTAGTACTGGTTAGATAGGCATAAATGTAGTTAATTATAGGTACAGTACTATGTGTTTTCCAGGCATGTACTGCCCTTTCATAACACAATTAACTGTTACCTTCAATTGTTACAAAATGCTATATGTATCAAAACTTACTTCCATTTAACTTTATAATTAAACACCTTGAAATTGGGCTTCTGTCTCTTTAAAAACTCCTTCTGAAGCTTCGCCTTCAGGAAGACTGAACAACTTCCTCTTTACTTCAGGAAATCAGCATGAGCTACTTCTGAGTCGCGTTGCACTCCGAAGCAGCTCGTATAGTTAGTATAGCGGTTCCACCAGGGGTTTGCTAATTACTGCTGGCTAGTCTGAGAAGCGGACTCTGAGGCAGAAGTTTGGAAACTGCCCCTCAGACAGAGGAGGAGCTTCGTCCTCGAAGGCAGAGCTAGGTCCACCCAGGCGTTTTAATCTCCATGGCAACCATTCAGCTGAGCAAAAGAGTTTCTCAAACATGCATGAAAGACTCAAAGCAACACTTCAGGTATATTTTTGATGAAGGAATAACATTATAACATGATGTTAAGCTCAAAGAAGTGAATTTTATATAACACCGCCACTTTAAATGAGTGGAAATCAAAGCAAAGACCTGATATGAGTAGAAATACAAACACGTGCATGTTTCTGTGTAACATTCTGTCCTTCAAGAGAAAAGAGAACATATCGGATATACCGGTAGTTCTGTCTTTACGCCTCCATATACTCACCCAGGAGCCAATGCCTGCATTTAGATTGGACACATTCATTCTTTCTCTGCCACTGAAGCATTAATGCAAGATGCTAATTAAGAGAACACCATGTGTCTTAAAATCAATATCCCATAATTCTTATGTCCGTTCACCTTTTATGTGTCAAAATAAATTCAGCCGAGTGTGTCTGTCCTCTCTCTTCTTTCTTTTTTTTTGCTCTGTGGTGTAAAAGCGGAGCACTTTCAGCCTTGTAGCTTGGGTCAAGTTGACACACAGTGGTTCTTCTTTGTCAATGTCGGTGCTCAAGCCGGGTGTGTTTGTGCTGGAGTTGGCAGAAAGTAACGGAATCTGGCGTTGTTCAATTTGTGACAAAGAGCAGGCGGACAAATTGAAAAGCAGTGAGGTGTCGACACGTTGACACTTGAAATGTACAGCAGAGGCGGCGGTTCAACGCGGTTAAAGACAAACACGCCGCTAAGTAGAAGAAGAACGTTGTTTTATGGCTGTCAGGGAAAAATACCTTGAATTTCAATTTTTTTCTTTGGTAATTTTTGATTTTTTGTGAAAATTACCTGTCGTTATCCCTCATTATGTCTGCAGGGGAAGATTATTCATTTTCATTTCTAGTAAAATGTGTCAAGAAGAGCATGTGACATAACAGAGGCTTGTTTTCTGAAAAGTTCTAGTTTTTGGAGATGCAAGGTTTCTGTCTACCAGGAGGAACTAATATGGTATATGCATAAATATAAGTCATAAATTAGTGATTTTACTCATTTTCATTTTGGGCCATATTAAGACCAAGAATGTATTTTAAAGAATCAGTTGTGGTAGAAAGTGTTGATAAAACTGTATGGTACCTGGACAATCCATACACAACACTGATTGACAGCGCTAAGACCCCCCCTCCTGGCTCTGATTGGTTGTTTCTGACAGTATAGTGTATTTCTGTAGATGGCTATACGACCACAGCTCCATTTTTTCCCCCACAGATTATCCGTCTCATGTCATCTTGTCCTGACATAGTGGCAATTTTGACAAATATGTCACAAACATATTTATAAAAGTTAGGTACTGCATCGTTAAAGCTCAGGTTCATAACGTAGCTTCACAAACTCCATTGCCAACCTGTACTGTTGTGTTCCTTGGACTTTCATTTTTGTATTCTGTATTCATATTCAGATCAAATTACACACAGACTCTAACTGGTGTCTTCTGAATTCAGTCGGTTTCACAAGATTTTATTATAAAACAAACTGAAAACTGACGATTATTTTCCTTTTCACTTCACTTTTTTCCTCTGCTGTTGGTCTACCTGATAAATTCCCAGGGACATGCGTTGACGTTAGCGGTTGCCATGTGACCAAACATGGAAAACTTGGAGAGATGGAGCAGTTCTGCCAGGTTGTCCATAACTAGAGTAATGAGAGTTCCTCAGCGATCCAGCTTGGAGTCTGACATTAACTCTCTCTTTTTCTCAAGTGCGCAGACTTAAACTGAAAGTGACGGTCAGTAAATGTCACCGACTGAAAATATGCTCACCAACACACACACACGCACCCCCCCCCCTCCCCCCCACACACACACACAGCAGATAGAAGTCGTACCATCTCCTCTCACCCTTTTCATCTTCTCCCTCCATCTCTCAGCTGCTACTCTGTCCCTCTGATTAGATCATCTCCGTCGCCTTCGCTCGTTAAAGGTCACGGCGAATAAGTGCGACTGGTAAATAAGCGCGCCGTTAGTAAACGCTTCCGACTCCGCATATTTACAGGAGAAAAATGATTCCGCCGCGGGGTTTGGACGAGGCGAAAGTGAGCGGGTTTGTGGGCGTCAAAGAGAGAGAGAGAGAGACGAGAGGAGACTGGCATTTTCATTTTCTTACGCGGACATATGGAAGATAGAAGGACGTTGCCCAAGATAATAACGGGACGGGGAACACACACACACACACACACAAACTCTCTCTCTCTTACTGTCACGCAGAGATATGGCATTTAGCAGCCATTGTGTTTTATAAGCTGAGTAAATCTAAGTCTTGGACTGGAGTGCTATGCCAAGCAATGTTAGTTTGTCATCCAAATGTCAGCTGTTGGAACGCCGTATGCAAATGATATAGATCAGGACGGCAGACAGATAGGCAGAGGGAGATGTAATTCCCTTAAGACCTCCGGAGGACGGGCTGGTGGGAGGCGTGAGGACGGAAGGGCGTCTCAGTGACTACGGGACGTCTAACCACATGTTTATGTCCGGGGTCGCCCCCGGCGTGAAGAGCGCCACAAATCAAAAGTCGGCGAGACGCAGAGACGGAACGGCTCACAAATCAACTGCGCTCCTGTGCCGCGGCGGGGGACGGAGGCTCGGAGCGCGCGGCAAATCAAAACCGCTGGGAGTGGGCGCGTGAAACAAATCACGCCTATCCCATCTCATCTGCTCCATGTCCTGAATAGTGGGGGAGCAAAAAATAAATACATTAAAAAATAAAGGGCAGGTGACAGAATGAGAGAGCGTTCTGTCACCGGAGACAGATATAACGGAAGCGTTGACACCAACGGAAAAGGGGGAAGTGATTGCCTTCGTATTCGTTGGAGGACAGACGGGACTCGCGCAAAAGCTGCGTTTCCGTTAATCACAAAGTTGCGCAAATTGAACTTACGAAAATAAATTTGCCTAATGGAATCACAGCAGGTATGAAAAAAGTCACATTATTGGTTAAAAAGTTTTTATCCAATAAAAACTTTTATCCGCGTTGAGGTTTTTTCAGCCATATCAAAGTAGATGTATTCACCAAAACTGCCATGGAATCAAATCAATCAAATTTTATTTGTAGAGCACATTTTAGCAGCAAGGCATTTCTTGCTGCTAAAATGCTCTGTCACCATTAAACACAAAAACATAGAAGTCATGCAACATTGAATCAACAATCAAAAACATGCAATTTCCTGCCGGAATTTTTTTTTAAAAAGAGGGGGAACACCAACCTGCACCCCTTTTCAAACAACAGGGGGGACTCCAACCCGCACCCCTTTTCAAACAACGGGGGGACTCCAACCCGCGCACCCCTTTACAACAACAGGGGGGACTCCAACCCATTTACAACAACAGGGGGGACTCCAACCCACGCACCCCTTTACAATAACAGGGGGGACTCCAACCCGCACCCTTTTACAACAACAGGGGAACTCCAACCTGCAAGCCTTTACAACAACGGGGGACTCCAACCCGCGCACCCCTTTACAACAACAGGGGGGACTCCAACCCGCACCCTTTTACAACAACAGGGGAACTCCAACCGGCAAGCCTTTACAACAACGGGGGGACTCCAACCCGCACGCCTTTACAACAACGGGGGGGGGGGGACTCCAACCCCCCCGCCCTTACAACAACGGGGGGACTCCAACCCGCACGCCTTTACAACAACGGGGGGGGGGGACTCCAACCCACACGCCTTTACAACAACGGGGGGGACTCCAACCTGCACTCCTTTTCAACAACGGGGTGGAAACACTTATTTTGCATCACACATGTGGAAACGTCACAGAGGATGACAGGAAGTGGAAGGAGGATGATGGTTTGTTTTTGTTTTTTTGGGAAAAGTACAGCTGGCTCCATCAGAACTCTCACAGCGTCACACAGTTCATAAAAAGTTTTGTCATTCCACCACGTTTAATCCATAACTCCTCTGTAAAAAAAACAAGTTACATTTTCTCCAAACGCCACATACTTAGCCTCTCCCAAGTAGGCTTGTCGCTCCAAAGCCTGAAGAAGACACCAGCGTGTCCTTTGATTGGCTGATGGAGTGCTAGCACAGCTGAAATATGAATGCATCTCATGTAACTATTTGCGTCCATCACTGCCATGATTTTTTAATGACTTTATCACGTGAACAAACTTATTCATGTGTGATTTTTGTTTCATTTCTTTTTTAATGTAAACACAAAAATGGCACAAACAAAAACTTTTTTTCAATGTTAGCTGAATCTCAACAATTTGTAATGGAAACGCGGCTGCGGTTAATTAGGTGTACTTTGGAATAGTTTCTCAGACTGATAGCAGTGTGTTTACCTGTGGATGTGTGTATGTGTCCGCGGTGGTCATGATGCTATAATTGGACGGTGGCCTAGTAGAGGAGCAGAAATTGTCTGGAGATTCTCAGCCCGGCTTGCTCCGGCTTCCTGAGAAAATGAGGAGAAAACAGTTGTTGATTTTTTTTATTTTATTTTTTTTACACGGAGGCTGAAATTCTCTTCTCTCGGCATTCTCCTCCCTGCCCCCTGAGACCTCGCTGTGTGTTTGAGTGTGTATTCACCTGTGAAATATCTTTCCATGTATTCAACATCATGCTTGACAAGTCATAGAGACGGCTAAACCGGCACCTGCTGAACCTACTTTCATTGCTTGCTTGAGCTGCACACAAACGGCTCTAACTGATTTAAAGTGGGGATGGGGATTTTTATTCTCCCATCTTCTGGCAAGCCACCAGAACAAAGTAAATCTAATGATTTAAGCCACCAGAACAAAGTAAATCTAATGATTTAAGCCTCCCAGATGGAGGGATGTTCTACTACTGACAAGTTTGTGGCGAAACCAGCAAGAGGATGGTAAAAAGCACCAACACTGACCCTGATGCGTTGCCTGCGCGTTGCTGTTTGTCTGCTACGGTAAATCCGCCTCATTCGTTTGAATGCTGTTGCTGCCATGCAGCTGCACAAACTAAAACTAAAAAGTGAAAACTGAAGCAAAGGATATTCATCTTTATATAAAAAAAATATTTTTTAACATATGCATTGTAAACATTTTTGGCGTAAAATTAATCGTCAGCATGTAGGAAAAAGAACAGTAAGGTGTTTTATTATTGTGTCACCTGCTCAGATTCACATCTGGACTTTGTTCTCTTGTGGTTTCTATTTCTCTTTTATTTTTATTTGTTCATTTGCATTTTTTTCCCACACAGATAAAAAAAAAACACAAAAAAAACTCCTTCTCTCTTTTTTCCTTCTCTTGAAAATTCCCTGCAGAAAAAACAGTCAAATGATCTACGGTCGTCATTAATGAGGACAGATTTTCTGATATTTTCCAGTATCCTGTTAATGAAATTAGTAAAGAGGAAATGTGTGAATGTGAGAACAGAATGTAAAGCAGAAGCTGCCACCGTCTTACACTCACATTTCTGTTCGTAATCTTTCCTTTCTTCCTGTTTTTTTTTTTTTTTGCGTGCTTTTATCCAGGATTTAAACTTAAAGAAAACCAAACAGAAAACCCAAACTGAACTTTAACCACTTACTTCTGATCAATGCCTCACATAACCAGGATGGATCTTATCTTTGTTGAGGACCAACTTGGAATTACCGAGACGCTTTATGGGACACTTCCAATAATCTACCTTTTATTGCATGACTGACCTGCACAATGATTCCAGACACCTTTTTTTCTTTCTTTCTTTCTCTCTCTCTTTCTTTTTTTCTCTTTTTTTTTTTTTTTTGCTGTTTTGTGACCTCATTTCACCAAGCTCCACTCCCTTGAGCATTTATTTCTATTCCCTGGATAATAAAGCAGGGATTGTCTGGGAAAAAAAAAAAAAAAAGCTCATCATATATTGTCAGAAATAACAAATTCTATGAATACTAAACTGAAAAACGAGCCTCATTCACACACAGAGAGTCAATGAATGAATGAATGAAATGATCAGTTTCGATTGGGGTGTCCAACATTTCTGTATTCCTATGTAGGTCAGGTTTCATCATGGTGCTCCATGCTGTGACTACGTGTTCTATAAGCTCTAATCTCCTAACAGAGAAGATAGGCAGAGGCGTTGAAACGTGTGGGACAGAACAGATAAAGCTCATGACGGCATCACTCTCCAGAAGACCGCGATTAGACTGTATGAGCGCAGAAACGCGGAGAAACGTACAGGACGTACAAGGATATGCGTTGGCAAGAAGGCCCATCACAATTACAAATTTTGATAGACGATAAATTGGATCAGAAGTTATTCCAATAAACGAGAATATTTTTGAGGCCATTTTCAAGTAATGTAATGGTGATGACATAATAGTGCAAGGACGCATTCACAAAGATCGATAAACTTTCAATTCTATTGAGCAACACTAGAGCTGGATGACATTTTAAATAACAAATACAAAGAGAAAAAAGACAAACAACAAGTCAAGCACATGGAAATGACTGAGATCATTTTAATTTATCATGCAATTAATTGATTTGTTTATTGTGACAGGCCTATTAGCAAGTAGATCAACCGCTAACGTGAACATACCTTTACACGTAGTGCAACGTTTTTTTGGGATGTAGAAAATTCATCGCATGCTAAAACACGTATCTGAAGCTAACGTATCCTGGCCTTCATGTAAGTGAATAATTATTAATCATAATGGGAGCACAAATAACATATTATATTATTAAATTTGTCTAAAATATAATACTTGTAAAGAAAAGACAGAGCTGATTCTAATACAAGGTTACAGGCAGTAACAGAAAATGGGGGCGGAACTGTTACCTGTTACTATGGCAACCACCAATTGTCAAGAGCAGCATAACAGAACAATAAATGACTGAAGAAAAAAACTTGTTGACTAAACAACATAAATTCAAAGAATGAATAAACAAATTTTGACAAACTTCACAGGCAGATTGCGAGTCTGTGAAAAGATCGAGTCTTCTCTATGGTTCTACGGTTCTCTATGTTCTCTACGTTGTAAAGTCATACAAATGCCTTCGTTCCACGTTACAACCACAACCTTCACTGGATAGAAAAATGCTACATGGTTTTCTAAATGTGTGTGCAAAGTCTGAAAACTGTGAGGTGTTCGGCCCCATCTGATTGACCAAAAGGTAATATGGACCCTAACATGTACCTTACATGCTGCAAACATGTGCAGGATGCACTAACGTCAGATAAGAACAAGAAGTTATTGGTAAGATGGACAGAGCTAAAACTGGGCAATCGTGGAGGAAAACCTGACTGGGTTGGTGGTTCGTCTTCCATCAGTGACCTTAAACATTGAATTCAGTCAAAGCATTTTCATGTCTTAAAATGGCCCAGTCAAAGTCTGGAACTAAATCTGAGGCAGGACTTGAAAATTGTTGCTCAAACATTCACTCCAGCCAATCTGACTGAGATTTGACTGGTTGCGTTTCCATGACAAATGTGCGCAAAACTTTGACTACATTCTTCTAACGTAGAAAAAAAACAACTCCATTTTTTAATTGTGGTGTTTCCATTAAATAAGAAATGAGATTAAAGGCACGTTATAAATCATTAAAAAAAACACGCTAGGCCATCGTGGTCTAATCGCTTCCTGTGGCCTTTTCGTCATTTCTGCCAGTGGTCACATCTGCTTGTTGATCATGTGACTCGTGTGATGAATAAAAAGTGTCTAAAAACAACATCTCATCCTAGCACTAAAACCATTTATCAAAAATTATTTTTTTAAATTGCTGTTTCCATTGTGCAAATCCATTTCTGTAATTCCAATTTCCGCAATTTTACAGTCAATGGAAACACAGATAATACTTCACAACGAGAGAACGGGCAAAAAGTTATCTGTAGACGTGAAAACATGAAGTCTTGAAGCTGTGACTGCAGCGAATGGGGTTCAGAAGAGATTTAAAGGGGTGAGCATGAACACACGGCACACTTTTCACAACAGATGCATAACAAATGTCGGCATGTTTACGCTAATTTTGACGTTCCAAATCATTGCAAGTTCCTCAGTCGTCTGCAAAGATCCCTCTGATTATCTGTGGAAACACCAAAGAGTTTTGCGCTTTGTACTCGCGAGGCAGAGGCTCTTGCTCTCATTAAGCCATTAGCTGCTTAGTATTTAGCTAAAAAGCTCTTGGATGAGACTAAACGCTCTCTTAAACCCACTTCTCCCTCTTTCAGTCACTCATCCCAGCCGGAATCTAGCGGAAAAAACAACGAGAAGCGAATTTTCAAACATCCCCTCAACCTCTCAGCTTCCTGTGGGAGAGAGACGGATAAATGAAAAAAAAAAACAAAAACCTCTAGCATATCCTGAGTCTGCCCCAGAGTCTGCCCTCAGTCGGCTGTGCTTTGATCACAAAGACACCTCCACAGACTCTTCTCCATTTAAATGTAAAGCGGTGTGATACCCAGGTCGGCCCCGACCGGTGAGTTCTTCATTCCGTCCCGCTGGGCGAGAGCAGCTGCTCTGCGGGGGGAACACCGCGTCTCCGCCGCTCCTGCTTTCCATCTCATTTGTTCAGCGTAACAAAAAGCCAGCGTTCTGTAGACAGAGGAGAGCTGGATGGGAGATTGGTTGGTAAATTCTCTGAAAATTTGTTGGCTCATCGGCCGCCGAGGGTGGATGTTGACTTTGATTTTATGCCTCTCTCCGAATTCAATGGAAACTGTGTAGAATTTTGCTTTAGAATTGATTTAAATGTGTTTTCCAGGCACATTGTATCATGTTGTAGCACAATCAAGTAACTATGTTGACGTGAGTTGTTATAAAAATGCTACATACATCAAATATGACTTTAAACATATTTAACTTTGTCATTTAACATTTTGAAATTGTCCACCTAGATTCTGACCCTCAGCTGTTTCCATGGGAATGGAAATTTGAGTGTAAAGTTTGGTCTGTGTTTGATGCAGGAAGATTTTGCACACTACACAGAATCAGAATAATGGAAGGAGAACAGAAATAGTATGGAAACACAACATGGGAATGCCTTAGAATCTGCCCAAAAGTGGATGATGGTAATATTAGTAGTAATATACACAGTTATAAGAAATGACACTGCCATACATTTTGCCATTTAAATGAAGCCAACAGACAGAGAACATACAGATGTTTACACCAGTCTGTGTGATCTAACAAACTACCGGAGAACTGATAAGTAATGCACGTACAGTAATTGTTGGTGTTGGTTATCTGGCCCAAAACAAATGTGCTCGTTTTTCCTCGAGACGCTGCTGTGATGGAGTGAAATTAGCATGTTCATCTCATCTCAGTGTGCGCTTTATCTTCCAGTTTCCAACCCTGTCCGTCTCTGTCTCGTTTTCCCTTCATCTCCCTCAATCTGCCGCCGCCGCACCCCCTCTGCACATCTCCTCCCCCTCTGTTATCCCTGCTGTTTGGCAAAGATGGCGGACTGTGAAGATATGATGGAATATTTCCTGTCATGATTATGAATTAGCCTGCTAGCGGAGCGCGCGCGCACACACATGGCTTCTGGAAGCAAACGCGCGCTGGTGTTCGCACGCAGAGAGGCCCATGCATCACATCAAGGTCTCCTGAGTCAGTGTAACAGTGGTATCATTGATCTCAGTTGGCTATCATTGGCGGAGACAGGAACGAACTGAAACAAAGCACTCAGGAGATAACATGGTCTGGAAATCCACTGCAGTTTACCTTTGATTTTGCAGCTTAACCTGATGAACTCGAATGCTTTGGATCGGCATCGTGCACCGTCATGCTAATGTAGTGCATGCCCTTTTTCTGATAAATATGTTCTGGTCTTTATCAGTTTCTGGAATTACATGAATCTAATCTGAAATGTACCAAAAAGAACAATACATCATGTCTAAACATTGACATCAGCAACCAGCTGCTATTGTTCAGAATCACCTGATTGACAGATCATCAACAAATGTGGCCCACCAACAACATATTAGCAACACCAAACAGAACATATTAGTCCTCATCCAAACACCTCAGACCAGCTGTAACGCCTCGTGGTGGAAGGGTGGTTATCTAGATTTGTTTTGAAACGACAGATCTTAAAATCCTGCTGGTGATTGACTTCACACCAAAGTATCCTTGAATCAAATCTGTGGGCATCCGTCCGACAGCTGAATCGTCACTCCAGCCTGGCTCATCTGCAGAACAAGCAGCAGCAAATCAAAGATAATAAAGCTCTTTCAATAGTCCAGTCAGTGCCTAGACCTCAACTCAATTAATGTGCTGTGGTGGGATGTAGGAGTTTATACAAAAACAAATGCCCATAAATCAGCAGGAAGTGAAGTAACTTTGGAAAGAAATCTGAGCCAGAATTCCTCCACAGGAGAAAATGACTCCTTCACTGTTGCCAAGGGTAAGTTTTAGAAAAGAAGCCAACAAAGCTTTATGTGTGACAAAAAAAATGACACTATCTTATTGTCTTACAGCTGAGATTCAATATCGGTACATTTTAGAAGTTGATTAAAAAAAAAACATTATTTGTATCACATCATAACACTAAACTGTAATTTAGGACTTTGGTTTTTCGGTGACCGTACACCGAGGAACACCGTATATAGACGGATATACGATCAATTTGTCTTTCTAACGAGCAAACCTTTGAACCCCAGGAGGGAACCGTCACTGGCTCAAGATAAAAGCGGTGAGAAGCACATTGTCTGGTCCATGTTGACACAAGGGGAGGTCATGGAGGTTCTCAGAAAAGGCCAGCAAGCCACAAATTGATGGCAAGCCATTTCACCTCCTCGTGAGTCGAGCACATGGTGTCCCAGGGTATCCATGGGAACGCATATGTCGAGACATGCTATCAACTGGAGGCAGTCTGGGTCACGCAGGGTGTAACATGGTGTATTCAGGGAGGTGGAGGAAGATGAACCCATTTCAGGATCCAGAACTCTGGTGTCTGAGGAGAAGAAAAAAAATGGAAGTAATTGACAGAGTTTATGTGTCATGTCATTTTAGTAATTTCATTTATATGAACATGAGAGCTCTGCTATGCTGAAATAGTTCATCTTTCACTCACTGACTCCACACAGGGTACCTTACATAATACTTGAAATGTGCCAGACTTTTAGTCTACTTGTCACATTGGGTGGTTGATTCTGTCGAACAAGTTCAGTTTTCTTTGTTGGACGTATTAAAACCCCCCTGTCAAATTATAAACTTAAGCAAATGGATTGTAGGCGATCAACCAACAGAAAGCTCATTCGTCCTCCTCCCACCGTTTCCCTGTTACTCAGATTGGTTTCCTCCTAAGTATTACAGAAAAACAGGAAGCAGGAATGAAATTCTTCAAAAGCCATCCTTGGTTGCATTATATTTTATTTAGGGGTGTCGAGAGTAAAGAAGTCTGCAACATTTTTAAGATATAAATTTTTAAAGGGACAGTGTTATGTATTTTCCAGGCACATTGTGCCATTTCATATCACAATCATCTGACTGTTATGTTCAGTAGTTCTAGAAATACGACTTAAAAGAAATTTGACTCCCTTGAAATTTGGCCTCTGTTTCTTTAAGAAGTTCCTTCTCTTTCTGAAGCTCTGCCTTCAGGTAGTCATCACAACATGGCTCCTCTATTAACCCTTAAACAACGTTTTTACCAGCATTGCTCTGAGAAGTAGCTCCTATAATGAGCTCATCAGATGCTCAGACCCACCAGGTGTTTGCTAACTGCTGCAGGCTAGTCTGAAGGAGCAGAGTGGGGTCAGGGAGGAAAGCTCTGAAACTGCACCTCTGAGGACTAGCTTTTGTCCTTGAAGGATGAGCTAGGGCCAACCAGGCGTTTTGGACAGCTGAATAGTTGCCATGGAAATCAAAGGATTTCTCAAAAATGCATGAAAGAATCACGGTATGTTTTTGACGAGGCAATAACATTATAACATGATGTAAAGCTCAAAATGTCAATGTTACATAATACAGACTCTGTGAGTTAATTAGAAAATGTAATCATACAAAACTATTACAAAAATGAAACGGTACATGGAGTTTGAAAACTTTTACAAAGCACTTAAACGTCGTGTGTAATTAAAACCAAATGATTTACTTTCTGCTCCAGCGGTCCACAGCTCGGCAGAATCTGACCTATGATCTGTTGGCATGTGCCCGATGTTCACGCCCAGGTCGTCGGGCGCTCGCCACTCTCAGGCGACTTTGACATCCATTAATGGTGTCATCCGCAAAGTTTGAAAGACTCCTCAAACAACACGTACATCCACGCTTTCCCCTCCTAAGAGGGTCACCAACGCTCTGCTGAACCGTGTAATTTTTCAAACACTGTGTGACAGAAGCAGAGGACACATTGAGCTCCGTTTGCCACCTAAAGTCCTGCTTAATATTCACAAGGAGAAGACGCAGAGAGGGGCAGATGACAGGCGGAAGTCATGTTTCTGAGAGCATGGTGCCGTGACTTTTCTTTTTTCCTCCAGCAGATAGTGACACCTGTTGTATGAGTCATCCTGAACGCACACACGCACGCATACACACACACACACACACACACACACACACACACAATATGACTTTTACACTAGTAGAAGACGGTACAACATATCTTCATGATTGCTTTTGGATGCTGCTCTTTTCACTTTGTGACAGAAAATAAAATATTTTCTTCAGTCTATTTTCATGTCTGATGTTTGCGCCGCTTGAGTTGCCCTTAAGTTGTTTATCTGAATAAATAAGTTTGAATAGGTTTAAATAAATCATTCTAAAAATGTTTCTATGTTATTAAAAATGACTACGGGTTGTTCAGATGAACAATTCATGCTTTTTTAAGTTTTCGTTAGAAAAGATTATCTGTAAAACCTGCTACCGGTTCTGGTCGCGCCCCTGCCAGCATGCCTAGGTGGGCCCCATATAGGGGAAAGGAGGGCTGACATATGGGTCCCACATGGGTTTATCCATGTAGGGCCACAGCCTACGTGGGCCTACATGGGCCCTAAATGGGCAAACCCATGTGGGCCCACCACTATGTAGGGCCCATGTGGGCTGTGGCCCCACATGGGCAAACCCATGTGGGCCCACCATGGAACCCGTGGATAAACCCATGTGGGACCCATATGTCAGCCCTTCTTTTCCCCGTATGGGGCCCAACTAGGCATGCTGGCAGGGGCGCACTTCCCATTTTCTGTTGGTTTTTTTGTTAGAAAACAAAGTTCCATATCAAAGAAGAGGCGGTTTGGAAATGTAATCAGATACCAGGAGATATCATGAGGTAAAGCTAACTTTATTATAAAGATTAGCATAAGTGTTTTGGATAATTTTTCTGTTGCTGATCCATTTGGGGTCAGTCTACAGTCATTGGAAATGTTGGCCTCACATTGTACCTGAGAATGCTTTATGATCATTTGTGACTAACTCAATGTTTGCAAGTTGCCTCTTCATAATTATTCTTCCGCCAATGCTACAGTGTTAGCTTACAGCAGTAATCTCAAACCCCTTTTCTTTCTTTCCAGTGTTCTTTAACTTTTAGATACAGTCCATCTCTAGTCCCATCCATCAGAGTCATAATCAGTTGAGTCTTTCTGATGAGTCAGAAGCTTTCAGGACTCTCATCTCTTATGACTTGTTCTTCCATTTTCATTTCAGCCACAACTGCTCAGTTGTCTGTAATTGGTACTGTCAAACTTTAACCTTTGACGTACCAACTGGCGCCTGTACAGTCCGAGGTGGATTTGCTGGTACATCCACTTGCTAGGAAGATTGGCAAGATATTATAATGACTTGTCATTGGATGAAGATGGAATTTATTGCTGTTTGGAAAAAAAATCTTGAAAAGCCCTCTCATGTTGATGTGCAGCAACAATTACTTCTCAGCCCACAGGTGTCTCGTGTGGCTCATTAGCACACTAATGCGAGTTAGATTTTTAATACATTCTGGTTTCCTTTTAGGAATTTTAGAGCCGCCTGTCAGAGCTGACAAGCCAATGAAAGGATACACCAGCATCTACATTTTGTCACTATAGTTTAAAAAAGAGCGTTATATTTAGAGTGCTACTGCATGTCAGCTTTTTCTAACTCAAAGTGCCTCCTCTCCCCCCTCTGCATGAGGAACTGGAAGTCCTGAACGCAGCAGGGGCGTAATTATTGGGATAAATGACATGCCATTAATACGAAAATATCTACTTTGATGACAACACTGTTATCTCACTGAAGCGCTACCCTTGAAAACTTGCTGTAAAACATCCAAGTTTGACACTCATTTCTTGAATGCGAGACTCCTTAGAAAGCCGACTCTTTGATCTCGGTGTCCAAACTAAAGTTAGGGGACTTTCTGTCGACTTGCCCTTTAGCGACAGAACTAGAAAGGAGGTTCGGCTTTCACAGCTTGCTCCCATATGTTTGTTTTTTGTGTGTGTGTCTCAATAAGTCACCCCGGCTCAGAGAAGGACTCCGGGGTCACAATGCCTATTTCCTTTCATGTACACAAGGTCCTTTATATGCACTCACCTATCCAGACTTCCAGCATGCCCTTTTGAAGAGATAAAAGCTCGCTTCCACACATCCAGATGGAGTTTAGACACAAAACTGTAATGCGGTGCGGCAGCCGACACAACAGCCCAGCCTCTTATGTACGGGTTCTCTGCTGTGGCTCCTTCTTAGGTTCTAGCTTTCCCTTCTTCTTTTGTGCTTTCATTGTGGCTGAAGGAAACGTTTTCCCCTTGTAAAGTCAAAGTTTTGCATGAACCATGCTTTAGAGTCGATTCCGACTTGTGTTGTTTTCCCTGGAGGCGTTCAGTCGAACACTTGCAGGTAAAGTGGTGACGAGTGAAATCAAACGGTAGACGGGTGAGTCGTAAACCTCCTACGGCTTCTTCTTGGAGTTCTGATCTGTGCTAAAGTCTCATCTTTTCTGCATGAGCCTGTCATTCCTGACGTTGACTGGCGTTGACTGCTTCCAGTCCGTCGGCGGCTCTTCTTCCAGCCGACACAATGTCTTCGCTAATGGATTCATTTTGGCGGAGGCCGTACCTCGGTGGTCTGACTTTGCACTTTCAGCGATTCAGACCTTGTCTTTACGTCTTCCTCCAAGTGAATAAAACGGAAAAAGATGTATGTTAAAGACTTGCAGAGTTTGTTGTTAGAAGTTTGGGTTTATTGATTGATCTTGACGTCAGACCTATATTGTGATGCAGGCATTGAGTGTGATCATGCGAACCGATCCTTGGAAGCTGGGTGTGAGGAGAGACACTCATAAAGTTCCAAATTTCTGTCTTTCGAAGTTTCTAAGCAAGAAAATATCTACTCTACTAAACCTTATCAACTTTACCCATTCGCCACTGGGTACCTTTGCTCGTTTCCTTTAATACATCATCGTATGCTGACTGTGTTTTGGTTTATGCTTCTCCTGGGAACGTGGTGTACCCACTTTTGTAAAGACATTATTTCATTATGATAATGTATTCTTGGTGTGCTTCATACTGATTTCTATGTCTCACCTGGACGTTATTCTGAGTTATTTTAGTGTCATCAGGAGTTTTTCTTCTCATTTTGATCTGAATTTCATAAAAGTTAACTGGGCCAACTGTTGGGATCTCGGGACTTTGGTGTGCTTCCATCACTTTTGCTAACTTCCTGTTATTTGTGCTCACTGTTACCAATAATCATATTCCTCATATTTATATCTCCTGATTCCCTTAGATCATTGTCAGATACACTAGATATGCTTTGTTCTATGTCATTCATGGTCGCTGTTATATGTTAACTTAAGTTCACCCTGTTTAGATGTTTTTACCACTTTTGACCATTAGTTTTGAAAATCATTTCACTACTAAATGTCCAGTTCACCTTCCTCTTGCCTGTCTCTGTTTAGGTTCTTCACTCAAACCTATCGCACCAGACAAGAATCAGAGACAAAATCAATGAAAATACAATATGGCATAGAAACTTTCGGAGATGTCCAATTCATTTTAGCTGCACATGAAATTTGAGCATTTTCTATTATTCAAGATAATGGAAGGTGGAAGAAACAAATAATTGAATGAATTGTTTGTGTCGGTACCAAAGCAATTCACCAAACCCAGAAGTTTTAATAGCCTTCAGTGGTTTTCAACATTACAAAATAGTGTTGTGTAATTTAACTACAACATAAAGGTAACGGTAACTATTGATCCCCATGAAGTCTTTATGTTTTACATGATCCAAAATACGGATTTTACCAAGATGTTTTTGTTGTGAACAACGTTGTTGATACTTTCCTGCAACGACTGTTCATTCAGGTAGCAGCTTCAGACTTTATTTGAACCCCACACACACCTCTCTCTCTCTTTCTCTCTATCACTCTCTTTCTCTCTCTGTCTTGCTCTCTCGCTCTCTCTCTGCATTAGGGCTGTTCAGGCATTCCCATTGATTTTATGCCTTTGCTGATCTTCCACTATAGACCATGTTTGCCAGAGAGAAAATTGTACAAATGTGTGAATAAACTTTCACTTTATCTTCAGATTGTCTTTCTCTCCATTTCATTTGCTGGGTCAATTTTTGTGGTTAAAGCTTGACATGTAGCCCGAATTGGCCCAAAACCAGACCAGTTTATGTGTGGATGGCGCAGCCTGCAGCAAAGTTAAAACCCTTTATTCAGATTCACTTCTCTGATCTTAATGTCAATTATGTTTAAAACATTTTTTTCATCCCTACAAGTACCGTCACCTGGCCATTTGTATAATCTAAGTTTTTTGCATTACAAGGTTGTTAGCTTGGCAGTAGTGTTAATTCTACAAACTTCAAGGATAAAATATATTGGTCATTACAAAAAAAGAGCTTTATTTAGGAAGTAATGTTGCCGTATTACTACACATGAAGGGAACTGTATGGGAATGTGATTCATTCTTAAACACCCAGAAATAGACAGCAACATAAGCTGTTTTTTTGTTTTTGTTTTTTTTAGCCAGACTAACCTATGCTCTACTGGCTTCCCAAGGGAATCTGAACGCTTATCTGCAGCGTGAAGATATAGTGTGATACGTCTTTACAACTGCCACCCACATAGCACACATCCATTCAAAGCCTGGTGAGAGCAGGTGAGATGATGTTTCATAAATAACACCGAACCAAATGCAGCCGCATGTCATGAAACTAAATGTGAAAACGGGCTGCCATCCAGACGCAGGGTGACCGTAGTTTTAGGTTTTTCATTACAGTTTAATTTATTTTGTTGTGACTTTTTGTTTGTCTAGTTCAGATAGTTCTTAGACTTTGTTTGTTAGTTTTCATTAGTTATAATTAGTTAGGTTTTAGTTTAATTCTATCAGGTGTAGTAGTATAAAACAAAAGATGTAACATCTCGAATATCTCTAATTTCTGTATGTTTTAGTTAGTTTTATAAACTCACAATATAGTTAAAGGTAGTTTAAAACATTTTTATTTAGATCAGTAAAATGCTTATTTCCGTTTTCGTTATTTTGTTAGTTTTAGTTATGATAACAGCGTTCTCCAGAAGAACATTCCATTTCTTGCCACTTGGTCATGTTTTCTAACGTTTTTTAAGCCATTTCCTCCTAAGTGCTAACCAGTTGCATCGTGCCGTAGACCTGGCTGTGAGGTGATCTGTCTTCCACATGAAGACTGGATCGTTTTGATCAGAACACTGGGCATTCGCACATTTTCATTCCTAAACTGATTGGGTTTGACAGAATAACCTTGGTGTTCTAGCTGCTCTGAGCTGCCACGCACAAACCCATTTCTAACCTAATCCAGCTGTGAGACGACTTCAGCATCGCTGCAGTCTTTACTCTAAGCTTTACTGTCATCTTGGCATTGAAGGTGTTTCTTATCTTCCATCAGAATTTTCAATTGATTGTTTTTTTTGCAGATAGCACTGCTAATGTACAAACCAAGAGGTCAGGCATGCCGCACGTAGAGTTTCAGAAAGACACAGAGGCCCAATTTCCAGATGAAGTCCTATTTCTTTTAAGTTATATTTAATATATAGCATTTTTATAACAACTGAAGTTAATACAGTTGATTGTGCTATAAAATGCCACTATATGCCGGTAAATAACTCTGCCCCTCTAAGTGTGCCGTTTGTTCTATAGAGTAAATACGGGAACAGTATCTCGTTAAAGCGACAGACTTTCTCGCATCGGTGAGAAGTAAAACTCATTAAAACCAAAATATGATCTGGTATAAACGAGAAAGGTCGTCACAGTGGAACGGCAGCACAAACAAACAAACAGCGGCACTCCGCGGGATGTTTGAGTGTCGTCCGGAAAAAAACTGAGTGAGAAGTTGGAGAGTTGGAGGGGATCCACTTCGTGTCTTTTCAAAAAGTCGTTACCTGTCCAAGGAACATAATTCTTTTATTTTTTTTATTTAGAAAGACAGATTTCCATTACAATCGCTAATTACAACTTAACCCATTTAAGGTTGTACATAAGGATAGAAGCAGAGAGTCAAAGTAATTTCTTACATACATACTGCCTTTCTGGTATTTTCTTTTACAGACTGTTACTAATTTTAGTTATGAACGATAACAAAAATTAACAACATTGAACAAAAATGGGGATTGCACCAACTCGAGCCATAAAGACCACATGAACATAAAAGGGCAGGACACATACTGTAATTCACAAGAATAATCAAATGAAGTCAGATCTAATTGGTTTTACATACTCAGTCCATTTGGTCCAGATCTTATAAAATTTTCCTATTTCAACTTGAAGGGAAAAAGAAATCTTTTCCATAGCATAAATCCGGTAAACAATCTCAATCCATTCATCAATAGTGGGTGGGTCTGGTTTTAGCCATTTCCTTGTGACGGCTTTCTTACTGGCTGCCAGTAGAATTGCCAGCAGCAGTTTTTTAGGAACATATTTTTAAATCTCATTAAAGTGAAAAAGCTTCTCATTACGGCGAGACGCTCCTCCTGCATTCACATCCCAGCTCTGGCAATTAAACGTTTCTGCGTACCGCTCTGACTTTACATCGTTTTTATCCATAAAATAGAAATTTCAAAAAAGAGTATTTTGTTTTTATGACATTAATGAAAGACGAGCAAAATGTAACTGGAAATGCTAACAGTTTGACTCTTTCTTTAGACTTTTAGCATTAATGTTGGTCCATACGTAGGACTGCTTAGATGTCACATCAATGAATATCTTCCAGGATTTTCCACCGGCAGCCTTGCTAATCTAAAAAAAAATTTAAAAAGTCACAGATGAGTTAAATGTGTGCCGTTCACATTATCTTCTACATGACGCTCTCTCATCTCGGCAACCATCTTTGATCTTTCCCAGGACAGGAAGTGAGGAAGGATTTCAGCGTCACTTCATTTTCATACGTTACCTTCGTCAGACGGTGCAGATCACAGGGAAACCGAGAGCGACTCTCTAACTCATTGACGTGTCACAGTCATAAAACAGGTAATTATGCTCAGGAACCCTCTCACATATGAGCCAATAAACCCAGCAAGCTGTCAGCGGAAGAGACACTGAGAAAAAAAGAGAAAATATAAGGAAAAAGGATTTTAATGAAGATGGGAGCATGAAGAGTGGATTCTCCTGGTCTGTGACGGTAATCTCATCTAAATTTGTACTTTTGTACAAAGTATAGTGTGTGACGTGGTTACCTGTCAAGTGAATTTTTTCTCGCAAAACATCACCCATCAAAATATTTGTGAACTTCATCTTTGTTTTTTTATTTCTTGTGTAATTTTTGTTGAGTATGAAAGGAAACAGTCTGCTTTGGACTGCATGAGGCGTAGCTGTCCTCCTTCTGACGCTCAAATGTCCTGAAGCAACAAATGGAAAAGTGCAGATTGTCTTAATGACGTTGACAAGCTTCACCTGCCGAGAGTTCAGACAAAACCAGAATAGAGGAGACCACAGGCAGGACGCACAGTTTCTTGTGTTTCTGAAGAAATTAATGAGTTTGAGTAGAAAAGAAAATCACATCTGAAAACACAAAGAAGACGCCACTCACCTTTGCAGCCAAGTACTCAGGCTCGCAGTTGTCGCATCTGTTCAGCAAATTCAGGCGATTGTGCAGGAAACCTCGTTCTCGAGATTTCAGATATTTTGCTCCATTTTCGTCTTCAGGTCCTTGATGTACTTTGTCTATTTATTTTTTCTGTATGTTTGATAGAAATGAGTATGAAGAATTTATTAGACTCGAATGTTCACAGTTGCAGCGTTGCGGTTCGCTCACTCTGTTGCCAACATGCTTCAAATACTAAACTTGATTTTCAAAAGCGAGTCTTTCCTGTACAGACTTTCCTCCTGGTTAACCTATTAACGCCTGACGTGTCATTTTTGATACGATCATTTCTCTAACAACGTATCTTCCTAAAAACATTGAGTATAGATATATTTATATATAAATATGTAATATATTTCTTAAATTGGTAAAAACAAGGAATGCAATGTTGTTGTTTTTATGATGATTACAAAATAGATGTTTTCGGTTATGACGATTAAACGAACACAAAAGCCTGATGTGTTAATTACGCTACAAACAAATTTAGAAAACAATCAGTCAAAAATGGTATTTTTTGTATAATGAAATACATTCAATGCCTACATGGAGAAATATATATATATTTTTATTTTTTTTTGGATAATTGCTTATGTTGTTAGTTTTTAAAGGGTTTCTGAATTTGTTTTTAAATTAGTTTTAGAAAGTATACCCTCATTGTTCGTACCTGCAATGTATTTACTGGTTTACTGCTGTTTGACAGACAGGACTCAGTCATTTTATGACCAAATGGAGTCCTGTTGTTGAACACCGATGACAAATATGTTAAATATGAAATAAACAGTAAAACTGGTCATAATGTCTGGTTCTATTGGTAGTTTGTTTCACTTATAACATGGGAAAAGTATCCTGTTATAAGTGAAATCATCTGTTAATGGAAATAGTAATATTTAATCAATATTAAAGACTTATTGTCTTAAAAAAAAGCTAAAATGTCTTGCTGAAAAGTGACATAAGCTACTTTTGTCTTATTTCAAATGAACTAAGATATTTGCACTTGAAACTAGACTGAAATTACTTGGTAACATTTTGTATTTTGAATCTGTAAGAATAAATTATTGCCTTTTGGTTTCAACAAAAAGGTCATTATGTATTTTAGATGCTTAGTTTATACAGTAAAACCATAAAATTGTGGCATTAGTTATCAACGTTTTCCTACCATGATGATCTCAGAACTGGTTCTGGCTTGTTACAAAGATAAAAAATAAAATAAAATTGCATGCTTGATATTGTACCACAGCAACATGCCGTTTTGGAGAACAATCAGACTGCGTATGAACAGTGATTGAGGTCACCAGGGCTCGTCTTTTACGCTCTTGGGGGAAAAAAAGCAATCGTAAATACAGAGATGGAGGAACAGACGAGGACAAGTCAGAGGGAAATCGATGAAGACAGAAGGAGGAGAAGACGTGAACTAAAAGCCGGGAAGTTGCGAGGCGAAACGTGGAGGGAGACGGAGAAAAGGCGATGAAGGTCACAGGAAGGGTAAACGTCTCGGCGGCAGATGAGGAAAGATGGCCGCCTTCTGTCAACAATGAGGCAAATATCTCACTGTGTTTGGAGGATGTGTTGAACGGGTCACGGTGCAGGTCAGGTCAGGCTTATCTAGATCTAGTGGGTGATATTTCGCCGAGTCAGCACGCAGCAGAAAACACAGACGCAACATGAACGGCCGTCACATCAGCCGCCGTGTAATAACTCCTTTCCAACCGTTTCGCTGCAAGTAGTCATTAAACTGCCAGGGGGAAAAATGGCCCACAGACCTAATTAACATAATCAACTCCAACTAATTATCATATCAGTTATCATGTCATTAAATAGTGCGAGATCTTTCGTTGCCTCGGCGCTCAAAATGTATTTTAAGATGATCTTGTGGTTGGACGTGGAAAAGAACCTGATGGTGACAGGAAACAGTGTGAAACTAAACCAGAGTGACCAAAGAGGCATGACTGTGTCTGATGCCTGTATTAACCTGGTTGGCTTAAATCAGAGACTTCAAACTTGCATTAGAAATTAGCTGCATTTCCATAAACCATGAAATTGTGCAACTTGAAATTACGAAAATAAATAGGCTCAATGGAACCACACCGATTTTGAAAAAAAACTTATGTTTTTCGATGAGATGCTTTTTCTGGCCGTATCAAAATAGATGCATTAGAAAAACTGGGTAAAACCACGAAGAAACAGACAGGATGTGGTAGGAGGATGATGGTTTGTTTTTGTTTTTCCAGACAATGTGCAGGTGAGGATGTCGTGTTCCGGGTTTATGTGTCATATTAGTTTTATCTATCATGCATGTGGATCTCACTGCAAAAACACAAAATCTTACCAAGGATTTTGGTCCAGTTTCTGGTGCAAATATTTTAGTACACTTGAAAGAAGGCAAACTAACTTAAAAGTATCTTTCTAGCAAGAAGTAAATAATTCCATATTATTGAATTGCTTGTTCCATTGGCAGATAAATTAACTTATAAAAATGGTTATAAGTGAAATAATCTGCCAATGGAACAAGTACAATTTTTATCAATAATAAGGAATTATTTACAACAAGCTTCTATGTCTTACTGAAAAGTTGACATAATGTTCAAAAATTGATATGTGAAATTTGTTTTTGA
The DNA here is from genome assembly GCF_904066995.2 of Poecilia reticulata. Taxonomy (NCBI): domain Eukaryota; kingdom Metazoa; phylum Chordata; class Actinopteri; order Cyprinodontiformes; family Poeciliidae; genus Poecilia; species Poecilia reticulata. Next base: position 6,403,020 of record NC_088839.1, read on the forward strand.
GCAACTTTTCCATTCCGATGCATGGAGCTGCCACTGGCGTTACGACAACTCTCGCCACAAAGTTTGGTTAATTTAATGAGATTGTCCGTTCGATTGTTTTTTTTTCCTGTTTTGTTTCTCCAACGGCTGCTGTCCTTTGTCAATAAGTTTCATTTACTGTCTTTTTGCTCTTCACTTTGACTAAAACCACGTGAACCTGATTCAGGGGGTTATTATAACGCCCTGCTTTCCTCCTGCTGTCGTCTTGCCATCTGTGCGACTTCTGCACATGGTTCTGGCAGTGTGCTCTGCTCTCCAGGAGGTGACGGGGCAACTGTGAAGAGAGCCCATTCTCACTTCTTAAGATGTCTTATTTATTGTCAGAACCCTCCGGCAGCAACATCGCTGGCAAAATGTCAGATTTCAATATGTTGCTCTGCAGACCTTTCTCATGCGTTTGATTCAAAGTGCTGTGAGTCAATGTACCCTGACCGCTTCTCGTAGCTCGCTGCACCAGATTCGTTGTTTGATTCTAAAGATAAACCTCAAAACAGTTTTTTGCTTTCAGCGTCTCGTTCTACCTCTGTGGGAGAACCGCAGCCTTGTGTGGAATGAGTCTCAGAAATCTTACTGTAGTTAAAGTTTTAAAACGAACGTTGACTGGCGAAACTTGGGAGACGTCAAATTCATATGAAGATTCTGCTAGATTTGTGTCCAATCTGTCAAAGATATTTATCCATGGGGTGCAGGGGCAAAGCACAACCCATGTATTGAGACCTTAGTCCTCATGCCGGTGGTCACAGGTGTCATGATCCGTGTTTCTATGTGTTTATTTTCAAGTTTCTGTGTGATCCTGTTCCCTGTTAGTCCTGTCTCTGCGTCTTTCCCCGTTGATTGTCTCCCAGGTGTGTCTCGTTCCCGTGATTACCCCGTGTGTATTTAGTCTCACCTGTTGTCTGTGTTCTTCGTCGGGTCCTTGTCAATTGAATGTCGATAGTTGTAGTCCTCGTCGATTCCTGTCAATAGTTTGTCTATGGTCCCTGTTGATTGTCTGTTTATTTCCTCCGTCTCCGTGCTGCCAGTTTCCCTCGTGTTGTTCCCCGCTGTTCCTGGTTGTCAATAAATTCTTATATTTCTCGCTACATCCTGGGTCCTGCCTGCATTTTCACTCACCGGAAACCACCGCCTCATGACAACAGGTTCGATTCCCAGCCTGGTGACATTTGCCACATGTCTTCCCCCTCTCTCATAACCCTCTTTCCTATCAAACTATTTTCAAATAAATGCCATTAGAGCCAACAAAACCTAAAAAGAAAAGATATTTATCCTTAACAAGCTGGTTGTTGTAGCATCTCTCCATAGTAAAATGTTGTCATATTTCTAACCAGGTTTAACATCCATCCATCCATTTTCTGTACACCCTTGTCCCTCAGTGGGGTCGGGAGGGTTGCTGGTGCCTATCTCCAGCTAACGTTCCGGGCGAGAGGTGGGGTTACCCTGGACAGGTCGCCAGTCTGTCGCAGCCCAGGCTTAACAGTTTACTGTAAAATGCTACCCAGGTACTTTCAGTGTGTGACTTCTTTTCTGGTGTAAGATGATATCCAGGGTCTCAAATGGGACACATGACACTGAGTCCTGTAGACTCAGTTTGATGCAAAATTGCAACATTTGTTACATTTTCAGCTGCGGTTCTCTTTTAAAGCAAGCTCTTTGAAAAACCTGTTGCCCTCCTCGCCTGTGGGGGCGCTGCACTGAGAACCACTGAAGAGAACATCAAAACCTCTGATCAAGACATTAGAGTAGTTTCCTTCTTTGCAAAATGTAAACAAAAGTGGAACAGCGTCAGATTTTTGGCGGTTGTAGGATTTCTCATTTGTCTCTTTTTTTTTCCCCTCAGTGCATTTGTTTAGGTTGTATTTACCCAGAATGCCTTGCGCTATAGTCGGCTCCCTGCTTTTGGAGCAGTCTCTGGTCCGCTTTCTTTCACATATACATTCAAACTGCACCCGCCGTAGGTTTTTAGGCGAACCAGAGTTCACTTTTTTGGCCTACATCAGTTCGAATGCTCAGTCATACCTCCACTAGTTCGGCGGAAATGAACCCAACAAGTTGGCTGTGAACACATCCTTATCTAAAGAAAGAAATGAAAGAGTCAAAACTGAAGTACGTCTTGAGTTGCCTTGCTTTATTGTCCGATAATAACAGTGTTTATCTTTTCTGGCAGATAAATTTGATAGCCTTATAGGTCAGTAATCGAAGCCGTCTTAGATCGGACGATGAGGGAGTTCAGTCATTGTAGCATTACTTAAAGAGTTGAGAAAAGTTCTAAAAAGTTAAATTTACCTAAAGAACCCTGAGTGTATTTCAAATGGACTTGTATTTAAAAGATATTAATATATTACCTTCCATTTTGGTTTTTAATTAGGTTATGATTATCACTCTGGTCAGGGGTTTGGAGCTTTTGTCGTCATGTGGATTTTTAACCATTTCTCTCTCGGCGTAATATGCTCACCCAGAGATAATACAGAAATTAACAATGTTCTAAAAATGTGAGGCCAATTGAAGCGGCTGGTCTTGCAGCCATTACATGCTGGGCAAGAACCAAGAAATTGACTCTTGTACTCGAAATGACACAAAGTTTTTTTTGTTTTTTTTTTTCTGGCCAGAAAGTTTTCTACTTTTAAACTGAGCTACAAAAGTTTGGAAAGTCATCAAAAAGTCCCCTTTTAATGCAGAATATAGTAGTTATTGAATTCAATACAAGAAAAAAAAAAAGAAAAAGAAAAAGTTGCAAAAACTTCCAAACCAGGTTTGTTGCACGAACTGCCTGATTGGAGTTTCTTGTTGGACCCTTAGGGAAAGGGCCTCTTATTGCTGCAGCTGTATCAAGACATTTTGAGTTTGGACTGGTCCAGCATCACAATACGCCAGCGAGCAAAGCGAGGTCCATGCAGACATCAAAGAACAAACTTGGTGTGGGTGAACTTAACTTGTCTGCACATAGTCCTGACCTCAATTTGAAGGATTTATGGCCCTGGGATGAATCAGAGAGTGGACTACAGCGAGGTCTCCTAGATCCATGCCTGACCCTCCCATCCTCTCTGTGAAGAACAGTCAAAAAGCCCCATAAACACACTACTAAGCATCTCCAGAAGTGTTGAAGCTGCAAAACTTCATGTAAAAACTTAAATTTTTATGTGAAGTCACTGGACAGGTGCGCCTATCTGTCATGTGAATCCATGAGAACTTTTCTGAGACTTGCTAATTGCTGAAACAAATTTTAAATGTTTGCTGAGACACTAGTCCTTGTAGGTGTATGTATACCTGCATAAGCCTTGTAGAAAGCATTTCCAGGAGTGTTGAAGCATGTGGGGCGTTGCCGGCTTTGTTCCAAAGCCCTACAGATTCTTCTACCCAACATATGTGCATATATAGATGAATGTATGTTGGGTTCATAATAAAGCATATTCTTAAATAAAGAATGTTTAAAAAGACTTTGTTTTAAAAATGGTATGTCAGTAAAGTTGATTTATGTGTAAAGTGACCCATTATATATATATATATATATATATATGTTTAAAACATAATAAGATACACTTTTTACAGGTATCAGGTGGGTCTTGCAACTTTAGTCCAAAATTCTGGGCTAAATTGGAAGACCAGAATCACCAATTCACACTCGCATTTAAACACCAAAATGTGTATTGGCAGGCAACATGGGATACATGGAAGTTGGACTCAAACCTACAACCTGAATGTCACCCAACATTTCAAATATAAGACGTAATCTTAACGTGACTTGTCTGAAACGGTCAACAGATTTTACATTTTTTTAACACAAAGCAAAAAAGCATCTGGACAGAGCAAAAATATGGTGAGTCTGTTTGACTGTGTAAATCTTGAGGGACAGTAGCGTCTCTCGCCTTCAGGAGATTGACACAGTCTCTTGTCAAGATGTCTCTCTCTCTTCTGTGTCAGCGTCGCCTCAACCACCACATACTTGACAGAAATTACACTCTGAGGTCGTATAGGAAAAGAGATGCGTCACGTCTCCAACTTTTGTCAGTTTCACCCCCTGTGCTGAGAACGCCCAGGCCACTCAGGACGTACATCACACAGAAAAGCTACAGTGAGACATGCACTGATCGCACACACACACGAGCACACATCCATACATATATTTCTTTATTTATGTATAAGCCCACTACGTCTGGTGGGAGGCTGGTTGACTGCTAGAGATTGTGTCAGGACTGTCTTTGACAATCAGGATCAAACTCCGCCCCTCTGACCTCATCATCGTTGTGGGCCTGTCAGACAACTCTGCTGAGACAGCAAGTTTGGCGAAGAATGGACCTTGTGTGTGTGCGTGTGTGTCTGGGGGGGGATGTGTGTGTGTGTGTGTGAGAGGAGGAGGGTTGGGTATGGAGTTTAAAGTCAGTGTACTTTCTGTGTGGTACTAATAGTGTTATTATCTATTAGGCAATCTTATGCTGTTGTTTTTAGGTTGCTCAGTAGTAATAAACCAGAAATTACTTTTCCTTTTGATATTTTTTAAGGGACCTTTACATTTCTCTCTTCACTGTTCTTTGACAGATTTCTTCTAGAATTACTGAGTTGTGAAAAAAACAATCGACACGATTAGCAGCCAGATGTTACTACTGGCGAAAACGCCAAAGATGACGACAGGAAGTAGTAGGAGATTGATGGTTTGGTTTGGGGCGTTTTCCAGCTGGATCCACCAGAGCTCTCACATCAATGACAAGTTCATAAAAAATTGTTTTTTGAACATGTAAAATCTGTAAAATGGCCAACTACAGTTTTCCCAAAAAGCTGTAGTTGGGAAAACTGTAGTTTTCCCAACGCCTGAATGATATGCTGACGTCTCCTCTCACATAACTGTTTACATCTGATGTTGCCATAATTTTTAATGATTTATCATGTAAACAAACTTATTCGTGTGTGATTTAAATAGTCTTTTATTTAATGGAAACACCGCAATTGCCAAATTGTGGATTTTTTCAACATCAGCGGAAAATAGACAAAGATTTGTAAAGAAAACGCAGCCGTCGTTTGGTGAGTTTATCACAATTCCTTTATAATAAAATAGCATTTGCAAGACAGTACACCAGCATAAGAACTTCATAAAAATATGAAGAGGATATTGTGGTTTTAAAGTCGTACGAGGAAATTCGATTAAAGTAAAAGAAAAACAAAACAATAAAAAAAAACAGAAAAGAAGATAAAGGTAAAGAATGATCTGTCATTATCAATATTCATGTTTAAGAGTGCTATGTTCTGGTGTTTAAATCTCAGAGATGCTGTATATTCTGTACATGTACAGCGTAGCAGCATTGACCTAATAATAATAATGTTCTTAATTTAATCCCATTCTATTCTGAAGCTGTTTGCACTGAAGTAGATAATCTAATAACGCTGAATGCTTCAAGTAGCTCTAACAAGGCCTGCTGACTTTATTTAACAGAATATAGAATATGAAGCTTTCGTCCCCAAATGACCAGACCATCATTAAAATCAAAGCTGTGATGGTGACGTCATAGCAACGATATTAAAGCAATGTAACTCCTGATGCGTCAGCAGGTCTCTGCCAACACACACAGACCACAGTGAAACGCTTCACATCCAAGTCAGGACCTGATCTTTCAGTAATGTGCCTTTAAACACAAATAAGAATAAATGTCCCTGCTGTTATACAGTGCTTTTAAATATGCTAATGTATTGTCTGGTGAGACCTAGCATCTAGTCCCAGGCTAAACATAACCTTCAACAGCTGACTCATGCTCAACCTGTGAGGTAGTTCAGCAAAAGTTCATTAAGAGGCATTTCCTAACAGGTTTAACCTAAGAAATGCTGGTCTAATCTGTGTACATCACTTTCTTATTTGCAGTAATTTTGCACAGCGACCCATCCTTAACGTACGCGTACTTCTGGGTATTTGCGAGTTACTTTTAGTGCTACAGTAGTACTTCCATATTCCTGCTTTGTCAAAGTTGCAGGTTTTTTGCCTTCCCACCTTCCCACAGCTTTAAAACTGCAGCATGTAACTTTAATTTAAAAAAATGTTTACATATTTATTAAAAGTGTCATCATGTTGTGACAGTTTAATATGAGACAGATAATGTGTGAAAAAATGTATTTCCTCCTCTTGTCTGAGCTACTGCTGCTGCCACTCCCGGTCAGAAACAACCAATCAGAGCTAGGAGGAGTGTCTTACCGCTGTCAATCAACTCCATGTGCAGACTGCTAAATTTGCTCATGTCAGAGAAGCAACCCATCGGCTCTGGCAGAAGAACTTGCTTTTTTTTTTTTTTTTTTACAGATTATGTGTCTCGTACTATGCTGTCAAGTCAGTGACAATTCCCACATATGTGTAAAAAAAAAAAAATATTTTGATAAAGTTCCACACTTCAGCTTTAATCTTCTCTCTGTTTTTAAGCTCGCTCAGCTTGTGAAAACACGCAGTGCCATCATTTCAGGCGTCTTTGTTTGCGCTGAACAACCCAAGGCCACACAGCCATGCTTAAAACACAACCTAGCCTATTTTTAGCAGCATACAGTTCTGTTTCTAGAACTGCTACTGGCTGGGATGCGAATCTGCATTCTTCCTGTGCCTCTCAGTGGCTCGTTGTTTCAGCTTCGCTAGCGTGCCGTCTGTTTTCGCTTGTTGTGAAAAGAGACGAGTTGAGCTTTCGACGCTAGCCTGAAACGAACACAGAATCCGGTGTTCTGGTGTCGCTCCCTCAGGCAAAAACTCTGAAGTTAGTCTGAGGTCTACTTTTTTATTTATTTTTATTTTTTTACTTCCTCCAAAAGTCTTCAATGTAGCACAATGATGTTGGAGTGGCAGTAAATAGTCTGCCGCTCGATGTGATTGCACTTTCCTGCCACCATTTCTTGTGTTGGGACTCGGTAAACAAGCCACAAAATTTCATAATTCAGTCATCCAAAGGCCAAACTGTGAGTAACTCCCTCAGCCTAGTTTCTAAAAGCAACGCTGCCCTAAAGGCCTTATTACACCAGCAGTTTTTGTCCAGCTGCAGCAGCAGATGAGTGTGACTGAGCTGAAAAACTGGGATTCACCAGCAATGATCAATCTGCTGGCTAACTGCTGTTATTCATGAATGAATAAGCAAAAAGCTCTCTCTCACACACCATGACAAATGTCACCTTTTTGTCACATCACAGCCCAAAGCTTCACTTTGTGTTCCTAGGATTTTATGTGAAACACCAACACAAAGTAGTGCACAGATGATTTATTTGTTTATTGGCTTTTATTCATACAAAAAAACAAAAAAATCTAGAATGGCATGCATTTGTTATCCTGATTTGATGGTGTTTGGGTTTAGTGTAGCCTCTGTTCAGAGTTTGTTGTAATATTCAGGCTTTGATTTTTTTAGGGTTAATTTGTGTTTTGTTCAACACAAAATCAATTATAAAACAATAATAAAAGTTCCCATTACTTTTCCCATTTTGATACGGTAGATTTTTTTATGACTCTGCTTGTACACAGTTTGAAGATTGTCAACAACCGATCAATGTCAATACAGAAACAGACACATTTTGTGTTTTATTTAGTTTTGCAGTTTAAATTGTGGGACATTTTGTGAGATTTAGATTCACTTGTGAGATAACGACTGAAATAACAATCTTACGACTTCTTGGTCTTTTTTCCTCGGTTAGCGTTAGCAACATTAATTCTCAGCGGTTCCCTTCCCTGTTCATTTAATTTCTCTCACTCTTGTAATATTCTGGTTGAGCTCAGAGATCTCCCTAGCCTTCCTCGCTAACACGCTAACATTCTTTCCTCCCAAAGGACAGAGCCGACTAAAACAGGAAAGTCCCAAAGACGCAGCGATGCGCCCGGCTGGTTTGTGGCGAACCCCAGGGAGGCGCACGTACGCGCAGCGCCTCGGCCCAGAGTGCCGAGGTAAGCGGGTATTTGACAGTGGACCTTCAGGGAGACAGAAGAGCTGTTGCTGTCCAGAGGGAGGGGAGGGGGAGAAACAGAGCGAGGGGAACGACAGAGCTGCTGGAGGGGAGGCGATGAAGGTCTGTATTACATACAGCCAGGAGGAGAAGGAGAGTTTAACGACTCTGTGGAACAGCTACACTATCGCTGTCACATTCCCCTCACTTCGTGGGGCCTGAGAAGTGTTACAGGGAAGTTTCTGGTTCCGCTCATGTGTCTCTTCATGGTCCTTCGTCTCACGAAAATGGGAAAAGAGAATTTCATTTCATTCATTTATTTTTTGTCAGGGACAACGGACACAAACAGACAATTATTACAGACAGTATACTTGTACAGCTACAGCTAATTTGCAACTCCAGTTGCGAATTAGCTGTTTGGACATTTCTATGCATTAGAACATGTAATTCTTCTCATCTAGAGTCACATGAAATGATGACGAACCAAAATGTCCTGGAGAGACTTTGAACATAGTAGGTTCCCCATTACTCAGTTTAGAGTTTGATCAGTTATTTATGGATTTAAATACGTGTACTGTTCAATGTTAGTGGTTTATTATAGAGGTTCCAGTGTATCTAGAGTATGGTAGCAACTGTGGCAGCATGTCCATGACCTACAGCCTGTTCTCTCAAATTAGTTAAGAAATTAAAGTGGTACTTGCTGTGCTAACCTTAAATCTTTAGTTTCTCTTTCCTGCATCTGTGTTTATTGTAATGAAGTTCCTTTACGTTGCAGCAGGATTCTTACATTTCCAACATTCTCCTTTAAGTTTTTAGAGAGTAAAATGGGGTCCAGAATTGTCCTCGCTCTCAAAAAGTTTCTTTGAAAAATCTCACTGAGGAGCTCCACCTCACAGCAACAGCTAAGCAATCTGTGACACAATTTGCAGCTCCATTCAACAGCGAAGCCTCACTGATTAATATTTCATCAGGGCTATCGGTCCATGAGGGTCATCCAGATCTCAGATTCAGACTCGAACAAATTAAGTCAGTTTGGCTTCGAATGAAAAGGAACATTTAGACGATGAAACTCTCCCAGAAGGAGTCAGTCCCGATTAACTTCCAGTTTCAAATCTTTAGTCTCTGTGTTAGTTCCACGGTGGAAAAGTTTTGCTCAGGAAAAGCAGAACAAGAACAGGACACTTTAATTAATGGAGTGAAGTTGGAACGGCGCTGATGCAGCACACAAAGAATCCACATCACTCCGTTCAGGCTGTGAGCACACGAGTTGCTCTGCCTTTGTGTTCTGGTTCAAGGTTAGGATCCCTGTGAGTGTGTGTGTGAGAATGGCTGCGTGTGTGAGGGAGTGTGTGTTTCACCCCCACACACTCGGTCCACCTCCACCTCTGTCCTGAATATTAATGAAAAGCTTACTGTTCACTTTTTTTGTTGATAGTAATTATGCTCTCTGGTTGTTGTTTTGTTTTTCAAAGTCATTGCGCTCACGTGAGTAAAATGAAACCACATATATATATATATATATATATATATATATATATATATATATATATATATATATATATACACACACACCCTTTTCATACCCTTCGCATTTTTCACGTTACGACCACAAACATCAATATATTTACATTTCATCTAATAGACCAACACAAACTAGTCGATAATGTAAAAACACACACAAAAAAAGTTTACTTGGTTTACTTTTTATTTAAAAAGTATATTCTTTGGACTCTTGTAAGTTAGTTGTGGCTTTTTTCAAATAACTTTACAACAAGATACATGAGCTCGTTTTAAGGAAATTCCTCTTTAATATTGATTTTAAAATAAGTGATATTCCCACTGGCAGATTATTTCACTTATTGTTGGGTTGCAGCTGTGGGTCAGGAAGTAAATGCAGCCCGTTTACTGCTGTTGCTCCAGAAGTCGTGGAACTATTGCAAATTTAGCGTCGTCGTCTCCGACACGTTTGGTCTACAAGGAGTTAAAAAAGCAAACACTTGTTTTAAACCAAAATATAAATGTACTGCTCTGATTTTGAGGAATCTGGACATATTCTCAAGATATAAAACAAAATGAAAAACCACTGTAAATACAGAAAACTGAAAATTTGGAAGTGAGGAAACGTTTTGTATAGCCACAGAACTCGTTCTCTCACGTCGGCTCTAACAACACGCCAGCCGATCGCCACCTCTGTCTATTTGCTGTTTAGGCGCATTGTACGACTTTTATCGCCCGAGACTTTATGGGTCCGTAAACTCTGCCCCCTCCACATCAAACCGACACACACTCACACACACACACACACACACTGCTCTGGGCTACAAATTGCTCCATCTTTATGGAGCAATCTATTGCTCTGTCCAATACTGAGTCTCTTACTCCTCTCATCTCCGTGAGGAATGGGGTCGAGAAGTTAACTTCACACAGGTGGAAGTGTGAGAGAGGTCAGTCAAATTGCCTCGTTACTAGAACACACCACTTCAGCTCACGTCTTGTTTCAGCGTGGCTGAAAGAGGTGGAAAAACCTGGTGTGAGTCTGGCATTTTGTCCTTGAAGCTACTGTTTCTGAGGAACAATGTTGACATTTAATGTAAATATATATATTTTTTACTTTAATTTTACATGTTTGCTTCCATCTAAATGTCACCGTTAAGCATTCGCCTTATAGTTTTAAAAACAAATGAAGAATGAGGTAAAACATCCACGTGTAGTTAAATACCAAGGCTACATTAGCCTTCGCTAATGTGAACGCTGTTATTTCTCTTATTCTCAAACAAATTTACATATCTTTATATTCCAGCTGCTTTTGTCCATCTGTAAAATAATAGCTTTCAGTGCTGCAAATAAGTTTGAATATCTCTGTTTTAAGTTGAAAATGATGAAAAATTGATTAAATGTTTCAAGCAGTAAGTCACCATAAACAGAGGTGGGAGGAAGTCGGTATCTGTGTTTCCTCTGACGGTATAGTTATTTTTGAAATTTGACGTTTCGAAAATAAATTAACTTCATAGAAACGTAATAATTAGAAAAAAAAAACTTTGGTGGAAGGTTGAAAAATTGGTTAATTGTCTTTTAAACACTTTTTTTGTATCACACGGGTCACATGAGGAATTATATAATAATTTTTGATTTTGTTTTAAATCAGAACAAACAAAATAATCTTTCAACACATTTCAGTTTTGAATTCTGGAGTAAGTTCTCTAAAATCTTTTTTCTATCCTGCCGGCTTTTCGCCATCAGACTCTCGCATTCATACAGATGACTGTGAGGATAACCTATTAATCATCTTCATTAATATACATATTTACTGTAGCTGCTACGTTGTATTATTCTACTTTTAGAATAATACAGTGTGCTGCATTAAGGAGCATAAACAGTATAACTTTGAATACAAGTCTGAAGCATGGACATTTTCTATGGTATTTGGTAGAAAAAATCTAAGTCCCCAAACATTTTCTAAGATAAACGGTTTGACAGTTGAATCTTATTAAAACAGACGGTTCAGCATTTCATCTGCATAGAGAATTATGATGAGACTGTTTTCTCCTGGTGTTACATAACAGGTAACAGGTAATACGCTCTAAAGCGTCCATGCTTTAGAGAGTATAATTTAAAAACAAAACACAAAACAAAACAAGGTATTGTAATATAAAATAAAGCCTATAGCTCAAACGAATCGCCCCCAAAAGAGTAACTTTGACTGTTTCTTTCTGGGATGCCCGAGCCGTTCTGTCGTTTTGCCACTTTAAATGCAATTTGTGTCTCGTTGATTTGTTGCGGCAATTTTCCCCATGGCACTTAAACGCAGCGCGAGACGCATGGTCAGTGAGTGGTTTGGTCCCGGGAGTGGCCGTGTTGTCTTTGCGTGTTTTGTGGAAGCCATTAGGCCCACTCCAAAACAAGAAGAACTGGAACAGGCCCGGGGCTCTCGCTCTTTGTTTCAAACTTTGCTCTCTCCCGTTTGCTCTCTCTTCTATGTTTTATGTGCTCTCCATCTCATTCTGTACCCAAACCCCCCACATCCACCCTACCAGTCACTCATCTCATCCATCCGCTCCCTGCATCAATTTACTCTCCCCAGCCCCGTCCTTTAAGCTATTTCCAGAAGAGCGACACAAGACAGAAATGTCTTGCTGAGTTCATGTATTTTTAGTACAAACACACACACACACACGCACACACACACAGAATGAAACACAATGCTGCGATGGCCCTTAAGAGAAGCCTTTAATTTAGTCTGACACCGTTTCATCTCAGTCTCAAACTAAAAGCGTTGCGTCTGACGCTGTGACAGCCATACATTTGTGCCGTCGATATCGATACGGCATCCGTAGCCACTGTGACTGCTGGTTTTTGATGATGTGAGAATGTGTGTGATGCAATAGGAATGCTTGGTGTAGTTTTAAAGGGGCAGTTTGTTCGGGTTTAGAAGAAGACAGATCGCTGCAGCTTCACAGTAAAGAGAAGAAATCTCCAGAGCGGTGGAAGACGAAACGTTTGACAGTCATACTGCATAGAAATCACAGTCACAGAGTCGGCTGCTGCGTTTCCTTTCTTGCGCTGATGTAGAAAAAAAACGCAATTTCGCAATTGCAACGTTTCCATTAAATAAGAAGCAAAATGCAACTGAATTCACATGAAGAAGTTTGTTGTCAATAAAAACCATGATCCTCAAACTACTTCCTGTCGTCGTCTTCTTTGTGGTTTGCACCAGTGGCAACGTCCGATTGTCGATCATGTGACTCTCGTGATGCGATAAATTCGTTCCCATTGTAGTTTTGCGAAATAAACCAATTTCCCCACGACTGAAAAATCACCTCATCCTGGCGCCAAAACTGATTGAAAGCAAGACTTTTTTTTTTATTGCCATATTTCCATTAAGCAAATTTGTTTTCACAAAGTCAAATTGAACAATTATAAGATCAATGGAAACGCAGCTACTGAGGTAACGTTTTATCTCCTGCATGTGTAAATGTTCATTTTAAGTAGTTTAAAATGCTGTTAGGTTTCCGTTGCCTTGAAGATTTATTCACTTTTCTACAAACTCTGCTCATGTTGGAGATCTTCCACTGAACATGCCGAGACAGAAGCAAAATGCCCCAGTCCTCCGTTTGAGGCTTTTACGCTGGACGTAAAGTAACTCACCTGGTCAGACCGACTGTACATCAAACTAAAAGATTAGATTTTGCCTGGAGCGACGCACAGCAGAAGTGGCTAGTAGTGATTTATGGCTTCAGCTTCCCAAACTCCTGTCTTTACCTCTGGCAGGATCTCCTGAGGCACATGGCCGTCTGTTGGCATCTTGTTCTTTCCCAGGCCTCTGCAGCTCCTTACCTCCATCTAGAGACCGGATCCTCAACACTCTTTAAAGACTCGACGGAGCTTTGGCTAGCAAGGGTCCAACCAGTCATCATTCCGTCTCTGCCTCCCCCTTTTTAAAAACAGTGTTACGGAATCAAAGGTCCCCCATCTTGTCTCTTTTCAAATTTCCAAAAGCATTTCTCACAAATGGCGATGATGCTTTACCACCCAGTCCATTACAGACATCAGTGAGCAGCGGCCGGATCACGCTGCCTTTAAGTGCTTCTGGACAGATGATTATTCACGAAAAACCAGATATGATCACTTAAAAAAAAAATATCAAAAAAATCAATTCTCATCTGGGCTGATTCCCACACGTGATTTGTTTGAATTTGGTCTTTGTAGAGGCCGTGGTCGTTTGTGTCTAATTTAGAAACACCATTACACACACACACACACACACACACATACGCAGACACACAGCCTAAGCTGCCAAAGAGCATCATGAGTCGGACAGCGGATCCAGCCGTGGTCAGGACCTTCAGACAGGATTATGTCATGTAGCTTCACAAAACATGTTTTATTAATCAGAGGGAGTTTTTAACTGTCAAAATGAAACCGCAAAGATTTCACTTCCTGTTTTAATAAATGACCCTGTGGCTCACAGCTACCCTGACTGACCCATCTAACTACAGTTTTTTTTTTTGTTTTTTATCATCATTATTATTATTTCAAGAAGTCAGAACAGAATATTTCAAACTAAAAAAGCTGCTTGTCAACTCCTCTGCTCAGTTCCTGACAGCCGTACCGCAGTAATGACCAGCTGACTGGACGAGTGCGGTTCTGTCAAATTGGACATTGGAACACACTAACTGGAAATGTGTTTACTTATCTTGGGTGTTTTATTGTCTGACCATGTTGTTTTTATGAGAAATGATAGAAATTTGTCCGCCCAACACAGGTGTTTGATGTAAATGGAGACTTTCTATTTTTAAGTATTATCAGTAGCTGCATTTACATTACCAATGTGTGCAGAGGCCTTGTCGATGTTCCGCTAATGTTGACCAAACACAATATTGCAATAGTAAATTTTTTTTTTCAAGCAATAAGTCATTAAAAAACACGCTGCACCATCGTCCTCCAACTACTTCCTGTCGTCTTTTTTGTGGTTTGCGCCAGTGGCAACGTCCGGTTGTTGGTCACATAACTCGTGATGCGAAAAAAGTTTTTCCATTGAAGTTTTGCAAAATACCTCAGTTTCAATATGAATGAAAAGCCGCCTCATCCCAGCACCAAAACATTGTAGCCAAAATTGAGGTTTGTTTGAAATTGCCATGCCTCCATTAAATGAATTTATTTTTAAAATGACAAATTGCAAAACTATATGGCCAAAGCTTCTGTTTACGCAAAAGATTTGCTGCATCTAAATCTACTTTTAAATAATTTAATAAATACAGCAAGCATTTTTCAAAGACAGACTTATTAATCAAAATTGACTAAATTGGGTTCTTTTTTGTTTTGTTTTGTTTTCAATTGATGTCTAGAAAATTAGGAAAATGATTTTTAACGAGGCAAAAACCATTTTTAAGTTTTAGACCTAGAATAATTTACACATCCCTCCAGCAACAGCTGCTTTATGTCTTTTGAAAGCTTAGCTTACTGAGGAGGTAAAATCCTTTTTTTGGCCCTCAGATCCTTTTGACTTGATGATTTTTGGCTCATGTGACAAAAAAGTTTGGACCTCCCTGCATTGTGTATTCCATTCACATATTTTTATGGCAGTATTGTATTTCATTAAAGAGTATCAGATAAAGAGAGACTCATTACTTACTCACCCAACGTTCTTCGGATATCTATGTAAAAAAAACACACACAAAAACTGCCTTCCACTTCAGTTCTGAACTAACAATGCAAACTGCTTTAGCAATGCGACGCTTCCTCAGATAAACTCAGACAGCTTCAGAATTACAAACAGTTTCCTCTCGATGTCTACTCAACACTCCGACCTTATCGGCAAATAACTGCGACTCAAGTGGTTTGATCTGACGGTCAGTCAGTGAACTCCTCTTGTACCTGACTTTAGCTGTATTCAGGCTGTTCCTCGTTCCTGTTCTTACACAAACCCCCCCAACAACAACAGCAGCCGTCCAAAGTGCAGATGTTGCTTGCTTTTGGGGCCGTCAGATTAAATCATGTGCTTTGGCTTTACACCTGATGTTTTATTCACTAAAGGTGTTTTCGGCCGTCAGGTAAAAGCAGCCGGTGGAGGCGGACACACGCATCTCCGTACCTACGCTCAAAACCACAACGGCAGACGAGATGTTTCCCCTCCCGCCCATCTTTCCAAATGATTAGCGCCAATGCCAACACAGTACACCCTGCTCCTTCACTTTAAAAGTCATTCAAAATGCAGGCGGAGAGTGGAGTCCTCTGCTCTCCTCCTGTGGGAGAAAGTTGAAAAGTTGAGTTCTTTCAAGTTGAGAGAGGTAAACGTACCTGCAGAAAGAAGAAACGCAGTAGAGGCAAATGGAAACCAAAAGGTTGGTAAAGAAAATCACGTGTTACGAGACACGTTGACTTGAAATATTCAATTTGAGAAAAGTACATAATGTCGCTCCAGAATGTTTTTTTTTCTTTTTTCTTCGAAAACACAAACTGTGTTTTTAAAGACTAATCAGGGTAGAGTAAACCAATCCAGGTTTGAATTGTTGATATATTGCAAATCCAACTCCAGTTTAAATCTAGTCAGACCAGAGCCAATAAAAGTTGCTGTTCATTTTTAGTTTATTATAAACATATTAGATTTTGAATAAATCTAGTCTAAATACAGTTCATAATTTTTGAAAAAATTGGAAGGAATTCTTTAATTTAACACCTACAAACACGTAGCATGATGTTGTTTTTGTTCAGAAATTTTGCACATGCTCACAACGCTGCAGGGCAAAACAGAAGATTCTTTTCTTAGCCGCCTGGTCGCAGTAGAGCAACTCTGAACTAAATGAAACCTGGAGGTGTTATTAATGTAGTGCAATACGCCACAGCAAAGGGGAAAATCATGCAGGAAAACTGTTAAAGAACAACTCAGAACTAATTATAGTCTTTTTTTTTTGTTCTGTGTCAGCTTTGCGCTACTCACAGACCTGTTGCCGCAGCAACTGACTGACAACATTGACATTGATGTATCAAGAGTCAACACCAAAAAACAGCCAAAGAACATAAGCTTCACTCTGTTACAGTTTTGTTTCTGGCTTGATGTTTATTTTGTGATTATTAAGGAAATTATTAATAAGATAAGCTAATAAGAGCAGCTCTTTGATCTGTCAGAGAGTTGGCTCCATTGGTGGTCTTTTTTTTTTCAACTGAACTGAAACAACCTGAATTCTGCAGGACATCCACATGTTAAAGTTGTCAAAGTCAAGCTAGCATAACCGTCTTACTTCTCTCTCCCTCACTATTTTTATTTTAATTGAAACTTTTTTCTGGCTTGTATCTCTATAGGAAGCCTTTTACCATATACTAGCTTTTCCATTGTTAGCTGCTAACAGTTAGCCAGTCACGGTTTCCTCACAGTGCTTACGAAACAACTGATGAGCAGTAAAGGCCTGGTGTTTCCTTCACAGCCCTCCCTGTTTGTTCCTCTATCCCAAGGTTCGAAACAAGAGGTTTTTGTTCCTGTAGTAATCATGGACAAAGTGGAAGACGGAGCATAACAAATATTTTAGCATATATTAAAATCTCCCGGTACAAAAATCAAAAGCAGTAGTGTTGTTAATTCTTTTAGTCATGTAGAAAGTTATAATGCATTGTCTATAGAAATAAATTAAATCAGAAAAGAAATCTGAGCATTTTTACTATATATATATATATAAGAAATTAAAGAAAAATACATGGGCAAAAAATGACAATAGGGCGGCACGTTGAACGCTGGTGGTATTACAGCTAACTATAGTGACTCCAAGCATCACCTGTGAATCTTCACATCTCCCCATGTTCACAAACTCACCCAAGACGTGTTGAATATTTTAGGTCATCAAAGCCGCACTTACTAAGACGCATCGCTTCTTTTCTTCTCCCAAGGCTAAGCTGACTTGGCAGCCCTATGGCTAAAGGGGGAAGGTTTGAGGAACGTAGATAGGTGTTTGTATGTCATGCAGACGCTTACACAATTGAAGTGTGCATCTAAACGTTGCCTTGGGGCTCGCAGTTTGATGTTTGTGTGACACGGTTGCATTTATACCAGATTTCCTTCATTCTGAGTCGAGTCTGGTCACACCTTTCACTTTCGAGCCTTTTTTTAAAAATTTTTTTTTACCTGCAGCTAATTTACGATCGCTTGCATATCAAGTGTTTGACTGTGACACAGTGTTGACTTTGCGAGGCGCTATGGGAGTTTTAGTGTGCTTGGATTGGCACCTGGGAGACTTGCTCGGAGGCGCTGCCTGTGAATTAGCGTGAAGCGCGGGGCACATGGAGTTCCTTCACTCGTGTGTGAAATCTCTGTGTGTTTCGTATGAGCAGCAGAGCTCCTGTCCTTCTTGACCTGATTTGCCTCGAGATGCTAAATTGGCTGCCAGCTCCAGCGGAGATTATACTCGCATGACTGTAGTGGCGTGCGGACCCTCTCTTATACGGTAATTAGCATTGCAAATCTCCCGAGCTTGTTTGGGGAACGTCAGCTCGGCTTTATGTTTTTCAATTTGCGCGCGCCGCGTTCCCTGACCTCACTCGTCGGTGTCCGACTCAAAAGGGTGAGTTTGTTCTGATAATCGGATCATTTAGGATCATCATCTTTTAATTCAAAGCCTCCAAATCATTTCATTTGATTTCTCCCTTTTTTGCCCTCCTTCCCTTCTGTTTTTTTTTTCACACAAATGTTCAAAGCTTATTTATATAATCAACTCATTTAGCTGTTTTTTTATTTAAACTTTTGAAGGTTGTATTTTTCCACTGTCTTTATGTCTGACTCAAAGTTTTGTGTGTGTGTGTGCGCGCGTGTGTTTTGTCAGTTTCTCTATTTCTGTCCTCCGTCTATTTTCCGTACTTTCTTGCTTTCCTCGGACTTGGTGACTCTTTGTCTGACTAAATAAAGCACTAAATGCACTAAATCTTTGTGGCAGTCTGTTTAGCTTTGATAGCGCCTAATTACGCACATTACATACGTAGCAGTCATGTGAAGAACTTCCCCTGAAGATGTCACGTGAATTTTTGCAGCCTTTCTGGGCAATCCGAGTCGCTTTGTGACGTCGGAGTTAAGCCATGCAATGTGCAACAAGAGAAGGCAGCATGCAAGCAAATGAAACTTTATTAAAGTAGAACCTGTCAAGATATGGATCACAAAGTTCTCCACACACACACAAAAAAAACCCTGAAAACATTAAATATAAGAACAAAATGTTAACAAAACGTTTTTAAATGGCTCCACAACATCAAACTAAATGGAAGGACATTTAAGCACCGTGGGGGTTATTGCTGAGAAGTTCATGAGATCATAGTACACATTTTAGCAATATTTCATCAGTGATACAAATATAACTGAACCAGAGAGAAAACATAGTCAAAATTGACCCTGTGAGGTTCCTGGTGGAAAACTTCCCATAAAATGCTGAAGGACAAGAAAGTCTCTTGTTAGAGTTGTCTGTTTTTCTGGACCACAAACAATTTCGGTTCTGTTTTCATTTAGTTGGAGACATTTTTAGCCATTCAACATTTTACACTTCAAACACTCCTATGAGATGTTCAGTTTTGATACTTAATGAGGGCTAAATTAGATGTATAAATGAATATCATCTGGGTAGCGAAGACATGAGATATCCTTAAAAGTGTTCAGTGAAACAGCTGAAAACAACACATGTAAACCAGGAATAATAATGGCCCAACCGACTCTCTGTGCAGCATGTGCTCCACTGAAACGGTCTGGTAGTTAAAGCTACATTAACTGAAAACCACCACAAGGGGGCAACATAACGCACAAACTGACAGGATTCAGAACCATGACGTCTGCTTAAGACCTACATTTGAAAACAACTACACAGAATGAAAAATCATAAATATATGAAGAAAAACTTCATATGTAGATCTCAGCTCCTTCCATCAGACATACCTTAAGCCTATTGGCTGTTTCTCTGATTAATGCTTTCCCAGCCCATCAGTTTGACAGCCTTGTCCTTGTTGGGTATGCATTTGTCTTGATCCTTGTCGGAGATCTGCGAGATGTTGAAGGTTTGCAATGTTGCTTAATAATCTAATCCTGCTTTAAGATTTTCTAGAACTATCTGGCTGACCTTCCTGCAGTGCCCATTGGTTTTCTGGATGCTATCTATTGTCTGCTCAGGGCGCATTCACAGCAGCCCTGTTTAGTCTGCTTTCATCAAACTAGTTTGTTTGCCAAGGTTCATTTGGGGAGGTGTGAATGCGGGATTGAACTCCAAAAAAATGGATGTGGACCAAACAAGTGAACCCTGGTCTACGTAAAAACCTAGGTCTGGTTCGGTTGAAGTGAACTCTGGTGTGGTTTGAATGCATATGTAAACTCCTAGGAGGAAGTGGACAAAAACAACAGGCAATCTGGGTTAATACAACCAAATCAAACGTCTAAACTAAAGTCTAGCGCTAGCTGGAGAAATGACTTGTGATCTTTTACCAAAGACAAAAGAGAAATCCTCCAATTGCTAAAATCTGACGTTAGACTAAATGTTTGTCTAAATTTCATGAAGAAGGAAGTTGCACTCATGTCCTTGTCAGAAGTTTTTGTGTTTTCTTCAGTGGTTCTTGGTGCAGTGCCACCACAGGCAAGGAGGGGAACAGGGTTTTCAAAGAGTTTTGTTTGTTTGACACAGTGCAGTGTGAAACAAACTGCACTAGCTAAAAATGTGACTAATGTTGCAGTTTTGGTCCATAATCACACAGAGTCTACTGGAATATCAGGTGTGAAAACACCCTTAGAAACATGTGAGGCCTTCAGAGCAGATGGATTATGACTGGGATTAAATGATGTTACTAATGAGATGACCTCTCATCTGTAGTTGGTAGCACTACAGCACAAGAAAGAAGCTTCTTGTTCCAGAAAGACGGGTCAAAAGTTTGATCTGTGTTGTGCATTCTTATGAAATGAATCAATGAAAATACTAGATATGGAGAAGGAAGCTCCAAGCAGTATATATAATTCCGTTAGCAGCTTGACTTTGGATTTCTCATCTAATAGGAACAAGATTGCAAAAAGCACGACTTTGCCAGTATCTTAATCTCATCAATTTGTCGGAGCAGCTCAAACTGCCAAGGAGGAGAGACGCTGTCCAATCTGGGATGAAGTATTCGACTCCTAGCGTTGCCTGGTGGAGCTCAGACAGATGATATGCTCTGGCTTAGTGCTTTCCAGCCCTATCCCTCTCACCACTTCCTCTTTAGGCTTTCCATATTTTAACTGAGACGCGCACACTCGCGAACGCATTTCCGGGCCACGGTAGCGACGCACATGCTAGCGGTGGAGGTCTGGGTCACACATGGCCCCGAGTCCTTCGAACACCCACAAACACACTGTCTGCCTACCTATGGCAACAAAAGGAAAACATGCAGAGAGAAGCTCCACAGGCACTTCTGCTGTGTCATACACACACTCGTGTACCTATCGTCCGCATCCATTAGTCGTGCTTTGCTGAGCTGACCTGACGTAGCCCAGACCTACTTTGTTGTTTTCTGTGTGTCTCGTGTGTGTGCGTGCGTGTGTGAGTGCACGCTTCCCAAGAAGAGCATGTCTGAAGGTATAAGGTACTGCACATGCACAGGACAGCCTCTCCCGGTAAGATTATTGTCCGTTTCTATAAAGAACACGCCATACCTGAGGGCAGGGGACGCGTCACTCGTGTGCGTGTTGCTCGTGGGGACGGATCTCTGAAAGCTGAGACACTTGCTGAAGGGGAAAGCTTTTCTTAACCTCTGCTAAAGCTCACCTTGTGACTGAAGATGGTTCCCTCTGAGCAGGCTGACAAAAACATGCTAGACTGGGGCATGAAGAGCGACAGCTGATCAAAGAGAGTCAGCAAGTTTGAAAAGGTTCTTGCCACAGGTGAGCAGGTTGGGGAGCGCTTCCAAGTTGGTGCGAACGCATTTAGTGTGGCTGCAGGTACAGAGAGGCTCCTTCCAATCAGGTTTTCTGTCTTTTACCATGCAAGCTTTGAGAGAAAAACATTGTAAAGCAGAGGTTCATTATCGTCAACTGGGATTACTTTCAAAAGTAAAGATGGGTTGTCTTGGTTTTCCAACAATGCAATGGTAAGGATTGAACCTTTTTTTTGTAATGTACACTCTAACATCAGTTATATGCAGCTCTAATGCCAGAGGCGAAGTCACTGCCTCCCTACTGGCTGCTCCTCAAAGCGTCCCAGCGGTGGGGGGTAAATCATGAATCACTTGGTAAATTTGAGTCTCTTCGTTTTTGCTTTGTTCAAACATTTATTGTCCCCACTAATTGTTCACACTGCATTCCAAATGACGCCTTGGCTTTTGTGCACCATCCATTAAATAGCCAACATGTTTTATCGATCGTTGCTGTAAAGAAAGAAAACTAAGTTATAACCAAACTCTGATATTTGTGGTTAAAACTTGAGAAAGGGTTTTGGGAGTTCCTGTACTTTCAGGATGTTTCTCTGGTCATGTATTGACCAGAGAAACACATTACCATAATAATTATTATAATAATAATAGTAATAATAATAATAGTATCGCTGGCTATTCCAGTAATGTAAATCTCGCTTTAAGTGAATTTCAGGTTTTCTTAGATCACCTGGCTTCAATAAAGACCAACAGCTTTTCTTTGCTCCCATTTGCTTATAACTACTGACACATTACTGTGATCCACATTTACATTCACTTTAGTTTTCAGGGTGCAACTTAATGCAACACTGCGCAGTAACCATTCTCATCTCCAGTGATCATAGTCTAGTTGATTGGATTATTAATGGTATGGATTGGTTCACGGCTGTGGTCTGAATATGGTATTGATTCTGAAATAGCTTTAGCAGGGATAGAAGTATCGATTACCTAATAACCACGACTGTTCCCGCGGGAGCGGTGCATCGATTGTGCATTCACTGGAAAGAAGCACTGGGTTGTGTTTCGGCCACCAGACATGCACGAGAAAAGTGACAAAAGACGAGCATTTAACACAACCGACACCGCTGATGTTGTCCGCGGCCTGCTGGGTCTGAAACGCTGATGATGCACAAGCATCCTAATGGGGAACAGAATAGATGCTAGCGTAGAAACACTCTCAGAACTGCTTATGATTTTTCTCAGTGGTTCCCAACCCTGATCCTCACCTATAAACTGTAAAGGAATGGGCTCATTAAGACGAGTGCAGAACCTGATGGCGTGCTGCGGAGGTAATGCAATCGTTTGAATCAGAGGCTACCAGAGCAGGAATGTATCGAAAATATACAGGACACCACGGTGGGTGACTGCACCAATGCATTGGTTCGTGGCCCTAAGGTGGAAAATCACAGTGGAAGCAAACGATGCCCTCAAATTTCATTTCCATGACATGTGTCCCTTTTTGCTTCCTATGATCATTGTTAATAAAAACATTCAGGTTTGTAAGAGTCCTCCTGTAGTTGTAGGCGTATGAAAAGTTAGTAATGTCTGAAAGGTTCAATTTAACACATCTTTATAGCCAAAAACAGGAATGTTTTTCTTGGAAGAAGAAAGAACTCAGAATTTTTTTTTTAGCCTAATGAATACCAGCCTCTTGTTCTTCGCTTTGCTTCGTCCAGAAGGCCCACAGAGTCCTCTCCTATTGAGGACTCTGTTGATGTCCATCACTTATTAGTTGGATTAGAGATTTACTAAATCGTTAAGCGTTAACTAGTGGGCTCACCAGAAATTGCGTGTGCTGTAAACCACCATCCTCACACTGCAAAGAAAGAAGTGCCAAGCCGAATGAACATCTTTGCCAGCAATAAAATGTCTTAAACTTTCATATTGTTCCAACTTTAATTGCTTTGTATTTGTAAGCGTGGCCAACAGGGACTGAACGGCTTCATTCGCTCCATCCGCTGCCATTGCCAAACTATTGACGTCGTCATTCACAACTTTTCACGTTGGCTGATTGACCAGGATGAAATGGAGAAATTCCAAACTGAGCTCTAAAGGGAAATGAGAATTGAGTCGACTTGCATAGGTAGACGATGGCCAGGCTAGGATTTCTTTTGCAGAATATGTTGTTCCAGTTACAGCAAGTCACATAAGTCCTGCAGTGGGGGAAAAAAAATAATAAATTCCCCACTCAAACATTAGGCTATGATTTGAAAACTGCTTTTTTTTCTATTTACTCAGGTTGTCTTTGGCTGATATTAACTTTTGTTTGCTGATCTACAACGTTTAAGTGACAAGTATGTTTTCTGGGGGTATATGTTGAATCTTTACACAGTTTGGCAGATGTCCTCGTGAAAATCGTTTCATTTGGTAGACTGATGACTTTTTAGTAACATCTTTAGAACTGGAGCTCAGATAAAAACACCACAGGGAAAAAAATAAACAGACAAGACGACTAAACAGCATAAAGTTAAAGCAGTGAAGACAGACAAGTGATTAGAGTGAGATGAAATTGACTTTTCCAAATGCGCCAGTCAATCAAACAAACTTGCAGCTTATGTTTTCTTTGAAAAGTGGATAATGTCAAACACATTTAATAACAGCTTAAGTCGGGAAATGTAGAAAAACGCACCAATCAACTAGGAGACAATAATGAGTAGGCAAAATGTAATACTTTAAATGTCATACTTTTTAGGGAGTCTTCACTTCACCTGTCTTAGTGATTACTGCTGAACACTAGTCACAGGAAGTTGGTGTGCCTCCCGTCGAATGCCGGAAATAACTTTAGCCAGCAGATACATCGATTAGTCACAACGAAGAAGCTCCGTTTCACCACGATGCTGTGGAAGAAATGTTTTCTTTTTGTAATGGCATTCATGTGGGTGTCACTTGGAATAAACGTTCCTGACAAAGCTCTTTCTGTTGGCGACAGCGCTTCCTCAGAGGGGCGACGCAACCCCGTCACAAATGTTGAAACCCGAACAAGGAACAGAACAAATTTAAAAAAAAGCCCAAACAGAAGGCCAGGCTCCCAAACTCTCCTGACTCCAATCCGATTGAGGATCTGTGGGATCCTGGAACAAACCCGATCCTCAGAGGCTTCGGCCCTGAAGACGGCAACGATCCGATGCCAGTTTCCCGTTGCCAGACTCCACAGGATACCCTGTGTCTCTGCCTGCAAGCCCAGTTCTGGTTGGCTGTAGTAGGTTATCAAAGCGCTAGCAAGAAATGCAGTTCATTCACTGGCCTATTTTCCTACCCAGTGTTTCTCCTTTACCCTCTGCATAAACATAAACCTTATAAACCTGTGGCATGTAAAGGCATTCCACACCTCTTGAATGTTTTTATCATTTTGTCATATTACTACACAAGGAATTTTTTAATGGTTAATAGATTTTCTTTCTTTCTTTTAACTTCTACAGTTTTTGTTTGCAATTTGAAGGTGGCCAAATTGACCCAAAATATCAATACCAAGTATCCCAGATCAGATCAATACTTGAGTGGTAAAATATATACTTTAGTTTCAGATTCCCTCTTGAACAAAATAATTACACCTACAAGTCAGTAGTTTGACAAAATGTCAAACTTAAATTAAAAAGTATTGGTATCGGTATTAGTACCGGCGATACGGGCCCTGTGTTTACTTGGTATCGATCCGATGACAAGCATCGGATCGATACCATCATTTTGCCATTTTATTTCTCAAATTCGCTCAAGTTCAAATTTAATTTTGAACATCGGTGGAGATTATGTTTTTTTAATTTTGGATGTAGAGCTGGACTTCATCTAGGTCACACGTTGAGCTACAAGCCAAATACATACCCATCGTATCACTGGATGTGTATTTAGGACTGTCCTGTTAGCACTTTTAGCAGTTATTCATAACCCCTGATTTGTTTTCATTTTGTTTTGCACATTCAGAAACTGATAGTGGAGCCATTTTAGTTCTCAGAATATCTTAAACTCAGTGTAGTATAGTCTCTCAGTTTTTCCTACACAACATTTGGCTTCATCAGTCTTCCTGTCAACTCTGACAAGCTTTCCTCTTTCAGCTGGAACCCCCTCCCCAAAACATCCCCACATCATAATGCTGCCACCACAATGTGTCCAATTTGATGTCAGGTTTGGGTAACACTTTATTTGAAGGGGTGTGCATAAGACTTACATGACACGGTCATAAACATGACATAACACCTGTCATGAACATGAACAAGTCTTTATGAATGTTTATGACAGTTGTCATGAAGTGTCATTCTGTAAATAATGACACTTTTAATGCAAAGTTGCTCTAAGAGTTGCATTGGAAGTCCATTAAAAATGCCAACATTGCATTAAATTGTTATAATTTACAAAATCATTTACAAAAAAATATTAAAAACTTTTATTATGAAAACAATTTTTCATTGCACCTCTAAATGATGCGTTTTGGCCAAATGGTATCAATGACGTTTCATTGGAATCACATGAAACCTCTATTATTAAGTGTTGTGATCAGGTCCTGTAGGATTTCCTGCCGTCTCAAAGCTTTAGCGTCTGAATGTTTGCTGGAACTCAGACGTGTTCCATCGCGCAAAAAAAAAAAAGAAAAAAAAAGCAACACAAGCAACGCGGCATGGCTCCTGTTCAACCTCTCTCTAGCTCATTATCCTTCTTCTTCCCTCCTGCTTTGCTATGGATAGAAAATGTGTGTCTTTCCTGTCAATACAGCATCTACCCACGCTCACCGCTATATATAGGAGCCGCTGTCTTCCAACAGCTCCCCCCCCCCTCAAACCCTCCCTTTTCCTCTACACCTCCAGCTCCTCTGTTCAGCTCCCCATCAAACATGCTCATTTCACTTCAAAACACATGTTGAGCGCTGCGGAGGAAGAGCGAGTGGGGGGAGAAAAAAAAAAGTAAGAAAGAAAAGGATCGGTTGGATGTGGGGGAAGAGGAAGTAATGAGAAGATGAAATTAAATGACTCTGAAGTGAGAAGCTGAGAAGCTTGAAGAAAGGTTGAGATAATGGGTCTTTGAGTTTCCCTGGTGAGACGGTCTAATGTGATCGTAACATGGACACCTCAGAGCTCCTCAGTTTTGCCAGTCTGCTACGCTGTCAAAGTCCAGACACTGAATCAGAGCTGCTCTCTCTTCCATTTCTGTAGCTTCATGAAGCGGATGAGCAGCTGAGAGAAGCAAAGGTTCTTCTCCTGAGCAAAATATCGCGTCTGTTTTCGTCCCACGCCACCGCTACGTAAATCAGATGGTTTAAAGGGGCAGTATCATCATATTAATAAATCAGCTTTTTTTTTTAGCTTTACATCATGTTAAAATTTCCTCCCCTCATCAATAAACATACCTGGAGTTTTGCTTTGAGAAATCATTTAATGTCCATGGCAAACATTCAGCTGTGCAAAACGCCTGGGTGGACCTAGCCCCGCCTTCAAGGACAAAGCTCCTCCTCCGAGCTGCGGTTTCCAGGCTCACAGAGCAACCAGCCACCATGACTCATCCTCTCAGCTCCTTCAGACTAGCCAGCAGCAATTAGCAAACAGCTAGTGGAACTCACATCAGTGACTTCGCAGAGCAATGCAGGTAAAAACATTGTTGAAGGGTCAATAGAGGAGCCATGTAGTTGTGACTTCCTGGGGTTTCAGAAAGAGCAGGGGTTTTTAAAGAGACAGAGGCCCAATTTCAAGGCATTAAGTCAGATTTCTTTAGTGATATTTGATATTTACAGCAATTTTACAAAAACTGAAGGGACCATAGTTTCCTGATTGTTGCTATAAAACAGAACAAAGTGGAAACTAAATAATGCTAAATAATAATCTCTTCAAAAGAACGGCTTTGGGTTCAACAGTTAAAACCTTTAAAGCAAAAGAATACTTAAATACCCCAGTCCCCATCTTAAATAAATACTGCATCTCTTTTGGTTTTTTAAAGAATTTAATGTTTTAGATCTACTTTCGGGCATTTTGAGATTTAGTTTTTTATTAAATTTTCTACAGAAGAGCATTAGGGTTTGCAACACAGCATTATGTTGTGGAACATATCTCCAAAATATTCACAGAAAAATAACTTATTTGGTAATTAATTTTATTTTATTTTTTTGCACTGTAAATCTAAAGTATTGAAAGGGAAATGCATCTTGGGAAGTGTGAGCAGCCAGGCACAATGCCACGTAACACGTCACCGACTGGAATGAGCAGATCAGTTAATTGAGGAGCGCCGTGCTGATTGGCTGTTTCCCCAGAAGTGGAGGAAAAGACCACGGATGTTTTACCTTCCGCAGAAGCGCTAAGACAGTTTCAATTGTGTGAACTATTAAAATATGTGATTAGAATTATTTTTAGAGAGTTGATACCAACTGTTTTCAAATTTCAGCAATTCACAGTTTGCTGAGGTGCCTAACCTGCTGGGGATGCTGTGGGTCAACTGTGGCTGTTAGCTCGCTATTAAGTATAACTAGCTTCAAAGAAATTTAATTGTAGCCAAAAATAAATGAAAAAGAAGCAGCTGTGTAGTGGTTCTTCAAGTCAGATGTAAGTCGTTCTATTGCTACGTTTCTGTCTCAAACCGTCATCATTTATCCTCACTTCCCTTAAAGGTCATAAAAAACCATTAGGTGAACTTTTTCCTGTGCGGCCATTTCCCCGTGCTTCAATAATTTGTGTTGTTTTGGGTCAACAACTGGTTGACCCAACTGGTTGGGAAAATTATTCCAGACAAAAAGGGTAAGACGTACCTTGATGAGAAATCCCCAAATGTTATTTACATCTCTGTAGTTTCTTTCCAACAACAGAAAAGCTACCAGTAGAAAATGATGGTCAGGTAATAACAAGGACCAGTCCAGGATTTGCCTCTGACCCAGTTTCCGCTGGGATTGGTTCCAGCACCATCGCCCCTCTCCAGCTCTCCCGAGACCCGCAGAAAGCCACACAATAGCTGGCACCGTCAAATTGCCTTCAGATTGCTGTAGCACGCTGTGAACAGAAACGGCATACATATCTTGACAAACATTATCAAAAACAAAGGCTGACACAAAGTATAAGTAAAAAAATAAAAAGTGCAAACAGCTGGAGAGGAGAGCTGGAGTCCTGTTTGTCTTTGCATCTATTTGCTGGAGCTGTTGCCCCGGCAGCACTGAAGGATTAACATGTCAGCTGTCAGAGGCTCTTAGTGAAAAACAATATCTGGTAAATATTTGGAAGTGCATCTAATGGCCATGAACAAATTTAACAGAGGATGTGTTAAGTTCTGCAATGTACCCCATGCTGCCTCCTCAAAGTGTGATTTTGAATGTACAAAAAAATTAACTGTGTTATATTACACTGTAATGGCTATGTAACTATCAACCTAGCTGTTCATTTGTTTGTCTATCTGGATACTGGTTCAGTATCGCTGTCTTTCTCGCTATTTAGCTAGCTGTCTGTCTATTTAGCTATTTAGACATCTATCTCGCTATCAATCTACCTGTCTGTCCATCCATCCATCCATCCATCCATCCATCCATCCATCCATCCATCCATCCATCCATCCATCCATCCATCCATCCATCCATCCATCCATCCATCCATCCATCCATCCATCCATCCATCCATCCATCCATCCATCCATCCATCCATCCATGGCTTCTGATCCAATGCGCTGAACTTGACCCCATTTGATACTGAATGGGTTATATGAATTATGCAGCTCGGAACAGCATAAAGAAACTCTGGATTAGACAGAAATTGATAACTACACTGGAGTTGTTGAACAGTGAAATGTAAAGACAAAAGGAAGAGGTGTTTTCTTTTTTACTTCAATCAGTAAGCACCTTAGCTTCCTCTCTGTAGTTCCCGTCTATCCTGTTTAACTCTTAAAGTAGAAAAACCGATGCATCGACTCCCTAGTGACAATCACAGGTTCAGTCTTCACATGACATTGTGTTTTGTTCATTTTCGCTGCAAGTGAAGAGGTGAAAGCCTTTTAAATGAATTATAGATGTTTGAAACCACTGATCAGCATGATTCTGTTTGTTTACTACACATACTAACAGGACAATCAAGTTAATTTACGCAAGGCTCTAAAAATCATTAAAGTGATGGATGAGAGCACATTAGTAAGATTATATTCATTAAAGAAAGACTTATTAAAAACCTTAACACTCCTTTGCCTTCATGCTTCGTTTCAACCACACACACACACACACGCACGCACGCACGCACGCACGCACGCACACACACACACACGCACACTCTCTAAGGTAAATAAGGCTTCATCATTTAATTGGCTACACATTGAACAATATATACCATGTATCATTTGATAACTAATTAATCCAGGCTGCCACAGATTATATATATATGTTTTTAAAAATTTTAAAATCCCACTGATTTATAACTGTAATGTAAACCGCATGTATGTCGTTAGCATCAAAGTAACCTCAAAACAAAATCTGCAGCAATGATATTACTTAATGTCATGCAACGCTATTGTAACCAGGTCTTCACTGATGAACTTTCACTCTCATCAGCATGCTTAAGGCTTGAAACTAAAGCCTTAAGCTTTAGTTTATTGCTATCTAGCTATCTGTCTGTCTATTTAGCTATTTAGCCATCTATCTAGCTAACAATCTAGTTAGATGGCTAAATAGACTTATTAAAAATCCTAACACTCCCTAACACCGAACGCTTGAAATTAAAGCTTAAGGCTGTGATGTGTGAAACGGACATCACAGCAGTAGTAATGTACCCCATCTTTCTGTTTGGACGCTGAACTAAACGTGAAGCTTTGCAGTTGGAGGATCCAAAACATTTCTCATTAGTTGAATATCTTCAGCCTGTTGTTTCAGTCGGAGGTGATTATGCTTCTCTGAAGTCATATTTTCTGTTAAACGTAACTGCAAGTTCTGTACTTTCATGATTTTTAAACCCATTAACACTGAATTTCAGTGTGCTGTCAAAAAATTTCGACCTCAGTAGAAATAGATTAAGGAACCCGTAGACTTTCACTGTCAGCGTTTCCATGGAGGTGAAGAGAGTAGCATTCTCATTAAAGTTTTTTTTAATTTACAACAGGTACTGTTGGAATATTCTTCCTGTGAGACACATCTTGTGGAATATCACAACCTCCTTTTGAGTTTCAGTGAGTTTTAATATAACTTTAGAGCTTAATCTCTAAGAAACTATTAAATGTTGTTAGTACCCACACTAACAGCTGGCTTTAAATGCCTTTTTTATTTTTATTATCATTATTGTTGGTTTGTTTTTGTCCTCAACAGCAACTGCTCTGACGTATGCACCATGTCCCTATTTTAAACTAAATAGAAAACACAGCTCACTGTGTGGTAATTTAAGATGACAACGTCATATTTAGAAGATGATATATTTTACAAATGTAAAATAACCATTGTCCTTTATATAATATAGTTATTGAATGTAAATACGGTTCAACAGTCAACAGATTAAAATCATTGCAAATACTGATTGGAACATGGTGGCAAATCTGTAATTGATGGATCTGTAATAATTGTTTATTTTCATCTAGTTGAATTTTTTGTGTTGGCTATTGCTCTTCATAACCTCTGTGTGTTTTCCACAGGTGTTTGTGGAATCTTTTGTTTTTCAGTGAATATCAAAGTTGGAATGAGAAAAATATTCACTTGACTTGTATGAAGGTCATTTTGAAATGCAGGGGCAAAAGCAATAGATGTTTTGTTTTTTTTACAGGAACAGGTAGGACAAAAGTTTTTTGTGTATTTTTGTAATAAAACCGATCACTCAGAAGGAGTGAATGAAAAGTGAATGAAAAGAACCACTCAACTCCCATTGCGGGCATGAGGGTCAAACACTTAGCGCTTATTACCTTGCTTTCTGTTTTAATGATGCTCATAAAGTGGAGCTTTTCTTACAAATAGACAATTCAGATAATCTTGTGTTAGTAGTTGGAATGTGAGTTTTCATTTTTACACCAGTCAAATGAAAGGAAGCAGAGGAACACAAGAGAAAAGAGGTGAAGATTAGCAGCAACGTAGCGAGGCCATTGCCTTCCACTTGATTCTCATCTCCCTTCAGTGCTCCGTGTTGGATTTCTCCCATTGACCTGGATTTCTCTGGTTGAATTTCTGTCGGGCTACTCAGCAAACAGAAGTAGAAGTTGTGAATGATGACATTATTTTTCTTTTTTGGCATTGGCAGCGGAGGAAGTGAACGAAACCGTTCATATCGCGTTGGCCAGACTTCCAAATACTGAATTAATGTTGACAGTTCCTTTATCTTTTTTCTCTTTGCAGTGGAGCAGTGGTCCCCAAACTACGGCCCGCGGGCCGGATCCAGCCCGCTGCCACATTTGGTCCGGCCCCCCGAACAATACCAGATTTTTTTTTATATATGGTATTTTCCGGTTTATATGTGGATTTTTCTTCAACCACCAGGGGGCTCTTTAGCAGGAAGTGTGTCCTGTAAACTGTGGGTGTTTTGTTTTGCATGGCGCATTGCTGCCATCTGTTGGACTTTTAGGGAACTGCTTGACTTTTATGTTATTTAATCAGTACGGTTGTTTGCTAGCGGTAGAGAAGATGAACACACGTGTTTATTATGAACACATTCCAGATTTTCCTCAATTAAATAAATACTAGTCAGTCCCAGTGACCGTTTCACTAACGGTTTTTGCCCATGTGCATTCTGGGTAAAAATCAATCGAGAAACACCCCCTCGCCCCCGTCAACATTTTCCGGCAGCGCAGGTGATAAACGTGTAACACTCTTTCTCTTACAAACTGACTCCGGCCCCCCACCAGAGAAGGGAAAAGTTAAGTGGCCCTCACAGGAAAAAGTTTGGGGACCCCTGCAGTAGAGGATGCCTGTTTATGCGACAGAAAATTTCCAGTCAGCGTCAAAGTGGCGCATTACATGCATCACAGACAAACGTTAGCCATTGGGTGAAATGTAAAACCTCAACAGAGTCCAGGCCTCCAGGAAGCAATCGTTTCTCAGAAGCTCAGGTTCCAGACCCTCTGGACGAAGTGAGGTGTAGAACGAGAGGCTGGTCTTTACCTGCAGTCACCCTCTCAGCTGTGTTAAAATAGTATTCGAATGCATATCGCATGCAGACGTCTAAGATACCCAAGTGTGAGTGGAAAGCATGACATGGACACATTAAAGTCGAGATCTGCACTTAGCTTAAAGCTCAAAACAAAGAATCTGGTTATCATTTCCAATCTGTCTATTTTTGTTGTCATTTAAGATTGAATACTCTTCAGCCCTTCAGCTAGTGCTGTTATCCAGGTCACTGAGAAATATGGCAGACAGGAGGAATAAAGAGAAGTAGAAGGTTAGCTAACTCTGGTCTTGGCTGTAGCAGTAGCAGGGGCTGGGGTGTCTGTTGGAGCACGTAAAATCATTGGTTCAGGTTTTGATAGGGTTTTATTTGATTGTATCTTTTTTTCTGAAAACCTAAATCCTTTTCTTTCTGCCTCTACTTAGACATGATAGCTTTTATAAGACATCAGTTATGTCTCCTAATCAGGTAGATATTATTTGTTGTCATAAAAGCACATCTCTTTACAGCACTTTTATCAAAGCCAGGTAACCAGCATAAAGTCTTATTTTAAATATGTCAAATGTTTGTGCGATATCTACATTGAATATTTGATGTACCATAATTTTTTTTCAACCAGGATCTATAAATGTCCCTTAGTTGATGTTAAAAGGCTTTCAAATGTTATGTTATGTTTGCAATTGCGAACGTAACTCCAGAAAGCATAGCGAATATGCTTTACAGTCAAATAAG
Organism: Poecilia reticulata; assembly: GCF_904066995.2. Lineage (NCBI taxonomy): Eukaryota > Metazoa > Chordata > Actinopteri > Cyprinodontiformes > Poeciliidae > Poecilia > Poecilia reticulata. Next base: position 6,436,082 of record NC_088839.1, read on the forward strand.
AAAAACATCTGAATATTATTGAAAAGTTAATGCTATGCCATGCTTTTTATTATTTCTTGCACATTGCAAAAATACCATCTAAAAGCATAAAAAGAAAAGAAAAACAAAAGGGGAACTTCTGCGATGTCATTGTTTGACCAGAATCTTAAGTTTTTTTTATTCACACTTTGGTATTCAAACATAATATAAATGTATACTATAAAGTTTTTTGATTGATTTCATTCATGTTTTGCATATATCTTGACGGAAGAAGCATCGACATAAGCCGACATTTTAATATGACACTAATTAGGAATTTTTCTACGAGGTAAAGAGTTGAAAGTAAATTTTACTTTAAAAACTGAAGCAAACGCCCTAACCATTATCTTGAACAAATTGAGTATTTGACTTTTTAAAAGTGGCTTTATTGCAAACTCTCTCAGTCTCACACAGGTTTGTGCGATGGCAGCAAACATTTTTCTCCTTCTAATGCGTTCCATTTAACAGAGATGCTCCACAAATCACAAATCTGTTTGCCAATTTCTGATCTCCAGCCAGCGATCAAAAGTTTTATTTTTCGTCTTCCTGCAGTGAGGATCATTAACTTTAAATACACACACTAAAACTGGGTTTACTCATTTAAACAAGCACAAAGTAATAACATTTACTATTTCAACTGGCTCTTTATGTTACTACTTAACACCATTAGTGCAGTTAAATTTATTACCTTTTAAGTGCCATCTGCTACCTAGATTTCTACGATATTTTTGAAATGTTTTTGAATATCCAGCATATTCCTCTACGTGATGAGAGTGATTAAGAGGTGTATTCCTAATTTTAATAGGTTTGCTTACTAATTTTAATTTGGTTAAATTTCTCAAAAGCATAAAGAAAAGGCCATTAGCTTTTCTCTGATATTTCCATTCTGCTGTTTTCTGAAGCTGCTGCAGGTCAAGTCGCTCTTTTAGCAGCTCTTTGAATTGTGAAACAGGCACGAATTCTTCCAACCCAAACAAATTAAAGTGTAATAGTACATAATGGCGACGGAGCAAGATAACCGGCATGCACCAGAGTTTAGCTCTATGTTGTTACATCATGAATGAACTTCTTGCTTCTTAGTTAGTTTTTCCTCTGGCTTCATTTTTTAAAACCTTTTTCCCACGTTAACAGCCCACAACATCGAATGTTATCAGTGTCGCCTGGTAACGCTATTCAGGACTTTTTATTCCAGTTAAAAATAACATCATTTTCCTTACTCTGTTCTTTTTTACATTTCTTCTACATTTCCAGACAAATTATTAAAATCAACTGGAAGTTGGCTTCTCTTATGTCTGATTTGTATGTTTTACAAATCCTGAAACACAATGATCAGTTTAGGTTAGAGAGACAGTCACTGAATATAAACGCTTAAAGCACAGCATGAGGACTTTAATAACTTTTTATTGTTTTTGTAAAAATATGTCAACTCTATTTTTTTTTCATTTAGATTTTGTCGTCTTGTAACTAATTAAAGAATAAAGCCTTCAAATGCTTTTCCCCCCCTTTACTTACCCACATATTTTTAAGGTTGAGTTGGAACCCTGAATTTTCCATTCACAGATAAAAAATAAATTAAATAAAATAAAAAAAGTATGACAAAGATGAGTTCTACAGACCACAACTCCAGGTGAGTTCAAATAAAATGAGTCTGATTTGCAATGACTGTGAAGAATATTAAGAAGTAGATGCTACCGTGATTGGTAACGAAGAACAAACCGGAACGAAGATGGCAGACGAGGAAGTAAGGATAACATTTTCATGTGTGCAAGTCTCAGTCTACTGTTAGGGATAATGTAATAATTTAACACGGACAAGCTAATTGTTAAGATTCCTTTGAACTGTAATGGGATTAAAAAAGTAAAGCGTATTGAACAAGTTTTTCTCCTTTTCAATGGGCTCTTCTTTCTTTTTTTTTTGCTATCTCTTCATTATTCCCAAGCTGAATCTTCTCGTCTTCATTCCTCTTCCCTCGTGTCGTCGAATGCAATTTTTTCTTTCTCTCTCTCTCTGCGTCCCTGCTGCTGTCCCTTCGTGAATAAGAGAAACAGTTTCCACTCTGTAAAATACGAAAGCATTTTGTTCTGAACCGATGTTGACTTTCTCGGTGATTTTTCAGCATCTCTTCCCAAGTCTATTTGTGTGTGTGCGTGTGTGTGTGTGTGGTATTTGTTGCTCTGACTTCGCCGCGCTTCGTGCCCGCTCCGGCGGCTGGGTGCAGAATCGCTCCTTGGAAACCAAGACGGTGATCTCACGTCTCCTGCACTCACACAGCCCATTCTCTCTGCTCACAGCGTAATGAGGCAGGAATAAGAGTCAAGCTGTGAAATTAGGAAAAAAAGATTTAGACGAACAGAGGCCGTGCCAAGACAAGAAGGCCATCAAGCTGTTCTGTTTATTGCCATCCCATCCCTCTCACACACATTGTCACTGAAATGGCTGTTAGTCCTTAAAGACCCAATCTGGAGCGCCTTTTGCTTTCAACAATTTCCCAGTTGTCTGTCTGATGAGTTTAGATGTTGCACGGAAAATGAGCTCTGGGCTTCCATGTCCACTGTGACTTAAAATGACAGCTTGAAACACGTGTATATACGATTCATGCTTAAGGAAAGGAAAGCCAGGTACCGTTGGTACAGAGGACTACTCATGGGTCCTTATAGAAGAAAAGAAGTACGTAAATAGAATTAATCAAAGGAAATCCATTAAAACTTAAGTTAGACGACGTGGATTTAGCCAACGTTCTTACCAGGGATATAGTGATACAGTCAGAGGCACAAAATATTGGGTTTGTGAGAACGATCCAAGACAATTTGGATTTTTCTGTGGGGAATCAAAAATCAAAAATCCCCCACAAAATGTTTTTGCAACTAAAGATTTCAGAAACTCTGAAAATAAATTTGCTTAATGGAAACGTGCCAATTTTGAAAGAAACTGACATTTTGTGATAAAATGTTTTTCAGAATAGATGTAGTTTGGAAAACTGCAATGGAAACACTTTTTTCTCATGGACAGCCAGATGTTACTACTTGTGAAAACGATGTGGACAATGACAAAGTGGTAGTTGTCTTATTAGAACGTGTTGAGTCCATAGCTCTTCTGTAAAATCACCCATTACAATTTACCCAAAACATTACATATGTAGCTTCTCTTAAGTAGGCGGGGCTTGTCACTCCAACCCTCTGGCTCCTCTGATTGGCTCTAAGCTGTCATAACGCCATGACTGAATTATGAATATATCTCATGTAACTGTTTAGTCGCTGCCATAATGTTTTATGTCTTAGCGTGGAAACAAGCTTGTTCACATGTGTTTTTAAATTCCTTATTAATGGGAATACCAAAATCGTGTAGTTTTGTTTTTTCTACGTTAGCAAAATATAGCCTAAGATTTGCGTGCATTTGCAATGGAAACACATCTAGTTTTAAATACTATTTTACCAATGTAGAACATTTAATTCCATTTGTGACCAGTCTATTTATTGTTGTGTTTCTCACTCTAAGAGTTCACTAGTGTATAAAAAAATTGCATGTATTGTAAATTTTTGATGTAGCAATGCAGTCGAGATTCCCTAAACAAACTCCATTAAAAACAGCCTTAGAAAACATGGAAACTAGATGCTGTCTGTCCAGATTTATTTCTGGTTCTGGGAACACTGAGTAAAGAGGTCTCTTAGGACCTGAGCGATCTGCTTACATGGTTCATACATAACAAGTAACTACATGCATTTAGGCCCAAGACCATTTAGACCCGTATAGAGCTGTAGCAGGATTTTGAAATATGTCTTTTTACAGGGAGCCAGCGCAGCCGTTTAAAGGCTTACTTTGTATGTTTTCTAAGTAATGTTCTTGGAAGTTAATATCAGCATGTTGTATCATGGTGAGCTTTTTCAAAAGTGAATAAACCCAGAGTGGTTGACGTTACAGATATTCAGATGTTTAACATAAGCTAACTTTAGGAAATTGAAAGGACTCAAACTGAAATGGTGCTAGCACCTTGAAACAGCTGCATAAAATTTCACTGCAAATATACCTTCCACAGTGACGCCATCAGTTTGTCAAGCATAAAGCTGTACAGTGAACCCATCCTATCTCCATACCGCAGAGGTAGGATCCTATCAGTCAAACATCCCAGATCATTTGCACAACAAGCAACAAGATGGAGCTGGAAGACGATTAGCAAAGGCTACAAATGGAAGAAGTTACCCTGCTTACATAAATAACGGTATAAAAACTGAAACCGTAATTAAAATATGTCAGATTTACTTGTGGCTGATCGGCGTCTGACACAATACTTATGGGTTCAGGCCACTTCGGGTTGGACTTTTTTTTTTTAGCCCTGATCTAAACTCTAGAGGTCAGGGTTCACGGCCACCTGCAAATATCTGAAATTCACAAATACTGAGACTCCCTCTAAAAATTCCTGGAAACTGATTACATTTATTTCTTGTGCTTTCTATATCTCATACTTGTTTGAAAATGGTCCAGATAGACTGATGACTAATTTTGTTGCTTAACAAGGCAGGATGATGCACCTGAACTTTAGGCCAGTGGTGCCCACAGTCGATCTTCGCGTCCTGCATGGTTTAGTTCTCTCCTTGGTGAATGTCTTAACTGGCAGACTACAACAACTTAGTTATATATCTAAGTATTTCCTCAGCAATGAAAATGTTGTTCTTAGGGCTTCCAATGAGCCATCATTTGATCCAGGTGGGTTAAAGCAGGGAGAGAACTAAAACATGCAGGACGCCGGCCCTCCAGGAACGACTTTGGGCTTTTGGTTTAGGTTTCCACTCCACCAACAATCTTTGCAACAGACTAGCAGCGACATGAGATGTTTCTCCTGTAGGTCAGGGAATTATTACTGATCACAACTTCACAGAACATCATTCCAAGAAATCCATGCAAACTCTCTGCTGGCTGCAGGGATTTCATCCATCATCCTAGTGTTGGTTAGGACCTTGGCAGAAGCTTTTGGATGCATCGCAACCTTTTGATAGATTTTATTGCTAAAAACTTATTTACAAAAATCTCACATGCCTAGAATAAGTTGTAAAGTTGTTTGACATCAGCTAAGGCGTGATTAGACATATTCTAACTTCGGAAGACGATGTACTGAAGAGAAGTGGGCTAAGAATACAACCTTGAGGAATCCCTCAGGCAGTGGTGGCTTAATTAGATTCATGGTCAATTAGCCTAGATATACAACTAAGCTGTCTATCAGTTAAGACATTCACCAGTTTAGTTAATGTCAGAGAAGACTGTACATATCTACAGTGTATTAATAAATATGTCATAACAAACCAGGAGAAGTTTAACAAGTAGGAACAAAAGAAATATTTTATGTGCCATTTAAATTCTAAGCTAATACAAGCAACTAAAACATTTTTTGAAAAGATTTATCTTGAATTTAGTTCTGTTGAATAAATAATGAAAAAGTGAACTGTTTCCCATATAACAACTTTAGAATACTAATAAAATAAAAAAAATACATATATTGCAGCACAAGTAACTCAAATTTCATGTGAAGATCCTTAAAGCAAAAGTTTATCTTAACACTTTGTTTTACTAGTTATATTTAAAACATTTATGTAATCCTTCGTTTAACTTATTCTAGGACCAATGTGAAAGGACTTTCTTCTTCTCTTTTAATGTCTCCAGACACAAACATGGTTCCATGACCTGCTACCAGGCTGCACGAGCCAGATCAATACTCAGACTGGCTCTCTGATCAATAACCAATCTGATTATAATTAATATGAGATTTAGAGGGGTTCGAGTACACCCACACATGCGCACGCACACCCCCTCCACACACACACACACATGCACACACACACACACTTGCATTACATGAGGAATGTGGGACAGTGTGACGGAGGGGATCGGCGTTTCATCCTCCTCCCCGGTGGATGGTGGTTGTTTTCATCCTGGCCTCCCTCCTTCCTGCGAGCGTTAAGAGCCGGCATGCCGACGACGCGCCGATGTGTCGTCGTTCCTAACTGTCGGAGCGCTAGCGGAAAAGGTCATGATGAAGTGTTTGCTTATCAACAGCTGACGAGCTCTTCATTATGTGCTTCATAACGAGAGTCGTGGACAACGAACCAGAAGCCTGATGAGCGTCTGTTTCCATCTGCTGCTCTTTGTTTGCGTCTCTAACGACGCAGAACGGCAGTTTTAAACTGAGTCAGCCTGCATTACTGACATGAATGAAACTCAGGTTTATTTTTGCATTAATGGAAAGCACCAGGAAGGCTTACTTACTGTTACTGTTTAGCAGAATCATTTTTTATTAATTAAAAAGCTTACCTTTTCATGCCTCTAAAGTACTATGTCAAATCAACTTTTTTGAGCTTTACATCATGTCAAAAACGTACCTGGAGTTACCTTGATCCTTTCATGCAAGTTTGAGAAATCCTTAAATCTCCATGGCAACTGTTCAGTTGTGCAAAACGACTAAGTGGATGTAGCTCTGCCTTCGAGGACGAAGCTCCTCCTCGGAGCTGCAGTTTCTGAGCTTCTGCCTCACAGAGCAACACTCCCTTATGACTCCCCCACTCAGCTCCTTCAGACTAGCCAGCAGCAATTAGCAAACACCTGGTGGACCTGCTGAGCTCATCATAGGAGCTACTTCTAAGTGCAACATTAATAACATTAGAGGGTTACAGAGGAGAAATGTCATGATGACTTCCAGAAGGGAAGAGCAGGAGCTTCTTAAAGAGACAGAGGTCTAACTTCAAGGCACTAAATTACAAAGTAAAATTTCGTTTAAGTTATATTTGATATATATACCATTTTCATAACAACTGACATTAACATAGTTGTTTGATTGTGGTATAAAATGACACAATATGGCAAAAAAAAAACAACAATGCTGCCTCTTTAAAAACACCTTAAAAGCAAAAATCTTTTAATTGTAGGATTTATCTTTTCCCAGTTTTGCTGGAATAATAACTTTAATAATAGTAATAGTAAAACCTTACAAAAGCTGTGAAAAACTTCCTTTGCACATTAAATCTAAAGGCATCTATATCCAAATTTATGCCACAAAATGAGCAATTCTGAGTGCCTAGAATGTTATGGTTCAGAGTTTGAACAAGTACTGATACAAACCGCATCTTAGTACAGTTTCCATTTGTATTTAGAATCTCCACTGAATCAAAACGCTGCTAAATCTCCTTCGAAGTTTAAACTGCTCACTGTGACTGTCTTGTTGCAGTGGTCCATCTCTGCAAAAAAAATATTAAATGGAGAAGCTGGGAAAAATATGACCACTGAAAATCAGGATGTTTGTGTCTTATTTTTAATATGTACATGAATTAAATCAGATGACACATCTGGGTTTGAGGCAAATAACGGACGGATCTTTAACTCTGATCTATAGACGTTGTGGTCTTTAATGATTCATAGTGGAAACGATTAATGGAGGATTTTACTTCAGGGGAAAAGGTCATGAGCGATTAAAGAATCATATTACTGATTAATAAATCACGAGGAAGGGCCAGTAGACGGGAAAGATTTCCAAAAGAAACGAGATGAATGACCCCTGGCTTTTACGATGTACGTAGCGGTTCGTTGGGTCACCTCGGTGTCTGAGTAAGTCATTTTTAAAACAGTATTTGATAACAAAAGAGATCATTCAAAGAGTAATATTTCTCAATCATGTTGCTGTGGTTTAAACACATTTGCTTTCTGTAAAACGTGCTTCAATGAATCAGAGATTCTGCTGTGAGGGAATCGTCCGCATTGAGGCTGCGACGCCGTTTCTTATCGTGTCTCCTGCTCCCTCCGTCGCTCCCCCCTCATCAGCCGTCTGTATCTGGCCTCCTTCATCAACGCGGCTCCACATCTGTCAGCGGGGCGTTCTTCTGGCGATGCACGGGCACTGTGTGTGTGTGTGGGTGTGTGTGTGTGGGGGGTGTGTGCATGTGTGTGTGTGTCCTCGTTAGGTGAGTCAGTTTGGGTACTCTCTGCATCTGCCTCTCGTGAGTCACAGTTTCTAACGCGTTCTTTCAGAGCAACAAGCTGTTTGGAAGATTTCTTAGCCAGGCAGCCTCACCGAGCAGGAAGATGATTTAAAAAAAATTACTAGTGATTGTTTTTGTGTATACAGTAAACCAGAAGCTCACACACAGGTATATCTATATATTTTTTTCAGCTTAAATCAGTCTCTTATTTTTTTCTCTTCTGCTGGCTTCAGGATCCATCATCTCACTTTCGCACGATCACTTATTAAAGCAGACCTGCTGAAACTCGGAACGAGAGTACATAACTCGCTCGCAGGTAAAAAACAAAACATGGTATGTGTGAGATAAATATCCTAAAAAATAAAAAAATCTATTTTGCAATCCAAGTCCAAAGCTTTCCAGAACTGAAGACACATGAAAGGGTTGAGAGATTGTGTGTGAGCAGCTTGGATGTGTTTCAGTGTGTGCCTGTTTATATCGTGTTATGCTATTTATTTATTTATTTTTTTTTTTTAATTTTTTTTTACGTTTTACCCATCCATTTATGGATCAGTGAATATATTTCTAAATTTAATCAGATTCCCTCAATGTTAATAAATGAGACAAAGAAAATCAAATCGTTTACTAATCATCCTGCCGATTATGGCCGACTCCAATATCTGGAAGAATATGAACATTAGCAGTGGTTTTTAAATTATTTATGTTTTATTAATGCATTCATTGGGTTTAATTGATTTGTCCAAGTTCTTCTTCCCAAAAAGAAGTTTTTAGATTATTTTGTAACAAAAAGTCCTGTTTATATGCAAGATAAAGTTTTGACTCTATACTATATTAAAATGTTTACCTTCAGCACACAAACACAAGTCCTTATGATAATAAAACTAATTAATTGTCAAAAATGATGCGAATCAGGCTTTTAGTAAACAAAAATAAACCTTAGTTTGGTCAAAGTGCCACTTTCAGCATGCAACTTTGAATAAACTGGTATTTTTTACCCATTTATATTATTTAGGAATGTCTTGTTTTAATTGGATGTGTTGGTTATCACATCAGCTAAAGTTAAATGTGATTAAAACTGGAAATCAACAAAGTCTGCGCATTTAATGCATGCTGGCAACTAATCAGTCAAATGTGTGAACAAAAATATAAAAGCACAGACACGCAACTTCTCTAACTTTCAAATGCGTTCACTGTTTAAAGAAAAAAAAAAGATAAATACTTTTTTAAAAATGGTCCATGTGTCCGTCTCTCCTCTGCTGCTCACGGATGGTGCTCATGTTTTTGTGATGAAATGTACAAAGCTTCCAAACGTCTGTTTATCCCCACTTAAAGAACGTCCGCACTTTCAAACACTTCTGCCTCTGAAAACTTTGAAAAAACTTTTCCAGCCCGTCTCATTAGGGTCTCATTAGACACTTTGCACACAGAGCTCGTTTGGAAACAGCTGACTTAAAGGCACGCACACTCACACCCACACACACACACTACAGCAGACTGAAGGAAGATTCTTCACACACACAGGTTTTGAGATAAACGATGAAAATGTACAAATTACATTTTGAATAAAACTTATTTTAATATTATATTTAATGTCATTATCTCTACTGATGAATTTCAGCAGCTTCAGAATTTGTAAATGAACAACAGCAGTTTTCACTTCATTAGAACTTGTGTTTAGTTTTGGTGCATTCACACCAGTCCTGTTTAATCCGCTTTAATCAAACTCGAACTCTGACCCAGACCAAAAGGAACAAACTCTGGTCCACCGAAAGACCTGAGTCTCTCTGTTCGATTGAAGTGAACTCTGGCATGGTTTGAATTCATATGCCAACACCAGGCAGCCTGCAGAGCGCTCCAAAAGCAGGAAGTGTACTTTAGCACAGGGCATTCTGGGTAAATGCTACCAAAACAAACACGCTAGTCTTGTACTAGCGGGAGAAATGGCTCGTTGTCTTTCACCAAAGACAAAAGAGAAATTAAACAACCACGAAAATCTAATACCACTACATATTTGTTTACCTTTCATGAAGAAGGACGTTGCGCTCAGTGTCGTCTTCGGAGGTTTTCAAGTTGTTTCCTTCAGTGGTTCTTTGTGCAGCGCCCCCACTGGCGTGGAGGGGAATAAATGTTCCAAAGGGTTTGGTTGGTTTGGAAGCTGGTGTGCTTCTCTTTCACTATGCCTTGTGAAAGAGAAGCACACCAGCTGAATATATAACAAATGTTTCCATTTTGGTTCCTAATCAAACCGAGTTTACACGACTATGAGGTTCCAAAAGTTGGTTCTTATTCAATCGTATTAAATTCTGTTCTCGTTTGAATGTGTAGAGATACAAACAACCTGTCAGTGTCCTCTGTTTTTCCACACATGCTTGAAACTTTTGAGTATTATTTTCTAAGATTAGATATTAAAGCACATATTTTATGTTGTTTGTTTTTTTTGTTTGTTTTTTTATAGTCTCAGGAGCTCTACGGGCAGTCCTTGGTAATTGGTTAATTCTTCAACATCTTTGTATCTTGTGATTTTTCAAGTTTCTTCTTAGCCATTAAAGTTCCCCAACGATGGTTTCCTGACAACCTTTCTATCATATCAACGCCTTCTTAACTTTATGTCTGTTATATTTTTCTATATTTTCTCCCTTCCAGATCTGGTTCTGTATTCTTGGATGCAAAAAATAAAAAAGTTCAGGTTTGTCTTTCCTGTTGCCATTACAGACAAGCGAGTCTTCCCATGAGGGAAACATCAGGTTGAATTTCACTTGAGTTGTTTCTCTGAGGAGCGGTGGTCGGTGTTGAAAGGTTCCAGTGTATTTCTAGACCTCTTCGCTCCAAAAATATCAGGAGCGCATTGATCTGGGCATGTGCGCACGGCCTGCGCCAGAGGTAGCGATGACGCCGGCGCAACGGAAAGGTGCACGAAAGCGTAAAACTCTTGAACACATGCGGTATAAAAATAAACTGCTTTAAAATCCGCTCTGTATTCACGGTGCACGGCTGACTGGATGGAAATCTGGAAGCCTGGGTTTTCTTCAGGCCAGTGGTGGGTCTTTTATTTATTTATTTTTGTCTGTTACACAAGCGGCAGCCGCCAGATTTAGCCCCGAGTTTAACTGCTGTTCGCCGGAGAAGTGTTGTGGTTGTATAACCGCCACAGTGAGGCTCAACCATCCCCATGTAGCTCTAGCGTACTTATGCACTTGATGGCGCCTCGATAAGGCACCCACCCCAGTGGAGGGTCATTTTCCTCAGCCGGCATCGCCACTTTACCCCTCTCTCCATCTCCATACGTCTACCCACAGTGCCGAGCACGAGGGACCATGAGGGCCCTTACAGGTAACACAGCCGTCCACACTTTGTGTTTACAGACGGAGCTGCTTTTCTTCTCCTTTAAATGCTTTTGGGATTTCGATTCAAACTGTTGTACAGTATGGCTCTACTCATAAGCACTCATACTACAAGAGAACACTTGACAAGGGGAAGACTGACAACAGTCTTGTTGCATAATATGTATATTGTAACTTATTTAAAAGCACCACGGAAAAAGATCTTATGAACTTCTGTGAAAAAGCAGTTGCTCCCTAAACGAAGCTGGCTTTGCCGTCGTTGGCAGTGAGAATTGCCATCAAGCATTTGCCATACTTGTCGATGAGTCTAGTACAATGTTGTGGAAAACTTGTGGCCCGCTCCTCTTTGTGGAGTTGTCAAGGTTCAGCCACATGGAAATTCTGAAAATTTCCATGTGGAAATTAATTTTCAGCACTTCTAAAAATTAACACATTCTGAGTCATGACTTTCACTAGGCCGATTTTATTTTATTTCTGAGCCATTCAGACGTCGACTTCCTGGTGTGCAGCAGATAAATGTCTTCCTTGACAAACTAAATTTGTTTGAGAATAAAGTCGAGAACTGTCGGTAGGACATTGTCCTTTATGATTTTCTGGTAGACTGCAGAATTCATTTTCCATTAAATACAGTCTGAGGCAGCAAATCAACCAATGGCTATCACACTGTTACCACCATGTTGAACTACTGACATTTTCTGAGTCAAACATTTTTCCAAAGGTCTTAGGGATCATTAAGGCGTTTACTTATTTATTTTTTTTGCTCATGTTAGGCTGTTGTTGTTTGTGTTCATTATGGTAGGTGGTTGAAAATATTTTATGGATAGGATTACTACTTGTAGAATCATAAACACTAACCTTAACTGAGACAGTCCAGTACTTTAGATGTTGTTCTACCTGCTGGATTATTCCTCGGTGCACACTTGAGTTATTTTGGAAGACGGGACGCCACTCTTTGTCTTTTTTTTCAATTTTCCATCAGTATCTGTGGTACATTTGTGTTCAAAGTCTTACTTTTTCACTCTATTTCTGTAGCTGCCAGTGACTTTACTTTTCATCTGTTGTGTCTCTGTTCCCCAGGGCATGGTGTATTGCTTTTTGAGATCTTTTAGCTTTGTTAATGCCGTCAGACGCTCCATTTAAGTGATCTCATGACTATTCAGATCTGATGGTAATCAGGCCCGGTTGTGGTAAGTGAAAATGATCAGTCATTTCACAGAAGCGTTTACATTTTCACATTCACTTCTTTGGTGGTTGCTTTCCCTCTGAAAATGATTTCAGATTTTACTTTTGTATTTACTTGGATTTTCATCTTGTCAAGTTTTTTTTTAACAATCTTAAGTATTTAGATGTGAATAAAAAGTAGTCCATACTGGGTCTAATACCTTTTTTCCCCCTCTGCGAATATAAGCTTTGGTTTCTGAAGAAAGCTGGACTGCAAAACGTAAAACCTGATGGCCTCTTGCGACTGCAGAGAGTAAAACTGCCAACGAAGGACGGGATTTGTTCACGGCGAGAACGTCGTTCCTCACCGGGAAAAGATGAGTCAAGGGTCTAAACGGCAGGCAGGCAAGAGGAGAGAGTGGCAAAGGAGAGGAGAGGGAAAAGTGAGAGGGAGCCATAAAGTGAGTCAGAGCGGGATGATATGCGGGTCGTGACTCCGCAGTTTTCTGCGAATCTGTCTCTTCCTCCTCATTACTCACGCGACCCGATCTGACTGGCTGATGCGAGCGGCCACAGCACTCACCGACTGGTTGGATGGATGGCTAATTGACTGGCTAACTGATGAATGGACGGCCGCTCGGGTGTTTGCATGGCTTTTTTGTTCTGGGCGGATGTAGGATGATGATGATGATGATGATGATTGATGATATGCCGATGAATGATTGCGGATGCACAGATTATCGGATGATGAGGAAAGTGAAGGTATGGACAGCGACCATCAATACGTGACCCAGAAGAATGATGATCTATAGTCTACTCATGCTTTTGCTTTCACTTAGCTGTGGATGAATGAAAGTGTGTAATTGAATTAACATCATTTTTACAGTTTGTGCTTGGGAAAAAAAACACAGACAAAGCAAAATGTAACTCCGATGAGCCATTCAGTTTTGACTCCTTTAACTTCTGAACGAATGTATCTGGGCATGAGCAGCATCTTTTAGCGTTTTGTGTAACTGTGAAGATAAACTGAAGAGGAAAACAAAGGAGGAAACTGGAGTAACACCTTTACTCAGCTGCATGAGAAACCGTCTGTGGAATCCCTCCAGTCACAGAACCGCAGCCTTCATGTTACTCTGGCAGAGACGCGACAAACTCGCCGTCACGTTCTCGTCATTTTCAGGTGCAAACAAGGGACAGGAGTTTCTGAAATGTGAATGGAAACCTACGGATTGGTACAGGAAGTCCCAATCATCAAATATAAATAAAGTTCTTACAACCCTCCAACAAGAACTGGATGATACATTTTGTAGTTAGTTTTTAGTGATTGGGTTAATATTAGCACCAAATTTTGAAAGAATAATTTTGACAGCATTTTTTAGTTTGCCATATCCAGAAAAAAAGTCCAAATCATGCACTCTAGACAAGCTCTGACAGCCATTTAAATAATGACTAGTTTTTCGATTCTTACTTCTGAAAAACTTTTCCCCCATGAAATATGGTATTGGGGTTAGCAGTACGGTTAGCAGTACGGCTGCTGATAATTCAGTATTTGAGTGTTTAAGCTGTCGAACTACTGAGTAGTGGGATGTGCTACGGCTGACGTGGCATGTTCCAAAACAGAAAGATGTTCAGAAGCATAAAACTGAACAAAATTCCTGACATGTGTTAAGCTTGCATGGAATCAGGAATTCATTGCTCCAATGCTAATTTGACAGAATGTCCTCAAAGTGAGTTGGACTTGAGGACCTGCAAATGTACCAAATGACTGAGTGGAGATGACCGCAACAAGCTGAAATCAAGTTTTGTGTCGTAGCATTTCATCAACCTTCCTTCTTCCTCGGACGATTCGAAACGATTGCTGTTGGGTGATTTTTACTTTTTTTTTTTTTTCTTCTTCGTCTTCTGACGGAACTTGTTCTTAAGATGGATGGCATCATAAGACGTTCTAATTTTGACCCAAAACCTTTCGTTATCTGCAAAAAAACCAGATATTTTTCAACATCATAGTGAGTCGAAGCATGCATCAACACCCATTGAATCACAGGAAATTTTGGAACGACTTCTCTAAAGTTCAGAACCAGTTGAATCTGTTTGGTTCTGAACTCTGTGAGAACTCCGTCCTCATAATCTGATCAATTTGAAGAAGTCAGAATTTTGCAAATCCAGACGAGGGGTTACTCAGGAAGCCCGAATGCTGAAATTAAATCAGAAGGCGCTTCAACAACGTGTTTAAATGTGTGTTGCAGTTGAGTTGTACAGTGTACATGCCACACATGTGTTGGAAAAGGGGTATAGATACAGTTTTAGATCCGTAGTGCCTACTTTCTGAGGTCCCCACACGTCTTTTGACACCACGCAGCATTCAGAACATCAGAATTAGCCGGCATGAACGTGATCGACGTTGAAAATCCACCTCAAAAATCCACCAGTTACTCACCAGGGGCAGACAATGTAGATGGCAGATTACAAAGTCGAAACATTTCCCTCGCTGTTGACTGATGCTCAGTCTTTAGCTTGAGGTTATGCCAAGGTAAACACATCGTCTCCAGCCCGGCCCGTCTGCTGATGTTCCGATAGCTCAGTCTGCGCTGTGTTTTTGACAGCAATATGAATGAGAACCGCACGCTCTCCTGGGGCTTTTGCTCGAGTTTGTTTATGCAAATGATTAGAGTGTGTAAAGTTTGATTTCACAAAAAATAAATAAGTAAAACATTTTTCCACAGAATGAAGGGGAAAAACGTTCATCCGAGGTGAAAAAGGCAGAGATTAATTAAGGTCCAGATGCCAAAACTTTTCAGCAAGACTTTAAGCACTGTAAGAAAGGATTTTGGAGGATTGTAAATCTGATTCAATTCAAATAATTTTAAATTATCTTAATATATTTAGGCATCAAATTATTATAATAGGTATATTTTATTAAAACTACCTGTTTGTGGACAGTAAAAACAGTATTGTAACAAAATATCATAAAATTTGCTTAAATTTTCTGGGTTGTTCATTGCAGTATGTGCATCCGGTCAACCCTGGCGCACATACTCCGAGTAGTATGTGCGCCAGTATGTTCATCCTGTGCAGTATGTGCACAGGATGAAACGTTTTGAGCGTTTCATCCTGGTGAAACGCTCAAAACGTTTCACCAGGATGAAAACTGACAACCCGCTGCTGATTCTGCATCGGATGTAAGCAAAACTATTATTGACTTTGTAAATATTGACTTAATTTATGGTTCACAAGAGTTGTCAGAGTGTATTAGGTAATATGCCATTACCACCCCAAAAAAATTAATCGTTACCTGCATTTCCATTAACTATAAAACTGAGGAAGTTAGAAGTACAAAAAAAACTTTGCTAAATTGAAACATGGCAATGTCGTTAAAGTTAATGCGACAAGATGAGGCAGTTTTTCAGGAGTATTGAAATGGATTTTGCAGCACTGCGAAATCCAGTGCTGTGATTTTGCAGTGCTGGCTTCTTTCCATGTGATGTGAAAAGGATCCAGCACTTCTTTTCACATCACATGAGTCACATGATCAACAGCCCAATGTTATTGCTGACGAAAATGTCAAAGAAGACAACAGGAAGGAACAGGAGGATCATGTTTTTTTGTTTGTTTCTTGGACGATGTGCAGCTGGCTCCACCAACAAAAAGTTGTGTGTCATTCTAAAGCAGTGGTTCTTAACCTTTTTTGAGGTATCGAACCCCCCAGTTGCATATGCGCACTCACCGAACCCTTCTTATTCCAATCCCCCCGCCCCCCTCACACACACACACAAAATACTTTTCGGTATTCTTATTTAGTAATGTAATTATATTGGCTGTGTAACCACCCCCACACCACTAGAGGCAGTAGCAACCCGGAAAAGATGCGACTAAGGAGCAGATTTAGTCTATAGAATTTGGTAAAAACTGTGAGCTTTGCTGAAGTAATTAAAGACAAAAGTTCAAATCCATGCTGAGAGTGGAACTCCTTCAATCAGTGCTCCTCCGCAGCTCTGATTGGATAAGCAATGTAACGTGATCCTCTGGAGCAAGTGATGGCAAAGCGGGGCGTCATCACGACTTTACACAAGTGTGTCTTTACCTCCGCGGCAGAGGCTCCGCTGAACCCCTGAGTTCGACTCATCGAACCCCTGAGGTTCGATCAAACCCAGGTTAAGAACCACTGGTCTAAAGTGTTGAATCCACACCTCTTCTGTAAAATGGCCGACTACATTTTCCCCAAAATGCCGCATACGAAGCCGCTCCCAAGTAGGCGGGGCTTGTCGCTCCAACACCTGAATAAGATGCACAGTCTCCTCTGATTGGCTGATGATGATGATCGCTAATGCCACGGCTGAATTATTACTATATCTCATGTAACTGTTTACATTCATCTCTACCATGACTTTTAATGACTTATCACGTGATTTTGATTTCACTTATTTAATATTACAAATTATAAAACTGTTTTTTCGACATAAGCAGAATATGGACAAAGATTTGTAATGTGACAGTTGCTTTTATTTCGGCTTTTATTTAAAGCTTAACTTCTCCACTGGCTGAAAACTGGATGAAAGATGGCCGCTCGCTTTACGCCACAATGCTGTTCTTGCTGAAGGTGAATTGAGGGGGGAACCTCCCGGGCTAAAAGCGCCTGACCCGTCTAAGGACACCAGCCCCGTCCGTCTCCACCCTTCACCAGGAATAAGGGAGCTCAGGAGGCATTAAACTGTGACAGATCAGCAGAAAGTAATGTCACACATTACAACAGATAACTTCCTCCTCTTTACTCCCCGACCTCCCTCTCTTCGCTCTCGCTCGTTCGCCCTTGCTCGCCGCCTCTCCGGGGCCTTTTATTCTTCACCGCTTTATTATCCGACGCCCACGGTCAGCGAGTTCATCCAGACGGCCGGGCAGAAGTATATCAGCATCTCATCGGGGGAATAAAAACCGTTGTTTATTCTCACATGCAACACTCGAGGGAGGGCGGGTCACATACCACTGAACTCTGGCTGACTAAAGCAGCTGTCATTTGGCAGCTCCAAAATGAATTAGAACATCAGAGAAAAACACCAGGCATCGCTGGATGTCAGTCAAGTGCATCATCAAATGGCTTTCCATTTCGCCTGTAGGTGGATTTAATAAACAAGGACAAGAAGAAGGGCGGAATAATGGAAGGGCGGGGGGGTGTTTTAGTTAGACAGGGGGAAACAATTTCACTGTGATTATATTTCTTATTAAAAGGGAGAAAAAAAAATGACAGCAAAATACTACCGCTAGGTGATTTTGTCTTAATGGGTTTTTTCTTTTTCATTAGAGGGGATTTTATCTTTTATAGATTTTGTTTAATGTAATCGTGAAGGTGACTTTTTTTTTTTTAATGGTACGTAATTTTAAAATGATAGAAAATGCATTTTCATGATCTGAAATGTTGCATTCAGAAGAAAATCCAAATTATCTTGACATTGACTGCACTCTGTTATTTCAGTACATTTAGAATAAATACAAATGTTCTGTATATTATGTGAATGTCTTTAAATTCAAATACAGCACAAGAGTGTAGCTAAATGCAAACCCACGGTTTCTGATGCTCTGACTGCTGTAGAAAAACTGTTTGACGCATTGAAGATTTTTCACTTTGCGTAATTTAACGCAACTCTCACATATTGCAAATCAAACCTTTATTAAAAAATTTTAAGTACTATATATTGATTTCTTTATTGATTCCCTTCTTAGTCATAGGACCAAGTTTTGTGTTTTTATCCTCCATTTGAAAATTTAGCCCTCTTTGCTAAATATAATGTTGGTGTGTTGTTGTTTTGTGTTTTATTGTGACTGGCTGTAAAATTAATTCCCCATTGGGACAAGAATAACAATCAAACCGTTAATAGCACATAAACATGGCCAGTGTTGTCAGTAATGTGTTACTCTAACAAGACCACTTTTTTCAGTAACAAGTCATTTAACACGTTACTATTTCCAAACCAGAAATCAGATTAAAGTTACTTATCCAAGTCACTGCAGGTTAGTATTTTTGACATTTTCCTTTGTAGAAACATTTATTTTGCCATTTTCTTGCGTCACGGTGAGTTGCGTTACATAGACAATGCAACACATTTTTTTAGCTTGAGGACAGATCATATTAACTAGGGGTAACTTTGCCTGATGGGGTTGGGGAGGAACGACGCATGGGACTGAAATAAACATTTATTTTGACAATAACGGATGCCAAATGACTACAGAGTCCACTTTGTGGCAGAGTGGATAACCCTCAATTTACACGGTAAATTGCGCAGTGCGCCGCACCGCCATTGGGCAAAATGCTAACTAAGCAGCTAGCAACAGTTAGCAAAATCTGTAAACAACAACGGATTGAGCAGAGATCCACATTGGATCTGGAATCATCATCCTAAGGCCTTTCAGAAGATGATGCTAAAGAAAATTAGTGCTTTCCAATCAAACCTATCCTGATGCATAAAAAACTGAAATAAAAAGGAGTCGAGAATGGAGCATGAGACATTTAACTTTTACCAACATCCACTTACTGCAGAACAAATCCTAGCAGATTTAAAAAATGTAATGCAGAGAGATCTTTCTCCAAAAACACGAAGTTGGGCCTGTTAAATCCCAGTATATATCCTGTTCAAAGCCTGCATATACCTTGAAACTCCCTCAGCTGGTGGTCAAAGCTTGAGGAGGTCAAAGGAGCTCAGTTTGATAAAATAGTAAATTTCACTTTCGTTATAACACAGATTTGTTCAAACCGACCTTCTGTTCTCAAATGGAAACTCTGTGACTGCAGAAATGCGTTAAAGGCAATGGGATTTGATCCCTGCTCTCAAATATCAGTTTGGAATTTAATTTCAGTCAGTCAAGCAAACAATTTAAAGCGTCTAGTTTTTATGTCTGCCACTCTGAATTAGTTTTGAGCTACACCTTCCAGAGATATCGTATAAATATGAGGATATTTTCCTGGCATTTAGTTTCCTTTAGGTTTTATCACAATAAACCATCTGAAAAAAGGAAGAAAATGCCAAAGAATAAAAAACTGATGGTAAAGCCTAACGAAGTGACATTTTTATCTCCTTTTGGGGGGAAAAATCTTTGTAGATTTCTCCAGCAGTCCTGGTGATGGAGGCCTTTTACATTTCCACAAAAATCCTGAGGGGTAGAAGTGAAACATTAAACGAATAGGAAGGCAGTTCACTGCTTTCTCCTGATGTCGGATCGCAGCAGATATCGGAAGATGTTTCCATTCTATTTTATTTGAAGAAAGATTACTTTCTGTTGGTAATCTGTGTTATATCAACATTGCGCAATCTGTATTATTGCCCAATGGGGTGGGGGGTGGTTAACTCACCTTTTCTCTCTTTAAACCTTTTATGTTTCAACCTATCTGCCACCAAGAGAAGCAGACACCTAATTAGAGCTCCAGATGAACATATTTGCGTCTATGGGTCTGCATCACCGTCTGTCCATCTGACCTGCAAGATGAAAATTGTGTAATTTGGTGACTTCATACTCCCAGTTTGCACGTTGGCACAAACCTGTCAGAATGATGGCTGATAAGCCATGAAGTGGAAGTGTTTCAAGGTCCTCCTCCTAGTTAACCTTTTAAATGTTTACACTCCAAGTGAGATCTTAAAGTGTATTTTTAGAACACTCTGGAGTCATTTGCAAAATTCAGCAATATGGACTAAAAATATTTTTGCAGACTAGAATGGAATTAATCCTGACAACAAACATGAGCAGAAATTGCTTATTGCAATTTATTGATTGAAACCGCATGTTGATGTACAGGCCTTGTAATATAGCTCAACTTGTCTTGACATTGTCAACAGCAGGTTTATGTGTTATATAAATATTTGCTCATAAAATGTTTGTTAAAGATGCAACGCACAATTTATTGGTCAGCTGATCTGGTACCTGCCAATCAGTGAAACCCAACTAGCCTCTCTATGAACTGTGGCAAGTTGAAGTGATTAAAGCTATCCTTGTTTCCTCTGACTCAGACAGAGGTGTTCAGAAAATATGTTGTGAAGTCCAGCCAGAAAGAATGCATAAGTGATGACTGGGCTTCTTTTTTAGAAAAGCTGTCGGAGTAAATAGACTCACTTGTCTGTAGTTGGAGCAAACTTGGAGGAAGAGGGAAATAAAAACTTTACAGATTCCGTGTTCGGTTTTGTTTTATGATCGTCATTCGTATTCCATTCAGCCCAGTCGTTCCCCTCTCGCTCTGTTTGTCCTTGCGTCTTTTCATGCTTCACTCGATTTTTCCTTTATCTGTATTCATAGTTGGATTTACAGTCAATAACAAAACAAGTGAACCATCCGGAATGAATGGTCTGATTTGAACGTAGTTTTGCCACTGAGGAGGTTAACGATGTATTATAATGTGGGTGGACGTGTTTGGAAGAAGCCAATTAGTCGCACTGTAGAAATGTTTGGCATGTGGGATCTACAGACGTTTACAAGAATGTTCTGGTCTCCCCAGCCCACAAAGAAGAACAGCACCATGGTGGTACTGTGGTACCGTTACACATTTGATCTGATTTCTTAATCATTGGCCTTCCTGTCACATGACCTTTTTAGCACATCTGGTTTGAGTTGATTGTCTGACACATAAACTTGCTGCAAAGCTTGGCCAAGTATAGCCATGTTGCAACTTCACGTCACGCACGCAAAATCCCGCTAGCCGACCAAAAACTGCTAGCTGACAATGACTACCACTGGTTTTAGCTGTCAAGAGAAAATTGTCTTAAATGTATGCGTGATGTATAAAAAAAATGGGACGCAGTGTTTTGCTACTAATTACCAACACTGCAACAATGAGATAAGGTCCAACGGTATCACATTTCACAGATCAGTCAAAAGTTTTATTTAAAAAATGTAAAAAGACCAGGGAGAGGGAAGTAGATGTGCTTTGCTAGCTTGACTTTGACAACCTCAACATGTAGATGTGCTGTGGAATTTGGTGCTTAACCCCCAAAAATCAGTGAAATTACATACCAATTCTGTGACAGTCAGTAGAAAAGATGTCGTAATCAGGTAATCAACCATCATCTGTTGTTCAGATGATCACTTTTTAATAACTGCAAAATAAACATTGAGTCTGAAAACATGATACAATAATGAACCGAATGTTCTGTTCTTTGTGTGGGAAATTCTGTGTTATTTCATCCGTTGCTGTGGCGCTCTGCTCTAAATTAATATCACCTACATCTCCAGGTTTCATTTTGTCAACCGAATTTGTTCTACTGTGGCAGCGCAGCTGTGCAAAAGAATCTTCTGTTTGCTCGCCAGCGTTGTGGGCATGCGTGAAATTTCCAGATGAAAACAGTAACATCCAAGGTGTCTCTAGTTTTATTTTTGGGGGGAGGGATACTGGAGTGTTTTGTTTTGAGTTCTAAATTTGCCCTAATTCATTGTCCTGTGAATTTCAGCAGGCTTGAAAGTTTGCTAATGCCTTGTCAGTCAAGGCATTAGCAAAGGCATTAGTGTTTCCTCCATGTGTTAATAGCTCTTATGTGTCTCAGTGGACTCACAATATAATGACTTTGTAAACCCTTTCTAGACTGATAGACGTCAATGACTTTGAATGAATTCTTGACCGACAGAGTCTGTTGCTTCTTCAGGTCTTCAAAAAACGTTTAAAAAATCTCTTCGGGGACAAATGGTACCCAAATAATTCACATAGTCAAAAGCCAATATTTTCCACATAATGGAATTTCAAATGATTTCCTGCTTACCGTTCATAAAACGTGATTATTGGAGCTAAGTAGGTTTTCTGCCTCTGTCTGTACAAATGCAGCAAAACTCGACCATGTAGTCTTGTGTCATTGTTGGTGTTAAGCTTCCTTTGTACTACGCTCCATCAGACAAGCTGAACTGGACAGATGGAGAAATGAAAAAAAAGAAAGAAAGAAGCTGACAGGGGGGGGAAACAGTCAGAAAAGCAGAAAAAAGACAGAACAAGTTAAAGAGCAGCTCTGCCTTTTAGTGAATCCGTTTCTTTTTGGCTGTGGAATTCAGACCATCTGCTGCAGACACAAGCCACAAACCAAGTACCTCTGAGACTTTGCAAGTGTGCGCGGGTGTGTGTGTGTGTGTGTGTGTGTGTTTTAGTCAGTGATGTCATCATTTTGTGTTAGCATGTCTTTGTGTATATTTTCCACCATATGTCTTAATATATCCGTTGAATTGTGGTAAAGAAAACATACTTACTATTTGCGAAGTCAGAACTTCATTTTCAGTTTATTTAGACAACCTTAGCATATATAATCAGCTTTTCTTAGTCTAAATGCATGTTTTTTTTTCATCTCCTTGCCTAAAACTGCAGTCTTTGTGACACATGGAAACTAAAAGCCTTTGAACTGCAGAAAGACAAACAAAAACACACATGGGCCAAGTTGTTTTGAATTGCACTTTACCTCTTAATGAATAATTTCCCTTCTAGTTTCAGATGTAAATGTTGTAACTTATGTTTCTGTGAAGATGGGAGTATAGCTTTTGCTTGGTCTGTGTAGATTTTCTACATTGATGTAGAAGAAATTACTCATCACCTTTTTTGGAGTTTTTTTTTTTTTTTCAACAGCATTTTTACATTTCCATTTACCTTTTAGCATCCAAACATATTTATACGTTGAATTTTTCCAATTGCAACTAGAAAATATGTACCGTATTTTCCGCACTATAAGGCGCACCTTCAATGAATGGCCTATTTTAAAACTTTTTTCAAAAAAAGGCACAACGCATTATAAGGCGCATAGAATAGAAGCTACAGTTAGGGTTGCCACCCGTCCCGTATTGAACGGTACGGGACGCGATTTGTTCCGTACTCTACAAATGTGGATGTGTAATAATAAAGAAGTGGTCCCCGAGTACTTTACATAGTAGGCTGCTCCAGTCATTGTTTCACTCACGGTGTTGGTGTTGCGATATTGTGCCCAACTGCTTTCTGGGTAACACAGACCAACCGACACGCTGCCGCCGCAGCCTCTGTCTCTCTTCCCCCCCGGCCCCCCGGCTTTAAATGTACAGGAGCTGGTCCCTTGGTAACCCTAGTTGAAGCACCCCGGATGAATGTCTAAAGCCACTTTGTTGACATAAAAAATGTCAACAAAACAGTCCGACTCCGGTCGGCGAGGAGAGCCTTCCACGACTGGGCCGGGGCGTGGGGCGGACGATGGTCACACTTTTCCATGCGCGCACAGCATGTTGGTGGAGAACGTGGTGCTAAATGACCTGCAGACAATCTGATTATCAGGTCGGTAGGTAGATAGGTCAGTCAAACTTTATTAACAAACCAGCGTTCTGTCAACTATCCCAGCATGCACTGCGCCCTTCTTCTTCTACGGGGGAAAATGAAGTCGGCGGCTGCTTACCGTAGTTGCTAGACCTGTTGTGGCTCAATATTGGTCCATATATAAGGCGCACTGTCGGCTTTTGAGGAAATTGAAGGTTTTTAGGTGCGCCTTATAGTGCGGAAAATTTTGTGATAAACCCATAGTAGTGTATAATTATGAATGCTACGTGGTTGTCAAAATTTTTGTTTGCAATAAAAAATCTCTTAAAAAATCCGGTGCAAACAAACAACTGCCTTCATGAGTCACCTAAGTAGTGAGTCTGCATTATTTCATCCCAGTATGAGTCCAGCGGTTCTGTCAAGGTCACTGAGGTTTGTTGGAGAACATTAATAATTACATTTTTATTTGTTAAATACATTTGACTAAAAGTAACGTTGCAATTTAATGATGCTGTTGCACTACAAAATAAATTTAGATGTGAGAGAGCTTTCAGAACAATATTCAGACTGTCCTTGTACATTATGACCGAGCTACAGATAGTTTTCAACAAAAAAAGAGGAAAAGTTCAGGGTCTGCCCAGAAGACTTGCACAAACGAGATTGTGTAGGTCTGTAGCATCAAATCCCTTCAGGTTTGTGATTTTGCCGTCATAAAATTTGAAATTGTTCAAGGTATATCAATAGTTTTTTTTGAGGCACTATGAAATAAAAATAATTGTACTTTTTTCATTTTTGTTTCCCCTTAAGGTCCTTCCCTGAATACCCTGAAGGTTCTACCTAATGGCTTTTCTCAGACGTTCGCTTTTCAGAGAGACTTAGGTTTTTTACTAGATGTGTTCTGGGAAAATCTATCACGGTTAACTATTCCCAAACCTTTTTGGGTTTTTTTCAATTATGTACATTTTAGAAGCAAATGCAGAAGTGTTATGTTCCCTGAAATTTATTCAATCTCAGTTCATCTCTGAAAATTCAGAACATTTTCAGAGATAAATGTTCATCCAGAATTGGAATAGTTCTTGTATATAGTAATATAGTGTTCATAAAACCAAATTACCCTGAGACAAATAGCATAACAAGTGGTTTAACACACCAGTGTGTGACCAGTTTGGACTGAAAATGAGCAGAAAACAGGATTTTATTGAGGTGTTTTATTTTAATTCATAATTATGGAGAAAGAAAAGCATAATTTACAAAGACATTTATATTTCCATACTTTGTACCTACCCATTTTGGTAATTTTAGATATTTGATTACAAATGGACAAACACATTACACTTCAGAAGTTTGTCTTTCTAACATTGACATGGTTTCCATCATTTCAGCTGTTAATAGCATATCAAGTCTTCAGTTGAATGGTTATAAAATAAATATCTTGGACATTATAACGGTAATCATGGTTCTGTAAATGTTTCAAGGACAGATGTGTCTCAGGTGATGAAATGGTGAAGGAGAAGGGTGAACTTTGGGAATGTTTTTATCATAAAACCAGTTTAAGTTGCACTTTCTGGAGGTTTTTTTGTGCCACCTGCAAACTCCAAACACTTTGGTAAGCTATAACGTAAGTCTAAACAGAATTCCTGTATTTACAAAAAAAAAGTCACAAATCAACCGAGCAATTTGGAAAGGTGGGATTTTTAAATGAAAGGAGTCATAGGGACCCTTTAAAAAGTGAGACTTTCAGCTGTTTCCATTCACTTTAGCCGTTTCACTTTGCACAACTCCGCAACACGAAGTGTTTCGGTGACGTAGTTGTTTGGGGAAACGTATATGAGAACTGTCTGACTGATCCGTTCAGATGGAAATGACTCGACCTTGTCGTTCTTTGATGTGTGCAGGATTTCCGGTTTATGGAGACGGTCACCTTCGGTCTCACTCGCCCCGTCCTCGGTGGAGGTCTTCTCGAAATTCGCCCCTGTGTGTCTTGGGAAAAATCCAGTTAAATTAAGCATCAATAGCTACAAAGATAGTAATTACTTGAAACTCGTTCATGCTTTCAGGCTATAATTTCACAAACGAGTGGGTCACTTAACACATAATCATTCACAGAAACCACTTTTTTTTTTTCTTCTTCAAATTGGTGTCTGAGAGAAGAACAGACTGGCAAAGAAATTTCTAAAGCTTCTAGCATTCGTTCTGATGAAAGGCATTTAAAGGTGTCCATCTTAATGTTACCAAACATACGTGCAAGAGCAGCCCATTTCTTTACCTATTTATACTCTGTTATTCTGTACACACACTCACAAACACACTGGTTAAGCAGATAGTGCAGTGTCAGCAGTAGTGACGTGCTATTAGCCGCGAGACGGAGTGTTTTTTTGACACGGTGCTAAGCGTGCGCACGCTCCTCCATTGTTGCTCGCCACCGGACTGCTGACACTTCATTAGGGATTCGCGCCGGTCGGTCGGCGGCGGTGCGTGAGTGAGAGCAGGTCGGGTGAGCCGCGGGCCCTCTAATCTCGACGTAATGACGTACCTGCACGGAGTCAATCTTCAGGCGTAATTAAAACGGACAAAAGAGGAGAGAGGGCAGGTTTGCACGTAAACACGGAGAGATGAAGGGTGGAGGAATGGGGTTTGTTGGGGGGAACAGGACGGTGGATGCTGAGTGATCATTACCGCTTCTATGAATGTAAAAAAAAAAAAAAAGAAAAAGAAGGGCAGTTAGAGTACAGAGCTATCACCCATGCTGATGTTAATGCTAAGTGCTCCAGTCAGGCTAACTTGATTACAGTGACAGCCGCGACAGAGTGGAAGACATTATCCATACAGTACCTGACACCTTTTGGGCTTATTAAAGCGCTCTCCCTACAATTAACCGTGATAGAGGGTGACTATGGGGTGTGTGTCCCCTGCTGCGTAGCCAACACGATCGCTACATGCCTTCCATGGGGCCGGGCAAAATCTGTCCAACGGCTTCCTTTGGCAGTGACAGGCCCGGCCTGGGCCAAACTTCCTTCTAAGTGCTGCTGTTCTGCTCGGGTCATTATGGTGACAGTCGTGTCGGCGGCTGATGTCGGGGCGAAGTGGGGGAGCCATTAGCAAAGTGCTTTGCAGAATTAAAAGGAACAACAGGCGGCTTATTTTGGGTCAGAACCAGCACTTGTAGTCATGTTGCTGGCAGGAGGAAAAGTTTTCATTTGGTCATATTTAAGTGGAATGGATGATTGAATAGTTCTAAACGTTACATGGTTCTCAGTTACATGGTAGGTGTCGATGGGACACCTTCTGCGTATGGGAGCAAAACTTTCACTTTTTTCAGTCAAGTAAATGCTTATTTAGTTTGAAATACCAAAGTAAAGTGTTTGCATGGTGTCTCTTTGTAAACTGTTTTTCAGAGTTAGCCTCCACCTGCTGGAATGCTTGTTGATGCATATTTCACACATACTAGTGTTTATATTGGAAGCACTTTGTGTTTGAATGATACCCACTTGCTGTTTATAAATATTAAGCTGTACTTTGCTTAATATGAAATCAAGCTGTATTTGATGGATTGATTATTGAACATCACAATATTGTCAACATTTTTTTTAAACAAGCCCGTTTTTAAGTGTGACCAGTAGGCCGGTCATAATACCTAATATTGCTGGATGATAACTTGTCCCAGAAGTTGTTGCAGTAAATTATCATGTTTGTTTCAAGTAATATAACAATAATAATAATGCAAGAACACTTTCTCAAAGATTGAAAAACTTTCACTTCTAGTCAATGTTTAATGGAAAACGTTTAAAAAAATGTATACAAAAAAAAAAACAGAAACAACAAATAAAATGAATTATGAAGTCTGTCAACAAAATTGTCCTTCAAAAAATGGCTAGTTGAGTTGAAAGCACCAAACTGAAGAAGTTTATCATCAAGTTTTTGGTAGAAATAGAGAAGAAATAAGAGAAAAATGATAAATTATTCAACTTATCATGTGATTAATTTATTTATTGCTTATTATGACAGGCCTGGTGACCAGCATTATTAAAATAATGTACATAACCTGGGAGTCGAAGATTTCTTTAGTCCTCAATATGACCAATTGCACCTAATGTTGCTAATTTGCATCATAGCTTGTATATTAAATGTAGGGCTACATTAAAGTTACATGATCAGAGTGACTTAGCATCTTCTTGATAGCAAAAAATCTTTAAAGATCATGTATATAATTGTAATTGAAAGGGGCTCAATCATTTCTGTCCAAGAGATGTTATTACAGATTTTCACTCCGAATTTTGCCTTTTGCTTTGAAGGATGTTTTCTTATCTACTCACTTCTCCTCACAGTAATTGCCTCAGAGTTGTGCACTCGGTGTGTTGTTGAACAGAAATTAAATAAGACGTTATCCTTTCCTGTGACGCACAGAGCGCTCATTGTTCCCGTTTAACCTCCAGCAGCGTCCAGATGCTGGATTGGAGCACATCTGTAGCTGCCGTCTGACTGCATGGATCTACGTTTTTCACTGTTCTTTCTGGGGTGCAGAGGGAATGTGCAGCTGTTATTTATTTTTATTATTTTTTTGTTTTTTTTTAAAGTTTTTTACCCATGTTGCTTCTGCGACCTGCACAAGAGAAGAACAACTGAAAACACAACGCGGACACGTTGGCTGCATGAAGCCGTCGTTACGTCGCTAAAAACACCAAGTGTCACAACCAGAACCGGAACGGCCGTAGAACAGCTCCGGCTTCAGCCCGCACCGCTCTGACAGCTGTGTCATCCCAAGGCTGCAGTCATAATCAGAGCGGGCCCGCAGTCTGTCAGAGCAGCGGTCAGCGAAAGACTGCTTGTCATCTTTCTGAATGCAAGAGTGCCCATGCAGTCATAAGGGCGCGCCGACTCTCACGGCATTCATATCCGTGGATCCAGTTACACGGGCACACATTTTAATACAGCCTAGCTTCTTGAAAAAGACACCACGGACACAAGTGATATTATGAGCTAACCAAAAAAATATATATATTGTTGCCGAGCAACACAGACGTAGTCCTGACATCCCAGGATTTACTTTTTTGGAAGTCCTCAGCAGCAGCGGAGCCACATGATTCCACATGCATAATTAATTTATTTTAATTTATTTATTCATTTGTTAAATTTTGGTAGAAGCTGACACAGAAAATGGCAAAGGGAACGCATTAGTTTTAGTCTGTTTAATTCACATTACCGTTCCAATTAAAGGTGCTCAAACTTTTCTAGGGGTGACACAGCAGAGGTGGAGTAGCTACATAAATACATTTATGTAGCTACCTAAAATAGGTCAATTAGGGATAATTGACCTATTTTAGCTTTACATCATGTTATAGTGTTTAAAAATACGGTGCCTTGTAGCTCCCACTAAATACCGTGCTGCTCTAGCAGCTTCTGCTAGTTACTGTGTTGTCGTAGTACTTTAGCACTAGCTTCCGCTAAATATTATATTGTTGTAGCTCTTGACCATTAACTTCCGCTAAATACCGCATTATTGTTGCGCTTTAGAATTAGCTTTTGCTAATTACTGTGTTGTTGTAGCGCTTAAGCGTTAGGGAAACTGTTATTGCCTTTGGATGAACTCAACTAACATTTTAGCTAACTGTGCCATATAACACTCAGCATGGCATTGTGCTCAATGTTATGGTTTTAAAAACTTTAAAAAGCATATATTGCACAGTTATTGTAAGCATTACTTACCTAAATACAGTAAACGCTCTCAGTCAAAGAGAGCTGTACAGCCTCAACCTGTTTATCACGTAAGTAGAGGAAATGGCTATCTTTTCAATTGGGTTTTATCCCAGACACTGCATGTCTGCTCCTGTATGTCCTCAGCAGCCTGAGGCCATGGGACTGCACACATTAGGCCAGTGAACAGGTGTTTAATGGACTCTGGACAAAACCACTAAGACCTCTGCACTCATGGCTATTTATCACACTCAGCAGCTCACGCTAACATCTCCTGCGTAAACAGGGATGGCGAATGCAAGAGACCTGCCAGTGACATCTATCCATCATTTCTCTCAGGCGGTGAGTGTATGCGTTTGCATGTGCATATGTCTCGCAGGAGGAGACCCAATATGCTCTGTCCAGAATGATCTCCTCCTGTCCTCTCCATTAAAATGTCAGAGGTTGCTTAGTTGATAACTCGCGCTGGGGTTTGACTGCATTTTGTGTTTCTTCCTGGCTTATTATGTCGTTTTCTTCACCGGTTCTCCACAATTTACTCATTTGTCTGCACATACATTTTTATATTTTTGTAAAAGCTATGTAGAAAATTAGGTTTTTAATTTTGCAAGCGTGCCTGACTCCATATCTCACTCTCCTTCATAGCATCCTAAGTCTTTGAGGTTAATGCTAAATATATCTCCGTTTACTTGGCAAAAAAGAGAAAAATACTGGGAGTGAGGTTTTTTTCTATAATTTTATACAATTCTTGCAGAATTCAGCCACTGTTTAAGTCAAGGTTGTCTAAAGTGTGAACCAGGAGCCATTTGTGACCCTTGAAATGATTTTTAATCAACCCCAACAAATGGTAAAACTGTGTCCAACAAAATAGAAAAGAACTGTTGACCCCAAAACTGTTACAATTGTATATTTTTCTTTTAATAGTCCTCAGCAATTTTTTTTAATCTTTTGGATCTTAAAGGATATACAGATTTCAGAAAAAAAAAAAAACGTTTATCAAGCAGGCAAAACAAAAAAAAAAAGAAAGTAAAAATCACAAACTTATTTTTTTTCCCCCAGTTTTAATGTAACTAATTTTGGCCCGAGGGCGAAAATAATTAAGTGATTTCTTTAAGTAAAATTATTCAGAAGCTGCTTTTGGTGCTTACCTATGCTGTCTAGTGTGATGAAAAAATATACTGCTCAAAAAAATAAAGGGAAGACTTCAGTGTTCACTTAAATGTCAACGTGTTCCCTTTATTTTTTTGAGCAGTGTATATATTTTGGATGATCTGAAACATTTCGTTCAGGCAAATAATAAAAAATGTGTAAAGGTGCCAATACTTTTCACATCACTGTTCATATAACACAGGTGGAAGTTAGAGCCACCAGCTGCAGCTGCTAACCAATTAGCACTCACAGAACAAGCTTCCCGAACAAAGACGCATGCATGGGTGACTGTTGTAAGTTTCTGCTGGGACCAGGCCTTGCAGCAGATGTTCCAACACAACTGTACCCTACAGTTACAGAAAATCCACAGCATGTGCTGAAGCGATGCAGAAAAACAAAACATTTCTATAGCAGCTGCGATAGAGGCAGAGCAGAGAGGAGAGCGAAGACGCGAGTATGACTGGAAAAGTGGTGCTGTTTGACAAGGAAGAGACGAATGACTAATCAAAGGTCTATTGTAGAGTGGATTTGTAGATGGGCAAAACGAAATTAAAAGTTAATATTGACTGGAGGTTAAGCACTGCGGGATCTTCGACGGAGGAAGTTGGGTTTTTTGGGAAGTCTGCTGCGCCCCTGCTGAGTTTTGTCTCGTTGTTCGGCATGTCGATTCGGTGGGAATCGGCTGTGCATCTTCCCCTTCTGTGATGTGCACAGTGAAAGCGCCGTAACGAAGCACCGTCTCACACCCTGGATGGTTAATGGAGTCAGTGCACTTACAGGAAATAGATCATTTTTTAAACTCATAGATTTTAGGAAGCTTCTGTTTGATCCTTGTATTCCCAGAATTCCTGGTCTTTATGGTCAAACCATCAAAAATGTTGGGAATTTCAGAACCAGACATTCATACAAAGATATTCAATTTTAGCAAGTTAGCCAGAACATTTTCATTAAAGGTAAAGAAAAGTTAAACTAAAAGAGAAAAGGTAATTCTTGAATCATTCTAGAGTTCATGTCTAAACCAAAGTTTCCAGCCTGACTTGTGTAGTCGCACATTCATTTGAATCTTTGCATTTGATTAATAAATTTGATGGAAAAGCCGTTGCAATAAATCAGCATTAGTCTTATTTAAGAAATTAAAACTGGCCCCGGGGTTAGCCAGTGAGATAAACACCATCAGCACATCTTTCTCTCCTCCTCTGGAGAGTCCATTCAAACAATGAACGTTAATTAAATTGAACTCATTTAAAAAAAAAAAAGACTCATTCTCGCTTTCTTCCCTGTCGCTCTGTCTGCTTGAAGACGAATAAATAGACTTTTAATCTTCCCTTTAAAGAAGAAATCAATGGCAAGATTAACTAACTTGTAACCCCCCCCCCCTGCACCGTGAAACAAATTGTGAAGCTATTTTCTCTCAAGGTGAGGGAGAGTGATGCTAATGTAATGATGCGTTGCAACATTCATCAATCTGAAAATAATCACCACAGAAGCACGTGCCTAGTGGAATAATTCATAAGTAGCTTTTCAAAGCTAACGTTTTGCTAATGAACGGTGCCAAACTCATTTAGTGGCAGCCCTGGTAAAGACGGGTTAAAAATAGATTAGTCTTTTATTTGAGTTGTTTTTTTGTGAAAAAGAAAAACAAATAGAAAAAAAGACATTCTTTAATTTGAATGCATTTAATTATTCAGTGGGGTGTTTTTTAAACATCATTGACTGGCATTTATTATGACAGTGATTAATCACAGTCATTTATCATGATAAATGATAAGCGATGCGATAGAGTGTTTGAGAAATCCTTTAATCTCAAACGGCAACCACTCAGGGTTAAGAGAGGACTTCCTGAAGGCGGGGTTTCAGAAAGAGCAGGGGCTTCTTAAAGAGACAGACGCCCCACTTCAAGGTACTAAGTTACAAAGTCAAATTTATCTTGCATAATATTTGATACATACAGCAACGTAAGTTACTTGATTGTGCTATGAAATGACACTGTGTGACAGGAAAACACAATACTGCCCCTTTAAATCTGAAGCCTGGCTCAGTATAACTGCTAGCATAGCTGTAAGCTACATTTTACATGAAGTTAAAAACGCTGTAGGATCCTAAATGACATCAGAACCTTTCATTTTCAGGAAAATAAACCAACTAATTCTTCAAATCACTTCTAATATAATCACCAATCAAGTTGTTAGCATTCAGAACGCCAAGGATAGCTTGATGTTTGCGTGGTTGTGAAAGATGCAGAACATTTCGCCAACCTTAGCAGGCTGACTCCATGAAAAGCTGTCAATACCTGAAAAAACCCAGCTGATGAATTTCAGCAAAACTGAGAATATTCCATTACCAAACCATTGTACAATTCATTTCTTTGCCCCCCCCTCGGTGGATATAGCGTAGCTATTGGGGCCGACGCGTCCCGAGTTGCGTGTGTGTCTGCGGGGCTTTAGCGGTGTAAGCCTGGTTTCGAGCCTGTCAGTGTCTCTATAGCCTCTAATCCATGTGTGGAGTGAAGGGTGACCATCTCTTTCTTGCGTTTTCTCTGTCCAACTCAGTCTCTTCTGCCTCTACCTAAGCCTCTTTTCACCCCAATTTAACACCAATCGTCCTTCTCACAATGCTGCCCATGGCCGCAACGTCACGTCCAGCAAAGTCTGCCACACACACCACAGCCTGTCACTCCCCCCGGCATCACTCCGCTCCACACTAATCTGGAATGTTTCGTCTCTCAATAATACCTACCTCTCCATCACGATCTGCTTAGTTCTCCCTCTGTCAGTCGCTTTCTTTGTGCTTAAATGCGGGAAATGTTATCGGAGATACCAAAGAAGGAGTTGGAAGAGGAATGACTAAAGGTGCATTCACACCAGCTCCGTTTGGTCCGCTTTAATTAAACTCTAGTTCGTTTACCTTGAAACTCCGGCCCGTTTGGGGAAGTGTGAATGTCTGGTTTGAAAACACCTGAAGTATTATGAACTAGACTTCAGATTAGGAAGCGTCTGCCAGGGTTTCTCCTCAAATATGACCATAGATGGGTGATTTACTTTCTTAAACTTTGTAAAAGACTTGAAATATTAAGCCAAGAATTGTACATAATTGTATACAGTTTTTACTATTGTACATTTATTGTATCGTTTTCCATTTATCGTGATAAACTGTCATGGCAAGTTTTTGATTTATTGTTACAAATTTCAAATAATGCCTTAAAACCCCAAAATATTGTTGTAATTATGATTTTTACAAGTTTTTCTTTATTGTTTGTACAATAAAAGTGTACCAATGAGTATCAATACATTTGAAAACATGATTAATGTGTGCACTTTATTGATGCAAATCACACTTATTTATGTAACATGTGTCCTGAAAAAGCACATAACAACTGGCAATGTTTTTCAAGAACTGAAGTTTTGGGGCCGTTATTGATTTGCCATGCAGTCACACTCATACAGCCCTTTTTAAAAAATAAAAGAGTAATAAACAGCTCTTATCGTTACCACAGTAGTGAAATATGATAAAACTTTAAGTCCATTTCGCCCATCCCCATGTTGATTACACACCTAAAGTAAATTGTTCAACAGGCACATTAAAAATTTCAATTAGTTCCACAACATCAAGCTCAGCTCCTAAAAACTAGCGAACATTAATGAATCCGATTTAAACAGGGTGTGAAGGCTTGGAAAAGGTGATTAATATTTAATATGAATTGTGAGAGTCTATTTTAAGGCCTATCATGACGTTTGGCACACGGGCAGAGCAGCAGCAGCTTTGTGACGTCACCGTCCAGCAAGGTTATTCAACATGAGCCGTAACTAAAAATGTGGAGGTTTTAGGGGGGAAAAGAATCAGGAAGTTACAAATAATAAAAGGTGGATGCATCTAAGAAAGACAGAATTTAAGCAGGTTAGAGTGTAAGCAATGCATACAAAGCTATGTGTTCATATTCCAAACTTCCCCCATGTGTGCAGAGAGAAGGAAATGATGCTGGCTGCCTCCCACTCAGCGTGGCCCCGGCCCCTGGCAGATCGCTGACACCTGGGCCCTCAGGGGACCGCAGGGTCTGACTGGAGGAGCCGGGGCCAACCACTCCTGTGTGCTTAAAGTCTCTGAGAGACATATCTTTTCTTTACAATTGAAAATGGTTTGCAAACAATAAAAAGCATTCGGTGTATACTGCTGCAGGAGGAGGGGAGGATGGAGGAGTACTGTCCCATTTCAGCTCATAAT
Organism: Poecilia reticulata; assembly: GCF_904066995.2. Lineage (NCBI taxonomy): Eukaryota > Metazoa > Chordata > Actinopteri > Cyprinodontiformes > Poeciliidae > Poecilia > Poecilia reticulata. The sequence goes on from NC_088839.1 coordinate 6,470,842, forward strand.
TGACTTATTTTGGTACGACCTGGAGTAAATAGGCAGTTCAGGAGATCATAATCCAGGTGGAGAAAAAGCTCCAGGTTACTTGGTTTAAATATGCATTGTAATTCATGTTTTTAAATTTGTCAAACCATTTTATCCAAACCAAAAGTTTTTTTTTTGTTGTTTTAATGCACTGTGTGTATATAACCCTTGTTATATTTATTCTACATCCATCTATCGATAATTACTTTGGGACAGAGTCTTGCATTCCCTATAATATGAAAACCGTCTTGTCACTGACTACATGATGTCCACAGATCATTAAAAAATTGTACTCTTAAATTTATATATCTAAAATTAATTTTTTTTAATGAATACTTTACATTCATTAAAAAAATGTAAGTTGACCTTTAATATGGTAACCACAAGTCTTAAACTTTGTCATGGCAGGATTGTTTAATCTTGTATATTCTATCCTATTTGTTGTTTCTTTCTCACGAGACTTTTCTGTCAGGCAAATCTGAGGCACCCCCAGAGATCTTCACTGTGTTCTGTGACTAAGGTTGACACTATCGGTAACTAGCTTTTAAAATACACTAGCTAGCTACTAGGTACACCAACCAGCTTGCTACAAGCTACACTAGTTAGCTAGTAGGTACACTAGCTAGCTTTCTATTAGCTACACTAGCTAGTTTCCTACCTAGCTAGTAACTAGGCAGGTAGTTTCCTTAAGAGATTCTTGGATAAAACTATTTATTTATTGCCAGTTTGCTGAATTGCGTTCGTCTTTGCCACTGGCTCATTTCTGTTGCCAAGATGCTAGGCACATACTGTTCAATACAAACTTGTCAGTATGGGGGCTAAGGCTGCCAAAAGTTAAAAAACAGTCCCCAATAAGAGTTTTGCCTACCTGGTGCGGCTAACGCTCACAAAAGATCGACAGCTGCCGCTGCTATTACTAGCACTGATCTCAAAGCAGCATTTGGTGTGACACAAACTCTGGGGCCTGAGGTGTTGTGGATTTTAAACGCAATGATTATGCACCACTCTTATCTATTTTAGAATTTTATTGGAAAAAAGTTGTTACTATGGATGGAAATACATCTGAGAAGGACAGGAAAATGAACACAGAGAGAGAAACATTTATTTTGTACATTTCAGTTGTAGTGGCCTTAAATAGTCCAAATTTGAGTTGGTGAAGCCTGCAGGAACCCTGAAGTTGTTATGACAACAATTATGAGAGGGATTTGGAAACAAATCTGTTATCACATTTTAAAAACTAACTTTCCAAAGCCACTGAGACACCGTGGAAAATGATGATGTCAGTGTGAAAAATAACTTAAACTAAATGGGTGTTTTCCTTATTCTGCACCAATCAGTTCAAAGCAAACTCCTTTAAAAAGATCAAATTAAACCATACTTAATACTTGCCATGCTGGATGATGTATTGATCTGTTGAATCAGATGACAGAAATGTCCTCAGGTCAACGGTAATCCTCCTGAGACGTCTGACCATTTCAGCCACCAGGAGACAGGAAGGAAGTGAGAGATGCTTGGACAGTAATTGGCCGAGAAATGGCGAGAACAGACAGATTAATATGTTTTATGTGAGAAATTAATGCCACTGCATCTTTAAATGCTGTGGGAATAGATTGACTGAGAAACGCTGTGCTGATGGTCACACACTGGGCAGATGTTGGCTTCATTGGCCAGCTAGACAAATAATGAGCACGGTGGATGTGGCATCCGGTTCTGTGTGTGTGTGTGTGTGCGTGTGCGTGTGTGTGTGTGTGTGTGTGTGTGTGTGTGTGTGTGTGCGTGGCCCCTAATTGGCTCCTGTAACTGACTTTCCTGCAGTGACTAGAGCTGGCTGTGGGGACACATTTGTCTGCAGATATGCTCGCACAATCACTGATGGGTCTGCAATTAATGATGGAAATAATGTCAGCACAGCGCCGGAATCAGTGGGAGAAAACAGGAAGACGACTGACTTATAAAAACAAGGCGAAACGAGCATTATTTACTCCAAAATGTCATTCAATAAGGAAACATACGGATGTAATTACTTAATAATGTGGCTTGTATTTGTAATGCATACATTGCTTGTCAGCTACGTAACTTTTATTAATATATGTAGGTTTTTTTGTTGTTTTGTTTTTACAGAAGTTCAGATGTACTGCCAATTACAACAGAACCTTCTTAAAGCGGTCAACTCCATGAGTCACCCAAACAGGAGATTTTTGATTCACTTTTTTACAAACTGTAGGCTCCAAAGTCTTAAACGTGGAGCTACAGACACGTTGCATATTATCGTTTCCATCCGGAAATTTTCCGTATGCGCGCAACGCTGGAGGGCAAACAGACGATTCTTTAACTTGTCATCTGTAGCCCCACTGAAACCAATCCCTCTAAATAAATGGAACCTGGAGGTGGAGGTGTTATTAATGTAGTGCAGTGCGCCACAGCAAAGGGAAAAATAACTCAGAAAAACCATTGAAGAACAACTCAAAACCACTCGTACTCTTTTTTTTCTTGCTCTTTGTGTCAGCTACACACTACATACAGACCCGTTGCCATAGCAACTGACAACAACACCACTTTTAGGATTCAACACCAAAAAAAAAACAAAAAACTTTTCCGACACACAAAACAAAACATTCAGTTGATTCCAGTAACATGTTTTCAGGTTTGATGTTTATTTTGCGGTTATTAATAAGTGATCGGCAGAACAGTAGCGGTGGATGTTTTGCTAACTTAAACACCTGCTGTTAACGATGATCTGTCAGAGAGTTTGTGTGTATGAGTGTGTGTGTGAGTGTGGGGGTCTCCCTTTTTTTTTAACTAAACCAAAACACACCGAAATCCACATCACAGCTACATGTTAATTTGCTAAAGTCAAACTAGCATAAATGACCTACATCCCCCTCCCATGCTTTTTTTCTTTTTTTTTTCGATACAAACTTTTTCCTGGCATTGTTACCTAGTTGTCGTAGTGTTGACAAGTATCTGTGTCACACCTACGTTTCAGGTTTAAAGCGTTACGTTAACAACTTGACAGCTAAAACCGATGGCAGTCGTCGTCGGCTAGCAGGGATCTTGCGTACGTGACGTCACGCTGCACGTGTTTATGGTGTTGAACCGTTTTCTCTAAGCTCCACATTTTATTCAGTGACATTTCTAGAAATGTAATATTTTTGCTCTATTAGTGCTGCTGAATGAATTCTGACTGTGAGTGCTCCACAGAGATCTTTTATTTTGGGCAAAGAGGGCGAAGAACCAACACTCAACACGCTCAGCTGAGCTATTTGCTCGGTCTAAGCCTGCTGACTAAGAGGATTCTGGGCAGACTTGTGCTTTCCGTCAGTCTTTGTTTATGGTTAGAGTCGGGGTGCTAACTAAGCGGTGGTTGGGTTTAACGTATGAAGCATCACCTCTATGTATATTTCATGCAGATGCAGGAGGCAGGAAGCGTGTAAGTAGATGAAGTTTCTCCTCCCTGCTCCCACGTCTGCAGGGTCTGCAATCTTTTGCTCTTATTTAAGGACAACTGCTGGGAATAAGATGTGATAATAAGCTCCCTATGTGATACCATACCTTTAGTGTAGGTGTTTGTATAATGTGTATGTGTGCGTGTGTGTGTGTGTGTGTGTGTGTGTTCAGTACATTTTTATTGATTAAAAGGAGAGAGGTGAGTTCCGGACGTACAAGGCTGCCCTCAGCTCCCAGCTTTTCACTGAACTCAGAGGATTTTCTTCTTATGAGCCAATTAAAGATTGTGAAGAGGGAATGATTTTATTTTTCCTTTTATTTATTTTTTATTTTTATTTTTTTTCTCCTGGTTTGCACACCTTTTTACCTGTTCATTACCTAATGCTTTCTATTGCTTTCTATAATTGAATCATACTTTTCTTGCCTTTCTTTGCGTTCAGTCCTTTCACCCTCTGCATTTCTACTTTTTTTCTTTTGTTCTCATCTCTTGTACAATCTTGTCTCTCCATTTCCTCCCACCATCTCTGTGTTTTTAGATTAATTTTATCTTCTCCGCGTTACGCCGTGGCCACAGGGGGAAGAATGTATGTGATAGTAATCTCTGCTGCCTTGATCATATCTTGTTCTGCCACTGCCGAAGCATGAGATGATTTATTTATTATTATTTTTTTATTTTATTTTTTTTAAGGGAAGATATCTTCCAAAAGTGAGCGTGCCTTGATTTCATTGCTGATCTAACTAGGCAACTTGGGGATTAACGGGCCCCTTTCAACCGAAACCAGCTCCAGGGCTCTTTGTTTCGAAATATTCACTTAAAGTGAAAGTGGGGGTTTTCGTTTTGAGATACGTTGCAGCTGAAAAGCAAAGTCTCCTCCAAACATAGCCCCCTGTTTAAAAAAAAGATAAAAGATTGCAGTACTGTGTAAAAAAAAAAAAAATTAAATAAAGTGGATAAGGTCAGAATCTGGCTTAGCAAAAATAAATTACATGGTAATGGTCTGACTCACTATAAATAATCCATTTATTATCTTCACGGCCTTCGTTGTTCCTAAAATGTTTAGTTTGCGCGTCACGGATGACCTCAGAAGTCCTTTTATGGATTTCTATAGAAAAGATCCACCTAATACTGAAGTAACATGAAAAGTTTAATAAACTGGATGTACATAAAGTGCTATAAAAAATGTGATTATGAGGTGATAGAATAAATCCTTTTGGGTTTTGGTACAGATTTGTCCAGCCGTTTGCTCTGGTAAAGTGTGGGAATATTCCTGTTTTAAAAGGGTACATTTTTGTATTTAAAATATGTACACACACACACGCGCGCACACACACAAACAAACATACAGCATAACAGCTCAGTATCTGGGAATCAGAGACGATATTCCACAGCAACACATCCTGGATGTCACAGTTAGTTGTTAGCAAGCGCCGCTAATCCATCTCACTTGCTTTTGCTGCTCCTTTTGAGATCCTCCTGGCTGCGACACACTGCTTTTTGCATTTCTATTTACCATAAACAATGCTAAAACGAGCTAAACAGGAGTCTGTAACTGCAGCTTTTCTCCACATGTTCGCCCTAAGCTGATTAATCTGCATTTGATAGACAGCAGTTGGTCCCAGCTCCCTCATGTCCTCCAGTCCACCTGCTCTGCAGGAGGGAGGAAATGAGGCGCTGCCAAAGTACAAGACTTTTAATAAAGTCAACTTAGATTTTGACCCCAGATTTGCCTACTGCCTGATTCCTACCCACTAACACACACACACACACACACAAACATACCGTGCATCCTCGCCTCACAATGGGATTTCCCGCCTCGTGATTTCAGCACACACGTACACGCACACACTGCCGTCCGCCAGGGAGGAGGTGTCAGTCGAGATGGATGTGCGAGCCGGACCCGGGTCCCATACGGGAGACCAGTTCTTCTACATGCATCGTGCGTGTGCAGAACCGTCCCGCGGGCCGCGCCACAGGGTTTGGCTCCGTTCAGCTCGGCTACATCCACTCTGCTGTTGAGACGGTGAGGGGCCCCTCCCTCTGACACCCAAATACTTTAACACACGTATCCTGTCTGAGTCGAATGTCTCTATTTCTCTGCTGAGCAGCTCTGAAATAACCCCGAAATACTTCTGGGAATATTTGACAAACACAAAACTGAGACTGAAGATGCCTTCCTGGTGAAAACTTGGAACCGGAGTTTTATGTCATTTCCAGGCACATAGCGCTATTTTGTAGCACAATCAAGTAACTATGTTACCTCCAGTTGTTTTTAAAATGCTTTAAATATCGAACATGGCTTAAAAGAAATTCAACTTTCTAATTTAACACTTTGAAATTTGGCCTCTGTCTCTTTAAAAACTCCTGCCCTTTCTGAAACTGCTTTCAGGAAGTCATCACAACATTGTTCGTCTATTAACCCTTTAGTAACATTTTTATTCTGAGAAGTAGCTCCTGTAATGAGCTCAGCAGCTGCACACTTCCAGCAGGTGTTTGCTAATTGCTGCTGGCTAGTCTGAAGGAGCTGAGTGAGGGAGGGATGCTCTGTGAGGCAAAACCTCGGAATGTTAGAAACTGCAGCTCAGAGGAGGACATTCTTCCTCAAACGCGGTGCTATTTTTGTTCAGGGGTTTTGCACAGCTGAATGGTTGTCATGGAGACTAAAGGATTTCTCAAACATGCATGAAAGAATCAAAGCAACACTCCAGATATGGTTTTGATTAGGGAATTACATTATAACATGATACAAAACTCAAAAAAGTTAAGCATTACCTTCCACTAAATACCATGCTGGTATAGCGTTTTAGCGGTTGCTAATGTTTATGATTACGGCTTTTAGTTCCCGGTGCTGACCACTGACAACATTTTTACAGTTTACGCTCTCATGTTTTGATCTGAGTTGACCTGCTGCTCTTATTCTCCTCACATTGGAAACAAATTCTCATGACTTTTTCCTGCATCCAGCAGGAAGTAGAATTTGCTGGAAATCCCCGGAGTCCTCCCTGATTTTCACTGCAGATTCTGTTCTTCTTCTGCTGCTGATCTAATCTTCCTCATTTATAAATATTTCAAAATATGCTCTCTACGCGCGTCCACAGCGATTCGACAGCTTCTGTCTCGAACCGCCGGCCGCGCACACACACACACACACGCACACACACACATGCGCATTCTCTCTTGGGGAGTTATCTGTATGTGCACAGAGTGACACCTCCCTCACACGGTGCCATCCCGCCCCACGCATACACTACTTTTACACTCGCAGCCCCCGTTTTTTGCCGCTTGTGAATGCGCACACATGCATTGGGCCTAAACCTTGATGACTGGGTCTTTTCTTATCTGATTGGAAGTGCAGCGTTGGCAACTTTCCCTCCGTCCTTCAGAACTAGAGGGAGCTTCTCGCTCACTCTCTCATTCTCTCGATACATCTCTTCAGCTTCACGACTCTCTTACCACTGCATTTTTTTTTTCTTCGTCACTGACAATTACTTTCTCCCCCCTATTTTTACTTGCCTGACGAAGTAGAAGTAACAGAGTTCCATTCAAAGTATCTATCTTATACAGGAGCTGGAGGCTTGTCAGGAGAAACTCATAAGTTAGTTCGCTGATGTACTGCGGTGCAGAACATGATGGAGCCGGCATGAAGTCTCACAACAGGAAAAGTTGAAAACCAAAGTGGGTTAAAGATTATGCGACGCTTCAGAGATTCTGTAATCAACATTTTGTTGCTGCTGGTGTAATTGGACTCTAGACAAAAACACAGGACAAAGACAAAATATGGATTTAATTTAAAGAACAAGGCCGAAGTGGATTTCTTTGAGTTGTTTTTCTGTACTTTCCATGTAGACAACTTAAACTGTTGGCAATTTGGTAAATGTAAAGCAATATGTTGAGTAGCAATATATCACAGAAATGGTGTTTTATGGAGATGTTGCAATGTACGTCACATACTCGATATTCCACCCCCAGCTCCCTGCTAGAGGGCAAAAAACTGCTAAAACCAGTCATTACCATTGGTTTTAGCTGTCAAGTTGTAAACATAAAGGGATAAATCTTAACTGTAGCGTGATAAATAAAAAAAAAGGAATGCAGTGCTTTGCTACTAATTGCCAACACTATGACAACTAGATAACAAGATCAGTAAACAGTTTTAATATCAAAAAACTAGCAAGGGAGGGGGAAGTAGGTCAGTTATGCTAGCTTGACTTTGACAAATTAACATGTATATGTGCTGTGGAATTCAGTGTGTTTCGCATCAGTAAAAAAAAAACAACCTTCACACAGATCATAATCGATCACCGCTGTGTTCAGACGATCATTTGATAATCGCAAAATAAACATCAAGGCTGAAAACATAAAACTGTTACTAACTGAATGTTGTTCTTTTTGTAGGAAATGTTTGTGTGATTTTTGGTGTTGAATCCTGACACACTTGTGGAGCTGTTGTCAGTTAGTTGCTATGGCAACGGATCTGTGCATAGCGTAAAGCCGACACAAAGCGAGAAAAAAGAATATGAGTTGCTTTGAGTTATTCTTCAACATTTTTTCTGCGTTATTTCCTCCCTTTGCTGTGGCGCACTGCACTACATTAATAACACATCCAGGTTTCATTTAGTTGACAGAGTTGTTCTGCCGCAGCAAGGCAGCTTTGGATGGCAAGTAAAAGAATCTTCTTTTTTGCCCTCCAGAGTTGTTAGCATGCATGAAATTCCTGGTTGTAAACAATAACATGCAACATTATGTATATAAAATTGAGATAGTTTCAGAATACTTTTTTTCTCCACTTCATTTCACAGTAACATGTTTTCAGCTTCTGAGCTGCATGATTCTGATTGAACCTCTGTCTCATTTGGAGAGAGAAATGGAGTTCAAGAGGATTATTTATATAGGGCCTCACCATCAGCAATGTACTGACTAAAAGCATCGTTGTAGCGTTAAATGAAAAGAACTGTTTTTTGTTTTTTGTTTCCTAGCAGGATGTATTATTTTACATCAGCCAGATTATATAAACCTGGCACAACAAGTAAAGAAAGTTGTGCTTGTTTAGTTTGGAGAGATTTTAATGGGTTCGTCCATCATATTGGAATAGTATATTTTCCCTACAGAAAATACAGAAAATATTGCTTACGTCCAAGAAATAATTAACATAGCATAAATGTTCTCACCTTTTGTGCTAAAGAAAGATAAAGGAGTACAGTAGGAGCTGCTTCTCAGAGCAACGCTGATATAAACATTTTCTCAAAAATTAATAGAGGAGCCATGTTGGGATGACTTCCTGAAGGCGCAGATTCAGAAAGAGCGGGAGCTTCTTAAAGAGACAGAGGCTCAATTTCAAGGCATTGAATTGCAAAGTAAAATTTTCTTCAAGTCACATATATATATATATATATATATATATATATATATATATATATATATATATATATATATATATATATATATATATATTTTTTTTTTTTTTTTTAAACAACTAAAGTTAAAATTGTCACTTGACTATATGACTATAAACTGTGCTTGGAAAACACAATCCTGCCCCTTTAAGTGAGTTGCACATTCTGAGAGCTTATTTAAAAGTGCTTCCATTTCTCTTTGTTTGGGAGTATAAATGTCCTTGGACAACTTGCAACTTTTCACAGCTCACCGATAAGACAAGCTGTCTCTCTTGCTCCTTATCACTCTTCTCTCCTCTTGCTTACTCCGTCTTTCCTCCCGTCACTCTTTTCTGTCTTCTCATCTGTCTTTCTGTGGAAACACCCCTGTCCATCATCTCCGCTTTCCTCCCACTTTGCTTGAATAGTCATAAAGCCCCTCCATCTTCATTTGCTCCTCAGTTTTTTTATTATTATTATTATTTTATTATTTCTCTCCATCTTGTGTTTTCCCGCCTCATCCTGACGCTGGACACCGTGTGACACTTTTCTGTCCGGTAATCGGCAGTGTGTTGGGCGCGCAATCGTGATTCACTGGGCCATTATAACAAGGCTATTTCTGACCAGTGTGACGCGCAGTAATGTAAGCATCCTCAGCTGTCTGGTCACCCTGTGTGATTGGTAGATTGACAGCCTTAAACAGCCGAGCTAGAAGGTGTACAACGCCACTGGATGAACTCAAAGTAATTGGGAGTTTTAATGTGTTTTGGGGCCTCGGGATAATTGTGATATGAACCAGGGATTTATTTTTTTTCTGTTTCTCTGGAGATAATCTGTCAGTTGTATCATGAGAACATTTACAGAGCTTCCCAACCTTCTCTCTCTCTCGAGAACCACTTTACCTTCCGTCAGCTGGAGGTGTAAGGGAGTACGTCGCCACAGAGCTTCCCGTGTGAAACTTGTACTTGGATTTGATTTGGACCTTTTTTTTTATCCAGTCTGAGTAAATGCACCTCGGAAAATGAGTCAGTGTAAAAACCAGAGAATCAGAATTGGAGTGAACCACTAAGCTGTGGCTGTTTCAACGTCATCGACTGCAGGTCTGTCAGGTATTTTGGTCCCAAGCCATTCAGTGAAATCTGGGTGTGGAGATGGACTGAACACTCAGAGCCACATAGAGGCGTTACAAAGCCAGCCTTCTGTCACCTGAAGAAAACTTCTGTGGTTAAAGGACTAATGTCCTTGCAGGATCTAGAGAAACTCATCTGTGCATTTATCTTTAGTCACAATGCAAGTTTTCCACGGTTTGATTCAGGACCATGTTATTCACAAGATGGAAGCTGTTAAATTCTGTTCGCCTTCCTACTGGTTTTGATTTGCAAATACTTGCACAGAATTAGATGCTCGCCCGGGGCAATGTTGACGCTCCGGCAACTCCTGTTTCGGCCCCCTGCCTCCAACTCAGCAGGAGATTTGATTGTTTTTAACTCGTCAGTGACAAGGTGATGATCCTGTCAATGTTTGGTTAAAGTAACACAGAAGTCCTCATCAACCTAGAGCTCTTCAGATCTTCACAGTCAGGCCCAGGAGCAGCTTTTTTACATTTTTTTATTTCATTTTTTTTGGCAGGTGCCCCGACCACAATTAAAAAATTCACAGTTCAATAAATTAGGTCAAACTGCAACTTTTAGATAAAAAACATTACTTATAAAATTGTTGGATCCACCACAGAGTGATCATCTTTTCCGAGTTTTCTGGCTTCCTTCTGTTGTCATGGTAACCAGGACCACTTCTACTTCTACTTGTACTCTAAAGTTCACCTTGGTGCAGCCAAATCTGCTTTTAATTGCTGTACTATATACAGCAAGTATTTTTCAAGTGAAGACTGACCTAGATCCTGTTTTTATTGCTGAGAACAGACAAAATATTTTTTGCAGTTTTCTTCAAGCGAGTCGGAAATATTAAGCAAACTGGAGGCTTTTCATTTAACAAGGGGGAAAAAAACACATTTGAAGTTTTAGATGTGCAATAAAAACAAATAATCTGATTATTTGTTTAATTAAAGTTGTTCATAATCACTTTATTGTTGAGTAGGTTAAAAAAAAATCGCCCTTTTGGTGAATTTAGTTTTTTAAAAGTGACATTTTTCTGGCCTGCGAGTTCCTTTGATCTGATGAGACAAAACGTTTGGACACTTCTGCTCTAATGTGTTCATAAATCACAGAGTTAGACAGATAAATCCCACTGTAAGTGAATGTTTCATGACTTAATATCAGGGTCTCTGGAGTAACATAATTAACATTTCACTTAATCTGTGGATTTTCTTTGATGGATGATTCATTTCATGTAAACTTTGGACCAAGGTGATCATAGTTAACTAACACTAACAAAACAACAAAAACTGAAAGTGAGAAAACATTTTCATTAACTGAAATAAATAAAAACGGGTAATTAGCGGGGAAAAACTATAACTAACTGGAACTATACCATGCGTTTACTTAACTAAAACTTACTGAAATTTTAGATAAAATATCCTTTGTTTTTGTGTTTTTAAACCTATTCATGAACACAATGGAACTGATGTGAAAATGTATTTTTTTTTTTTTGCCCCCCACAAAAGCAGTTTATGTCGGCTGTCGGCAAATTACGGGGCTCGTCACGGCGGCATTTGCATTGGTTCACAAAATGGCGGCAGCAAGAGTTGGGATAAAAATGCAAGAGTCGGTTGGTTGTTCAACAACAAAGGAATCAATTGTTTTGAAAATTGTATCATTTGTTACGTATTCATCACCCGATCGGTGTGAAAACATAATCACAATACCATACCTTTTGAATTCTGTACAGAAAAACGAACCAAAGTATGACAAATCTAAAACTATACTGTAACTAATAAATACTAAGCTAAAAGTAAACAATATTTAACTAATAAAATCTAGAAAACACATGAACTAAAACCAACTGAATTAGACAAACAAAAAAATCAAAACTAAACTACAATGAAAAACACAAAACTATTAAAACAGAACATAAAGGTTAACGAGGTTAAAGATGCGTCCATAACTCCATGTGTGCAAACAGCCTGACTGACTTGAGAGAGGCGAAATGTTTCAAAGGATAACGGCGCTGTAATAAAAGCTGAGAGAGAGAGAGAGAGAGAGAGAGAGAGATGAAGAGGAGGAGTGGAAGTGGCAGCAGAGAGGGAGGTGACTGTAATTTATTGTGATGAGTGTAAACTGGTCTGAACATCCTCTGGGATTCTGGAGTAATTAGGCCACTACTTCCTGTTCATGGAGGAGGAGGAGGAACAGGTGCAGACGAGCACATGGAGCGCGGAGACGCACTCCATGCATAATTCAATTAAGATCCAGAAACCCAAAACATGAACAATGAGAAAAGAAATCACTTACTGCTGCTTTAAAGTTCATTTGTATTTGATTTTTTTTTTTTTTTATGACAAGCACATTCTGTTTTGTAAAATTAGTTTTTTTCAGTTTTTTTTTTCGGGGGTCAGCTGTAAGGAGAGTGGTTATCCTGTGAAATCTTAAAGTTGTGGGTTTGATCCCTGGACAAAGCACTTCTCCAGTTCCTCATCGTTTCATTGTTGGATGAATGTGTTGGTGTTTGAGAGTGTGACTGGCTAAGTACTTCTGCCTGACTTTATAAAAAAAAAATAGAAAAAAATAAACTGTAAACAAATGCATTCCATTTACTTAATTCTTTTATACATTAATATGTTTCCAATCCTTCTTTGTGTCTTTTAAATATGAATTCCAACATTTTCAATATGTTTAAAGCAGAGATGTGTACAGATAGACACAAGGGGTGTTAAAACACCTGCACTTTTTCTACTGGACAAAAAAAAAGTGCCCTTTTGAATTTTTTATTATTTTCAGTGTATTTTGTGTGGCCCAATGTAGCATTCCTGGATTTTAAAGTTCATATTACCAGGTAGAAAATACAGACATACCAGGAATAGACAGTTTGTTAATATCAGGTATTGTAAGGCAGATAGTTTAAAATAAATAAAAAAATGGAGGAAAATCCCAACATATATTGATTGATTGATTGATTGATTGATTGATTGATTGATTGATTGATTGTTTGTTTTTGTCATTTTATCTCCACTTTTTTGTTTTGTACTTGTTGCAAATGGGAATTATTTTCTTTTTAGCTTAATGTTTCCATACATTACCGAAATAAAGTCATCACATGCTCACATCCAGCAGATAATATGACTCAATTGTGCATTTTATGAAGACTTCTTCCGTCCTGTGTTTAAGTATTGCTGCTTTGATCTTACAGCAACAATAAAGTTGCCAGATTATCAACCCAGATGAACTCTAAACTGTGTTAACGCTCAATTCACATAACCACATTTCCTTCTAACAATAGCCTGTAGAGAATTACCTTAAGTCTACAATTGCCAAAGCCTTTAATATCCAGAAGCCATAGAAACGGATGAAAAAAATAGCAAGAGTATAAAATGTTTTGTTTTTATTGGGACAAAATTGAAGTGGCATCGTTGGAGTTCAAAACAGAAGAGGAGATAAAAACTGCTGGCAGTGATAGAATAAAGTCATAAAAGTTTTGTTTGGTGGTTTAAGTTTTCTATTTGAATTCCTTTATTTAGCTGTTGTAAGCGTAGGTTTGGACTTGATCCAATGACAGATTGAAACAAGTCATTTTCCTTTCATTATAGAAAAATTATCTCTTTAATCTGTGTTTTCAACTCTCTGACAAAAGTAACTGTAAAGTAAAGATTAATAGGTAAATCTTGGTCACTTTCTATTATCTGCAGGGGGTAAAAAAAAATATTTCAATTGGATTCAGCACCCAAGTCATTGGTAATACAGTACTTTATGTATTATTTCACCATGACTAGAAAATATTCCATTATTTTAATTCAGTTAAATTCAACAACACTTTATTGATCCCAAACATGACGTGATGTTGTAATGCAAATTTTTCAAGATTCATTGAAGAGCTGTTGCAGATGGTGATGGTTGTGGGCAGAAAAGATATCCTGTAGCAGTCTGCGTTACAGGGAATTTGAAATAGCCTCTGATAGAAGACATGTTTTCTTTTTTGGGGGCGAGGGGGTCGCAATAAGACTTTATTTTCTCATCAGGATTAACCAATTATAAGTCATATAAAAATTTTAAAGTCATGACTCTGGAAAAAAAAAATTGTTAGCTTATTTCTGAAGATATATTAGTCATGTTCATATTACTAGCAATGTTTTTCTAGGCTTATATACACTTTTTTTCTTTTAAACATTTTTTTCTTTTAATACTTAATTCAATTATTTAAATCATGATTTACTGAAGACTTTTAAAATTTCTTAGCTTATTTCTGAAAACATGTAGAGCAGAATAAATTGCTAAATGAACAGGAAATGATATGATTTGAACAGCTTTTGAAACATGGCAGATATTCTTGGTTAGCAAAAAAAAAAGTAATATTTCTAACAATATTTCTGTAAGTATTTTAATATTCAACTGCCCTCAAGGTTTCTTGTGCATATTATAAAACCCTGTTTTTTCACTGTCTTGCCTTCCTCACCGAGCTCTTTTAATTGAATCACTTGTCATATTAATTGCGTCAAGTGTTTGTGTGGACAAACGAGCGCGGCTCCTAAGGAGCGCGAGCTATTAAACATTTGCGCTGTCGATTCCCTGCATCTCATTAACGACCGATGACGGCTTTGCGCTGCGCCTCACATAAGAACAATGTTGTGACAGCATGAGAGCTATTTATGGTGCAGGGCGAAGCTTTTTTTTTTTTTTTTTTTTTTTTTTAATTTAATTGTGGGATAAATTAGCCGAGCGGGCCGCCGACGGAAGACACTGGAGAGAAGAGACGTGACGAGCTGAAAACCGAATCTATCACTGGTGAGAGTTTAGCGCAATCGATTAACTGATGTGAAAAGTTAAATTAGCTGACTCTAGTGGTTCATATATTACAATAGGTTATTCAACTGATCCGCAGACAACAAGAAAGCTGCTGTTGTAATGAGACCTGAAAATGAAGAGGCGTCTCTGTGTTTTGTTTTGAGTTTTTTTCCCCAGGATTTATTAGCTTACAGAGCCATGACTGCACCACGTCATTGTAGCAGTGGACGTATAATTACCCATTTGAAGAAAATAAAATAATTATTATTGTCACTTTAACGAATTGTAGTTATTTATTTTTATTTTATTGTTTTTAGACAGTTTGTGTGGGGGAAAAAATCTTTTGGTGAATATCAAAAAATCGACTCATAATCTCTAGAAAACCTCATCTAAACGAGGCACAGCAGGTACAGCTGTTCTCAGCCCCCATTATATCTAGTATGTATAATTAATCTGAAAATCACTCCTCATTTTTGAGCAATTTATGTTTTTAGACAAGTCAGATTCTTACATTCAGGGAAGTGTAATGGAGAGAAGAGTCTGGAAACTAATGTCTCTTTATTCTTTATTTTAAATTTATTTATATATAGTTTTACATATACAATTATTTAATGTAAAATGTAAAACTTTAGATACCTCATTTTTCCCTATGAAGGAACACAATATAATTAGACCGTCAGCAGTGTGTTTGTGTATGAGGAATAACCGTGGGCGTAGCAGCAGGTTGTCAAGGTGACCGGACGTCGGTAAGGTTGCCAGGTTAGGGGGCACGCTTTCCCCTTCCAGTAAGCCCAGACTTCAGAGGGATTGGCAGAGTAATCCCACTCCTGGCTGAGGTCTGCCAGGTTTTGGTTGTTTTTAGTATCCATGTTGTGTGTGCATACCTGTTCCTGTCTACATAGCTTCACTTATGTTGCCATTTAACCTGAATTCTAACCTTTAGAGAACACTTCAGAGCACATAGTCCGGATTTCTGCAGGGGTGCTACTTGCAAACATTCTAAGTCAGACTGAAAAACACAATGTGGTTGTTTTTAGCTTTCTCTTGTAATTGTGGGAGGAAATGTTTTTTCCAAATTAAGCACCTGAATCAGTACTATAAAACAATTTAACAAAACAATACCACCAAAGAAGAAAATGAGGAGCGACTACTGATCTTAAAGGGTCAGTATTATGTAAAATCAACCTTTTTGAGCTTTACATCATGTTATGAAGTTATTCCCTTATCAAAAACATGCCTGGGGTGTTGCTTTGACTCTTTAGTGCATTTTTAGAAATCCTTTAATCTCCCGTGGCAACCATTCAGCTGTGCAAAATACCTCGGACCTAGCCCCGCCTTCAAAACGCATCTCCTTCTCACAACAGTTAACAAACATCCATCCATCCATCCATTTTCTTTACACCATTGTCCCTTAATGGGGTCGGGAGGTGCTGGTGCCCATCTCCAGCTAACGTTCAAGGCGAGAAGCGGGGTCACCCTGGACAGGTCGCCAGTCTGTCGCAGGTTAACAAACATGTTTGTAAAAACGTTAAAGGGTTAATAGAGGAGCCGAGTTGTGTTGACTTCCTGAAGGCGGAGTTTCAGAAAGAGCAGGAGCTTCTTAAAGAGACAGAGGCCCAATTTCAAGGTGTTGAATTATGAAGTCAAATTTCTTTTAAATCATATTTGATATATGTAGCATTTTTTTTGTATAACAACTGAAGTTGACATAGTTACTTGATTCTGTTAATAGCACTGTGTGGCTGGAGAACAGATAATACCGCCACTTTAAAGTCACACGCTTACAATAATCGTAGTGGTTACAAAAATCTGAATATTTTATGTAATTAAAACAAAGTACAAATAAAATCCGATTACACTTCATTTCAATCTTCCATGTCATATTAATCCTCTACTTAACGTTGGTCTACCACATGTGAAATGTCAATAAAATCCACGAGATGCAGTGAAATCTGAAAACGTTTGAGGACGTTTCGCTTTACTTTTGGAAAGCCCTGCATTGTCGAACACCAAAAACAACTCAGCTTGCATCCCTTTGCACACTTATCCAAATGAATATGCAAAACCCAGAAAATGCCCTTTTTACACATTGCTGCTTCGCATAGCCTTCCCTGTCTGGTAAGTTAGACTATACTTTTAGGAATTTGCTGGTCTTCCCTTGAGAGTTTGATTGAATGTGCTTTAAGCAGCATTGACAGCTGACAAGTGCTGTAAGTTTGCATCAAATTAAGACTTGATCAGAGCCTGTTTCTTCTGCTGTTCAGCACTTTTTTTTATTATGGAACTGTGCAATTCCACTGTGGTTCATTTACAATATTCAGCAGAACAACGGTTAGGGAGGAAGAGGACGTGCATGGAGGCAGGTGAAGGTGGGATGAAAGAGATTGTAGGAGACTGAAAGAAGAGCTGAGTGGTAGAGATGGGAGCAAAACCATTTCTGATGAAACAATCTGCTGTACTGCAACGGTTTGGTTTTAGGTTTTTTATTTTTTTGTTTCTTTTGGGTCCTTTGTGCCTGACTGGTCTCTCTTCCTCAGTCAAATTGTACTTTATCTGCTTCCATTTTAGCTGATTCTTCAGATTATATCTCTGACAGTAGAATGAATCTGTAGTCAAACCTGCGTTCACAGGATTTAAACTTCACCGTCTTGTGATTGTTACTTTGAGCATGACGCCGTGTCTAACAGAAGTGGAACCCCCCACGGTGCGGGGATGAAAGTTTCTGTGATGCGGTGAAATGATGAAGACGCAGCTAATATTTCTTGACGTTTCTCATCAGTTCACAGTGGTAATTTGATCTGATCATTTGACGTGTCAGTGGGATTTCTTATATTTTGTAGTTTTACAGCAGAATCAGACTTTGCTGCCATATGGAAGCACAACAACATTTGTTTCAGTATAGCCCATCCAATGAACACAAAAGAACAAAACCAAACTGTTCTGGATAGACAGGAGCCAGAGGCCGCAGCAGCCAACATGGCCGCCCTTTTGTTAGAGTAGAAAATTAGAACAAAGCAGAAAATAAAGGGGAGATAGCAGGAAGGTTTTGGGTTACTTGAATTTTGCTTAATTACTTCAGTCAAAAACTAAACAATTGTTTTTAATCAACAATTTTAATTCTGAAACCAGACAAAAAGATAACTATGAATAAATTAGTTTTATTGAGCAAATGGTTTTTCTGCCTGTGCTGACACAGTTTGGCCAAATTTAATTGTACTATTATGCACGACTTCAGGGGAACGTCTGGTCTGTATCTGTGTAAAGTACAGCCAAGTGAAAACATTTGTATTCTCAAGGGTGGAAGAAATACCATCTGCTGAAGGCTTGTAGAAAAAAACTGATGGGCTTCCTAATCATATAGAAAGAAAAACCTGATTAGGAATGACCCAGAGGGGAGAATCAATCTTAGGTGGCTGATATGGATGAAACTCATTTAAAATCATAAGAAAATATAAGACGTTTCTATCTATGGTGGCCTGAAAGGGACATTGAAGGAAAAAAAAAAGAAAAAGAAACTTTCTTGTGCACAACATGCATTATGTCACACTAGAAAGCTTTTTTCTTTCAATGTCCCTTTAGGGCCTCCATAGGATACATAGGCTTTGTTCAAATATGAGCAAGAAAAAAAAACTTTGTTTAAAAAGGGACAATGTACAGCTCAACATAAATGTCACCATGTGAGGCGCTGAACCGGGTTATAGCATGAGCTAATCGGAATCTGCAGTTCTTTGAAGGGCTACAAAAATGAATGTTCAATGCAATAATAAAAAGAGACTTCATTACCGGCACACACACACACACACGCACGCACGCACGCACGCACGCACGCACACACACACACACACACACACACACACACACACACACACACACACACACACACACACAAACACACACACACACCTACACACACACACACACACACACACACACACACAGTAATGCAGTTAATGTTTACATATCTGAGCTGTTTTTAGCATTTTTTTTTCAAATTACATTTGAAAACTCAGGGCTGCAGCTCAAAACACCACTCTCTACAAATCCTAACTCTCTGAAATCTACAGACAACTCCAGAAAGTTTCTTCTTTTTTTTCACTTCTTTTTTTGCACACTACGTCTTCACTCTGTATTTCTTTCAGTAGCAGTACATCTCTTTTCACTTCCTATAAAATGCAGTCGCACCTTTGCCTGCCTGTCCCCCCCACCTCTCTGTAGGGTGCTGTCATTGAACAGGTGTGCTGCTACTTCTCTTTATTAATGACAGGCAGGAGGAAAGCAGAGGGGACTACGGCGCGTGGGTGTGTGCGTTACAGGCCGGAGAACTGACAAATGCAGGAGTGACTCTGCGGCACGCTCCATCGCCACGATGACAAATGGATGGAGCAGGAGGGGTGTGTGTGAGTGCGCGTGAGTGTGTGAGGGTATATATAAATACAAGATGAAGATGCAATTTTACACGGAACAATGTTGTTTTAGTATGTTCTCTTCCGGTTATGGTAAAATGTTCTTTCAAAATAAATTTGATTCATGTTGTGATTTTACTGTAAAGCTGTAAAAGTTTCAACTCTAGGGAGATATTTATTTAAATACTGTATCTCAAAATATTAATTTCAGTGATTTTTTTTCTCTCAAAAGGACTGAATCACTGACCTCACTATATTTTTTATTTTGGGTACTAGAACTTTTTTACTCTGACTATGTCGTCATCTGCATAGAATGTCACTAAAAATGTTGAAATTAATCTATTGAGGAAGGTACAAGCCTTTTTTATTTACTTTCTATGTGACATTATTTTTGACAGTTTGCATAGTTACTTTGTTCAAACATATGCTGTAGTTATTTTGGCAGCTTATTGGCTTTGTTGTGAGGTTTTTTTGCGATTATTCAGATATTTCTGGTGACTCCTAATGTAAATAGCTAATCTCATGACATTCGCTGGTCTTATTGGAGACTTTTGGAGACTGACTTGAAGGTATGGTTCCCTCTTGGTCTTCTCACTAGCTGTGTATTCATGACAGATATATCCACTAATGTCGAAAAAACACAATTTCGCAATTGCAGTGTTGCCATTAAATAAGAAACGTGATTAAAATCACCCGCGAATACGTTTGTTCACACGATAAGTGTGAACAAACTTGCTGCGTCATCCTCCAACTACTTCCTGTCATCATCTTTTTTTCTGGTTTGCACCAGTGACAATATCCGGTTGTTGATCATGTGACTCGTCTGATGCACAAAAAACCTGTGATTTTGCAAAAATAAACCAATTTTGATATGACCAAAAAAAAAAAAACACTCCTCCTCCTCGTGCTAAAACTTTTTATCATAAAACTGGAATTTTTTCAAAATTGACCTTATTCGCTTAAGCAAATTTCTTCTTGAAATCTCAAATTGGGCAACTATATGGCCAGCTGAAACACAGATAATAAGGAGCAATGATTCTGCTGCATGTTTATCCCCACAGCACTTACAGCCAAGTCTACATGCAGCAGATCGAATGTTCACCGCCTTTGTTTTATTTCTGAAACACACACACATACACATTTTTTTGTTTGTTTTCCGTAGGATCTCATGTAATTGAGTTGAGGCCAAAAACCACAATATTAATTTCCTGCGTGATTAAAAGGTGAATTAAAATGATGTAGCTTTGCATCTTTATTTTTTTAAATAAAAGGTCCCGTATCCAAGTATAGCATCAGTTTTATCTCATGTTGGTTTTGTGTACCTTATTAACTAGACTTATTGTTATGCCTTTAGTAAAGTTGGTTAAAAAACTGTAGAAATATTAAACATTATATATTTAAACATTACATGTATAATATTTATTTATAGGCACAGTCCAACAGGACTGTGTTTTTGAGCAAAAAAATAAAGAGAATTTATTCTCCTCTCTTTATTGAAATGAACACAGTCACACCACCTTTTTCTGCTACTTTAAACACATTACATCTCATCATGATAAAGCCGCTCGGGACATTTCATTACCCCTGAGATAAAGCACCAGGGGACATCAACAAGCAATAAAAAATAAAAAAAAAGTCGTTATCTCCATAAACATAAAATACATCATCCCTCCTGTGCTTATGAACCGGCCAGCCCAGCCAGATTAGATTGGATTTTAATGATCAACAAGGAGGTAAAAAAGTGGGCTGCTGTTGCACCAACACAGTGCGCTGATTAAGCCGAGAACAAATGTGGCGAAAATGGCGAAACGAATAAACACGAAGTAGAGAATGAGGATATTTATTTCATTTTGGTTCAGAGTTATTCATCTCGCAGTAATATTTTTGGTTTAGCTATGAATAACTATTACGTGTGAGGGAAAATATTAATAAACGTAATCATTTTGATCAAAATTACACATTTAGGGCCCCACCTGAGTATTAAGAATGATTAACCAAAGAACATGTAGTCTAGTGTGACAGTTTTGTGTATAATTTGAATGAAGTGAATTCAAACTGCAAGTGCTGCACATACATACAGAATAAACAAATTATCTCCAAATTACAAGAATTTATTCACATGATAATTCAACTTCCTGTTAAAATACTTTAGTCAAGAAGCTCTTTAGCTGGGCTAGTAACATTCAACTAATGTAATGAGTAAAAATGGACTGACTAAAGGAAACTAATAAACTACCAGGAGAATGAGCTAAAAAAAGTTTCAACCAATAAAAAACAACAACAAAAAAGCAATGCATTAACATCACAATTGGTTAAACAAGTATGTTTAAGAACCAATGTTTAGTTCAAGGAGTTAGGATTGAGACCATATTAACTTTATAAGCTAACTGAGAACATAGATACAATGTGTTCAAACAACCAGATCACAATACAAGCAGAAGAGAAAATGAAACACTGTTTTAGTAAATAATGCTTAAAAAATCAACTGAATAACTGAAATGAAAGCGGTAACCTTTTGGAAAGCTTATTCTTGACATCATGTTAGGACTGATGGGTGATCGACTACCAATATGGTGGCTCAAAATGAGCATACTCACAATTACTAACAATTATGACTACAGATGACAGACACATCTTAACAACAAAGATGTCTGTCCCTCTAATTAAAGTCATATTTGTTCACCTAACGTTTGGTTTAAAAAAAAAAACTAAAACATTATTGTTATCTTTGCCTGTTTGATCTTGTTTGCTTCAAAAAAACGTCTGACCAGATTTGTAGATTGCCTCAAACATTAGTCTGTTAAGCTGCAGGATGTAAATTTTATTAAAATAAACAAAACAAAAAATATGTGCTGGAACAACCAATTACAGATAGGAGGCGGGTCTTAGCGCTGTCAGTCACCCTCTTATTCCCCTTTGCTTCGCTACAGCTTCTTCCTGATAGGAGAGACTGTCGAGAATAAAGGGTTTTCCTGTAACTGTGAGTTGTTTCTTCATTATTAGCACACTGAGAAGTGGGTACACAAAGTTGATTGATAGCACTAAGTCCCTCCTCCAGACTCTGATTGGTTGCTTTTGGTTGGGAGCGGTGCATTTCTTCAAATGGCATTTCTTCAGGGAAATGATGAAGGAGATCAATCTTTTCACGAATTATATGTTTCATATTTTTTTTACTGTCACAACATGTATATGATACATACATAAATAAACATATTTTTTATGAAAGTTGCATACTGCAGCTTTAATGTTTTTTTTTTCTATTTTTCTGTGTGAAAAGGGTAGTTGTGTAGTTTAAAGGGAAACATTTACTTCCTCAAACACAAACATCCTCCATGTTTCATCCAACTCATCAGTCACTACTACACTAATCTAATTCATTAGGATGGTTATACCAAGGTACCACGTGTAATTTGACAGTGACTTATTGATGAGGCATTGCTCCAAACACTATTTTCATAAACCCTCCATCTCCCCTTAACCTTTGGGCCAGCGAACGATGAGGAACGATGAGTCAGAATCATTAACTTCTTTAATATTTGTTTTCCTTTTTACATCCATCTGCTAGTGTTTCACCCTCTTCCTTGTCACTTCATCCATTCAAATCTACCTCTCCAGTATTTATTATGGAAAATATGGAGGCCAATGTGTTCTGTTCTTGAGGAAAATAGGTCTCATTACTTTTCATTAAGCAATAGGAATACTATTACATCTTCCACATTTTCTCTGGTTTCCACTCCTCCTCCTTTCCTCATCATCATTACCGGCTCATTTGTCCGCTTGCTGATGGGTCAAGAAATAGGAAAGGGAAACTAGTGTACCCGATTAAAAGGCAACCGCGTTTTAAAGATACCTTTAAAATGTAATACACAAGGCTTCATTCCTTATGACTTTCCTCGGGCGGTGTCAAGAGGCCTGTGGCAATCCTATAACTCAGCTGGAAACGGTACTGAGCCCTGGTCTGCTCCATGACCAATCAAATCACATTTTCTTCCTCTTTATGATAGCCGCACTCTGTTCCAGGGCATTCTGAATGTTTGGTTACAGAGGAGGAAAGTCCAAGGCGGTTATGCAACAAAACCTTATTTATTTCTCTCTTTTTTTTTTCTTTTTTTTTTTAGATGGAACGGTCACCTTTCAGCAAATATAAAATGTTCTGTTTGGTTTGATGAAGCACAAAGTCCTGCAAATCTCAAGTCTATGCTCCAGTTATAAAATTTGTGTTTCATCACCTCACACCTCAGGTGGCTGCTGCATGTATAAAAACATTGAAGTCAGAAAAATATAGCTACAATATACTTTAAATGTCTTCCCACGGGCAGCTTTAAAGCTCCGAAATGGAAGTATTAGATGCAACAGACCAGAATATAGGAGCACAACTCAACACTTTACAGCTCTGGTCAGATGAGACCAGAAATGAACCATTTCATCCTGAACACAAGATTTAGTGGTGGACACCAAACACCTATGAAACAGTATAAGAGGTTGTTTTATCAATACATTTTGTCACACCCGGCCTCTTGAGGAGATTCATAATCTTGATGTAGCCTGAACTAAAAATGAGTTTGATACCCGTGACCTAGACCTTATAACCCCCAAAACTGTGCCAGGCTTTGGAAATTGTTGTTTAATGACAGATTGCTGCGATGTGACTGAGCTTGAGCTATTTTCTAAAAAGTAGGCCAACATGTATGTATGAAACAAAGTTAGTAGAGACATTTCAAAACCCCTGAAGTTTTAATTGTAGTGAAAGGTCATTCTGCAATGTGTTTTCCTATAAGAGCTGACTATATTTAAAAAAATAATGTTGGCTTCACTCCTCAAATTCCACTAGGGGGCTCTAAGTTTGCCTACATTGGTTTAAGTGACTTGATGGCGGACCGGAAGCGACTGGACGGCGAAGCGGAAGGGACTTTATGTTACCGTAGGCTGAAGCAAAGGAGCTAAATTAGCCTTAAAATTACTACTTACTTGCGTTTTTGAGGATTGCCCAACATGGTGAGTTGATGTCGAATGTAGTAAACTATTGAGAGATATGTTTATGTTCTTCATGTGGGCTTTGGCAAATTAGCCTTAAGCTAATAAAAACGCTTGTGGTTATCAGCTAATTAGCCCAATGCTAGCTCGTGTTTATTGCACTGTGGGTTTTAATACCGATGTTTTTCTATAAAGTGTTCATAATTTGTTGGTTAAATAAAGCACAGTTTGGCATGATATGCTCACATGGTTTGCTATAAAGGTTTAAACCTGTGTTTTAAGTTTGTGTTTATTTGAATATATAATACTATTACAATTTAGTTTTTACTATGTTTTTGTTTACAGTTTAACTGGCATGTAATGTACCAGACAGTGAAATAACTGTAAGAACAATGACAAGTAGCTTATGCTATTAGTTACTTTATATGTACGTACTTTGCAGCAATTTGACTTGATTTTGCTTTATTTCATTGCATACAATACCAATGAAATGCATATTATCTTGCAGCGAAGTGATAAAATGTGAAAATGTTCTAGGTCTATAACTACGTTTGAAAACCGGTTTTACCAAATCTCCATAGTGGCAGGGCAATAGGCTGGAACAGAAAGGACAAGATGACATGGCTGAGAGAGTCTTCATACACAAAATAACATAAAATCATAAAATCAGAGAATATCAAAGGTAAATGCCTTCCTCTAATCTGTTCTCTGTATATTGCTCTGCTCATACTGCTAGAATGTGTCAGCATTTGTTACCTGGCTTAAAGCACGATGAATTAACACAAATCTGATTAGTGAGACAAATCACACTCTTGCCGTTTAGCTAAACTAAACTAACAAGACAATGACTACGTTATTATGATCTCAGGGTTTCCCCCAGAAAACTTGCTAAGCCCGGTGGTCAGGGCGCCGAGGGGGTCCACCGTGTTTTTGTATTAAAAGATGTTAAGTAGACAGGAAAAGTAAAAATATCATTGGGTAATTATATGCTATGGGAAAACATCGCCAGTGAACTGCTATATAAACCCACAACTAGTCTTAAAAACAACTAATCAAAACATACAATTAAAATAAATAAAAATTATTTCCACTTTTCTTAAGTCCAAATTAAGTCAGCAGCTCCATCAGGCCTCCCAGGGCTTCATTGGCTCCTCTCAGGAGAGACGAGTTCAATATAAATCATATGACCCTGGGTTTGTGTTTTTTTTTTTTTTTTTTATCAATGTGTACTTTTGGTGTACTGAACTGAATATCATACACAACTTCCTTCCTTACACACCGGAGAGTCTTGTCTTCCTCCACAGAGGCAACTTGTACAGACATTTCTACTCGATTCTCTTGCTGGCTGTGCTCCCTTCTGGACAGAATGTGGTAAAACGGTACAGATGGCCTTTAAATGTAATAAATTCTGTTCACAAGCCAGTCCTCACTATCTCTAGATGTATTCTGACTGTCTTTATTAAAGCACTAGTAGTCAAAATCAAGTTTAAATTGGGTATTGTTCCTCTTTTGGCTCTGTGGCTGATGCGCAACTTATTTTTTTATCGGACTCGAGCCCCTTGAAACGCCGGCTCGCATCGGAAATTAATTAAAAGTTTCCTTAATAAGTTGAGGGACTGTATATGTGAAGTGAAATGGACGATGAAGTTTCTGAACTATAACATTTATTCACAGGAAATTTGCCCAGCCCCAGTTGCAACTTCAAATGCACCCCTTCTCCAACACACCAGAATCAAACGAATAGCTCCCCACCGGGCTTCAGCAGGACCGAATGACCTGCTGATGACGGGATTAAGCCGTTTGATTCAGGTGTGTTGGTAATAGGATGCATCTAATGGATCCAGGAAAGTTTCCCTTGAGGCCCTGACTTGTGCACCCCTGCCATAGACCATCAAACGAATTTAATGTCAAAAGGTAATCTGGTGAAATAGAAAATGTAGTTTTCAAATAATGATTTCACTTATTAAAGGAGAAAAGCTAACCAAACCAACCCTGCCCTATGAGAAAAAGTAATTTCCCCCGAAGCTTAATTTTTCTATCGTTGGCAGCAACAGCTGCCATCAAGAGTTCATAACTGGCAATGAGCTTTTAAATTGCTGTGAGGGAATTTTGGCCCTGTCTTCTTTGCAGATTATCTTTTTTTTTTTTGTTCAGTGATAGTTGTGGGTTTTCAAACCTGAATGGTCTGATTAGGGAGACGGAATAGCAAATTAATTTATTTGGAAATCTGGAATTTGACTAGGCCACTTGAAAACCATTTCCAACACACAAACCTTTCATATTTTTGCCCTCCTTCCTTCGCTCTTTTCCTCCTTCCTTTGCTCTTTTACCCATTTAAGAAACAGAAATGTACAAGATTACCCCCAAAAAGAGGACTGGGGGTGAAGTAGTATTTGTTTCCATTTAGCAGGAACTTTTGGCTGGAGTGTTTTAAGATGGGTAAGTTATTTGGATTAACTTTTTTTGCCTTAATGATTGAAATCATTTATTCAAAATTGCAGTTTGTAGTTGTTATTTTTGTGTGAAATAAAAAATTGTTTACCAGAAACGCGTGTGACAAAAAACAGCAAAACCAAAAACTTGAGTGGTTAAAAGCTTCATTTTGTTGTAACTTTTGTTTTTCTGTATGTGTGATTTAACACTTAGATTGTTTTCACATGTTGAGATTCATCTTTTCTGCCAAGTTAATAGCAGTCAGACTATGATGTAAATAAAACAAATGGACTAAGAAAAAAAACTTGGAGATGTAACATCTTCTATCTGTACCTTTCCACTCGTGCCAAGTTTTCACTGCGCGGTCGCTGGGTTACAGTACGCCATTTTGCCTTTTTCAATTGTAAAAGCAGCTCAAACTAACCACACCCACTTCAGATGTAGGCCCATAAGCACATTCAACAGGCTGCATTAAGCTCCCAGTCGGGGAAAACCCCTAATTTAGATCGGAGCAGCCACGACGATCTACCATAACCCACCATACACTACAGGATGATCGGTTACGAAATCACCAGCGACAATCTTAGATCGGCCAACGATCTAATCGGCTTTATTGTCTTTAGGGGAAAATAGGGGCAAAAAATAGTGTAGTGTGAACTATTGCATTAGGTAGTGGGATGTGGCCATCTTCTCTATTTAAATCTAGTGATTACTGAAGGGCAATATAGTATACAGATTTCATAATCTGCTCTCTTTGGGTTGAATGCAATATTTATTTCCACTTTGGCTTCATGTTGTTTAGTTTTTATTCAAGTACGTTTTTTGTTAATGGAGACTGAGAATCCATTTTATTTTTGTTTTTGGTTGTTTTGTTTATTAAGTTTATGAGTTCCAGTGTTATGTGTTTTTTTGAAAATAAAGTGTATCTATCTATGGCAGGAAATTGCATACATTATTGGTCATTTCCATTAAATCAGTGTCAAAAGGTCTTGAAACAATATTATCGTTTATCGCAATAATTTTTTTAGACAATTAATTGCTCAGCAAAATTCGTTATCGTGACAGGCCTATATTCCAGATCGTAAAATGGTATAATAAACCAAACTAAGCGAATTGTAGCGTATCGCTCAATGGAAACAAGACATAAAGTCCCACAGGGCTATTTCTGTGGGTTTCCTCAAAGGGCTTCAGTGTTTCAGTGACAAAATGTTGAAGCTCACAAACAGTATTTTCACTGTGAAGAAATCCGAGAAAAAGTAGACAAAATCACAAAAACCTGCAGTACGTTTTCCTGCACCATGGTCGTTCAGTAACTCCAGCCACCTGGAAACGCGCTCCAGCGTCAGTGCCTTGCATAAGTTTTGTCAAATTATGGTTTCTTTCTTTCTTTCTTTCTTTATTCAACAACCATGTTTAGAAAAACAAAGCTGAATGTGCGTGTGTGTGCGTCACTGCTCTTGTGAGAATGAATAAATTTCACTCTGTTTGGTAGCATTAGACAGAGGGCAGATTGTGGTCAACTCCATTTATTCAGCCCTGATGTATGTGTGTGTTAATATGAGGTCGAGCGTTTTAGTGTGGACGGTGTGTGTGTGTGTGCGTGTGTGTGTGTGTGTGTCGCAATGCTACGAGCCATGTTTGCTGATAGATGCTGTTGTTACTCTATTCCAGTGAATGAAGGCCGTAACCCACACATACATTACCATATTCATACAGCTCGCAAAATAGATTGGTTCTGTGTGTGTGTGTGGGGGTGTGTTTGCGTGCGTGCGTGTGTGTGTGGGTTGGGGTGTTTAGCTAAGCTTATCGTAGTGTGAGTTTCCTTCCTTTTGTAAGGGTGGAACTTATTTTAAAGGAGAGATTTTGAAAATAGCAAACACTATCTTGTATCTACTGACTTCACACACCCTGTATGTCCTGCAGACGTATATAAAAAGGTCTATCAAAGCTAAAGCCCATTCTCGTAAAATGTGTAAAAAAAGAAGTGCTCCGAAATTGAACATCAAACCACTGGCCAAAACGCCTGGAACTCTTTCTCTCCCTATACCTCTTCTATCTTTTTTTTTTTCTTTTCCCTCCCTTTTTCCTAGGGTATAGATAGTCCTGCAGTGGTGATAGACTTGTGTGTCCATGTCTGGCTTGGCCCCATTGGTGAGTGTCTGGATCATTACCTCTCTGCTGTGTGTGTGTGCGTGTGTGTGTGTGTTTGCCTCTGTGTGGGTGGGTCAGGTCAAGCTATTATTATGGCAGCAGCTGTAGCGGTATTGCAGGGGATTGTTGGAGGCGTGCAGACAGACTAGAGGCTCTGAAGGACTTTAGGTTTGAGTGACGGGCATCGTACTGAAACTGCTGTGACCTGCGCCACCTATACCGGTCACACCGCACAGTCCCTTGAATCACATGTGTTACCTATGTTTGTTATTTTGGGTAGAGTGTTTGAATAAATGGAGGAGGAAAGAGATGTCGTCTGCAGTTGGGAAGGAAAACAAGAAAAACCAAACAGCTCAAAATTTTGAATGAATTTCATAGTAGGGTTTTTTTTGTGGTGGAGGGTTACTTGATAAAGCACTTAAGCTAAGATGGCACAAATAAATCTAAATATTTTAGTTTGCTGAGCTACCTATACTTTCATATCCCTCTAAGAAAATCAGATTTGATTTTATTAAAAGAGATAATTATTATTTTTTTCCCTTCATCTTCCCTCCAATCCTGAGGTTTTCCTAACGCCATCATTTATAATTACATAAAGGTTGCTGCGGGTATTAGTAAAGTGAAAGTGTTTTTGGTGTGTGGCTCTGCTCCTCTGCATGTAAATGTGTGCGCTTTGGCCAAAAACTCCCTCAACTTTCTCAGTCTCTGAAAGTTTTCACCATTCATCCGGGGTTATTTCCATTCTGCCGTCCAGGGAGCATTCATATGCAGATAGAGCCGATGGGAATGATATATCTGCTCATGTTCACACCTCGCCCACATCCCTAATATGTCTGCTTACACACACACACACACACCACACACACACACTCTCCCCCTGGTACACTCACATACACAGAAACCCGCACGGATGAGTGCGTGTAGAGACGAAGATAAATGAATTATTGGCTATTTGCTGTTGCAGCTATGTCAGGTTATGTTTTTTTTTTTCTTTTTGTTGCAGGCGTACTGCTTTGTGGGTGTGTGTGCATGTGTGTGTGTGTGTGTGTGTTACTATCTCTGACCTGTGTTAAGCAATGTCCAGAAACAATAGGGATTAGTCCAGTAGACCAAACTGATGTGATTTACTATTAATGTGATGCTCCGAGGTCATCCTGTGTAGGTCTGAATGTGTGTGTTAAATGCTGAAAAACAGCCTACAGATCAACAACTCTCATTCACACATCCAAAATCCCAACCACACGCTAACTCACGCCAATGCTAACATACGCCAACTCCTTCCACAACAGAGGCAACCCGGCGCGTTTTTAAAAGTGACGTCCGACTATCTGTCGCCCATGTCGGTTATTAAATCATTCCTGTGTGCATTAGTGTGTGTAGAGCACGGGTGAGCGCTAATTTGCAAGGGTGAGGGAGTGACTTTGTGTGCTATAAATCTGCCTGCGCGCGTGCCGCGGCACTAAATCTCTCCTGTCACTGCTATGACTTAATGCCTGCTGCTAGATCTATAAATGTTACCAATTAAGTGTGTGGTTGTAAATTCCTACAGTAAACTAATGGAAATGAAGCCTTTAAATCTTTGACAGTGACCCAAGTCATCACAGATTAGACATGACACATTTTACAGAGTGATAAAACATGTTTACGCTGCCATTAAATGAGGATGTGTTGGAGGCTATCTGCAGCCAAAATCTAATGGAGCATTTAGGAAGTGCAGCTGAGGGAGTGTGGTTAATATCTGCTGCAGGAGTCAGATATCTTCTGTTATCTTTTCTTGATATAAATGGTGCATTTTTTAATGTTTTTAGATTGACATCTAAAATAGCTTATAGCATGTTTTCTTACCTTTGACGTCTAAAGATTGTGTAAAGAATGTATACCAGTGATGCTACTGGCTGGTAACACAATTCTTGGTAAAATTGGTAAAATCCATTTAACTGGTTGCTTCCCTGTGTCAGACCAAACTTTTCAACAAGGTCAACAAAAGGTTAACCTTCCTACCTACCTACTACTACTGTACATTCAACCTAGCCTGCTTACCTACCTTCCAAAACTCTTACCTTCCTACCTACATATCTACCAACCCTCACTTATCTACGTACTTTCCAACCTACTTTCCAATACTCCTTCCTACCTACCTATGTTCCTACATACTTACCAATATTCAAATCTACCAACTGACTTTCCTGCCTTCCTTCCTACTTACTTTCCAACCTACTTACCCATCATCTTTCCTTCCTACCTTCCTATTTTTCTGCCTATCTACCTACTTATCCAATCCAATCCAATCCAACTTTATTTATAAAGCACTTTAAAACAACCACAGCTGATACAAAGTGCTGTACAGTAAAACACAACATAACAATAAAAAAAATAAATAAACTAAAAAAAACTAAAAAAACTCTTACAGTTTAAAAAACAAAAACATTCAATTTAAAACTAGATCCCGCTGGTGTTGAAAGCTAAGTAAAATAAATGGGTTTTAAGACGAGCTTTAAAAGTGGACAGTGAAGGGGCCTCTCTGACCTGCAAAGGCAAGTCGTTCCATAACTTTGGGCCAATGACAGAGAAGCCCTGTCCCCTCTGAGCTTCCTCCTGGTTCTTGGTACCTCCAAGAGCAGCTGATCTGCTGACATGAGTGACCGATAAGGTACGTAGGGGTGAAGAAGCTCAGAGAGGTAAGCAGGGGCAAGATTATGTAGTGATTTAAAAACAAACATAAGAATTTTAAAATGAATCCTAAAATATACAGGCAGCCAGTGAAGTGAGGCCAGGACAGGGGTCACATGTTCCCTCTTTCGAGTTCCTGTTAAAAGTCGTGCAGCTGCATTCTGAACCAGCTGCAGATGTGAGAGCAGCGACTGACTGACTCCCAGATAAAGGGAGTTACAGTAATCCAATCGAGTTGAAATAAAAGCGTTGATCACCGTTTCAAAATGCTGCCTGGAAAGAAAAGATTTCACTGACGCCAATCGCCTTAAATGATAAAAGCTGGACTTAACCACGGCTCTGATTTGGCTGTCCAATTTAAAGTCACTGTCCACTTTAAAACCAAGATCTGTAATAACAGGTTTAAAATATACCTCCAAGGGTCCCAGGTCCACAAAAGAGGACTCACAGGAGCCACTGGGTCCAAATACAATCACCTCTGTTTTCTTTTCATTAAAATTTAAAAAGTTCAAGGCCAACCAAGCTTTAATATCACCTAGACATGCCAGGAGATGTTTGATGGAATGGACATCCTTCTGCTTCAGGGGCAAATAAATCTGACAATCATCAGCGTAACAATGAAATGAGATCCCATGTTTCCTAAATATAGAACCCAGAGGCAGTAAATAAAGTGAAAAAAGCAGAGGGCCCAGAATTGAGCCCTGCGGGACACCATAAGGCATTGAAGCAGCAGATGATTCAGAGTCAATAATTTTCACGGAAATAGTTCTCTCCTCCAGGTAAGACCTAAACCATTTAAGAACAGTGCCATCAATACCTACAAAGTGGTGTGATCTCGATATTAAAATGTTGTGGTCTACTGTATCAAAGGCAGCAGTTAGGTCAAGTAAAATCAGAACAACATGGTGACCAGAATCACATGCAAGAAGGATGTCATTAAAAACTCTTATTAAAGCAGATTCTGTGCTATGAAGAGTTTTAAAACCTGACTGGAAAACCTCCACAATGCCATTGTAATCTAAAAACTGTGTCAGCTGGCAGTACACAATTTTTTCTAAAACCTTAGAAAGAAAAGGCAGCTTAGAAATAGGCCGATAATTTGCCAGAGCAGTAGGATTAAGGCCAGGTTTTTTAAGCAATGGCTGCACTACTGCATGTTTAAAACTAGAGGGCACCACACCTGAGGACAGACTGCTATTTATAATTGC
The DNA here is from genome assembly GCF_904066995.2 of Poecilia reticulata. Taxonomy (NCBI): domain Eukaryota; kingdom Metazoa; phylum Chordata; class Actinopteri; order Cyprinodontiformes; family Poeciliidae; genus Poecilia; species Poecilia reticulata. The sequence goes on from NC_088839.1 coordinate 6,503,404, forward strand.
AAGAACAGGCTGCACTATGCTAGATAAAATATCTTTAAAAAATTGTGGAGGGACAGGATCACAGGGGGAACCTGATGGCTTAATGTGGCCAACCACGTCCTCTAAAAGTGAGACAGTCACCGGCTCAAACTGATTGAAAGCAGCAGAGCAAGGTACCGAAACAGAGGGGTCAGAGTCAGGAGCTGTGATAAGAGCCCTGGTACTACCAACCTTTTCAATAAAGAAACGCAGCAAATTATCACACATGTCAGAAGAAGCTTCCAAACAGGCATTCTGTGGAATATTAAGCACAGAGTCAATGGTGTTAAATAAAACATGTGGGGTTATGGCTGTTTGAGGAAATGATATTTGCCAAATATTCCCTTTCAGCCTCTTTAACTGTGCTTTGGTAGAGACGCCAACAGTCTTTTAAAATCTGAAAAGTAACCTGCAGTTTGTCCTTTTTCCATCTGCGTTCAACACGACAACATTCCTTCCTTACAGCACGAGTTCTGTCATTAAACCAAGGCTCAGGTTTAATCCTTGGCTGCCTGGTTTTTAGTGGAGCAATCAAGTCCAGGATGGTTTGACAGGAAGAACAGAACCAGGACCAGAGCTCTTCTGTATCAGAGTGGAGGAAGTCAGATGATCCACAGAGCTGAAGAAAAGCAGTAGAGAACTGAGTGGCAGTGGAAGGGTTAATAATCCGACAGCGCCGAACAGCAGCGCAAGTTTTGACTGCAGTAGGTGGCAAAGTAGCAGTGAATAAAACAGGCAGGTGATCCGAGAACACAGTCACAGGTTTCCAGGTTAGTCACAGGCAGACTGCAGGAAATAACCAGGTCCAGTGTGTGTCCGTGCTCATGTGTAGGACCAGATACGGCCGGTACCAGGTTAAAAGTGTCCAGAAGGCTTAAAAAGTCCTTTACCAGAGGCTTATCAGGACAACACACGTGTATATTGAAGTCTCCAACAATGAGAACATGTTCATAGTTAATTATAATCCCAGATAAAAAGTCAGAGAAGTCGCTTATAAAATCCTTATTATATTTGGGGGGCCAGTAGACGACAGCACAGAAAACTGGGTTTACGTGTCTCAACTCAAATGAGGTAAACTCAAAGCTGGGGAATGACGTCTGTAGAAAGCACTGCTTACATCGGTAGTCCTGTTTGTAAACAGTCGCTGTGGCTCCTCCTCTCCCCGAAACCCATGGTGAATTAAAATAAGAACAGTCCACCGGTAAAAGCTCAGATAGAGAACTGGACTCACCAACACTCAGCCACGTCTCAGTCACACACAGAAAATCCAGGTTTTGGTGACTAAAAAAGTCCCAAAGAATAAAAGTTTTATTCGCAAGCGACCTGGCGTTTACCAGGCCAATCCTGACAGGAACTGGATCCTGGGCTTCGACAGGTCGGGAAACCCGGCACAGCGGTCTCAGGTTTTGGAGACACCGTCGGCGAATGTTGATTCGGGAAGGCCAGGGACGCCGGTGTGGGGTGGCTTGAACGCCGACCACTGGCACCAAGCAGACGTCGACGGGATCCAAGAGAAACGATCCATGCGATGATCGGGTAAAAGCAGAACAGTGCGTCAGGTAAAACTTCAGCTTCACCAGCCGGCCACTTCGTCTACCGCGACGGCGATGACGGCTCCGCCATGAAAGCAGCGCAGGAACCCGGAACAGGTGGCTCGGAATCTCCGACAGAAGCGGGGGCAAGGATTGTTGGCCAGCAACATCGAATAACAGCATATTCTGGGTCACAGGTTGGAGGTCTAGGAATGTGTTGCAATCATACACCAGCAGAGACTCAGCTCCGCAGATGACACAGGTCAGAAACAGTACAAACAACCAAACGAGAGAACGTCAGACGAGCAGCCACACACACACCGGCGCAATCTTATTTCTGACCTGCAAAGGTCAGAAATACTTTTCAACCAACTTACATACCAACCTTCCTTCCTACTTACTGCTCCACCTACATACCGTCTTGCCTACCTTCCAACCTACCTACCAGTATTCAAATCTACCTACCTACCTTCCTACCTACCTAGTTAATTTCCGACCTACGTATCTACCTACCTAAATACCTACCTAGCTACCTACCTACTTACTGCTCTACCTGTCTACCTACCTACATTCTTACCTACCCAATAAATTTATACTTTGCAAATGAAAGCCTGGGAACTAAATCTTTTTTTATTTTTTTTATTAACATTTTTGGCAGAATGATGTGCACTAACCCTGGATGAAGTAGCAAATCCCTTTAAACCACATAACACAAAGAAGCTGGAGGAGCGAGAAAACAAAAGATTAGAAGAGAAAAGAAGAACAATCTAGAAGAAAAGAGTAGACGAGGGGGGATGAGGACGCGGGAAGTCCATTTGGGGAATCGCCCTTGTCATTTTCAGTGTTGACCTTTACATCTTAGCTTCTTCCTTTCCCATGTCTTCCGTCTACAATTTTTATTTTTTTTCCCCTCTTCCAGTTGACCTCATCTTACCCATCGCTGCATACATTCCTCTTTCATCTCTTCTTTTGCCTTAGCAGGCATCGCCCTCCTTCTTTCAGAACTCTGAATGTTTATGGACCTCCTCACCTAATATTTTTCTTCCATTACCACTTATTATATCTTCTTCATGGGTTCAAGCTTTAAGTTGTATTCTGAGATGTTAACTACATTTTATATATATATATATATATATATATATATATATATATATATATATATACACACACACACACACTTTGAAAAGCTATTTTCAGTCTCTGATTGCTTCTAGATTGAGACACAATACCGCAAACAATTTTCAAAGGAACAATATTCCCCGTCACCTGCATTTGTCTTTTACTGTTATTTCCTTACATCCTCTTATTTTCTTCCGTCATCTGCACATTTCATTTTCCATATAGTTTATTTTTCTTCAGCTCATGCAGGTATTTTTGATGACTACTCATGTTTGGTTTCAGAAACTTTGAGAGAGCAAAGTTGTCGAGCAGAGCGAACAGCGTGCGCATTCAGACTGCCAGTCTCACCTCTCTGCCTTCTCTCCCTACCAGTGGACGGATGCATAGACTGGTCGGTGGATCTGAGGGAGTACCACGTCCTGGCCGGCGAGCCCGTTCGGGTCAAATGTGCCTTGTTCTACAGCTACATTCGAACCAACTACACCATGGCCACCAACGCCAAGCTGCGTCTCATCTGGTACAAGAACAAAGGAGATGCTGAGGTAAGACGGCTCATTCAGAACGACAAGTAACGATGCGTAAGAAAATAACTAAAAGTGCTTTTCAGAAGTATTCATACCTCACATTTATTCAATTCACAACTAAAATGTGTTTTCTTGTGATATATCACAGGTTTCTAGGACCACATGTGTCTATTTTGGCTCTGTAACATGAATGATATAAAACAAAACATTAAATCTCAAACACTATGTTTCAAATATTAAATACAATTTAAAATATTTTAATATGAAAGTAATAAAGTGTTGTTTTTTTGTTGACTTTTGATGCTATATTGACGCTCACACTAGTGCCATTTTTAACATTAGGCCACAAACTTATGTGCTTTTCCTCAATACTTTATAAAATTAATGTATTCATTCTCTCTCTTTTGTAATTTGATTTTTTTTGTTGTAAAAACTGAAGATAAATTTGAAATTCTAATTCCTGTGAAGAAGTTTACATAAGTAAAAACCTTTATAGATATTTTTTTTAAACTTGCTTGGGAGTCTAATTTTGACAGATTTAGTACAGATTTATTTATTAGTTTAATTTGGCATTTCCGTAGACATTTTATAGAATTTTGCTTCAAATACAGCAAGAACAGGTGATTCTAAAAAGTATTAGCTCAGAGGTACTAAATGTAAATACAAGCCACACCTTTCAGACTTTTATTGCTAAAAATGTATGAAATTAATTTCATACATTCCATACATCAAAACATCTCAGTGTTTTCCTCACTTCTGAATTATGCAAATAATTTGAATCCATCTGTCACGTAAATTTCAATATGGCATGCCAAAAGTGTCAAACTTTGAAGACGTATGAATTCATTTGCAAAGTTCTGTAGGTGGAAAAATCTGTCATAAATACTGCAAGTCTAATTTTTATATGTTTATGTACTTGCTGTAATATTAATTGCCCTTTGGGACATGAACAAATCTGAAGCTGTAGCTGACACAGTAATTTCTTCAGCTAGGTTTATTTTTTATGCTGGGAAAGAACAGCTGATGGACTCTCACTCAGATAACCTGAAACCTACAGGAGCTGTTCTTTGGTGTGTCACATCTCAAATACAGTGAAATAGTCCAAATTAAATAATTTTTTTCATCTAATTTATGTAGTAATCTTTCATCATGAAAAAATATAAATATATATATATATTTTTTTTTTCCTGAAAATTCAGCTTCTTGTTATTCTTTGTAATGTCTCCTGCAGGAGCCCATCATCTTCTCCGGCCACAGGCTGAGCAAAGAAGACGACTCCATCTGGTTTAGATCTGCTGAAGTGGAAGATAACGGCTTCTACACGTGCGTTCTAAGGTACCGTATCTGTGCGCCGGGGAAAGACTTTTGCTCTCCCCTGGAGGAAAATCTCCATCTCTCCACCCCAGACTCTCAGATGAAGCGAGATTCAGGGTCATCTCTGGGTCAGGTAGATGCATCGCTGATGACGCTTTGTGAATGCCACAGCCAAGCAGCTCCTCTGCCTGGATGGGGAGCAAGGTCAAAGCACGCTGAGCAGAGAGGCGTTTCGTTTACCGAGTTCGGGATTCAGTCTGAGCATAATGCAGGTGGTGAGACGGAATAATCACGCCGAGTTTCTGGAATGATAAAATCTTTTTCTGGACCAGTTCTGACCCAATTCACTGCTTTGTTCTCACTTTTAATAGAAAAAAGCGGTGACACCTTTTTGATTTTTTTTTGTTTGTTTTTTTTGGAAAAATTAAAAAGGGAGGGAGTCACTATACCGAGGGTGTTCAAAGTGCAGCGCGTGGGCCATTTGTGCTCCATAGAATGATTTTGAGCAATCCTTGATCACAATTCAGGAAGCTTAAATTGATGCAGATACACTTTTAAAAACAATGTTAGGGTGCAATTCTGTCTGATTCCAGGCCTGTCAAAAAAAGTTATATTTAAAAATGTTAGAAAAGAAAATGTAAGGTGATTTTAATTTATCGTAATAGTAAAAAGGACAACAAACATCCTGTGACTTTCATTCAAATGGACACAGACATTTCTCTTATTTGGTTGAAATACAGAAAGCATAACACACTTGGGGGGGGCAAGAGTGAGCTAGTCATCTGGCAGTTTTCCTCTGAACAAGTTTTCTACTGCTTGTATGCATTTGAAGTGGAGTAAGTTTCCATTACCTTCTTTCAGAAAAAGTCAGATAATTGCTTTCATTTTGATTGGCTGGAGTGTGGCAGGAGGAGGGGCTTAGCCAGGGCTCCATTCCTGCCAGAACCGCAACTGTGTTCATATTTAGATTAGAAGGTTACAAAGTTGGACATAGTGATTAATCATGATTAATTACAGCCAGGGGTGAAAGTAGTTTAAAATTTTTGGGGGTACTAGGACAAAAAAATAAAAAAATAAAAATTATATATATATATATATATATACTATTGTGCACAGAAAGGTAGCAAGCATTTTACTTGCACACGCACAAACACACACACACACACACACACAAACACACACACACACGCACACCCCCACACACACACACACACACACCTACACCTACTAAGACATGCTACTCTGTGTTACTGACATCGTGGAGATTCCTACACACGTCTACACCTTCAAATAGCACCTGACCCAAACTTTTGCCCGAGTTGTTCTTGAAATCTGCCTTTGAAATACAATCATGAAGCCTTTTTATCTCCAAGGCTCCTGAATGACACAAGCCAAGAACTTCTGGGTTCTGGACCTCAATAAAATTATGTATAAGTGCAGGTCTGGATCGCTCTTCTGCTTTTGTTTATGTTTGATAAAATAGTCACAGCATTAAATTGTCTGCAAAAATTAATACAAATAAATATAATAAGTCACAGACTGTTCCTAGCACTGTGCAATGATTAATACATGAATAATCCTAATGAATTAATAGTAATTAAAAATAATAGTGGATCAAAGGCTTCAGAACATTTATAACACAGCAGGTATGGAAAGCCACAAAAGCAAAAATTAAATCATATACAAATCTATTAATCTCTTCATGTTAAATAAATAAAAAGTATAACGTTTTATTTAAGTATTTATGTCAGCTTGAGACATGCAGATCTGATCTGATCATTTCCATAGCAACGACCAGAAGCAAGGCATTGCACCAGAAGTCTAGTGAGCTCAGTGATGAGGTCATAGATGACATTATGTACATCACAGTAGATCAAAGAAGTTCTAATGCTTGAATACTGGAATCTCTAAGCATCAGTCAGGATCCAGACATTTCTTGGAGTTTCAAATTTGTTTATAGCAATAATGTTCAGTTTTGCGACGGCACTTGTTCCCCTGATTTTCCCGGTTGGTTGGGGCATCGGATATGCCGTGACGACTGGGATGAAAAAAGTGTGCGATCGTTTCTTCCCAGGGAAGGATTCCAATGAAGGATACGATCAGGATGAAGAGGACGATCCATTTTGGAAAGGATTTCCATCCGCTTCCGAAGAACAAACCGACCCGGCTGGGGAGGTTTGTTCTGAGAAGATGGTACAGCGTGAGGGTGAGACTGCAGTCGCAGAAAAATCTAACCCGGCTGGGGAAGATTTGTCTGCGGCTGATCTCGCAGCCAAAGCTGTGGCTGAAGTGACAGCCAAAGCTTTGGTTTCGCTGGTCCCATCCAAGCAGGAGAGTCCTCTGAAGGCCACTTTCTCAGGGTCCTTTGAATTACAACGTTCCCCGGACGGGGAACGTTTGTCCTGTGCTCATTTGTCTGAAAAACCATCTGTGAATGTAAAGATTTCCGTTGATGTCGAGGTTTCCTGTTCCCCTAACGTTAATTCAGAAGATAGCGTTGGGTCGGATCTGCTAGATGTAGGGACATCATCTGCAGGACCAGGACAAGCGGAGGAGAACTTCAAGTTCTCCGGTGAGCTCCAGAACAGCTGGGTGAACGCAGCGTTCCAGAGCATCCTAAACCTGAGCGTCACCAAGCGGTGTCTCGCTAAGGAGAGGGTTTTTCTGGAGGCTTCGTCCATCCCCTGCTGTGGGAGTCTCCTCCTCTCAGCTGTCCGTCAGCCTGGCAAGCATTTTAGTCAACAAGACCTTTCCCCAGTTCTGATGGAGCTGAGGGAGAAGAAGCTGCCGTCGGATGTGGGAAGGGACTACGACACAAAAAGTTTGCTGGAGTCTGTGCTGGTCTGGCTGGACTCGTTTGGCGGCGACACAGATAGAGAGTTGTACGACAACGACTCCTGCTCTAACTGTGGAGCCACTTCCCTCAGGCGGCTGAACGACGGCGCCCTCATTGCCCTTCCACCAGTGTTATTTTCAACCAGTATATCTATACTGCTTGAATACTGGTTGGATTTGGCATGCAAACGCCGTTGTTCAGGCTGCGGGTCACCCTGGCAGAAAAAACATTGCCTGACCGATAACAAGGTCCTGGTATTTTTTCTGCACAGGTTGACCAGGGAATACCAAACCAAAGCCACTCAGACCATCGATGTGCCTGCAGAATGTGGGACGGAGACGTACCACCTGTCCTCCGTCATCTGTGCCGATCCAAAGCTGACAGACATCTACTGTTATTTAATGAAGGGAGAACGAACCGTGAAGGCCGACAACGAGCATGTCTTCACTGCAGACAGCGACTGCAGTGAAGACATGTCCAACAACGGTTTCTTTTACATTTACGAGAAGAATTGATCAGACACCAGAGGACAAAAGGTAAAAAGATTTGACAGGTTTCCTGTTTGCAGGTTTCTCTCCGGGCACTCCGGCTTCCTGCCACAGTCTGAAATCTCCACTGAAATGATCCAGTAGGCAGAGGTCCGATCGATCGATTGATCGATAGACAGACAGATAAACAGATCTACAGATAGATAGATAGACAGATCTATAGGTAGGTAGGTAGGTAGGTCTCTCTCTCTCTCTCTCTCTCTCTCTCTCTCTGTCTTTCTCTCTTCCCGCCCCCCGGGCACTCCGGCTTCCTGCCACAGTCTGAAATCTCCACTGAAATGATCCAGTAGGGTAGATAGATAGGCCCCGTTTACACGACAACGATTTCGGGGGAAAACGGAAGAGTTTTGTTGCGTTTGTAGTGTGCATTTACACGAAACCACCGAATGTTTTCTCTAACAACGGCACAGATTGAAAACGGGTTCCAGACCAGCTCATGCATAGTATGACGCAAAACATAGCTGCTTCCTACAATCCACAGAAGAAGAAACTACTCACAATGCTGGTGTTACTGTTTCCCCATCAGATTCGGTTCCCTCAGCGTCTCTTCACCGCTCCGCACCGCCCAGGTGGCAAAATACACGGCTGCTTGTTCAGCGCTCTTATGTAGAGAACTACGACCAGGACCAGCCCGGCTCCAGACCAGTTTAACGGGGGCACCGACTTATTTTGGGGGGCAAAATGAGTCTACGTAGCTGAACATAAACAACACCAGCAGCCTACAGGCTACTTGTTAACAAGCTTAACGTGCTGTATTGATATTAGCCAGTCATCTTCTAGCTATCATCCCCTGCATCCAACAGCTTTACTCAACTCAGTCGGTTAGTTCGGGGGAAAAACTGTGCCAAGTTATTTACGTTTTGCTGGTTTGCTGCCATGATTCTAACACACACCTGCGGTGTCCCGCTGCCTCACAGGTGTAAACCCAGCGCGAGCGTCTCAGCGTTCATGTTGCGTTTGAAGGCGGCTCGGAAAAACAGGTTACGACTTGTTAGCGACGAATAAAACTGTTTTAACTGCTGAAAAAGGTAACAGAGGACACGGATATGGGACGTGCGGGAACTCCTATTTTATCAAATTGATATAGGAATAACAGACTGTTGGCCATTCCAAGGTAAAAACAATAAACAGCTTCCAGTCCGGGGCTCGCTACAGACACCGTGAAAGCTCAAACAAGGTTTTTCGGCAAAGTTATTCCACTTTTTCCAACTGCATGCGCCCTAATCAGACGCACACAATGCGTGTTCTCTCACGCAAATCCACATGCCTTCAAGTACAACTTTTTTTTAAACACATGCCCACTTTCAAAGTTTCAAAGAACCTAGCTCCAACTAGGCGCAGCGAGAGCATTACACGTTTTCGATGTGCACCGTTACTGTGTAAACACAGATCGTAATCAGAACGTTATCGTGTAAAGGATCCAACAAAAACGGAACAAAAGTGCCGTTTTTGTTGGATCGTTGTCGTGTAAACGCCCCCATAGACAGACAGACAGACAGACACACACACACACACATGGAAGACCAAAACTGACATAATAAGAAATAAAAAACAAATATGTAAACAAAACAATAAATATATATCCGACATATATAAAAAATAAATATATAACATAATATATATGGGTGAAAGTAGTTTTAAATTCTTGGGGGTACTATGACAAAATATATATATATATATATATCAGTGACGTGCGGTCAGGGGAGGTAGGTGTAAATTCACCCGTCATCATGGAAAAATAATATATAATATTAAATCATTTTTATTGCCATTTTCACCCTGTGGTTTGTACTATAAAGTATCTATTTTTTGCTTAACTTAACCAATTCTGTTTTTCTTCAAAATCGCTGGATTTTCACATTTTCCCATTCAAATGCTCAGAAGTAAAGCAGGTGAGGCAACAGCGAGCCGAGCCTCACCTGGGATTGATCAACCTCTCGCTAACTGCACTGTCTGCCATTATATGACAGCATGTTCGTCCTGTCTGTACGCCAGCAATAAAATGGTAAAGAAACATTTAATATATGGTCTTATTTTCCATAATTTAGCTCATGTGTATAATGTACACTGTTTTTGTCACTGTGTACAGTGGCGCAAAAAGTGGGCATGCAGGGTATGCAACGCATAGGGGCTCACCACCAGAGGGGGCACCAAAACCCCGTCTGGAGGGGGTGCCACTGTGTGTGTATCGTGTTTTGTGTGCAGAGGAGCGATAAACGGCAGAGAAAAGACTCGAGGTGAGGCAGGCAGTTCTCTTGCCTCATGGCAGGGGGCGCTCATGATCCCAGATATTGTGACTGCACAACTGCAGAGTAAGACACAGTGAGCTAGCCATGGAGCTACACAGTAAATAAGTAAAGTACAGCGATATATTTGTTTTCTTCTCTCTTCCGACGTCAACATGAAAAACTACATTTCTACACTTAAACCGTTTTCTAAAGTGGATTTTCAATTGAAGCAGGAAATGATAATTAAAGGAAGACCAACACCGGAGCTGAAAGTTTTACTTCGCGACAGTTTGATGATTCTCAAACGGAGTGTCTAAGTCATATGTCAGTGCCTCACCAGCAATGAACCTCACCGCACGTCACTGATTTTATATATATATATATATATATATATATATATATATATATATATATATATATATATATATATATATATATATATATATATATATATATATATATATATATATATATTGTCCAAGTTTGTCGTTTATTGAACGTTCAGAAATTACAGAGGCTGTGATGCGCCAAGACACCAAGACAAAGGTAAAACAACTTGAACAGGTGATCAACTCTAAACCACTCGCACCTTTTTATTCTCCGTCTCTCTGTCATTTAAGAACACCAGTTGCAATGGCAACCTCATGCGGTCCACAAGCCGACCAGAGATTATGTTAAAAATGTTCAGTCCATTATGATATTAGATTTGCAGGCTTGATATTTATTTTGCGATCATTAATAAGCCTCTCATGAACACAGAGGTGGTTGATTAGTTCATTTTAAACTCCTGCTCTGCTAGTTATTTTGGTAATGGAACCGAAAAGCGCACACTTGTGCAACACCTTATTGAAACAATAATTACTGAGATTATTGTTGTTGGGTCATTAATTTGTTGATTTTTTTGTTGTTGTTCTTTAATAAAGTTCCGAATGTTTTAATAAGGACTCACAGGAGGACGTGCTGCTCTCAACGTCCTGGCGACGTTCAGTTTGTCACCTCATGCTGAGATCAACTCAAAACCCTCAGCGATCGACATATTGGACCCGTGGTCTAGCAAAGCACGAACAGTTCAGAAACAATATGAAATGGGGAAAAAAGTTATTTAATAACTGATTAAGTCATGTTTTAGATTGTTCTTGAAAAATGAATCAGTCACGGCTAATTAGTGGGTGAACTCACTGCTGCACAATGAACCCATTGATTTTTTACATCAGACAGCCGCTCCCCTCTCTTGCAGGCACTGCGTACCCCTGCTAAATCTTTTAGGGTGCGCAGTACCCTGCCGTACCCCCTTATTTTCACCCCTGATTACAGCACTATAGTCTGATTAATCTGATTATATTCTTTAACCCTAACCCTAAAGCAAAAAAAGAAACATCAATTTGTGTCTAATTATTGTAGGTAACGTTTCACTTGGTGAACTACAATAAATAAACTTTTCAATCATCTCATTTATCGAATGGGTTTATTTGGACATAAGTTAAAGATTGATTTTTTTTTCTAAGTTTTTCAGTCTGAGATTAGGCTTCTGCTTTAGAAAGTGAATTCATTAAGTAGGATGTTAAGTGCCATAATTTTGTCATTAAAACAAACGACCTCTTAGGTTACAACACGTCTTTGTTTTTGTTTTCACACCATAATTTGTTCTAAAATAGTTTTTTTCCCTTCTTTTCTGAAGCAAATCTTTTCTCTAAACGTGCGACAAATGGGTTTAATCTGCCAGATGGAGGAAATCCTGCCAGTTTTGCAAATTGTTCATTCACAATATGGCTGCTGGCAGGACAACAGGCTCTGGCATGGCTACTGTGGGGCCACTTCAGGGACATGTCTGTGTGTTTGTAACTGCAGTGGCAGAAACCTATGTAGAGCAGTCAGCTTTGTAGCCGACAACAAAGCTTTCCTTCTTGTTTACCTGCAAGTGAGTGACGGGTGTTTGGATAAAACTGAGTGAAAAAAATGCGATCACATAAAGTAAATGAATCAAACCCCTTTAGTTGCATTACTCTAGTGGACTAACTTAATTGTTTGAAACATTAGTAATGGATTAATTTTTCCATTAATGTCAAAAGATCATGTACTCTTTCATTTCCACTTCCTGTTTTTCTCAAGCAGTGTTACGTAAAATTTACTTTTTTGATCTTTACATCATGGGCTGCACAGTGGCGCAGTTGGTAGAGCTGTTGCCTCGCAGCAAGAAGGTTCTGGGTTCGATTCCCAGCCCCGGTCTTTCTGCATGGAGTCTCCATGTTCTCCCTGTGCATGCGAGGGCTTTGATTCTTTCACGCATCTTTGAGAATCCTTTAATCTCCATGGCAACCATTCACATGTTCAAAACACCTAGCTCTGCCTTCGAGGACGAAGTTCCTCCTCTGAACTGCAGTTCCCAAGATTCCAAACTTCCCACTCCCCCAGCAACTCCTTCACTCAGCTCCTTCAGACTAGCCATAAGCAATTAGCAAACACCTGCTGCATGAGCTCATTATAGGAGCTACTTCTCAGTGAAACACTGGTAGAAATGTTGTTAAAGGTGAGCCATGTTGATAACTTCCTGAAGTTTCAGAATGAACAGAAGCTTCTTAAAGAGATAGAGGTCCAAATTCAAGGCATTTAATTGTAAAGTCATACTTGATATATGTAGCATTTTTTAACAACTGAAATTAGTTACTTCATTATGCTATAAAATGCCACTACGTGCCTGGAAAACACATAACACTTCCCCATTAATACTACTCCAATTCCCAGTCTTTGGTTCTCCACGTCTCCAACCTGTTCCCTCTTTCCCTTCATCCGTGTCGTCTTCCTCCCTCTCTCCTCCCCCTCGACCCGCTCCTGTGCCATCCTCCCACCTATTCCTGCCATAGCCTGACACCTATCCTCCGTAATAAGCTATCTCTCTCTCCTTTTCCCCGCTTCTCTCTCTCTCTCTGTCTCTCCCTTGCTCTCTCAGCATGACAACCTAATTAGGGCTTGGTGTCTGTCATTGTCTCAGGGCCTCTTATTAGCGCGCACACACATGCACGGAAGCAAATCACCTCCTATCCTAGCAGGGAGCCTCTGACTGGATATGGTTATATTACTAAAAGGCCGTATCCAGTGTATGAAAATGGGTAGTAAAAGGGCCGTGAGAAAAACCCGAACATTCAGAGCAATTTATTGCTCTTGATCTGATTTCTATTGCTGTTGCTTTAAGGGCGCTGACATGCGTTTCCCTGTTTGTACCCTTGCTACAATAAAACAAAAAGAAACGGCTCTGCCAGGTAGATTTTGTCTTGCTTCCTGACGCCCTGCGCTGACTGGCATCTGTTGAAATTTTATTAATAAAAGGAAAGTGAAAATACCCAAAGCTCTAGAAGGTTGTAATTTATAGCTCTTGATTATAATTTTCTGAAAATCTGAGTTTAAAGGTAGAAAGGAGAAACATGTTCACAAATGTAATGTCTGTGTGTAGTAGAAAGAAATGGAGCCAAAATCACCACTAAAAATTGGCAAAAGCCACTTAGGCCATTATTTTAGGAAGAAAACTACAAAATTCTTTCATACATTTTGAGGTATGCAGAATAGATATTTGGCAGATTAAAGGTTACAATATGTAAACATATCTGAAAACATTTTAAGAGGTTATCAGTTTACAGGAGTCCATTTTGTAGCCACTGTGACGTTGGTAATTCATACTTAAGTTGATCAAATGGGTGAAAAATGTTAACTCCATTATCATTTTGTCTTTTTTTAAAATGTTGTTGAAATCCTGTTTTATAGCAGCTAACCATAGTCTTGCTCATATTGTAGCTACATGTAGAAGTACGGTAAACTGGTAAACTCTGATCTAGTAGACAAAATTATCTGTTTTCTAATTGTAAATGAGAACACTCAAACATCACATGTGGAGTTCCTCAAGGCTCCATTCTAAGGCCTCTTTATTTTTTTAAATCTCCATAATCCATGTGGTTCAGATTATGATGTACTACAATCATCTCACAGTGTCTATGCTGATGGCATAACTTTAGATCTCTCTTGCACAACATAGCTATTAATTTGAAGTTTTGTGCTCTTTTAAGTTGATCACACATTTTAGTAAATTCACGTTTGCTCACATTCTAGTTTGTAATTATTCCTGGATGTGGAATTGTTTGGGGTCTTTTTTCATCGTTATAGTTTCTATGCACTTTTTTCTCCCAGTTTCTGTGGTCAGTGAATTAGGCGCTCTCTGGACTCACCTGCTTTGCGTTCCAGTAATCGGCCTCCTCAGATTTTAAGCGCCTCTCTTCGGCCACCGTTTGTAAGATCGTTCCGTCTGCTCCTACCTGTTTCGTTCCCACTTCCTGAGCTTCTCTGCACTCCATTTTGAGTGCAGCATCACTCATCCTCTCATTGCTGCAACTTTTGTTCCTGCAGTTAACATAGAAAAGTCGGAGGCAGTTATATTCCTCTGAACAATGTTTGGACCTTAAATTGCTTTTGCTGACAGGCAGATAAACGCCTCACCAATTGTCCCTGCTGACTCTTACCCAACAATTACTTTGCTTTTTTATTTTACCTAAAAGATTTAGAGAATAAGACAAACAGTATTTGTTTGATTCTGCCTCATGAAAACAGTCCCCTGTGCTTTCAGCCATTAGTGCATCTGCAGTAGGGTATCTTAAATTGAGTTTAAAATTGTTTGACAAAAACCGCTTGTCATAAATTCACAACTTGCTGCATTAATTTGGTTCCCAGGAGCTTTAGAACTTAGTAAACACGTTTCAGACCCTGAATAAGTTTTAGCGGGGATTACCGCATAGACCAGTGTTTCTCAACCTTTTTTGGGCCAGCGCCCCCCTAGCCTTTATCCATTTCCCTCACCGCCCCCCACTAAAGAATTTGTAGGCTACTTTGCTATTATTTTATCATTAATATTACTATCACTATTTTAGATGTTTTGATTTTTATGCTTGTTTCTGTATTTATCATCAAAAATAATTTCCCACAGAAAAAAAAAGTCATGGGAACAGAAATTATTTTCACAGGCGTCTACAAAAAATGCAATGAACATTCAAGTTAAAATCGGTAGGCCTAACAGCAGCCAATCAGAGTGGAAACAATATTCTTATTCTTTGCCATTTTCTAGTTGTTAAATATTGCACAACATGACCAGATAAAAGATGTTCAACATGCCAGTTTAAACTTTGAACTATTTGCAAAATAACTGAGCTCTGAAACATTAAAACATGGATAGAACTGTAACTACATTAATCATAGCTCTTCTTCTCTTCAGTGTTTCTGTCGGTTTCTGGTGGTGCAGCTCTGTGCTGCCTTCAGGACAATGGAACATCAGAGTATTTTTCATAAAATTTCTCCCACATGGCATTTACTGTGCAAACCAGAGCTTTCAGTGGAAAAACTAAAGTTCCAGATCCTTTTAATGCCATATAAATATGAGACAGAAACATGGATTATATCTATATATAGACCTGTCTATTGATTATAGATTAATAGTTTTACTGGACAGAAATTACAAAGAACAAATCTGGTTCTTAATCAAATCCTAATCAGTCAAATTGAAAGTGTCATGGAGTCATCAGCCTCATGACATTAAAACTGACATGAAAAATAATAGTGAAGAAATAAAAATATCAAATCTAATTAAAAACATAAATAAGTGATCAGTTCTTTACTGTTATGGTCTGTAAGATATATTTATTCTCAGTAGATGTGGTCTCAACAAACCCATGGCAATTCAACAATATTATTTTACCTTTTATCTGGAAATAGTGTCTGTTTATTCTTGCCATACCGTCCTCTGTATTAATTATTGCTCAAAAGGTCTTGCCATACCAGTTTATTCCTCTGTATTTACTTTAGTTTCTTAGTTTATTCTTGCATTTTGTTCTTCATTCATTTCCATTTAGTTTACTTTGATTAGTATTGTCCTCTCTTGGTTTATTGCTATGTCCACTTTAGTTTCCTGTTGCTAGATTTATTTTATCATTTGTTGACCATCAATAATCTTCACTCATCACCTGCTGCGCCACCTAATCATCATATGTTTCACATCAGGTGTTGATTTTTCACTGTTCAGCATCAGATTCCCTGTTTTTATGCCATAATTCACATCTAGTTCGTCGCTCCGTTTTATGTCCCACTTCTCCTGTTTCAGAGTTTTGCGCGCATCTTTTTTTTTTTCTTCCTTTTTTTTTTAAACCCCTAAGGTGCAGGGCGGTCGGGAAGCGCATCGATGGGGAAAAGGCAGACGGACATAAACCTTTTAAAACAATGGAAACAATTTCTGCATTCTGATTATTGAAATGTAAAAGTGCTGTGTTGTTCTATCACCCCCGTTTCATACCGGACCACTTACAGCACCGGTGTTAACGCTATAAAATGAAAGCTCTCTATCGTGGTATCACCCATGGAGGTATTTCTTGATTTCTTTATTTAAATGGGTTCATTTTTCAGAGGGATACTCAGTGAGGGTATCGTGATTTTAGCTACCAGTAGCAGGAGAACGGAGCTGCGCCAAGAACCTAACTGAAGCTAACAAACACTGAATAGAGGAAGAGCTGCCATCGATACAGTTGCAGCCAACCATGATTTAATGTTACACAATACAGTTTTACCAAGTTGCTCAAAGTCTAAACTGGCATTGTTGTGCATTTAAGGTGTAAAGTTTACCTTCGACTAAACGCCCCCCAAAGGCATCCAGCGCCCCCCTTTTGTAAAAATATCCGCCAGCGCCCCCTGCCGTCCTCTGAACGCCCCCTGGGGGGCGGTACCGCCTACGTTGAGAACCGCTAGCATAGGCAGTTAATCAATGACTGTTCAGTGGTTTATAATAAAACTTCTGTCTTGGTTTTACAGGATGCCAGTGATTTATCATAAATAAAAAACTCAATGTCAGACTGGAAAAATGAATATGATTTTGATATGATAAACTGATCTAGATCTTAGCTAGGAGACATTTTTCTGCTTTCTAGTTATAAATGAGAGCAGACAGAGATCAGATGTGGAGTTCCTCAGGGCTCCATTCTCTGGCCACTCTTTTGTGTTTTGTTTTTTAAATCTACATAATCCCTTTGGCTCAGATTATTTAATACTACAATTAATTATATAATGTCTGTGCTGACATGAGTTTATATCTCTTTTACACCACTTAGCCATTGTTTACTATATTTACAGAACAACAGTATGGGTCAGAATTTCTTGCAGTGTGATGCAGAAAGGTTTGGCAGCATTTCAGATATTTGAAACAAAAAAACTAATCGATCATTGTCCATACCAGCTGATATGAAACCCTTATTCTGTGATTTGGGTCAAAGCCTTGCCATAAGACAGAAGAATAATACTAAGGAATAACATTAATTATTAGGCAACTTTCTTGGTTTGAATATTATCAATGTAGACACACATTTCACAAAAATCCTTCTTACATAATTCAAAATGGAAAAGAAAATTCTGAAAAAAATTAGTGCAAACTCAGTAAATGAAATAACAGGATTTCTGGCATAAACTGAGAAATAATATAGAGATAAGATAGAAATTGCAGAGAAGCAGAAACATTTTCAAGACGATGGCGAAGTAATTTAGGATGGGGTAGGGAGATGGGAGCGAGACGCAGACTGTAATCAAAAACAAAGTAGTCAAATTGGAGATGCAGAGAAAGAGGCTAAATAGACAAAACCGAAAACGGAGGAGAGCCGACAGAGAGAAGATGGAATTAGATGGACAGACGAGGGTGAAAAACAAAACAAAACAAAAAACCATTTTCTCTGCAGGTACAGGGAGCTCAGTGGGGGAAGAGGGCAGGGCATGCGATGACCGTTCAACACCCTCCTCACACACATTATGATTAGGACCACAGCACACACCGCTCACAGACAGACATTACTTAAACTGAAATTGAGACACACAGTGAGAGCTCCCCGTTTCCCCTCAGGCTACGATGCTACAAGATGGACTTTGCACCAGACCTCCATCCTGGAACACTTGATTGTCTATCAGAGTGATTCAGGGAGGAAATCAGAAAGCTCACATACCGAGGCACACATACAGAGAGGGATGGGGGTCGATGTGTCACAACTCAGCTTGATTTCAGAAAGAAGAGCGACAATACTTGAACCTGTTGAGCTCAACCAGGTAATCAAATTAAAGGGGCAGTGTTATGTGTTTTCCAGCCATGTAGTATCTTTTTCTAGTACAGTCTGTATTGCCTTCAGTTGTTATAAAATTCTGTAAAAGAAATTTGACTTTATAATTTAACGCTTTCAGATTGGGTCTCTGTCTCTTTAAGAAGCTCCTGCTCTTTCTGAAGCTCCACCTTCAGGAGGTCATCATGCTTCTGTATTAACCCTGTATTAACCCTTTTTACCAGCATTTCACTGAGACGTAGCTCCCATAATGAGTTCAACTGATGTGCCGTTTCACTAGGTGTTTGCTAATCGCTTCTGGCTAGTCTGAAGGAGCTGAGTGGGACAAAAGCCCAGAAACTGCAGCTCTGAGGAGGAGTATCATCCTTAAAGGTCCACCCAGGCGTTTCGCACAGCTGAATGGCTGCCATGGAGATTAAAGGAACATGTATAAGAGTCGAGGCAAAACTCCCGGTATGATTTAGAGGAGGGAATAACATTTTATGACAATGGAAAGTTCAAAAAAGTTAATTTTACATAACAGTGCCCCTTTAAAAATTTAAACTAAATTTTGCAAATGAAGACTATTAATGTGTTTTTAGGTCTTTCATAAACCTTATTAATAATCCATCAAAAGAAATAATGTGATGTGGGAGCTAAGTGATGCTAAACCAGAGTTAGATTAATTATCTTTTATCTGACCTTCCTCTTGCATGCCAGCCACAAATTTATGTCCGAACTTCAGCTCTGTTGGAAAACTAACAGAGCAGGAGACAGATTAAATTTGACTAAAAGTAGATGGATGTGTCAATCTTTCGGGAGTTTATGGTGACGTTTTATGCCAATGGAAAAACTAAACCTGAAATTACAATCAGAGCAGCGGAAAGGTGGCGAGAGGCTGTTATTGTGATTCCAGTTTCTACTGAGTCCAAATGTTTACTCACGTGGAAAACAAGGAAACCCTTCTGAATAAAACAGTAAATATCTCAGAGTCTGGTTGAAAAAGAAATAAACAAAATATAAATGTGTCGCAAAAGTTGTCATAATACATGAACTTTTTCACATATTTTGAAAAAAAGGCAACACACTTTAATTTACTTAATTGGGATTTTGTGTGTTAGACTCAATAAGTAGAGTATAATTAAGTGGAGGGGAAAATTAAATACATTTTTTAAATATTTTGTTATATTTATATTTTTTATATTGGTTTATGATTTTTACAGATCTGAAAAGTTTGAGTTTGAAGTAAATGTTTCACTTTTTGCAGCAATTACACTTTTAACTAATAAACCAAGACTTTTTAGTTTATTTTGCTTCCATCTTCACTCATCTGATACCTGAACATTTTCCACTGTATTTGCCAAAAGGTTTTAGCAGAGTTTGATAAGAGATAAGAGTTTTAAAAAAAAAACACATTTTCAAAACTCTCCTTAATTAGATTTCATTTTTAGACTTTGTTCATTCTATTGTATCTCTGGCTGTATGTTGGTTGTTAATGTATTTACAAAGTTTATTCTTATGTATTCTCTTTGTGAACATACTTGTTAGTTTAAAAAAATCTACAGCAAACATTCAACAAGTTGGTTTTGCTTCAAAACTCACTAATCATTCATTTGATTTGAGTTCCATTTTAGCCATGGAGCGTCAATTTTTTTTTTTTTTTTAAGTTTATTTGATAGGGACATACACACATTTACATAGACAAACTGAATGAAACAGCAGTCCCATGTTAGCATCATGGTGCAATAGCAACAGCTAATTCGCAGCACTTGTCCCTAGATGGGCTTTTTTTTTCTAAAAATAATAACTCTAAAAATTGAAGTGAAATCATTTGAAACAACACGACATAATATATTCAGAGAAGTGTAAAAAAATTAAAAATGATTACAGGTCTGTTTTTGGCATAACCAGAGTTTTGTTTGATTTTTGAACATACTAAAATGGTTACAGACTTTAAGTGAACAGGGAGTGAGTTCCAAGCTGCAGATCCTCTCACAGACAGAGCACTTTGAGCAAAAGTGGTTCTTCGAAAGGGAACCTTACAATTTCCCTCCAAGGCTGCTCTGGTAGATCTGCTATTGCTCTGAAAAAGAAGCCAGTCTGCTTGGAAGAGGACACTTGTACCCAAAACTGTTCAAAAGTTCACACCTTAAGCTGCCTTTCTGCTCAGGAACATCCTACATGAAGAATGACAGAGGCAGGAAACAATACGGAAGGCAGAACAAAAATAATAAGTGTTAGATGGTGAACAAGGAAGTGTTAGATTAGACACTTCATGCCGTGGCTCTTGTCTATGCACTTCTGCACGTCACATTAGATGGAAAAGAAACACATTCGCTTTAAAAATGAGTTGGTGGCTGAAAATATGTCTGGCTTTTTGGCATGGTGACTTTGTATTTTTGGTGCAGTCAAAATGACCCCTGTTGCTGAAGGTTTGCACATTTTTTGATGACGTGGTGATTGGTTAGAGATTCTTCTGATGACAAAGATTAACTGGGAAACTTTTTAGTAAAATGACAAAGTTGGATGGTATTATGTTTACACACACACAGAAAGTTTTATAGTTGTTTAATAGTTTCGTTTGACCAACTTTTTATTTTTATGATTATACTGTATTTCATACTCTGGGCTTTTTTGGCTTCTCTCAAAATCTATGAAAACAGAAAATTGCAGTATTTCCCGTTTTAGGCTTAAACTCCACCCTTTTTTAATTAATAGTCATTTTATTTTTTTCAGGAAGGAGAAGATACACTTTGAGTCTATTCATTGGCCTTGAATATTTTGTCAAGTTACAAATGCAAACATTTGATTTTTTTTCTTATCAACCATAAGAAAAGGCCGATTTGGTTGCAGAAAGGATTGTTATATCGGCTAATGCGGAGTAACACATTCACTGGCATTTTAGGCCGCTTCCAGCACTCCAATAAAATGACATTTTTATAATAATTAATCATTTTAAGATGACTGTGTTGCATTATCTTGACACAAATGTCACATGTTAGCATTTTCTTGGGATGTGACTTTTTGGAAGACGTTTTAATCAAAAAGTCTTTAGCAGCAAATGATACTTTATAAACAGTTGGTTTTGGTTTAACATGAGGAGGACGTCAGGACTTCCACCAGCAGGACAGTTTTCAGCACAGTAGAGAAGCTAACAAGTCTGAATCAACATAGAAAAACATCAAATATGGAGTCAGAAAACACACACATGATTTTAGAAGAGAGTGGTGGATTGATATTTTCCTTGAATGTTGAATTCTTGCTGATAGTTCTGAGGGTGGTTGCATGTCTTATGGCTGGTTGACTACAGAAAGGAAATGGCTTTTTGTGTGCTGCAGTTTCCCCATTTAACCCATTCCAAAATGATTTAACCTATTTGAAACTGCTGGTAAGCATAGAAGAAAGGTTTCTATGCTTACCTTTGGAACGCCACATGAATGGTTCAGTTCTTTATTAAAGCTCCAGTAAAACATGTGTTTTTTACATATTTGTTAAAATAATCTTTATGTTGTGACAGTTTCAGACAGACAATCTGTGGAAGAAATGAATGAAGCTCCCTCGATTCTCACGGTGCTAACTGCAGAAATACACAGCTAGGTCAGAAAGCAAGAGGGTGATTGACAGCACTAAAACCCTCCTCCTGGAATTGGTTTTGACCTGCAGATCGCTATAGTAACCTAACTAATGCATAGAGATGGTTTTAACAAATAAGTAGTTTTTGTTGTCAAAGTTGCATATTGTAGATTTAACACATTTTCATGAGAAAGTTTTAAATCATTTTAATTACTCTTACAATTTATTCTTGTTTAATTCAGAAAATGAAAGTAATTGACTTAAAAACATTGTCTAACTGAGAAATAAACAACATTTAACCTCCCACTAGCTACGGTTGGGCCATTTTATTGAACCATCTACCAGTCTCTGACATCGCTTGTCTCACCCCTTATTATGGAAAATAATGATAATTTTTCATTATTTTCCATAATGTAATGATATGCTAATATGCAAATTTTTTTAGATAGGAATTTTGGGTTTTCATGAGCTGTATGCCAAAATCATCGGTATTAAAACAATAAAAGACCTGAAATATTTCAGTTGGTGTGCAATGAATCTAGAATATATGACAGTTTATTTTTTATCATTACATTATGGAAAATAATGATCTTTATCACAATATGCTAATTTTTTGAGAAGGACCTGTAAATTCATGGGGAATTTTGTGACGGTGAACATGACACATCCTGCTCCATGTTTCACAGTCGCTTTGAGGTTCTTCTTCTGGAATGCTCTATTTACTTTACACCAAACGTCCTCTGTGCTGGTGTTCAATTAATGCTCCCCTCTCTGTTTGTCTCACACAAGAAAACATTCCATCAAAGTTAAACGTGTGCAGTTACAGATGGTTGGTCAAATGAAATGACAGTCGACAACAGGCACTTGCAAAAATAGAGTTTGGACGGGGTCAAAATATACACCAGTAGACTAACAAGGAAGGAGTGGATGGTAAACAGGGAGCAGAGAAGGAGAGAGCGGTCATTTGAAGTTTTTTTTGGCAGTTCTCAGTAACTTGGCAGCCATCTACGTTGGTATCGCTCTCATCCCAGCGTGTGCTAACATGTGCCAGTTCATGCCAACGTAAGCCTACTCCTGCTGGCACGACCAGGAGTGCCTGGGAGAAAAAGTTTTAAGTAAGCTTTACTTTGACACTTTGATGTTGAAGAGGTTTAGGGCTCTCTGAATTCTTTCTGGCCTGGTGGAGATATGAGGGAAAGAGCAGAGACAGGGGAGAAAAGGAGGCTGGAGGAGGAGGAGCAGAAGGCATGGACCCAAACATGACGATCTGTAAAGGCCCTTATTAAACCAGACGAGGAGAAGCAGCATTCAGTTTCTATGCACCACAGATTTGGAACAAACTTCCAGAAAACTGTAAAACAGCTGAAACACTGGGTGCCTTTAAATCTCAACTTAAAACCCACCTATTTAGAGTTGCTTATGGCTAAATTAGGGTTAGAGTGCGGGTTTTGATGTCTTCCATGTTTTTATGTCTTTAATGTTTTTAATTATTTTTTCTTCTTTCTTTTCGACGTTTTAATGATGTAATGTTTTTTGTTTTTTTGTTTTTATTTTTATTTTGTTTTTTTATTTTTTTTAAATCTTTCTCTTTCTCACTGATTATTTCTGTTTTTATTTTAATTATGTAAAGCACTTTGAAATGCCTTGCTGCTGAAATGTGCTATACAAATAAAATTTGATTGATTGATTGATTAAACAAGTAAATGGTCCAGATTTCACCTTAGGAAATACGTACGGCAAACTTAAAATGATCTGAGTCATTTTAGTTGGGTCAACATTCAGCAGAGTCTTAACGTTCATGAACCGCTTTATTTGTGATCATGTGTAGAGTGTGCTTTTAACAGGGAAATATTGTTTTCCAGGCACATTGTGTTATTTTATAGCACAATGTCAAGTGACCTTATTACCGTCAGTTGAAAAAAAATGCTTTATATTAAATATGACTTAAGAGAAATGTGACTTATATAATTTAACACTTTGAAATTGGGCTTCTGTCTGTTTAAGAAGCTTTTGCTCCTTCTGAATCTCTGCAGGAAGTCATTACGACATGGCTCCTCTATTAACTCTTAACAATGTTTTTACCGGTGTTTCTCTGAGAAGCAGCTCGTATAAGAAATGTGCATTTCCATCTGGTGTTTGCTAATTGCTGCTGGCTAGTCTGAAGGAGCTGAGGGAGGGGATGTAAGTGAGGTGGAAGCTCAGCAACCTAGAAACTGAAGCTGAGGAGGAGATGTGCCTAAAAAGCTGTGCTGGGTCCACCCAGCAGTTCTGCACAGCTGGATGGTTGCAATAGAGATTAAAGAATTTTTCAGACATACATGAAATAATCAAGGCAACCCCTCCAGAGAATAACATTATTACATGGTGTAAAGCTCAAAAAGTTGATTTCACATAGAACGGTCCTAAAATTGAGAACTCTAAAGAAACAAAAAAAGATGTATTTCTTTGTTAGGCAGATTTCAGATACATTTTTCGGGTAGCAGTTGAAAGATGTTCAAGATCCAATAATCCTTATATTTGGGCACATAGTTTGTTTCAAGACCGTAGCAGCTTCCTGTTTCGTCCTCATCATTCTCTGCATTATCCAGTGTGTCTGATGCCACACTAATGCACAGGCTAAGAGACAGGCTGAGAGTCTTTTATTTGCCTAACAGGTTTCCTCTGTGATGTCCTAGATATACACACTCTTTGATCCTTGGGTAGGTCTACAACGCTAAAAAAAATTGCATAACATGAATTACAACATTTATTCCCCTCTGGGATTAATAACGTCTTTTTTAATTGAACTGAATTAGGACCGAGCTTTGGTGCCCACTAGGACAACTGGACGCACACAGTTGATTTGTTCTCTTATCAAAGGAATTACAGTTGATTTAAAGTCATAATTACCAATAAGTGCAAAACTGAGGGGCACCTACAGCAAACTCTGGAGACACAATGAGTATATGTTTGATGGCCCATGTACAGTTAAGCTTATTGTCCACCAGTTTTAGAGTGAACTAGTAAGCTAGCAATTCATTTCCTATTTGGATCCTGCTTTGTTTTCTGGAGGCTAAAGCTAGCGGCTAACATGCCTGGCACTAGCCTCGCAATTGTCTTCCTCCACAGTTCCAGAGTAAGAGGAATGCTTAAGACTTTTGGTTGCTGACAAAGATGTCGTTCTGCCTGGCACTTCCCTCTTCGCTCTGGTGGTGGTCAGGTGGGAAAGGGGGAGTTTAGAGCACTCACAATTTCCAGTTAGCTTCATAGCATAGCTTCCTTCACAATCACACTGGCGCATTACAGAGCTAAACGTTAGCGATTGGTTAAGATCGCTAACGTTTAGCGTTAGCGATCTTAACGATCTGTTGAAGTGGCATGCACTTCAACAGAGTGCACGCCACCAAGAAACAATTTCTTCTCAATAACCAGAGGTCCAGACCGTCTGCATGAATTAAAGCGTAGAACAAGGAGCTAGTTTTTAGCAAGCTAGCCTGAGCTCTCATAAACAGTAGAGTTTTTGAGGTAAAACAGCCATATTCTCAAAACCTTCCTAACAGTTTGTGATTGTGTATCCTGTGAACCATTAAGTAGGTAGATGTGGTTCCATTGACCTCAAAATGGCTCAAGTTGGAATTATAAAAATGAATTTACCTAATGGAAACATGTCAGTTTTGAAAAAACTGAAGTTTTTTGATAAAAAGTTTGCATGCTAGAAAGAGGTGCTTTTTTCAATGGATCAAAATTAGTGTATTTTGCAAAACTGCAATGGAAACACGTTTTTCAAATCACGTGATCAACAATCGGACGTTGCCGCTGGCAACACAAAGACGACCACAGGGAGTGGTAAGAGGATGATGGTACGGCATATTTTATTTAATGACTTATTGTGTCCACAAACTTATTCATGTGTGATTTTTAATAGCATTTCTTATTTAAAGGAAACACTACAATTGCAAAATTGTGTTTTTTTTTGTCATTAGTGTAACATTGTCAAAGTTTTGCGCACATTTGTAATATAAAACTAGCTGCTGTCTGTTTACAACAATCCCATTTTTCAACCTGTCCAGTGAACCTTCACTTCCAGCAGGGGGTCCATACAGCTAATGACTTGGGCCGGCTGTGCTGAAAAATAATTACAAACATCAGGGAGGTTGAACTCGGCTTTAGTTCTTTTTTTTCTTCTTTTTTTCAAGTGTCACTGAACCGACAGGCATGTTGAAAGTAAAAGCATTCTCTGCTTTAATTGTACCTCACAAAAAAAAGAGTTTAATGAAGTTTCATCACATTCAACCGTAGCTCAGATTCTTTCATTTTAACACGGCTTAAAAGGACCTTGAAACTTTAATTACACAAAATGGGCCACTTTTGCACCCATCATGATTAATAAACGTCTGAAGATGATGTTACATTTTCCAGTTGTCAACATTTAATGTAAAAAAAAAAGCTCATCGCAAGCAGACTTTTTAATCTCATTAACAGAACACAGTCGATGTTCAGGCTCACGTCCGTAATTTGGAGCGTTTTGAGTTCGTCGGCCCGTAATTTACAGAAACGGCGTCGGCCGCTCCTGAGTGAGCGCCTGGACGTGTGCGGGGGTCCCTGCTCTCCCACTGCATGTTGGTGAGATCCAGGTATAAACACGCTGCCTGCTGGCCCGGACACATCCCCGTCTATTAGCTCCATAATTCAGTGCAGCCTCCAGCAGCCTGCCCTGATCATAGGAGGGTAATTGCACGGAGGCTGAGCCTGATTTATCGACGCGGTGGGTGCTGTAGATTGCAAGCGGATGTGAGGATTTTGTTTGTGGCTCGTTTTAAATATTTCATGTAATTGGAATTTCTGTTCTTCTCCAGTGGAAGCTGGAAAAAAAAAGAACAAGCAATCAAGCTTCAGTCATTTGGGTTGGGTTTTAAAGTTAGACCCACCTTGGAGGATAAACTCAATCCAGTACAGCAGGTGGCTTTTGTAAAAGTTGCTCAGCAAAATAAACAAACTGACTAAATGTATTTTATAATGAGAGTAGAAACATGGATCAATAAATGAATAATAATAATGGCAACATCAAGTTGTCCAAACTCATAACTTTAGTCTACATTGGGTCAAAACGCTCAAGTATTAGATCCAGTTTGCACTAAAAATGATTGGACACAAAGCAGTGCATGATTATGAAGTTGAAGATTTTAATATTTTTATCCCAAAAAATCTAAACTGTGTGGCAGACCTTATTATTAATGCACTAAAATTTATTAATAATAAGGTAGTTAGAAGCTGTTAAAGAGCACTGTGTAATCAGTGCACGAACTATTTAGTATATTTTCGAACCTTTATTTTCTTGTTTTCCTGCATGCCTCAATTCTGGGTTTGCGGCCGACTACTTTCCTCCGCTGGGCAGTTCCTTCAAGCTCTGCTCCAGCAAAACGCTACTTTGTCATAACAAATTACACCCAAAGTGGTTTTCTTGCAAACCAAACGGCAGGCCCCAAAAAGCACGGAGGGAATTTGAAAATACACCCGTCGCCAAGGAAACGGTTGAATCGATCTGAAATGTGGCTCATCTGTAAGATTTTCTCTCCCGTGTAGCCAATTACGGTACAAATAGTGTCAAAAATACGTGTTCGGGGATCCAACGCCGTTTTATTCTTTCCCACCTAATCTGCTGTTGTTACTGATTTTGAGCATCCTACTGTATAAGACATTGAGTTTTCATTTATAGTAACTGTTTGTTTCTCCTTTTATCAGTAACCACAGATTGATTCCAAATTGGATATTTTTGTGATTGCATTGCGGTGGATTGGAAGACTGACTCACCGCACTGTGTTTAATTCAGAACGCAAAAAATGATTCCATTATTTTCTCTTTTTTTCTTTTTTTAGCCTACAGACCTTTTTCCATCAGTAATGCGCTGCACAATGACAAGACGTTTGTGGCGTTTATTATTTTTTTCCCCAAACAAAGTCATTCTAATGTGTTCTGAACAACACCAGATACGAACACACACCCACACACAGACTGAGCTGAGGAAGATTTGCGCAGCGTGAAACACGAGTTTGACATGTCGTTGCGTTGCAGTCCGACTGAATCACGACTTTATCATGAGGTAAACATAATGCCTTTTTGTGTGTGTGTGTGATTTTTTTTTCCTGTTTAATGTGTGCGGGTTTGACACAATGACAAACGGAAGGAAACATGTAGGAGACACATGTAGCTGTACACTGTATCAGTTCAAAAACAGAATAAATCAAAGCAACGAAAGTGATTTAATGTGTAATTCTTGATTGTTGGGTCGATGAGAGAAGACAGAAAATCCTCCATTTTTGTATGTTTCATTTTGTCCGTTTATGTAGAGATTTGCTAAGTACTGTATTTTCTGGACTATAAACCAAACTCTTTTTTTTATACTTTCCTGCCACTTACAGTCAGGTTTTATTCATCTGTTTTATTCCTCTTCTTGACAAATGTTTTGACTTTCTGATGTTATTTAAAACTGACAGACTTAAATTAAGCAATAAAGAGGTAATATTATGTTTTTTTAGACATCATTTTATAGCACAATTAGTAGCAATGTTACCTTTAAAAAAATGCTTTATCAATGAAATACGATGTTTATATTTAGAGAAAGAAATGATTTTGCAATGAAACCCAAAGGAGTTGATGTTTACATACCTTACTTGAATGTCTCTGTTCAGGTGACTGTGTGTTACACATGAAGTCAAAATACAATCCCATGTTATATTTGTTGACTTTGGTTTGATTATGCACAATTTGTGTTGTGCTCACACTGAAGGTTGTGAGGTTTTGTTTCAGGTGGAGCTGATTTTTATTTAATTATAGATGAAATGCAAACATTTGAGATACTTTAAGGTTTTTTCCATTTCATTCGCATTGGGGTAGTACGACGGTGTATTAGCCCTACTGTACATAGAGAAAAGGGAGTACAATTCAGAGAAAAAACTGAGATTTTCTAGAAAAAAAATTGATTTCTGAGCTTGAAAAGTTGAACATATTTTTGAAAATGTTCTCAGTTTCAGAAGTCAGTATTTTTTTGACTTTCCAAGATTTTTCTAGAAAATTTATGAGAATAATCCCCACAGTTTCTAGTTTTTTTTTAAGCAAACATCTCACTTTTCAAACTCAGAAATTGTGAGATTAATCTCAGAAATGTTCTAGGAAAAACTCAGAAATTTATTTATTTATTTTTCTTGCAAATATTTGATTTTTGGAGCTCACAAGTTTCTGACTTTTTTTTTGGAGAATATTGAGAACATTTCTGAAATGAATCTTAATTGCTACCGGGGGTTTTTTTTCTCACAAATGTTGAACTTTTGGCGCTCTGAAGTTAATCTCTGAAGTCAATCTCAAAATTTTTTTCATGCACATTTTTGACTTTTAGAACTCATCAATCTTTTTTAATTTGATTTTTTTTTTTTTTTGCTTGTTCTAGAAAATTAAAAAATTTTATAATCATTTTTTTCTCTCTATCTCAGAGAGAGGGAGAGAGAGAAAAAGAGAGAGAGAGAACCGTAACACAATCTATGGAGATGAAAACAAGATGCTGCAGGTTGGAGAGAGATTGATGATGAGGAGAGAAAGGGAGCGCTGGATGGATAAAAAGCTTTCCAAGTTCAATGCTCAGTGGTCTTAGTTAGGCCAGTGACCCAAATCCCAGCACCCTCTGGAAGACACACACACATATAAGCAACACACACACTCAATTGATGGGATAAGTGGTTTAGATCCACTTAGATGAGAGGTTGTTGTTAAAGGACCATAGGTGAGTGTGTGTGTGTGTGTGTGTGTGTGTGTGAGTGTTACAGAGGATGAAAGAGAAATAGATCAATGTTGCTTTGTGTCTCGAGGTTAACTTGGGAGAAAACACCAAGCTGAGCCTCCCTACACAAAAACATACAAAACCCCCATCACCTTCAGCACAACCTAAGACTTTAAGTCCAAATTTAAGTTGAAAACGTTGAAGTCGCCTTCTTTAATCCTCTGACTTAAAGTCACCTCAAGGACACATCAGCGTAACTTCACTGAGGAAAAATGTAGAGTGAGATCACAAGCTAACAGAATGCTAACAGCTTGTCAGATGTTTACGTGGATTCAAACCTTCAGTGACGTCCATGATGTCCTGTACGGTAGCTTAGGAGGGCCATAATTTGACAAAAAATACCCACAACAGTGCCTGAGGGTCTGCTTGGCATTCCAGCCGTGAAAATGATATGAAGACCGTTTCACACAGTTTCTGTTTTGAGCAAATGGAGGAATGACTCATGTCACTGTTGTTGTGGCTAATCCTTGGATGGCTAAACAAATCAGCTCCAAACAAACCCACTCAGATTGATTCAAGAGTCCTTTCACGCCTCAGAGGTGCAGGCCTGCGTATACAAAATATGTTTTTATATTTAACTTTCCCGACACAAATGATGTGCCTAAATGTGTGCGATGCTGCATATTTTGGTCGATGTGTCATCAAACGTCTGACCTGTAAGTGTTTCTGCTGCCTTTGAAATATTTTGTTCAAACCTGGAACAGAATTTGGACAAACTTTACAGTTTGTCTACAAAATACTTTTAACCACATATTTTTGGGTCTACAAAAGTATTTCGCACAGCTTCACAAGTTTGGTCAAACATGTAAAAGTAACTTTAATTTGTGTAGTCAGTGCCATTAGGTGCATTGCTTCAGCTTTGGAATCAACTCCCTGGAAACCTGAAGAAGAAACATTAAACTCCTTTAAATCAGGACCAAAAATGTTTCTTTTCAGTGTAGTTGTGCCATAAATTTCAAATATTTACTATTTCTTTTCTACCATTTCTCGCTGCTTTGTTTTAAATATGTGTGTCGACACTGCTTCCTTTTATTAGGGAATGCTCAAAAAATTTACTTCTGGAAACATACTATATCTCCTATTATGACAATTTTTTCATTGCTCCCTGTGACCTCTTCAGGAACTCGACGTACTGCATGAAAGTGTCCATGTCGATGACAGTGGAGGAGAGCGACGAGGGGAAGTGCTACAGCAGCAAGATCCGGCACCTGGAGAAAGCCGAGGTGACCCACAGCAAAATGATCACCTGTCCCGACATCGAAGACTATCTGGCTCCGTACAAACAACCGCAGATGACCTGGTATAAGGTACGGCCCTGAAAACGCACCATCACCTATTCTCCTGGCGTCTGCTTCGGCTAAACGGGAGTCTCCTGTTAGGAGTGTGAGCGAGTGGAATGGAGGAGCTCCGTTACCGTCAACACTACGCACGTCTGGATTCCTGAGGTGGAGGAGGGCGACGCCGGGAACTATACGTGCGCACTGCAGTACGGATCCAAGCAGGTGCGACGGACAACGCAACTAAAAGTAACAGGTAGGAGACATTTTGTGGCTGGGGGATCCCGAAAGAGGCCAAAGCATATGTTACACTGTGAATACAAAGGTTGAATGGAGGATCTGATCCGTTATTTAAAGGGGTAGCGTTAGGTGTTTTCCAGGTACATAGTGCCATTTTGTTTCACAATCTGTTGCTATGAAAATGCTGTATATGTCAACTATGACTTACAAAATGAAGAGAAAAGTTAAAGAAATTTAACTTTGTAATTTAACGCCTTGAAATTGGGTCTATGTCTCTTTAAGAAGCTCCTGCTCTTTTTGAAACTCCGTCTTCAGGAAGTCATCACAACATAGCTCCTCTATTAAACACTTAAAGTTTTTACCAGCGTTTCAGTAGCTGCATTTCCATTACAAATGTGCGCTAAAATTTGTCAATGTTCTGCAAATGTAAAAAAAAAATAAAAACAAAAAAAAAAAACAAGTTGAGAATTGCGATGTTTCCATTAAATAAGAAACACAAATAAAATCACAAGAGGAAGTTTGCTCACTTGATAAATTATTAAAATCCATTCTGCGCCATCATCCTTCAGCTTCTGCCTCTCGTCTTCTTCTTCATGATCATGTGACTCGTACGATGCGGAAAAAGTGTTTCCTTTGCAGATTTGCAAAATAAACCAATTTTGATATGGCCAAAAAAAAAAAAAAAAACACTATCCTAGCGCCAAAACCTCTTATCGAAAAAGGAGAGTTTTCCTTTTTTTTAATAAATAGAGTGTTTCCATTCTACCAATTAATTTTTTTAAAATGTCAAACTGTTTAATTTTATGGTCAACGGAAATGCAGCTACTAAGAAGTAGCTCCTATAATGAGCTGAATAGATGCTCAGTTCCACCAGGTGTTCGCTAATTGCTTCTAGCTAGTCTGAAGGAGCTGATTGGGGAAGTCAGCAGCTCTGAGGCGGAGCTTTGTCCTGAAAGGCGGAGTTAGGTCCAACCAGGCATTTTACACAGCTGAATGGTTGTCATGAAGATTGAAGGATTTCTCAAACATGAATGAAAGAATCAAGACAACACTCCAGGTATGTTTTTGATGAGGGAATAACATTATAACATAAAGTAAAACTCAACAAAGTTAATTTTACATAGCACTGCCTCTTTAAGGATCTATGACTTTGAGTTAAGTAATGCAATGTAAGAAAAATGTATTTTAAGCACATCTGCCATCCAACTTGTCTGTCCATGTACAGAATATATGGATTTTATGCAGTCAGTCATTTTTGACAAACTAACAAGAATGAAATAAACTGCAGCGTGAACAACTCCTCTACCTTCTCTGAACGTTTAGCAGCCCTCCTAACTCCAGAGCATCCATTACTTTGACAGATGACCGGACTCAGCAGTGCACCATTCATCATTACTTCAGCACTTTTAAAGTTTCTTTAAGCACACTTTACAAATGTGCCCTAAAACTGTTGAGTAGATTTTTATCCCTGTAATTTCTTTTATGTTTTTTTTTTCCCCCTCTGTAATTTAACTACATAAACATAAAAACCCTCCGCGACTTTTTATCTAACTTTGACTTGTTAGTGACTTCAGTACTCGGAGCCGACGTTGCTGGGAGCGACGGGTCGCTCTTTGCCACCTGCTTGTGTTTCATTGTTATTCCTTCTGCAGCAGATTGTCGGTTTCTCTCAGCAACAGCAACATCTTGAGGATTGTTTTTACGTTGCACAACAGTTCATAAACATTTCTCGTAAATCCAATCTCCTCTGCGCTTCGACGGTGATGCAGACCGACAGATTTCCTGAAGTGCTTTAAAGCGCCGTGATTAGCAACATGTTAAAGCCGAACAATGTCCTTTTAGAGTGTGCCCTAAAACATTTAACGCTCCATTTCACCACACTTTTTTTTTTTTTTCTTTTTTCTTTTTTAAATCCCACAGCCGAGTCAGTGCTGCTTTCATCCAGCACTTTGCTGCGCTGTGCTTCAGATGTGCAGCTACCTCTTGTAAAGCAGAGCTGACACGAACAGGGAATTCAGAGAATTATTCACCGCGCCGCCCGGGTTCCCTCCACCGCTGCAGAGGAGAGCAGAACCAGAAAACATGCAGATTCCTTTACATCTTTCCTCACTGAACATTTTTCTTTAATGCAACAATTTAAGTCAATCTAATTAGTTTGTGTTAAAACACAATAGGATACAATTAACATGGAGAATTGTGAACAGCAGTTGCATTTCTTTCCCTCACACACAGTGTTGAAAGTGAATAGTGACATCTCAGTATAATTTAATAATAGTTATAATAAACTTTATCATTAATCTCACACTTGGGATGTAATTCTGAGTAACATAAGGGAGCTTTCACTTCTCATCTCTTTAAATAAAACGCCTTCAAACAAAAAAAAAAAGTAAACATTGAGTATATGCAAGAATATATACATTTTATGGTGTTTTTTTATATATTTCTTATTCTGCAGTGTTATTTTATGTTTCTTATCCCTGCATTTATTTTTGTGTTTTAATATCAACTTGGCTAGAATCTCATGATTTTACACGCAAATGATCATTAACACGTATTTTTCCATTTTTAAAAACAAGCTTGACCTTAGTGCTATAGAAGACCTTTATCCTTCTATAACACTTTCCAAGCAAAGCCGTGTATTGACCAAAGTCCTTTACAAGATGAAACGCATAACACAATAAATCAGTGCTAGTTAAAAACACAAGCACAATAAAAAAAGGTAAAAAATAATAAATAAAAATGCTAAAAGTTAAAAGTCAAAAGCCGTTTTCTAAAAAAATGGGTTTTAAGTTCGGCTTATAATTTTAATATATAGATAGATAGATAGATAGATAGATAGATAGATAGATAGATAGATAGATAGATAGATAGATAGATAGATAGATAGATAGATAGATAGATAGATAGATAGATAGATAGATAGATAGATAGATAGATAGATAGATAGATAGATAGATAGATAGCTTTATGATGCATGCCAAACTGCATCCATCAACCTCCTCGTCAGAAACAACCAATCAGCAGTAAAGTCTTGGCATTGTCAGTTTATAATGAAGTTTGCCGTGAATGCTAAGGCTAGTTAGCATAGCCACCGATGACAGCAGATAAATGGTGTTCCCTTTAATATTAGGCTGTTTCTCCACCATTAGCATAGCTACAGTAAACCAGCAATCTTGATTGTACAGGCTTTTCGATGGAGGGTGTGAACAGCGCATACATAAACTTGATTGACAGTGCAAAGTCCCTCCTTCTGCCTCTGATTGGTTGTTTCTGAATATAAGGAATGAGTACTTCATTATAAAAATGCTACAGCGACTGGTTTTATGATTACTTATGTGTTCAAATGAGGTTGAATATTATCTAACCTTGACTCTTTTGTCCTCTATACAAGACAGATATTAAGTGTATGTTTATTTTCCACCTGTTCAACAAAACAAAAACATTTGTTTTTGAATATTTCCACTGATTTCCGGCTGCTCCTGAGTTAAACCCCTCAGCTGTTGATCCTGTGTCTGCTGGCAGAAAGATCTGATCTCGCTTTCAACGTTAAATTGAGACTGAAGCAGGGGAAGAGAAAAAGGCAGAGCCTGAAGACGCGCTCTCGGCTATGGTGTTAAATACACCGAGTCGAAGTAAAAGCCCTGGAAATGGATCGAAGCCGCATCTGGGGACGTGTGTTGTAAATTTCACACTCTCGGCGCACCTCATTTAAAGCTTCTCTGTTCCCTTTAAATATTTACAACCCTCTAATTAACCGCTGTACCTCAGGGAAGTGTACACTTTGTTGGGGTGGGTAATCTCTCGTGTTTATAAAGCTGTTTTCAGCCGGCGGGGTTCGGGGGGATATCCTGTGTAGACTTGCTAAACTGGAACATTTTTATTGCAGCACTAACGACTTGTTGTGAAGCCGTTTTGCTCGGAATTATGTTCCCAGGAAACTAATTGTTTTCATAATTGTGTTTCGGGGGGGAAATAATTGTGCTCTAATTGAATGGCTGTTTATGGTGCAGTGAGTTATTTTCTTTTCTTAAAAATCTGAAGTCAAAGGAAACTATTTTGGATGTCTTGGAAGTTTAACTGAGATCAGATCAAGGCTCTTTAGCATTTTATGCCTGTTGAGCCAAATTCAGTGATTTTTACCTTTTTCAATAATATTCACAATAAAGAGAGAGACTATATTGGCTGCAGCAACTTTACATTTCCAACATTTCCAAATAGATGATACGGCTGAGAAACTCATCACAATATAAACGTTTCATATCAGTCAATATTCATAATTATTGATTCTTTTTTTTTGTTTGAAATATGAAATACAACCACACCTTCCCTGTTTTATCCACAGTTGTCACTTGATCTCATTTTTTATTTTTAAGCAGTTACGAGCGACGGTGGCAAAATCTGAAACTGTTGCTGCGCAAATTACTCAACAGCTTGTTGCTAAGTAACAAATTGTTGTTGCAACCAACTTTTCTTAGCTGGCTGTGAGTAGGCACTGTCACAATAACAAATTTTGCCAGACAAAATATTATCCCAGAACTTATTGCGATAAACAATAATATTATTTTGAGAAAATTTTCAAGTAATATAATAGTAATAATGCAAGAACAACGAAAGAACACTTTCTCAAAGATAAATAAACTTTAAATTCAGATGAACATTTAAACATTGAAAGTAGAAGACATTTTAAATATCCAAAATAAATAATAAAAAAAACCCCAACAGAAACCACAAATAAAATGATTTCTGAAAATCGATAAATCAAGCAAATAAAAATTATTTAGTTTGTTTTAGTTTATCATGTGATTAGTTGATTTATTGGTTATTGTGACAGGCCTAGCTGTCAGAGGTTGAGTGGCCAATATCTTTTCTCTGCCTACATCCCCCAGAATGCAGTGCAGTTTCTGACATATCGCGATACGTACTGTTATTGATTTATTGTCCAGCCCCAGATCCAAACTGTTCTACAGAGTCTGAGCTTCTGGTCGTTTCTGCAGTGGGCAATAATAACTTGGCATCAACTTTCAATTAACCGCCTTGTAAAACACGTCAATAGCTCAGAGTGTAAAATTACTGTAGTCGAACAATGTCTACCAAACACAAGCTCTAAGTTTTGTTTCTATTTTTTTCAATCGAAAAAAATGATCTGATCCCAAATATCTGTAACAGTCAGAAAAAAATGCAAGTAAGCTATTGGGGACGTCGTCGTCGTCATCATCATCATCATCATCATCATCATCAAACTAATGTAAACAATGTAATACTCTAAAAAGTGTTGTGAAAAACTCCACATACATGCACATTTTTTCTCTGTATTGACTAAAGGCTTTGTTTGTTACTGAGAGCTGTAAAATCAAACCAAACAGTCTTTTCCTTTGTGTAATAAGCAGTGAGCTGATTATGTGAATAATACATTCTGTGTTGTGAGATATAAATACTGAATTAATGTACTTGTTCTGTCTATTTTCTCTGAGATACACAAGTTTTACTAACGCCTAATTTCAGTTTGAAGCAGGATTAGTGGTTTACCATGGCAACCTCATGTTCACTGGGTCATGCGTCACACTGCTCGAGTTCAACTGAAAAACAAAAACGTGAAAAGATCAAACGCACAAGATGTAGTAGAGATTACTGTTTTTTTGTTTTAGTTTTAAATGCTTTTAATTTCTTTATGGGAAACAACCTAATTCAGGAATTGGTCACCAATCAATAAATTTTGTTTGGACAATATGGCATTGAATTTTTATACAAGTTTAGAAGACAAATGATGAAAAAGCAACAGTTTTTAACCCAGAAGATATACTGTTATTGAATCTTTCTCTGACGTCCAACAGGTGAGACCTGTGGTATTTGATATAATGATAAAAAATGTCAGCCATATTTATTGATATTGATATGCAGGTTAATGTCTTTTCTGCTCTCCTTTGGCATTGGTCCTGTTAGGTGTAGTCAGTAACCATAAGTTGACTTTTCTAGTTAGAATCAGCTTGTAGCATCATTTATGGGCCATTCTTCGATGTTCCAGTTGGTTAAACCAGATTTGTCAATGAAAACCCAGTTATGTTGACCCTACAGCTTGGCTCCTGTTTCATTAGTTCAAATGAAACAGAATGCCTCTGTTGTTGTTTTAGTTATCTACCGGCCTGTTGCTGGTCAGCCACTTTTCCAGTGCAGACCATTTTCCTGAAGTCCTTGTCACAATAAAGGTAAGATGCATCATATTTGTACAAAACCACCCAAAAAGAAAAAAAGAAAAAGTAGAGATTTTAACGGAACAAATGCCAACGGGAAACACCTCCTAAATGAGGTGATTGACAGCGCTAAGACCCTCCTCCTGGCTCTGATTTTTTGTTTTTGACCGGGAGCTTTACATCTTTGCAGACCGCTATAGTAGCAATCTCAAGATTACATTTTTTCCCCCCACAGATTGTGTCTCATACAACACTGTCACATTAGTGACAGTTTTAAAACCAATATGTAAAAAAACAACTGAAGTTTAAAAAAAACAATAAAAGTTGCAAACTGTAGTTGTAAGTGACAAAAAAAGCTAAAACAAAAGAAATCTTTTAGGTGGCAGACCCATTTATACAGCACTGTAGAAAAAGTATTCAATACATAGAGCAGGGGTGTCAAACTCCAGTCCTCAAGGGCCACTTACCCTGCAACTTTTAGATGTGCCTCTGCTGCACCACCTGAATAGAATAATTAGGTCATTAGCAGGACTCTGGAGAACTGATCTACACAAGAAGGACATAATTAAGCCATTTGATTCCAGTGTTTTGTACCTTTGGCACATCTTAAAACTGCATGACAGTGACCCTTGAGGACTGGGGTTTGACACCTGTGACATAGAGGATGGTGAGCATACATATAGTAGTACCAGATAAAAAATATTTCACTTGCTCTGTGATACTGTTTACTAATTCTATTATGTGAATAACATTTTATTTTAACCTTTGTTTGAATTGCTGTGACAACAGCAGGGAAGATGCTATAAAAGTAACAGCTGTGTTTTCAATTCTAGGCTATACTACAAACAGTAGTGGTGGGAAAAACTGTAGCAAATACAGCACTGTGTTTTTCTCTCTGACTGTCATATGACATTCACTAGAGTCTTTTTTTTTTTACGTTATGCAACACATGACTGGCGTCTGGAGGCTGTTCAATGCAACATTTTTGAGCTAATTGTTCTAATTGTTCCTGTCTCTGGAGCTTGTTTCTGCATTCCTCTTAGTGATAAATCCAGTGTCTACCTCGTTTTTTTTCCCTTCTCTCCATTCATGCACTCTTTATACTGAAACCCTTAAAAAAAAAATCTCATCCATTTTTCAGAAGCGTTTCAAAGTGAAATGTGTGTTAGCAAAGTACACAGTATTCGGGCTAAATTTAACTGCTGAGGATTTCTGTGCCGGAGGGCTTCATTGTGTGAGTGAAATAAATACAGTTCAAGAGTGAAAACAAAAAGAACAGCAGAGGTATAGAGACAAATTACCGTGGTGCGAAATGTTTGTGAAATCAATAGAATATTGTCTGATGTATTGATATTTGCGCCATACAGGAGCTTTGCCTCTTCAGCGATTTTATATGCAATACAGTATCTGGGACACCAGATGCATTTAAAAGTACTTTGCTTTTACCTTTGAACCCGTCAGATTACTTTTACCCTTTTTATTATTTTCTAATTCACCTGGTCCCCTAGTACCTGACCTCTTTACTCTTTCTTTTTTTACTTTTAGGTAAAAATGATGCACGACAAGTGATGTGGCACACTGTTTCTGATATGTATTCGCCAACACTATAAATTGTTGTCTTATAAATGGCCTGAGTCATTTTTTTGCCAAAGGGCTTCTGTTTACCCAGCATTGTTGCTGCAAGGCACTGTTGCCTTGCAGCAAGAAGGTCCTGGGTTTGATTCCTGGCCCGGGATCTTTCTGCATGGAGTTTGCTTGTTCTCCAACAGAATTTTTGTTCTCCCTGTGCATGCGTGGGTTTTCTCCGGTTTCCTCCCACAGTCCAAAAACATGACTGTCAGGTCAATTGGCCTCTCTAAATTCTCCCTAGGTGTCTGTGTGCATGGTTGTTTGTCCTGTCTGTCTCCGTGTTGCCCTGCGGCAGACTGGTGACCTGTCCAGAGAGGGTGTACCCTCTCGCCCGGGGGTGCACCCTCTCCGGGCGAGAGGGTGAACCCCGCCTCTCGCCCAGAATGTTAGCTGGAGATGGGCACCAGCAGCCCTCCCGACCCCACTAAGGGACAAGGGTGTACAGAAAACAGATGGATGGATGGATGGCTTAGAACAAAGAGCTAGTAGATCAGCTCCCATCAGAGAGGCTAGCATGTTGTTAATGCTAACGCTATAACCAACATTAGCAGTGCAATGCCTTCCCTTAAATAATACTTTTATCTCATTTAAAAATATTAGC
Source organism: Poecilia reticulata (assembly GCF_904066995.2). Taxonomy (NCBI): domain Eukaryota; kingdom Metazoa; phylum Chordata; class Actinopteri; order Cyprinodontiformes; family Poeciliidae; genus Poecilia; species Poecilia reticulata. The sequence continues at coordinate 6,542,940 of NC_088839.1, forward strand.
TATGTTTAGTAAACTGAATGGAGCAAGTTAAAGTAAGACAACATGCCATTCATACCCCACATGCCACTGACAGCCCTTAGGATAGCGGTTCTCAACGTGGGCGTTGGCGCAGCTCCACTCCTGCTACTGGTAGCTTCACCGCATCAGTTCAGCATTACACCGGCTGATGACATTGCTGTGATTCACTTTGTCTGGTATTTTTGTACATATGTTTTGGCAGTTCTGTGATCATGTCAAAGCAGCAACTTATATTAAAAAGTGTTTTATTTCCGTTTGAAAGCTGCCCGCTACCATGGAAGGACAGCAGAAAATCGCTCTTATAAACATGTAATGACTAAAATCACGATACCCTCACTTTGTATCCCTGCACCTTAGGGGGCTTAAAAAAGAAAAAAAAAGACCTGCACATTGCGCAAAACTCTGAAACAGGAGAAGCAGGACATAAAACGGAGCGACGAACTAGATGTGAATTATGGCATAAAAACAGAGAATCTGAAGCTGAACAGTGAAAAATCAACATATGATGTGAAACACATGACGATTAGGCGGCGCAGCAGGTGATGAGTGAAGATTGCTGGTGGTCAATAAATGATTAAATAAATCTAGCAACAGGAAAGAAACTAAAGTGGACATGGCAATAAACCAAGAGAGGACAATACTAATCAAATGAAACTAAATGGAAATGAATGAAGAACAAAATGCAAGAATAAACTAAGAAACTAAAGTAAATACAGAGGAATAAACTGTTATGGCAAGACCTGTCGAGCAATAATTAATATAGAGGAATGTATGGCAAAATAAACAGACACTATTTCCAGATAAAAGGTAAAATAATATTGTTAAAGTGCCATGGGTTTGTTGAGACCACATCTACTGAGAATAAATATATCTTACAAACCACAACAGTAAAGAACTGATCACTTATTTATGTTTTTAATTAGATTTAATATATTTATTTCTTCACTATTATTTTTCATGTCAGTGCTGATGTCATGAGGCTGATGACTCCATGACACTTTCAATTTGACTTATTAGGATTTGATTCAGAACCAGATTTGTTCTTTGTAATTTCTGTCCAGTAAAACTATTAATCTATAAATCAATAGACAAGTCTATATAAAGATATAATCCATGTTTCTGTCTCATATTTGTATGACATTAAAAGGGCCTGTAACTTTAGTTTTTCCACTGAAAGCTCTGGTTTGCACAGTAAATGCCATGTGGGTAAAGTTTTATGGATGATACTCTGATGTCCCATTCTCCTGAAGGCAGCACAGAGCTGCACCACCAGAAACTGACAAACACTGAAGAGAAGAAGAGTTATGATTAATGTAGTTACAGTTCTATCCATGTTTTAATGTTGTAGAGCTCAGTCGTTTTGCAGATAGACCAAAGTTTGAACTGGCATGTTGTTCATCTATCTGGTCATTTTGTGGAATATTTAACAACTAGAAAATGACAAAGAATAAGAATACTGTTTCCATTCTGATTGGCTGCAGTTAGGCCTACCAATTTTGAGTTGAATGTCCATTCATTAAATTTTTCTTAGACGCCTGTGAAAATCATTTCTATTCCCATGACTTTTTTGTTCTCTGTGAAATTATCTTGATGATAAATACAGAAACAAGCATAAAAATCAAAACATCTACAATAGTGATAGTAATATTAATAATAAAATAATAGTCGGTGCAAAGTAGCCTACACATTCTTTGGTGGGGGGCGGTGACGGACCTCGATAAAGGCTAGGGGGCGCTGGCCCAGAAAAGGTTGAGAAACACTGATTTAGGATAACATTAGCATTTTGGATCATTTTAGCTTACACACTTATGTTTACATACTGAATGGATTCAGTTCAATATAACATTAATATTCTACATGGTATTTCTTACATGCTAGCTAAGCTTAGCATTGATGTTAATTTTTAGCATCAGAACGCTGGGTTCCAACCAATGGCCATGCTTTGACAGGCCCCGTTTAAATTTCTTAATAAATTTTCCAGTTATGTTTTTATTCTTTTGCTTTGCGCCATAAAGCTGTTATCACTAATGATAACGTACTCATTAGTGCTTTGCTGGAAATTCAAGAACATAGTAAGCTTTATGCAACTTTTTTTTTTATTTCCTCAACATAACTTCAGAAGGACTTCAATGTTACTGCAAATTTTTGTGTACAACAGCAGAATCAGATTTTCTGCTGAATATAGGCAGTGGGTTTATTGAAAACAATATTCTAACAGGCAGCTCTGAACCGGTGGTCAATAAGGTTTCCTTATTACCTTTCTTTGTGTGTTTGCGTGTGTGTTAAGAAAAGTGTGATGGATAAGATAACATAAAAAATATTGGTGCTTCTTCCTGTATCAGGAAGGCTCAGGCATATATTTTATGATTTCTCTATATTCTGGTCTCTATGGTAAAAGCCTCCTGAACAACAAGTAGTTCACATAAGTGTGATGGATAAGATAACATAAAAAATATTGGTGCTTCTTCCTGTATCAGGAAGGCTCAGGCATATATTTTATGATTTCTCTATATTCTGGTCTCTATGGTAAAAGCCTCCTGAACAACAAGTAGTTCACATTTGTCCTCTGTAGTGGACATTTGTAAACTTGAATATCTCCCACCCAGTGCATACTACTGAATTAATACCTTTTAGTATCTACAGAAGACATTTAGGGCTTTCAATGATACCAAACGTGAAGGGGTGGGGCTTTGTACCTTCCTTTTTCTCATTCATAAAAATGGCGTCCATCAGTACAAGCACATTTTATGGAAGAGAAAGCTAAGTGCATAAAAATTTTTATTGTGCAAATTTTGGTTTAAAATTTGTTGGCATATTCTAAATAAGTCTCTTAGCAGCATATTAAAACATTCTATGAATTATTTTGACTGTATTTTATCGTAGTATTTAAAAGTTTTAAAATTGTCCTCTGTAGTGGACATTTGTAATTATTTTTAGTTTTTTCTGTATCCATCCACCGACCCACCCACCGATCCATCCATCCACCCACCCGTCCGTCCACCCATCCATTTTCTTACACCCTTTTCCCTATTGGGGTCGGGAGGTGCTGGTGCCTATCTCCAGCTAACGTTTCGGGCGAGAGGCGGGGTACACCCTGGACAGGTCGCCAGTCTGTCGCAGGGCAACACAGAGACAGACAAACAACCATGCACATACACACACTCACACCTAGGGAGAATTTGGAGAGGCCAATTAACCTAACAGTCATGTTTTGGACTGTGGGAGGAAGCCAGAGAACCCGGAGAGAACCCACCATGCACAGGCAGAACATGCAAACTCCATGCAGAAAGACCCCAGGTCAGCAATCAAACCCAGAACCTTCTTGCTAGGCAACAGTGCTCAGTTTTGTCAATGTGAAGTTCATTCTTATGTTGATGTTTGGATATTTTCTTTGTGACAAACTGGTTGCCATCAAGGTTCAATTTCAAATGTATGGGGTTCCAATGTCCACTGTAGTGGACACATCATATTTCAAAAATAAAAACTTTTTTTTACAAAAAAAATGTTTTCAGTACTCTAAATATCTTACAAAGCTTGTCTATTGCTAACAAGAGGCATTGCACTGCTAATGTTGGTTATAGCGTTAGCATTAACAACATGCCAGCCTCCCTGATGGGAGCTGACTATAAGTAGTTTTAAGCATCTACTTTCCCTTTTTGTCAATAAAAACAATAGCAGCTAATTCCATCCACTGTGCTGTGGTTAGCAGTCAGAAATAAACAGGGATGCCACATGCTAAGAGTTGCCTCTACTGTACAGTAACGTGTGATTGAGATGTCCAATATATTCTCTCATTCAGCACAAAGTGAAGTCATCCCTGTCGATTTTTCTTTTTCCGTGTTTACATTGCAGCATTCAGTCACCAGCAAGCACGCATTAGGATGTGGCGCTGCATCATTAAACATTTAGGATTCATAAATGTTTCAGTGTCCGGCCGAGTAAGATTGTAGTGTTTTACGTTGAAGTGACCAGAGCACTCATTCGGACACGAAGCCAATCTGTTCGGTTATCAGATTGATGAGGTCTTTGGTTTTGACCAAAGGATACAAAGAAACCTCAAATAAACTGCTGTTGACTGTACATATTTTTTTCTATTATTTGATAAAAAGAAAAGCAAAACACCCATCATATCAGATTTAAGCTAACCTATAAAATATTTATCTGTAAAAGTGACTTTTTCCAGAAGACGTTTAAGTATGGTAATAGGCTACATCAAATTACATAAAATAAAGGAAAATATAAAAAGCTAATTAAAAAATGAGTAAAAAACCAGAAAATATCGAAATGGGAGCTGCTGATTTGCTTTTTTTGTTTTTTAAACCACCGGTCACATCAGACTTCAGGTCACCTTCCAACACATTTCACATTGTAGCATACACAATACTACTTCCAGATGAACCTGAGATATTATATGTGCCACACATGTGAAACAATGCTGCAGCAATAATGAAAGTGGAACTATACTTTCACAGTATTTACCCACTTATAACATTAATTTCGTGCTAAACTATGCAAACACTCTGCAGAGAAAAAGATTCAACTCGCCTGACAAATGGCAGCTGCAGCTCTTTCTGACCTGTTTAGAATTATTTCATTAAATAATTATTTATCTGCTTGGGGACACTTATAACTGTGCATATATCACAGAGTTCTGATCTACCGATCCTTAGACGTGAAAAAAATTGCATGTATTTAGCGGCAAATGTAATGAAACTAGGGATATAACTCATCGATGAGTTAATCTCAAGTTTGATCAAATTGATTGAGTGATTGATAAGCGGACATTTTCTTAAAAACGTATTCTCTTGTCTTTAGATGGCCAACCATCTCTCCATAACATAAAGGTCTATATTTTCATAACATGCTGACACCGCTGCACCATGTAACAACTCGGCTGAATGAGCACTATTTAGGTGAAACTTAAGGAACTTGTAGAGGATAAAGTGCATTTGGCATTCCACACCAGACTCTGGATCTTTCCAGTTTTGAGACAGCCCTGCCATTTTTATTTCTGTATCAACTGTCTCCAGCCAAGGAACGACCAGCTGCGCCCTCTTCTGGATTGAAGCCAAATTACAAAACTAAAAGAAGGTCTATGTGGACGCTAATAATTAAACGATTAGAACTTTCGACAATCGCAAGTCGATTGTTTGCATCCCTAAACGCAACCAGTTCTGACTCAGCTGAACATCATGATGAACACAGCTCTTAGTCCAACGCACACATGTACAAAAGGCAAAAATTTGCTTATTATATGAGGGTTTCCATAGAAATCAGTTTAGGAGCTCTAGCCAGTCATGGGGTATTGACATAAGAAGTGTTACGTGGCAGAACTTAACTCATCACAGGGACTAAATATCCCTTCTGGTACCACCCTGGGAACCCTGACAGAATAAGCAGGAGGGTGTTGATTTATGGAGGGATCACAGGGTTTTACTCTTGAATCTGTTGGATAGGACAGGAGATAATAAGTGGAAGGACGTATGTATTGTTATCATTTCAACTTAAACTTACCTCATAACATATGTCATTACAAGTATGGACTACAACTATGCACATGTCTGAAAAGGGGCTTTAAAAGTAATCTTACAAGACTGATTTCCAAAGATCTCTTTTAAAAGGCCCGGGTTATGGACAGAGGAGGCTCCTTGCTTACCTTAGAACAGCGTTGACCCGTCTCTGAACTGCTATTCGTCAGATGTTTTCTGGTATCCGATCATTTGTGTTGACCTTGTCACATTTTACGCCACATTGTTCCTGGTTACAGTTCCTGTAGTGGAAGCAGGCTCACCTCGCCATGAGTTCAGCTCCACATATGGGTGGCAACACGCCTTAAAGGCACAAAATCAGTGTAACGTGGTGCGTAATAACTCGTGCAGTTATGTAACGAATGGAGCAAAGATGAAGTTCCTTTATGCCTCACTTTCTGCTCTCCAGAGCTCTGCTTCACAGCAGATTGTTGCAATTATTACCCCATTGACATGTATTTTAACTTTAAAAAATAAAAGAAAATAAAAAAGATGATTAATAGTGAATGCATTCTGTTACATTACTGATTAAAAACACACACTTTTTAACATAAATCTACACAACAAAGGCCAACTAATAGCAACAGTCCTCTGTAATTTTAAGCCTGATTAAAGAGAATCATTTAGCATTTATTTGAGTTGATTATTTTCCACAATAGGATGGGTTTTTTGTTGTCGTTTCTCTTTCTCGCTTTGCTGATGGAAAATAGGCTTGTTTTCACTTTGGGTTTTTTCCTACTTTCGTTTTTGCCATAAATCAAAGGAATGTACGCCTTGTAAATGTCTGAGGGTTGGTGGTGGGACTGAATTAAAGCTTTTAATTGAGATAATTGCAAGGTTCATTATAAATTTTAATCAAAACATTATAATAATCAAAATGGCATATCAACAAAATAACCAACATTTTAAATTCAAAATCTCTTGAATTGAGATTACTTACACAACTATTCGTTCACACGGAAACATGACGTTGCCACCACCATGTTTAGGTAGAGCTTGTCCAGGGTCATTTAACTTCTGCCTCAGGTAGTCCTTTGCATATTGCCAAAAAAAGTGCTTTACTGCTTTCATCCTCCCAGAATGCTTTTTTACACAAAAGTGGACTCCATTTACTCTATTTAATTAGGTTACTTCTTAAGTCAGTTGATGGACCTCGGTTTTATTTTTTGGTATTCGAGTAAATGGGGTTAAATGAAAATGTGCTTTGTGTTTTAGACCACCGCCGTGTTCAGGTAATTGCAAAATGAACACCGAGCTTGACAACATAAAACTGTAATGGACCGAATGTTCTGTTCTTTGTGTGGGAAATGTTGGCGTGTTTTTTGGTGTTGAATCCTGACACACTAGTGGAGCTATTGTCAGTCAGTTGCTGTAGCAACGGGTCTGTATGCAGCGAGAAAAAGTAATGCGAATGGTTTTGAGTTGTTCAACTTTTTTGTGCATTATTTTTCCCTTTGCTGTGGCGCACTGCATTAAGTTCATAATTCCTCCATCTCCAGGTTTCATTTCTTTGAACAGAATTGTTTTATAGTGACAGTGCAGCTTTGGATGGCAAGTAGAAGAATCATGTTTTTGCCGTCCAGTTATAAACGATAATATTCATTGTGTCTATGTACCACTTTGTGTTGGTTGATCTCTTCCTAATAAGTAAATCCAAATAAGATGAAGTTGTGATGACCCAACATTAGTAAAAGTTTAGTATGTGCGTTTATACGCTCAGTTTTCATCTGAAAGTTGGGGGTGAAATCCACTGAATAAGTAGCGAACAACTAGTTTATATAAAGTTTGATTCTCATTCAGTTTTTGGTGTCTGTGTAACATATGTTGTGTGTATTTGGTTGATGTGACCTGATACCCTTTGTTTTTCCACTTGAAACATGTTCCAGCATGATTTTATCCACTGGTCTGGAAAATAAGAGTCAAGACGTTCATTATGTATACACACATAGTCACACGCAGATACAAGCATAATATGTGCAGCGAAGCTGAAGGGAGGCAGAAACCCACATTTCTTACCTTCGCACACGCGTGCGCACACCCCCACGCGCACACACACACACACACACACACCCCCACACACACACACACACACAGAGGCAGTGATCGCCTAGAAAAGGAGCCAAAAGCCCACTGATGCTAACCGTCTCCTCTAAGCGTAAAGTTCTCCTCCTTCCCTCAGACGAACATATTCGCACACATGCACATGTATGGCAAAACCCAGTGGTCGAGTTAATTGCATTAGACAACCTTAAGATGCAGACCCTTCTGCGTCTCACACACCGATACCTCTGACCGAGAGGGGAAGTGGAGAGAAACAACACAGAGAGGACAAAACAGGATGAGAAAAATCATCAGAACCAAATAGGAAATAGAGAGCATGTTGCATCAGGATGAAAAGGAGTGATTATGCAAATTGGTTAATGTCAGGCGACACGCTCAGGAAAATAGCAAACTTTGTTTATTCAGAGTTTGATTGAAAAAAAAAATCCAACTAGATTATTACCTGTGGAGACGAGATCTGCTATCTCTGAGAGTAAACTATGATACAAGTAGAGGTGTGTAAAACGCTGCTTCTGTTTCCATGAAAACAAGCTGAACTTTGTCTCTGGTGAAAGAGAGAAAACGGGACACAACTTGTATATTTAAAATTTTTAATATATGTTATTTCAACCACAAATACAGTACAAATATGTAAATATTTGATCATATTTACCACAATTTTCTTGAGGTTCAGATATAAAAAAAAAAGCAAAAACACAAAGTATTTTTAACACAGTACAGTAGGGATGACATTCATCCATACTCGGGTTTTGATTTATTCTTAAACTTGGGTAATATGCAACATTTATTTACACATTTGGTCAAACTGTTACTAAGCCCTGACATTATAAAATGACACCAATAATCTGTGATAGAATTTAGCTCCACTACAGAAACAACGTCAGAAACAACCAATCAGACAACTGACAACTGCGATGCGTCTGATCTACTCAGACCTTCCCCTTTCTATGCTACCGCTTCTGCCTGATAGCAGAGCTTGTCATAAACTCTAACGTGAGTTAGCATAGCCATCGATGGACTGGTAAATTGGTTTCTTCGCCATTACCTACAATCACTTGTTGACGATTTATTATTTGAGAATTCTTCTGTGCAACATCACTGAATTAACTTTTTGTTGAGCATATCTAAAATATTTGAAAGAAAATGCAGCTTGGGAAGCTAAAAAACCGAGGTGCAGTGCTAATTGACATGCTGTCGGCTGGCGTTTGCAAAGCAGCCAATCCAGGAGCCCCGTTTATTTTACTCTGAGCTGATTGGCTAAAGAAACCTGTAGATATTGGCTTCCATGGTAGTGCTAAGATGCTTTCTACTGTGAAAGGTATATTTGATGTTTGAAGTATTAAAATGAACAATTATGATCATTCTGAGTGGGATCTTAAGTATGTTGAAGCTTTTAGGTATCCACCTACCTAAACCCCACAAATACAGGGATCCACTATATAGAGTTATATTGCCACCAGTGCAGAGCTTGCTTAAATCTAAGGGATGTTTGCACATCATATGGAAACAGAAGACATTGAAAGCTAAAGTGATACTCCTTCAGCCAACCTCAGGGGGAAAACAATGCCGTATGGGCTTTTTTGCTGAGCGTCTTTTGGCATACACAGCAGAGATGGGGGCATGTCTAATAAATTGCCTCAATTATACTTAAATTCTACCCAAAGTCCACTCTGAGCAATCATTCTTACCTTAACTGTGGAAAGTGTTCTACCCAGAGTCATTAACTAAAATGCATAAGGCAAATGGTCCTATATTAAATCCATAAAAGTCTTCCAAACAGTCATTATTCATTTTCTTTTTCCTCTTCTGAGATCCATTATCCGCTGCATAGAAACAATCTGTTACAAAGCAGAGGAAACTGTGGTACACTGAAGGGCTTTTTCCCTAATTTTTCAGAACTAATAGCACTAAGGTAGAGCAGGTTTAATGGCTCCATTATTGTATTCCAAATGGCCATTACAACCTCCTTTTCCTTTTCTTTTTTTTAAATTCATCATCTTCTAGTCTTAGTCTCTCCATTGTATTTACCATTTATTAGTTTGCAGATTCTAACTTTTATTGTTTGCTTTCTATTTTTTTATTATTAGATTTGTTGGAAGTCATCAGTCATTTGCTCAAAATGAAAATAAGAGCTTCTGCTTTTTTTTTTCTTTAAATATTTTCTGAGGCCCCCCAAAAAACTCAAATGAACAAACTTGCTTCAACCCTTGAATGTCCAGTATCTCGTGAAAGTATCTAGCTCAGTTCTGTATGCTCCACGTTCAGCAAAACTTACAGCTCTTGAAACTCCGCATTCAGGAAGTCATCACAACATGGCTCCTCTATTAACCCTTCAATAATGTTTTTGCCAGCATTTCACTGAGGAGCAGCTGCTATAATGAGTGGGGGATCACAAAACACTACAGTTTTGTGTTCATAAAAATTTTATTTTACATCTCGGTTTCAAATATTGTCTATGTTGTTTTGGTTTGTCACATAAAATCCTACTCATAAATAAATGTTTTAGAGGGTTTGAATACTTTGGAAAGGCTTTGTTTTATGTTGTCTCAGTGTTTAAATTTATATAATATAATATATATATATAACAATATTCCTCCTCTACGTCTCAAACTGCAGGTCTATCATTCTTTCTTTCTTTCTTTCTTTCTTTCTTTCTTTCTTTCTTTCTTTCTTTCTTTCTTTCTTTCTTGTTCTTGAGGCGTCTGATCTCACTGACTCATTATTTTGTTTTCTAATCTCAATAATTAGAAGTCACTGAGTGAGTTAATAATTCAATCATCAGATTACTGAAGCATTCCCTTACCTTTTTAATTTCCTCTCAGGGGGGATTTCTCAGTGTTTTTATTCAGCTCTAAATGAAATCACAGCACGTTTCTGCTGGCAATCAATAAGAAGCTACAGCGGAGCAACCGAACGACGCAGGCTTTGCACAACAGCAGCAGAAATTAGGCTGAAGAGGGAAAGGAGGGTTGAGCCAAAATAGTAAAAGAAGGTGCTGGGAGACAAAAAAAAAAGACAAAAATGAATCCTGATGGGAAAGAAATGAGATAATAAAGAAAACGTGGAAGCTAAATTTATTATAAAGTATGCCAGAGTAACCTTTCAGTGACCTGAATATCTTAACAATTGCATTTCATCAGACTAGAGTGCTTCGTCTCCTTGTAACCGGGGAAAGAGGACAAAGCGTGAGGTTGTTTCTCACTGTTTAGCGGTTCTGGAGCTTTTCCTCTGTGCTTGAACCTCTGTGTGTTTTCAGTCTGCTTTAGTTGCATGAATGTGTGTATCAGAAGTGATCTGGATTGGGGCCTCAGTCCGTCCCTTTGCTTTTGATTTTTACTTCTTTTTTTTTCCCATTGCCTGTTTGATTCCTTGTTTTTCAATGATCCTCTGTTTTAGGCAAACTCCTGGTGGTTGTTAATTTTCTTTTACTTTGATTGTTTTAACATGGAATATTTTTCAAATGTCAAGTAGAAAGATTGTTTGGTTTGTTTGAATAAAAAGTTGTTGAGACGACATTAATTAAAGTTTAGACGTGTCACCGGTCCTTCCTGTGAGTCACTGGGGGCTTTATGATTTGTGATTTGATTCCTATGAAGACCAACATGTGAAGTGGCTCGGTCCTATTTGTTTTAGCCTGTGGAGAAGATGCAAGGTTGCATCTTGGGTAATGAAGGGTGAAAATGAGCCCACCTCATTAAGCCGTTTAACAAAGAGGTGAAACTAAACAATGTCCATCTTAGAATTGCCATGTGACTGTTGTTTGAGGATGTTGGCTAATTTGAAAAGTTTGTCAGGGTCCTAATTATCATTTTGTAAAGTTACAGCTACAGACAATCTTCTGCCAAAGTATTAGCAGCGGACAAACCATCAGAGAGATGGATGGTTTGTATTCTTTAAACATTTCACATCATACCAAAATTGCCATTGCCAGCTTGGATAATACCAGCCGGTGGATGTTTCATATGACAAGAACATAAAAAAAACCTTAGTATTTGCATTCCTCTTATTAGTAATCTACCATACCAACACCAGAACTTATTTTGAACATTAAATTAATGATTTGGAAGGAAAAGCTTTTTACAGGAGAGAGCGGATGATTTCCACAGGTATTTTTTCCTCTATGTGTAACCGTAACTCGTTATCTCGAGAAAACCATTGGGAAATTATCTTAATCCATTGGGAAATTAACCTGTTATCTTGATAAAACTGTTGAGAAAAGGTAAGATAATCATCTTGTAATCTCAAATAACTATTGTCTTTTCGTGATAGTGAAAGACGTTATCTCATCTTGAGAAAATGATCATTTTGTGATGATGACATAAATATCACTTATCGCTTTTAACATTTGTTCCAGTTAATTTTGTATGTGGCAAAATTTGTTACTTTTAGATTTTGATTGGGTTTTTCAAACTATTGTTGTCCAATGTTCTCAAATTAAGAAACAATACATAAGAATTGCCATCTGGATTTTAAACCTGCATTAACAAATTTTACGTTTTGTTTGACTGATCCCAGCAACTTGACACTCAGGCGTTCTTTAGTTGAGGGACAACAATGACAACCTTCCCTCAGAGGAAACAAGCTCAACTTTGCATCAAACTTTTTTAGTTTGGCAAAGACTGGATAGCTGTAAAAGCTCCTAAAAAGTTCCTATCCTATCTCTAGATCCAGAAGACAATACTGTATGTGAATTCTACAATTTATATCCCACAATTTCCTTCAGCACATCGACAAGCATAAGGATCTTGTTGAAGAACATGCACCAGTTCCATGATGTTTGTGCCAGGTACAACCGGGTATTGAGGTTTTCTGACCACTTCATGCCTCTGTGGGTCGCAGAGGATTGTTGCCATGGAGGAGCAGCAGGATATTAGACAGGTGATCCCCGCTTTTGGCTCATGAACATTTAATCGGCTTTAGAGGAACACCAAGAGATGTCTTCTGGGGGCCATGCAGTTACGGTAGTAAATAGGCAGTGAACATTTTTCTCAAACTGCATCAGAATGAGCTCATATTCTTTTGGGAGACATTCTAAACTTCCTTGCATTGTTTTCCTCCTTTGAGTAGCCCACTCTGTGCAAAGTGAAATGAAAGCAGAGAGAAAAAGAGAGAGAGAAGAGCGCCAAGAGATGAGAAGAGAGAGAGAGAGAGAGTGAGTGAAGAAGAGATGAAAAGCGACACAGGTCATTACACTGGACTTAATGAAGCCTGTTTGCCTTGATAACCACCCATTTCATTAACTACTGCTACACATCGCCCTGTTTGCTCATGACACACTCTCAGACACCACCCTTCGTCTGCTCCCTGCCCACCGTCTGGATTCGTGGAATGAGACATTAGTTTTGACCAGAATGTGATTAATGAGACGCTAATTAATTCCTCTTAGTTTGACTCATTGCTTTTCAAATTCTTCTTTCCCCTCCTCCAACTGGACCCTCGTGGAAGGAGTGTATTACTTGACGACGACGTAAAACTAAATGTTGGTCGAATAATCTTTTAAAAAAAATTTTTTATCCCGTGTTAAATTAAATGTCAACATTAGTGTCTGGCTATTGTGGGTATATTAATAACAATTTTGTAGTTCAATGGACTAGCTATAGAATGTCTTACAAAAATATTGTCTTGCACTATTTTTAATAAAAATGTTTTAAAAAAATGTCAAAACAGCTCTGGATAACTTACCAAATGATCATTTCTGGTCTCCCAGGATGCCAAATTCATGTGGACGCACAACCAAAATGACAAAAACTTGAGGATGCACCTAAAATCGTCTCTGTGTGAAAGGGGCTTTTGTCTGAAACCGTCAACGTCGTTTCAATTCAAATGCAGAGATCTTGTCTTCAAAGTGTCACATTCCTGGTTTTTTGTCAGCATATTATCTTTGAAAAATGTGACTTCAACCAAGTGGATGCATTGAATTCTGCTTAAATCACTTAATATGGAGACATTCTGTTCTCAAATTTTACTTACGAGTTTGAAAATCAGTGTCACACTTGCCGTCGCGGTTACAAACCTGCAGCGTTTTCCGCCTTTGTTTTGTCCAATATTTCACTCCCCGTTGCAAACACCACTGTGCTGCGTCAAATCAGTCATGTAGAAGCAGACCAGACATTTACTGGACAATTTCACAGATTGTTGTCATGATTTACCATCAGCAGCTGTAGACTGTGAAATGGTTCTAACAACTTTGCTTGTGGCCTGATTTTGTGGTTTTCACACCGCTCGCACATCAAGTGTGATTCGCTTGATGCACACACGACTCCAACCATGTTGTTGTTTTAATAAAACTGCCATCGCCTTTTCTCTCTGTCTGCTTTCCCTCTCTCATCATCTGTCTTTCTGTTCCTATCTGCCTTTCTGCTTCTTCAGAGCATGTTGTTTAGCAGGCTGTTGCATGACTCATGGCACGTTGATACAATGAGAACACCATTTCTTTTTTACCAGGACGAGGACCCTCATAGTATCAGTCATTAAACCAGACAGACACATAGACAGTCTGTCTCTTCTCCTCCTCTAACGCCACTGCCCTCCCTTTTCCTTCATTGCTTTTTGCTTCCTCACCAGTCTAGACAGAGATGGATTTAGATGAACAGCAGATACACAGCGTGGGATGTACTTTAGCCAAGAGAATGGAGTGCTGTTGAAGGTGGATTCAACGACACGAGTTTATCACAAAACAATCCAAAGACACAGAACAGGTAATGAGTATTGAGCCAGATTGGAAAACCGGTGAGGATACGTCGATTTTTCAAAGCTTTTGCCGTGTTTTCCTGTTGATATCCAGTTAGCAATATTTGATGTTAAAGGCTAATAGTAGTTTTTATCATAAAGTACTTACGTAGACATACTTAAAGTAAGGTACTTGTGTAGATATACATTGCATATATACATATAAGCACCTTACTTTACGTACTTTACGTGATGTTCTTACATGGAGATGTGCAACATAGGGTACTTAAGTTGAAAACTTACTAAAACTTACTAACAAGGAGAAGTACGTATCTCTTTAGAAAAGGTTGATGGAAACAGCAAACAGAACAATCCGCCATATAGAAACACATTTCTGAAAACCTCTGTTTTTATGAGAAATGTGGTACATGGCATGCTACTTCTGCAATCTCTACTTCACATCTGATGAAATTACACTTTGCATGATCTGGCTGACTAAAACCAGTAGATGGAAACATGCCTGTTTTTCAATTTCTTTTGTTCTCCTTTAATTTTTGCGACATTTTAAAAATGCATTCAAAATTTGCACAACAGTTGAATAGAAACTAGACTGGTAAAAACCAACCCTTTTGTACTACGCTTTATTTTGTAGTTCTTCTATAAACGGCACTAAGTGCTTATGGAATCTAATCTAATCATTTTTAAATAGATTAGATTATGTCACAAAATTTCCAGATGTTTGATGGGAAAATTAAAGATAGAGTGATTTAGTTTTCCAGCCTCCTATACATTTTGCATTCAACATTAAAATGTCTGAATCCAAACATGGAAATGTGGCCATCGAAGAGCTTTATGTGCTTTCTTCACTCACTTTCATCCTTTTATTGGCCACTCAAGCTGCTCCAGCTCCAGATGAACGCTGAACTGTGTCCTATTATTGTCCTGTAAACTGAACTACAACAAATCCTTCCTTCTGCCTGCCGCTGTAATTAAATCTGTAAATTTGAAGCGGCTTGTAAAAGTTGTGGCGCTTTAATCGGATATCCGGTAACGCTGTTTTCTTTTTCTATTATTACTCCCACTCTATTCATCATCCTTTATGCTGTTGCTACCTAATGACATTCTGGGTGTGTGCAGAATTTCAAGGTCAGTGACGGCTAAACGAACGGAAATTCGTTGGAAATGTGGGTGTTACGGCACGCTGCAGTGCTTGTTTGTTTGGGTAATCAAAAGCGCATATGAATAAAAATATATGTATTTCAATTAACTCCGTCGTGTGGATCACATGCACTTCTACACACAAAAAAGATTACATTTCATCACCGTCGTTTGGGCGCCGCGAGATGATGCGAACTGAACTGGAGTCGGTGTCTGTCGCGTCAGGACTGTATTTGTCACGTATTGATCCGCAGCTCTCAGGTCAAGGGAGAAACACTAATAGGAGCAGAACAAGAACAAAGCAGATGCACACAGGTTCACGGGGAAATATATAAATAAGCTTGTTCGCATGTTGTTTTCTATCACCGTCCCAGACTCAGGCAGTGAGAACCGCTGACATCTATTCAATAAGCTGTCAGCGCAATCAACACGAATATGTTTGAGCCTTGATGAACAATGCGACAAACGCAGCGGGGACAAAAGAGGGCTGTTTATCTGACAAAGGAACAGAATTATTTGTTTGTCTCCCATCAAAAGACATAAAATGCTGTGTGCATGCAAAGCTTTTTTTTTTTTCACCCAGGCGTTGATTTTTTTTTACATTGTTCAAGTGTCGTTTCGTCTCTTTATGGTGTTCATGAAATGTCACATAATTTCCTGTTCGTGTTAATTCGTCGGATGCGGATCGGAAACGATAATTGTAACGTGTTAATTTAATATGAAGCTGGCAGTGGTTTTAAACGGGTCATCAGAAGGTCATCCATTATCCTTTTTTTTTTACCACTGTGTGTGGAGTCTGCTCATTGTCATCTGAGAAATGTTAACACTAATGTGAGATCTCAAAGGGAGGAATACGAGCTAACAACTGGATCCACACAAGACGGCTAATAAATACTTAAAGTAGATGCTGCTGGGTAAAAAAAAAAAACATGGGTAGTGAAGCCGCATTAAATCTAAACCATCAAGAGACTAATTCCATCATCCCAAAGTAATCTCATTATTTCAGCTGGGGTAAAAATGTTAGGTTTCCGAATTTAGAATTTGATCTTGTCCCTGAATGGTTTTATAAACCTTTGTGCTCTGGGAGGCCACCGAAGCCATCTGCATGTGATTAAGAGGCAGCTAGCTCTGTTTAAACAGGAGTACCCACATCTTTATCAACTTCTGGAGGACTGATGCAAAGACTTTTTATTTGTTTTTTCAATCAATCAATCAAATTTTATTTGTATAGCACATTTCAGCGGCAAGGCATTTCAAAGTGCTTTACATAATTAAAATAAAAACCGGAATAAACAGTGAGAAAGAGAAAAAGATTTTGAAAAAGATTAAAACAAAAAAAAAAAGTGAATGTTTTTGAAAACATTCACATTTAAATGAGACATCTATAGGGGTTTTGCATTAGATGTAGGTCAGTTTCTTGTATCGAGAGTAGGAACGTACCTGTCCACTTTTTTTCACTTCCAATCCTGATACTGATATCTGGGATTTAGCATCGTCCGATACGATCCGATAGAGAAAAACTGAATTGACTTACAATGTTTCTTTTTTAAAACGCAGACATAAATGTGCAGAATTACACATTTATTTGCTAACTATGCACCAATACAGAACACTTAAATTCAGAAGTAGCTTCGCAAACTCTGTCAAACATGTAAAAATACCTTTAATTTGTTCAGTCAGTGTAATTACAGTTAATGTAAAATATGCAAAAAAAAAATAACTACAATCTTTCAAAAATTGTTCAGAAATGGCAATTAGGAATTTAAATATAATGTAAGACAAATAAATAAAGCACCCAGAGCAAACACATAAAAATAAACTGAGTAGCTCTACCCTTATGGATCGGACAAATTGACACCGATATCCGATCAAGAATTATTTTCAATATTGGGACTAATATCAATATCTGATTGGTGCATCTCCTTGAGGGATTTTTGTAAAACGTCTGCTCGCTCTACATTATTAGATGACACTTTTTTTGTTCTTAGATAATACCATCACATAGTAAAATAAGAAAAAGTTAAGCATGTAGGAATTGGTTGCTAGGTATTGCAGGTCAGACCATCTGAAACGGATCTCTTGTAAAATTGCTCTATTTTCTACTTTTAACATACGTGGCTGCTTGTTGCTGCTCCCTGAAATCTGGTTAACCACCAGTTTGTAACCTTTTCATTTCAACCTTTCACAAAGCCGGTGGTTAAAGTGAAAAAAGAAAAAAAAAAGAGTTGCTGGGATACTTTTATTTCAAAAAGAGTGACATAAAATCACAGTTTGCCTAATTCTGGACAAAATGTTATGGCAAAAGAAAAATGGCAAAACTAAATGCTATGTCCTTTACAAACTAGGGGAAAATTAGAGGCTTCGTGCTCTGTGAAAAGGCCAAGAAAAACTCTTTTTATTTTCCATTTTTAAGAGACAAAACAGGGTTATAACTGTTTATGGAACTGAATATGAAATATAAAACCGCTTTGCTTTTACTGTTCCCTCCACTGGCTTGGTTCTTAAACATGTTGTCACATCTTACCTTTTAAAAAACAAAAAAACATTAGTTCAAAAATCAAACAAGCCGATGTGAAAATTAATTGCCCCTTTTAAAATATAACTTGAACACAATGGGTCACATTGTGTGGAAACCTGAGTTCAAATTTACCAGCCACACGTTTCTGCCAGAGATGCAGAGAATCATGAAATCAACTTAAATAAAACCCGTTAAAAAGCTTAGTTGGTTAAAAAAAAAGATCTTGAAATTTTTTTGCCAACAATGTGAGAATATGAAAATAAATTTGTACTGATTTTAATGACTTTATTCTCAAAATATTATGACTGTATTCTTATATTATTATATTATTATGACTTTATGCTCGTATTATTTAGACTTTATTCTGTTTAATATTATGACTTTTTTCTGTTTATACTATGACTTTATTCTCGTAATATCTATTTATTTTCTTAGTATGACCTTAATACGCGTCATAATCTTTGTCACAAAGTTGGTTTATTAAAACATTTCGCTAACAAAAAAGTGAAAAACACTTATAATATTGTGACTTTTTACACGTAATTTGAAGACTTTATTCTTGTAATTTCACTTTTATTTTTTTCTTAGTACGAGTCTATAACTGTAATATTTGTCAGAAAGTCAAGTATTTACTTAAAACATCCAAGTTTGACAAAAAAGAAGAAAAATGCAAAAACCAGAAGAAATCTACAAGAGAAAACACTTTTTCACAGCCCTGCATGGATTAGAAAGCATTTCTCCTTT
The DNA here is from genome assembly GCF_904066995.2 of Poecilia reticulata. NCBI lineage: Eukaryota > Metazoa > Chordata > Actinopteri > Cyprinodontiformes > Poeciliidae > Poecilia > Poecilia reticulata. The sequence goes on from NC_088839.1 coordinate 6,561,636, forward strand.
TACTGAAGTAAATGATACAGTTTAAAGCATCTAATTGTTTCAAGATAGATCCACGCAGCAGAGAAAGCCATTTGTTCAGATGTCAGCGATAACATAAATGCGTGCGCGCACGCGCGTGTGTGTGGGTGTGTGCGTGCGTGTGTGTGTGTGTGTGTGTGCAGCACACGCTGTTTTCTACCCGCTGGCCACATATCTAATAGAGCAAACAAGCAGATTTATGCCTTAATTACGCTCATCAGACACTTCACAAAACAAGCTCATGAAACTCTGAATGATGGATCTCAGACAACGGCGTTGGAAGTGATTGTATTCAAACACCCTCACGCAAATAATAAGTCACGGGGTGGCATTTCAGAGAACTGGCCTTTGTTTGAATACATAAAGTGTCATGTGTGTTTTAAGAGTGTGTTAAATCTGGGGTAGTAGCATATTGCATTAATAAGTGTCAGAGTAAAGAGCTAGCCTCGCCTCTGGCCTGTTTTTAGCATTCGCTCCGAATGAGAAAACAGTCTGCAAAGGTTACAGTCAGTCAGCAAAATTCATTCCTGTAATATTAAGCAGCTTTAATGACTTTTTCTTTGTATGTGAGGTGGCAGGGTGTCACTTTTGCTTTTTATTTGCTTAAACTTTGTCTTATTGCATCAGCACACCCCCAAGAATAGTAGCTATAAATGAATAACTTAGCAAACACTGATAGTGCCTTATACTTTAACCTTAGAGTGTGATCTAAAGCTGGGCCGTCGTACAGTTCAGTTCTTATCCAGATGCTTGTTGGATTTGTGATGCATAAATCTACAGATCATAACTCTGTGCTCTGCCAGATTCTGACGGGAAGTCAAATTTGTTTAATCTGGAACTTTCCAAAATCAGGATTTACTTCAACGGTTCTTGCAGACTGAGCATCGGTCGACTGCCTCTCTTTACAATTGCCTTTGTGAGTTATTCTCCAATCCATGGAAAACCATTCATTTCACACGGATGTAAATGTTTTGATGTGCAAAAGGCAAATGGGTTGTAAAAGGAGCTCAGTTTAATCGTCTAGCCCATAATAAAGTTGTTTGGTTTGTGCTCTGCTGTGAGGAATGACTTATCAATGCAACGTCGAGGCATTTTGCTCAATTCTAAACGGCACAAGTTCTGCCACACAAAATGGCTGTTAAATGAGATTTTTTATTAAAGGAACTAAGATTGGGAATGAATAAAAGCATAAATGGTTTTGTAATGCAACTTTCTAAGACTCTAATACTGAGCCTATACAACTGTTGTGGGTAAAACGAGGGTTTTTTATGTGCCAAACTCCACCACCCAACTAAATAAAGGAAATCAAATATAAAAAAATTGAAATGGAAAGTGTTTTTTTTTTTTATTGTCAGATCTCTTCACTATCTGAGATTTCTGTCTTCCAATTAGAGTGTGCTCCTTTGTAGCATGTGATTTACAAAACAGAACTATTTGGTTACTGAAACAACAAACTCCATCATATTCGTGTTTTGTGCGGAGCAACTTGATTGGCGTTTCTGTCACAAATGTTTGTCCATATTCCACAAACTGAAATTTGCAGCTGCCGTTTCCCTTAAATAAGAAAGAAATGAAATTAAAATCTTGTGTGAAAAATTTGTTCACACAATAAGTCATTAACAATCATGGCAGTGACGGTGTAAATACTTACATTAGATATAGTTAGCGCTCATCATCTATCAGCCAATCAGAGGAGACGTCGCCGTCTTATTCAGGTGTTGGAGAAACAAGCCCCGCCTACTTGGGGAGTGACTGCCTATGTAGGGTTTTGGGGAAATTTTAGTGGATGATTTTACTGAAGAGCTATGGATTCCAGACGATTGAATGAAATACTTTTTATAAACTGTGATGCTGTGAGAGGAGCCAGCTGCATGTTGTCTGAAAAAAACAAAAACAAACCATCATCCACCTACTACTTCATGTCATCTTCCTCTTTGGTTTCCGCGAGTAGTAACATCCGGCTGTTGATCACTTGAATCATGCGATTTGAACAAGTGTTTTGCAGAATCATCTATTTTGATACTGACAAAAAAAAAACGCCTCATCCTTGTGCAAAAACGTATCAAAATTGGGCCGTTTCCATTAAACGAATTGTATCATTTGTATTATTTTTTCAACTTCCGCAGTTTTATGGCTAATGAAAATGCATCTAATGTCTGACCTCACAAATGTACATTATTTCTCAAAATTCCAGCACACTCTTAAACTTAGATTTTTTTTTAACCCTGAAATGCCACATTTAAATAAAATAAAACTGGCCATATATTTTAGACTGTTGACCTCTCCAAAGATCGCTGGAGATCGGCTCTAAGGAGAACAAGTACAGACAACAAATGAATGGATTACAAATATGCTAATTTCAAATCAATAAAAAAAAACCAAAACCTTTGCTGTTTTAGAGCCAAGTTGTTGTAGTATAGCAAAGTTGTTGGCAGTTCACCAGCAACTTCACAACAGCGTTCAGACAGCGGGAGCGTTGGTGTTGTAGATGAACTTGTCTCTCGCTCTAAGTCATGCCAGACTGTAATCTTTTGTAACTCCACTTAATCCCTCAAGCTAAAGCTACAGAAGGATGAATCAGATGAAACTAAAAGGTTACATTAAAAAACTGAGCCACATGAAAACCACTGTGGTTTATTTGTTCAGAATAATAATTAAGTGGCAGTGTAGAAATTTAGTATTTTTGTAGGATTTGCTTCTCTGCCAGCAGAGTAAATATTAACTGTCTGATTCTGTTTTCTCTTCCTCTCCATTTTTTTGCCCTTTTTCGCTCATGACTCATTCCTTTCCATCATCCCTCGTTTTCATCCATCGACACTTCCAGCAACATTACTATCTTACCCTCGTTCTCTTCCTCCAGTGTTTCCTCCACCTTTTTTCCACTTTCCCTCCCCTCTTTTTGCATACATTTTTTTTTCTGCTGTATTCATTTCCTCTTCCTCCTTTTTGCTCCCGCCTCCTCCTTCCATCTCATCCATCTCTTGCTGAGAGGCTGCGTCAGGGCAGATAAATGTTGGACAGATGTTATGTAGAAGTTTAGCCCTAGGTGGCATAACTAAATAAGAGTGTGTATCTGATTCTGTGTGCATGTATGTGTGTCACCTTAGGGGTCCTCAACTAAATAAGAGGAGGGGGGAACTGCCTCAGGTTGCTCCCTATACATACCCCCTGCCAGCCATGTGGGGGACTGGGTGTGAGTGTGTGTGGGTGTGTGGGTGTGCGTGCGTGCGTGTGTGTGTGTGTGTGGCGGCGGGCGGGTGTGCGTGCGTCGTGCGTGCGTGTGTGTGCGTGTCATTTAGAGGATGTTTTGTAATACTCATTACATACAATAAAGAAAAACAAAAAAAAAGATTCTATGAAATTCTACCAAACATCCATGTAAAATTTCATGATGGTATTATGACTGAATTGGTGTTGAATTGGTGTCCCAATTCAACACCATACCAGTATCGCAGTTTTAGATATCAATATCAGCATGAATCATACATACTTGTTTTGTAGTGTGGAATGTTAGAAAAGGAATGTTAAATGATGTTACAAATAGGCCAGTCATGGTAACAAATTTTTCCAGATGATATATTGTCCCAGAAGTTTTTTGTGATAAACGATGATATTATTTTGAGACTGTTTTCAAGTAATATAGTAGTAACAACACAATAATGCAAGAACAAATTCTCAAAGAGAAACTTAAAATTCTAATGAACATTTAAACCTGGAACTGGAAGACAATTTAGATATTAAAATAAATAACAGAAACAACAAGTAAAATGAAATATCTAGTCTCTGTGTCAAAGTTAGCCTTTATAAAAAGACCTAGTTGAGACCAAAGCACCAGACTGAAGAAAAACGATAAATCATGCAAATAGAAATTATAGAGCTCATTTTAATTCATCATGCGATTAACTGATTTATTGTTTAATGCAGCTGCTCTCATTATTAAGAAAACAATAGTCAACTAGAATTGGGTATTTGAAGAACTGACCAATGAGTCCGCATACAGGATGCTAGCGCTGCCAGATAGAAATCCTGGACCGGACTAAATGCTGGAGCAGAGTGCTTCTATCAGAGATTCTATCAGGTTTTTCTGATATTTTAACATTTTCCAATATCAATATCGTATCGGGACAGCCCTAATTACAGTAATAAAATTTTGCAAATTTTATCTGTATTGTACCTCTTTCTCATAACTCACTTTCACAAACAAGCAATGACAGCTACTTGTGCTTTTCTGTTGGCACTAGTCCCTGTGTTCAGGTCATTTCTGTTCATCAGTCAGCAATACATATGTGAATGCTTCTGGGGGGAAATGTTTATGGAACCAGGCGAAAATGGTTCCATAAACATTTTCAAGTGCCTGCCTGACTTCACTGACTGGGAAGATTGACTGAGTTGCTGAATTGCTGCATCATTGACCAACTGTTTGTTGACATGCTGACAAAGAGGCTGAGTAATTGTTAAAGAGCTCTGGAAAAGCTGCCAAAAAAGAGCTCAGTTTGACTGTCTGAAGTGTTTTTGTTGGTTTCTAGTTATGCTCATGCAGTCTTGGGCTGCAGTTCTTGCAGAAGTATATAGATACACACTCCTTGATTATATTAGCTATTATTGTTTTTGAAAAGCCTTCCTGTTTCTCTTAAATGGTCTGACATTTGCAGAAAGTGTTTTTGAGATGAGCAGCAGAGTTGAATAAGGACGCTTTCACACCTGACTCCGGTAGACTCGATTCAATTGTGAACCAAAATTTCAAAATTTGTTACATTTTCATGTGGTGCGGTTTGCTGTGTCAAATAAAACAAAACCTGTTCACCCACTCGCCTGTGATGGCGCTGCACCAAGAACCACTGGAGGAAACAAAATGAAAACCTCTGAAGAAGACACTGAACGCCACTTCCTTCTTTACAAAATGTAAGCAAAAATGGAGTGTGATTTTAGCAGATCTCTCTTTCGTTGTTTGGAGACCACAAGCTGTCTTTCAAATAAACATTGTTACAAAGCACCGACCCAGTTACATTCAAATGTTCTCATCTTTATGATGGATGGCATCAGCTACAAATGATCTCAGAATGCCTGGAGAATCTGAAGCTGTGGTCCAATAGAACCAGCACACACTACTCGGCAAACATTTACTTTTATAATCAAACATGGACCGTTTAGCTTTTCATAGTGTTTTAGTTTATTACTTTTAGAAATTGTGGAGTACTTATTACTTTGCACCAACATTTAGCTTTATACATTTAATATTTGAGCAGGACCTAGAGAAACTTCTATTAGTTTACTTAACAACCCAGAACAAGAATCGGACATGGAGAACCAACGTTTAGCTTTATACTGTACAACTGTAGATCAAAACCCAGAACAACTGGAACCAACATTTAGTCTTATATCTCTCTAATCCAGAACAAACTTAAGATCCAGAGAAAACCCTATTAGTATATAAACTATGGACTACTTACTCTTATTTAATATATGGAACCAATATTAAATTTTGTTAAAACATATTTTACCCTTACCTCTTTGTCTTTTTTTTTTTTGGTTTTGTTGTTTTGTTTGTATTTCCTTCTAATTTATGTAAAGTACTGAACTGCCGTGGTGCTGAAGATGTGCTATATAAATAAAATAACCTTTTCTCATGTTGTCCCTCTCTAGCTTCGGAACTTCACCCTTTTTTTTTTTTTTTTTATTGTCCACAACCATACAAGTCAATTTTGGGAGTTGTGCAGAGCTGTCTTTATAGGACAGGCTAGTCAAAAATCCAGAAATACCAATGGAGTGTTTCCCTGCTGAACCCTGGACAGTGTTTTTTTGTTTTTTTCTTTCTGTTGTGTTTTTTTTTTTTCCTGCCGTCTCCTCATCTACTGTCAGGCAGAAAAATGAGCTGTTGTGTTTGTGAAAGTGAGTGACAGCAGGCGGAGAGCAGCCAGACGGCAGCTGAGCTCTGATTCACAGAGATCAACAAACTCTTTCTCTGCTGCTGTTCCCCCTTGACAGGGAGGGAGTGACAGGCCTGACTGACTGACTTGACCATTTAACTTTCTTCCTTTATCTCTGTTTTTAGAACCATCCTTTCTTTGAGCCAGCGTTGGCCTTCTCGCCCCGGGTCCACACCGCTAGCGGTGTTAAATAATGACAGAAGCGGCCTTGGGGGCAATCACATTTCATTTCGTAGCACTAATTTCCCAATACACCCAAACTATTAAAAAAGGAAATCTATTAATTTAGCCGCATCCACGCGCAGACACTTCACATGGGAGCATCCTCAACCGCAGATACAACAAAAGGCGGTTTTATGAGAGAGAAAAAAAAAAACAGAAAGACACAACAAGTGTTTTGCTTTCATAAACACTCAGACGCTCATCAAGGCACAATCATCCCCTGTGCAGATGAAAGTGCAAAAAAACATGCAGACTCGCACGCATGCAAATCGTGTTAATTGGCAGGGTGGTTGAGGCCATTATGAGTTAATTACTTTCTTTAACCTGATTCAGTCACTACTAAAGACAGAATTAACCACAGAGAACCTCTTGTGTGTGTGCGTGTGTGTGTGTGAGTTTTTAAATCGGAGAGCGAAATCTGCGAGGGTCTCGAGTGTATGTGGATTTTCCCTCGACACGGTAGCTTTGACCCCTATTAAAGTGTATTAATAGCCTAGCTAAATGTTCAGACTGTGGATGTAAGAGCTCGCAGCAAAGATAATATGCTATTAGTAGTAAGTGTGTGTGTGTGTGTAGTGTGTGTGTGTATTTGTACAGACAGGGTCATCTGGGGCTGCTTGGGGCAGAAATTGAGATTTTCTTATCACAAATCTGCTGATCTTGGTATTTTCCATATTACCTACATTGTATTGCTGATGAATAGAAGAGCTGCTCCTTGGGATCATTAATGTTAATTCTTTTTCCTGTGAACCATAAAGCGTCTCACTGCTACTTGCATATCACAGACTTTGTTAGACGGTACCTGAATGCATCATTCTTTGTGCTCTACACTTCTTGAACTCAGCAGCATTTTCCGTTGAAAACAATATGGAAGCTGTCTGAAACTGCAAAAACGAGTCCGATTTGGTGACTTATCTCAAATGTCAGTGGCATTTTGAGTAACACTTTATTTGAAGGGATGTGCATAAGACTGACATGACACTGTCATAAACATTCATAACATCTGTCATGAACATAAACAAGTCTTTATGTATGTTTGACAGTTGTCATAAAATATCATTCGGTAAATAATGACACTTTTAATGCAAAGTTGCTCTAAAAGTTGCATTGAAAGTCCATTAAAAATGCCAACTTTGCATTAAATTATCATTACAAAATCATGGAAAGTTAGCACTTTTAATGGACTTACAATGCAACTTTTAGAGCAACTTTGCATTAAAAGTGTCATTATTTACCGAATGACACTTCATGACAACTGTCATAAACATTCATAAAGACTTCTTCATGTTCATGACAGGTGTTATGTCATGTTTATGACAGTGTCATGTCAGTCTTATGCATATCCCTTCAAATAAAATGTTACCATGTTTGTGATGATGAATGTGAAATTATAAAATACCCATAGGTCTATAGCAATATGAGCATCTTTCTAATATTGAGTTCTGACCAGACGCAGCAACAACAAACAACGTCTTAAAGGATGCTGGATTCAAAGCTGCCGTAATCTTAGCAGTGCGTACCTACGGCTCTGAGTTTTGATGTTTGATTGTATTTACAGTAACTCCTACCTCAGCTGTATCTAAACATAAAAAAGAGCCACAAAATATATCCTCTCAAACTTGCCAAGGATACATCAAGCATGTTGTCACCTTCCTAAAATAATGGCATGTCATTTTTTGAAAAAAAGTGATTTTGTAAAAAAAAAAAAAAAAGCATACGAAAAGCACAAACTTTTTGTGCTTTTGTGTGTTGTTGTTTTTTTTAGGCCAAAAAAACAACAAAAAAACACAAATCAATTTTAGCAAAAATTGATTTTCGCCATTATTTCAGGAAGGTGCAATATGATGGATTTCGTATACTTGGACATGTCTACTTGCAGGACATATTTGACTGTTATACCTTGCTCCTTGAGATGATAAACTTATGGAAAAGAGTGGAAAGATGTTAATGACAAAGAAAATGTGGCTTTGTTGTTATCACATATTGTCACCATAACACTCAACATATTGTTTTGAAATGTTTTGTACATGATGGGGCGACGGCTGTAAGAGTTTGTCCTGCAAACGCTTGCAGCAGTCACTCCGCCTCTGTGAGGCAGAAGCTTGGAAGCTGCAGCTCCAAGGAGGAGCATCATCCTTGAGGGCGGGACTAAGTCCACCTGGGCATTTCTCACAGCTAAATGGTTGCCATGGAGATTAAATGATTTCTCAAACATGCCTGAAAGATTCAAGGCAACACTCCAGGTTGTTTCTGATGAGGGAATTACATTAGAACATGATGCGTAGCCAAAAAAATTTCAATTTCACATAACACTGCCCCTTTAAGAGACATTGTAGAAAACTCACATTTACATCAGTAGAATGTTAAAATTTGAAGCATAAAAGCCTACAATGCAATTTGAACCAAGAACCATTTTTGGTGTGCAGCAGTGCTATTCAAAGCAAATAGGAAGTATTGAGCACAAATTGTAATTTCTAACCACCGGCTTCCACACTCCACTGCTCACAGACTTAAAACTGACCTTGACTCTGAAAGGATCCCATTATACTGATGAGGAGATGCTTCCCAGGTATCACGGGGTCCTTTAGGTTAAATATTTATGGGGGGTTTCCTCGCTATGTAGCTGGGTAGCCCACTGAAAAACAATGTTATTCTGGTTTCAGATCTGACACCAAATGCTTATTACTTTCATTTTCCAAATTGAGAATACATTTTAGATTTGAGAACATACAGTATATAACAAATAGTGAAAACTTCACTTTAGTGTATAAAATGATTTATTCTAAAGCTTATTGAGATATATACATATAGTGTAATTATAAATTAATATTTGACCAATAACTCATATTGACACATATAAAAACTGGGTTCTTGAATGTTGAAAAAGCTATCAGAAAACACCAAGGTGGAAGTTAATGCCTGTTTTAAAAAGAGCATTTAACCCCAAAGCAAAGCATTTCTGTAAAACCAACTCATTCACCTTTTCCGAATCGTGTATTTCATTGTTTTCTTGCGAGCTGAACATCTTCACGTTAACACCAGTAGCAATAAAGACACACTGCTGCCAGGTGATCCCTCAGCTCCCCTTTACTCCTAATCTGCAATATGTTCAGATTGGCATGTCTGCTAATATTTGATCCCTTTGGGGCAACCGAAAGAGATTCACACACACGAACACACATGGACCTGCAATATGCTCCGTTTGGCAGACTGCCTCATAAACAGTGCTGTTTGAACTTGTCCACTTGTTCACAAACAGACATTTGAGTTACGAGGCTTATGACAGGACTCAGTGCTATTCATTCATAAAATTGGTAGGTGAGCTACATCATTGGTTTTTGTCACTGCGTTTATTTCAGTTGTGAATATTATTCCCAAAATTAATTCATTCAGACAGAACCGCTTGACACACACACACTGGCAATCAGCCGTGTGTGAGAGCCGGACTCATGAGGCAGACAGGTGTAGTGTGCCATATGTTGACTATGGTGAAAAGGTCAGTCCTCTTGTGGCCTCATTATAATATCCAGGTTTCCTGTTTGTCTGTTGCAGGTTGCAAAGTCACACTTCATACACTTACTCAGCTTTTTTGTCTTTTTTTTGTTGTGTTGTTGTTGTTTTGATTGTTTTAGACAACTGTCACCTCCGTTTCCAAAGGTAAAAATAGATGCGTTGTGATGTTCAGAGAAGCTGTAGCCTTTCAAAGTGTGTTTGTTTGTGTTGGATTATGCGGTATAAAGCTCCCAAGTTTTACTGCTGCTGCTTAGTCAGCATGTCTGTCTTCATATTCTTTAGTTTGGAAAGACAGTGAACTTTTATGTGGAGTCCCAATGGGTTCTGTGCAAAAGTAACTTGCTGTATTTGATTCACATATTCAAAAAAAAAGGTGAATGAATAGAAGAGGTGTAAAACCATAAACATAACCATACCAAACTATATCAAAACATTTTAATGTCATTCCTTCACACATATACAGTATATAAAAGCCCATAGACATGGAATACGTTAAGTGTTACTGAACTTTATCCCTCAAATAGGCTAGCTAATGAAGAATAACAATTGTTCATTGAGTATTATTCTCGGCCAGATTGTGGATGAGTTTGGCTCAGTTACACTAGCACCAGGTTTGGCCTCTGAGTAAAGATGAGTACTGGTCAGGAGCCATTGGACCAAAAAAAAACCTTGTCACTGTGCCACTTGTGTATCACGCCATGGCAAAGTTTTACCTACCCAACCAGCCAGTAAAGTAATGTCAAACTTTATCTGGCTCATCCACAAGCACAGCATAATGGAAAAGCCCAACAACAGAGGAGTTTCATGAACAAGGAACCTGAAACTAACATCTGCAATTACTTCTGAAGTCTTCCAGTTGCTTGAGGATTACTTTGATTTCTTTTGTAATGCATCTATAATAAGAACATGGATTATTTTTAATTATGTTTTCTGATAACTTTTGGGATCTTGATTTCACAAATAATAGTCAACTGCTGTTTATTTGTACAGCACCATAAAAACATGATATAGTAACCAGTTATGAAACGAGTAAAAAGCATTTTTGTCAAATCCAGTCATCAAAATCATCAAGCAAATATACATCAAATATATTGATCAAAGAACTTCGTCCTTGAAGGCGGCGCAACGTCCCACCAATCGTTTTGCACAGCTGAATGGTTGCCACGGGAGATTAAAGGATTTCTCAAGACAACACTCCAGGCATATTTTTGATAAGGGAATCACGTTATAACAAGATGTAAAGCTCAAGAAAGTTGATTTTTAATAATACTGCCCCTTTAAGAAAAAAAAAGTAAAAACAAAGGTATTCAATTACAACAATTGAATGTATTTAAAGGTGTTTTTACAAAGGGTCCTACAGTAGCATGTAGGAACCTTTGCTACTGCATGCTACTGTAGGCTTGTTGCTTGTGAAGAATAAAACAGACCCCGTATAGATTGCCTGTCTATTAAAAGGCTAACACATAAACCATGAATGCATTCCTTCAAAGCAGATAGCAGAATCCCTGGCCTTTGACTGCACCTTTAGCGATGAAACGCATCCCTGTGTCGCGCAGCCAGTCAAATGTCGAATATGGACCTCATTACGTTGGAGAAGAAAAACAGTGTGGCTCTCAGCCTGCTAGCTAGTAACGCCTCTGCAGCACACATGAGAGCCAGAGCCACACAGAGCCAGAGCACCCAGGCCTATTTCTCTTGCTAAGTACCAGCGTTCCTCTGAGACATCATGACGACCTCCACACAGATCTTTCCCGGAGCGCCGGAGCGGCAGAGACTGGGAGCCCAGGAGAGAAGGCTGAGTTACGATCTGATCCACTGAGACTGAATCCGGAGGGGAGGTGTTTCGGTGCTAATGGGATGTTGGGATGATCAACGTCCAGCTGTCACTTCCTTTCTTCAGCGTCGTCGTCACGACCGTTCACTGGAGCATGGTGAAAATTGGCAGCTTGGAGGCAGGATATCAAGCTTCACAGAAAGTCATGTTTTCTCCTCATTCTGTCTCTGTTAGGAAATAGGGACACAATTTGATTTGAAGACCTTGAAAGCAGTTGATGTGACTCCACCACACACAATAAGACATGTTTTTTTCTGTTTTTGAACTTTTGAACTTTGTCCTGTTTACTGTTCTTTACTGGTTGACGCAGTCGCTTTCAGTGAACTACACATACACTGACCAGTTAAAAGCTAATAGTGTGTTGGTTACACTTTTACTGCCAAAATAACATTGATTCTTCAAGCCATGAACTTGACTATACCCCTGAAGGTGTGCTATGGCATCTGGCCCTAAGACGTTAACATCAAGTCCTGAAAGTTGTGATGTGGTTATTCCTCGGATTGGAATAGTTGGTCCTGTTTTCCACAGATGACCAATTTGTGAATTTGGAGGCAGACTATTTGCTCATCAATTAATTCCTGAAACAGTTTAACTTTGTGTCAATGCAAAAATAATGGTCTGTTGTCCACAGTTCATCTTCTTTATAGTGCCATGCACACTACAAGCCAAGGTCAAGTAAAAGTCACGACTGATCAGATCAGACTGCCCTCCCCTGAAGGACAGACTTCAACATAGGAAACCTGACCTTTGATTGGTTGTTACCAAGACGATTGGTGGATTGGTTCGGTACCAAGTCGGTGGGTAGATAGGTTGGCTGACTGGTTTTTAAATCCCTTTGGGATGTTCCCTGATGAAAATTATAATCTAAATCTATAAAATATTAAAACGTTAGCCAGACTGGCTGCTTGACCAACTGACTAGTAAACAATTGGTCAAACTGAGATGCACTGTTTTGAACCTTTTCTACAACTTTTTCAGCATTTTGAGCCACTGTATCTGACCACCTGGGCTAACGTGTGCATCAGTGACTCTTGGCCAATCAACGATCTCCCTTTGCTCACTCATAGTAGATACTGACCACTGCAGACTGGGAATGAACCATAAGCGCTGCGTTTCTGGAGATTATCTAACCAAGCCGATCACAGTTTTGGGCCTCCTTAGATCTGCTCGAATTATTATGTTTGCCTTTTACGCTCTTACGTTTGCTCAAATATTTTTGTCTCTAGCAAGACAAATGACTTATTGTCCAGGGACAACAGAGGACAAATAGCCTCTGGGCTAATTCTGACACATTTACAAAAATGCTTATTGATGTGGATTGTCCCTACCAAATAAATTAAATTTAAAAACATGTTCCAACATTTAGAATTAGGAGCCAAAATGTTACAAAATTTTATTCACTTCCTGTCATTAGTCCTGTTGTTATGTCTGATCTGATCGGTGTGAGAATTGTGGCACATTTACTTTACAAAAGCAGCTTTTTTTAAACAGTTCCAGATAAATACCATCACTGTGACAATAGAAAATGGTTTTTATGAGTATTTGTGAGTCTCTTTTCAAGCCAATTAGCTTTCAGCTATAGCTAATCTGACGCTCAAACAATCCAGTGATAAGAAAATATAAATATCTTTAACTAGGCTGATGTTGCACAGAGCTGAGTATATCCAATAAAGCTCCCAGTGTGTTACCACTGATGCTTTTATTAAAACCCACTTTGATAATTTCTTTTTTGTCTACATCATTCTTCTCGTACCACTCTCGCTGTAGGCTTTTTTTTTTTGGAGCCTCTATTTATTTCTGTCTCTGAGCATTCAGATAAGTGATTGTGAAACAGGCGTCGTTATATTTTCCAGTTCTTTGCAAACACAAAATCCAGCAGCCCTTGGCTAAGGAATAAATATTTCCACAGCGTTTTTTCCACTCCCACTCAGCGAGGATAAACATGCACAACCGTTGCTTCTGTGGTGAGGAGTAATCTCGGCTTTGTCATCACTTTCCCAGATTGGTTTAGACGCATCATTTACATATGTTGATGCTTCTTTTCTTTTGTTTCTTTGCATTTTCATAAACTGGGATTTCTCATTCTGTCTTTTAGTGCTTAAAAACACACTCTTAAGATCTTCACTGCCAGCCTCATGCCACTGCAACATGGGTAGACAACTCTTATCGAAACTTTCTTAATTTAGAGATAGACCACATAACTAATGCCAAACATTTTCAAGATCTTACTGATGCTGGAAAAAAAAAATTCTTCTTCCCAACAGAAGAGCTTCCACACTGAGAAGCTGTTGTCAACGTGACCCGTAGTTGTTCTGATGTGGTACTGGTCAGAAAACAGATTTGTTTTGTTTCCAACAAGTCCACCACCTCTGGTCCAAGATGGTCAAACTGACAAATGGTTGATTTCTCGGTGCGACTCAGCGTTACCAAAGTAACCAACATTATTCATAGTTACAGTATCAAACAAGAGTAAACATCTGATGGAAAGAAGAAATCTGTGATGACAGAAATTAATTCTATTTTAATTATACTAAGTATTTCAGCTCCCCAAGCTGAATTGTTATTCGAATATTTTAGATATGAACTATGAAAAAAAATCAGCTGTAAAGCAAATTGTGATGATAATGACAGGCAATTCCTATGTTCTCCATTCAGAACTCCACGTAACATAAGCTATATCAGTGGCTGTAACGCAACACATCTCACAAATCCTAAATGATTGTCCATTCTGATTAATCTCAATGTTTCTCAGCTTTATAACTAAAGCTGTTCAATTTTCCACTTTCCCGTCAGCTTAGTCACATGACTAATGTTGAGTATCAGGAAACCTCAAACGTAAGCAGACACAGAACAGAGAAAAGTCTGCGCATCTTCTCCAGCAGATGAAAACAAGTGTCAAATTAGATAAAAGCTAAGAGGAGCGGTTGCATAACGGAGTGTTTAGGGAAGCAGAGCGAGCCTCTGTGTTGTTGGTCCTGTCACACAGAAAAGAGACAAAAGAAAGACAGAGGAACAAGCTGCGACTCTTCCGTGGCACTCATCTCAGAGTCTGTGCATGACACTCATCTGAATATTTCATACAACACTTCCTTTTTTTTATATACCTGTGACGGCACTCCTGGAGATGTCTTTCAGTATGCGTGACTCATCTGTTCTACAATATGTTAAGAGGACTGTTCTCCACTCTGCAGAGGAGACTTTTTCTTGTCTTCTCTCTCCCTGTAAACACTGACAGCTGACACTGTTTATCAGACGATATACCGTCCAAAACAGGAAGTGGGGAGGAGGAATCAAGAATGATAAATGTGTGTGTTTTTGAACGTTTGGAATGCAAAGTAGCTGTGGGTACAGCCGCGAGGGATGCTGGACATCTGAATGTGGCTCATATCTTCAGATTCCCTCCTCTGTCCAAATTAAACACAGGCACCGGCAGCAACACGGCAGAGCAACAGTAATCTCACTGGTATCTTCTACAACATAAAAATGTTTAATAAAAAAAGACTAAACGACATGTTTTATACATGTATTTATATGTTTATATGACGTGTTTTTAGCCTGCGGCAAGTCGTCTATGCGTACTGAGTAAACTAAGTATTGAACTATTCCATGCTTATTAGGTTTAATGACAGATATAAGTAACAACCAAAATAATTCGTACTCGCAAAGAAATCAGAGAAGTTAAGTCCACAGTTGAAGTCATATGTCATTGTTGGCATTAAACCCTAAAACTGCGCAAATTTAAAATCCAAAAATAAATTTGCTTAATGGAAACATGATAATTTTTTTAATTCGCTTTTTTCAATAAAAGGTTTGTCTGCGCTAAGCTGAGTTGGTTTTTCGGCCGTATGAAGCTACATGTATGAAGCCAAAATGCAATGGAAGCACTTTTTTCACATCACAAAAGTCTTGTGATCAACAGTTAGATGTTGCTACAGACCGAAACGCAGAAGAACGACAGGAAGTAGTAGGAGGATGATGGTTTGGTTTGGTTTTGTTGTTTTTGGACGATGTGCAGCTGGCTCCACCAGAGCTCCCACAGCATCACACAGTTCATCAAAAGTTGTGTGTCATCCCAACTTTCCATAGCTCTTCTGTAAAATATTCGACTACAGTTTCCCAATACGCAGCATATGTAACCACTCCAAAGTAGGCGGGGCTTCTTGCTCTCATGTAACTGTCTGCATCTATCGATGACATTCTTTTTAATGACATATCTCGTGAAGAAGCTAATTCACGAAAACAAGAAAACTCCAGATTTGTTGCAGCAAAAGAAAATACAGCTGTGCATAAAGAACTAACAGCAAAGCATTGTACATAGCTTATTGTTTTAAATTCACTACACTGCATTATTTGGTCTGCCACTTGCATCTGGTTCCATCTTATGTCAATACCCTCTTTAGAAATATATTTACTCGGAAACATTGTTTCATACTTATTTTCCCAAATTCTTATTTTCCTTATACTGAAAATCTTTTCTTATCAATGAATGGTCTCCCCTTAATCTCTCCCAAGGTGAAAAGTACACAGATTATAAAGTGTGAGTTTTAAAGTCGTATTATGTTTTTAAAATCTTTGCACAGCAGAAAAGCCTAACCACCCTGCAGATACTTTAGCTATTTCAAGTTAACAACGGTAAATTATTAGGATTAAGAAAACAGCCTGCAGGTGAGTCGGTGCTCGCTTTCAGCTCATACTTGAGTTTCTAAAGGTCTCTAAACGTGCATTCGTGTTCAAGAAGAAGAAAAGCAGCTTCTGCTGAGCATTGACACGTTCCATACTGCTGAGTGTTTTATGAGAATTTGTGACTTATTTCTTTGATCTGTCATCCTCTGCTCTTTATTGAAGTTACGCAACAATAAATAGATGCAGTAAACACTCTCTGTCTTGCATAGGTTGGGATAATAATATTTTACCATTGACATTATCCTATTGAGGCATTGTTGTGTGGTGATGGAGAAAACCTCTAATAGGTAAAGCTGATTTTCCTGTGGCTTTATCAAGCTCTGCATTAATAGAAGCTTACTGTCATTTTCTAACATGACTGGAGGTAAAGACAATGGATAGACAGACTAAGTTTTCCATAATAAAGCTTAATTCTTTTTGGAAAATTACTTACTGCTGCATTATGATAAATAAATATGACATGAAAGGATTAATTAAAATTGAGAATGAGCATTGTTGTTGTTGTTTTTTTATCTGGATTCTTATTAAACATTCTGGCTCCCTTTATGACAGAACTATATAAGCTCTGTTGTGAGTTGTAAACCAAGGGGACAAAATGTAGTGGCATTTTTCTCTAGACAAATACATAGCATAACCAAGAATGAATGATGAGCAACACTACTGAATAACGGCGTGTCGGATCAGTTGTTAAAGGTTGCAGTCACTGTTACTGGTGTATAAAAAAACATAAACAATGCTTATGTTTGGAGCATTGGAGTGGGACCAAGAAAAGCCTGGTGGCCCACCAGGCTTTTTATACACTGGGGGAAACTCTGTAGATAAGTTTTCCCAGATATCGACTAATCCAAGTTAGAAGAGAAGTCACTCTAAATTTTAAGTTGACGTATTACCTGGATCACTGACAATGTTCACACCGTTTAGCAAAGAAAGTGGCTTTTGGTCTTTGTGCTTCTGAATAAAAGAACTTTTGAACATCCTATTTGACATATTAATGTGGCAGATTTCAGAGACTAATTCTCTGTGTGAATTTTTCTCCTTAATTTGAGGACAGAGAGCTGGCTTTTCCGTCGCTGCTGACGGATCACTAGATTCTTTTCTTATTAGACTTACGTGATAAGAAAAGAATCTCCTTTTCTTATGACACGGTGAGATTTCCTCCTGACTAATTCTATTCTCCTTGCACATTCTTTTATGAACTTGGAGACAAATACGTACGGGTGACAGATGAAAGATTCAGCGAGAACGGCTCCTGTTTTTGAATAACAAGCAACCACAGGAAGGTTGATGCGAGCGAGGCCATCGATCAGGAAGGGCGTGCCTGCGTGTTCTGCTTCCTGCTTATGAGTGTGATCGGCTTTACTTTGTTCTCCGGCAGCCAAACTCTGTCCTCATTAGTTCTGCATTTGTGTGTATTTGTTCGACAGAGCGTCGTTGTGTTGTTTTCTTCTTTTAACCACGTTTTTTATTTTATTATTTTTTTTCTCCAAAGCAACAAATTGCAGCAAATCGCAACATCACGCCGTGGGGGGTCAGGGAGAGATTCACACTGATCTAAAGTGCTTTTTCATGTGAACAAGACAAATGAAATTCAATGGGAAGGCATATGAGAAAGATGTTTCCAATGCATCAGCAAAGTGACAAGCTCTTCTCTCCGGAAAGTGATATTTAATTCAATGATTTCGCAATCTAATGAAGGAAGACAAAGGTGTGAGTGCAAAAGATGAAGGTGCTATATCAATACATGCCTTAGCGACTCTGTGTGTGTGTGTGTGGATGTAAAGAGGATGGGGTTTTTTTGTCACTGTCCCAACCCTGTTCAATCATTTTCGTTGTTCATTTCTCCCCCCTACCTCCGGTGCTGTTAATGCCGCCGTGTGGAAATGAAAAATGCATTAATGAATATGGCTGAGACAGTGACAGTGCATTGACTGATGACGGAATGAACAAGCTCATTATTAAAGGTCTTATCACCTCTCAACAGATGCAGCTCCACACACACCAACAGGGAGAGGGAAGGACCTCACATTTTGTTCTCTGCATTCATTTGTCATTGTAATCAACATCCTCCATGAGAAGTTGTACAACGATCTTTTGAAGGTCAAGGTCACCTGAAGTAGCAAGAGCTCAAAGACAGTAGAATGGCATTGAGGTCAGGGGACAGCTGAGGTTTTTAAAAAAGGGGGTTTTAGCTACGGATTGTCTCAAACTGGAGTTTTTGTTTGAGAGAACAGATTCCAATTGTTTTTGGCCAATTCATGAGTTCGATTTAATAATTGAACTTGCTTGAAACATCTGGTGTCGTAAAGCAGTGGTCCCCATAGTAGGTCCTGGAAGGCCGGCATCCTGCATGTTTTAGTTCTCTCCCTGGTTTAAAGCACCTGGATCCAATGACGGCTCATTAGAAGCCCCAAGAAGAACATTGACAAGCTGAAAAGGCTGTTACTACCACCAGAGAGAGAACTAAAACATGCAGGGTGCCGGCCCTCCAGGACCCACGTTGGGCACCTCTGCCAAATTTAATCCGTATTAAATGTGGTAGTCACTCATCACTCACTCACCAGTGGTGATTTTGAAGTGAATATAAATGAATTAAATGCGGTACAGACCTAATAAAAATGACATTAACTGGTCAAACACCTTCATTTCATCAAACAGATAATGCTGTTTCTGCTGTTAATTTTTGTTACAGAAAATTGTCTGTCTTGGTATGGTCATCCAACTCAGGTGAATTTAGTTTAGAAAGCTATTATAATGTCTTGACAAGGTGTCAAAATATTACTACATTTCATTGTTTGCTAGGCTTACATTAGCATTCTTTGTTTCTGTTTTGATATGACTTGCTGATGGTTTAGTTCGTTGCACAGTTCAGTGTTTCCAGTTAGGGTGCCTTCACATCAGCCCTGTTTAGTCCACTTTAATCAAACTCTAGTTTCTTTACCAAGAAAGTATAATTTGTTTGGGAAGGTGTGAATGTGCAATCAAACTCTAAAGCGGATCAAAACAGCAAACTCTGGTTCGTCTAAAAACTTAGGTCTCATTTCGATTAAAGTGAATTATGGTGTGGTTCAAATGCATGACAATTCAAGCGGGCCAGAGCCGGCTCCAAAAGCAGGAAGCGATTCATAGAGCAGGGCATTCTAGCATTACAAGGAGAAATGCCAGACAAAAGAGGAATCCTGCAATCGCCAAAAACTGAAGCTACTCCAGCTACATTTTGTGAAGAAGGAAGTTGCGCTCAAGAAGACCAGACAGCAGGTTCTCACCTGATAGTCTGGTTCACTTTCACACTGCACCGTGTCAAACGAACCACACACCCTTAAAGTCAGCCTTGCATATACCACTGATAGACAAATGAAGATAAAAAAGTTTATTTGCGGTTCTGACCTTGTACCTGGAGGTTTGATGAAACAAAGGTCATTGTTTGACCAGTTGATGTCTTTGCCTGTCAGTTTTTATTTGGTCTTCATCTCATTGCGTTCATTTATATATATACTTTTCAAATCATTGATGTCAAAATTTCAGCTTATCAACACTAAAGTCAACCAAAGCACCGTCCTCGAAGCCCCTACCGCATTTTGAGAGCCAACAGCTGAGTGGGAAGAAGCAGTCTTGTAGAGGACTAGGCTGAAATGTTACTTAGTTGTTCTTTATTAATTTTAAACATACTTTTAATTATTACTGCTGTCTCTTTTGAGTAGAAACTCTGCCGTTGTGTTTCTGATTCAGTCTTGACAGATTTTTACTCTTCACTGAGAAAACGGTAGCTCTCTGGGAGAGCTCAGTCGTCCACAGGTAGCGCAGAGATAATTAGCTAAATCTCTATGGTTAGTTTGGGCCCCTCCGGCCCCCGCGATGGAAATAAATCAAGTTTCCGTCCGTCCTGTCAGTGGGACCAGCAGCGGTTAGGTAAGAGTCCCCTTCCTTTATTTGAATTGACTAATTAGACTCAGAAACCACACAGTATTTCTTCCAGCTGAAGCCCGAAACATTGCTGATACAAGCTGTGCTCCTGAAGGATGCAAATCGTATGTGTCCACATGAGGCTCGTTGTGTCCCTCAGTCTCCAGTTCTCAGTGTTTTTTTTCCCTTTCAGTCGTGTCCTTTTCTTTTCACACCCTTTTGAAATCTTCCCCATGTCATTACAGAGCTAGCTCTGGGGGTCTTTTAGCCAGCAACACGGTAAAAGGCCTCTGGGGTCGCAGTCAATTTGATACTTTGAGGAACGTTTAGCTTTTTTTTTTCATTGAGACTCATCAGTAGGCTCAAATTGCTCTTACAGAATTAATGCCATTTCTGTTTGATACAATGAGTTTTTTTTTTTTAAATATGAGGCACCTGAACAATGCTCTGCCAGACTGACACGTTTCCTCTCCCTCACAGTACAAAAAGAGGCTATTTCACAGTTGGCATGATACAGCTGGCGTAATGCATTATTTAAGACAAAAACATCCAATCATCATGAGAGGATTTCAATCTTGGCTGAACCTTTTCTGCATCTGCGTAGTCTTTGTTCAGCTTCTCTCCAACCTTCAGAGACGTAAGTTAGCACACCCGTTACTTCTGGTGTTTGTAACCTTTGTTGTTTCTAGGTTGGAAACGCTAGCTTAAGGATGTTTTTCCCTCTCTATCATGTTTGCGTTGTGTAACTCATCAGTTCCTAATGTCTAGTAGTCTACCGGAGTCACAAGAAAATATAGTGACAAAGTATTTACAACAGGCCACAACAAGGAACGCTCCAGCAGATACTTAAAAACTTAGGTAAGGTGCAGTGAGGACGTGGCTGTATGGGGATAGTGTGTCGATTCTTGAATTTCCTCCAATCTCTCTGTAGTTCCTTCAGACTGCTGTGCTTAGTTTAAGAAAGATTGACTTTGACCAGACATATTCAAAGGTCTTGTTTATTTTTCACTGTTATGAGCTTTTTTGTTCTAAAGAAATTTGTTCAACTTGCGATACAAAACTTTCATCATTCAACCATTACCAACCCTACAAACTCTGGGTTGCTTCACACTGTTTCTGCTGTCTAAGGTCTTGAACGTGCCTCCTGTTTTCAGTGTTTTATCACTGTAAGTTTGAACTCACCAGACCATTAAACCTTTCCATCTTGACTCCCATTTGACCACAGGGTCAGCTGGAAACGTTGGTCACTTTTCTTCCAGCGGCTTTTTGTTCACACCGAACACAAGTCACGATTTCTGAGTTACGTTTTAAACTCTGAACAACCGGGGCTGTTTGGATTTCTTCACACATATATTTTTGCCCAATTTTCCCACTTGAACATGCATTTTTAATGCAGGCAACATTTTAGTATTGAGGGTATTTTCCTCAACTAAAATTGCCTCCTTATTTATTCGTCAAGCTGAACATTTGGGTATTTGACTCTTTCCTTGGAAAACCCTCCCACATAAACCGGTCTAGAAGTTCTCGTCAGGTAAATGTGTACACTTGGCTCCCATCACGTCCAAACTCATCAAAAGTTGTTGATTGTAGCACACTCTGCTCCCTTCATAGCCCTTCATTTTTAATTTATGGTGGTAATCATCAAGCTTAATGTACAGTGCGAGGGGGAGTACTCCTCCTGCCGTTGAGGCGTCATTCCTCTGTGGTCCTGCTCCGCAGCAGATGGTGTCTCTGATACAAAGCATATTATGCATCTTTCACCTTAATATTTGCTCCAGGGTCGCATTAAGCCAATTGATCTCTCGCAAATCTGCAGTAGACGGTGAGTTGCAGATTCCTGGAGCTCTAGATCTTTCCGAAGAGTATTCTAGCTCTGACAGTCGAGCCAAACTTTTGCTGTTTTCTTCTTTGTTTTTGGTGAGACTTTTATTTTCCAACCCTGATGACTCGTTCATTGTTTCAGACGAAGGAATGCTAGTAGTTTTGTCATCTGTTATCTTAACAACAGAACAATTTCAGTGCAGGTGTTGGAATGAATGAACAGATTGACTTCAGCGTGTTGGTAATCAAATAAACAGGAAGGTTAAAATAATCAAAAAAAATTTTTTAAGGAATGTGAAAGTGAAAAAAGCAGATCCCCTGTGTTTAAATGAGGGCAAATGCTGCAAATGCAACAGATATTTCTATGGAAGTATGATTTAAAGCATGAAAAAAATGTAGTTTGACAGAGCCACTCTCCTTAGATCAGCATGGGAAAGTATAAGACAGGGTTTGCTTTAATCTACCCACGGCACCTGTGAGCTTGAGATGATCAGATCAGGATGATTCAGATAGCATCAAAGTCTCCTTAAGTCACAGGGGGGGTTACTCAAATGACTTTCCAACAATCGAAACTTTCCGCGCACACACACATTTCTTTAATATCCGACGACGTGTGGACTCTCGCACTCGGAGCCACCTTGAAGTTCACAAAAATGCCAGATTTCCATCCCCTGTAATGACTGCGGAGGGAGATAAGCGCTTGGACAAACTTTTACCGTCTGTGATTATAGCTCCAACTGACCTGATGAGGCAGGCTGGGAGGAAGGACAAGGACCAGGAGAGGTCAAACTTTATGTGAAACTCCACGTTCAATGGAGCAACACGTCATCGAAACTATTCAATCTGGTCAGGATGATTATTTACAAAGTGAAAATATGTTTTCAGTCATAATCATTTTAAATGATTACATCAAACTTTATGCCACAAGGACCAAAATAGTCATTTTCTTTTTTTAATATTAAAAAATACATGTCTTTTTCCACTGTTTTTTGTCTGCTTAACAATAAACCAAACCTGCTGGATTTTAATGAAATGAGAAAAATAGTCAGAAAAGGGATTTGTATCATTGCACCATTGGTGGTGAAGGTGGGGTCAGTTTATTATGTTTAAATTCAGTTTTAAAAAACAACTTTATCACAGAGAAATTTAATGTTGTATCTCATCAAGTATTTATTTAAAAAGTCGTTGTGGACTTAAGATGTTGCTGGAAGGAAGGATATCTGGTAGCAGTCAGCCTTGCATTAAATCTGAAGTGTTTTCCTCCAGGATTTAAGGTCATAGTTCAGGTATTATTTGACCTTTTGAGATGCTAGCCAATTGCTCCCAGTTGTATAAAAGGTAACTTTGTTGCCACGGTTACGCATCGTGACGGTCCGAAAGCAAAAAAAGTGAGAGCAAAAATCCTTCTGGCTGCACAGCATCCAAAACCACAAGGAGTAAATGTTCAAACATTCATCGAAGCAACTGAAAAACTCATGAGATAAAGTTTAAAAAGAACAAATCAGAAATAATACATACAGACACTCCAACATGACTGGAGTAATTCTGGAACGCTTGTTGTTTTACTTCCTGTAGAATTCAAATAAATGCAAAAAACTTGATTAATTAATGAGGAATAATAACCTCAGGGTTCAGTATTAGGACCTGTTCTCTTTCTTTTTTATATTCTCCCTTTTGGCCAAATAAGTACATTTTCACGTCTCATAATTCCTCTACTGATGACGTTCAGCTGCATTCTTCCTTCAGATCTTCTGAATATCAAAAGTTGTCGTCAGTGACTGCGATAAAACGGAAATCTTAATTATTCGTCGTTACAGTCAAATAACCCAAGTGAGGCAGCGCCTTGACCAAGCCACAGAAACGTTGGCATTATTTTGGATTCTGCCATGTCAGCGCATCACCATTAACCATTCTTTCTTTTCGATGTTTTAATGATGTAATGTTTTTTGTTTTTATTTTTATTTTGTTTTTTTTTATTTTTTTTAAATCTCTCTCTTTCTCACTGATTATTTCTGTTTTTATTTTAATTATGTAAAGCACTTTGAAATGCCTTGCTGCTGAAATGTGCTATACAAATAAAATTTGATTGATTGATTTGATTGAACCAGAAACAGCAGCCTCGTGAACAATCAGTCTGTTATTTTCCTCCATTTTATTTTGATAATGCCCTTCATGGGCTTAAAGTTGGTCAATGTCCCGTTTACAGCTCATTATTTTTACCTGAAAAGCCTCTTTTTACCGGTTGGTCTTTTTAAATGAACACAATGATGTTCATAAATCTTGTTGCAAAAGTTGAGCACAGCAACAGCAGCTTGTCCAATCATCATACGCAGTATTCAGTCGTGAACAAGCTCACAAAACTTTTACTGCAATTAAGTTATCTTCTCCCTAAAACTGTTTACTTCAGATCTTGCTGAACCTTTACAACACTGACAGTTTAGCCGCTCACATGCAAGCATGGATGTAAAATTGAACCAGCAGCAGGCTGTAATTTTTAACTCCAGTAAATGACAAGAAAGATTCACATTCTCTGTTTTTATGATGCTGGCAGCCAGAAGTGAACACCTACCTTGTCATTATCATGTGTTTGCTGCCCACCTTCTTGTATTCAGATGGTAATATGGGTTAACAAAAAGTCCCAAACTCTTGCATTTGCTTTTTATATATATAATGTGTAACTTTAAAAAGTATTTAAGTTTCAAACTGGACATATTATACGGCATAAACATGTTTTGAGTAACAATTGTGTTACTTTGTAAAAGCACAAATAAACAGAATGTAAAGTAAACCAAAGACTACAACTAAGACACTTACATTTTAAGGCATGTTGAATTTGACGTTGCAATACGTCATCAAAATATGTAGTATTTATTTATTTATTTATTTTAAGTTCTGTTTCAATGCTCTGTGTACGTTGAACAAAAGCGATGAGGAAATGGTGACAAAGCAAGGAGAACATGGCGGTAGGTGGAGTGCTGGGACAGTGGGGGGGGGGGCAGCGGCGGAGGAGGCCTATAGGTGAAGGGTTGTCTCATTAATCTTAAAAGGGCACTGCGTAACTTTCAGAATGCAAATGAAACCATCAATCTTGTCAGGGAGATAGAGCGATGGAAAGATAGAGAGATGGAGAGGGGTACCTGGGAAGAGGATGGAAGGGAAAAGAAGAATAACTCAATCCTCCATGTGCCTTCGTGTCACATCATAAAAGTCTCATGAAGGGTGTTTCATTAAAAAACAGGAAACTGAAGATTAACTGAAAGTCAACGTTTAAGAAGCGAGAGAGAGAGAACTCCGACATAAAAACCTAATTGTTATCAAGTTAAGACAAAAACAACAGAATCTAACATTTGAGCAACAATTGTTTGGCTTGTTGTGGATGCAAACTGCTGCATCTTGTTGCTTCCCACGGCCACAAATTCAGATATTTCTATTAAACATAGTTATTTCCTTTCTAAATATATATTTCTGCTTGTCGGGCTGATCCTATCCGACATGTCAGAATGTCCTTTGGTCAAATATTGAATCTCTCAGTAAATACTACAGCACCTGACAAAGCTGCTTCCTGCCAGCTGTCTGTAAATGTAAAAGTGTCGAACAAAAACGGCTGAACCTAAAATACAACGCAGCCCATTTCTGCCTTTACGTTTATCATCACTGTACGTCAGCTACGCTCCAGCTGATTAAAAAAGTTCACCTCTCATTCTTAAACATCAAGAGTCTTGCAAAAGTGTTATATATCTTTTGAACCTTTTCACATTTTTTCATGCAACAACCTACAAACTTAAAGGTATTTTAATTATGAGTGGGTAATTGTTGTATCGTTTATTATGACAAATTTCTTGCCAATGTAAATTTTTTTGAAACTTGAGAATGTTTCTTGCGTTATTGTTCCATTATCATTATTTTACTTGAAATGGTCTCGAAACAACAATATTATTGTTTATTGCGATAATGTCTGGGACAGTTCATCATCCAGCAAAATGTATCGTGCCAGTCCTAGTCTGTTTATTATTAATTATTATTATTATTATTATTATTATTATTATTATTGTCACAATTCTTCACTTTACTGTCATATTTATAACTAAAATAGACATCAGAAATACATTAAATGTTATTCCTTTCTACTTGTCTTGTCTGTCATGGCGTGTGCTGTTGCTTTTCTTGGCCAGATCACCCGTTGTGAACAAAGTCTTGATCTTGATAGGTTTTTATGTGGCTAAAGGTTTAATAAATATATAAATAAAAATGTTATTTTCATAAAATTTGAACATTGAAACCCCATTAGTTTGAAACTGTTGCACACTCATATTAATCATCTGTCCTCTTGGTCTCTTTCAGCGCTGCAGACGACTCAGCCTCCCAAAGTCCTTTTCCCTCCAGAGAGACAAGACACGGTGATAGAAATCACGCCTGGTAAGGAGGAACCTTTTCACTTTGTGCCACCTTCAATTTTGGAAGAAAATCTTTGGTGCAAAATTTTAACTGTGTTTTGATTTTTAAAATGTGGCTAACTGATGGTGCAGTTGCTAGTCTCAGAGCCAGAAGTTTCTGGTGCGGGGTAATCCTCACCCTGTTGGGGCAAATTGTCAGAAAACAGATGGATAGATGGTACTCCTCCATAAAACCTCCTGTTTTTCCATTAACAGCCGTTTTGATCAACTTTATCTTGATGCAACCTGGAGGAGTACATGACCTCTGCACTTTGAGGCTTGACGAGGTACAAAATGTTAACAGAAATCTGCTGCAGAATGGTGACTTCAATAGTCTACAGTGGTATTAGGTAAGAGTTTGATGCAGCTAATGGCAGAAACTGTGGGTGAATGTTCTTTTTTTTTTCTTTTTTTTTTTTTTTACAATTGATTTTTCAGCAGTTCATAAAAAGAGGGAGTAGTACCGTGTCATGATGCTGCAATAATAACTGCCCTTTACGAACTGAGCAGAGCGTCGGGCTGAAATATTTCTAAGTGCTGTATGTGACTACATCAGCTTTTCCAGGGGCTTCTAATAATGAGGTCATGAAGGTGTGGGTGGCAGAAGTCTCAAGGTAATTTAGTGGAAGAAATGTGAAGAGGCAAGTCGGGTCAGCAGGGGCGTGGACGAAAACAACAATCAGGATGGTGTGTGAAACTGTTTATATAGATGTATGGAGACGTTTGTGTTGGTTTGAAATGTAGGTGGATTGAATCCTCAGAGGTCATAGCGAACTATAGCCAAGGTGTGTTACTGAGGGGATCATTTTCACTGTGATTATAAAATGTATTCAACACTTTTGGGTGATTTTCCCCTAGATCAGTAAATCATGGATCAATAAAAGCTTCTTTTTTTTTACAACAAATTACAAAAAAAAAACCTTTACCATCAATCAGAAAACTGATTTCTACAAAATGATGTTGATTTTTAGTGATTGCATAAGTGTCCATCCATTCTAGATGAATGTTTTTAAGAGTGTAGAGGTTTGGTATTCAGACCTGTTCTCTTCTTTTTCATTTTGACCCTCTTGGCCTAAGTCCGTTTGCACATGTGTCTCATTGTTTCTCTGCTGTTCCATCAGACATTCTGAATACTGAAAGTTGTTGTCAGTGACTGTGATAAAACGGAAATCTTAATTATTCGTCCAGACACCTTGGAGTTTTAGTTTCTTTTGTTAAATCAATCCTCAGAGATGTTGGCGTTATTTTGGATTCTGCCATGTCGATACAGCGCCATCCTCATTGATTAGTCAGAAACTGCAGCCTCGTGAACACGCTGCTAAGTGTGCTAGTGGCAGAGAAACAACTCTCTGTTACAGGTAAACCATTTATCCACTGTCATGTGTGGCTATTCTAACTAGTATTAACGCTCACAGAGGGCCTCCTGAGTGACGCACACATCTCCATGATTGACGGCGCTAAGACCCGCCTCCTGGCTCTGCAGGTTAGCACTGGAAGAAGGCAGACAAACTTGATTTTTTTTTTTTTTTTTTATCATAAATTTGTCTCATACCATACTGTTGCAACATAGCGATGGGTTCAACAAATATGGTAAAAAAATTTTTTTACTTCAATATGAGTTACATATTGCAGCTTTGCTGATTAGCAAACCCAAAGTAAGCGGTTGCTCATTCCTGTTGTTAGCTGTTAGCTTTAGCCTCTGTGAGCACATAACCTGGAGCTGGTGTTGTTGTGCGGCTTTGGTGAGGAGACGCCTTCCAAAGCCCTGCGCAGTCATCGCCTGGGTCTGTGGAGGCATGAGGGTGCGAGGTCAGAGGTCAGGTTTGGCTGGAGAACAGCTGGCAGGGATTTCAGCATCTTGGCCGAGTTAAATGAAGGATAGTGGATCGCTGAACGCTCGGCTGGCTGTCCCACTCCTTGTCGGCACGCACTCTATACCCTTTCACCGTCCCGCTGCGCTTCTTTTACTCCTTTCGTCTCCATCTGCCAGCGAACAGCAATGGCTTCTGACTGGTCTGGTTTGAAACTTTTCCAAATCTGGCAAGAGGCCAAAAGAAGAACTTCCGACTTCCGTCTCAGGACTTCGTTTTCCTGAAAATCCGTGGAAGGAAATGATGGACTGGAAATAAACACGGAAAAAGGATCTAATTCAGATTTGCTTGTGTGCCAAACAGTGTGTGTTGTGTTCTGCAGTGAGCCCAGTTGGCTTCCTTCCTCACCAGCTGTGTGCGTGCGTGTGTGTGTGTGTTTGTGTCGGCACAAGTGCGTGCATGCATGGGTTTGCCCTGCTGTTCAGCGGTCTCTCTGACAATGTTAACACCGTAGGCAGAAATGTTCTGATGTGTGTGTGTGTGTGCATGTGTGTGATGTAGTAACAAACAGACCCCGAGGCCTCTGTACACCGACTGCAGCAGGGACACCTTTTAATGGGCACTGCAATATCAACCCCACAAAACACACACACACACACACACACTCTCCTGAAAGCAATAAAGGCTGCATACAAGACGCACACTCGGTTGCACACATTCCGGCAGTCACACTGTGACCCCGCGGTACATTTTTAATTATTGTCTTGTTTTAACCTGAGGAGGATTCACATCAGCAGCCGCAGTGGTGTTACTCATTTTCTTTCCCCCCTCTGTCCCACACACACACACACACACACACACACACACATTTCCTCTCTGCTTCATGTCTTCTCTTTTCCTCTTTCATCTCTCACTTTGTCTCTTCTTTTCGTCCTTCGTTCTTTGTCTCCAGACAAGGTGGGGTTGCTCGTTTACGTTCCGAAAGCTCGTTTGTTGGAGCAAAAGCGTTTCATCTTTGTGCTTCCTGCATTTTTCTGGAACAACTGGATGTAAATGCATCCGTTTTGTTTGTTTGCAGATGTGAGGAAAACATTGATGAAGCGAGAACAAAGAGTTAGACGCTGATTTAACGTACGAGTCCATTTGGAATGTGTTCAAATCGCTGCACTTTTTCCACGTTTTATGTCAGCCTTATTCCAAATTGTATTAGCTTAATGTTTTTCCTCAAAAATTCTCCACACAAATGTTTGAGATTGTTGCAGATTTATTAAAGGGCCAGTAAGTCATCACAACATGGCTCCTCTATTAACCCTTTAACAATGTTTTTACCAGCGTTGCTCTGAGAACTATCTCCTATAATTAGCTCCTCCAGGTGTTTGCTAATTGCTGCTGACTAGTCTGACTTTGATTGAATATCAAATTGAGTCCAGCGGATGATTCATTTCATGTGACGATGGTGACGTTCAATGACATTATGTTCAAAAGTAAACTAATATACTTTCGAACTAAACGACATGTGAGCAGAATGAAGCTGTTATGTTTCCCATTGAGGACAGAATGTGGTTGGTGGATGTTGGGTAATAATTCATATCTTCATTTCCACCTTTACTTTCACAGTGTACTCTTTTAACTTTATTAGCAGAACTGAGTAGGTACTCCCTACAGAGGCCCAGCAGCAAAGTGAGTTCAAATCTGTTTCCGTTCACAGCAGATACGTGAACAGAGCTGGAAATGTTTACAGATTAACTCTATTTCAATCAAGGTTAATTATGTGCATTTTGAAGTATCGCATTAGAAAAGGTTGATGAAAATGACAAAAACAAAAAACTTGCTCATTTTTACAAAAATGTTACCTTCTTTGAAGTAGCTTTCAGTTTTCTGAGAAAGAGTTGACGTGCAAAAGGGGAGATGGAAGTGCGATCGTTTGCTGTGGCTGTTTATATGTAGTTGCTACAGCAACAGTCAGTGATTTTTGTCACTAGAGAGAAAAAGTTACATGTATTCCTCTGTTTGATGTGTGATCTGTTCAGCTTGTTGAATATTAACCAAACCAAATGACAATAAAACACAATTGAACATGTCTCTATTTTAATGTGAAAAAGGTTGGGGAAAAAATACACTGAATCTTTTTTTGACGGTAAATGTCAAAATGACGAACAATGGGAAAAAAATGCAGTTCCACATCTGGGTTGGACTCTCGTGTGTCCGCTGGTGGGCACAAAACTTCTTCCTGGTTAATTTGCTTTAAACCAGTAGATGGAAACGCCACTAATTTACATTGTCATCTTTGCAACATTTTAAAAGTTTGCTCAAAATTTGCAAGAGAATTCAATGGAAACATGGTGTATTCTGGTATTTCTATTTCTTTATTTTTGTTTATGCTTTAAAAAAGCCAAAATACTAAAACAGCTGGGATGCAATCTTTGATTTCTATCAATTTTTGAAGAGAATCTGAGTCTTTATGATGGAGCATCAGCAGCTTTGAAACTACAGTTTAATATGGAAAAATACTGAGCAGCTTTTCAAGCTGAATTTTAGACTTGAAAAGCATTTAAAGTAGGTTTATGTTGGGACATAAATGAACTAGTTGGATTATTTGTACGTTTTTGTTGTTGCTCATTTGACTTTTTCTATAAACACCAAACATAGCAGTCTTACAATACTTGTCCTTTTTTACTAGTAGATGCCACTGAAGCGTTTGTCTCTTAGGCATGAAGCTCACAGTATCAAAAAAGAGAGCTATCAGAAACTTTGTGCTGTCTAATAATTCTCCCTATTTTTCAAATGAACATTTTACACATTCTTAGTTTTATTCTCCAGTGTTGAATACGTTCGAGGCGATTTGGAGTAATAAATTAAGATATTTTCAGAGAGTTCACTGGCATATTTAATCGAGTAATTACCAAACAATGAGTTTCCATTATTTTTCTTGGTGTGAGTCGGCAGAATGGAGCAGATGAAGCGAACTGATGAATGTTGGCTCTAGAGGGAAAACTAATGGGAATGTTAGACCACCAAGGCGAAAGTAGATGGAAGAAAGCACCTAAACCAAAGCATGAGAAATTGCATTATGGCTTAGTAAATTAGACATCGTTCATGTAATGATTGGTGATCTAAAATGTTTGCCACCATTTATCACAGGGTCACTACGACTTTTTAAGGTTCAACATTTACTTCGTGTCATTTTTCTCACGAATGCTGTCGGTTTCTAAATGTTATACATGAATTCACAGAGGCACAGCTAATTACTAAAGCCAAACATTCACGTCGTCTATATTTTCTCCTTCCCGTCGAGCACAAAATGTTTCCCACTTTTAGATTCTTGCCCGTGTGCTTTTTGGTACTCCACCGCAATGTTGCAACTGGTGGAACTGCAGAAACCTTACAGATGAGAAAATTCCTCTGATTGAAAAGAAACATCCCTAAAGGTTAGCCTGGTAAATACCAGCTCCTGGTTCTACTCTTCACTCTTCACTCTCAGACTCTCAGCTATTGAGAAACGATGGCTTTCTGGAGGCGTGGACTCTGTTGAAATTTCAATCTTGGGTAAGATTAAAATTTTAAATCGTACCTGATCGCTAACGTTTGTCTGTGACATATGTAATGCGCAAGCTTGACGCTATGAAGCTTACCAGAAATTGTCTGCACTGTAAATAACCATCCTCCACTGTAAAGAAAGAAGTGCTCATCTGAATAAAATGGCTGTTCATGTTAATTTAATATTTGCACACATTGAATGGCTCCGTTCACTTCCTCCACTGCCATTACTAAAACTACAGGCAGAGTACAATTCTAAAACGGTGCAGAAACTCAATGTTATGGTTCAGAACTTCTTCTCTTTGCTGTTCGGTACAAATTTTGCCAGTGGAATCCAAGTCAACGGGACAAAGCCCAGATTGAGCTCTGAATCGAGTGGAATAGTGCTGGAAGGCAATGAATGGCCAGACTACCCAAAGGTATGTAAGGTAGTACTATGGGCAGTGGTGTGAAAGTACAATTGGTTAATTCATGGACATGGCTGTGATCACAATGCTGTCAATACTCTGAAAAAAACTATTTTAAAAATATAGCCAACTTCTGCCTTTAGCTAAGCAAGCATAATTAAGTCTGACAAATTATCTGACCATAAAAAGTCTAAAGGTCATTTTCTTTTAGCCCTTTCAAGTACAACAGTCCTTGTACATCAAACATGACGAAATTATTTATTTCTGCAGCTGAGTTGCCATCAGGAATTTTAACAGCTATGTGAACATTAGTATCTCTGACTCATTCGCACAAAGCTGGTATTTGCTTTTTAATGCAGTTTTAATTAGACAGAAGGGATAAATAAATGCCTCTAAATGTCACTCTGGGCAAGTTATTGCATTTGTGAATTGTCTCGTCCGCTATCTACACGGCCCACATTTATTTGTTCTCCCCTCCCAGTACAATTGTTTTCTTTTTGGATTCATTAGTCATCAGTGATTGAGTAATTTGTGAGATCAGAGCTAAGATAATAGAATATTTACAATTAGAAAGAGACAGTATGCCTCCTGACAACTAAACTTTCCACTTTCCTTATGTATGGTAATGGCTCTTCTTTGAACTTTGCTTCTCTATGACCAAAGAGATGGAATTTTTTTGTTTGTTTGTTTTATTTTTTCACAATAGCTTAGCTGATGAGAACTTACACCAAGGACTTGACTTTTCCCTTTGTTTTTCTGGCCCTGTGATTTTCTTAATTACTGTTTGCGCCCTATGTACCCTTTTTGTTGCATTTTTGTGCTGTTGATCTTTGGCGTCGATCAAGATACTCTATTAATGTTGCCTGGATTTTGATGTGATTTGGTCGTTTCATCCTCTGTGACTGTGGCGTCCAGTCCACTCTGAGCAGAACACCAGACTCTTTGTTTAAACCAGTGCCTCATCCAATGCCTTCTTGTTCCTATCCACCAACTTTGGGTTTCTGCAGACCTTGACTTCATGTCATCTTGAGTTGCCGTTTTCCTTATGTACTTCTGGATGTTTGCTGTTATATTTTCTGGTGTTTACTGGTTCATGCGCTCCCTCATTTAGTCTGTTTTATATGATCAAAGTGCTGGATTCAATCTGAAACCCTTGGTGTACTGAGGTGTTTTCTTGTTTTATCCCCTCCCTTTTAAAGGCATTTTAAATGACTGGTAGAGGATGTGGTGAAAGCTTGTACTGTTCTTACAATTCACTTGGCTCCTTTTTTGTGGGAGTACTTATTTGTGGCTGATTTCCTTGCTGCCTGGAGGTATTTTTAACTCTATGACCTAGAAATCTGCATTGACATCGTCTTGAAGTCCAACCTTTGTGTGTCTTCCAAATACTACTTCCTGCACAAGTTTAGTCTGAATGGCCATTTAAATTTCCGTCTTGTATTTCTCAGTTGTATGTATTGGTGAGTTTATGTCTTGGTCATTTAGCATGCAGCTTAATTTAATCAGTGTAAAGCAGGTGGCTGATGATCACTCAACTTAAGAACCCATTTCCAAAAAGATAGCCAGATCTTGAAAAGCAAGACCTGGCTAAGTTTTCAGAGACTTGTTTACAAATGAGGAGCAGGACATTGATGGGTAGCTTGATGTGCAGTGACGCTGGCTGGTGCCATGCAAGTCTGTCTTGAAGAGAAAGTTGTGCTGAAAGACAAAGCTCTGTTTACCTCTTGATCCATTTCCTAATGTCAATATGGTCAAGAGGTCTGAGTAGTGACTGAAAGAACGAGACTGTGGATACAAAAGGTCAAAATGAGATTCCTCTGTTGGGTGTCTGTCCCGTAGAGATAGGGTAAGAAGCTCTGTCATTCAGGAGGGGATCAGAGTAGAGCCACATCAAGAGGAGCCAGTTGATGTGGGTCAGGCATCTGACTGAGATGCCTCTTGGGATCTTTTCTGGCGAGGTGTTGGTTTATGTGGAGGGGTCTTTGTTTCTCAGTGGACCTGTGAAGGTATTGAGATTCACCTGGAGGAACAAGTCAGGTACCCCAGAACCTGACCCTGGATTAAGCGGAACATGATGAATGCCTAAAGGTGTTCAGGCCTCTGGAGAACAATAGCTGGGACAGAACATCACCTTGTTTTAAGGTGGACTTGATTGTAGCTGGTATTTGAATTGGCCTCCTCTAGGATTTTCTTTTATAAGTTTTACTGAATGTCCCAGTGTTTAATATCACGCAGTTCAAAGTACTCCACCTGTCATAGTTTTGTATCTGAGTTTGGTCTTACAGTTTTAAGAGGCTAACCGGTGCGGTGCTCCTATGATGTTTGCCCCAATTCCCTTTTGGATCCTGTTCTTGTACTGACACTGTTACCAATTCATCCAGAAGAGCTCCCATGTTCTCAAGATGCAAATGTTTGTTCTGCAAAGTTGTAGATTTGCCCCTTTACAGGGATCTTTCACTGAAAGGAAGGTGAACGAGCTGCTTTTCTTGCTAATTCCTACCAGGTGCAGAAACCCGTTTGAATAGAAGTGGACGACTTTCCAAACCTTATTTTAGTATCAGAAAGAGTAGACATTAAAGTTAAATGTACATTTGAGGCGTAAAGGCGTTGGGTGATAGTAACCTATATACACGGTGAAACATTGGGGATTCAGACAATATGTGGATTTTGTCAAATACTAAATTTTTTTCCTGCTCACTAAAATGACACTGTGTCTCCAGTGACCACTAATATATAGATTTTCTCAAAGCCAATGTTTAAATCATACAAGTCATGCTTAGAGATAGTTTCACATACTGAGACATATTAGATGCTAACGTGGGGGTGGCTGTGAAAGGCAGAGGGAGATAAGAAGTGTTTTTTCCCCTTTTTCCCTTCTTGTCTCTGTTTTTTTGGTCTTTCTCATCTCCCATCGTATTTATCAGCCCCCGTCTGTCTGACTGTCTCTGTGAGGCGTCTGCCTCCATCTCACTGTCTGCTTCCTTTTATATCTAACTGTGCCTTTGCCTTTCTCTTTGTGCTCATCATTTCCATGTTTTAAAATAGTTGTGTACATCATCGTGCCGTTTCAGACAGCCACAGAGAGGTGGAGAACATTGGGTGGGAGAAGGCCAGGAGAAAATGATCGAGAGGTCTTTATATTTTAGCGTTTCGTACATTAGAGGAAGTGGGATGGCGTTTACAAGCTAGTCATCCTACTGTATGCTGGGTAATTCAGAGCAGAACAATGTGGTGCAGTACCTCCATGGTGTCATTGGATCTAAAGCAAAAACATCCAGTGGAGAATTTATTTTTCTTTGTCCAATTGAGAGTTAAAAAGGGAACAAATTGGGAAGCAATGTCTTGAAGAAATAGAAAATTTAATGAGAAATCAAATGCAAATGTACTTATGATGAACTGTTGGATGGTTAGCATTAAAATTATGATGTTTTATCTAAGTTAGCAGGAGAAAAGTAGAAAAAATCTAATGAGCAAAACGTATGAAAGTCCCACATTTCTGGGATTAAGACTGCCACATTATTAAGTGTGCAACTGTGTAGCGGGCAGCACACCAAAGGATTGTAGAC
Organism: Poecilia reticulata; assembly: GCF_904066995.2. Classification (NCBI taxonomy): domain Eukaryota; kingdom Metazoa; phylum Chordata; class Actinopteri; order Cyprinodontiformes; family Poeciliidae; genus Poecilia; species Poecilia reticulata. The sequence continues at coordinate 6,597,308 of NC_088839.1, forward strand.
ACGTTGCATGTTATTGTTTACATCTGGAAATTGGGCACATACAACGGTGGAGGGCAAAAAGACGATTGTTTTACTTGTTATCCATAGCTATGCTGCCACGGTAGAACAGTTTAAATTGAAACTGGAGATATAGATGTTATTAATCTAATGCGGTGCGCCACAGCAAAGGGAAAATAACGCACTCAACAACAGATATTCTGGACTTAAAAATGTAATGTCAAGTGGTTCCACGTAACTTTTTTAACTTAGTTGAAGAACAACTCAAAACGACTTGTACACTTTTTCCTTTTTTTTAATCTTTTGTGTTGGCTATGCTTCACATAGACTCGTTGTCATAGCAATTGATTGACAACAATGCCACTACTGCATCAGGATGCAACACTAAAACTCATGCAGACATTTCCCACACATAGAACAGAACATTCAGTATGTTACAGTTTTATGTTTTGAGTCTTCATGTTTATTTTATACATGATTATTAATGCAAATATTAAGCAATCACTCAGGTAGATTAGCCAATTCAAACACCTGATCTACTTATGATCTGGCAGAGTTGGTGTGCAGGTCCCCTTAATTTTTTTTAACTGAACTGAACTGAAACACACCAAATTCTGCAGCACATCTACACGTTAAGGTTGTCAAAGTCAAGCTAGCATAGCTAACCTGCTACCCTCTCATTTAATGTTTGTTTTATTAAAACTTTGATCTGACTATATTATCTAGTTCTAATAGTGTTGACAATTAGTAGCAAAGCATTATGTCCTTTTTTCTTTTATATGTCAGGCGTACACTCAAGATTAGCGCATTACATTTACAACTTGAAACCTAAGACCAATGGTAGTCATCACCAGCTAGCAGCTTTTGCCCTCCCACAGAAAGTTGGGGGGCAGGACTTTACATGCATGACATCACGCTGCATCATGTCTGTAGAAAAAATGTATAACTTAGTCAGAACATGGGGTTGATAAATTTGATGCAACAACCGATTGATTTTTTTACCTGGGGTACAAATAAACATTGTGGGAGCTGTGAGTACTAAGCTATAGGCCACATAGATCCACACAAGATGCAAAATAACATCATATATTGAATACAATACATTCTAACTACACATTAGTTAGCATGCTAACTCAGAAACGTATATCTTCACTCCACTAGCTACATGTCTCTTTATGCTTTCATGTCTGTTTTTTGATAGACAAACCACTCAAAACAGGGGAACAGTCAAAGATGTGAGGGAGGAGAAAATTTGCTTCAAAGGGGTTAAAAATGTAATTACGGAGAAAAGAGTGACAATTTCTGTGCTCAAAGTACTATGAAATTTATGAAATTCAATTAATTCATCATCTGTGGAACTCTTAAATAATGGTAATTAGCTTTTGTTTGCGACACCGTTGGAGAAAGGCTTGATTTGGGAGGAGAAACGAGATGCATGCGATGAAAGCGAGGCAGTTAGAGAAACAGCTGTTTGACTGTGTTCTTACAGGCAGAACTAACCGCGGTGAGAGCAACCCGGATCGGAAGAAGTGGGCTTTCAGGCTCGCAGGTTGGTTTAGTAACGCACAGATAAACTGTAAAATGTGCTTTCTCATCTGCACTGAGAGCGGGATGGACTCGGTAACACTCGACAGACGGCTCAGTCTGATCACGTCCAACGATTCCCTCCCATTCACCTGAAAAAGATCTGCTCTTTGGCTCTTTTTCTTTCCTTTTCTTTCAAAGCACAAGCACCACAGTTGTTAAATTTACCCTTTTGAGCAGAGTATTCAATGCTTCAGTGATGTCTTTCCCATGGATCTAATTGGAGATGTTACTTTTATCTCTTTTTTTCAGAAACAGCTACTGTTTGGTCTGTCTTTTCAACTCAGTTTCCGGTTATTTCTGCTCCAGCAAAGCCAAATTCATTCATCAGCCCCTTTAGCTTTAAATCATTCATAATACTGAAGGTGAGATCAAATACAACGTATTGATCATTCATGTATTTTTTTATTTTTTATTTTTTTAGCTAATTTTGTATTATTTTTTCCTAGTTCTTTCAACATTTATTCAGTTTTAAATTGTAATTTTAAGCAGAAATTCACAGGTCAGAATTTTTCTGGCTTATTTCCAATCTCCAGTTTATAAAAAGATTTTAGCTTCTGATAATGATTTTTAGCAAATTCTGATTTTGCTTTGAAAATATAACATACAAAAAAATTAATAAAAGGCAAGTCTTTCTACCTAGAGTGGCTGCTGTAAAACATATTACATATTAGCATTGTTAGCATAGCTGACATTTTTTAAAACACGTGTACCACTTAAAGATCCTCACCTTAGCACACCAAAAAAAATTCTTGAAGGCTCCAAATATTTCCTAATCCAGCACCTTCCGTGACAGAGATTAAAGGCTTAAAGTGGTAAAGTTGGAAATTTGAAGCCTTGCTATTACCTGCTAAAAGTCTTTCTCTCTCCAAGCCGGAATAACCTTGGAAATTTCTAAGTACATCATGATAAATGTTTTTTCCTCTTAGTACCTTTTTCTGCTTTTCCTTGTCTTCACTTCAGTGATTCTGAAAGTTAACTTTGGGTCGTTTACCTTCCAAACCAACTTCCACACTAAAGTGTTGATTCCTACCTGCTCGGCTTGGTACCTCTTAGTGTTGTGCATTTGTGGTTCAGAAGAAGACAAACTAATTGCTGATCAGGGCTGAAGACATGAAAAAAATCACAGGATTACAGTCACCAACTGATTTCCTGATATTTAAAATTTTACATGAAAACTTGACAATGACTCTGATCAACTTTTGACATTCAGATCCTTCAGATACTTATCATCTTGGGTTTTTTCCCCATGCTTTGTAATTTAACAAAGGAAAGTTTAACTTCTAGTCATTATTTTCTTTAGATGTGTGAAGTTTAATTATAGAAATTAAGCCCCACCTAATTGGGAGCAGCTATGTGTGGCTTTTTGGGGAAATTGTAGTCGGTGAGCTGTGGATTCAATATGTCTGAACAACACACGACATTTTAACTGTGAAATGCTGTGAGGGCTCTGATGAAGCAAACCAACATCCTCCTACTACTTCCTGTCGTCATTTTTCTGTTTCCACCAGTAGTAACATTCGGCTGTCAATCACGTAACTCGTCTGATGCGAAAAAAAAGTGTTTCCTTTGCAATCTTGCAAAATACATCTATTTGGATACAGCTGAATAACCAACTCATTTTGATAAAAACTTTTTTTTATCAAAATCGGCATGTTTCCATTAAGCAAATTTATTTTTGTAATTTCAATTTGTGCAATTTCATGGTGAATGGAAGCACAGCTCCTGTTAGGATCTTGACCATTTCTATCTCCATCATTGTCTGAACAGTAGTTCATTTTCCTCTTGAAATAAGACAAAATAAGATGGAAAATTGAGGTGCTTTGCAGGCAATCAAATGAATTCACATTTACCCATAATGTATATTTAGATTTCTTTGTTGCTGCCAAAAAAAATATTTAAACACCTGTCCTCAATGTTAGCGTGGATTCATACGTGTGTAGATTCGTTACAGTGAGCAAATCAGTGGCTGGATTGCACACTTGTGCCAACATACAACAGGAGACTCTTACTATTACCCGACATTTTCATGCTTTTAACAGCTGTGGAAGCTCAAGGCAGGGAAGAGAAATCCTAAAAGGCACAAGGGGTGATAGTTTTTATCTCACATTTAGGTGTTTGTGTCAGGGTCTGTTTGTCCTCCCCTTTTCCTAGTTTCTTAGTTTGTTTTCCTTTAGTTAGTTTTATTTCCACCTGTCCCTGGAACCACCACTTCTCAAGACATCCAGCAGATGTCACCCATGCTCCACCCCTGAGAAGTGTCCTGGTTCAACCCGGACACACACCTGCAGCTGGTTTAGAGGGCGTGGACCTGCGATATAAGCAGCAGCTACACTCCGTCTCACCGCCTGAGTGTTTGCCTACCACGATTCTCCCGCCGTCTTCTAGTTGTTTCCCGGAAACCAGCTGCCCCCCGCATTCGTGTAAGTCTGTCTCCCCGCTGTGGATCACCTCCCTCCTGTGTGATTTCCCGACGCTGCCGGTGTTCCCGGTCAGACGCCACTCCCTGTGTGTGTGTGCGTGATCTCCCCTCGTCGATCCCTCCCCGGGATTTCCCCTTCGGGACGCTACGGGCCAGGAGGCCCACGCCCGAACTTCCCGGAGGACCGCCTGGACGGATCAGGCTCCAGGCCGTGCCCGACATCAGAGCTAAGCATCGCTCGTCAACGGACACTCGGCTCGCGCTCCGCTTCGCCCCTAATACCTCCACGCCAATAGAAGAACCGGTCCGCCGATTCGGCTTCGCCACCAGCTCCCTGATCCTTCAATAAACATTATTGTTTCTGACTCGCTCTGTCTGACTGTGTTCTTGCATGTGGGTTCGCAACCTTAAAACCGACATGACAGAACACTCAGGCCAGTTCGGAACCTCAGCAGACGCTATCAGACGGGCGCTGTCCGAACAACACGCGCTAGTCCAGTCACATGACTCCGCATTACGGGAGTTAGCTAGTCGTCAAGCCGAGACTAACGATAAACTAACAGAATTAACCACTTTCCTACGGAATTCAGTTCAGCAGGCTCCCAGCTCTCAACCCTCCCCGACAGTGGCTCCGGATCCACCAGCCCGCTCCATGTTTTCGGACGTCCGACCCTCAGCGCCAGAGAAATTTTCAGGTGACGTCCGGAAGGTCAAGGGGTTTATTCTCCAATGCAATATCATCTTTAATCATTCACCGCAGAGTTTTTTGCATGACAGTGCTAAGATTTCCTACGTGTTATCCCTGTTGACGGGTCGAGCCCTAGAGTGGGCCGAAGCCCGGTTTTCTTCAGCCTCTAACTATGGGTGTACCTTCCCCGAGTTTTTGAAGGAGTTACAGCAGGTGTTTTGTCAAGAGGCTGAGAAGACTTCAGCCTCCCGTGAACTACATGGATTGAAGCAAGGCCAGAAGACTGTGTCAGACTTTGCCATCGATTTTAGAATCTTGGCCGCTGCTTCAGGCTGGAACCCTGCTGCGCTTAAAAGCGCATTCTTTCATGGGTTAAATGAGCAGATAAAGGACCAACTGGCTACTCTAGATGAACCAGAGTCTCTGGATGAATTTATTAACTTGGCCATAAGATTAGACAACCGGATTCGGTCAAGGATGAGTGAGCGATCCCGCCGCACCGCCCTTCCGCGCTCCGCACAGGTCAGTAACCAGTCGACTGTCCAACCTCCACCCACCTTTCCCTCATCTACAGGACCAGAACCCATGCAACTGGGACACGCTAAGCTAACCCCAGAGGAGCGGCAGAGGAGGATGCGCTCCCGGCTTTGCCTTTACTGTGGTGAACCCAATCATGTAATAGCTAACTGTCCAATACGTTTAAACCCGCAGGTCCGGCAGTAAGGACGGGGAGACTGCCGGAGACTACAGCAGTAAGATCTCGCTTCATCATCCCTGTCTCCATAATCATTAACGAACCATATTCTTTATCAGCCCTCATTGACTCAGGGTGTGAACAGAACCTCATTAATTCAGACATCGTCGAGCAACTGTCTATTGAAATCGAGCCGCTTCCAGTTCCTCTCCGGGTATCAGCCCTCGACGGAGGGAACCTGCCACAGATCACCCATCAAACCAAGCCAGTGCGTCTACTCACTTCAGGTAATCACACAGAAGAGATTACTTTCCTCGTGTTTCCTGCCGCCAGTGCCTCCATCATCCTTGGTTTCGACTGGTTATACAAGCACAACCCGCACATAGACTGGGCCGAGACCAAGATTGAGTCGTGGTCCACAAAGTGTCACAGTACCTGCCTTCATTCCGCCTTTCCAGTCGTCACTACGCCTACAGAGCCAGCTGAGATCGACCCATCTGACGTCTCCTCCATTCCCCGTGAGTACCATGATCTAGCTCCTGTTTTCAGTAAGGACAAAGCCCTGTCTCTGCCACCCCACAGACCGTATGACTGTGCCATCGATCTACTGCCTGGCGCCCCATTACCCAACAGCAAGCTATATAACATTTCTAGAGCAGAAAGGCAAACCATGGAGGAGTACATAAACAAGTCTCTAGCTGCAGGGATTATCCGCACCTCATCCTCTCCCCTCGGAGCAGGGTTCTTCTTCGTGGGGAAAAAGGATGGCTCTCTTCGGCCCTGTATTGACTACCGTGGACTCAACCAGATCACCATCAAGAATAAGTACCCGTTGCCATTATTATCCTCAGCCTTTGAGCCCGTCCAAGAAGCAACCATATTCACAAAACTAGATCTCAGGAACGCTTACCACCTCCTTCGCATAAGGGAGGGTGATGAGTGGAAGACGGCGTTTAAAACCCCCATGGGCCACTATGAATATTTGGTCATGCCGTTTGGGTTGTCTAACGCACCTGCTTTCTTCCAGGCCCTGGTGAACGACGTCCTGAGGGATCTCATCAATGTCTTTGTGTTCGTCTACCTGGATGATATCCTGATATATTCCAAATCCCTCGCGGAGCACAAACAACATGTCCGTCTGGTTCTCCAACGCCTTCTGGAGAATAAGCTGTATGTAAAAGCGGAAAAGTGTGAGTTTCACCGCCCTTCAGTAACCTTCCTAGGGTACATCCTCGAAAGGGGACAGGTTAGAGCATCCGAGGACAAGATCAAGGCAGTACTCGACTGGCCTAAACCCGAAAACCGCAAACAACTACAGCGCTTTTTGGGGTTTGCAAACTTCTACAGGAGGTTCATACGCAATTACAGTCAGACTGCTTCACCCCTCACCGCTCTCACTTCCAGCAAGAGAGAATACGTCTGGACCCCTCAAGCGGAGGCCGCCTTCGAGGAGCTCAAGTCCCGGTTTGCACACGCTCCCATTCTGGTCCAGCCTGACCCCAAGAAGCAATTCATTCTGGAAGTTGACGCCTCCGACACCGGGGTCGGCGCGGTTCTTTCCCAGATGTCTACCCACGACCATAAGCTCCATCCATGCGCCTTCTTTTCCCGTAGACTCTCACCAGCTGAGAGGAATTATGACGTGGGCGACAGAGAGCTTCTCGCGATTAAACTCGCCTTGGAGGAGTGGCGCCACTGGCTGGAGGGCGCCGAACACCCCGTACTGGTCTGGACCGATCACAAGAACCTGACATACTTGCAAGCAGCCAAGAAATCCAATCCCCGCCAGTCTCGTTGGTCTCTGTTCTTTTCTCGATTTAACCTATCTATCACATTTCGCCCAGGTTCAAGGAATGTTAAACCCGATGCTCTATCTCGAGTCTATTCCCAGATGACGCTGAGGTGGTCCCAGCTCCCATCCTGCCTCCCAGTTGCACCGTGGGAATGGTCACCTGGGAGATCGAAGACATCGTCCATCAAGCTCAGCAAACAGAACCAGCCCCAGAGTCCTGCCCACCGGGTAAGGTGTATGTTCCGTCCTCTGTCCGATCCCGTTTTCTCCAGTGGATACACAATTCTAAGTTCTCAGGTCACCCCGGCGTTAGCCGCACGATTGGGCTAATAAACAGACGGTTTTGGTGGGCCTCCGTACACAAGGATGTCAAGGAGTTTGTTTCAGCCTGCCCAATCTGTGCCCGGAACAAGTCATCCAATCAACCCCCGCAGGACTCCTACAACCACTACCCATACCTAAGCGCCCTTGGTCCCACGTGGCCATAGATTTCGTTACCGGACTCCCAACCAGTAAAGGTATGACCACCATCCTCACCATCGTCGACCGTTTCTCCAAGGCATGTCACCTTGTTCCCCTACGTAAGCTGCCCACGGCTGCCCAGACTGCCCTGTTATTAATTAAACATGTCTTTAAACTACATGGCATCCCGCAGGAAATCCTCTCGGATCGCGGCCCCCAGTTCATATCACAGGTCTGGCGTCAGTTCTGCTCGGCTCTGGGGCTAAGGTATCCCTCACTTCTGGCTACCATCCACAAACCAATGGCCAGACAGAACGTATGAACCAAGAGCTAGAGACGACTCTGCGATGCCTGACCTCCACGAACCCCAACGATTGGGCCCAATACCTCCCATGGGTCGAGTATGCACATAACAGCCACATTTCTGCAGCCACAGGTCTCTCTCCGTTTGAAGTGGTCCTGGGTTACCAACCACCACTCCTCCCTCTGACGAGGAGAACCTCTCGATCACGTCGGTACAACACCACATCCGACGAAGCCATAAGATTTGGAAGGACACCATCACTGCCCTCAACAACACCTCCGCTACCAATAAACGCCTGGCTGACCGTCGTAGAACCCCTGCACCTGCTTATATAGTGGGACAAAAGGTATGGTTGTCCACACACAACATTCCCCTCAAGTCTATGTCTAGAAAGTTGTCTCCAAGGTTCATTGGCCCCTTTGAAGTGCTGGCAGTCATTAGCCCCTCAGCTGTACGCCTCCGCCTTCCCCCGTCTCTGCGTGTCCACCCAACCTTCCACGTTTCCCAAATTAAGCCAGTACTCTCCAGTGAACTTTGCCCTCCGGCCGAACCCCCTCCACCCGCCCGGGTCATCGATGGCCATCCGGCCTTCTCCGTCCGCCGGATTGTCGCCACTCGGCGACGAGGTCGGGGTCACCAGTTCCTTGTCGACTGGGAGGGTTATGGTCCTGAGGAACGTTCCTGGGTTCCGGGATCTTTCATTTTAGACCCCTCCCTTATTAGAGACTTTAGGGACTCCCAGACCCCGTCCTCTGTTCGGCCGCCAGGTGGCGTCCGTTGAGGGGGGGTACTGTCAGGGTCTGTTTGTCCTCCCTTTTCCTAGTTTCTTAGTTTGTTTTCCTTTAGTTAGTTTTATTTCCACCTGTCCCTGGAACCACCACTTCTCAAGACATCCAGCAGATGTCACCCATGCTCCACCCCTGAGAAGTGTCCTGGTTCAACCCGGACACACACCTGCAGCTGGTTTAGAGGGCGTGGACCTGCGATATAAGCAGCAGCTACACTCCGTCTCACCGCCTGAGTGTTTGCCTACCACGATTCTCCCGCCGTCTTCTAGTTGTTTCCCGGAAACCAGCTGCCCCCCGCATTCGTGTAAGTCTGTCTCCCCGCTGTGGATCACCTCCCTCCTGTGTGATTTCCCGACGCTGCCGGTGTTCCCGGTCAGACGCCACTCCCTGTGTGTGTGTGCGTGATCTCCCCTCGTCGATCCCTCCCCGGGATTTCCCCTTCGGGACGCTACGGGCCAGGAGGCCCACGCCCGAACTTCCCGGAGGACCGCCTGGACGGATCAGGCTCCAGGCCGTGCCCGACATCAGAGCTAAGCATCGCTCGTCAACGGACACTCGGCTCGCGCTCCGCTTCGCCCCTAATACCTCCACGCCAATAGAAGAACCGGTCCGCCGATTCGGCTTCGCCACCAGCTCCCTGATCCTTCAATAAACATTATTGTTTCTGACTCGCTCTGTCTGACTGTGTTCTTGCATGTGGGTTCGCAACCTTAAAACCGACATGACAGTTTGATGTTTTCAAACGCTTTCTGCCTCCTAAAGCTCAACTACTAATTCTTAAAAAGCTCACAAGAGCTGATGGAAATGCACAGCCATGCTCTGCACAACTTTGAAAAGCAGCGGTAGTCACAGTAATGAATAAAACAAATTGTGAAGAAACGGTTTCAGCTTACGTGAACTTTACAGGGTAAATCACAAGCATCGTGACGAAAATAGCCAAAGTCTGGAGCTGAAAACAGAGATTAAGCAGAGCTAAGTCGTGCCTTCAATGCAAAGTTGTGGAAAAGTTCAAGTTGAAAGACGTGCAGGTGTTGTTCCAGTAAAAGGTGGCTCATGTAAAGTTTCAATTCAGGGTGTAAACACATGTAATATAACTGAGTTTGGTAGGATGCAGTCACCTGTTTATGTACAGATGAACATTTACATACAGGAAAGACACACAAACTGTCCAAAGTTAAATCAGTCCAAACTTCTCATTTCAGGTCAGGATTACAAAAATTATTTTTTTGAGAATTGTTAGAAAACCTATAGAATTTTTTTTTTTTTTACAGATTTTCTTTGTAACTTTCTTTGAATGAAGTTTACCTTTCGTCACCCAAAAGGCAAGGCATGTAACCCTAAATTGCCTACAGATTGGTGTATAAATGGGTGAATGTGACTCTAGGTTAAAGCGCTTTGAGTGGTCAAAATGATTGGAACAAGCACTATATAGGTTCAGCCCATTTACCAAAAGACAGTTATCCTAGTACTGACAAAATGTCTTTCAACTTCTAAAAATGTTTTTGCTAAGTTTTCCGATATTCAGCAAATAGAAGTAATTTTGAACAACATAAAAGAAAAGAAGTTTCGTATAATTTAACTTCAGACAGAGAGAAAAAATAAAGTGTAAGCTTTTTTATTTGGTATATGTAAATATCTGGTTTCAAATGAATTGGACTGCAAAGAGCCATTGATGTGTGTTGGTGAAAAGCCTAAATCAAGCCTTAGAAGTCAACGTTTTATCTCAAAGATGCACCATCCCTGAATAACCAAGAGGCATTATTTAGGTCTAAATTTAGGCAGTTATACAGCACAATTAAAACGACCCACATGTATTAGGTGTTATTATTGATCGGTGGAAATTTGGTGTTAAATAAGTGGTTAAAGTTACAGTAAAAGTAGTGTGTTTTGTGGGTTTTGTTTACACACAAACAAAATAGTCCTTAAGGCCATTACACAAGCTTTCTTTAGAGTCAATCTGCTCCTCTGGAGACGCTTTAATTTTGTCATCGCTTCAAGCCTGGACACATTAGAGTTGTGTAGTCATATTGTGGCCTACAGCTGGTTAAACCTCAGATGACTCAGACAGTTCGGGGACCAAATTTAATTTCCCATGCAAGTCGTCTTTTTTTTTTTTCTGCTAACCGTCGTCTTTAAGCCAGATAAGTGGAACACTCCTGGATGTTTTGGAAGCCTCCGGTAAGAGCTGTCAGTCAGCCGTCACCTACTACCCAGTTCTGTCATAAAACCTCCCCCAAACACACACACGGTAGAACCACAGAGACTGAAACTATTAACACTCCTAACCTCATGTGGATTTACTCCTTTTTTAACCCCTACTTCAGATTATTATTCCTTTTTTCAGCTCGCTGTCTTCCAACCCAGTGGGAAATGTACTGTTTCTGCTTAGACTACTTTTGCTTTTAGCCATCGATCGGGTTGGGCCTTTGTTTAAATTCTACCTTGTTTAGCAAGCATACAGACACTTTGCAACGTGACGTCACACAAGCATGATCCTGTCCTCCAGCTCCTTGCAAAACGCTGCTAGCTGATGATGACTACCATTGGTTTTAGCTGTCAAGTTAAGATAACAGGCCAAATCTTAAATATATTTGTGATATATAAAAGAAAAAGGGATGCAGTGCTTTGCTACTAATTGTCAACACCACAACAACTAGATAACAAGGTCAGAAAAAGTTTGAATAAAAAAAATGAGGAGGGAAGTAGGTCAGCTATGCTAACATGACTTTAAAAACTTGAACATGTAGATGTGCTGTGGAACTGAGTGTGATTTGGTTCATGTTAAAACAGAAAATACAACCTACACATCAACTTTCTGACAGATCATCAGTAGAACAGGTGTTTAAATTAGATAATCAATCACTGCAGACGATCACTTATTAATAATCACAAAATAAACCTCAAATATGAAAACATAAAACTGTAACGGACTGAATGCTCTTAGTTTGAAATATGTTTGCTTGATTATTGGTGTTGATTCTTGGTACACTAGTGGAGTTGTCAGCCAATTGCTATGGCAACGACTCCCTGTGAACAGCACAGAACGACAAAAGCGAATAATTCAAGTGGTTTGAGTTGTTCTTTAACAGTTTTTCTGCGTTATTTTTCCCTTTGCTGTGATGTATTGGTCTAAGTTAGTATGACCTACATCTCCAGGTTTCATTTTGTTAACAGAGTTGTTCTACACTGGCAGAGCAGCTATGAATGGCAAAGTAAAAGAATCACCTTTTGCCCTCCAGCGTTGTGCGCAAGATGTAGTGAACAATAATGTGCAACATGTCTATACGATGCACGTAATGTTGCAATCTACGTTAAATTATCTTCATCACATTCTGGCTCATCATTCTTTAAAGGAAGATGTTTGACATAAATTGCAGTGCAAACATGTGGAAGAAACACTTGTTTATTTTATTTAACCTTTTTTACGCTGGTGAGTCAAGAACAAGTTCTTCTTTTCAATAACAACCTCATTATGCTTTGCAACAAAATTAACATAATCAGTGTATAATTGGACACTGATCAGAGCACATACTGTATGTTTATAATTATAAACATATATGTTTTATTTTTATCTAGGTAAGATTTAGTTTCCTGTAAGTAGCATCCTCTGACTTTAAGAACAGTGTGACATTTGTAGTTAATCTCAAAATTATTTATAACCTCTGGCAGATTTGGATGTAAAATGATCTCCAATAAGACAAGAAGTTTATTTCTTACAGGAAATGACACAACAGCTGTCATTTCTTAAAAAGGTTTCCGTTTTTTTGGGGGGGAGGGTTCACAAAATAGCAAAAAAAAATGCATGTTGAAAATAATTTATACCGCCTTTTTGCGTCAATGACTGCTGGAAATGATGGATGGAAAGGCCTTCATTTCTTTCAACATTCATGCATCAGTAGTCTGGTAACATCATTGTGTGCTGTTGCAGAATTTGCCTCTTTAGTAATGACCGAGAGAAAATTGAGCAAAATGTCAAACTAAAACTGCCTGGTGTTTCATTCCAGCTTGTAAGCCGAGAGTGATGATGCATGAGTACTGTCTGTCTGGGCAGAGAATCAACACCTCTTTATACACGAAAACAGTTGCTTCAACATGATAGCTCTGAGCCATCATGGGAAATCTCAGCCCGAATGTAGCATTGCTTGTTCTGTATCACAATAGACAGTTTTCACATAAGGTATAATAAGAAAACACCCTAAGGGCAAAGTGTTCAGAGCCTCACAGGTCTGAATGAAACGGATTAAGTTGCCTTATCAGTGATTGAACATACTCAAAAGAAGTCTTTGAGGATACCTCAAGGAAATGTGTGTAAATCAATGGAAGGGAAGTGTGATCGTGGAATAACAGCGTCCCATTAAAAACTTTTTTTAAACACAAAGTTCTGTTCTTTGAACAGAAACTTTAACATCTGGACTCCAGTGTAATTTAAATCAGTCCTGAACATAACTGACCGAAATTACAAAAGTTCTCATACATCGATCATCAAATAGATTCTGTTGACAGCAGTTCAAAGTGCTTTACATCATAAAAGCACCACGCAGCCACCAATTGTGAAACAAGCAGTAGACATTACATTCTGTCAAATGCCGTCATCAAAATCATATCGAATATGTTGATCAATGTTCCATAATCAAAGGCAGGGCGGGTTTTAGCCTTAATTTAAAGCAACTCAGGGCTTCAGCTGTTTTGCAGTTTTCTTCAAGTTTGCTGTAGATTTTTGGTGCATAGAAGCTGAATGGTGCTTCTCAATATACAACATATATCTTAGCTTTGATCTCTTTTAGGATTGGTGGATCTCATTTAGTTTGTTGGTTTTACCATTTCAGAGTTATTTCTTTATGAGTCAGGGAACATTGTCTTCCGTTATAACCCAGTGGTGTCCAAACATCATTCACACACCACAACCTCTATGACCTCTATGGTCTCTTAAAACGGCCAATGGTCGAGAATGCTTGTTTTCAGATGAGACAAAGATTGAAGTATTTTCCCCCAGTGACAAGAATGTTTGGAGAAGTCAAGATGAGGCATTCAAAATCATGGAAAGCAGTAAGGTACCAATTGGCAAGTATGGTGGTACCTTCCATTTCCACTCCAAAAACTGTACAGCACAGTTGTCCCCACATGCCAGTAACCCAAAACACACAACAGAACCGGTAGGAGAATAGTAAGAACATGAGGTAGCAATAAGTTTCTAGAGCAGGGGTCACCAACTCCAGTCCTCGAGGGCTACCATCCTGCAACTTTTAGATGTGTCTCCGCTCAAACACACCTGGATCAAATAAACTGCTAGTTTCCAGCCTATTGCAGAGAGGAATGAATGCTGGTGAGGAAATTCAGACATTTTGGAGCAGAGGTGAATCTAAAAGTTGCAGGATGGTAGCCCTCGAGGACTGGAGTTGGTGACCCCTGTTCTAGAGCAACCCTCCTAAATTACGGTCAAAAGTTTAAATGAACTAGCAATTCCACTTAACGTCTCCCGCGGTCTTAGAGCAATGCTCAGGAGGAGCGTGGCAGATATTATGGTTTGACAGCAGTGAAGTGGGGGCTTGTCCCATCAGACCGTCAGTTCCCGAAACCACTCAAAAAACAAAACTGTGTAAAGGTGACTCTGCCAGACCATACACAGGGTAAAAAACACGTGGAGTCTAAATGACTGAATGGGTTTTTGATGATAACAAAAGCCATGTGGTTTAATCGTAGCATGCTGTATTCTTACCAGCGTTATGCATCCCAAGTAAAGCTGTTCCTTAGATGAGAAAATACTGATTCCAGCTCTAAAAAATGCAATATTGAACTTTCAGCAGCAGTCCTTGATCCATCTGTTGTTTACAAAATAATGTTAGAACTGGACTGAAAATGGGTTAATAAAAAAACACACACAAACAGTTTGAATGAAATGTTCAAAGGAAAAATAAGTATTGACCATAGGAAAGTGTGTATAGAAATTCTATTGCTAGATATTTAAAAAAAAGGTCAAATCTGTCTCATAAGGTAAAAGAAAAATAAATAAATATAGATAAATAATAGTGGCTGTTGCAGAGAATGGTAAATAGAAGCCATTTGTACTCGTAATGGATCCGACCACGATGTGAAATGGGCAAATGTTTGTTTCTAATCACAAACCAACAGAAAGCCACCTGGAAGCTCTATTTTAGTCAATAAGCACAGCGTGTCAGCCTTTTTATGCTCTCTCACTTTTAATGCTGGAACTCCACTATTATTCAGCCTTCGAATATGCTCTAGCATCTTTGTCTCTTAATGGCTGAATTGCTCTCTTTTACGTGTTTGTCGTGGTTTGCAAATAAAGGAGCTGGGAGTAAAATGAACTGAACTTATTTTGTTTCATTCTTAGTAAAAATGACTAAATATTAACTTACGGTATGTTGCTGATAAAAACATCAGTTTGCCTTCGACGGTTGGATTGTAGGATTCTCTTAAAAACCTGGAACTTTAAGTACCAATGTACCTGCTTACGCTAATGTTACCTGACGTTGTTTTTTGCTGAAACTTGCTTTTATTTGTTGTTGCAAAGAAAGTTCACATACCTCTTCAATCCTTAAGCTTTTCTTTATAAAGGAACTCTTTTGTCGGAGATGTTTTCCTTCGCATCCAACTCTCTGCATTACTGCCACCTGGTGGTGTCATTAATACGTTGCTCTGTCAGTAAATGAGTGGTCTGCTCTCCTCATTCGCTTCTTGAATACACAGATTTGGTTGCGTGTTGAGATGCATAGTGAAGCAGTCGGTCGGTCACAAGGCAGCAACTGAACACATTTTGGGGATGTAAATGTGAAATGGGAAAAAAGTTTATCCATTGCAGTTTTGCAAAAGACACTAATTTCAATACAGTCAAAAAACTACCTCATCTTACCGCCGAAACTTTTTATTGAAAAACATGAGGTTTTTTTTTTGTTTTGTTTTTTTTTCCAGAATTGACATGTTTCGATTAAGCAGATTTATCTTCATAATTCCAATTTGCGCAATTATACGGTCAATGGAAACACGGCTATTGTAGTCTGAAGGTTATTTAATTATTAGACACACACTTTTGGAGACAAAAATTGTCAAAGAGCAAAACAACCTTCACACTTTAATTTACATTCTGTTTTGTTTAATGCCATTCAGACATACCAGGCTCCAAAAAGGACAAAATCCTGAAGTCATGCTCTAGTGAAACGCCCCCCTCATTCCCCACATTACCTCCGTTGTCATAGATACGCCCTGTTTCCTAGCAGATGTGTTCCATCTGCAAACATTGTTAAATTGGTAATACTAAAACTAATGAACTCCCAGAGATGCTCTCACATGTTCAGAGTAATCAAATTAGCAAGTTAAAATTAAAGTACCAATGGCATAATTCTCCAAATGCTTCCTTGGAAAACTGGGACTGCAGAGAGCAACCTTATTAATGGAAGATCTATCTTATTAGGATCTGCTCCCCCCCTCATGACTGGTCATTTAATTAACCTTGTCAAACATATCTGCTGTAATCTCCTATCTAATTTCATCTGTTAATTTAAAACAGTTCCTAACAAGACCAGGCCCCCAGCCAATCAAATGTCACTTGCACATGCATAAAGGACTTAGTTAATTAGAGCTGTCAGAAAGTGGACAAACACGGATGAAGATGGAGGATGGATTTTCCTTTATTACTTTTCTCCAGAGAGTTCTATCTGTGGGAATCACCTCCGATTCTCTAAAGAGAAACAAGAAGGAGAGGAGGAGGGAAACTGATGAAGTGAGATAGAGGGAGAGAAAAATATTTAGTTTATTCAGGCTAATCAAATATGACTCTTTCCAGCTTTGTGGCAGCTTCATTTCCTGTTAGACAGGAAATTTCATCGCATTTCCAAGAGTGATCCTGTGGCTCATTTTTAGCTGGTAATATTCCGTCCCTCCGGTGTGATTGTAATGTCAAATTATATTGAATCCGAACAGGGCTTGTCGAAGTCCTCACATCGTCATAAACACATTAACTCTGGATTTCAAAGCTTTAAAAAAAATTTGCAAAAGTTTCCTTAAGTTGGTGAGTTTTGATTTTGAAGTTTTACCAAGTAATCAAAAGGTTCAGTTGTGATCTAGTGAATAAAAGAATCTGCTGAAGAGCTGACAGTCAGGTCTCATTTGGGACTAGATCTTCAAAGAAGACATTTTGACTGGCAAAATCCTTCAGACCCCGTAAACGTTTTCACATTTCATCACTTTATAACCTCAAATCTCAGTATAATTCATTAGCACTGATTGAAACAGGCCAACTCGAGTCAGTAATTAGAAAAACGGTTATCAAAATTTGAAAAGTGTGTTGTGTTTTTATTCAGCTCTCCTTTAGTCAGATGGTAATACAGTATGTTTATGCTTGGTTTCACGTTGGTTTAAAGTAAACCGTGTCAAAAGAAAACATTTCAATGAATCAAATGTATGACACTTTCCAGTCTAAGCATTGTTCTTCCCAGCCTATACTATGCTAACGTTAGCCTATCAACATTAGCCATTGATGCTATTGATCAGGAGAGGAAGTAGGCAATCCATTGGATGTCCAGCCTCTTTAAAGCTAACAGAGTGACTTGTCTCTTCCTCATTTGCCAGAGTCGGTTACTCAGTTGCCTATTACTAATCAGTAGCAGGCTCTGAATGGATGTAGCCTCGTGCTACAAGGACGTAGCTCTCACTGGATGTAAAATATTCTTCATTTTGCTGTGGAAACCATAGCATCATTGAGATTGTGACGCAGCAGAGTCGGAGGCAAGGCACAGATCATCAGCCGTTTTGACAATACGTCATTTGAAAACCCAATGAATTCATTTCAATTTGCGGATGCAATGTGACGAAACCTAAACGATTTATAGGTGTGAGTTATTTCGCCAGGCTCTCTAAGACTTTGAGTTAATCAAAACACCTTGTGGGTGAAGCTTGCGAAACTTCGGCAGCGCACCGCCAGCGGAGAGTTTCTGTCTCAACTTGGCGAATAAAGAAAGAAAGTAGCACTCAAGGAAGAGAAGAGAAAGCACATAATTAGCCTCCACACTCAACATCATTAACCTCAGCGGTTATTTACATCAAGCAAGTACTGAAAACGGGGGTTCTGAAGAGCAGAGGAGACACATACGCACCTTTCCTAAAAATAGAATGAGGAGAAAACAAGAATGTGATCGTTTATTAGAGCCAGGATGCCGTTACAGACTGCAGCCTCCCAGGTTACAGCTGAGCAGCCCACTCACTCACACTTGGATTTGTCCCTACGAATGTCCTGGAAATCTGCATGGCATTAAAGTGTGTCTCTACGTGTGTGTGTGTGTGTGTGAGGCACCATCTGTGTAGCCATTTGCAGCTGTGTACCCTCAGAGCCTAGGACCCAAAACTCAGATGTTACCAAGACAACCCCTCGCTTTCCTCCCCCCCAACACCGCCGTACCTGGTCCATGTACACACACGCACACACACATGCACACACACCCTCACTCTCAGAATCACCTAAAGGTTTGTTGGTGTGTGTGTGTGGGGGTGTGGTGTGTGTGTGTGTGTGTGTGTGCTTGAAAGGGAACAGATGGACTACGGTAGATTCATTCTGATGAAAACGTTAGCGTATGAGCGCAGAGCAGCTAAAAGACGAACAGGAAGTGAATTGACGAGCAGATGGACGGCCTGTGTGTTTCGGGTTTTTTAGTTCGCTCGTTCTCTGCGTGTAAAGTGTGAGAATTAGATTAGTCTCAACAGAAACACTGTGTTTACGAAGCAGAACACATGCTTTTTGCTTTTATACAGCCGCTCAAATCAAAGCGAAAAGATTATAGAGCGGCGGCAGCATGTTGGAGTAGTTGGAGTAGTAGTTGGAGTAGCTGCTACGTTAGCTTTGGTTTGATCTTATTTTTTGTAGACTTTGGTTCTTCGTTTTTCTGATCGATTCTTTGGTTTCTTGGACAGTTTTTCTGTCTGGTTTTAGAAGCTGTGCAGCTGGAAGGATTTTTGCTTTTGCTTTATAACTTTTGGACAGTTCATGTGATGTGCAGTTGGGAAAACAAGGTGTTGTTTTTACTGATTAGCACCCCAAAAGCTCAAATGATACCTGAACTATGACCCCAAACTCCAGAGGAGTTGAAAAGGAGGTTGAAGCAGAGAGAAGGAGGAAGTTCAAATAATCTCTTCCATCTTAAAGATGTCCTGCATTGAAACGTTTCTCTGACCGGTTTTCTAACCAGACAGAGATTTAAAGAGTGGCAAAAGCAAATGAGGTGGATAAGCAGTGCATGCTAGCAACTGATGGTTATCCAGGACATGTTCCTAAGGCGGATCTTAGTGCTGTTAATTTGCCCGTGTTGTGCACCGCTCTCCCCCAACTTTCTCTCCCACTTTCTCTCTACTATAAAGCTTTTTCCCATCAATAGGAGCTGTTGTGAAAGCTAGCATTAGTTAGCGTTGTAACCAGTGACGGCGGATAAGTAGCTTTGCTGTAACGTTGAGTTGTTTCTTCGCCATTATCACATTTAACAGTGCATTCCCAGTTTGACTGACATTCCTAAGACCCTCTTCCTGGCTCTGACTGGTTGTTTTTGACCTGAAGCGGTAAATATTTTTTATATAAAAGGTACATACTGCATCTTAAAGTGTTCTGTTTGACACTTTGAATCATTTGAATCAAGTGTCATTTACTTATTATTTGTATAGTGCTTTATTAGGAAAGCACTATACAAATAAAATTTATTATTATTATTATAAATATGGCATCCATCGGACTTTCAAACAGCAACAATCTTCAGCAGAGGCTTTTATAGATTCATTGCATGACTGACTGCTACTGGAGATCCTTGCTGCCCTCTTTGACGACACTTGGATGATTTGAGTTACAACAACATTTCATTCCCATTGGGATAATTCAAGTATTTTTTTTAATTACAGTAAATTGAATAATACATACACACCCAAAATGTTCTTATTGGTCATTAACTTTATATTCTGGATTTGGCTTTGCGCCTCAGAGACGGCTGCCAAATCCAGTTCCAAGTACAATTGTTGGCATGATACATCCAAATAAAATAATTTTTTAAAACAGTTGCTATTTCCTGCAACCCCAACCTCGTAAATTAATCATCTAAAAGAACCAAAGTCTTAACAAAAGCACCCTATACATTAAAACCTATGCATGCTGTGGGCATAGAGAAGTTCTGGTGTGTTTCCGGCCATGTGCAGATCTTGCAGTAATGTTTTTAGCTCTGCTGCACAGAGGCAAGATGTAAGTGGAAAGGATCAGTGCATTTGTTAAGTCAGCATCACTGAATGATGCTGCCGCTGCCAGAATTAGACAATGTGCTTATGCATGTCTTGCTCGAGTGTGGCTATAATTATGGAAAGCCAGAAGGTTCCGTGTGGCATCTTGAGATGGTCTTCAGTAGAACGCTGCAGCCACGGAACACGGATTTGAAAACCTGTCATCTTTAATTTGTGAATTCGCTCCAGACGGCAGCACCCACATACACCCCACCGTCCCTCAAACAAAGTTCCCAGCTGCTTCAGCCATTGTGCCACCACCTAACTTCTAGGTTTTCACTGCAGCTATCTATATCTTTATACACTAACATATTTGTCTTTCTCCAGCAAATAGAATTCAGATTTATTCCAGTTTGTTCAGCTGCAGATTGAATCTGAATCGGCTTCTTCAGCCACATATCATGGTTGCCCCAAACTTCTTGTATCTAGAGAGCTGGTGACCTCTTTAAACGGGACCTATTAATTTACATTTTACACATTTTTGTTCTTCCATTTGGATTTCTACGGCTTCTAAATACAGCCCAAAAGCTTAAAGGAGCAGTATTATGCAAAATGTACCTATTTTTAGCTTTACATCATGTTGTAATGTTATCCCCTGATCAAAAACAGACCTGGAGAGTTGCTTTGATTCTTTCATGCATGTTTGATAAATCCTTTAGTCTCCTGTGGCAACCAATCAGCTGTGCAAAACGCCTGGGTTGGACCTAGCCCCGCCTTCGAGGCACAGCTCCTCCTCTGAGCTGCAGCTTCTGAGATTCTGCCTTACAGAGCAGCCCTCCCTCATAACGTCTCCACTCAGCTCCTTCAGACTAGCCAGCAGCAATTAGCAAACACCTGATGGAACTCAGTAGAGGAGTTATACTGTGTTGTAAAAACAATACCTTGTTGTCACTTTTACACATAACTTTCTGAAAGTAGTAAAGTAAGTGCGAATCTTTTTCCAGCTGCACGGTTTCTAAAACTTTAGGGGATAACGGCTCTCAACTAAGAAAAGTTCTGAACAAAAAAAAACAAAAAACAAATCAGAATGAAGCTGTTTTGAGAGGAGCAGCTGTTGAACATGAGTCTGGTGGATTCAGGGTGATAAAGTGGAAGAAGAAATGATCGTCCTGTCAGTGGC
Source organism: Poecilia reticulata (assembly GCF_904066995.2). Taxonomy (NCBI): domain Eukaryota; kingdom Metazoa; phylum Chordata; class Actinopteri; order Cyprinodontiformes; family Poeciliidae; genus Poecilia; species Poecilia reticulata. The sequence continues at coordinate 6,618,421 of NC_088839.1, forward strand.
GGCAGAATCTCTGTCATCACTCTGTAACCTCTCATGTCCTTCAGATTGAGGCCTTTTCTGCTTCTGACTGTAGAGTCAGCAGCGGTTTGTAGACCAGCGCCTGAAGTGGAACCTTTTTACAGAGCTGCAACCGTTTCTCTGTGTCGGTCCAGTGCGACGCACACCACACCGTCGGACGTGGCGGCCCCAGTCGGTCTGTGCTGACTGAGACACTCATTTATCTCATTCTACGACACATGATTTCCCCTCAATACATTTACATTCCTTGTGTTCATTTTGGAAATATTTGCTTTATGTTAAAGGACCCTTAGATTTTTGACAAAAATGCAGGAATAATTAATAATTAAATTGTAATCTGATATATCATAGAGAATTGGTTACTACATGGATCCAATCAAAATAATCCACATTTTTTTCCCAACAGCCCATATATTCTATTAATCCAGATAGTATTAAAAATGTTAGTAATTATCACTTATTCTTTTATGTTTGGTAAAAAAAAATAAAAAGGAAGAATGTATCATTATGAAATAAAATGGATTGATTGTACTTTTCTACTAAAACATACATGTTCTTATTAAGTAGAGATAACTTAGAATATTATAGGTTTGTAAGTTTAGCTTAACATAAGAATGTTATACATCCAGGAAGACATTTTTGTAGGCTAGTCATTTTTAGTAAAAACTGCCATTTTTTTATTTTTTTGAAGTTTAGAAATTTTTTCCTAAATTAATCTCTATATTTCTTATTTTTTTGGTGGAAATTTACTCCTTTTTTTTTTATTTCGACAATTGCACACAATACGCTGACGTAATGTTGTGTGGTATCAGAGTAAGAGAGGTTAAAAAAATAAAGATTGCTCTTTTTCTAATTTCTAACTCACAAAACTGATTGAAACCCAGGTGTCGTTGCTCTTTCACTTCACGATTATACATTATATCGTGTTGCTGCTCTGTTGTGTAAATCCCTCACATCTCGCTAGCCGCTGCTTCAGCATGCTGACATTCATCGTCTTTATTTATCCACCTGACCGCTCGTTTGTCAGTGAGCGGTTTCTCCTCGGTTCTTTTATTTTATCTGCCGTTAAAGCAGCCACCCCAGCGCCGCTTCATCTGCTGAGGCGAGCAGGACGACGGCGACGGTTAAATCACCTTCAGAGCGCTTTCCTTTTTATTATTCAGTGAACTAATTGAAAATTAGCCAATCTTTACTGAAACACATCGCCTCCCCCGACACCTTTTTATTTCCCAGCGAAACGAACAGTTCAATTGAGTGATTTTTATTTAACATCAGTCTTGGTCTTAAGTGGGCCAAGGCTTAATGGAGGAGATGGATTACAACTGGCAGATAAGAACGCCCGACTGTTCTGTAGGTTTCCATCTACAGATTCTTTACTTAACAGCAAAGTGTTTCTATTTAGAGTGAATTTAAATGTTAACATGTTCTGTTGCTTTCATTTAACATCATTTTTCATATTTCATACATGTTACTTACAGAACCTTTGGGCATTTTTGTGTGGGTGTGTGTGTGTGTGTGTGTGTGTGTGTGTGTGTGTGTGTGTGTGCGTGTGTGTGTGTGTGTGTGTGTGTGTGTGTGTGTGTGTGTGTGTGTGGGGGTGTGGGTGTGTGTGTGTGTGTGCATGGCTGCTTGTTTCCTTAAGACAGCTTGTTCAGGGCGTACCCACCCTATTGGCCAATGAGGGCTGGGGATGGGCACCAGTGACCCTGCTAGGATAACCAGGTAAAGACTATGGATGAATGGTGTCATTTAAACTGGTTGATATGAAACATAAGTGTGACAAAAAACAACAACAAAAAAGAAGAAGAAGAAATCCATAGAGCGGTAAATACCTTTTTGCAGCACTGCATTGTAGGCGAGGAACCCAGCTGCTTCACAGATTTCTCAGAGACAGACGTGTCTGCAGGTAAAACCTGGCAAATCAGCGAGGGACAAAGGAAAACAAGGTGCAAAAGAGAAGACAAAGGAGGTGTGGACAGCAAGTAATTGGAAAGAGAATACGTCCTGACACAACAAGGAAAACTGGCAGGAATACACAGAAAGATGAGAGAGAATCTACTCTGGTGAAACGCAGCCAGAGAACAGGGGAACCCTGAAGACTGACAAGTGAAACAGACTAATGATGCGAATAGCTGCTGCAAGAATTACAAAGGGACAAACCGAGACCACCGGCTCCACGTTTTTCTGACTGTACAACCATCCCATATCACTTCTCTCACTTTTCATTTCACTTGATATATCACGAAGCCTCTCCTTCAGGGTTATTTAAATTTTTTCATATTTTTTGGATCTTATCCGGGCAAGATTCAAATCGCATGAATATAAATTAACTCTGCTGTTGATAGGAGGCTGGTTTGAATTTTATCCCTCGGTGACAAATCGCAACATTTGTGGGTTCTTAGCAGAAACTCTGCAGAAGATAAGTTGAGGAATTACTTTGAAAGCATACGCCGGCACAAACAAAACATCTGGGAAGTGTCTGCATGAAATACTGTGGTTCTGAATGTGTTTATTAATTATTTATGTAGATGTTATTAAGTGAAATGAAGCAATAGATGCTGAACCGAACTCCAAACGAAAGTTTACTGGCAGGAATGTTCATGGAAAACCTAATGACGTAATGTTCAATTTACATGAACTTACCCTGATCAGTGTTTATTATTCAGTTTGCAGAAATCCAATTTGTAACATTTAATTAATGCGCTCTGTTAGAAAACCAGTTTTTTCTCCTAAAACCTTTTTTTTTAGATGAGAAATATTAACGGAAATGAACTGATATCACAAAAATGTCATCAGTTTAGTCAGAAGATCAAATTTCTCTAAATCAAATTAGAATAAAAACCTGATGGAGATAAATGGACATTGTTTTGGATTCAGTGGAGTAAAATAGTCCTAATTCAGTTGAAAAAACAGATAACTTCCAAAAACTATTTTTTGTAACCCAGTGTTATCAGTCTCTCACACGGCTGTGGAGGAATGTTGACCAACTTTCCTTCAGCGTTGCTTTAGTTTGTTGATTTCTGGGTGCGTTTGTTTCTGCAAGCGCACCCCTGGTGAGGCGTTAGCATTCCCCAACACCTCACCACATCGTTTCAGCCAAGTTGAGATCTGGACATTTGGGAGCACGTTGAGTCTTGTGAGTTGATGTGGTGTTTGGATGAATTATACTGTTCTAAGAACTATATAAAACAAATTTCAGCTGCCTGACAGATGGTGTCTCACTTAGCTTTGGTGTACAGCTGATGGTAAACCTAATGATGGAACAATGCCTGTTCTTCTGTAAGTTGCTTCTGTCCTACTCTGTTGTGCTGATAATGCTGAGTTTAGTTTAGCTTGTCATGTCATGGTTCTGTGCGTTGTGGACAAACAATATTATTTTAGACTTATCTCTCCAAAAGATATCGCCACAGAAATGTTACAGGTGTCATTCAGTCGGGTGCAAGTTTGTCTTAAACCTGTGTTTTGCATTTCCAGAGAGAAGAAGCTCATGGTCCGTCCATCTTGATGCAGACAGATGTCAAAAACAAAACCACAGCAGTCTTTAGCTGGTTCCCCAAACTCTGTCACATTTTAGAACGTGCAATAAGAGCTGCAGTAGTTCACCCAATACACTGACAGGTTACATACATTTTTTTGTATTTGAAATTCCTCAAAGTTAGTTTTGTCTTTTTTTGTTAGGTTTTCTTTCTTTTTACAAGCAAACAGACATAGATGTTAGCGTCTGATAACCCGTAGTTCCTCGTGCTTCAGTAGCAATGCTTAAAAGTGAGCCATGGGCAAACCAGAGTCTGGATTAATGCATGTATTCTGCTGCATCTACGCATCCAGTGTATCGAGAAGCTACACTAACAAGTACAGACAAGCCTGTCGGAGTGAAGACGGGAAAAAACTATTGGATTTGACACAACAGTCACCTGATTATTTTTTTTTGTTGTTGTTGTTTGCAAACTCTCTCAAGATTGAGTAAGACTTCTTTGTGATTCACACCGTCTCTGTGTAATCACACTCAGCTGCAGTGTGAAACGGCGATGAACCTAATTGAGAAAATTCCCATCAGCCATTGGTGTAAGGTCTTTACTTTCAAGTAGTGACAACAGCGCAATCATTTTTTTTTCAACAGCGTATGAACCCCTGCTGCTGCTGCCACACACAGGAGAAAATAAAACGAGACTTTATGAAACACACACAATCTGAAGCCTGACGCGGCCTATTTGCAGGACACACACACATACAGTCTCAGTGTGTGTGCACCAACCAGCACACACCCTCATTCCACACGAAGGCAAACAAAGTTGATGATTTTAATCACCATAACATGCTGAGAACACAAACACACCCTCAGGGTGCTAATCAATTACTGCAGCGCTCGCATTCACACACGTCCTTACGCACAAAAACACACTCAAGCAATCAAGCCAAACCAATTTCCCCCCCAATGCTGTTTTTTATGGCCAGCTCTGAATTATGTGTGCGTGGAACAGGAAGCCGCACGCCTCGGTCAGAGAGGAAATATTTGTCACCATCAAGAGAGACCACACTAACACACACTAACACACACACACACGCACACATGCGCGTATACATGCAGAGATTTGACGACCACTTCTTCTCTTAGTTAAGAATTAGCATTTTCAGATTGACGTGCGTCAAAGTGTCCCATCGTCTCTCCCCCAGGTCCATCAATCAAAGTTAAGGATTGTCACCACACCTGAAGCAATCATCAGGCATTTCCATATCAGGCCCTCCGTGCGCGCTTGGTGTCTGCGGAGATCTTTTTAATGGCTGTTTCGGTATGACATTTGAAAACTTGACGTTTTTAAGGCGGTATGCGCAGATTGTGTTTAGCCCCAAACAAAGACGTTATAAGACAACCTATAGCAACTTCTCAGCAATATTTAGGCATCAGTGCTCACCTTTGTGTTGGTGAGCACTTTTTACTCTTCAACCACATTTGCTTGTTGCTTCAATGTGAGTCGAAGTCTTTTTTTCTATCTTTTAATTGAATGTTCGCTCTTAACTTGGACCAAAATTAATTTTTTGCCATTTTTATTTGTCCCTTAGGGTCTCATCCGTTTCTAAAAACTTTAAAAAAGGAGACCACCAAGCCCTTTCTTGGCAATAAGTTCATCTTTTTTGGTGACTGGAAATGAGCTGTTTCAAAAGGTTCTCAATTATTGAGTAACACTGCACCGTTACCTAGCAACCTGAGACAAACCCTTCCAACCCAAACAGAGCTTTAGCATGTTTGGTTATCTGGCTTTACCGCTGTATGTGCTGTATAATGGCTGCTGGAAAAGACAAGTGTTTTGTTGTCGACTTACCATCCAGAAACCACTTGTGGCATTGTTGTTGGTTGTGCAGGAGGCTCCACTTCTGCTTTTCAAAGATGTTCAGTTATGTAATTGTGCACCTGTTTTCAGCCATTTTCACATGAAATTGTAAACATTGAGCTGGGGGGTGTGACCAGCAGCAGATTATTTGGATCTAAAGAGATGAGATGAGATAGTAAAACGGCTCATTCTGAAAGGAGCTCAAAATAGGCAGAACAGAGCAGACTTAAATCTTATTGTCTAAGAATGATGTGCAAAAAATTGTGATCAGCATGTTTTGTGTAGCCCATACCTATCCTACCCTGTTCAAGAAAGCACAATAGGTTTTATCATTGCCTTCATGGGATGTAAAGTCCATTTTTCAATCTTTTCATTGAACTTTTTCTCTTAATTTAGGCTCTGAATCAAATTTATGGATGTTTTAGAAAGCTGAAATAGCAAAGGTAGAAAGCTGCTCGTCTCTTCTGCCTGAAGTGTCATGACAGTGGACGTCTGAAGCAGTTCTGGATTAACGTGCTTCTTTTGTAGCATGTAATGCCACAAACAGACGGCCTCAGCGGTTTGATTCTTGACTGCGGATAGAGCTGTCATTATGATAATACCGAGGTCTATCATACTTATCTGCTAATTGACTGCCTAACGAGGTGGCGTCCATTAGAATGCTCATTAATACCTCATCATCACCACTGATAGCTGTAATAACAGCATGGTGGGGATTTCAAGGTCTTACGTGATTGTGTGTGCATTTGTGTTAGGAGAACAAGTAAGGGATGTGACCATGTGTTTGCATTATTATTAATGTAATTGTATTTTACTTTGAATTATAATTATTATTATTATTTTTTTTTTTTAGTTCTTGGGATATTGGTATTGCATGGCTTAATGGTAGCCTCCCAACCGCTTGTATGTGCAGGTCCAAGATACTTCTGGGAAACATTTGACCAAATTTAAAAGGAAATGTAAATATGGCACCATCAATGCTGTGGTTTTCAGTAGCTGTGTTTCCTTTATAACTGTGCGCTAAACTTTAATATTTTTGTATGTATCCATTCAAACAAAAACCTACACAGGAAGTTGTTTTTATACTTTCCACATCACAGATGCTGATTGAAGCATGTCAGGGTGCAGGAAGATGGGAGGTTTTGTCAAAAATTTCTAGCTGACTAGTTGAAAGTCTATAATTAAGTAACTGTATCAGTTAAATAAAGTTGTTTTTGTTTAGTTTTCTCTTAGAGATGGGACATGTAGTTCTCCATCTCTGACTTCTCTACTCTATGTGAAGAATTGAGAGAATTTTCTGGGTAAATCATTACTTTACCCTGCAGCGAAGAGTCTTGCCATCGTCAAGTTTCTGTCAAATTACAGCCGGAGTTCTAGTCACGATTCAGTCAGAAATTTCAGATGCAAAAAGTGTGTGTGTTTTTTTAATGGTGGTTGCTGACAGGTTTGTGTTGTACGGTGCAGGTATGTCCCTGAGTCTGGACTGCAAGGCCTTTTTTGGCTACAGCGGAGAAAACAGGAGACCCATCATCTACTGGAAGAAAGGAGAGAAGTATGTGGAGGAGCTGGCAGGACACATCAAAGAAAGTGAAATCATGTAAGTACAACGGCGTTCGCAGAACATTTCATCACATTACCACGACAACACGATTAAGGATAAAGCCAGGCGGTTTAACTTTAGAGCGCACAGGTGTGTGTGTTTTTGACCAATTTTCCAATGACTCTGCTGAATCTTCACCGCTCACACCGTCAGCACCTAATTTTCTCGTGATTTATGGCTCGCCGAGCTTTCTCCGACAGGATTCTTCTCAACTCACCTGAAAAATTATGAATCCTAATAATAAAGTTTAATTGAATTCATTTTCTTCCCTGTTGGGACCAATTACATCGGACTCTACTGGGAAAAGACTGGGTGTCTGCAGGGCATCAAACATCATTAGAACAATCTGCCAGATCGCTATGGCAACCGCTGGAATATTTACAATGCCACACACACTCTCTCTCTTACACACACACATTGAGTTTAACAAAAGAGAGGATGTCTGTGTCCCCTGAAACACCTGACCTTGGCCAGGCTAACTCGCTCTTGTGCAAAGTCTGAAGCTGTTTCTTTTAAACTTTCTGTAAAAAAACAAACAAAAAAAAAACGAAAAAGGAAGAGGAAAGAGAGTATTGAGAAAACCATGGCTCCAACCCAAAGCCTGGGTAAGACTTGCTATAATCCATTAAACATTTAAAGATGTATGTAAGGCTAAGTCCCATTTGAGCTCTGCGGTTCTAGAGTTATGGATAATGGGAGGTTAAAATGGCTTCTTTCAAAAGTAACAAACTTCCTTCTTTCAGTAGAACTTTGTAAACTCTGATACGTGCGCGCTGTTTAGAACTGCAGTGCAGCAGAAACGACGCGAACAGCTCAACCACTGGACTTGATTTTCAACAGAATCCCCTTTATGTCCTCATGTTTAGATCTGAGTACCATTAGTTTTCTCAGTATGAAAGTGTAACAGCAGCTTTAGAAGCTATTTCATGGTCTTCCTCACTGTAAAAATAAGGCGTCCATTTGTGTTAGTCTTTGGGATAAACCTACTAAAAAATTTTGTTAAATACTATTTCATTGATTAGGGCTAAAGATATCCAAATCAACCTGGTCCTACTTGGAATAAGTAATAAATCCTCTTGAATCCTCTTAAATTATAAATTTACTTTGATTATCCATATTTATAGGAAAGAGTGTCACTATCCATACTGTGGCCTGATTGCTGCCAGACTTTAAGAATCATGAAAGATCTCAAAACGCCATACATCATCTCCCAACAGAAATTCAAAAACACATGGGAAAAAATGTTGTCTCAAAGCCAAGGCTTTAGGACAACGTCAAGCTAAAGTTACGTTTGCCATCTGCAAATGGAGAAAATGTGTACCAATGGTAGAGCTTCCCAGGAGTGGCCATCTCACCAAAGTTACTCCACCACATTTCCTTCAGAAAGTCCTCAGAGAACTTAGAACCAAATCTAAAGCACTGCAGGCCTCACTCGCCTCAGTGAAGTTCACCGTTCATTGATTTACCAGAAGGAATTCATCTTAGAGTTCAGGGTTGAAATTGGGCCTCTGTCTCTTTAAGAAGCTCCTGCTCTTCCTGAAGCTCTGCCTTCAGGAAGTCATCATAACATGGCTGCTCCATTAACCCTTTAATAACATTTTTACCAGCGTTTCACTGGGAAGTAGCTCCTATGATGAGCTCAGCTGATGCTCAGTTCTACCAGGTGTTTGCTAATTGCTGCTGGCTAGTCTGAAAGAGTTGAGTGGGATCAAAGGTGAAGCAGAAGGTTGGAAACTGCAGCTCCAAGGAGGTGGTGCTAGTTCCACGCAGGCGTTTTAACGTCGGATGTTGCTCTCTTTTTACCTGTTGAGAGTTTTCTGGTTGCCATGAAACACAACAGTTTCTCTAATCCTTTGAAGGTTATCCAAAACCTTCAATCAGAACAACAGACCAGACCAACCTCATATAATTCATCTACTTTTTTTTCTATTGTTACCTATTTGAAATTAGGGGGAGAAAATCTATTTTATAAAAGTTTAAAATAGAAGAGTTTAAACTCTTATTGAAGGGATCAGAAAGTACAGACAGACTGAGAAGAGCTCAAAACATATAAATGTTCACCCACAGAGAGCGTTCTTTGGCGAGGCCGTCACCAAACGTCGCTCCGTTTGACCGTCGGTCACCAGCACACTTTAATAATAGACTCTTTCCACAGCAGTGCTCTGCTAATTCACTAAGTATCACTGCCCATTCACTAAGTATCTGGTTTGTCATCCGGCTCTTTAACCTCGTACCCGGAAACAATGCAGGAACCTCATCAAGCTTTAGTTGACTTCATAACTTCATCCTGCATCTCCACCTGTCAATACCGCAGTGCTGCAGAGCCGGGCCTCAAAATATTTAATTGATGCATGCAGTGGAAGTCAAAGTTGCCAAATCAGCAGGCAGTTTTCTGGTGTGTTTGCAGGGGATCACTGTTTACTGTAACATTAAGTGCAGAGGTAAACAAAGTATTAGTAGGTATGGATATCCTATTAATTTAGAACCCTTGACAGTTTGGAAATATTATTTAAAAAACTCAAGAAGAAGAAAAAAAACAATGTAATGTGGATTTTCTCCAATCCACACTGGTTCAGTTATAACCCCATGAAGCAATTATAATATTAACCTGGACTCAGACGGCACCAACCAAGAAGGAAGCTCCTCCTCCACCACACACACCTTCAGGCTTGAGTGAAAATTCCAGCTACTCATATGGACATGACATCATGTATCACAGTCACATGACCATTTTGATATTGAGCTGTTTGATCATATTTACAATAAATATGTATGGAGGAGACAAAATAAGATTCTCAAACATATGAACATTGAAGATTTGTGGACGGATTTTCTCCATCTGATATGTTGGTTAGTATTAAGACTTAGCAGATTGGGAAACACCAGTAGAACCTTGATTAAATGGACAATAATACGAGTATTTGACCTAAAAGTAACTGCGTTGCTGTCTAGCTCAGCCTCTGTGGAATATTGTACACCACATTATGGACCTGTGAATAATTTAGGCTGCATTCACACCAGCCTGTTTAGTCCACTTTATTCGAACTCCCGTCCGTTTGCCTAGACAGTCCGGTTTGTTTGGGGAGGTGTGGATGTGTTATCGAACTCTGAGGTGGACCAAAAACAACTCTAGTCTGCCTACAAAGCTAGGTGTTGGTTCAGTTGAGGTGAACTCTACTTTGGCGCGGTTTGAATGCGTAGTGAACGGCATTCAAACCGCGTCGAACCAAATCTACCAGACTATCAGGTGTAAAAGCACACAAAATCTCATTTTCCTCTGAGTCTCTACATCGTACAAAACTGGATTACAAAACATTACATATATATGAAACATTCTTAAGGTGGTTTGGTAAAATAGACTGTTTGGTTTCTTGTGAAATAAACGTTCAGTGAACACCCAGAGCCTTGTACATTTTGTTTTATTGTGAGGTCGAGAAAAACAACGTTTTGACTTCAACATTTCAGTTTGGTTCAGTCTGGACATAAGAGCCCTTCCGCCTTCAGGATGGTGTCTGTGACTGCTAAGCTAATGCCCTTTGATAATATTTGTCTCTGTGAAAACAGAGATGTAAATGTTGAGGGTAGCCGGTGAATGTGAAACTAATCCTTCCCCGTGGTAATAAAACACTGTTTGCCAGATGACTTCTGTATCTTTCATTTCAGCGTTATGACCGCCTCTGATCAGATCACGCTGCCATTCCAGATCCAACAGTCGCGCCGTGGCGGACAGAGCCCCGCTGTGACTCATATTAATCTGTCAGCTTTCAGCTCCCACATGATTCTGACAGGAGTTTGTTGATAGTGTCCATGCAGCCATGGAAACGAATGGGTGGTACTAGTAGAGTGCATTGAAACTATTTCTCCTGAGAAACAATTCGATGAACAACAGTTGTCTAATGTACAAAGGTTAGCTGTAATATTACAACCATGAAGTGTAGAACACAGATTTAGTCTTCATTATGCATCTCACAAACTTTTCTCAGTTTGTGAGATGCATAACTAAGTCATTCCTCTGAAAGGTTTGAGTTTTTCTCTGCACTCCACCTTTTTCTGAAGGCATGCATCTTTCCTTGAGAAAAGTCAACTTGTCTTGTAAATAATTGAAATGTTTGGGATCAAAATATGCTAAAAGCACAGTAAACATAGTAAATATGAGCAGTATCATCAGTTTCTGAGCTGCTGTCGACAGGGCACGGCTCGGCCGTCCAGCTACTTACCATTTCTGCAACTCAGCGTTCATAGTTCGCAGTCCCTTCATGTGCAATGAATTCATAATATCTTTATTTCAATGCATCGATTGAATTCCTCAACCCTCCCCCCACTGCATACGGTTTTTTATTCCTTTCTAACTCTTTTTTTGTCTGTCTTCATTTTCCCCTGATCAGAAGTCGCTTTCCCAACAAGTTTCAACCTTTTATTCTTTTATTTAGAATGTACTGGAGATGGTTGTTTTTAACCTACTTTAGATTTGTTATTGACATTTTTTTTTAATGTTTGGGGTTGGAACATTCTGAATCATAGATAATAGTTTGATCCAACCATTCAGTCTTTTCTTGGTCTGTTGGCTTTTAATGGGCACAAAACCAACATGGACTCATTCCCCCAATTATACCATCCCTTCACTAAATCACCTTCTTCTTCTGCACTGATTTTAAAATGGCACTGCTCAACTTTTGATCTTCTGGGTTAACTAAAGACGATCCAGTGATCCAGTGTTGGGAGGAGTATAGAGAAGAGTAAACCCTACATCTAAATCCACAATGCAACCCTGATCAAACCTTGTCAATTGCTGACTGGTGACTAATGTAGCTTTAAGGTGTCTTCTTTGTCTCAAGAACAGACTTTCCTTTTCCTTTGAGTTGGTATCTCAATCTCCAGTGGCTGGCTGTGATACATTAGCAGCTCTTAATGTCACCACCTGATGGTCGCTGGTGGCAACCGTACCGTCTGTTTGTAAATTGAAAGAAAGTCATACAATACTCGTTTGTCTGCATGTGTGTTAAATTATTTCCAATTTGAACATTTTCCAACATTTGCATTAGCTGTGTTTCCATTGACTATACAATTATGAAATTTAGAAAATGAATTCCCTTAATGGAAATGTGGCAATTTTTGAAAAAATCTTGTTGATGCTATGATGTGGTTTGGTGTGGTTGTATCTAATTGGTTTATTTCACTAAGCTGCACAGAAAACATATTTTCCCATCAGACGAGTCACGTGGTGCAAACCATGAAGAAGAAGACAGGAAGTAGTTGGAGGATGATGGTGCAGCTCGTTTTTTAATGACTTATCACGTGAATAGCAAACTTATTCACGTGATTTTAATTGTGCTTCTTATTTAATTGACATGCTGCAATTGTGAAATTCTGTTTTGTCAAAAGTAGTAGATTATCAATAAGATTTTGCACATATTTGAAATGGAAATATGTATGTTTGTAAATTTAAAATATGTAGTACACACTGGGAAGCATAAGTGCTTTCACTATATTCACAGATACAGTTTCAAGGAACACTAAATAAAAAAAGGAGAAATCGTAAATAGTCAAAAAGAAGGTAACAGGACTTTTCCTCTTGTCCGGTTGTCTTCTAATTTAAGCACTTGGAATCGTCAGGTCTTGGAGGATTGAGAATCTACACCAACATAAAGATCAGAGATCCAATTTGAAGGTGAACCTTACTCGACTCGCTCCATTGTGTGTGAAACTGTCCTTTTAAATGTACAAAACTCTCACTACCGACTACGGGTGCCCGGCTGTACCTCTAATAGCTTTGAAGTAGGCAATTAAAGACAAAAATTGTCATGGAAAAGTGTGAGCTCCACACTTTCAAACTCAGGATAACTACCCTAGAGAGTCCATTTACGAACAGCTGCACAGTTAAGTCTAGATGTAGTTGAGATCAGGAAGTTTTGAACTTCACAAAGTTTTAATGTACTCAATGAATGCTAAAACACAGGTGAAGTGGGTTGTAGTGCTTACTGGTTGGCAGAACAAGCACTAGAAGTCGGGTAATTTTTGAAAGAGAGCTGCTAAAGAAGAACGGCCACAAGAGGTCAGTACCTCTGGACTCAGGTAGAGTTCCAGTCAGGTCAAAGGAGTGTTTGTATTTGGTGAGAATTTTTGTTTTTAATACTGGTGTGAACTGATGGTGAAGAAAATAATCTACTGTACCTACCTTTGAGCTTAGGAATACTCAGCTGGAGGAGTTGAACAATCTCTGAGTTTTGTCACTAAGGGAGACATGGACTGGTGGATTGAGGTAGTTTGAAGTCATTTGGATGCTGTACAGGTTTGGCTTATAGTAGTGGTTACTCTACTATAATTGTAACCAACAGAATGGGTCTGCCAGTGCAGACAGTTTAAATAATATTTCTCTATATCAGGGTTCTTCAAATCCAGTCCTTGAGGTTTGGTGTCCTGCAACCTTTAGATGTCTCTGTCCGGTTGTTAATCACATGAGAAAAACAGTGTTTTCATTGCAGTTTTGAGAAATAAAACCTTTTCAAATGTTCAAAATTGGCATATTTCCGTTAAGCGATTTCTTCATTTTTATTTTTTAAATCTGCAATTGCGCAATTATGCAGTCCATGGAAATGGATGGATGGATCAGTAACTTTTATCTTAACTCCTACTTCAACTACTTTTGCTCTCCTCCATTGCTGACAGTGGAAGACGGCATTAACACTTAAAGGGAGTTTATTTTCCAAACAGATCACTCCCACTGAATGGGTCTCAGACCTCTTAGGCTCGGGACACTGGGATTAAAGTCTTAAGTGAGAAATAAAGTATTTTTTTACTGAGAATAGTGAAAAGGAGCAAATATAAAATACTACACAAGCCTCTGTGCTTGTCATGGTTGCACTTTGCAAAAACTCCCATGGGGTCTGAGGAATGTGTGTCTCAGAAGCTGGCAGGTTCATATTCTGGCTTTAACCAGCATACACTGTACTGAGGAGGGAGAAAAAAAACTTCTGTGGCATTACTGCTTGTTTTTTGAAACAAGTTGGGATTCTGCTCTGGGAGTTTTACCTCAAAAATTCTGCTTGGTACCAAAATACTTGGTTAAAATGGAAGAAATGTTATATTGTTGCACTGCTTTAAAAATCCCTCCAAAAGTAGAGGACATTGAAAACGGCTGACAGAACGCCAAGTCACAGAGCTTCATCGGACTCTTGCTACTGTACGTTCAATCAGAAAGAAAGTCCACAAGTTCACCTTTGATGGAAGGTGAACAAGAAGGAAGCAGATGCTGCCTAAGAAAACCGGGAACGTCAGTCTGAAGTTTGCGATAGAGTGTAGCTAGAGAAAGAGCCAGACTTCTGGAATGTTTTTTGAACAGAAAAATCTTAAGCACTTTGTGGGTGAACATTTTTTCCTTCACTTTTCTCCACCATTCAGTACCTCTACGACATTCCTGATGTTCGGTGTGTGATATGGTGGTTTTATAAACTTATTGTCCCACGTAAACTAGTCCTTGTTCCCAGCAGGTGGCTCAGATCTGGACAGCCTTATCAGCAGCTTCAAGCGGAGAGGTTTCTGGTGACCGATGGGAATTGAATCTGTGCTCCGTTTTTGTCTTTGCAGGATCTTGAGAGAACATTTAGGTGAGAAGGAAGTGCAGGTGTCGCTGACGTTTGACGCCGTGGAGGAGGCAGATCTGGCCAATTACACCTGCTACGTAGAGAACCGCATCGGGAAGCGCAGTGGGAGCGCAATACTGCAGAAGAAAGGTACAGATCTTGCTTTTCTCCTTCCCTCTTAGCTTGTCTTTGCTGCTGCATGAGGTGGACAATAAAAAGGCTCTTTGTTTACAAGAAGAAATCTGTCATGTCACAATTACCAGAGATAGTTTCTGCTGCCTGGAGGCGAGTCAGGTTTTACTTTCTGTTGTCTGAAAAAGGTCAGACAATTAAGTTAGTAAGTTCCTCTGGAAAGATTGGAGTTGGGAAGTTCATGTATTTTTTTCTTGACATTTCCTGCATTGAATAAAGAGAAATTCATTCACTATGGTAAAGACATAATAATAACAATAATAATAATAATAATAATAATAATAATAATAATAATAATAATAATAATAATAATACAAAAACAGTCAAATAAAATGTCTTTTTTCTTACGACGGAGTAAAATAGTAAAATAAAATGACCAGAATAAAGTAATAAAATTATGAGAACAAATTTGTACGAGAATTAACTCAACATATTTAGAGAATAAAGTCATAAGATTACAACCATAAAGTCGTACGAGAATAAAGTTGTAACATTTTGACTTTATGAACCATAAAATAAAATGTTTTGATTTTGTTTTTAAAACCTTTTTTTTTCTTAAAATCCAGGTTATTCCCTAGAATAATATACATTTTAATGTTTGTTAGACATAAAGGCACCAAGGGAGCTTCATGTAGCTGAAGCTTAAATTAATCATTTTTCAGAGAAACTATCAAAAATTGAGGTAACACTTTATTTAAAGGGGTGTGCATAAGACTGACATGCTTTAAATTGTCATTATTTACAAAAACATGCAAAGTTGGCATTTTTAATAGACTTTCAATGCAACTTTTAGAGCAACTTTGCATTAAAAGTGTCATTATTTACCGAATGACAGTTCATGACAACTGTCATAAACATTCATAAAGACTTGTTCATGTTCATGACAGTGTCATGTCAGTGTTATGCACACCCCTTCAAATAAAGTGTTACCAAAATGGATTCCTAGAAACAAAAATCCATCAATAACCGTTAAATATGCACACCGTCACCTTGGATCAAAACATTGGCTGACCTTTATTAATGTTTAAGATTGTCTTATATTGCCTTTGCTCTTGGTTATAAAATCCATTTGGAGATAATTAAATAACACATGAAGTTCAATCTCTGGTAATTATCTGGTTATCACACTATTATTATCTAAAACTGACTCTTTAAATATGTAAAAAGTTCTTTCTAATTTATTATCCAATATATTTTATCTAATTTTTGAAGTATTATTGAATTGAACTGAAGCATTCACCTGTAGTCGCCTCATGTCCAAGCTGTATTAGTCTGTTGGTTTGTATTTTTGGCTCATTTTAATGAGTCCAACCCGTTTCTCTGTGAGATAAACACCGCGATGCATTCAGGAGCTCTGCAACTTTCGCGGTGCGTTCTCCCTAAAGCGGCGCTTTATTTTTCATGCTCGGCCCGGGCTCGCTAAATATAAACCCCCGTCTGCTCCAGTTACATGGGACGTATCAGATCCCTCTTCACGGTTCTGTTAATGAGGCGTGGCCCTCGGGCTCCAGAGCCAGCGCCGCGTTCCTGGCCTGATAAATATTTGGAGATGCAAAGGCGCTTCCGAGGTAATTAAGACTTTAAACGCGTGCATCTTGTGGACTTATCTGTGAAAGCTTGTCAGAAGCTTGATTTAGGTAATGTGGAAGAGCTGGACCTGAACAGAGAGGAAGTGAGGCGCCTGAACAATCGGTGAATCCATCTGCAGACAGCAGGAGGAGGAAGGAGGCGCGGGCCCGGAGGCGCGAGCCCGGAGGCGCGGGGCCGGAGGAATCTCGCTTCGTTGGCCGCTCAGAGCCTAAAGTGGAAGAAACACCGGAGGTTTTATGCAACGAAAAGTGGATAATTGTGAATTGAAAGAGTATTAACATTGTTTTCATAGCCTTTTTAAAATATAAAACCTGAAAAGTGAGGTGTGCATTTTTATTCAGCCCATATTAATCATAGTATTTTGTGGAACCACAATGTTTGGCTCTCAGATATTTAGGTTTTCTGTCCTCCAACTTTTTTCTGGAAGCTGAGAATTTCTGTTCATTCTCTGTAAAATAATTCAGTCATGAGTTGTGGAGAAGATTTTATTCCAGATGGGTTTATTTTTAACCTAAATAAAACTTTTTTTAAAAATAAAAGTTTTTGGTTAAAACAAGACGAAATGTGGAAAAGTTAAATGGGTTTAAGAGCTTCTTTAACGGTAAAACAAATTAGCTGCTGCTTTAAATATGCATGAGGATGCAACTTCCTTTCATGCCGCATCTTGGTCTCCATCTGGCGAACAGAGCGAACAGGCCGGTGTGAGTCAAAGTTCAGCAGTAAAAAAAAAAAAAACTACAGAGACAGAGAGAAACTCAGAGTGTTAGAACAGTGCTGGAGAAGATGAGTTGTCACAGTTAGCTCAGATCTCTGAAAGAAAAGAGAGCTGGGTGACTGCCCTCCGTATGAAGCATAAGCATGTCGGGACGAAAAACGCTGGAAAAGATAAACAGGCAGAGAAGCAGTGGGAGGCAAAGCAAGGCAAGAAATCAGAGAAGTAGTGCGGAAAGATGCAGACGGAGACAAAGTTTGGGGAAATAAAAGAGGAGAAAAGTGACGCAGGTGGAGGACGGCAGAGGGTTAGAAACACATCTTTCTCTTTAAACATCTGACTCCCGCCGCATTGCTTTAGAAACCTAATCTGTCTTCTGGTACTTACCCGGCACCAGAGGGACCAACACCCCGAGGCACTTCCAGAGGGGGTCGGGATGAGAGTCCTGGAGTTCTCATTATTCTCAGTGTAATTACATACAATCGTATGCATGCATGCTCACACAGCCAGAGCTTTAAACTAACAAACAGGAAGCTTCACTCCAGGGTACATGTGTTACTGACAGAAAAGTGTTGGAACATTCCTCATTTCTTCATACTGACTGAGCTTTAAAAAGCATTCTTAATCAGTCTTCAGTCTACATTTTCAGCTGATGTGGTTTTTTCGCTTTCACGCTGCACTGAGTCAAACGAAGTTTGTTCCAGATTTGTGGTGCGTAGAAGCTGAATGCTGCTTCTCCAGGTTTGGTTCTGGTTCTGGATGCAGAGCAGAACCAGAACCAGAAGACCTGAGAGGTCTGGAAGGATCAAGCAACTCCAGCAGATCTTTAATGTGTTTTGGTGCTAAGACATTCAGTGATGTATAAACCAACAACAGTATACTTTTTTTAAAGTGTAACTAACCCACACTTTATGTTTCTTTTTGTTTCTGTGAGAATTTTGACATGTTTGTGTAAATTGATTTAGTTCGGCAGTATTTTGCCGAAAACATTCTCAGTGCTGCCCCCTCTGGCCAAACCGTGCCTAAGCAGTTGAACTAAACTAATTGATAAAGCTGTTCCCCTCCTCACCTGTGGTGGCGCTGCACCAAGAACCACCCAAGGAAATGACACAAAAACCTCTGAAGAAGCGCTCTTCTTCATGAAATGTAAACACAAATGTAGCGGCGTCAGATTTGTAGGATTGTTGTAGGATTTCTCTTTTGTCTTTGGTAAAAGACCACCACCCGACTCTACCACCAGCGTGTTTGTTTTGGTTGTATTTACCCAGAATTCCCTGCTCCGCAGTCAGTTTTCTGCTTTGGGAGCGGTCTCCGGTCTGCTCGGCGTTCACATGTGGATTCGAATCAAACCACAGTTCACTTCAACTGAACCGAGACCGACGTTTTTAGTCGGACCAGAGTTTGACGATGCATTCAAATCTCCCCAAACAAATCAGACTTTTTAGGCAAACGAATACAGAGGGCTAAACAGGCCTCATTATCCGCTGCACCCTGACGTGACCTTGATCAATAGCTCAGACTGGGTTCTACAACTAGTGGACTCTGACTAAAATCACTCTGTTATGATTCTTTCTTCTTGTTTCTGCTTTCCTCTAAATTATTTCTTTAAATCCTAAAACCTCAGAGATGTCTGAAGATACACAACACTGTAGAGATATGGTTTGTCGCTCTTTTCCCCCCCTAATCCAAATCCTGAAGAATAGAAGTCTCTTTTTTTCTCTTCTATATCTGCTCTCTGATCGTTTTACACTGAAAGAAAGTGAGCAGCAGATAAACGCTTTAACCTTGATTTAACTCCAGCTTCAAAGCTGAGCGAAGGCAGTGCAGTCAGCGTGTGGCTCATTGAGGACTTTAGGTCTGCTGGTTTCTCAAATTTTCACCCTGTAAACCTCAGACATGGGGAAATTGGACATATACTACAGCTACATGAGGGGGTTTTATATAATCGCCTTTATTTTAGGCTGAAAATGACAACATAGAAATTAGATTGTCAAAGAAGGTTCAACAGAGTTCAGCTAGAAGGGGTTCAGTAAACCTGAAGGCAAAATATAAAGAGGGACTTATTTATATATTTATAGTATTTCAGGGAGAATAAAGTAACACAAATGTGATTTAAAGCAATACTAAGAGAAATAAGGAAAACATGTTGGGGTTTTTTGTTTTTTTATATTTTAGTGTTCAGAAACAAGAACTTCAGACAAGTTTATTTGAAAAGCATTTCAGCAACACAGCAGTTCATTGTGTAAAATCATAATACAGTAAACAATCATGAAACAAGCAACAAACATTAGATTTTGTCAAATACCGTCAACAAGATCATCAAGAAAATACACATCAAATATGCTGATCAATCTTTCACTCACTACAAATCAATGGCAATTCTAACCAGGTGGGTGTTGAGCTTTGAAATCAGTGTTTTTCTTTGCAGTTTTCTGGAAGTTTGTTCCAGATTTGTGGTGCGTAGAAGCTGAATGCTGCTTCTCCAGGTTTGGTTCTGGTTCTGGATGCAGAGCAGAACCAGAAGACCTGAGAGGTCTGGAAGGTTCAAGCAACTCCAGCAGATCTTTAATGTGTTTTGGTGCTAAGACATTCAGTGATTTATAAACTAACAACAGTATACTTTTTTTAAAGTGTAACTAACCCACACTTTGTTTCTTTTTGTTTCTGTGAGAATTTTGACATGTTTGTGTAAATTGATTTAGTTCGGCAGTATTTTGCCGAAAACAGTCTCAGTGCTGCCCCCTCTGGCCAAACAGTGCCTATGCAGTTGAAATCTCTGTTTAAAATGATACAACCTATTCAGAGCTGTGAAGACACTGTCGCAGTAATCAATGCGATAAAAGATAGACATGAATGAGTTTCTATAGATCTTGCTGGTACATTAGCTCTAATCTTGGAGATGTTCTTCAAGTGATGGAAGGCCGACTTTGTAACGGCCTTTATTTGTCTGAAGGTGCAGGTCACATCACTACACCCCGATTTCAGTCAGATCTCTAGTTTCCAGCTATAACACAAGCTGTATGCTGACTCTAGGACGTTCCAAAGATATTAACTTCAGTTTTGTTTTTGTCCAGCTGGAGAAAGTTATGATTTGTTCAGATTTGTTCAAATATTTTTTTGTTCAGTCAAAAATGTTCTCATAATGAACCAAATCAACTAGTGTTGCTGAGACAAATATTGCTGAGTGCTTCTATCTCACCATGTTGGGGCAACTGCTGTTCAGTGGCAATAATAGTGATGTTGTAATCCAAAGGTTTTGGGTCAGATTTCCTTCTTGCACATGTCGATGCAGCTCTGAGCAAGGCACTAAACCCCAAGCTGTCGACCGATCTGCATGTTTGGTGCATGAATGTGTGCATTAGTAAGTAGTCACCATGACTAGATGTAGATAAATGAAGTCTGCTTGTAGTTTGATCATTTTATTAGCTTTCAAAATAAAAGTTAGCTTTGTAGTTGTAAATGACCTCAAAGACAGATGCACCTGCTTTTCAGCAGTTTTAGAACAAATGTAGACACAACTTAAAAATATTTCAAGTTTGAGCATAAATTCCCAAATGATCAGTTTTATTAATATTGTATTTTCCAGACTAAGTGGCATTTTTTCTCATAGTTTGGCTGATCCTATGACTTATAGTCCAGAACAACTTACATACGACTTTTTTATCTTCAAGATGCATTTTTTTATATAATATATTCCAGAGTGATTTATAATCCAGAAAATCCAGTATTTACAACTTGGTGCAGAACGCAGAAATATATTTTTGATTTATGTGTTAAATCTTGTCTATTTTAGGGGGAAATACCAGCTACATTCTACCCAAAACGTCTGCTTTCACCATTCTGTGACCGAAAAGATCTGCTCTGCATTTCTTCAGAGACGCACTAAACACACATTTAATGCAGAATTGTTGCGTGCTGAAAAGAGCAGCCTGGCTGATTCACGGGATTCAGAGGGAGCCCAGCGTGTTCGACTGAGGCTGAAGGCGCATTGAAAAACCATAAAAGGCGAATATATAATCAGCTTGTTATGTCTCTGCTGGAGATGCTGCTTTCTTTGGGTTTAGTCAAACAAACAGTGAGTGTTTGTAATTTTCCCACTTACAGAACTTTGATACAAAAAAAAGAAGAAAATCAACCTACTCTCTACTCTCCTAGCCACCAACTCCTTAGAATGACTAAACCCGTTCAGACAGGCAAGGTCTTTTACAAACTTTCTCTTCTTTCTGTGTAAAAGTTCTCTAACTGGGCCAATTGTTCCAGATCCTCCTGCCTAAATCCTTGGAGCTAATAGGGTCGCATTTGGGTCCCTGAACGCAACACGGCGCCCCTAAACAAAACAGGAGTTATCCTAAGTTAGCGCACGTTAGCAAAGCTTGATTTCATTCTCCGAGTGTGTGTGCGTGTGTGTGTGTATGCGTTTGCGTGCGTGCGTGTGTGTGTGATTGAATTAGGATGTGCCCTCGCTCTGCACTGACCCAAGGTAATGGCTTGATGCAGCCGTGTTGCACGCATGCACACACACACACACGCACACCTACGGTATACACACCGTCCACTTATCGTAACTGACAGAGCAGAAAGAGCTGCCCTCAGCCACCATGACGGGAGTCTTAGCAGAGGGTGGGGGGGGCAGGAAGGGAGACGGACTGAAGGAGCTGACAGGAGAGAGAAAGTGACAAACTGGTAGGACAGATGGGGACATTGTTCCTCTGATGCCGTTCAAAGTTTTGTGAAAGCTTTGCCGAGACTTTTCTTCATCGTAGGTTTTAGGATGATGGAGCAAACTTTGTTTAGGACGGTTACTGAGGGCGTTCTACTGACGTGGCATGACAGCTGGGACTCCACTCCCAGTTGAACAACGCACACAACTCGTTCTTGATTTTTACTGGTATTTAAATGGAAACAGGCATCTCGCCTGTACAAGAAGTTATAAAATATATATTTTTTAAGTCCAAACAGTAAGGCATTCTCATTGAATTACAAATGTATTTTCTAACTATGCACCAGTACAGCACACGTAAAACACCAGCAACTTAACAAGCTTGGTCAAATATGTAAAAATAACACACATTTAGTCTGTTCAGTCAGTTCAGTTAGGAGGTTAACAGCCCATGGAAATTAGATGAACTGAAACTGACAATGAAATAAGATAAACTGCAGCAAACAGTCTTTCAAATGTTTCAGCAAGTGCAATTAAGAAATCTAATTATAACGTAAAATAAATAATAAAGCAGACTGAATAGATCTGCTGTCATGGGTCAGGTACATTGTCAACAATACCAACCTAGAATTTTTTTTCAATATCGGGACTCATACAGGTATTAATATCAGATCAGTACATCTCTGGTTATAAGTGAAATACAGTGGAACTAGTATTTTTTTTTTAAAAGTTCAATGTTTAGTAATTATCTTAAAACAAGCTCTTGTATCTTACTGAAATGTTACTTGTAAGTTAGTTTTTAGCATTTCAAGTGTACTAAGATATCTGCACTAGAAACTAGACAAATATACTTACTAAGATTGTGTTTTTGCAGTTGTAGCTCTTATGCCAGGGTGGTAAGAAGAAAGCCAGAAGATTACCTGTTTACAGTTTTCAACTGCAAATATGTAGAGCCAGCTCCTTTGGTCGGATCAGATCAAGATGTAACTTTCTGGGTTGCAAACTTTACGTTGTGTGTGGGATATAAATAAGACAGCAAATCACCCTGAACATGCTGACTATGCAGCATCATGGTGGGCGTAGATGTGTCCGATAGGATGTTTATTCATTTCACTGAACTCTGATCCGGAACCGCTCAGCATTCTGGGGGATGTAGGCAGAACAATGTTTTTAGTCGCTCAACCTCTCACAGCTACGAAAAGTTTGTGGCATCAAATAACTCACTCACTCTTTGGTTGCTTAGCAACAATCTGATGAGTAACTTGCGCAGCAGCAGTTTTAAGCTTCTCCATCGTGCCTCATAACTGTTTAAAACTAAATTTAAAAAAACAAGTGTGTGGATTTAAAAATGTGAATGAAACAGGAAAAGTCAACACCAACATGGCAGTATTCTAGATATAAAAAATCAATAATTATCAATATCAACTGCTATAAAATGCTTTTTTCATGAGTAAAAAATGGAAGCATGATCCATAAAATAAAGGTAAATATCTGTTATTGATCATAACAGCAACATTAACATTGGATATCGATATCGGCCCAAATTATTGTATTAGTTTGTCCCTAAATTCAACCTTTGTTTTTCTAACTGAACCTGTGTATACTTTGGGCAACAAAATACAACCTGGTGGGTGTGTGTGCAACATATCAGTTTATTAAGTAAAATGCAAGCATTGAAGAATATTGGCTTTTGATGACACACATCCATACTGATACTGTGTAGAACCAGGAAACATCTCCTCCTGCAGCTCAGCTGAGGAATATTCCCTATTGTTTTTTGACATATTGCTCAATAAAACCAAAAGGGAGAAAAAAATGAGTCAGTGGGACACAAAGTGAAAGCTGTGGAATTAATTAAGGTGCTGGTCTGGTGTTTGGTTCTGATTCGAAGGGAGGAGGAAAAAGTTTCTCATCTAATTGAACTTTCTTTAATCATTCTCTTCCCCCTCTGCCCACAGACACCAGTTCACCTCCTCTCTATGTGGCGGACGAGTAAAAAGCACGGTTAAAAATCGATTTTAAGGTTCCGCTCGCTCTCGGGTTTCAGACGAAGGTAGTAAGTCGTTACTAATGGAAACTACCTGACAATCGTTCATGGAGCGGGGGGAGGTGAGGAGAAACAGATTTCTGAATCTGTCTCATTATCAATGCAGACATTCTGAGGTCATTTTACCACACAGCAAATGTTTGGCAATTAGTTACATTTGCTGCTTTTCTTACCTCTGCTTGGACTGCTTTTTTTTATTCCCTTCCTTCTGAGCTTTAACTCTGAGTGGAAGCGATGAGGCTGGTGGAGGTAGAGTTAGAGAGACGCCTACTGGTCAGACGTGGTAACATCATTTCCTATAGTGGGTAACGTGAGAAACAGGAGTGTGTTACTTTAAGAGAAATCAGAACCTGCATTTCTAATAAAGAGATGAATTTAGTGTCTTCTTTAGGTTTTATTGTTATCTGTCTCAGTTATTTTCTATCCAGTTGATTCCGTAATATAAAATGACATGAAAATTAAAACATGGAAGAAAATCAAAGGTCAAACTTAAAACTAGTCAGTTTATATACATATAAATGAGATGTAAGAGTGAAATCTAGCACAACCAGACTTCCAAATGTCTGGTCGACAAAATGAGATCTGAGGCTGAATTTATTTATTTATTTTTTTTTACTTGTTTCATTTTTAAATGACTATTGAAATTCCTCCCCGCCACCCATTTTAACCAACTTATTTTACTTTTTGTATTAAAAATCTTTTGCTATCAGTTGTCACTGTTGCATTTGCCTCAGTTGCCTGATAGTGGTGAATGTGGACATGTATCTAGTAGTGGGGCTTTTTGTTTGTTTGTTTTGTTTTGTTTGTTGTAAACAAAAAAGAAAATACATGGAATAAAAAGTTTCTTTTAGGAAACAAAATTTTAAAAAGAAAATGAAGCTAATTGATAGATATAGAGTTATGTCACTTAACAAAATTAATTACCCAAATTCAAATTTGAATGGAAAAAAGGATACTGAATCTGTTTGAACTGAGGCACAAAAAGAGAAAGATTGCAAATTCCTTAAAATACCTTAAAAAAACGAATCATCTTAAAATTTGTTACCTAAAGCTTTTTAATAAAGCTAATGTATTAGCCATGTCCTCAGACTGGCTTTCTCTTCTGTTTTAATTCAGTCATTTGTTTAAATACAGAAACTCAACTTTGTATTTTACAACAGTGTGATGGCTCTCAGCTGTAAAGAATTGCACACTCCTCCAAATTGCGCCTACAATGTTTGACACAAGCAACATGTTTTAGCCTTCAGTTTAAATGTATTGATCATTTTTGTCAAAGAGAAAATTTGGCTTCATATGAAGTGGTGAGCAGGAATAAAACACACAAGCAGCGGCTCTGGGTTCATGAAACAAACAAAAAAATGAACGTACTTTAGTGATTTGGTGCCATCAGGTCACATTGACAAACACAAACTGTTAACCTGTAAAGAAAACTTGTTCACCTAAAAACAACAATTGTTCTTTGCCAAAACGTTTGCTGTCTCAACTTTGTGCATGAAGCTTTATTTATTCTTCTTTTTCAATCTTTTGGTTTTCTTTTTGTGCTATGATTTCATATTACTACAGACATGCATAGAGCTTATTGGAGATTCAAAAACTGACCACAGGTGTGTGTGTTTGTGTGTCTGATTGTTTCATTTGGCTCAATGAAACCTGGAAACATGTTCAGGGTGTGCCTGCTTCTTTCCCAATGACTAGACTACAGCACACACAAACACACACGCACATCCCCCCCCCCCCACACACACACACACTACTGACTGTGGCTCTTGAAGAACTCCTGTGTGGGTCATAAAACAATAAGCAGAGTCGTGTAATAGTCTCAAGATATGACATTAAACTGAAAAATGATTGCTATTTCCATATTTTCCACATAAGAATTGCAAAAACTAAAATGGCACAATGGCTACTGAGGTGTTATGTTTTTTGACATAATTATCCCTGTGTTTAATTGGCTTGTTAGTAATGTTCATAAATGTTCCAGGTCCTGAAATAGTAGGAAACGGCTGTTTGAAGACTGAACCTGTTTTTAAACCGATGCATGTCTGAAAGTTGATTACATTTTTGTGCATTAGCACCTAAAAACGTCGGGGTGTTGTTCAAACCCAACCTGACTCTGGATTAAGTGGAAGATAATGGATGATATTGACATTTGCTTGTTGGTCTGAAACATTTAGGTAAGAAAAAAACAGCAAAAACTTGAAGAAATAATGCAAAGATAAAATCTTACCATGTGTTTTTGGTGTAGTTGCTGGTGCAAATATCTTCCTGCAGTTGCAATAAGGCAAAACTAACTTACAAGAAACTTTTTAGCAATATATTTGAGCTTGCTTTAAGAAAATAATTCCTTAATATTGATGGATAAGGTCTAGTTCCACTGGCAGATCATTTCACTTAGAACAAGACATTTTTCACATGTTATAAGTGAAATAATCAGCCAGTAGAACAAGAGTTTTTTCATCAATATTAAGGAATTATTTTCTTAAAACAAGCTCCAACATCTTGCTGAACAGTTAGTTTTGTCTTATTTCAAGTCTACTAAGATATCAGCACTAGCACATAGACTAAAATACTTGGTAAGATTTTGTTTTTACAGTGCGAATGCTTTTTCAAAGAACAGTTCTCCTAAATAAGTCAGAAAAGGAAGTAAATGAAAGTAACGTTATTCTGAATTTGGTTAAATTAAATTATTCATTTGAAATGTCAGTAATGCATCATAATCATGTCATCAATTGCCAATTGAGACATAACACCCACTGTTTTTACTTCTAAAACAATTGTTCAGTTAAGAAGAACTGATGCATGTTCGGACTTTAAATTCAGTCTGGATTTTAGTTTTTACCTGTGAAGACTAAACTTTGAGGTCTAGTTCAAGTTTGGCCGTATCAAAATTGGCTGGATCTTTCAGTACGGTACTACTATGTTCCCCGTTATGCGTCTCTTTGCTATTATGATGTTTTTTTGTAATAAAATGTACTTGTATTTATTTTATTTGACCATTTAAACAGGTTGTATTCAACTTGTTTGTGAGAATTTCAATCACAGCAACAAAATTAATATACAGGTCCTTCTGAAAAAATTAGCATATTGTGATAAAGTTCATTATTTTCCATAATGTAATGATAAAAATTAAACCTTCATATATTTTAGATTCATTGCACACCAACTAAAATATTTCAGGTCTTTTATTGTTTTAATACTGATGATTTTGGCATACAGCTCATGAAAACCCAAAATCCCTGTCTCAAAAAATTTCCATATCATGAAAAGGTTCTCTGAACGAGCAGTTAACCTGAACATCTGAATCAACAAAGTAACTCTAAACACCTGCAAAAGATTCCTGAGGGTTTTAAAAACTCCCAGCCTGGTTCATTACTCAAAACCACAATCATGGGTAAGACTGCTGACCTGACTGCTGTCCAGAAGGCCATCATTGGCGCCCTCAAGCAAGAGGGTAAAAGACACAAAGACATTTCTGAACCAATAGGCTGTTCCCAGAGTGCTGTATCAAGGCACCTCAGTGGGAAGGAAAAAGTGTGGCAGAAAACGCTGCACAATGAGAAGAGGTGACCGGACCCTGAGGAAGCTGGTGGAGAAGGGCAGATTCCAGACCTTGGGGGAAGCAGTGGACTGAGTCAGGAGTAGAAACATCCAGAGCCACTGTGCTCAGGCGTGTGCAGCAAATGGGCTACAGGTGGCGCATTCCACAGGTCAAAGGTCAAGCCACTTTTGAACCAGAAACAGCAGCAGAAGCGCCTGACCTGGGCTAGAGAGAAGCAGCACTGGACTGTTGCTCAGTGGTCCAAAGTACTTTTTTCGGATGAAAGCAAATTTTGCATGTCATTCGGAAATCAAGGTGCCAGAGTCTGGAGGAAGACTGGGGAGAAGGAAATGCCAAAAGGCCACAAGTCCAGTGTCAAGTACCCACAGCCAGTGATGGTCTGAGGAGCCATGTCAGCTGCTGGTGTTGGTCCACTGTGTTTTATCAAGGGCAGGTCAATGCAGCAGCTATCAGGAGGTTTTGGAGCACTTCATGCTTCCATCTGCTGAAAAACTTTATGGAGATGAAGATTTCATTTTTCAGCACAACCTGGCACCTGTTCACAGTGAGAAAACCACTGGTATTACTGACCATGGTATTACTGACCATGGTATTACTGTGCTCAATTGGCCTGCCAATTCTCCTGACCTGAACCCCATAGAGAATCTGTGGGATATTGTGAAGAGAAAGTTGAGAGACGCAAGACCCAAAACTCTGGATGAGCTTAAGGCCATCGTAGCATCCTGGGCTCCATAACACCTCAGCAGAGCCACAGGCTGATGGCCTCCATGCCACATTCAAGGCTGCAAAAGGATTCCTGACCAAGTATTGAGTGCATAACTGAACATAATTATTTGAAGGTTGACTTTTTTGGTATTAAAACACATTTCTTTTATTGGTCGGATGAAATAGGCAAATTTTTTGAGACAGGGATTTTGGGTTTTCATGAGCTGTATGCCAAAATCATCAGTATTAAAAAGACCTGAAATATTTCAGTTGGTGTGCAATGAATCTAAAATACATGACAGTTTAATTTTTATCATCACATTATGGAAAATAATTAACTTTATCACAATATGCTAATCTTTTGAGAAGGACCTGTAGTTTCTCAGTTAAATAAGCTAATAAGATACGAGCTAATTCAACTGCAACGTGAGTTTCTGATGAAACTTTAGAAGTAGTCGTGTTTTATTATTATTCAGTATTGTCCGTCCATGCAGACACATTAGTTTTGAGCGTTTGCCTTATGTCATTGGAAACATATCACTGTCTCGTACTGCGTTAAGGAAAAGTCCCAGCTGCAATCTGAAATGTGGATATGGAGCAGAATTCCTCGCTGTGACTGGAAAAAATCGATAAAATGTGGTCGTGGAATGAAGTGCTTCCAGGAGAAGTTGGGGACGAGATGAGCCGGCGTGTGTTTACTTGCGTGCATGCGTGCGTGTGTGTGCGTGTGTTTGTGTCGGATGATGTGGTGGTGGAGAGGGAGGCACAAATGGATCATATTTCCCAGGGTGTCATTCACCAGCCATGTTCCATTAATCTCCCATACACTCATATTGCCTATGAAGGCACTATCATTCACTCACACACACACACACGCACGCACACACACACTCCATCTGAGATTGTGTCTGAAGTGTCGACGTGATTCCATAAAGGCATGGTGTTTTGTAATACAGCAGAAGTTGTTTGTGTTTTTTTTTTTTCTCTTATAATCTTCGGTTTTGTAAAACACAAAATCGTTTGAATGGTTTCACACAGCAAACATGTCAGTGTCAACACACAACACAACCGAAGTAAACAGGGAAAACATTTCAGTATGTATGCACTGCAGATAAAACACACAACAGGACATGCAAAGTGACTGTTCCTATAGAGAAACACTGTGACCCAAAACATCAAGTCAACTTTGAGTGTTTGTTACAGAAGCTCCAACAGACTGAGTGGTAACACTGAATCTAAAGCTCAACACAAACTGTGCAATGTCAGAAAACATGTGGGACTTGATCACGTCACGCTGTGCTAGCTGGATCATTCTAAATCTGGTTATGCAAACTAGAAAAACAATTAGGACTTTTTATTAACTTGGCAAAATAAAGTGAGACAGTCATGACCTGTTCTTGCTGACAAGACAAAAAAGAAAATCAAGAGAAAAATCATCAACTGTTGGGTTTTTTTCTGGGGGGGAGTTAACTGGTAAATGTCTTAGACTCTTAAAAGGGCAATATTATGTATTTTCTAGGCACATAGTATCATTGTATAGCACAATTAATTATGTTACCTTCAGTTGTTATACAATGATGTATATAACCAGCATATAAAGTCAAAGAAATTAGACTTTATAATGTATTGCTTTGAAATCAGGCCTCTGTCTCTTTAAGAAGCAACTGCTCTTTCTGAAACTCCGCCTTCAGGAAGTCATCACAACATGGCTCCTCTATTAACTCTTTCACAGAGTTTATACCAGCGTTTTACTGAGAAGTAGCTCCTATAATGAGCTCAGTAGATGCGCAGTTCCACCAGGTGTTTGCCAATTGCTGTTGGCTATTCTGAAGGAGCTGAGTGGCGGGGGGTGGGAGGGAGATTAGGCGGATGATCTGAAGGAGGAGGAGCTTCATTCTGAAAGGCGGAGCTAGGTCCACCCAGGTGTTTAGCCCAAATGAGTGGTTGCCATGGAGATTAAAGGATTTCTCAAACACATCACACTCCAGGTCTGTCTTGATGAGGCAATAACATAACATGCTGAAAAAGCCTATCGAAATGGAAAGTTCTACAAAGATTATTGTAGAGATTATTTCTCTACAGAAATCATGCTGTTTTATTAAAATAATGTGCGTTTAGTTTGCCGTTGATCAGGTGAACCTGAAAAATCTAAATACTTTTCTCTCCCCCACCAGAAAAATGCCTGGACATCACTGATCTAAGGGCTTTGCAATTCAATACTTGTGCCAAACAGGAAATGACTTGAAATAAAAACGGACAAAGCAAAACATTATGTAGATAAAATTAAGCAGTGACAGTGTGTATATCACTAGCACCACCACTTCCATTCAGGAAGTGATAGTAATCTCTTTGGGGTAAGAAGGGCTGTATACCTATCTTTATCTTTATCTTTATCTTTTTTTTAAAGCGTTTCCTGATTCAAACTCATTTCCTCCCATGCAGCCATCAAGGACTGCCTTCTCTGACCTCCATTTAAAGCATTGAGTGGATTGTTCATTTCATCTTTCATCATGAACATTCAAACTGAATCACTCTTATGAAAGACACAAATATCCATAATAGACAGCAGTCGTTAGCTGCTGGCTGATTTGACCCTCGCTTAACAACCTGTCTGCTTTCTCTTTGGAGAGTTTTCTGCTTTAGTCACACTGTTCCTTTTATCTGTGCTGCACCGATAGGAATGATTGGCGGTCTCTGAATGATGCTTCTAGAGGCGGCTGTGACTCATCAAAAAAATAATCATCCCAACTGAAAAGCCATTATTATCAGATTCTTTTTTTTCTTTCTCTTTTTTTTTTTACGACTGAAGAAGATTCTGCTTAGAAAAAGGGCCACTCTGAAGGGAATTGAAGCTCCTGCTTATCTGTTTCTGAAAGTCAGGTTGCCCTAGATACCCTCAGGTGTTAGCGGAGTAGTTTAAGAAGGACGGAGCAAAGTAAAGTCAGAGAACACGAAAATAAAAGCTTTTACCTGTATTTATCTCCCACTTCAGCTGGAATTCCTCAGACTGTTAGCTGATAAGGATCTCATGGGCTGTGCGTTCTCTCCCCGCTGTATCTCTGGCAGATATGTATCGCCTGGAGCTGGCGGGCGGCCTTGGGGTCATCCTGCTGTTGCTGGGGATCCTAACCGCGCTTTATAAGTGCTACAACCTGGAGATCATGCTCTGCTACAGGAGACACTTCGGGAGTGACGAGACTGAAGATGGTGAGCTGCTCGGCATTCCTCCGGGGGATTCTTCATGGAGTTTGACGGGAAACTCTTAACCTCTCTAAGAGAAATGCTAAAGTAGAAGCCAGAAGCTGTATAACTGACTGTATAATTTCACATTTTGAAAATAACTTTGCTCAATGGAAACCCGGCACCTTTTATTGTCAATAAAAAGTTTTGTCATTTGGATAAGGTAGCTTGTCGGTCATATCAAAATTGGATTATTTCACAAAACTACAACGGAAACATTTTGTTTGCATCACACGAGTTAAATGATCAACAATCGGATGTTACTACTGCCAAAAACCATGAAGAAGACAACAGGAAGTGGTTGGACGATGAATGTTGATGACTTATTGAGTGAGCAAATGTATACAAGTTTGATTTTAATTGTGATTCCTAGTTAATAGAGATACCACAATTGTGAAATTGTGTTTATTTTTTGATATTAGCGGAAATTTGGCGCCATTTCCATTACAAGGGTGCACAAATCTTTGTTGACATTCTGCTAATGTGGAAAAACATAAATTTGCAATTGTTTCTTCTGTTAAATAAGAGGCATAATTAAAGTCCCGCATTAATAAGTTTGTTCATGTGACAATTATTTAAAAATCATGCGTACCATCATCCTCCTAGTACTTCCTCTGTCTTCTTCCTCATGGTTTAGGCCAGTATTAAGATTCGGTTGTTGATCATGTGACTCATGTGATGTGAAAATATGTGTTTCCATTGCAGTTTTGCAAAATAAACCAATTGCTATATGGCCAAAAAAAAAACACCTCATCGTAGTAAAAAACTTTTTATCCAAAGACATGAGCTTTTTCTAAATTGTCATGTTTCCATCAAGCAAATTCATTTTCATCATTTCAATTTGCAGTTTTGCGGTCAGTGTAAACGCCAAATGACAACATTTTGCGTACATTTGTAACAGAAGCACATCTAGAGAAACGCTGGGTTTGAGTCCATGCAGTTTGTCTTCATCATCTTTTCTCTCCCCAGACAACAAGGAGTACGACGCCTACCTGTCCTACACCAAGGTGGACCTGGACTCTTTGGGCAGGTCAGACGAATACATTTGAATTAAACAGTATAATACCTTTACAACGTCCACTTTATTCAAATAAATTAAGTGGATATAGCTTTCCTTTTATTCACCTACTTATAAGCATTTTGAGGACCTAGTTAATTTGAAATCATGTGAAGAATGAGTCTATTTTCAGAGCAGTAAAGCTCTTATTAGCCACTTTTTTTATTCCATGGGCATTTGCATACATGAAACTGCACCATGAGTGAGTGGTATGTTCATTTTTGATAAACCTCACTGTTAGTTTTACTGAGAAACAGTTAGAAAGCTATCAGTGCTCTCTACATCTTCTGTTCAAGTTTAAGTAAGAAATGAACCAAAAAGCAGAAGCCAGGAACTGTTCCAATCAAGAAGTTTTCTTTTTATAAAAGTAGTTTCAAGTTATTAAAATGTCTCTTCAGAAACATTTGGGGTTTATTACATGTACAAAAAATAATCTTTGGGCTGTTTCAGTAATTACATATTATTCAGATTTATTAAGTTAACTTGTATCAAAATTGTACAAGTTAATGTTAATTATCAGTTCATTTAATGACAACTGTAAAAAAAAAAAAGTGAGGCAATGAGTTTGCACATATTTTTTAAGTAAGGAGAACTAATGTGCTTTGATGGTGAAGAATAAAAGTTAAAATTTTCACAAAGATTTGCAAAAAAAAACGTTTTTTAAAGCGCATCAGCTCTGGAGCTTACAGTCAGAAGTTTACCATTTCATTTTGGGTGTTTGATACTTTATTTGAACTCATTTTGAGGGGTAAAATGATCACACACCAAGCAACTGGGATGATTATTTAAAAGAATTTGATGCACAAGTTTGAACTTTTTATGGATTTTCACTCATCCATAACGGGTCAAAATTATAGCCACGGCCTCAAACATACACACACATCCCCAGCGCTTCAATATTTGACCACCTCTGAATTTTGTTAAGCTTATTTGAGTCGATTTTCAGACTCCAACCTTTTCAGCATGCGCTGCAAATTTTCAATAGACTTGATGTCAGGGATTTGTGAAGGCTAGTCCAGCCTGCCTTAAACGTTAAACATGATGTTTTGGTCTCAGTTCTTCTGCTGAAATAACCAGTTGTATCCAGGTTTCATTTGTTTAGCTTCTCTAAAACATTCTGAACAGAATGGGCCTCAGCACCTCTGGCAGTAAACCAGCCCCACAGCATGATGCTGCCACCATCAGGCTTACTCTCAATACTCTTTGTAAACTTCACCTTGAATTCTTCACACATAACATAAACTAATATTTTGCAAGTGCAAGAGTCTCACCTTATATTGCATAAGAGATTTATGTTTCTATTACCAAGACCAATTTACCCAAACTACCATAGCCATCTGATGGAAATAAATATAATATTTTAATAAGTAAAACATCTAAATTAAACTCAGGCAGATTGAATGTTCGATTACAATTTTTAGGGTCAGGATTCCGTTCAGAAAAGATTTTTAATTCAGAAACCAATTTTACTATTCAAACGGTCCAGGGATTCTGTTTGCCTAAATGACGTGACTGACAAAAGAAAATACACTGTATAGAAAAATTATTTACAACAAGTTTATAAGGTTCTATACTGTATCAAATTCTATCATTTTATTTTTAAACGAAAATAGGTTTGGCATAGGCATAAAATTCTGTTAGGTTAGCTTAGTTTCGCTGCTTGGCTTCTTAGATAAAAAAATAAAAAATAATAAAAATACAATTTTCCCCCAAAAAATAGAAATTTTGCGCACTTTGAACTGATTCCGAATTCCTAAGACTAGAATTTGCAACTCTCTATTTACTTTTTTTTCTGCACCTCTATTAGACACTGACTGTCACATTTTCCCTGCAGAACCAAACTCCCAAACATGTGAAGTAGCCTTTTAAATAAGTGGAGCCGTGAGCAGTGGCCCCAATGTTTTGTATTTCAGTCTGCAATAATTTTTTCTCCGTTTTTCTCTCCTGACAGGACGAGCAGCGACGAGGAGACCTTTGCTCTGGAGATTCTACCGGACGTTCTTGAAAAGCATTACGGATACAAACTATTTATACCAGACAGAGATTTAATACCCAGCAGTAGTAAGTATCATTCCATTTATCAACCTCCTCTCTCTCTCACACACACACACTCACACACTCTCTCTCTCTATAGGTCACTGTAATCCCCAATCCCCAGAATTCATCAGTCTGTCAGAATAAATAAAAATGTGTGCAGAGCTTCATCACAACGCACTTACTGCTGAACTAATCTATCTCTGTCGGCTCTCAGGCGTACATCACATGCACACAAAGAAACATATATACAGTAGTTTTCCTACTTAAATGAAGCTTTATCTAACTTTGAATCAGAAGCTAATGTTCACAACATTTGTCTGTCTTTTGAGGCCACGTCAAATTCTCAGTACGGGCTTCGGAGTCCAAACAGGACTGCATATCACTCATATCACAAACGGTGCAAAAATTTACAAACACTTGTTATATGTATATAATGTAATTGTGAGTAATTTGCTCTCGTTGGTTCTGCAAAGTCCAGTGTAAATGAAATGAAACCCAAAATGTCCGACTGGCTTCATTAAGAGTCAGTTTGTTTTTAAAACATACTGCCATCAAAGACAATATTCATTTCCACACATTTAAACCCAAACAAAAGGTGTGAATTAATCTTGAGGTGTGTTGATATTGGCATCTCATTTGAACCGAGATTGTACTGCAATAGTTTTATTGTCTGATTATCTTGATAGATCTGTTATTGTCAGGGTTGGTGTGATGGCAGCCGGGCCATTTTCTATGCTAATCCACTAGATTCTCGTTTTCCTTCCCTGCTCCAGTTGAGAATTTCTCCCATTGAAGTGGATTGTCTTTGGTGGAATTTCTATTGGGCCAATCAGCGAAATGGAAGAGGAGTTGCGAACGATTACATTGATTTTTTGTTTATTTTAGAATTGTAATCTGCCTATAGTTGTAGTAATGGCAGTGAATGAAGCCGTTCATATTGCGTTGGCCATGCCTCCAAATATTGCATTTAACATTAACAGCCTTCTTGTTCGGTTCCATCCTTCTCTCTTCGCAGTGGAGGATGGTTGTTTACAGCGCAATCAACTACTGGTAAGCTTAATAGCATCGAACTGGCAAATTACACATGACCAAATGTTAGCAACTTGGTAAAATTTAAAACCTTAGAGTCTATGCATCTAGAAAGCAGTCGTTTCTTAATAGCATCAAAAGCAGCACACATCCAGGTGGCCAATTACACGTGATTTCACTTATTCAAATATTTGTAGCTGTGCTATATATTTGATCTTGGTCTAGGCAAAGGAAAACTGTATAAAAGTAGTTCAAGCTTAGATTTGAAAATTGTGTAAAACAGGCAAAAATGCCAGAAACCATAAATAAAAACTTCATGAGCTTCATGTGATTTAATATAATAAATGTAGGCATTTTTTTCAACTGCTTCAATAATATCAGTGTGTGGAAAATGTCCAACATTGTTCCTTGAAAGTAGATAAGTGAGGGAAGAGGAGTAAAGATGAGATTTTAACACTTTCATACTGTAATGATGAATATAAACAGACATTTGTATCCAAGGTCTGATGTCAGCATGATTCCTCTATATTATTATTATTATTAGAAAGTTTGTTTCCATAAGATAAACCTCAGCTATGCTGCAGGAATCATAATCTGACTGGGACTACAAGACACAGCACCCTGACTTAGAGTTGATCATAAAACAGAGAGGAATGACAGGATGTTTCAGACCCAAATGGAGAAAGGAATTTTATTTTTATTCTATAAACAAATGATCAAAGAATAACCCACTTTAAAAGTTCTGGACTTGTACACTAAGTCCAGTATCAAAGGAGATTCATTATAGCTGCCAGTCTTTTCTATTATTATTATTACTATTATTTAGAGGTGTGCCGATCGATCGGTCACCAATCGTAATCGGGCCGATTTCCATGAAAAAGTGTATGATCGGTGATCGCCGATCACGGTCTCTTGTTGCCGATCACACAAACCGATCACCTGCATCTCATTTCACAGCCTGCTTGTGCAGCTGGTCTCCTCTTTCCTTCACACTGCGCAAACGCGCAGCAACACATCCTAAGCGATGTGGAACTATAACGCACTGAGTGAATGGGGACCTTTGCGTGTTGCGGCGGAAAATTGAAGCACGTCAAAATGCATCAACACGACGAATCTAATATGGCATAAAAACAATGCCATACTTGACGGAGTTTGGCTACATCGAGGCTCACTGCAGTAAAAATGACATACGGAGGATCAGATAGCAGGTACAAACACTCACCCGGATTAGCATGACGGTCAGAAAGCTAAACAAATAACCCGCAAAATTATTTAAGTCTTCGAGCTGCGATGTAAGATGCTGGTTCTACTCTCGCTGTTGAACCTCTGCTACGCAATACAGGTAGTAATATTTCACAGATGGAGCGCCGCTTCTGCTCCACCTGGTAATGACTCTCACACCGAACCTCTGTTTGAAGCTGCTGCATCGAACCTAAAAAAATACATTTTACATACGTATTAAAACTTTCGCTGTCCTAACATGAGACAGATAATCTCTGAAAAAATATTCGATCTCCTCCCTGTTCTGCATAATTACTCCACTCAGTCAGAAACAGCCACTCAGAACTAGCAGTAATCAGCTAGCCGCCATGCTAACAGGAAGTTTTCATTCAGTAACTCTGGATTGTTTATTGTAATGGATCCTGTATTTGCCTTTGAATGTTAAGTTTTATACTTGAACTTTTTGGCAATGTTGAGAGGTTTTATTTTGGCTCTTTGCATTATTTAGCCTCTTCAGAGCCTTCATATGTTATCAGTCTGTTAAAGATAGTATTACCAATAGCAGTACAATTTGCACAATGCCTGTTTTGTTTAGTTTTCTTCTTGGAAAAAGTTATTAAAAACAAGTTTTTGTCTAAATTAAGGTGAATTCATGGTTCCTTTTTCCACATAATGTAACCGGTAGTGTTTATGATAAAAAATAAATAAATAATAATTATGTGATCGGTATCGGTGATCGGTATCGGTGATCGGCCCTCATGGGTGATCGATATCGGCAGGAAAAAACCTGATCGGCACATCTCTACTATTATTTCTTTTGATGGAAGTCACTCTCCGCTCTAATGGGTCTATACCTCCAAACCAATTTTCAAATAAGTTTACTTTTTAAAACAAATACCTACTGAGGCTTTTTAGTTGTAAAAAAAATGCGTCAAAGACAATATTCATTTCCACACATTTAAACCACAACAGGTGTGAATTAATCATGAGGTGTGTTGATCTTGAACCTTAGTCCAGCAAAAATAAAAAAATAAGAGGAAATCTGTATTGAGGCAATGTTTTTACAGCTATGTGTTAATTATAAACTTTAGAATTTCAAGTAAGACGTTTAAGTGTAGTAATCCTTGAAATGATTCCATTTATCAAATAGGAAGAGTAGTGGTGATCCTGAGTGACCTGAAACAGGAAAGAAAAGGTCTTTATATTTTTATTCAGTGCATGTAAACGTGGTTTAAACTTGACAAAATAAAATAGTCAATGTGCCATTACTTTTAGTCAAGTCATCAGTTTATGTTCTAAAAGTTCCAAGAAAAATGAATTCATAGTCAATATAACTACTGTATCACAAAGTAAAAGCCCTTTGCCCTGGTTTTACTATTGATTTACAAATAAACATATATTGCCACTTAAATATGGCTCTTGACAAATAACGTTGCCCCACATAGTTTGCGGTTAGCTAAATCTAGGTTCCTAAGAAAAAAAATCATGAAAAAAGTCTGAGAGGTTTCACTGCTGCCCTAAAAACATCCCTGAAACAAATGTCTGCTGTTCATAAATACACACACACATCGAGAGGAACAGAGAGCATGAGTGTGACACCGACCAAGAAAGAGCGATTTGCCATTTTTTCTTTTCTCTTTTCCCAGTGTTTCTTCCAAAGCCGGTGGCGGAGCAGACCTTAAACACACCATTCAATTATCCAGCCCACTTAGCGCCTCGGAACGAACACGAGAGCGCAAAAATAAATAACGAGAGCAAAAAGAGGTGGCGGCACGGTCACTGGTCTGTGCTGTTTTATTAATTGATTAACATAATCCTCACAAACGGAGACGGGGGGGGCGAGAGAAGAGCGGGGGGGAAGAGAGAGAGAGATTAAACGAGCGATGGAAGAGGCAGGGAAGAAACGGGCTGAATTCAGGGATGTTCTGTACTATTTGTGCCTCTCAAATTGAGCGTGAAATTGCAATGTGTTGTTGGAGAGTCTCTGTCATTAATTCAGTTAGCAGGTGAAGATGTGACAGAGGAGAAGGGAGCGATACAGAAAAAGGGGGGAGATCCTGTTGTCCACGGACGCACAAAGACAAACAATAAGCAATCTTAACGTTACATGTTGCAAAAACCGACACGGAGAACGCTGCAAACAACTAACTGGAGATGGGCTGTAAACAGGAATAACTGTATTTCTATAATACCAAATGCAGCCGCCTCAGCCCCTGACCCCGATATGTTTTCCATCAGCAAAATGCTAAGAAACCACTTCCTGTTTGGTGTCAGTCAAAACATCCATCACAAGGGGTTTTGTCACGCAAGTCACCATGTCAGTTATTCAGTCATTCACTACCTATGGTGGATGTCCTTTGGAAATCAGGCCGTGGGAGGAAAGCAAACAAGAAAATATAATGCTTTAGGAGAGGATTCTTAAGGGGTGCTCTGATCTTTAAATAAAAAACCCACACCTCCAGGAAGCAATCATTTCTGAATATCCAAGGGCCCAGACCCTCTGGACAAGGGGCTGGTCTTTACCAGCCTTACTGTCACCAACATGTCATAGGGCCATATTCTGGAAGTCCATGTATTGGATCTTCCAGAATAATCAAATGACTCAATGATAGAGCATGATGACTTCATTGGCTAGATGGGTTATGTTGAGGCAAGTCACTTACAGCTGCAAATTTCACACCCATACTAAGAGCCTAACATCAAGCACATCCTCTAAGCCAGTTAGTCCTACATTGAACCTCATGCAATGTGAAGTTTATTCATCGATGTCGCAGTGCATCAAATGTGACCAAAAGTTTGATTCATTGAACTGTCTGCTAAATAGTTGCTGAACCTTATTCTGTCATGATTTGACACTGGAAAACATCTGATTCTGCATCCATAATCAAGAGGTCCGTTAGTTTCAAATCATCTAGTATGCCCCCTAGTGGTTGAGAGTAAAGAAGTCAATCATGAAGAGCAGCGGTTGTGTCAGAATGTCTCGCAGAAGCACAGGACTCAGTGATCTTGACTTAGGTTCAGTGGGTCTTTGTACATCACTCAATCAATCAATCAAGTTTTTTTGTATAACACATTTCAGCAACAAGGCAGTTCGAAGTGTTTTACATCATAAAAACACAAAAATACATATCATATTGTTGGAACCAGTGGCTACATGAGGGAGGGCTTCGATGTCACAAAGGTTGCGGTTGACCAAAACACTCCACACTTTTCTTGTTAATCTATGTGAATTAATGGATTATCATTATAGCTAAGATTATTCCTTGTGGATCTTTATTGTTGCTCTGCATAAACACTCCATATTCTCTCTCTCTCCCCATCAGCCTACATTGAGGACTTGGCGCGTAGCGTGGAGCAAAGCAGACGTTTGATCATTGTTCTGACTCCAGAATTTGTTGCCAAAAGAGGCTGGAGCATCTTCCAGATAGAGACACGTCTCCACTCCATGCTGGTTACAGGAGAGATCAAGGTGGGGTTCAACCTGACGCATCTTTTCTTGTTTGATTCAAGTGTTAAGAAGGTCCTACATGCTTCTTCCCTCATCATCGTTTGCCTAGGTGATCATGATAGAGTGCGCAAACTTGAAGAATGTCATGAACTACCAAGAGGTGGACGCGCTGAAGCATACGATCAAGGTATGGAGATCACGGCATTTGATGGAGGACAAGAGCTGCAGAAGTGACATCATCACTAACGTTTGGTGTTCTTCTCGGAAGGTCTTATCTGTTATCAAGTGGAGGGGTCCAAAGAGCAATGAGCTGTCCTCCAAGTTTTGGAAGCAGGTGGTCTATGAGATGCCGGCTAAACGCAGAGAGACTCTGTCCAGACGTCAGGTAGCATACAATAAAAACTAAACCACGTTTCTGACATTTTTGTTGTAAAATATGCAGCTTAAGAAATGTACAATTCTGCACTGTTAGGATCTTAGTTGGGAACACCTGACATATTCAAGTCTGTAGTTATTCATACTATTGGTGGGCATTTATCATATAGTTTATCATGTATCGTGATTCGTTTCTTATAAGAATCTGATTCATAGTTATCATAAAACATTTAATTTAATACAGTTTAAAAACACTCAGTAGTTCATCAATCTGTTGGGATTGATTGCTTAACTATTTTCTCCACAGTTTATTCAATAAAAGCATAGATAAATCTGAAAACACAGTTACTGTGTGCAGCTTAGTGATATAAATCACACTTCTTTACATGCCTGGTGTCCTAAGATATTTCACTAACGATTGGAATGTTATTCATGAGCATTATTTGTATTTGTGAGACTATAATTGATGTGAGACACAGTCACAGCAAAACACCTAAAAAGATGGAATAAATAGTTCTTATTGTCACTTATCATGATCACAATGGCATCACAAAATATCATGATGAAACTTAAAGTCCATATCGCCCACCTCTAATTCATACCTCAAACCAAGACACTTTGCTTGGATTCATGAGCAACAGAGAACACACTCTGAGGCATTTGGAAGAATTGGAGAAGCATATTGAACCCATGATGCTAGCCATCTATCCTACTCACTAATAACCAACAGTTAGGTTTGCTATTCACTGACCTTACTTCACAGCTTCTCTACGATTAAGATCAAGAAAAAAGAAAACTCTTTCATGTTTACAGGTAATGGACTCAGGTGAACAGGGCCTCTTTGGTGACCTACAGACCACTGTCTCAACCATCGCCATGACGACCACCTCTGCCTCCCTAGCGCCCCCTAATGAGAATCGCCATGGCCACCATCAGGTCAGTAAATACCAACGCCAATTCGAACTGTTGGCACACATTTAACGTTCTGACTCAAGCAACACTTGAGTCAGAACTCAAGTCAGAACTCAACACTTGAGTCAGAACTCAAGTGTTGCTAGTAAAGGGATGTATCCATCCCCTTACTAGAAGTCAGGGGATGGATACAAAAAAAATCTCTAAGGTGCTGTGTATTTTAATTTATCTATCACTATTATTTTGTAGAAATCAGTTTTTACTCAAATTATTTATTTTTTGTCAAAAGTTCACATTTTGTTCATCATGATTGATTTGTAAGCGGGATAAAAAGGTCAAACATCCAGGGGAGTGAATACTTTTTATAGGCACGCTATGTCAAAATATGATAAACTTATCTTTAATGATTAGTCAAACACATTCTGCAGAAGTGGCAACGCAGAAAAAATGACTAATCCAAGCCAAAAATAACACAGCAGCAGCAACAGGATGCAATGAGCTGATGACAAAGATAGCAAAGGTAACAATACAACATATAGTTGACACTTTTATGTTGAATGATTTTAGTCACATTTTTTCCTATTCACATCAGACACATACACATCAGACGAGCTGTGTGGTACAGAATTGCACCACACAGCTCGTCTGATGTATCCTTCCTCTTCTTTGTTTTTAAATGTTTAAGATAATAAAGGATCATTTTTCCCCATTGTAATTCCAAATGTTCCTTATTTGGTTCTCTATTTTCCAAATTGCTTGTTTTCATAACTCGTCCCGAGAGGAAGTGTGAAAATCTAAGCATTATGACAACCTTCTGAAAAATCCCCAGCTACATTTCTTTTTCCTTCTGTTTTAACTCACAGGTTGCCTTGGCAACGGAGATCCCTGACTACAACCAGATGACCTTGCCACTGGGAGGGGGTCACACTGCTACAGCGGCCCAAATGCGGCACTTCTGCCGCAGCTACGAGTTCCAGCTTCCCCCGCAGCCTTCTTCCATGTCGCCTCCGCTCCCTCCTCCCTCCACGGTGCAGTTCTCCACCCTGGGCCCCGGGGGGCGCCATGTCTACTGCAACATCCCCATGACACTGCTGAATGGACAGGTGGGGGAACCTGTGTCTTCTGGTTTTTCTCGTTCCTAGACCCACCATCTGCACAGAGTATCCTTTTGTAATGATCCATACTGTTATGTGTTTGCGTGTGCTCGGAGTTGAGAGCAAATAAAAATAAAAGCCCTCTTTTCTCCCCAGGGGTTCAGAGCAGTTCACTGGGGAACAAGAGGTCTGTTTGGATAAAAGAGAAGATAAAAGAAACATTGTTTCGTTTGGTGTAATGCTAGAATATGTGTTTATTCTAAAGGTAGAAATTGGGACAGGATGATGATAAACAATAGGCTTGGACTAGTATTCATACCCCTCAAACTTTTCCACATTTTGTCACGTTACTACCCCAAACTTTAATGTACAGTAACTTAAAGGTGATTAAACTTAATATGGTGAACCAAACCAGTGCATAATTGTGAATCGTATATGTTTTTTCAATTTTCTTTACATTTAAGATTCTGAAAAGTCTGACACAAGTTTTAACCCTAAATAAAGCCAGCGCAAACAAACTGCCTTCAAAAGTCATATTATTATTATAAATCCTTTATTCTTACAGGAAAATGTCTTGAGACTCAAACCAAATACTTTTAAAAACCTGTTTCCCCACCTTTACCTGTGGCGGCGCTGCATTAAGAACCACTGAATAAAACAATACCAGAACCTCAGAAGAAGACATGACCACAACTTCTTTCTTCACAAAATGTAAACAAAAATGGCCTCAGATTTTAGCCGTCGTAGGATTTCTCTCTTGTCTTACCAAGAGCCATTTCTCCCATAAGCACTAGACTAGTGTGTTTATATTTGGTTGTATTTACCCAGAATGCCCTGAACAATAGACTCCTTCCTGCTTTTGGAGCAGTCTCCGGTCCACTTGGCATTCATATTTGCATTTGAACCAGACCAGAGTTCACTTCACCAAACAGAGACCTAGGCTTGTAGATGGACCAGAGTTCAGTTTGTTGGTCCGAATCAGAGTTTGATTATTCATACCTCCCCAAACAAACTGGTCTTTCTAGACAAACAAACTGGAGTTGGATTAAAGTGGACTGGATTAAATTTTGGTGAGAATTTTTGGTAACAATATGTTCTGAAATGCCCAACATCCAATCTGAGTGAGTCTAAGCTCTATTGCAAAGACAAATTGTCAAAAATCTCATTGTTGGAGATGTACAAATCTGGTAGAGACGTAAAGGTTTGCAGCTGTAATTAAAACCAAACGTAGTTCTTTGACGTTATTAACTCGGGTAAGGATTCATGCATACCTCACTTTTCAGGTTTCTATTTGTAAAAGATTTTAAATCTTGGATCCTTCTGCTTGCCAATCACAAATATGCAGTACTTTGTGTTGGTCTACCATATAAAGTCCCAAGAAAATATGTTGAAGTTTGCTGAAGTACTGTGACAAAATGTGAAAAGGTTTAAGAAGTATAAATACTTTTGTGAGACTGTCTGTAGATAAGGCATTAAACATTTAGCATGCAGTAGTAATGATTCTCGTAGAGTTATGCTGTAGGTTTTTGTTCGGACATAATGTTCGAGTGGATTGTTGACACCTGTGGCTCTGTGTTTGCCAGGTGTCTCAGAGCAGTACGCTTGGGAAGAAGCCA
Source organism: Poecilia reticulata (assembly GCF_904066995.2). Classification (NCBI taxonomy): domain Eukaryota; kingdom Metazoa; phylum Chordata; class Actinopteri; order Cyprinodontiformes; family Poeciliidae; genus Poecilia; species Poecilia reticulata. Next base: position 6,662,443 of record NC_088839.1, read on the forward strand.
GACCTCCACCTGAACAGCACCTTCGTACCGCTCACCAGCAGAGAACTAAGCTCTGATATCTGGTAGACTGACGGCTCAGTCGGTACCCGTTTACGGACCGCTGGGCAGACGCCTTCTGGTGGATTGCTTGTACAACTGGACTTTGTTTGGGGGGGTTTGACTTTGTACAGACTTGAGAGTTAGATGGCTCCTCGAAGACTGCCTGAGAACTGCTACTGGGTCACTTCATACCACGTCATGAACAAAGATGGTGGATGAGGCATGTCTTGAATCTTAAGTGTACTGGACAAAGACAAATTCTAAGAGCAATTGCTCTCCGTGATGAGGGGAGTGAACTGGCTGCAGATTGACACCAGCTTGGATTGCAAAAAGTCAACCATTGCAAAGGGAGTGCTGCTGCTGACTGACCAACAATATGGCCCACTGGGCAGAGAAAAATAAAATTTTTAGACAGATGCATGGATAAAAGTACTGGAAAAGACTAACCAGGGTCGAGGAACCCTAAATGATTACTATGTGCAGACTCTAGGGACTCTGTTTGTCCAGGCAGTTGCCAAGTTGCATCTTAGAGCACAAAAAGGTTTCTCGATCGCAGATTGTTCTCACACCAGCTGCTATGGAAACCGGTTGACTTGGAGGCCACTCGGGCCACAGAAGGGTCAGTCGGCTGAATTCTGTCATTCTTTTCCTGAATGTAGGTCAGTCCTTGGGAAATCAGCCTACCTGTTGACTACTGTAGGTGTTTTGGAAAAATACTCCACCTTAAAACAAGTCAACCTCTTGAAGCACTATAACTAGCTAGCTGGTTTGTCTCATAGAAACCGAGCTGGTTGACTTTGAAATGTTTTTTTATACAATGTAAACCATTAACTAAAACAGCAGAGATTTTTCTAGGAAACATTCAAATGAAATGGCTATCAGCTAACTGATAGCCACCAGTTAGCTCATAGCTAACTGATGGCTATCAGCTAGCCATCAGTGACTGAAAGCTACCTAACTGAACCTAGCTAACTGAAAACTAGCCTTCAGTTAGCTAACAGCTTTCAGTTGGTGGTAGATGGTGACCGTCTACCATAACCTCCAAATGTAGTCGACTATGGGAAGCAAACGTAACCGAAGATTATCCATTACCACCGAACTAAATCGTATTACGGACTTGGCTTCTTTTCTATTTGCATGACCCACCCATTTAGATACCAAAAGAGGATTCAATAAACATAGGTAAAAGAGAAAAATGGCACAATCATTTGTTGCAGCCTTTTTTTTTTATAACGATCCTGTTGTGTTGATGCAGTATGTCTTGTTTTCTGTCTGGCCATGGCGTGATGGTTAAAAACTGACAAAAAGGGAAAAATGGAGGCTTCCCTTCAATAAAAAATGTAATATTCATTTAATCATGTTTAATTTAAGAGTTAAATCCTTAGACTGTTTTTTTTTCCACAAAGATTTGTTTTTACTGCCTGTTTGTTACAAGAATCTCTGTACAGCTTTCCATTACTTCTGTATAGATCCCAACATGACAGTGATTTGTTCTCTAGGTTTTCCACTAGCGTCCACGTGCTCCAGAGGCGTTTCGTTTTTGTTCTTTTCCTCGTTTTAACGGACAGGTCGATGGATCGCCCCTACCGACGGACTGATGTTTTAAACTTTAGCGCCCCCTGTCAGCCGAAGGGGGGTAGGGCATCCCACCGCTGAAGCCGCTCTAAAACTCCAAGCTGAATCAAACATTCTTCTTTTTGAGCTTTAAAGGAAATAGTTTAGACCGCAATATTTAAGCAATGTGGATAATGTTTTGAATTCACACAAAGGTACTGTCATTGTCCTATTAGAACCAATGAAATTCTGGACATTTTGAGGTTGTTTGATACAATAATTACTTATGAGTTGTTATATTCGATGGCAATATACAGTATAATAGTTGTTTTGTTTTGTTTCCTTTTCTGCTCATTTCTTGGACTATTCTTTGAATATATTTGTTGACATTATTTAACTGAGAGCAAATAAAAATGCATTAGTTGTTTCATTAATTTTTGATGTCTGTCACTTGTTTCTCTTTCTCCTATCTCTCATATCTTTACATCTGCTTCAAACCCAACTCCTTTACTTTAAGATCCTCTTCTCTGCCCTTTCACTTCCTCTACAGCAACTGCTCATATTTCTCAATATTTCTGAATCATGCGGTACCACTGATCTGTAGATTGTGTTTCGTTTGGTGGCATAAGACCCATGTTTCACACTGTTTATCTTATCTCACCTCTGAATAACTGTGTGAAGTGTTTCTGCAACAGCCAACAAAAAAAAGGTATGATGAAATTAAACCACACAAGTATGACAAACTGTCAGTTTATAGAGAAAATACCCTTGTAAAGGGATTAAAACAGCAAAATATAATGAACTTTTTAGAACAGAAACTCAGTACTTTCGTACATACATCCCTTTTCTGTGCCGCTTTTCAGGCATGAATTTACATAAAAGAAACAACTTGACTGCTGAAGTTCAAAATACTTCTCGTCACATATGAAAAGCAGAAGTAGACAAGACATCAGTAGGTAACGCCATTACATGTATTTTTAAGAAGTCACAAAGCTCTTGCATCTGGCTTCAGTATTGTTGAAGTAGTGAGGGTTTTGGTGTGAAAAGCTTAAGGCTGTTTCCCAGGGCAGCATTAGAAAAGGGGGCGGGGGATTGCCTTGGCGCCCATTTGTGCACCGCCCACAGACTGTTCTGACAGCAGAGCTTGACGTGAAGGCTTGTTAGCATGGACACCGATTAAACGGTTTTCCTGTACAGTAAGTTGTTTCTGTCATTAACACATTTAGCAGCACATTCACAAGGTTGATTGACAGCAATGAGACCCCCCTCCTGGCTCTGACTGGTTGTTTTTGATCGGGAGCGATGCGTCTCTGAAGAGTGGCTCAGTGTGGAGGTGAAAGATATCAATCTTTTCAGATTATTTGTCTGATATTATGCTGTCATAACATGGTGACAGTGTTAAACTAAACGGTTACATACTGCAGCTTTAAGGCTTGAACTCCTCCTTGACTTGTTTTTGTTCATATTTGCATGCATGCAAACATTAATCCCAACTTCCTTGCATTGTCAAAAGTCCTTAAGCAAAAGCTCCTCATAAATGTCAAAGTGAACTCGAAGCATTTTCTCCAAAGCGGTTCAGTTTTTCTACACTCTGAAACATTCCTCTTAGACAGTGTTTGTCAACCCTGGTCCTCACCACCCTGCTGTCCTGCATGTTTTAGGTATTTCCCTTCTGCCACACACCTTGTATCTCTGGATGATTAACAGGCTTCTGCAGTACTTGATGGTCATGCAATCATTTGAATCAGCTGTTCTATAGAGGCACATCTAAAACATGCAGAGCAGGGGGGCGCTGAGGACCGGAGTTGAGAAACACTGATCTAAGAGGACTTTGTTCTTTCTTTGGAAGTGCTTTGTTTTCTTTTTTATTTTATTTTATTTTATTCTTGAAACTTATTTTACAGTCAACATATGAGTCAAAAATAAAAGGCATACATTTCAAATTGTTTAACAGTTTTCTCATACAAACATTTTCTACTACACCATCATAAGAAGTAAAATCTTTATTTCAAACATGTCAAATGTATATAACTGGCATCACACATGATGTCTTCTCCGTTTATGTTCATGGCATTCTCCCTGTGGCATTCTCCTAGATTTTGTCATATCTACTCTATTTCAGTCAGGTATTCCATGTACCGTATTTTCCGCACTATAAGGTGCACCTAAAAACCTTCAATTTCCTCAAAAGCCGACAGTGCGCCTTATAATCCGGTGCGCCTTATATATGGACCAATATTGAGCCACAACAGGTCTAGCAACTACGGAAAGCAGCCGCCAACTTCATTTTCGCCCGTAGAAGCAGCGCGCGGTGCATGCTGGGATAGTTGTCAGAACGCTGGTTTGTTAATGAAGTTTGACTGACCTATCTACCTACTGACTGTCTAGAACAGTGATTCTTAACCAGGGGTTCGGTGAGTCTGTCTGAGGGGTTCAGCGGAGCCTCTGCCGCGGAGGTAAAGACACACTTGTGTAAAGTCGTGATGACGCGCCACTTTGCCATCACTTGCTGCAGAGGATCACGTTACATTGCTTATCTAATCAGTGCTGCGGAGGAGCCCTGATTGAAGGAGTTCTACTCTCAGCGTGGATTTGAACTTGTGTCTCAAGCTCACAGTTTTTACCAAATTCTATAGACTAAATCTGCTCCTTAGTCGCATCTTTTCAGGGTTGTACTGCCTCTAGTGGTGTGGGGGTGGTTACACAGCTAATATAATTGCATTACTAAATCAGAATACCACAAAGTATTTTGTGAGTCGGGGTTGGAATAAGAAGGGTTCGGTGAATGCGCATATGCAACTTGGGGGTTCGGTACCTCAAAAAAGGTTAAGAACCATTGGTCTAGAATCAGGTCGTCTGCAGGTCATTTAGCACCACGTTCTCCATCAACATGCTGTGCGCAAACGGAGAAGGGTCACCAAGGGACCAGCCCCTATACATTTAAAGCCGGGGGAAGGGAGACAGAGGCTGCGGCGGCAGCGTGTCGGTTGGTCTGTGTTACCCAGAAACACAGACCTTGAATGGAAAAATGTTATTTGCATCACAGGAGTCACATGATCAACCGTCGCATGTTACTACTGGTGAAAACAACAAAGAAGATGACAGGAAGTGGTAGGAGGAGGATGTTTTTGGGGTTTTTTTTACTTTTTCTTTTTCAGGCAATATGCAGCTGGTCCCTCCAGAGCTCTCACAGCATCACACAGTTCATAAAAAGTTGTGTGTCTTTCTAAAGTGTTGAATCCATCGCTCTTCTGTAAAATGGTCGACTACAATTTCCCAAAACGCTGCATATGCAACCGCTCCGAAGTAGGCGGGGCTTGTTGCTCACAAGCCTGACTAAGATGCTGACATATCCTCTGATTGGCTGATAGATGAGCGCTAACATCATGACTGAATAATGAATATATCCATCGCTGCCATTATTTTTTAATTACTTGTTGTGTGAACAAACTTATTCACGCATGATTTTAATATATTATTTAGTGGAAACACCACAACTGTGACATTGTTTGTTCAACATTAGCAGAACATAGACACATTTGTTATGAAAACTTAGCTTGTGCAACAGTGCTTTTACTTTCTGTTTGATAAAGTGCAGAATTCACCAGTTGCACAAATGTGTGGTTCACTTCATGCACAGTGGGCTCACATGTTGAACTGACCTTTCTGTACGTTCAGTTTGACTCACTCACCAAAGGGTTTTCCCCCTGCAGAAGAAGGCCAGACCACAGTTTGTCAGCCCACGTAATGCACAAAGCATTCACAAAAAAAATATTTGTCGAATATTCTTTATGCACTGACAAACTTTAAAGAAAATCCCCCTATTCGGTAACGAACATCAGATTCTCAAAGGCCAGCTCCTTTTGGTGCAGACGCTTTAAGAAATAAAGTAATTTCCCTGTAGCAGATTCTCAGCATGCAAACAAACGGAAAACAAACCAAGAGGCATTTATAGAAAATGCATTCAGTGACATGAGTATTAACTGCATTTTTTGCTTTTTATGTCTGAATGAAAGTCTTTGCCGTTTCCAAGCAGTTGCTGCACATTAAAAATCTTAAGACCTGCAGCTCTAGCTTTCCTTCTCTTTCCGATGTCAGATTAGATTTTGAAAATTGACTCACTGCATTGCTAAGCAAAACATACGGAGGCTGAACCAAGTGCTAGATCCTCTGTGATGGTAAGGCGGAGATGTAGCAGATAACGGCTGCTGAACATGGCAGCTGGTTATGGAAATAATTCAACTTATGAATAAGAAGAAAGTCCTTTAATCTTGGAGTCCTGATGAAGTCATGTGCTAATGACTAAACGTATGAGATGTTATTTATTTATCAGCATATTTTCAAGGAGGCATTCAGACTTTTTTTGTCTTAGATTTTACTTGATCTTCTTGTATAGATCTATGTATAGTTATGTTACGGAATCAAGACAAGCTGTGTACCTTTGCAACATATTTAAACATATGGATATTAAAGGTTAATTGGAGCACTACTGTGATATTCAATTAATATAACAAAACTATTAAAATTGAGAAGAGACTTATTTAAAAAAAAACTGAAATATGTAAAAAGAGATCAAAATGAAATGAATTTTTGGTTAGGGCAAACCACAAACGGGTTTCTGACAGTTGCCTATGGTTAGGACTCAGCTTTTTAAAGGTTTGTTTTACATATTTGGTTTGGTGATTCTGAACATTTTAGTTGGAGGAAACATGACTGTGAGACATAGAGTTGTCTGAGGCATTTAGTTACTCATCTGTAGAAAGAAAAAGAAACAGTCCACAAGTGGAGAACGTGTAAAACAAACATGTCTAGGTCTTGTTGGCCCAACAGATTCACCCTAATATTATACTATCATATCACGGTGGGGGCCACGAGACATCGTCCTGCGGGCTGCAATTGGCCCGTGGGCCGCGAGAATGAGACTTCTTATAAAGTGTTGAATCCATAGACTTCCTGTTTACTAATGTATAAGTGGAAATTATTCATGTGAAAATTAGTCAATATGTTGTCTGTATAAAAACTGATAGCCGCTCTAAAGTAACTTAAGAGCGAATCAAACATGAACAGGAAGTGTTCCTGCTTGGCGTCATTATGTCGATGCAGTAGCTGCTGTAGTCGTTAAAGTGGCACTTCCTGTGTTTTTAGCTAATACATTGGACATGTCGAGAGGAAAAGAATCAATAAAAATATGTTTTTACATAAGCGACGACTTAAGTGGTTCACCCTCGCCAACAGCAGGAGTTTCTATTGAGCTTTTATTTTGATAGTCCACTTCCGCTTATTGGCAGGCTAATTTAAATCGTAGCTTCCAAAAATAATGGCAAAAAAGTAATTTTTTTGCAAAAAATCACCACTTCTTTTTTGCCAAAAGACTTTATAATCAAAAAATAATTTTTGGCAACACTGACTTAAGTCATTATTTTAGGAAGGTGACGATATGTAGCTAGGCACTAAGTACAGAGTAGCCCACGAAAAAGTAGCCCGCGTTACTATAGTATTACTGGCGGCCTTCCGTAAAGAAAGAAAAAACTCAAAATGCCAAAATATTTACTCGCTCTTTACAGAAAGTACTGGAAATGGTCCCCTTGTGTGTCAATGCAGTTTGGGGCGCGCCTTAACATATTGTCATATACGCGACGCAATGCTCTGCTTTGCATTACGAATATTGTCTTCCAACTGCTGTAAAGTTCTCGGGTTATTAGCGTACACTTTTCCCTTCAAATTGCCCCACAGATAAAAGTCACAAGTGAAGTCCGGCGATCTCGGTGGCCACAGTCCTTTAGTGACAATCCTGTCTTCTGTAAATACCTCCCAAATTTGTGCCAGTGACACGTGTGAGGTGTGACAAGTCGCGCCATCTTGTTAGAAGAAGGCGTATACTCGCGTTCTTCCAGCGTCAACTGTCCGTAAAATTCCTCAAAAATTCTCATGTACACTTTCGTGTTCACAGTGGAAGGATTCACTGGAGAAGGATTCACTCGGCGCGCCACTCTGGCAGGCAGGAAGACAGGCTACTTTTTCGTGGGTCACCCTGTATTTAGTTAGCAAACTAAATATTTGTGTCAGAGTTAAATATGTATTTGAAATATTTAGTTTGAAAATTAAATTGTTTGTAAGGTAAATATTTACTTTAGAACCAAATATTTAGTTAATTTAACTTGGAGGTAAATGTTTGAAAACTAAATATTTGGCTCAGAATTAAATATTTAGTGGGAACTAAATAATTAGTTCAAAAATTTATATTTAAGCTTCTTAACTAAATATTTAATTTGCAAGCTAAATATTTAGTTCACAAATTAAAAATTTAGTTTGTGACTTATGTATGAACAAAATGGCGAAAATATGGCTTTGAAAAATGAACACTCATTTTCTTTTGACAAGCTAAATAAACCAAATATATTGGATGGAATAATGTCTAAATGAAAATACTGATTCAAAAACTTCAGCAAATATTACAGATAGAGAAACAGTGTTTGTTGTTGTCTTTATGGTAAATTCACCAAACCATAATCAGTGTTGGTTTTATTTAGAAACTGAGAAATTCAAATTCTCCGTGATTTGAAAGTCTGGCACATATAAAAAAAAAACAAAAAAAAAAAACAGATGTGCTCATGTTTTCTTCCTGTGAAATTCAGCGTGCTCTCAGAACCAGTTTGCTCTCAGGGCTCACGTTTCATTGACTCTGACGCTCTGACTTCCTCACCACCGTTGGTGAGAGTGAAGTGCTGTCGAAGGAGATTAGAGGCAACACGGTCGGTCTGTACTGCAGTGTTTCCCAACCCTGGTCCTCAAGGCACACATTACCCTGCATGTTTTAGTCGTTTCTCCGCTTTCAGGTTCAGGTCAGCAAATGCCCGTTAATCAGAAAACAATTTAAATCAGACGTGCTGAAGCTAAACCATGCTGAGTAGTAGCTGCACAGACATGGGCAAAACTTTGTCAGGATTCTGCTAATGTTTCTGTCTACCTATCTAGATAACTAGCTAGCTGGCCGACTATCTTTCTCTCTAGCTAGCTAGCTGGATCCAGCCTGTTCAGTTCTCTGTGTTTACTCTGTCTGCCAGCCCCCAGTTTCTTTGCTCTCTTCCAGCCACAGCTGTGCCACATTTTCTCTGATTAGCTGATTTGGTTCCTGGGTCATTTTCCCAGCCTTGCCTCAGCACCTAAGCTCTCTTGTTTTTGTTGTGTAAAACTTAATTCCTGTTACCTTCTTCGTTCGCCTCCTGCATTCCTCGTCCTGCTCTCTATGCCTCGTTTTCTGTACGTTTTTATTACTTTATTAAAGCAATCCCACATTTTTCCTCTCCGCTTTTGGGTCCTTTCCATCCACAAATCAGGGCAATTTTGAGAGGGTCAAATTTCTTCTGTGTCACAACCTTCCTTCTGAATGGGGCATACAGAAGGTTATGACATGCAGAGGAAAACCAGTTCTATACAAGAGCTCATGTTGCTCCTTTTTCACTGCTTCTTCTCGGCAGCCTTCTTAACCTCTTCCTGTAAAGTATCTTTAAGCAGTTTGGTTTGGATGAGGCCCAGCAAAGCAGCTGATGGCTTTCCTAATGGAGCAATCAAAGAGTAAGAGGCGAAGCTAAACCTCTCATTAATCCGCAGTCGAGTTGAATAGTGTCAGCCTCGGGACGAGGATTCACTCTTTTACGTCTTCTAAAAGTAAGTTCTAGTAAGAACTGAGTGTCCAGAGGTCTCTAGATGCACTGCTGGGATTAAAATCTAATTCTGTGAAAGTCAAGTTGTGGGAACTGCCTTCAGCAGCTCTCAGAGAAACTCTGAGGTGACCGTGTTGCAATAAACCCAAACTGTTTCCTTTGCCATTCAGAATACATCCTGTTGGTGTTGGTTTGTGAAAGGGAAGCCAGAATTGTGTAACTACTCAGAGGCTAACACTTATTTCATGTATGAATCCTCTGTCTGTCACCTTATAGATATGCACACATAAGGCTAAGCAGAACAAGTGGCTTTAAAGTGTTTTCTTAGAGCTTTGTAAAAGTATCATGGCTGGTAGGTTTTGAATTCAGTGAAACTGCTGCTTTATGCTTTCAAAATCATAATGAGTGATAAAATATCCCAAAACAAAGATTGTGTCTGCACCAAACACTAATTTTTACAGCCAAAGCAAACCTAAAAACTCTGCTTAAGGGGAAAGGTCCAGAAAAATAATGTTTCTTAGGCTTCTGTGTGGTGGAGTACTGCTTTTAAGAACAATTGTTTGCCTTTTTTTTAGGACTTAAAAGTATTTGTAGTTTTCTGTTAACTGAAATGATTGCTCCAAAGAGAGACACTTAAAATGTTGTGATTATTCACACAATAAACTGTTTTGTGTTGGTTTCCTTTGACAAAATGCAGATCTTTAATAAGTATTTAAGATGATTTTGGATATATCAACTGTGTTTTGAAATATGTATGTTTGGTTTTTGGATTAGAATGAAAAATGTATAATGTAATTGACGTATAATATTGATTGGGGTTTTTTTTCTCAATTTTTTTAAATTCTAATTGCCATTTGGATACTTTGAATATCTTATCAAAAGTTAACCCTGATCCCTTGATAAATTGTGCAAAAGTTTCCATTGTTTTAGGAGTTTTGATTTTGAGTTTTGGTGGAATTTTACCAAGAATGTATGAGTTCATAGTAATTATGTTTTACATTATCACATTTCAACAAAGTAGAACATAAAATGTTACTTTAAGGCATTGGTTGGCAAAGTGGGTGGGAATTAAACATCTCACAAATGTATAAAAAAAAAAGTCAAGCATAACGGCCATTAGCATTTTTGGTCATCTTCACTTTCTCAATTATAAAACGACCTAAAGCTGTAAATGGGCGAAAGGGCAGCACTATTAACATAAAATGAATTTCAACTGCTTTTGATTGTAACAAATGTCCAAACAGAAATAAGTAGGTTTTTCTTTTCCTTTTTATGGCTTAACATTGATAGAAAAAAATGTCAAAAGACAAAGGTGAGCAGTTGTCAAAACAAGCTGCGTTCATGGATGCAGCTGAAGTGATCTGATCATATCAAGCACAAAGACAAATTCCTCTAATTTATCCTCATATTTAATTTCTTATATTTTATAAACCATTATAAACCTTTAGGAAACAGTTGTTCAAATTTACTAAGAAAACTCCTTAAAATCTAAGGTCACATATCACTTCTGCTAGACTCTTAACAAAAAAAATTTCTGCCCCATTTTTGCCTTTGCATTGTGAAAAACGTCAAACAGAAGCACTTAGCACGCGCTGCAGCAGTACAAACACGAGAGATAATGGGAGAGAGAGAGAGAGAGAAAAAGAGAGAAGGAAAGAGGGAGTTTTTATTGCTATAGTTTGACCATAGTGACTCAGAGTAACCAGGCTTGCCTCTTATGGAAGTTGTAGAAATCTGCAATGTGTCCACTAGCAGGTTTTCTGCTTATGTTTTCTAAAGCAGCCTTCAGAGGAGGGCATGGGATCAGAAAAGGCAACAGATGTTGTTTTGAGGCACTTCCTCTCAAACCACTTCACAACCAGCGACAGACAGCAAGCAGAGGCATGTCCTCATTCTGACTCGACTCACCTGATAGACATCTCAGAAGAAGCCATGTTGAATGACTCTTTGTCAAAAAGGTAAGCCCGTGTCTGTATTTTGAATAAAATGTGCTGGCACAGTTTTGATGGGCGTGTCACGCTGCAGGCTAAAAAGATGCGTCTTTATTTTTACCACTGGTTCATAGCTATTTGTTTAATTTGGGTTAACCTTTATTGTTTGGGGGAATTTTTTTTTTTAAGAAGCAACAAAAATGATTGAATTTCTGTCATGCAATTTAATGTTTTTCAACTTCAGGTCCCAATTGCAGAATTTGATACAATCCTAATTACTTAGAAAGGTGCTTCCTATTCTCACAAATGTCCAAACATAAAAAAGTATCCTATTTTTATGGTTGAACATTTAAGAACTGTCATACAACTGCAGGGGAAAAACATCGCCTGGAACTACTTAAAACAAAAAGAACAGGAAAGTAAATACAGAGTTTCCATTAACTAAAAAAAAAAAAAAAAGAACTTCTGTGTTTCTGATTGTAGTCCCTTCGTCCATGTCATCTCCGATCATTAGACAGTTACACTTGCAAGTTTTTGCATGAGCATGTTTGTTTGCCGCTTGTTTTTCCACCACTCTTATAGGCACTCACACTGTAGACATCGAAGACGACAACGTGTTTCTGCTTGTCCTTTTTGGGCTTGCATAAAGATGTGCTACTTTCACATGGGAGCTCAAACTGTGACGAGTTGAACTCTGCTGTTCCCTCTAACTTCATGTCTCTCAATGGGAAGCCACCAAAGCAGCTGGTAGGGACTGGACTCATATTTACTGCACATTAATAGGTTATAGTGTGTCCTGGATGGAAAAAGTTAAGGGTTTTTTGCGTGTTGTTGTTGCTTTTGGAGTAAATATGTTGTTTCTGCTGGTGGGGTTAGAGGTGTTGACTGTGTGTTAAGTGTAAGTTTTGCAGCTTTCTTCCATGCTAGGGATGCGGTGTAGACTTAAACATCTGCTTTTGTTTCATTGTGATTTCTAGTGCTTCACAGCTTAGAGAATGGAGTGCATTCTGTTACGCACTCAAGAAAATTCAATTTATGTTTCCTCTAAATGGTATAAATGAGGCGGCAAGGCTGCAAGTCGGTACTAGTTGAATATGACGCACTTTCATCAGTTTGTTTTCACATGCATACTATGATTGAGCTCAAGTTTCACTAGAAATGTTTTTTGTGGTTGTGCCTGTTGTAGTGCCAGAAAGATGTGAATCTAAATGGATCCTCAGCAAAGTAGAACTGAATCTTGATCACCGGATGCACCTCTCACCACCACTAAAGATGTTTCACTCCTCGCTCTGCAGTGAGAAGTCTCCGTGGAAAGGAGCCAGGCGTTGGTTGTTCTATGTCATGCTCTCCCTCATGTTGGGAGTTTTAGTTCTCTACAGTTGGTTCTCACCATCTTGGAGGCCTTTGCTGATCCAGAGGGACGACAACAAGACGGCAGTTAATACTGTGAGTACGTTTTTTTATTTAGTCCTCCGGGATTAGGTCATACGAAAAAATAACAGGATAACTTCAGCAGGATGAGTCATCAGCAACACCTTACTGTAACTGGACTGTTTGTTTTTTCTTCACCCTGATTCTGGTCATCTGTAAAATTAGTTTACTTTAAGACGGCCTTTAGGAAGGCTTGCACCTGGATATGAGATTTTCAGAGTATGACAAAGCTGAAAAAAATATATTAAAAAATATTTAAAACAAAGATGCAGAATAAAATATAATCATTTTAGTAAAAAAAAAAAAAAAAACATGCCGACTGGTGATGGTAGAGAATAAAATTGTTGTATAACAGATGTGTAAAACTACTGCATCACTTGCAAAATATATTAGTTCAGTTTTTTGTCTCTCACCAGTCGTAGTATACCAAACGTAGCTTAATTTATGTCTGAAGTTGGATCACTTATTGGGAAATGATGATCATTGATCATTGGAAACCAACTGGATAGCAAATCCAATAATATAAATTTCTCTCTTATTTGCTGAAACATTGAGTTTCTAAACACCCATTTGTTTTGAGCTGCGTTTAAATAACTGGAACATGAGAAACTTTTTTTCAGTCGTTCATTGTTTTCCCTTACTTTGCAATCACAATGTAATGTTTATTTTGCTTTTTTCTTGTTTCACATGCCTTCTAATCATGGAAAGCACATTGAACTACCTTGTTGTCACAACTGTGCTAGGTAAATGAAACTTAAGAATTCAAATACAGCAAGGACACAAATAAGTGTTTGATTTCACTATGTGATGCTACATGGTAGTACAGTTGGCCCTGGGTTTGAATCCTGGTTTGGAGTTTGCTAACCTTTCCTGCTCAGGCTCTCCTCAGGGACTCAAGCATCCTCCCACAGTCTAATAATTTGGCACCCTATCGGCACCAAAATTCAGACTATTGCTCACCCAGAGAAGGCTAAATTCAATCCGAAGCAGGTAACTGATCTGATTAGTGCTAGGGTGGCACTGGTAAATTAGAATCCACCATAAGTCACTGAACGCTAGCAAATGAGAAATAGTCTACCGACTTGCGCTAGCGTTGGCGAGGTTGGTGACTAGCATGCCTAGTCCTGTCACTCTACTGGTTGCCTACTTCCAGTAGCCAGCAGAGGCTACTGGCCAGCAGAGGCCATTAGGAGTTTGCTAACCAACAGGTTAGCTTTAGCATTGGACAGGTTGGCAACTAGCAAACCACAGCTCTTAAGACAAGATGAGAAATCTTTAGAGAGCAGTTGATGAGCTTCATCCATGTCAAGTTGTTTGTCCTGTGCCTCTCTACTGCTTCATTTCCACTGAGCAGTATGGCATGGGTCAGTGCAGAGCCACAGGCCAGATTGTTTAGATTTTAAAAGTGGGTCATTCTACCGACCCACTACTGCATTGTTCCTGGAAACCCTTCAGTTCTAGGTTCATAAGACAATGATAAGGTGCAACTGAGTTGGGGTTACTGGTGTCACACAACACAGTCCATTGACATGGGGACAGAAAAATTACATTGCTTGAGACAAGCTAGTATGACGCATTGTTGGGTATTCAGATTTAACACCACCTGCCCAGTGCAAGTCCAACTGCTGGTGGAAACACTCTCTCGAAAATGGCAGACCATAAAATATCGTAACGAACTACACCGGGCCATGCTATACGGCTCACTGGAAACGAGGGGTGTTGCCATGCAATGGCCAGGCAACCTGTGACCCAGCAAGAACAACAATGGATGGATGGACATCGTTATTGCTACTGGATACAAACCATCACTTAGGTGAATAAATACGCATTTTAAGCCTAATGGGCTCAAACTAGCGTAACTTAGGGAGACGGTTTGCCCTGTTTGCATATGGACTTAAAATTGGTATACTGTTGCATAGTAAGCTTCTTGCTTTCAGTAGAAAACATGTCAGGAAGAAGGAAAGTGGCCAAAAAATAGTCAGAGGCACAATATGGATGAAGAGGAAAAAATGTTTAAAATGCCTCTAATTTTATAAAGCAATTCAAGCAAAACCACTTTGACCAAGGTATTGTGACCCCGACTAGGCATCTTTCCTGTCCCAGCATTTCAGGCATGTTACATGGGGAAGCTGGTTGCCTACATCTGCCAGGGAAGCTTTGATCTGCAAAATGCAAATCTGGAGATGGGATCCTAATTGCTTGACTGATTGTATGAAATCAGGGTTCTATCAGGCATGAAAGTGGATAGGTGGCTTTAATGAAATGTGAACCCATATCTGACCTTCTCTTTGGGAGTGTGGAGGTGAGTGGTTGTGTAGGTATGTGGAGCTAAGTCTTAATTAGTCTCTTTGTCTCTTGTGATGATTTTTTTCCACCTTGTCCTTAGTGTGTCTTGAAGCATTTTTGGGCGACTTGCTTTTTCCTGATCTGTGAGCACTCAAACAAATTCCTCTGGGTCAATCAGCTTGTGCAAACAGTTGAAGCTAATAGAACTGGAGTTTATGCCAGAACTGACAATGAGGTTCATCTATAGCTTTGTTACAGCGTCGGCACCGTCCCACATCCCCCCACACACTCACACATGTGTAGTACAGACTGCATTTAAACACTAATGCATGATATTCATGGATATGTTGCACAACACGACATGCTGACTGACAAAGTTACAAACAGCTATGGGTAAAATCTTTTATTTTTGCAATTTTCACTATGGCTATAATATGGCTATGAGGAGCAGCCATGTTGGATTTTGAAGTTGTGGTTGGGAATTCCCAGGCTCTTCCCCACGACTAACTCCTGAACAGCCACAAGGATGAACTGAAACAGAAATAAGTTCAGTTCCTATTTTTCTTTTCACCATCTCCAGCTTATTTATGAATACATAACACTTATAATGTTGCAATTGTCCCTATTATTTTTGTAATAGTTGCAAGGATCAGCAATCTTCTGTGCTTCACATATACTACTGTCTCTAATCTTTTCACAACACTCCAAACATTAGAGAGTTTTAAGTAAAAAAAACAAGCAACACATAGATATGAACTGTAATTTCTGTTTAAGCAATATTTTCAGAACACAGTGACAATTTAATCTTGAATTCAATTCCTACAGTAACAGTTGTGGAATTTGCTTCTGCCAGGGCATGTTTGGCCAGTGTAGATATGTTTTTATTTTGTTTTGTTTTATTTTTTAAAAAGCCTTTTGAAAGCATTACAGATGATATAGCAATAATTTTGCTTACAGCAAAACATAATTTTGAAAAGTAGGAAGTGAAGTTGTTGTCAGTGGTTTTGCTGCTGAAAGTGAGAAAATAGATCTTCATTTTGAGGCTCTATGTTCGTAAATAAGTGTTTCCCCCTTTTTAAAATGCATCTCTATTGGTACAGATGTTGGTGTAAAAGCTAATTCAGATGTAATACTGTGCAAGCATTCAGAAAAAATAGATTTACGTTAAACTATGTGATGTAAATGGTCATATTTAAATTATATAAAACAAAACTTTGTTTTGCCTCCACAGATTTCACCTTCTCACTATATACCCTCACAGTTCTATGTGGAATACCCGTACCAATACCATTTCATACTGGATGAACCAAACCGATGCCGACAGGAGAGCCCCTTCATGGTGGTCATGATCCCAGTGGCCCCACAAAGCAAAGAGGCCCGTGACATCATTCGCAGGACATGGGGAAGAGAAAATCGGGTGTTGGGCCAGTTGGTCAGCTACTTCTTCCTCCTGGGAAAGTCTAGAATAGGTAACGACGCAGAGCCACCTGATGAACAGGTGATGTGACCACTCTTTTTCTCTCAACATTTACTGCTTGATAAGATAAGAAATGGTATGAGAGTTGAGTAGGGTGAACTCTAAGAGCACTGATGTCCTTTTTTATTTGTATAACGGGTGGCAGAGCTGGTGGCAAGAACTGTAATCACTTGACTCAAAACAAATTCTTATCGCACAAACAAGCTTATTCACATGTGATTTTCATTTCATATTTTACTTAGTGGAATCACCACAATCTTGAAGCTACTGACACAAGGATGGAAACGTCATTTTTTCTAAAACATTTTACAGCAGCGTTATATCCTACAATTGTACTCCTATGTTACTGTTTTAAAGCTTTCGACAACCCAATATCTTTAGTTTTACACCAATACTCTGAAAATATCCAAATAACACATACATCTCTGTATGTATTTGCAGCCACTACGAAAGCATTGTTTTGTTTGGAATGTGTCTCTCTTGTCTGTACTGTCTGATCACTTCCTTTACTGAAATTTCTAAGCTGCTCTGCCTCCAGCCATTACATGTCGGTGTGTTTAAAAAATGTGCTTTATATAGTCCTAAGTATGAAGGAAGCTAAAACATCGTGGCAGGGCATGTTATTTTTACTGTGTTAAAGTTTTCATGCTTAATAACAAGTCTATATGCAGATTCAGCTGTCATCTGTTTGTGCACAAATGCAAACCACTGCAGGGTATGTGCCATTTCCTGGAACTGTGGGCATACCCACAACATAGTGGGAAGCATCGTTTTCACGCCATACACAACTCGCACTGTGCATAGGGCACCAAAAATAATCAGCAGTATGATAGTCATAGTGAATCATAATTAAAAACAAAAGTATGTAAAGCATGTTAATAGATCCAACACAA
The DNA here is from genome assembly GCF_904066995.2 of Poecilia reticulata. NCBI lineage: Eukaryota > Metazoa > Chordata > Actinopteri > Cyprinodontiformes > Poeciliidae > Poecilia > Poecilia reticulata. The sequence goes on from NC_088839.1 coordinate 6,679,718, forward strand.
AAGTACAATTTATTACTTCAGTTTTCGGTTCAATTATGCCTCAGTCTAAAGTTTGGGCAGAACCGAACGTTGTTGGAGCTGAGTAAACATCTCAAGTTTGACAGGTGTCTGGTGGAGCAAGAACGCCATTGAGCAATGCCTCAAATTGTTCTTCATTCACATAGATGTGTGTGCTCAAATCAGTCTCACTGCACACTCAAGTTGGTGGCGGAAACATAGCACCATAGGCAGTGGAGCAAAAAGTGGGTATGCAGGGTATGCAACGCATAGGGGCGCAGCACCAGAGGGGGCGTCAAAACCCCGTCTGGAGGGGGCGGCGCACCGATGATGTTTTCCCATACACTTCAGGGCGCCTTACGCTCCTTCACCTCGCGCACATAACGAGGTAAATGTAGCGAGTTTTACCCTTCACGTATCGTTGCCTCGGGGGGGGTCGAATCAGTGTCGCTCCTTCATCCTGACGTTCCTTCCCTCAGGGGGGCGCCGATCTACGTTTTCGCATCCACCTGAATAATGTGTAGTTGCGCCACTGACCATAGTAAGGGAGAGAAACAGGAAGAAGCTGGGAAGTGATCCCATACTCTGCCTGTTTCATCTGTCTTGATTCACAAAGTATTTGCTTTGGAAATTGGTGTTAAAGTCTGTGAAGCTAAAATAATCTGCAGAAGTTTGGCAGATTTGTAGTTGCAAATTTGTAGTTTATTGTTTTTATGGGGTTTAAACACTTTGGTATCTGTTATCAGTGAAATCAACATGTGCACAACAGTTGGTGTGCTTCTTATAATAGTTTTAAACTTAGTTGAGCTGTGAAAGGGTGTTCAGAAAGGCTAGTTTATTTCTCAAAGGCAAGAGTTCATGCAAGTGAAAATGTCAGTCTCATCAAATTGAAAAGTCACCTTGTTGGCTACAAACACACAAAATAGTTTTTGTGTAAAGCTGTGCGTAATTGTAAGAAATATCTGAGAGAAATTGTTCAGAGAGATATTTTCTGGAAAGAATGAGGAAAAGTAAGTAAAATGAGAACCAATTCAACATTTTTGTTGAACTGGTTATAAAATTAGGACTACTAGCTTTAGGGCGGATGATTAACTCATTAGTGCAGTTCATTTTGACTCACATGACAAACGATAACATCAGAGTTTCCCACAGTGTATTATAAGACTGGCGGGCCACCAGGCTTTACTTCTGCCCCCACCAGACTTAGATTTAGCTTATAGTTGGAGTTAGGTATTAATCTTCCAGTCTTCCAATAATGCATAACTATCAAGTGATATTTTCAAATTTCCTGTCATCTTTAAACATTTTTTAACTCAAAAACATGGCGGCCGGCTGGATGAATGACTGCCCTACCGCACCGGGCTTCGCAAGTTTTCTGGGGGAAACCCTAAATGTTATGAAACAGCAGAGAACTGCATGGAAGAAATTGATGCAGGTCCAAGAGGATTTGCAATTTTTTGGAAGTGTTGAGAAGCTCATACTATGATGAGCACAAATGGCTAAATGTTGTGGAGGTTAAACTAATATTTATGTGAAATTTAATTTAATTTGAGAAATTAACAAAATAAGTTGAGAAAAACTGTAATAAGCTTTCCCTCCTAACAAATCCTCCTCAGGGAAGTTAAACTTACATGCATCTGTTTGTTCTTTAATGTCTGACCTTTTTGTTGTTTTGTGAAAACAGCACAACTCTCTTCTAGGAAGACTCCCAGTTCTGTATTACACTTCCCATTGTTACACTTCATTAATTGTACCTTGTTTTCTCATTTTAATTCAGTTTAAATATGTTGTCTTTGTGAACCTTACTTATCCTTCACCAAATAAAGAGAAATGCTCTGATAAATTAAGAATTATTTACATATTCAGGGGTGAGTGTGCTTAGAGCAGTGTTTCTCAACCCTGGTCCTCACCGCCCCCCTGCTCTGCGTGTTGTAGATGGGCCTCTATTCCAGAACAGGTGATTCAAATGATTGCATGATCATCAAGTACTGCAGAAGCCTGTTAATCACCCAGAGATACAATTCAGGTGTGTGGCAGAAGGGAAATACCTAAAACATGCAGGACAGCAGGGCAGTGAGGACCAGGGTTGAGAAACACTGGCTTAGAGCTCCTAACTGGCTAGGACCGGCCCTGCTACTGTGAAACCTACAGACCTAAAAGGTCACTCCTATCTAACTCCTTTAAAAAAGCCGTATTATGCAAAATCTACTTTTTTCAGCTTTACATCATGTTATAATGTTATACCCTCATCAAAAACGTACTTGCAGTGTTGCCTTGATTCTTTCGTGCATGTTTTAGAAATCATTTAATTCCTGTGGCAACCATTTAGCTGTACAAAACACCTGGGTGAACCTAGCTCTGCTTTTGAGATGCAGCTTCTCCTCGGGCAACTCTCCTCCATGACCCCCCCCCCACTCAGCTCCTTCAGACTAGCCAGCAGCAATTAGCAAACTCCTGGCAGAACTGCGCAACTGATGAACTCATAATACGAGCCACTTCTCAGTGAAAGGGTGGTCAAAACATTAAATGGTTAATAGATGAGTGATGACTTCCTAAAGATTCAGAGAGCAGGACTTTCTTAAAGAGACAGAGACTCAATTTCAAGGTGCTAAATAATGAAGTCAAATTTCTTTTAGGTCATATTTCACAGATATAGCATTTTTGAAGGTAACGTAGTTACTTGATTGTGCTGTAAAATGGAACCATGTGGCTGTAAAACACTATAGTGCCCCTTTTAAGAGCATACAAGACATAATTTGTTGTCATTGTTGTAGCTAACTGTTGTTGATTCCACAACTAGTGGATAAATAGCAACAAATTTGCTTGTTAATCCAAAGTGCACTTCCTCATTTACTACTTCTAGAAAGTCTCCTCTGCAATCCGATTGTTTACATACCAATCATGCATGTGCATGATTGGCCAAATTTCGTAGTTCCTTCCTGACGTCTGGCTATCAATGTTACCTTTACTTCATCTTCAAATGTTCTTGTTTTCCACAGATTTTAAATGAAAGCAAAAAGCACCACGACATCCTCCAAAGTAACTTTTTGGACAGCTACAAAAATCTCACCATTAAAACAATGGTCATGTTGGAGTGGCTCAGCTCCCACTGCCCCAACACCTCCTACGCCATGAAGATCGACTCGGACACCTTCCTCAATGTACGCAACCTCGTCGACATGCTCCTGAAAGCTCCCCGCCACGACTACATGACAGGCCTGGTGGCGCGGGGCGCCGCCGTTCTTCGAGACCCGACTTCCAAGTGGTTTCTGTCGCCCAACGTCTTCCCCGAGGATTCGTACCCTCCGTACGCGCTGGGAGTTGGCTATGTCTTGTCCCTGGATCTGCCCAAGCGGATACTGGAAGCGTCCAAAAAGGTTCAGGCTGTCTACATCGAAGATGTGTACATGGGTTTGTGCATGAGACATTTAGGGATTCAGCTGACGGATCCTCCTCGCGGCGGTTTGTTTGTTGTCAACATGCCTTCAGAAAGGACGGACTGCTACTTCGCCTCCGTCATTGTCACATTACTGCACAACTCTGAGCAGATTTTGGATGTATGGAATGCTTATGAGACTCGACCAGACTGCTAGACCTTCAACATTTGGTGGCATTTTCTCCCACGTGCACATGTACCCTGCTGGGGAGGAAACCGTTTACAGGAGATGGAATGTAGAAGAAGTTTCGAAACTGTGTGCAACGACTGTGCAATTACTTAAAGTCTAATTTATTACTTTTTTAAAAAGATTGTATAAGTTGACATGTTTTTCATATTATTACTGTTCCAACATATCAAGGGAGAGTCCCTCCCAAGTGCACCTCTATTTTTGAGTGTTTTCACATTATGCAGGAAACTAGAGTAAAACAAAGGCAAGAATAATATTAGTGTGTTTCTTCAAGCTGTGCAATAAACTTTTTTTTTTTAACAAAGCTACATTATTCCCTTCATACAGTTATTTTAATGAGCAAACAAAGACATTAGAAGCTAAATGACTTGAGCCTGAGGCGGATGACAGCACTAACAGCAGTGTGCTGTACCTACAACACATTGTGCCATTGTTTATTTTTATAGAAATCAAATCCCTGCATGCCTGGACATTCTTTGTTAGGTTGGTATTTTCCAGAATTTTCTCTTTTTCTTTGTAAATACAAACTTTAGCTCATTAATCCTGAAATTTTGTTGCAATTTGGTAACTTTTTGGTGACAGTTAAATCCCCTTTGATAGCCACGTATAACAAGAGCTTTCTTCAACAACTGACTCAAGATACTCATTTATTATAAATGAAGAATAAATGCTGTGGATACTGTGGTTACCTCACGACAAGGAGGTTTTTGGTCCAAATCCTAACTGAAACCTTAATGGCAAATTGACTTGGTTCTTGTCCTGGCCTGTCCATGTTGTGATAGCCTGACAACAATCTGTTTAAGTGTTTGTTACCTCTTCCTCATCAACGCCTGGAGACAGGCACCAGGCCCCCTGGTGACGCTCAACAGGATTAAGTGGAAACAGAAGAGACAGTGATGAATGGGATAACTTGTTCATATTCCAAACATACGTCTTCACTAATTTTACATCACTGTATGAATCCTCTGATTAACCAGTTTATGTTTACCGCTGACAAACATTTCCACTGCATAGAAAATTTATTCTTTGCACTTTTTACTTTTACAAATCAATCCAGATCTATAAAATGTGACTTTTTGACAAAAATTTGCAAACACCAAAACCCCCTTAATGTCAAATTAAAAACTGATTTCTGCAAAATGACAAATATAACTATTAAATGTAGAGCCTTAACCCTCACCCCCAAAAAACCCAAAGTAAAAACAGAATGGTAGGGATATCCTACGTTTATCCCTGCTTGTTAAGGGGATAAAGGAAGTGACTGCAACCAAAGGAGAATTACTAAATACTGACTTGGGGGTGGAGAATATTTATGCAGTCTGTAGGTGAGCTTCCATTACAAACATTAGCAAAACTTTGCCAATATTCCGCTAATGTCGAAAAAACTACATTTTGCAATTGCGGTGTTCCCATTAAATAAGAACCACAATCAAAAATCACATGCGAATTAAGTTTGTAGAAGTAGAAGTAGCTGCTTGATCCAAAGACTAACGCAGTGTAAAAACAAAAGTAGCAAAACGTCTTTCACCAAAACCACCATGATATTTTTGCACTGCTTCAGATTTATCCTACCTTAACGAGAAAGATTCTACTCTCAGTACAAGTTTCAGACAGAAAGATTAAAGGTGCTGTACTGCCTCCAACCTCCATATCCTATAAAAATAAGTCAAGATTTCTGAGTAAATAACCACCAAATGTGAACATGACAACCTTTTAAAAGTCTTATAAATGTATATTTTTGGAGTTGGTTTGTTACGGAATAACACTGCTTAGGACTCAATCCTTATCAGATTAGCCATTAGATTTAGCCTTCGGATTCGACTAATCTGGATTTAAGCGTAGCTGCCAAGGGAGTTATCCACTCCGGTTAAGACGTTAGCTACTTATAACCTTCCAACAGTAATTCACTCCTAAAATCATGAGCCATCTTCTTAATGAGAATTGCTATTACTTGTCATCTTCTCACTGTTTGTAAATCTATAGTAATACAATTCTATTTCATTTATCATTTAAAGGGCTTATGAAGTTATACAGTTCAACCACTTAACCATGTGATTGAGGTAATATTACAGCTGTTTTTCTGCAAAAGTTTTGTGCAGAAGTGAATAGAGAATAAACGTTTAACATTTGCAGTTATTAAATGATGAACGCTTTTTATTCTAAGATACACATTGTTTTCCAGTCCCAATATTAAAAATGAGTCTGCTTCATGAACATTAACATACATACAATAACACACTGGAAATTCTCACAAGTCTGAACTCATTAGCATTCAGTGTCAGTCTGAGCACCAGAGGGACCATATTGAGAGCAGACAATACCAAGTGGAACAGAAATTTTTATTCAAATTCTGATGGCACATATTTACTTCCATAAGAAAGCCCCAACATAAAAATAAAACCATCTGCTTGACTCACTTCCTGAGAAGGGCGGCTTCATCAAGTTCTCAGCTGTGAGTGCTGTTTGGGGTTGACAGCTCCGGAGTGGGAGGTTCTTCTGCAGTGCCAATGTCAGCCGTCACTGGGGGCAACTGGTATATCATTACGAATGGCGCCCTCCTGTGGAGAGTGGGTAAATGACAGCATTTTAAAAGAAAAATAGAAAATTGAACAAGCCGTTGTCCGTCCAAATTTGACTTTCTTTTTAAACAGAAGAAAATGAATTCAAAATATTAAAGACATTGATTACAACTAAATTAAATGCAACTAATTACAATCTGTTCAGTAGGTAAAACCAGCACAAACGGGCAAGGTTGTGGGAGGAAAATGTAAGAGATTTTAAAGTTTAATAATGAATACAAGAAAACGTAAAGGTTTACTAGTAACTTGTATTCATATCTGGGGCGGCAATTATCTAGAACAGGGGTGCCCAAACTTTTTGAGACCAAGATCTACTTTTTCTCTCACCAGCCGCCTGAGATCTATCTCATGACACAAAGACATAAAAATAGCAAATTAAACTCTATTGACTTATTTTATATGTGAATATACATCAGTTATAGCAGAAATAATAAAATGACATAAAACCTAATGCAGTTCCTTCCTCAGTGAGATTCTGACGCTGGGAGCAGCTTACTGGTTTCTCAGTCAGAAGCTGGTTGCAAACCTGACACCAGCAGGTATCAGTCAGTCATGGTAGATCTGAAATTTGGTTTGATGATCTCAGTATGAGAAAATTCAGACTGATAGGAGGAACCAAAGAGCCCAGTAAAGGCAAATCTTCTGAAGTCGGGATATAATTAATTTAATTTCACATAATTATTTATCGGGGCTGCACAGTGGCGCGGTTGCAGCAAGAAGGTTCTGGGTTCAATTCCCAGCCCCGGTCTTTCTGCATGGAGTCTCCATGTTCTCCCTGTGCATGCGTGGGTTTTCTCCGGGTACTCCGGTTTCCTCCCACAGTCCAAAAACATGACTGTCAGGTTAATTGGTCTGTCTAAATTGCCCCTAGGTGTGAGTGTGTGTGTGCATGGTTGTGTGTCCTGTGTGTCTCTGGGTTGCCCTGCGACAGACTGGCAACCTGTCCAGGTGACCCTGCCTCTCACCCGGCACGCTAGCTGGAGATAGGCCCCAGCACCCCCTGACCCCACTGAGGGACAAGGGTGAAAGAAAATGGACAGATGGGTGGATGGATAATTATTTATCGTGGTAGAATTTGTTAAAACTTAATGAAATATATTTGTCCTATTTGATGTTGTGACTTATGCTCACAAACGAACCAGGTAATCAGTCCAAGTGTGTCGTTTATTGAACGTTCAGAAACTACAGCAGGTGTGATGAGCCACAGCAAAGGTAAAAAAAAGGTAAAACAACCCGAAAAGACGATCAACTCTAAACCACTCCTACCCTCTTTATCCACCTCCTTCCCCCTCTCTCTCTTTCTTTTTGTCGTTTAAGCACACCCGTTGCCGTGGCAACCACCTTTACTTAAGCCGAGCAAAGATTATATTAAAAACATGACATTCAGTCCGTTACATATCAGGTTTCCAGACTTGATATTTATTTCTCGATTATTAATAAGCCTCTCTCGATCACAGCGGTGGATGAGTAGCTAATTTAAACTCCTGCTCTGCTCTCAGTCGGTCTTTGAGTCGCTTTTGCTGGATGGTTTCTTCCATTTTTTTCTTGTCAGAAGCTTTCCCATTTACCGCTAGCAAATATGTTATTGCTAGCTTAAGAAGTAGCTTCTTGAATTTGACTGGCAGCCAACGAGAAAGACGGTCAAATAATGGCAAATAACATTTCAGTAAATTATTTTAATTTAGATTTTGTAATAATAATAATAATAATAATAATAATAATAATAATAATAATAAAATAAAATAAATAGTTGAAAAACAATAGATTTTATGATTTGAAAAAATTATATATTTTTTTTTATTAAGAAATGTATTAGTTTTTAGCATTTTGTTTTCTCATTTTCCCTTTAATTTTCTGAGGCCTCCTTATCGCCCCCTGGCGGTACCCACTTTGAAAAACACTCCTTTATAATGCAGTCATTAAATTAGATTATTGAAAAGTTAATGGATTCACTTGGTGGCATATTCACCAAGTGAAATATATGGGGTTTAAGGTTATTTTTTTAAATAGCATTTAATCAAACAAGCCAATTCAGAACATATATTCTAATTTATTGAATATGACTGCATGTCTCTACCTGCATATTTAGATAATGATATTTTGCCCATCATTTGCCCAATACTTTCTTCCTGTTGGCTGGTGAACATCCATCCAGATCTCAGTATCTTTGCAGCATCTAACAGGTTTTCTTTCAGGATGACCCTGCATTCATCTTCCCATCAGGTCTGACTGAGAAGCATCTCAACAGCATGATTCTGTCAACACCGTGTTTCATAGTAAGTATGATGTATTGTCAGTTAAATTTAACTGCAGCAGCTACTTATCTGATGGTTGAGTTACCCCAAGAAACCTCAATCTGCTTCTCTTTCTTTGCCATTCAAAAAACAATCTTGGTAATATCTTGTGTTTAGTTTGTTGTAAAGATCATGCAGATGGTTAAGAATGCCAGAGCAGTAGAAGAAGTGTGACTCTTCTTCTGTTTTCTGATGATGACAAGTCTGTATAATGAATAGAAAAAATAATACTTTCCCAAAGACCGAACCTATAGTGAACATGGAATTGTTGCAAAAAAACATCTAAAACCGCATATTCTGAAAATGGACAAGAAAGTATACATGTTGCATCTGTGTAACAAAACACTTACGAAACATGTTAACACAAAGATCTGACAATGTGACAATGAAAATATTACCATACACTGTGAAAAGATACATTTTACTCTGATGCATGCGTTTGTATTAACATCCCCAGATCAATATGTGAGATTTGAAAGTCACAAAAGGCTGGGGCATTATCAGAATCAGAATCAACTTAACTACGTAAGTATACAATAATCAGGCAGAACATTATAACCAGGGCCAGGTGAAGTTTAACACTGGTTACCTGGTTGTGGCACCTGTTTTGGGTGGGATACATGAGGCAGAACACTAAAAATAATATTTGCTGACTCAAAATGACAGTCTTTGTTGCTTTGACTCAGTAAAGTTGCATCACTTTTCACTGCCAAGTTCAAAACACATGTTAATATATTGTATATTAGTTCAGTTGACTAAACTGTCTTTAGCTATTATATTAAACTAAAAAATGATGAGATTATTTTTAAAAGTTGCCCCAACTTATTTAACTACGTTTTTACATTATTATATCAAGTTGATTTAACATAACATTTCACATTTTATGACCTTATTAGACAGAAAAAAAGGATGAATAAATTTATTTAAAATTTATTTGAAATTTTTAGATTAATCTCAGAAATTTTTAGAGAAAAAACATGAAAATTTCTAAGTTCAAAAAGTCGAAAGAAATTGTAAGAAAAATTCCAAAATTCTGACATGAATCTCCGATACATGGACATTTCTGTTTCAGAAGTTGAAAATTTGCTTAGGGCTTTTTAAACAAATAATTAGATTCCTGCTGCATCACAGTTCTACTTGTTGAGGTGGCATGAAATGATTCTGTCATAATTTAAGAAAACAGAGATTTTTTCTTCAATTCACAAAGATGAAAAATATTAAATATTTAAAGTCTAAGAGGACAAAATATCCTTGAAAATCAGAAGGAATATAAGAAGAAATGTGCACATTTTAAAACATCAACTACTTTTTCATTTCCTTTCCAGATTTTCACTTAAATTCATTGAAAGTTGAATGTTTAAAGAAAAGCTTTTTCTTTGTTCTTTATCTGCTTTTTCACTCATTTTCTGACTGGACCTGGGATTATAATTCTGTATCACTCTACATCCGTGGATATAAAGTAATTAATTGAACTCGTCTGTCTTCATTCACAAAATTAATTGAAGTAATTACTTCACACTTAAACTCTGACATTGTACCAGGGAGTATATGCCTTAAATGTGAGGACAGTTATAAATGAGCAACCAAAGAAGAGTCAGGCAAAGTATAGAAATAAACGGGAAAAAAAAGTCTGAAAGAAGAAGAATCAGGGATCATTCAGCCGACAACCTATTTATCAATGTGTCCATGAGTCATTTATAAGTCAGACTTTGGTGACAGAACAAGCAAAACAAAAATAACAAAACTCAAAAGAAACCAAAAGAAACTTCGACACTGAGTCCAAAATGTTCAGAGTAAAAAAATAAACATTAGTTATCAGCTTAGAAATGAGTTATACGCTAACATTCCATTTTTTGCCTAACATATTAATCCAGTACAGTATTTTTGAATATGAATTTGGAAATGCATTGAATCAATGACAGCAAACACCCACTTATGAAAATGCCAATATTATTTTTAATAAACAGAGGGTAACAAACCACTTCTATCCGATTGGAATTTATTTGATTCAGTTGTCTCACAGACCATTTGGATTAAATACAGGTTCACTAATGTGTGCGTTTGTGTCTTGTACGTGTATGTGCGTGTCTGTGTGTTTGTGTGTATCTAGGCAGCTGACCCTGGTGCGAACAGGGCGACTTTGTGAATCCACAGAGAGACCATTCTTCCCTGCGACATAACACACTCATACACAGCCTTCCACTCCGGCCCCTCTCGCGCGCCGTAATTTGTCGCATTCACAAACGCGCACAAATGCACATACAGAGGGAGCAAGAGAGTCAATTTCAATCTCTCATTCTCCTACAGAAATCTCGAGCACAGTCTTGCTTTTTGTTTCTCCTCAACGCTCGCAAACACAGCGACAATGTCCCTCCACATAATGACCCTTATTCCACCATCCTGACCGTGAGTCACCGGGTTCAGTCAGGAGACTGGAATGTCGAGCTCCATCATACCGATGCGCGGTTTATACCGCAAATATTTTCACAAGATGGAAATCGGCAGTGATTGGAAAGCAACGGACATGATATCGTCCAGTTATCATAAAAACTCGATCAAATATTCCAGCCATTTTTTTTTAAAGATCCACCATTTTATTTCCATTGTTAGGTTTTAAAATAATGACAGAACTTTTGCAATAAAAGAGAATGCGCACATTTTCTTCAATTAAAGGTTTATTTTTGTGGAACCGTTACAAATTTTATTGTCCCGGGAATTATCGTGATAAATGATAATGTTTTGTGGAGACCTTTTTCAAGTATTGATAACAGCATAACTATGCAAGTTCGCCCTCTTAAACACTAATAAAGTTTAATTTTACTACAGAGCAGTGCACACTGCAACTGGAAGACATTTTAAATATACCAAAATAAAACACAATAACCAAAATCAATGAATAAAACGGAAATTAAAACCTAAATACATAAATAACATTGACTATGAAGTCTCAAAACAAAATTGCCCTTCAAAAAATATTAGTCATCGGAATGGAAATGATCAAGCTCTTTTGAATTTATACAATTAATTGATTGATTGCTTATTGGGGAAGGATTTAAAAGATTTCAAAATGAATTACTGGTACTTTCTGTTGTAGAAATTTAAAGCAAGACTCCATGGTTTACAAACACAAAAGCATAGAGTCATAACTTTTCAACATTTTGTCATTTAACAACATCACATTTTGTTGTATTTATTGTGATTTTAAGTATAAACAGAACAGAAAGTATCACATGACGTTGAAGTGGAATTAAAATAGGATGCAGAGATTTTTGAATAAGAATAATTAAAAATGTGAAAAGTGCGGCTTGCCTTTATGTTCAGTGCCCCTGATTCATTACTTTGGGGAACCATCTTTTGCTGCAAGTCTAATGAATCATGTCTCAGGATTTTAGAGTCTTAACTGTTTGTCCATTTATCTTCATGTAACAGATTAAGTCCAAAGGGTCCAAAAAATGTTGAATCTAACAAGTTTTTTCCCAAGATTGCAGCATATTCCGCTTTCCTCACCGGGCCGAAGAACAGCCTCCCCACAGCATGGTACTGCCACCACCTTGCTTAAAGGTCAGGATCGTGTTCAGGTTAGGATGGATGGATGGATGGATGGATGGATGGATGGATGGATGGATGGATGGATGGATGGATGGATGGTTGGATGGATGGATGGATGGATGGATGGATGGATGGATGGATGGATGGATGGATGGATGGATGGATGGATGGATGGATGGATGGATGGATGGATGGACTTCTGTTGTTCCAACAATTTCTAAATATTATTCAAGTTTTGCATTCCTTATAGTTCTTGCATCATTGAGGTGTTTGTCATTCTGTAGTAGTGCAATAGAAATCTTCTTCCTTCTTTTTGTTTTTATAGAAGGATGAATTTGTGATTTCCAAAGTGTTTTACATGCCAGTGTTCAAATGTGACAGCAGCAAAGTTTAGAATTTGTTTGCTTGTTCATTATTGTGTGATCAGATGTTTAATTATTTGCCCATTATTATTATTATTATTATTATTATTATTATTATTATTATTATTATTATTATTATTATTATTGTTGTTGTTGTTGTTGTTGTTGTTGTTTTTGATATTCGGAGACGTCAGTTTAGAAGAGCAGGTATTCTTTAAAAAAACACCTAGAAAAAGAAAACTTTCAGAAAGCAAAACACAGGAACCGTTTCCAAACAGTAAAAAGCCAAAGGCTTAACCGGAAGCTCATGTTAGTAGCTTGCAAAATTAAGTTAAGAAAGTACAAGAAAGCACATTGAAACCAAGCACAGTGGCGCAACTACACATTGTTCAGGTGGATGCAAAAACATAGATCGGCGCCCCCCGAACGAGGGACGGAACGTCAGGGTCAAGGAGCGACGCTCACTCTCAGCACCCCCCCCCCCCCCCCCCCCCCGAGGCGACGATACGTGAAGGGTAAAAGGAGGAAGGAGTGTAAGGCGCGCATTAGTGTACGGGAAAACATCATCGGCGCGCCGCCCCCTCCAGACGGGGTTTTGGCGCCCCCTCTGGTGCTGCGCCCCTATGCGTTGCATACCCTGCATACCCACTTTTTGCGCCACTGACCAAGCACAAAGGTATATCGTAAATATGAGTATTGTGCACAAATAGGATTTTCAATCTGAAAAACAAAGATTATGGAAGTTTATGAGTAACTTTCTGTCAATACACGTATGAGGAAAAAATATATATTTATATCTCACTCACAGTCCGACTTTTACCTCGGCAGGTCGTACCGGAAGTACTTTGTTTCTCGACTCCTCAACTTGACTCACTCAGCTAAACTTCAGAATGGAGCCGAGGGGAGGAAAAACCCGTTAGTTGGCACCGTCAGCGGAGAGAAAGTCGCACCGTCCATGTCTTTAAAACAAACATCGACCCGCTGACAAAAAAAACCTACCGACAGCAATGTCGCGAGAAAACACCACGCGAAGCCTGGACAGTATAGACCTCGCGGCTTTAAGAGTAAGTTTTAAAACATGTCTTCTTTTTTTCCCCCTTTTTTTTAATGCAGTGCTTGAGTAAACACAGTAAGACGTGGTGGGTGTTACTTTGGAAGTTAACTGTAGTCTCAAACAGCACGAACCGAGCAGTCAAATGTTGTGATAACTGATGTGGTCCAACTGTGGGCTCTGAGTGTGGAAGTTGCTGTATAATGGTACCTCTCAGAGAGTGTGTGTACAGTGTGTGCCTTATCTGTAACTTCATGTTCACTGTCTGCCCTGTGTCCTGTTTGGGGCAAGTTTCTGTGTTTACTCGGGATTTTTTCTTTGTTGGGCTGAAAAAGCTGACAAGTTGCCCAAATCAAGACAACTTGTGTTGTGGCTTTGTTGAAAAGCAGTGCTATTTCTTACTCTTCTCCAGTAAATTCAGCAGCTTTTTAAATAAAACATTACAATTTAAACTCCCTTCTACTGTTTTTTCTTCACTCTCTCACTTTCTCTGTAGGACCCAGCAGGCATCTTCGAGTTGGTTGAGGTGGTCGGCAATGGAACCTACGGGCAGGTATACAAGGTGAGTTGACCCTCTTCCATATGAAGTTTTCATACACCCTTTAACTCTTGCAAACACTGCTCTGTTTTGGATTATATTGGAATTTATTGTTGCGTTTCACCTTGTTAGTCAAACCAACATACAATACCACGGTTTCCCCCATAAAACTTGCTAAGCCCAGTGGTAGGACAGTCATCCAGCGGCCACTGCGTTTTTGAGTTAAAATATGTTTAAAGTTGACAGGAAATGTGAAAATATGACTATGTGATTATGAGTTATTGGAAGACATGGTTGACAATACTTAAAATCTTAAAAAATACAAACATAAACTCCACCATAAACATTTGCACTTCTGTTGTCATACTAATTTAAGTGTCCAAAAAAATGTTTTGACCTTTTTTCCTGATTTGTCACTGAAGTTGTTAGCGTGTTGCCAGGAAGTGGTCAAGGAGTTCTGGTGAATTAAAAATGACCCCTGGCCTCAACCTCCCTATGTGTTAACATACTAACCATACAATGTTGCCATTATGCTTCCAACCATTTTACCAAAGAGACTCTTTAACCCGTCTTTGCTATCACTGTTCATTGTGTACTAAAAAAACCTATAATAAGTCAAAACAAACAATGTTTCTCCTGTTGGGGGAGCAAGTAAAGCCTGGTAGCCCACCAGGCTTATAATTCCTGCAATGCAATTCCAGCTGTAAGTTCTTTTATGATATTTCTCGCATTAATCTTTCCACCATGTTTCACTGTTAGAGTTTGGTCTTCAGCAGGGAACAGTAGGGTTTGTTTTCTCCCTAAAGGAAAAGCCAGATTTTGGGATAATTGGAGTAATTGTTGTGCTATTTAAAATGTGATAAAATAATAGCCCACTGGTGTACTTTTATTTACTTGTGTAGAGACTAGAAGAGGCTGAAATCCACTGAAATTTGAGCTGTCTCTGTCACATCAAACCCAAAGAAAATACATCGATGTTTGCAGAAAAGGTCAAGACGAATGAATACTCTTGCAAGGAACTGTATCCATCTGCAATGCATGCATGCAAATTTTTAAGTGTATCGCTTGTTGTGCATATCAAAACTTATGACAGCTACTTCCAGTTAGCAAAAGAAGAAGCAGAAACGTCTGTTTACAGGAATATCCTGTTGGTCAGAGCACACAGATCCTCGCACACACGCATGCACGCACGCATGCACACACACACACACACACCCAAACATGTGCATGCACAGCACCTTTAAAAGGCGCTGGGTGGAGTGTATTTCCTTATCACATTTTCTGTTTGTCTATATGTGGGTCGGGGTTTGTGGTGAGAGGTGTTTAGTCACTTTTTGACTTGCAGCTGGTTGTTGCAGCAACACCACAGAGGTGTGTGTGTTACTACTCTTTCGCGAACTTTTTTTCGTTTCACTTTTTACCAACTGGAATCCTGCTGAGTTCACTATGGATGGTGCAACAGAGGCACGATCAGGACTCGGTTTATGTGTTTGTATGCTGAGAGGCGTATCTGGAGGCCAGCCTCTGAAACAGAAACAGCAGAGCTTTCTTCAGAGGTGCCCTGCTCTGTATGGGAAAATCTGTCAGGCCGTTGGTGGGTGTGTGCGACTCGATTGCCACTCGGTTTCCTGAAAGAGGAAATGTTGCAAAAGATGTGTAGGACAGCAAGGAACACTGCTTGAAATCACTCAGCTTCAACATATGACACATTTTACTGACAAAAGGACAAAAAAAACAAAAAACACCTTATATGGATGAATGATGAACTTTGTCATAGAGGCTGAATTTTTAGCAATAGCTTTAATGTCTCAAAGCTTCTATAAAGTCAGCAGCACTTGGGGTAATTTTGTCCTTGTAGGCGGAGCTACGTCCACCCAGTTGTTTAGGACATCTGAATGGTTGGCATGGGAATTCAAAACATTTCTTAAACATACATGAAAAAGTCGAAGCAACACTCCAGGTATGTTTTGAGAAGTTAATCACATAATAACATGATGAAAAGCTAAACATTTTTACCTGATTTTGCCCCTTTAAAAACATGTCGGCAGTTAGATTATTAATAAAATCTAAAAAACTCACTATTAGGATCGATCCTAATAACTGATATATGAAACAGCTGTGTGTCTGTTTCACTTCCTATGACCCTGGGAATATTGTTAAGTTCACAATCTCTTACTAACAACAGGATATTTTAAATAAAAATGAGGCGGACTCTTCAGTGGTCAGACATTTAACATCTAGATAGAGAGAATATGCAAGTAGAACAGTGACAGGTCTCTCCGTCTGTATTCCCCCAGCTTGTGAAATGTTAAAGGAGAAGGCTAAGCAATGTCCAGTTGCCATGGGTACCCATTATTGCACCAGTAGGGTTTTTTTGGTCAAAATTATTGTGTTTGCTAACAAAGATTCCCCCCCTGCCAACTAAATGGGCTCAGATTAATTAAATGATTTTCAATCATTTTCAGTTCACTGCTGCAATATAAAATGAATCTAAGGCTTTTTACCATTTTCATCTTTAGTACAGGTTCTAACTGGTTTAGCTACCAACATTTGTACTGGCTGTGATTTCATTTAATCGGAATTTCCTAGAAATCATGATTTGATTATCTTCACATTTTTAAAAATCGAAACCCCAATTTGTTCGTAGGTAAGAGTTTGATTATGGTGTAAAACCAATAATTGTAGAGTTCTTCCCTGTTTTATTCACTGTCTCTATCGTGATACTCAGGCAGAGCCTCCAGCAGTAAGGTGCTGGTCTGTAGATGTTTCCAATTTGAGTAGCTGTCATGATTTTTGGGTCAAAATAACTCTCTTAAGTCAAGAAATGACTAAACTAAGTAGTAATCCTATCAGAACAAATTAAAACTCTGGCTAGTTGGGATAATGAAACACAAGAAAACAATAGAGGGGTACACCGATGAATCGGCCCATATTTCCTTAGCTATTTTGTGACTTCTTAATCTATTTTATTCATGGTTTCTGTTGTGTGTGGTTTTTAATTCCTTCTTATTTGTTGTTTTTGGTTGTCGTATTTCATTTGGGATATTTAAGATATTTTCCAGTTCCAGTTTTCGTTGCAAAGTTAAAGTTGTTGAGAGTGAACTTCAGTCAATAAAAATCATATTATTGACTCAATGAGATAAGGACAAGCTTAAGATTTATTTATGTCGAGATAATGAGACAATGAGGCTATTCATACTCTTACAAACTCAAACTCCGGCCATCTGTAATAATATAAGGACACTGATTTTATGATAGAAAAAAGGCTTGAGATCTTGTTATCGTGAAATAATTGGACAAGCAAACTGTCAAGACAAGAAAACAAGATTTTTATCTGAAGTTTATTGTGACAAAATTCTTGTTTTTGACTCAAGGAGATGAGGACACTTACATTTAATCCCAAAATAAGGACACAGTGAAATTATCACAACAAAACAAGCTAAGATCACATTATCATCAGATGATAGTGTAAAGAAATCAAACAATTTCCTTTTAATGTTTAGAAAAACTGCTGCACTTTCAGAACAAGGATTACAACGACAAAAACCTGACTGAAAATGTAATGAAATATTTGAAAATTATAGTTTGAAATTTCTGGAAATTTTACATCCAAGTGTGGAGGACTGACATTATATCTCATTGTATGGACTCATGGGACCTGTTGGAGAGCCTGGGTGAGTTCCAACAGGAGAAACCAGGACAAGAATAGAGTCTGAAGAACAATACCTGATACACACGTACACATGCGCACACAAACACACACACACACACACACACACACATGGGTCCATACAACAACACATAGTTGTGAACTGATGTGAGAGCAGGAGATGCTGACCAAGCATCTGGGGTTTTCCTCTGTTTATCTACACGCCATAATTGTATGTTTTCTTTTAATGGGTAGTAGCATGAGATACGCAGGAAATCCAGCTCAAACTGATTGAGACTTTAAACACTTCCCCTGAAGTATTTAAAGTCTCCACTCTGTAATGGTTAATATACATTACAGAGAATCTTCCAATCACATGTCTCTACTTCACCTTTAAACATATTTACTTCTGTTTAAAGAAAAGTATCCTGATGCGTTTAATGTTTTGATAATAAACTGGTTTTCCAAATTTGAAACTAAAATAATTGATGTTTTTAGTCTGGTAGTTTCACATCTAGTACATTTGATGTGTCCTGCATGGAATCAAACTTTAATAAAAAAAACAAAACTGTAGATCTCTATACTTCTAGAAAGTATTTTAAGGATTGGCATTTTGAAATTGGCAACCATTTTTAGTTGTGCATTTGTTTTTTTTCCCTTTGTTAGCATCCTGTGATAAATGCAACAGTTCAATTATCTTTCCAAAAGTTTTAAACAGAAGCATAATGGCTGTTGTGTAATCAATTGTGATCAATTCACATTTTGGTCACTCTTCCTCGATCCTTGAGCTGAGCATATCCCTCAATAAAGCTACTTTCATCTTTTTGTATGTGCTCTTGTATCAAGGTGTGATTAGGGGTGTTCAACTCACAGTGTTCAGCTTCGTCAGAGCATGGTATGTTACTTTTTTCCTAATTTTTATTGTTTTCAACTGGGCATTTGGGAAGAAAATGTCACTGCTCTATCAGTATTCCCAAGTGGTCAAAATTATCACCATCCAAATTAATCAGAAATTAGGGCTGGTTATCAGTTTTGTTTATAGTTTCAAGCATCTGTCATTCCGAAGTGAGTCTCAACCAGTGTAGACCAACTTACCAAATATATCATTAGAAAGCAGAGTTTGAATCCATTCCATCCATAATACTTTAAGCTAACAAATCAAAGTAGTGCCTTGTGACTGCTCATATCTAAATTACAATGACAAATATAAATAAATATGATTTTTAAAAAATGTAACCAGTAATTGCCATGTAAAATAGGTAATTGGCCAGGATCAGCAGCAAAGAAAAAATCTTAGATGTAAACGTTACAATGAACTACATTTGTGCAGGGCTTCTTAAGTTTGGCTGGGCACTCAATGTTTCATTCTTCAAGGATATTTACACTGCACATTCTAATCTGTATTTTTAAACGCTGTGTACGACCTTTTTTTTTTTTAAAAAAAACATCAGAGGATCAAGGACAAGTTGAAGTTCAGTGTTTGTTCTTTTCTCCATAAACACCCTGACAAGAGGAGTGAGAGAGCTGGGTTCTAACCAAGTTTTCTTGTTAACAGAAGATACTTTCTTCAGAGCCACAAAAACAAAACAAAAAAGAGTCAAATAAATCCATAATGGCTTTAACTTTAGCTGATCATCAACTCTATGCCAATTTTTCAGCTTACAGTTCATTGGGAGTCAACCTGTTTTGGGCAACAGACATTTTTATTTCTTGCTAATTTAATTATCTTTGATATTCTTATGGATTCCAATAAAAAAAATGGGGAGTATATTGTGTCTTTATGATGGGCTACTGGTGAAAAAATGCATTTTAGA
Organism: Poecilia reticulata; assembly: GCF_904066995.2. NCBI lineage: Eukaryota > Metazoa > Chordata > Actinopteri > Cyprinodontiformes > Poeciliidae > Poecilia > Poecilia reticulata. Next base: position 6,699,177 of record NC_088839.1, read on the forward strand.
AGGAGTTATTTGCCAAGTTGTCTGTTATATGTAGACACAGACAACGTAGATAGACAACTTACAGTTTCACATTCCTTAAGTCCAGCGACCAATGGGTCAGAATCACCTGGCTTTAAAAAGCAACCTTGGCCAGTTGGTATTCATAGACCAAACTCAAAATAGGTAAAAAAAAACAACAAAAAAAACAGGCAGTGTCTAACTTAACTATCATGGGAAAGTCGAGTTACAAAGAAACAGTTGGACCATATGCCACATACTAATACTTATACAGCATAGCATGTGCTATGCGCATAGCATACGACGAAAAGACAAGCAAAAAGCTCCAACCCTTCCTGTTCACCCAGAGGAAGACCTTTGTAACATAGAGCTAAATAGTGCAGATAAAACACGTAAATGTACATCAGACTTTTCTGTCTGCAAATCAACCACCTTTAGCATCTGTAATCTCCCTGTACGGACACATGCAACATCATTGTCCTGCAGTTGCTAATTCAGAAATTAGCATATCTGAATTAAATCATTTTTGGCTACTTTTTCAAGAGTTGTTGAAGACTTGTTTCAGATAAGATCAGCCACGCAGATCAGGTGGGTGGAGTTCATCTTAAACTCAACCATGAACTAAATAATCACTCAGTCAGGCTAAAACGGGTTTTCAGAATATCAAGTTGTATTTCAAAGGAAAGATTGTAATATCTCAACTTCAATCTGTTGCACATTTACTCCATGTTTTGTTTGTATGTAATCATTGTTGAAGAACTGAAGGACGACTTTGTAAGGACAGAGGCTAGACATGACGCCACACAGGGAATCCTTGATCTCACAATGCCAAAAGGAGTAAGGATGGCGAGGCACAGGAGAAACTGGGACAAGAGTCACTCTGATAAGACAACGTGCAGAGGGAAGTCCAGTATGTTGAAGCATCTGCTATAAAATTGTGATTTTTTTTCTGCTCTTTGAGAAATGCTAATAATGCGACGCAAATACAGTCCACTGTCACCATGTGCTTGCGTAAAAGGAAGGACTGATGAAAGATCAGTGACTCAGTGCAGTTGGATCGACTTCCTTAAATGGACAACTTTTTACCACTTGGCATTATCTGAATTTGACTGAACTGTATCATAACTAGGATTGACTGTGACGTGTAACTTTATCTTAATCTGCTATCTTCATGATCTGATTCTATATTACTCAACATGCATCAGATCTGTTTGTCTTGTAAAGTACCTTGAGAAAACATATATTGCCTGTAAGCTCATGTAGGTTTCTGTGGCATTAGTGCAGCATTTTTGATATTTCTCTATTTTTTTGATACATTATAAGTTGAAATACACAAATCAGACATTTATGATCTCTGTGTTTTGTATCACCTTAACCCGTCAAGACCAATTTTAGCCGATTCTACGTCCAGTCGCTGCCAAATAAGGTTTTTCTATTTTAAAAATAATGACAGAATGGTTGTGTTGAATGAATTTTTAAACTTACCTGAGCATTTCACATTAGTAATGAACATGTGGTGCAGTTAATGTAAGCAGCTGTCTTGGTGTATATTCCTTAGGCAACCTAGACCCTAACCAAGACTCCATGATATCAGGAAAAGATGTAATATGCAATAATATTAATGAATGTTGCGATAATGAGTTGACTTGCAATAAACAAATAATTAAAAGTGTTGAAGTTTGGGGAAAAATAACTGAATTTATCATTTCCATCTCAAAAACAATTTTATAGACATGATTGATTCCAACTGATATCTGCCGTTTAGCATCAAAACAACCTAGTATATGTTTTGTTTTTTTTCCTGCAGTGACAATAAGTTTCACCAAATATCTTAACAAAACAGATAACCGGAATGGAGGGTACTTAAATAATTACCTACAACTTATTGCTGTTCTGGCAGATCTTTGCAATATGGACGTCACGTACAGTACCACTGCGGTAACTATAAATGTGCGATATATCGTGCCGCCCTAAACTTTACCACAGCTCTGAGATTTCCAGAAGCCTGACAATATTTCAAAATGCTTTTACATTTCCTAAAAACCTGGAAAAGCTGGGTACAGTACAACACACCGCAGAAGTTTTCAAAATGGAGAAGGAGCGAAATGACCTTCACCCATTGGGTTTTACCGCCCTGAATGAACAACTGACATGGCTTCTTAAAAGAAATGTTACTTTTACACCCACTGTGCTTCCTCTGACGTCTTCAACCTACTGAAACTGAAACTAGATGTCTTCCTCCAGTAACAACTTTCACGCTGAAGAGTGGTATTATTAGCATGATCTGGTAGCTAACGTGTATTCATTGATCAGAAAAAGATTCCAATATGAAGCTAGTGAATGTTTAATTGTAAGTAGTCTCACTCGATAATCAGCCACATATTGTTTCAAATAAGTGGAGCATACATTGCATCGTTTGTCATTTATTGTGAAAAATTTCTTATCATGATAAGAATTTGTATTTATTCTTGTCCCGATAAATTTTTTTAAACAAAACCGACAGTAGCAACAAAAATCTTATTTTTGCTATTTTCTCCACTGTTAGTTCAACGAGGGCATAATAAATTCTCAATATATTCCTAAAAATGATTAGAGGCAGTTAATAAGTCCAGACTAGTTAAATAAATCACACTTTTTTAAGCAAGTAGTGTTCTGAAGAAACCTGTTGTAAATTACATTTCTTTTCCAAGAACAATATTTGTTCATGGTCCTATAAATGTTGTGTAATGCAGTCACAGCCATACAGTTACCTAAAAAAATAAAAATAAGCAATAGCTTTTTTTATCATGACGTTAATCACAATAGTACCACAAAATATCACAAAATTTTAAGACGATATTTCCCTCCCCTTGTTTCAAGAGACTGGTTACAGAAAGAATGAAATGAAAATCTTAGCAAGCAAGTAGCAGTCCCAAAATAAAAAGTCGCACACTGACGGAGGTGGAGTTCTTCTTTTATTAGTCTCCCTCACAATGTTGCATGTCTTCTACAAATGTGAGAGTGAGGGGACTTTTGAAACCTCTCCTTTTCCAGAGCAAAGATGATTCAAGAAAACTTTTTTGTTGTTGTTGCTGCATCATATTGAAACTTGGTTTTCAACTGCTACTGATGTTTAGAGCTGCAGCACTCCACCCAGTGTAGTTTTTGGCAGACTTGAAACTAGAAAGAACCTGAAATGAGAAGCAAAACCCTGGACTACTCAGATTTCTGAAGGGGAAGTGCAGATAAAGTTCTTCCGAGCCCTAATATCCTCCTGATATTAAAACACAACGCCTTTATTACACAGATTATCCGCTGTCTGGCCTTCTTCTACAAACATTTTGGATACCTTAACTCTGCAGATGAACCCTTATTAGTACATCATCAGAAAATGACTAATCTGGAACAGATGGGTTTTTGATTTTTTTTTTTTTAGGACCTTCAGACATGAGAATGTATTCCATTTCATAATGCATGTGAGCATTAAGGAATGTATTATATGCTGTAGTAATCACATGCTGTTTGGAATCCATCTGCAGCGTTGCAGCCTCAGGAGAAAGAGTTACAGCCTAAGTATGTATCTCATTGCAATGGTGTATCAGACATTTATAATACATTTCACATGAAACTCTTACTCACTGCATACACAGCAGCATCACACACATCCAGAAACAGGGCGTTTCTGTGTTTGTAAAAGGAACTTCCCTTCCCTGCAAAGGCACCGTTATAGAGTCATCTTTGTGTGTGTGTATTTGTGTGTAAGTGTATGTGAGAGAGACAGAGAGAAGGTTTAAGTGGGAAGAAAATGACAACCGCCAGTAAAGCTTTGAACTCGCAGCTCTGATCTTAAGAAATGCCTTTATAGTTAGCACGCAGAAGCAAACTAAAATAATTCCAGCTTGTGTAATTGGCATGCATCGTTAAATGACCTCAACTGTGTGAACGAGAGCCATCAAAAAAACACACCAGTGGCATTCATCATTTTTGGGGCGAGATTACATCGCCCTGCGAAAGGTCAAAGCCGTGGCTTGAACGGTTTCACTTCGGCCTCAAACTACGTTGACGCAGCCTCAAAACCTCTCCAACAGCTGGTTTCAATACCATTTCCAGAGTGAATCACTCACACTTCCTCTTCCTCACGTCCACGTATCATCTGCCTCGTTTTACTCATGCTCCGTTGTGCTTGCAGAACGTTTTTTTTTTTGTGCCTTTTTCCTTTTGTTTCCAGCAGGCGGCCTGTTTTGCAACCCAACTTTGTCAGTAACAGCTGTAATTTGTGTTCCCACACACCGAAAGGCCCAAATATTCATGATGTGCAGAGATAAAACATGTGTAGTTCAGCTGTTTCAAAGGTTTAAAATGACATCTGGGTTTCAAAACCGAGCAGGGGTGTTGGTGGCTGGAAGTTGGGACGCAAAGGGAGACCTAGTCTGGGCAGTGTTTGTGATTAGAGGTGAAGAAAGGGAGAGACAATGGGAGAAAAATGGGGAGGAAAGTGGTAGGAGGGGGAGAGGAAGGAAAGCAAAGGTGAAAGGTAGAGAGACAGCAAGCAGTAAAGGAAGGAAGAGCAAAAGAGAGGCTGATGAAAACGAGCAGGGAAGAGAGCTGGCTCCCCTCCTCCTCTCCCTTATGGGGTTTGGAGGTATGGCTGGCAGTGATTGCTCCTGGGTAAATTTGCAGTAAGAATTCATAGAAGTCCTATAGAGGTAAATGACCTCCTTACTATACTTTCAAATGCCAAAACAATTATTAAACGTGGTGACTTTTTCCCCATTTTTGCCATGTTACAACCGCAACCTTAAAAGTGTTTCAGTGGGGTTCTATGGGATAGGCCAACTCAAAGTAGCATGTAATTGTGAAGAGGAGAAAGAAGTGGGTTCAAAAAATATTTCTGCAAAAGATAATTTAAAAGTTTTCATCTTTCAAGACTTCATAACTTGTGGGCACTTAGGTGTACCATGGGATTAAAACCTGGTAGTCTTTTTTTTTCTTTTTTTTAACATATCGGTATTGGGTCAGCATGAACAATCGTCATTTGTTTTCTTGTTGCCGTTTGTGTTTGTATTTCTGGAGGGTGAGGGTGCGGGGCTGACCATGTGGTCATATGACAAAGATGGTCTGTCACATGATCACATGCAATTTCGTGTGTTTGGTCATTTTTTTCACCATGTCAAAAATGTAGATCAATGTATAGGATCTATATGAGGATGATAAATATTGGGTATCAAAAGAGAGTTGGTATTAGATGTTTTTTCTGCTCACCTTTTCATTTTCACATGAGAGTTTTGCTCTTTTCTGCAGCTTCTTTTGCAATTTACACATGACGTGCTCTGCAAATAGAAGGTCTCAGACACAATCTTGAAAAGTATGGGAAGGTATGGAATTTGATTTGACTATTTTCCAGGTCTAGATAAGAAATGTGCTTCTATTTCCAGGCTGTATTCACCCATAATTAAGCATATAAAATTCCCAAAACTTGGAAGCTGAGTTGGTCGAAACACTGCTTTCCTAACTTCCACCTCAGACATGATTGCCATAATGTCAGCTGTTTCTTCATCTACCACGTCGGGTCTATAGACCAACCCGCCCTTGACACTTGCTCATGAATGTTGAATGAAGCTGCCTTTGGCAACACGTTGGAAAGCTAATCTACAGTGGACCTCACACCATGACAACCTGTTAAGAAAGCTGTGCAGAACAACCCTGGTGAATAGTCAGTTGTATGACAATTGGGGGGATAAAAGAGCAAATAAAAATTTGGCTTGAACTCCAAGACAAAGTCCGAGGACCCTCTAATGCTCTGTTTCGCAATGAAAAATATCCTCACTCCAAAGGTCTAAAAGTCACATTTATCACAGAGACGGATGAGCAAGTACACACAGAGCATTACAAGCAAGCAAGGACTCTGTAGAAAGCTTCATTCCTACAATCAGTTAGCAGAGAGGAGTCAATAAGTCAATCAGTCCATCAGGGCATGGAGTACACCTTATGTAGCTAAATAACAAACAGGCATGAATGAGGTCAGATCAGAGGAAGGCTGTGACGGAGATTTGCATCTAGTTAGGAGTGAGACAGAATATTAAAACTTACAGACAGAAACAGCAGGAGTTTCTCTCATTTGGGGTCTGTTCACTGGAGACATCTTGTATCTAATTAGCATTATGTGGGAATATTTTGTAGTAACCTTTTCACCAATGCTCTCTTCACTGTGTTGCCTCATTCTGCCATCTTGTATGCGCGTGTGAATAACGACAGGAAGCAAGAGGAAACATAATTGTGTCTTAATTCAACAGTGTGCAGGCTACCGCAGCGTGCGTGTGCACGACTCTGCACGTGTGATTTGCAGGATTTCAGTGTCAGAGAGCGAGAAACTGTCTCCAATTAATTCCGATAGAGAGCCATTTTACTGAGTGTGCGTCTGAGTCGCGTTGTTAATCAGCGGCTTGGCTGAGAGGAGGACACTTAAAGTCTGTGTCAGCTGCGGTGGCAGCGAGCAGACATGGCTGAGTCTGGCTGGACAGGAAGGGCATGTCTTTATTTATCACAGTCAGGCCAGTGGCTGTCTCCATGGCGTAATCCTTCGCCGTTATGGGGACAGTGTCCTCCGCCTGGGGACTGAATGGAGGACACAACACACCCAGGGGTCAGTGAGCCTTGTGTAGGTAATTTCTCATTCAATACCAAAGAGGGATTTGGTATTGGTGAGAGGGTGTTTTTTTCTTTTTTTTTTTAATGGAACTGTGTTTGGAATTTTCTGCTTCAGCAACTTTATTATGAGCAGTATTATTGTGAAGCTTGTCACTGCATCCCTTTTCTTTTGGCTTTCCATGATATGTTCTGGTGGTGCTTGTTTTTTTTTTTGTTTTTTTGCAAGTTTATAGGATGAATTAAGCAACAGCTAATAAAATGTGGTAGCAGCCTAAATAAAACCAGGACATGACTTCATAAAAGTTAGTTTCTTTTCAAGTAGCATCATACATCTTGTGTTCTTCCTCTGACTTCTACACTGAAGAGTGTTGTTTTATTTCCACTGTCACAACAGTCCCTGTTTTTCTTTCTATATGAATGACTTCAAATACATGTACATATTGCTTTTATTCTTATTTTATTTCTTCTAATGTTTATATGTTTACACTTTGGGTCTGTATTCCTTGAACAATTGAAAACTGAAGTCAAATTCTTTGCGCTCAAAATCTTGGTCAGTAAAGTTGATTCTAGTTCTTTAATGTTACTTGATAGTGTTGAAGTGTTGTGCATTCACTGGTCAGATTTTTGAGTTTCTGACCAACCAGTTGTCAGATTCTGGTAATGGATTTTTCCATTCATGTTTGCACAAAATGAGTCAAAAAGTGAGCATATTGTTTCTAGATGACTTTATCTTAAGATTACCTAAATGACAAGTCTAATGATTTCATGTATAGAGGTTTTCATAGGCCATAGGATGAACGAAAAACAGTCCCAATGCTACTGCTAGTTTCTCCTTCTTCAACTCTTTGTACAAGACAAAATCCTAAATAGGAGAGTTTTAATTCTTCAGTTAACAAAATAACTTTCTGTACAGTAACACTACTCTAATGATGACAAGAAACATTAGCACTCCAAAGGATTTATCTAATTTAGGTGTAGTTTAGTAAATGTGCAGACCAGTATTGGGTTTAGATTATACTATTTATCGAGAAATAGTATATGTAGAACAAGTTCTAGGACCAATCCTGGCGGTGTTGCAAAGCCAGTTTTCCCCATTTTATTCCTGGCATCATGAAGCCAGGTACTTTAGATTATGACCTCTTGAAGGGATTCACCCAGGCAGTGCAGTTCAGTGTTAGTGACATCCTGCTTCCTTATGTCTCGTCTGATCTGAAACAGCTCCCCGGTGTGAGCCTTTAACATCCACACATGACTATCCATGTCTGCAGCCAGCCTGAGACATTCTGGGGTTTTCTAGTGACCAGCCAGGTCCCCCAAATCGCTCCCTTGTCAAAATCTGTGTCAATCTTGTCAGACATCCAGTTACAGCATTCTCTGGCTGACTTGCTGTGGGACATGCAACACCTGAATCAGTTCTCAGTGAATGCCTGGTCGCATCTAGGCCAAAGGACAGGTCCCTCCCTGCTGACCTGAGATCAGTGCCTCTGTTATCCAGTTGATGTGACATTTTGGTCACCACCATGCAGTCACAGGAGCATTCAATGCTTCCTCCATGTAATTCAGTTTTATTTCATATTCGCTACTCTTTCTCAGTGATTAATAATACAGAATATTTTGTTTGTAATGCACTTTACATGTAAATCTCAAAATGCTACATAACGACAATTAAAGCTGAACCTTTTTAGTCAGTGAGTGTATGAACGTGAGGCTATATTTCAGCTAGAAAGATAATTATTTTCATTCCCCAAGCGTGCGTGTTGGCAGTGTAACAACATTTTGGATTATCTTGAAGCACAATACATGGTATACACCAAGTCATTGGGAATATTATTTTTACACTGTGAGAACTGAAGAAGTATGTGTTTTGCCCTCCTTTTTGGAAATGTTAACTCTAGGGGTTTACACTAGTTACTACTGTGTTATTGTGTTATTTTTACAAATCAGCTCAAAATTAACTTTATCAGTTGGTATCTGTTCATGTATTATTTTTATAGAACCTTCTGTTTCATTTGTTGTTCTTGAGCTCCTTGTTACGACATGTAATTCTTCCGAGTATTGCAAATATGTTAACTTTTTTAATAAAAGTTGAACAATAATGTGGTTATTGGGTTACATTTCTACATCTGTTACCACTTTTAGACAATGTTTTTCTTTAGTTTTTTTTTTTTTTACTTTTCTATATCTCAGTGCAATGATCCTTAACTGAAACAGACTAGCTGTGACTGTTGAGAAAACCACACCCGGGCGACCATGAACTGTTCAGATTACAATCTGGGAAGCTTCTGTGGACGTCTCTGATGAGGACATGTTGAACTCGGACACAGCGATTTCAAAATGCTGTCGCCCCAGCTGGCCCAAAATGGAGAGAAAGTCTCGGCAAACACTTTAAGGAAGGAATCGGTTTCTTAGAATTACAGAAGATGTGCGGTGCCTTTTGAACATATGTATTCCTCTCAAACTTTCTCATATTTTGTATTGTTAAAAATGCAGCTTTCATTGTATTTTGTTTGGATTCTCAACACAATTTGGTACGTAGCTGTGAAGTGGAAGGGCTGGTTTTAGGAGTAGGAATTTGAGAGTAAGTTGACTTCATACAAAAATGCCGTACCATTTTAGATTAAATGGCATTTGTAAGAAAAAAAAAAGCTTGAAACCACTTATTGTTTTACTTTTACCTCACAGTGATGTGCAAGTTTGTGTTTGGCTTTCACATAAGATCAGTTTCATCTGTCCTAGTTGTCATCCTTTCGTGTATATTTCATAGACTTTCCATACATCACAACCTTGAGGCTTTATGGAGCAGCTGTTCATGAATCTTGTCACTGTTATGACTCATGACACGGTTTTCAATTTCTCCCTTTTCACCTGACTGCCCTTTACAGCTCCGGTCCTCTTTGCTGACTTTTTTTTTCACTCTCCTTATGTCACGTCTTGTTCTTTCTGACTGGCTCTCCCAAGAGAAAATGAAATTAGGCAGACAGTGCAGTGACTGGAGAATTACATCACAGGCTGAGTGTTTTCTCAAAGACAGTGTAATATGTGGCTGTGTGTGAGAGAATATGAACATGTTTGTCAGATCTGCAATTGGCTCGGATAGATTTTTCTTTTATGTCTCGGCGTCGCGGCAACGAGAGTTTCTGTAGTTTCTGCGCTTTTACAGTCGAGAGTTTTTGTAGGATGCTCATGTGGTTAAACTGGTTGTGACGCTAACTGCTTCTTTATGTTTGCCACCAGGGTCGCCATGTCAAGACTGGTCAGCTGGCAGCTATCAAAGTCATGGAGGTCACAGAGGTAAATGTTTTACTGCTTTTACTCCTGCTGCAAATTCTCTTTGTATCCTTGCAGTATCAGGGCCCTAAATCGTTTAGTCCTTATTAGACTTAGAAAATCAATATGAAGGAATCCGGGGTACTTTACCTTTGGTATATAGTGCTCCATCATTGTCTTCCTACATAATTGAAACTGCAGCATACTCAATACGTTCACCAGTTGATGCCTAGTTGACACCTCAATTTTAATGTCAAATTTTGTCCCGATTTTCCTCTTCTGACAATCTTAAGGACACTTTGATTAGCCTGGTAGCTCTTAAGACATCTTCCTGCCATGTGTAGGGTTTTAAGAGTGCTCTGATCTGCTCCAATCTAAAATCAGAGATATTCAATGTGTTGGATTGTCTGGGCCCGATATTGCAATGTGTTTGTTGGCCCCTGTGGACACGAGAATCACAGAGGGGAATTCTAAACAAAGACAACAAAACAACTACCATGTCACACCAGAAAGTCCAGCGGTGACATCTAAAGTGTCTTTTTCTATTGTTTGTTTCTCTGTTAAATTTGTTTTGTGAGATTTTCTGTCTGATATCTGATTATTGATGAGCGACATTGTGTTGTGTGCGTTGTGCTGCTCCTGCCTTTTGGTTGTATGCCACGCATTGTACGAGCAAACCTGCTATACATAAGACTTTTTATCATCAAGTGTGTGGTCTGTCAGATTTTAATAATCGAATGACAATTTTATAATCTTGCCCCATGAACTAGGCATAAGAAAGACTACCACAGATTTTTTATTTATTTATTTTTGGACACATGGCCAATTTTGCTGTATTGAATATTCTAAGATCCAATAAATTGCACACATCTGTTGCTGCTGCAGAATTTATGCAAGTGTTTCTTGAAAGTCATCGCAATGACCCAATCGTAGCTTTAGTCAAGCTCATGGTACGCTGTGTACGTCACAGTCTGTCTGACAAAGAATCACACCTCAGCATGCTGAATAGTTGGAATGGCTCCAACTGATGACAGCCTGACCTACTTTTTGAATGGCACAACTAATATTTATCTGACAAAATAAATATTGTACGTTCATTTTTTGACACCCTTTATCCTGTTATACTTAGGGCATAAAAAACAACCAAGAAAATCAAGAAAAATGAAGAAAAGAAATATCAAATCTCATTTTTGCAGTACGGAACTCTGCATTTATCGCAATATGTTTCTTCTTTTTTTTCACTTTAAAGGTTATTTACTCAAGCTTTTAAAGTTTTTAACTGAACTCCCTAAAGATCCAAAAGTCACGAGAGGACACAGCCAGCAGCCCAATAAAACAGCCTGTAGAAAACCTCCCTGATTGTTCTGTCATGACCCCAAACAGACGGCTTCTCCTCTGTTTCCACTCTACGAGTTCTCTCACTGCACACTTAGGTCATTGAAACGATTTGAACTCTTACAATCCACTCGGGAGCCTCTCATAATTCTCCTGTCAGAGTACGCACATACAACACGGATCAAACTGGAATGTTCTTTAATATAGCACTTTCCCCGACTAAATCGAATTACGAGAACAACCCTCCTCCTCCTCTCCGTACGCTTCTCATGTTTCTTTTTTTATTTCCCACACACAGAAGTAGTTTTTTATTAGATCTCTGTGATATTAAAGCTCTGTTCACTTTAGAGTTTAAAAGCCACAGTGTTACATTGTTGTTTTGCTATTATGAAATATTAATAAGTTGCTGTGGAGTAAATCAATTTGAGAATAGAAAAACCTCAAATAAAAGCTGCATCCAGGGTTTGCGTGAGTTTACAGATTGGAACAGGATTATACATTACACCTTTATGATATGGTTGGAATTAAACATGTTGACACATCCCAGTATTTATGTGGAAGAACTAACTTTGTAAAAATTTTTAGTAAATCTTATTTCATTTTGCAACCATGTCTAAGTTTGCTCAAATTTGGCTTTCTGAATCCATTTTGCAACAGTTTGGCCACAGTGTCATAGAGTTGACTTTATTTAGTTTTTTTGTGGGACATATTTTTGTTGTTGTTGTAATAATACATTAAAAATTGACTTATCAAATGCTCTAATTCAAATCATTTAGCTTAAACAGGTTAGCTGTGTTCTACAAAGTCTGCTAAACCGTTTTGACACGTATTTGACCTGCAATAAAATGTTTTTACGGCTCATTAGGATAATGAGTTCATAAAAGGATATCAGTTAGATCTTTAATAACTTAATGTGGCCAGATTCCAGTCTGACCATCTGGAAAGTTTAGACATTACTATGAAAACACATGTTGTTTAGTCATCTGTTCTTATTTTTGTTTTTTCCTTTTCTGCAGTGAAATCCTTTATTATCAGTATAATAACCATCCATTCTGCATTTACTTATGTTAAGTTTTAAGTTTTCATTTTGTTTGTGCGTGTTATTGTTGTGACATTTAAAGGCAATTTTCTTTAGTTGTGAAAAGCTGTTGGGCACCGAGAGACATTAAGAAAGAGTTATAGTAAATATTTATTTCCATTTGCAGAGAGAACAGTTATCTGGTGCACATCAAGCAAAACAGAGCCTTAAACCTCAGTCTGAATTTCAGTTAAGCAACTCTGGAAGTGATTAGAATAGAAATTTGGAAAGGTGAGCACAAATAATATAATATGAGGTCCTGTTCACACCTATATGACACTGATATGTTGTAAAACTGAGATTCCGGGGTTTGCTTACATTCTTGGAGAAAAGCAACATTAAAAAAACAACTATGTTGACGCCTACATCATATGTGTTAAGTGTCACTTTCAGACTTATAACTCACAACATTGGAGCAGTTTCTCTTTGCTTTTTGAGCTAGTTATTTTGGGGAGAATCTGCCTTTGAAATCTGATGTCATCACTAAATAGTGCATAAAACATGTTTAATATGGTCTTGCAGCATTTTAAAATGGAATCAGAGTTTTTATAAATGCAGATTTTTATTTAATTTTTTCTTTTTTATGTGAAAAAACTACATTGAAATAAATATTTGGAGTAAAGCAGTTGTGGCCAAAGCTAAGCTGGGAGACACGAAACTACAAATAGCTGATACTTTGTTGATGAACTGTGTAATTCACCGACCTTTAGCAGCCTTTTTGTCTTGTATTTACAGTTTTTATTTCATTATAAAAGACCATTAACTTGACCTCTATGTTGGTGCATGTTTGAACTTTGAAGTGTTAAACTGTGAACATGAAGCCAAACTTAGGACCACTTGCTGCTGAAGCATGAACTCGCACAGAACAGTTCACATGCACATTTTCATCATCAACAAGTTGGACTTTTCCTGTGGACTTTTTTTTTTTTTTAATGATTTCTCTGCTGGTCTGCTGCAGACAATCTGTGGAAATGCCTGTCTATTATCTGCCATCATACACTGACTCACACTTACGCACTCAGACTGCAGTCACAGTCAGGCGGGGGGGGGGGTTTCTTTTTCTTGTTATTTCAGATAGCGGCGAAAGTTCCCACTCTGTAGTAGTGCTAAGATGTGATTTTCTGGTGCAGATTTAAAAGCAGGCAGGAACTAGGAAAAAAGTCCAACTCCTCCAGCTCCCTTACCATTCACATGTCTCTTCTCATTTATCATGATCTCCTTCACAAAACCAAAACATTGCTTTAGTTTTGTGTTGTTTGTTCATACTTTGGATTATTTTGGTGTGTTGTCATTGTTGGCCGCAGTGACAAAACTTGTGCTGTCTTTAATATTGTCTTTTTTGTTGGGTGTTTTGTCTGTAGGAAGAAGAGGAGGAGATAAAGCTTGAGATTAATATGCTGAAGAGTTATTCCCATCACAGAAACATTGCTACTTATTATGGTGCCTTCATTAAAAAAGGACCTGCTGGTCAGGACCACCAACTTTGGGTTTGTAAACTGAAATAGTTGAAAAATATTTCATGTTCTGATCATTCTGCTCGTTTAAAGACGGTAATATTTAGAGCTTTTCATAAATGTGGCAGAAACGTATCACTACTAACCATTAAATTGTTTGCGTCTTCAGTTAGTGATGGAGTACTGTGGTGCTGGCTCTGTGACGGACTTGGTGAAAAAGACTAAAGGAAACTGTTTGAAAGAGGACTGGATTGCCTACATCTGCAGAGAGGTGCTAAGGGTAAGGAACACAAACACAGAGCAAAACACACATTTATGTAATCATAACTGCCTTGTATAGAAAGAGCCTGCTGAGTCCTAATGTGTTGTTAGCTGTAAATGTCCAGTGCAGCATACAGTTATGGCCTTTTGCTACCAGGACCTAATGATATGGCGAATTCCTTAGTAATGTTTAGGTAATGATGAGCCGTTGTATAATGATATACAATGGACATGCCTCCATTCCTGGTTAACTGTTTAACCTTTAAACTTCAGGCTGAAATACATTGCCACAGTGCTGATTGACAGACTATTGGCTGGCATTTGCAAAGCAACCAATCCAGGAGCATCATTTATTTTGCTTGGCGCTGATTGACTGTACCGCCAGAAGCAGAGACAAGAATGACTTTAATTATTAGCTTCTGTAGTAGTGCTAACATGGTTTCCACTTTGCATACTAATGCATATTTAGGTATGTTTGGAGTTTGAAATATTAAAATAGGGCGATATAAGCATTTTTAGAGGAAGCCTTAAGTATTTGTGGATTTTAGTTATTCGCGGGCAGCTATTATCACAGACACTGTTTTGTGATTTTCTGGTGTTAAAGCATTTGCTTTAAAACATCCATCCGTCCGTTTTCTTTATACCCTTGTCCCTTATTGGGGTCGGAAGGGGTGCTTTAAAACATGATTTTATGTTTTTAAAAATGATAAGGATTTTTAGTTGACATTTTAAAATATCTTTAGCATCTTATGCTAGCAATAACACAGTTAGCGAGGTTAGCATAAATAGCCTCTGTGCTTATTTCTTCAAGAATGTAAGCTGCTAATTTGACACCACAATTTTCAAAACTCTCATATGTTTATTTAAATCTCATATGCTTCAAAACAGAAAGAGGCTGAAAGCTCTTAAAATAATAACAGCAATGTCACAGGAAGATTTTTAGCCTTCTTGTTAGCTATCAAGGTTGGGTCAGGGTCAGTTCTCTCCTTTTATAAATTCAGCCTAATGTTGTCAAAGTTTGTCCAAGGTTTGGGAAACTTCTTCTTTTTAATCCCCAAAAATGGGGTTCAGAACTTCTGAAGCTGTAAAAATGTGAAATGGCGAAAGAGTGATATGACTCTTGGCCAGTCTAATTCTCTGTTGCAACAGCAATAATAAACAAGGATTCCTCCTTAAAGAACATGGTTTCCTTAAAAATAGCCTCCGCCGTTTATCTTTCATCCTTCATCTGACCTCATTTTAAAACACCTCAGTGACTCTCCAACATTGACTCTTCTTTCCACACCAACAACTTGCACACTGGAGAGGATTATTGTTGGTGCTTAGATCAAATCTGTTCCCTGATAGGGAAAAAAAGGGGAATATTTTGTATCCGACCAGGTGGTCAGGGCAGGTCAGGTGGAAAATTGTCAGATTCCAGCAAACTTCTAACTTCTTCCCAAAAAGTAAAAGTCCAAGACGGAGTTCCACGCTTATTGCTTCCGTAGGTAGGCCTATCGTGATAAACATTAAATCAATTAATCGCACGATAAATTAAACCTATCGACCTCATTTTAATTATTGGCTTTATCGTCTCTTCCTGCCTTTTTTCTTTCTGTTGATGACACAGAATGAAAAAAGGCTCAACTCCGGTGCTCTCCATTGACCCTCCCTTCCTATTTCCTTAGTGTAATGTCCAGCGCACACTACACGAGTTTGTCGGCCGATTGTCGGCCCATTTTCAAAACCTGAGAGACCACACATTAGCCGACAGAAATCCTAGGTATAACGGTTCGATCGGGTTCGTCGTGCCGTGTGGTGTCCAGCCACATGGGCACAAAATAATTTTAAAATCAGGCGTTAATCAATGCTTTACTAGAATATACCTGTGATGCACGTGGCTAGACTCAGCGTAAAGTCCTGACTGAATAAAAATCATTGTAACCTATTTATGTCACATTAACGATGAACAGCTGAAAACTTGCCGGGTACAGTATATCAACTGCGGTAGCAATTTGACTCCAACTCCTCCCCTTGTCATTTCTGTATTCTTTGCACCAAATGTTGAATAAATATTAATGTTGTTTCCACATATCATCTCCAATGTCCGCTGGACTTCGGGTCGCGCCGTGTCAGCTATTGGGATTCCCCTCCGTAATTTCCCCTCAGAAAGTGCGGAGGAGAATCCGCGCTTTCTGATTGGCTACCTGTCACATTCAACAGGCTGCGTTGACTCTCCCAGTCGGGGAAAACCCCTGATTTAGATCGGAGCGGCCACGACGATCTACCGTAACACACCACACACTACAGGATGATCGGTTACAAAATCACCAAGAACAATCTTAGATCGGTCAACGATCTAAGATTGTCATAAGATTGAAAATAGGGGCAAAAATCGTGTAGTATGAACTATTGCATTAGAATGTGCCTATTTTCTCTATTTAAATCTAGTGATTACTGAAGGGCAATATAGTATACAGACTTCATAATCTCCACTCTTTTGGTTGAATTTTATTTAATTTTATTTCCACTTTGGCTTTATGTTGTTTAGTTTTTATTCATGTACGTTTTTTGTTAATGGAGACTGAGAATCCATTAACACTGAAACTGATTTAGTTTATCAGTTCCAGTGTTATGTGTTCTTTTGAAAATAAAGCGTATTTATCCATGGCAGGAAATCACATGCATTATTAGTCATTTCCATTAAATCAGTGTCAAAAGGTCTTGAAACAATATTATCGTTTATCGCAATAATTTTTTAGACAATTAATCATCCAGCAAAATTTGTTATCGTGACAGGCCTATCCGTTGGAATGAAGTTAGCGCAAGCTGGCTGCACAGTTTTGGATTGGGCCATTTCGTAGTGTTCAGGTCCATCTTAAGACAATGCCAAAAGGGAAAGACAACTTCAGGAAGCAGTTGCTGCCTATCAGTCTGGGAAAGGCCAAGATGTCATTTCCAAACAATGGCGTCATAGCTTTCAGCAGTTATCTCTGCTGTCAATCTTCACCAAGGTGGACATCCAAGAAGCTGCAGTAAAGTTTTCTTTGAAAACTAAGCCCCATCCTTCTGAAATACAGTCCCTTCGGTAGTTGAGGACATCGTTGAGACATTCGATTGTAAAGGGCGGCCACATTTTTTGGAGACACCTTATAGACGGTGTGTGTGTGCCGGCGCCTCATACCAACTCTCAAGCACAATGGTGCCGAGGTGATGGGCTTATTTTTGCTTCTCTGTGTATCGGAATATTCTAGTGTCAGTGTAAGAAGCTGGAGGTTGAATGAAACTAGTCATCTAACAGGATGTTTAGGAAAATTATCGTTAGTACATCAGCAATTCTCTAACAGAATGGCTAAAAAACAAAATAAAGTATTGCAAAGAAGTAGTAAAAGTTGTGGGAAGGGCTTAAAAAAGCTTTGCATAAACTGCAATGAGCCAAATGAATTTGAATAGAAAGCAAAGCCAACTGGAAGTAACATAAAAAAGTTGCCAAAAATGACTTGATCACACACCTTTCCATTAATCAGGATTAGCTTCACCAAAAAGTGGGAGTACAGACTCTAATGTTGCATAGCAAGTGTGTGGCTAACCTGGCTATACACTGTAGCTTGAGTCAGTCTGTTTTATTGTTACTTTGACAAATGGCTCTGCCACAATTATGAATATGTATTCCATTTTGAATGCATTGTTATTGAGCTGTAGATTAAAGCACCACATCCACTGTTGATTCCACATTTTAATTTACAATGAATGTGCTAATGTGTTTTGTCAATGTGTTAAAAAGCTGTGTTATAAACTGTGACAAGCGTTTGGTAATGTTTTATTTAAATGCTTTGAGCCCTTTAAGATACAAGTGTTCACACATTGACAAAGGAAGTGCAAAATAATCCACATTTCCATGAATGAATTCCTGAGCAGACTGAGGCACAGTTACACCATTTACCCATTCTGAAATAAATACCCAACAGGTCATGTGATTTTTTGTGTCTGCAACTAGATTTAAGCTTTGCCTTAGCTGTTGTTTATGGCTCATATCAATCATTTCTATTTTGGTGTTTCGTTCCAATTTTGTACATACCAGGGAACTGAAGATGCTTTTAATGCAGTTCCTCTTTCCACAGCGACTCTCTAGTTCATCGGTGCTGCTCTAATCCTTAAAGTGCAATGTCTTGCAAAAATATCCAAATTGTTTTTTTTCATACTTTATTGGACAGTTTAAAGTATAAAGTTGTTTAGGAGATGATGAGATTTTAAGAAAAAGTGCTTCCTGTGTTCTCTCTTTGAGTTTGTGACTGTAGTAACAAACCGAGGTGTCCTTCAGCTCGCCTGAGCCAAGTTCAAATAAATCTCTTTGCTGATGATATTGTGCTTCTGTCAAGAACGAGAAAAAAAACTGTATTAATTTTTAGTGTTCAGAATTTTGAAGGGGATCACAAAAAAAATCTGGACAGTGGCCAGTATTTTCTGAACTGCAGTCAGCCATGCTGTCTCCTGATTGTTTCAACATCACAACATCCGCTCACACACACACGCACACGCACACACACACACACACACACATAGAGGCACTACGGTCTGACATAGCGTCATTGTCTGAAATAGGACTCACTTCCTCTGTTTATTTAACCTCCTTTGAAGAAGCGAGAATACGAGGACACAGAAGTGTGTGCTCTGAAACTAAGCAACTATTAGAGGTTCTCAACTTGAACACTTTAGCATTTAGAAGAGACCTATTAGGAAAAAATAAATATTTATTGTGGCCGATTTTCTTTTTCTTCTCAAACTCTAAATAATTTAACCCTTTCTCTTTTGATGGGATCATATCAGTTTCCCAATATTTCATGATATAAGCACAGGCATGTTAAAAATGGAGCACACTCTGCATTAACGCTTTGTTTTATCATGTATCCTCTAGAATGTGGTCGCTACAAAACTACAGCCCTAATTCCATAATGTCAATAATTGTTATATGTAGAGAGAAAGTTTGTGAAAAACTTAGTAGACCCATTACACTTGACATGCAAAGTCAAGTGTGATGACTTTGCATTTTTAAACTTACTGCACTAGAATTTTTAGAGGTGTTCTTTTTATTATGTCCATTTGCAGAACGTTCAAAAGTTTCATCAATATCTCGTTCCTATTTCCAAAGTTATAACCTTTATTGTATTTTTATGGCATTTTCTTAGACTGAGTTGTCTGTGTGTTACAATCTCCAAAAGTGTATAAAAAGACAGGAGTGATTCTCTTAAATCACAGTTGGACAGGAAATGGCTCTAAAGACTGTCTATAAGAGCTCCGTTGTGTAATCTTGTTGTTTTGACCGACTAAAGCCACAGACATTATATTCTTACCACAAGAAATTACACTAATTTGTTAAAAGAGGCGTAATATGTGTTCCTTACAGCAAGAATGTTTACAGTTGCACCACAAATCTGACAATCCGGGTCTGTATGAATCCAGGCATGTGACGAAGCCGTTCTCTGACGACCAGTGTTTGCCACTTTCATACTTGCAAGTCATCTGACTCGTCCATGGACGGGCGCGCTCATTGTGGACGTATTTGTCTTCCAGGGTCTTTCCCATCTTCACTCCCATCATGTGATCCACCGAGACATAAAGGGCCAAAATGTTTTGCTCACGGAGAACGCCGAGGTCAAACTGGGTAAGACGGAACGCAGCAAGATGCAGAGTAGTAACGAGGGAGTGTTAGAGTCCTTTTTAGTGTTTTCATTCATGATCATTTCTCATATATTTGTACTCTAGTTGACTTTGGAGTCTCAGCTCAGTTGGACAAGACGATTGGTCGAAGGAACACTTTCATCGGTACTCCCTATTGGATGGCTCCAGAGGTCATCGCCTGTGACGAGAATCCAGACGCCACCTACGACTACAGAGTAACTTTTTTTTTTCTGCAACGCAAACGGAACACAGCACAGAAATTTAGATCATGTTTTTGTAGTGCAAAAATCCAGTGGAGAATCAGTTCCTTACAAACAACAAACAGTGAAAAAAAAAAAAAAAGATTTGGAGCCGACAGCAACAGCTAAGCTGCAGCTGTGACTTGGTGTGCAGAGCTGTTGTTTTGAGATCAGAAAGTTGTGGGTCTGATTCCAGCTTGTCACATGTTGATGTGCCCCTGGGCATGACGCACAACCCCCAAGTTAGTTTTAATCTAATTATTTATGTAAAGTTTTGTTTCCCACTGATCTATTATTAGATGCAAAAAGATACAACAAACTTTTCTGATATTAAACTGAGCCTAAAGGCACATTTACATGTGACAAGAGAAAGCAAGAATCAAACCCACAACCTTTGCAAAACAACTACTACACCCAGTTAGGCATTGTCGCCTGATGTATGTAAATCTGTGGTTTCAGATTTATATTTGTATCATTTTGTCTGTTTACAGAGAATTTAAATTGTATTTCTTGTTTCTGTGAATCCGCTGATTCATTTCCAGAAGTGAGATTTCAGTTTCAAAAATCTTTGTATTTGAAACATTGTCTATAATTGTTGGGTTATTTTGTCTTGGTCTGCACCCAAACTGACTCATAGGCTGCAATGCAAACAGCCACCAAGCAGGGTTTCATCTTGGCTTGTGTGTTTGCTACAGACTCGGCCTTTTCTTTTCTCTTTTGTTTCTAGAGCGATCTTTGGTCATTAGGCATCACTGCACTGGAGATGGCGGAAGGAGCTCCTCGTAAGTTACAAACACAAGACATGCAGATCTGTGGTGAGGTAAAAAGTCGATACACCCTTAGTCAGCACCTATGTTTGGATAAATTAATCTCATGATACATTACATCGTGTCAATACTTATTTAAGTAAAGAAACAGTTTGTAAAACTAACAAATATTTTAACTAGGGGAGTTGGTAACAGGAAATTGCTATATTATAAATAGGTTGATGTACTGTAAATTCAGGTGCTTTTTAAGGACTGTTGTTGCCCATAAATCAGTAAAGGGTTATAAAGTCATTTCCAATCAATTTGTAGTCCATCATCGTAGGGCAGTAGTGCACGAAATTTAGGCCTGGTGCCATTTGCTATTAGAAATTTGCATGTATTTTATGTAGATGGACGTGATTAAAACGTTTTTTAAGGAGGAGGATCTTATCAAAAATGGACATTTTAAAGAAAATTTCCATTGTCTTAAAATGGAAATTGATAGGCAAAGTACAAAGTTGTCTTCTATTACCACCGTTTTCGTCTTTTGTTTTGCTTTCATTTAAAGTAGATGAAAAGTTATGAAGTTATGCCACAAACATTTAGTGGGATTCATTAAGTTAGCAAAATACAAATTTTCTGAAGAAAAAATGGTTTCTTTATCTTTTGTAGTGGATTAAAAAAGACAACGAAAATGAGGAAATCAGGTTTTCTTAAAAATTACAAGCAAACATCTGACAACTTTTTAAGATACAATATTTACAGGTCAATTTTTCTACAAAAATCTCACTCCCATGTTTGTTACACTACTGTATTGCAAAAATAAATTATTGTAGAGCAGTAGTCCCCAAACCCCGGTCCGTGGACCAATTGGTACCGGGCCGCGCAAGAAATAGTGAAATATTTCCGTTTTATGTATTATTTGAGTCTGGAGGATCTTTTATTTTGAAAATCCTTTAACCGGATTCCCTCGGTTACTTGCGCGCCAACACTGAGTCCACAAGCAGCAAAATGAGTAAAAAACAGATCAGATGTCTTTGGAAAGTTCCTTTGCAAAGGGGAAAAGGCCCAGAGAAGAGACAGGAGAATGGATTTATCCCGGACCGGAAGGTGAGTCCCACATTACAAGCCGCTCTGCGTAACATGCGGCGACCGGCTGCTAATGAGGCAATGAAGCTTCAAGCTGCTTCACTACGTAGAGACCAAACAGGCTGTAGATATAAGCAACACCTCTGGTGTTATTGTCTCCCATCACTCCCAGATGGGACCGTCTCGTTGCAGAGAAACAAGCTCAGGGCTCCCATTAGTCATTATCGTGAGTTAAAATTTTCACGAAAGTAAAATGTTCGTTTTTGTGGCACAACTGTATCTTATTTTGAAGGGCTATATAAACGTTACCAGAGCGACCAGAGTCAGAACGTTTGGGCTGCGGTCGAGAGGACATGAGTAGAGCTTGTGAGTCTTAAGTCTGGTTTAGACAGAAAGATTTAAGAATTGTCGGCCGATTCTCCAAATCACAGAGCTGATAAAAGTCCAACAGGTTCGATCGGTTCGTGTCTCCAAGGCAGGAGCAACACAAACCGATTCCAGTCACGAACATCCCGATTCCAGAGGATAATCTAGTAAAACCCCCAACATAGTGGGAATTTAGAATAACCAAACACGGATGACGATGTAGAAGCAATAGTGATAGTTTGTGTAGTCATTTTAAGAGATAAAAGACGTAACAAAAAGAAAAGGCGGTGGATAAAAGACGACGGGAGCAGCCGCTCTATTTGCTGCACTATGATTTGGAGGTGAATATGTTTTTTCATAGTTAACATTTTTAACTGAATAAACATAATAATGACCTTTTAGATTTAATCAGTGGTGAAGAAAGTACTCAAAAAATGTACTTAAGTAAAAGTACAAATACACAGACAAAAATGTACTTAAGTAAAAGTAAAACATTAACATTTTACTTAAGTAAAAGTAAAAAAGTACTGGCTTTTAAAAATACTTAAGTATTAAAAGTAAAAGTACTTGCTGAATGCATTGCCTAATCACTAATATCATTAAGTGAACCAATCGTATTTAATTTTAATACATCAGTAATGTGCCATTTTAATGAACAATGCCACAGATAAAGCATGTTTTTATTGAGTTTACTCTGTAACATAGTTTAGACTTAGATATGTGATTCTATGCATCATAATTTCAGGGATGGAAACATCTTGTCTCCTGTCCTAACATAACATGAACTTCACTTTTTTTGCCACACATTTATTTTGAAAGAAATCCAACTGGCAGAGGAGGACATGGAACCAAGGAGCCTCGTAGCAGAGTTGTAGTCTGGACCACTGAACCCAAGACCAAATCAAAACCAGCACCCCGTGCTACATGACAATAAAATTTTGTGCACCTGTCAAAATTGCTTCTCAAATTGATCTGAAAGATTCACTTTCCCATAAAAACACCCAGATATTAAATACTTAGAGCTGAAATAAATTTAACCAGTGACAATTCAAACTCTTCTTCATTCTGTTTTGCTTTCATCTTTGTGCCACAATACACAGAGGTCTCCTGCCATCCCTAAAAAGATAACACCCTGGGCGGTTGCCCATATTGCCAATGTCAGAAATAATAATTGTCTGCACCATTAAACATAGTAATTAACAACGCTCAACTATGAACACTGTCCAAGGCCCAAGAAGTAACCAAGCAGGAGGAGCACCTTGACTGTTCTCATCCTCCCTCCTGCTGCAACGTCTGCCACCATGACAAGTGACGAAAACAAAGAGCAATGAGCATGCTCTGCGTTCCTACGTTCTTGCTTTATTTATTCGCCAATTAAATATAAAGATATTTTAATGAAATAAAATAGCTACTGCAGTGTACACAGAGCATTACAAGAACAAAGAACGGCTCTCAGTGAGGCTTCAGCACTATAGGACTTGGTCAAGATCCGTCCAGAAGAATCAGATCATCCATGAATGTCATATTACTATATTGCACTTTGGTCACAGTGTTGTCCCATATATGCAACACCTCAGTCAACACCTCCACACAGTAATTCAGCGCATGAGTGACAACTTTTTTTTATGGCAGATGCAACATGTGTTTCAGTCAATACAGCTAGCTTTGCTAGCATCACGTCCACGGAGCTTACCTTTCTTTAAGCTTTCCTTCCAAGTGACGTTAAAAATTGGACGAAGTCCCCACCGTCTGTGAAAGCGAAGCGCTGCTGATTTTACATGTCGCCATATCTTATGATTTATGCAGTGCTATTATATTACTGACGCTCAGAGGAAACCACTGCGCATGTCTTGGAGCTCCGCGTGCGAGTAAAGGGGGAGCCGATGGGTGACAACAGACACTAAGTCACGTTATTGCTTGGATTTTACGGCGCCACCTTAAGTCCCTGAACTTCACATTTTAACGGAAAAAAAACCACAATGCGACTTGGATGTAACGAGTAACGTGACAGTTTTGTAGAAATGTAGTGAAGTAGAAAGTACAGATACTTACTATAAAATGTAGTAGAGTAAAAGTAGAAATTACCCATTATTAAATCTACTTAAGTAAAGTACAGATACATGAAAATTGTACTTAAGTACAGTAACGAAGTACTTGTACGTCGTTACTTCCCACCACTGGATTTAATAATAAACATTTCCACATATCATCTCCGATATCCACCGGACTCAGTTGTGCGATATGTCAGCTGTTTGGGATTCCCCTCTGTTCTTACATCACCGCGCTTTTTGATTGGCTACCTGTCACATTCAGCAGGTTGTATTCTCGTTTCCAGACAGGAAAAACCCCACAGGTTCCGATAAAAACTCCAAGACAATCCAAATTGGGTATATTCAGGATTTAGCGGGAACACCAACACCAACACTCTCTCATAACCCTCCTTCCTGTCAAACTACTTTCAAATAAAGGCCAGTAGAGCCAACAAAACCTACAAAAAAAAACACACGTGGACAAGGGCTGATGATTGGAAAAATCAAACCTTTTCTGACATTCCACGCTACAAAATAAGTAAGCTGATATCGGGTCGATATCAGTCAATTCTCAAATATCAGCATTGTAACACACTCTGTGTTACGATACAATACAATACAAAAATGTTTAATTTTGCTAGTAAAGAATAATCATGACAACGTTTTGTAATCTAAACCTGAAGGCCTGAAAATGACTTTAATGTCTAGAAATGTCATCTCTGGGCTGAAGTAGGCTTTAATGTCTTTGTTGTTTTTTTCACGTGACTGTAAAGAGTGTGCAGAAATCACTGCCTCTCTTCCAAGGATTCTGTAAATCCATTTTCATCAGTTCTGACACACTTTTCTCCTTTGTCTTTGTTCTACGTCCGACTCTGTTGCTTTCCCTCTGCAGCTCTCTGCGACATGCATCCAATGAGAGCTCTGTTTCTGATTCCTCGAAACCCCGCGCCCAGACTCAAATCGAAGAAGTGGTAAGCCTGTGAACACAACTCTCATCTGTACGCACATCACAGGGAAACAGGCAGCAGGCTTGAGGCTCTCAGGTGGCTTTTGTTGTGGGTTTTGTACATCTGAGTATCAGACAACACACATTCAAGCTGTTTCTTTTCACAAAAAGCTCAGTGCTTGTAGACGTGTGACGATCACTGCAAGTTATTTGTCCTGTGTGTGAATTAAATTTACAGTGGTGTTTCTGCTGTAACTTTGAAACTAAATCGGGTTTTGATTTTTACCCTCTTTACATCAATCACTCGTCTTGCACTTCCTGCCCTTTCATGCATAATAGAAAAGCTCTTCTCATTGAACTCTGGACTGACACTAGCTGCTGTTTTTCATTCACTATTAAAACGATCAGAAAAGCCTTTTCTCCCGGCAGCTTTTAATAGCTACAGGAGGTCTTGGAGTGCAGAGCTTTGCTATGATTTTACCTGGAGGCCTCCCTGAGGCGGAAAAACGAAGCAACAACACACACATTGCTTTCCCTGCCCTGTTCAGACAATAGTCCCGTTCGACTCTCACAGCAATCTCTGATGGTAGATTTAGCCTTAAAGCCTCGCATCGACTTTACAATTTACACAATATTTTTCTGAGTGCTGAGAGGAATGATAAGCTGATTGGAGGTAAGTTGCCAGACAACTCTAGGAAATGTATAACAGCTACTAGACACGGGTATTGATGTATTCATTATTGATTTGTCTGCTTTTTACATTGATGTGTTTTTTTTTTTTTGTTGGAAACTTCTCGGTCTTTAAATTGACGAGTATTTGAGCACAACTTGATTTAAACTTTTTAGCCTAAATTAAGCAACATATGCAATTTTATGTTACTTATTTAATTGTCATTATCTCAAATGTTTTAATTTTTTGTCAAAAAGCTTTTTTGGTTTTTATTGTTACAGCAAAAAAAAAGTCAACATAATTAAACCTAGAAGAATAGCATACAGCATCCGTCCATCCGTACAACTATCAGCAGTCATGGTACATCAAACAAATTTAAAATTAATAATCAATAGAAGAGTTGACACTTTCAACTGTTTTTACTGTCTTATGTTAGTAAAATGTGCTAATATGTTAACTGGCTTTACTAAAACACCAATAATCTTTTTAATTTATTCTTAAACATTGATTAAAAATTAGATGTAACACTTTAAACAGTTTTTTTTTACTATCTCATTCTAGCAAATAGTGCTTGTAGCATGGCAAGCCTTACAAAACAGCAATCTCAGGTTTGCAGTTATTTTTAAACATTGACAAAATAACAGTTGACATGTTCAACAGTTTTTGCTATTTTAAGCTAGTAAAAGCTGCTAATAGACTAGCATTACTAAAGCAGCACTAAAAAGTATTAGAATCGTTTTTAAACATTGACATTATTTTTAAATGATAGAAAATAACAGTTGACAGTTTTTATGATTCAAAATGCTAGTCATAGTAATGCTAGCAAAAAGCGCTAATGCACTGCTAGCATTGCTAAAGTAGCAATCTGTGTGTATTGTCCACATAGCAGCTACCTGAACAAAAACTGACAAAAAAAATTCAATCCATGTCCAAATTCATTTAGGATTATATAATCATTTTTATCAGGACTGGAACAACACCGTGACAAGTCAATACACGTACACAAAGAACAGTATACAGAATCCATCCGTACAACAGCATCGAGCCATCTACATCAAGTAAATTTAAATTGGGGCACAAATTACATTTTGGATGCCTTCAGTTATTTGGATCTCGGCAGTTAATCCTTTCCTGTTTTCAGTCTTTTTGTGCAGAATCATTTTTTTATGTTTGATTCCCACAAAGAGATGGCAAAGAAAAAAAGCCAAATGGTACTGATCACAATTGTTTTGTAAAAGCAATAAAAAGTGTAAAACATTCAAAAGAATGAATACAATTTATAGGCAGTGTATGTGTGAAGAGCTGGTACCTCATGACACTTGCAGCTGAAGCTAGTTTCTACAAAGTACCGACTGAGAGAATACAAACAGATAAAACATTTTTAGAGTTTCTTCTATAATTTTTTTCCAAAGCACATTGAAGTGTGTAGTTGTTTTTACATAAAATGTGAAAAAGGTCCATGTACTGTAGAATCATGGTACATTTACTCTAATAAACGCTGCAGCAGCTGAGCTAAATTTAGATGATTATAAAAAAGAATGTTAATTTCAAGCAGTTAGTGCAACACGTTGGACAGATTCCTCTGAATCATTTCTTTGCCTCGCTTTCCGCAGGTCGAAGCGTTTCTTGTCGTTCGTCGACAGCTGCCTGGTCAAAAACCACATCCACCGACCCGCCACAGACGCTCTGCTGAAGCACGCCTTCATCAGGGACCTGGCAAACGAGAGGCAGGTCCGCATCATGCTGAAGGACCACCTGGACAGAACCAGGAAGAAGCGAGAGAAGGGTGAGGGGATCCAAAACGTTTTAGGGTCTTTTAGGTCTTTTTGTCAAGATCCTCCCAGCTGCTGACCTGACTCCTGTCTGTAGCTGCATTTCCTTAACAAATGTATGAAAATCTTATGCCGAAAAAAGTCACAATATTGCTAGTAGGTGTTTCCATTAAGTGCAACTTAAAATATCATGTGAATAAGCTAGTGCATGTGACAAGACATTACAAATCGTGGCAGTGATGGATATAAACAGTTGCATCATATATATTCATAATCCAGCCATGGTGCTAGAGCTCATCATCAATCCGCCAATCAGGGGAGACGTTGGCGTCTTATTCAGGAGTTGTAACGACAAGCCCCACCTACTTGGGAGCGACTACGTATGTGCCGTTTTGGTGAAATTGTAGTCAGTCATTTCACAAAATAGCTACGGATTCAACACATTACAATGACACACAACTTTTATGAACTGTGTGACGCTGTGAGAGCTCTGGTGGAGCGAGGTGAACATTGTTTGGGAAAAAAACAAAAACAAACCTTCATCCTTCTACTTCCTCTCATCTTCTTCGGCATTTCCGCCAGTAGTAACATTTGGCTGTTGGTCACATGACTCGCGTGATGCAAAAAAAGTGTTTCCATTGCAGTTTTGCGACATACATCAACTTATATGTGACTGAAAAGCTGCCTCATCCCATCGCAAAATGTCTGATTGAAATAATTTTTTCTATAAATTGGTTTTTCCATTCAGCACATTTATTTTTGTAATTTCAATTTGCGCAATTTTATGGTTTGTGGAAGCGCAGCTAGTGTAAGGATTTATTTCCAGATGAATCCCTCACCACTTGAGTCTCCTTTCTCTTCTTGGGTGCTCTCTAACTCTAGATGTTCATCTACAACATGGGGAAATGTTTCACTTGGCCGCAGCCGCTGCCCACATTTTTACACTATTCCTCTTGGTGAGCTTTAAAAAGTCTTCACATTCTGATACCACAATCCTCTGCTACTTTTTTTTTTTCTTTTTGAAGGAAGGAAGCAGGGATTTTGGAGAGATGGAAACAGACACAGGGCAGCACAGCTGGAATGTGAAACATAGAGGGAGGAGCGCTGTTGTGAAAATAATTTATCCCCATTCTTTCCCTAGATGAGCTCGATGCGCGACGCCAACATCAGCCTGGCGTTTTTGTCTTCTGATGGATTTTGGCACGTTGTGAAAAAAAACCCTGATCAGATCTGTCAGTTTTATCAGAGTTTATTTGCAGAGGTGAAAAAAAGGCAGGAGAAGGAAGATGAGAAAGAGAAACGCTTAGAGGAAGGAAGGAGGAAACAGAATGGCCATCTGGTTCTAATCTCTGAGCTTCCAAAAGCACACTAAATGGCTGGAGACTTTCTGCTTGCTCTGTGTGTTTTGTGTGTGTGTTTAGAGCTGTCTAAGTGTGCATGCCCTACTAAATAAAATGCCTGTCTCATTATTGTGTGTGTGAGCTGCTGGGAAAAAAAAAATCAAAATCAAAAATAAATTCTCCGGATGTGATGCATGGGAGGATTTGTCGTCTTTGAGCGTCCTCAGGGGTGCAGTTTGAACAAAGATGGGTTGTGCTTTGTGAGATGCATCACCCAACGATGAAATTTAAAGCAACAAATTGCTCCTTTCTCCTCTACTTAGCCTAAAACTTTTATAACAACACGACTGGGGTAGAGAGAGTGTTCAGGAAAGGAAATGTTGTTGACCTTATTTTTCTATCATTCTGCCTTAACCAACTCCACCTGGGTTGTGTTACCTTTAATGTGAACATCTGGAGAGTCAAGTCAGTGTTCAGCTTTTGGCTGAGCTGCTCTCACAGCAGATGTTGTCCAAATGTTGTTACTAGAGCCTCATCTCCCCCCCACCACCTCAGAACAATGATTTTATTCTGTTGGCTTCAGGAAAAACAACAAAACACTTCCTGTGTACATATGTGGCTGTAAAAGAAATATACTTTTGAGTAGGAATGTAGCTACCAGTTTTAGGTCATTCTGAATTCTCTTAAGAGTTTTACTTGAAGATGTAAGATGGGCATTAACTAGATTAGTAGCAGAGGCGATGCCACTGTATAAAGGAGTTTTATAATTATTTTTAAACATTGATAACCGAGTTGACACTTTAACTAAACCGTTTTTTACTATTATCTTTAGTAAGGAAATAGCGCTAGGAGCATGGCTAGCCTTTTTAAAACGGTAATCTCAGAGGTTTTGCAATTACTTTTAAACATTGACAATAACAGAGTTGACACTTTCAACTGTTTTTTTTCTATCTCAATCTAATGCAAAAAGTGCTAATACAGTTGTCATGAAGTGTCAGTCGGTAAAATATGACACTTTTAATGCGAAGTTGCTCTAAAAGTTGCATTGAAAATGCCAACTTTGCATGATTTTATAAATTATGATAATTTTACACAAAGTTGGCAATTTAATGGACTTTCAATGCAACCTTTAGAACAACTTTGTATTAAAAGTGTCATGACAACAGTCATAAACATTCATAAAGACTTCTTTATGTTCATGACAGATGTTCTGTCATGTTTATGACAATCTCATGTCAGTCTTATGCACACCCCTTCAAATAAAGTGTTAACAAATAAACTGAGTAAATTTGCTTTTTTTGTCTTCCTGTTTGCTGCTTTAAATCTCGCTCTGTGTCAGCTTGAACAAGTTGCAGACATTACATAGCATGTCCAGGATAATATACTTTTCTTTTAAATAGCTTCTTGAATCTGTATCTTTTCTCTGAATTTGTTTTGAGGCACATCTGCTGACTCTGTCTTCCTTTTGAAAAGGAAGTGTCAAGTGGCTTGGGTTTACTTTGTTTAGCGACTGGGGAAAAAAATTTTTTAGTTTCCGACCAACTGATCTAGCAAAAATTAGCTAGATCAGCTACACAACCAAAGCAGCTTTTGTTTGCTTTGGTTGGGAAGCAAACAAAATTGGTTTACTTTCCAATCGATTTCTGAATTGGTGTTACAGGTCCCTAACACCAACGACACAGATAGTTTTGTTTACATTGCTAGCTTTTCAATCCAACACGCTGTGCATCTATTTCTGGATAAAGTCTTGACTAACAGTGACCTCTTCTCTCATCAGTCCTTGGAATTGATCCCGTTTTTTTTTTCTGCTTATCTGCTTATTTTTCTGCTTTCTGGCTTCTGTTTATCCACCTGCTTTTTTGAGAACTGACTACAGATGCTCAGCAAGGTTATCTGGGGATTTTCCTCACCACTGATCCCAAGTGTCAGTGTTCTGATCTTTGAACCTTTTTGTTATCACTTTTTCCTCGAGACATGGACCTCCACCGTGCCGTAAACACAAAGTCCCATCACAAAATTGTTTCCGGATTGTTGGAAGAAGATGTTCTTTAACACAGTGTTTGTTGGTGGCAAAGTTCTTGGGCAGAATTGTGACAAACTCGAGTCACTTGGATTAGGACTAATTCTATTTCCAGATGTCCCAAACAATCGGAAAGGTTCTCTTTGACTCCAGATTTCCTGTCATTGATGTTTTTCTTGGACAAACTTTACTTCTTTGCTTCCCAACTTTGAGCAACGAATCTGTATCGCATTGTTTGGGAAAGTGTATCTCTTTTGTCTCTGGAAAAACATTATATAACTTTATTGATGAAAAAAATATCTTTGCATCATAAAAAAAAAAGAAATATATCTGATAGAAGATTAAATGTATAGAATATGAACTGAATTCTAATCCTGCACCGCACAGCATTCTGGGCAATGCAGACAGAGGAAAGGCTTTGGATAAGCTAGGCTGGTGGGGCCAACTATCTCACTCACTTTTTGGTTACCTAGCAACGAAATGTTGAGTAACTTGTGCAGCAGCAGTTTCACATTCATCCGCCGTTTCTCACAACTACTTAAAAATAAAAATATGAAACAATGCTGTGGAGTGAAAACTCTGGATAAAACAGGAAAGATCGTGCCTCCAGTTTGGCAGTATTTCAGATGTTCAAAACAAAAAACAAATCAATAATTATCCTCGCCTCGGGTTGGACCGATTCTTTTACAGCTCTGGCTCTTCTTGGTTAGGGATCTGTCCGTTCTGATGCTGCTGTGTGTTTGTGATAATCACAGAGCAGCTGATAATCAGCCTCTACCAACGTGAAGCTGAATTCTTCACCACTTTCTTTCTGTATTTCTCTCTGTTAGAGGATCCAGGCTATGAGTACAGCGGCAGTGAGGATGAAGAAGATGAGGTCGCAGAGGAGGAAGGCGAACCCAGGTAGTGGTCTGTTTTGGTTTCTCCACGTGGACATTCTGTCCACTATGTCCCTCTCTTGGTGTCCAACAACAGATGACCGATGGGTTGTCCTGTAGCCCCTCCCACTCTGTCTTTAACCTGATCACTACCGTGTTGTTTGTTTACTTTTTCACCATTTCTCGCGCTCTTTTTTTGTTTGTTTGTTTGTTTATTTTTCCACTCTCAGCTCCATAGTGAACGCTCCCGGGGAATGGACGTTACGACGGGAGTTTCTACGGTTACAGACAGAAGATCGTCAAGGAGGCAGAGAGGGGGGTCATGTGGGGGGAGGAGGAGGAGCTCAACAACGACAACAGGCAGGTTGATTTCGTACACCTTCATACTGAGAAACTGAATCTGTGTTTGTCCTAAACTAAATTTCTTCTTAGTGACTTTGTTTTTCACTCAGTGTAATTTACTCCTGTTGTTAGCTAAACTAATGGATGCCCCAGTTACCAGCTTTCACTGGTAACCGGGGCAACCAGAAACTCAAAACTCCTATCTTTCACCAAGCAGTGAACACACCATGCTTAACCACTACCAGCAGCACTCTTTGGTGAGGAAGGTTTTACTGAGTGAAAAAGTTAACTATTTTCAACATAATTAAGGCTAACTCTGCTGACTGCTAAAGTAAGATGCTAAAGACAGTCTAGGCCTGGGGTGAACAAAGTGTGGCCCGTGGGCCATTTGGAGCCCCTTAATTGTTTCTTTGTATCAACTGCTAGAAAGGTTGATATAGATGGAGACTTTTTTTTTTCTTTAATTAGAGCAAAATTATTACTGACAAATTGAAATGTTTAGTTCAACACAAAGTGTTTGTCTTTTAACAACCATGATTTTTGCTCTTTCATTTTTTTTGTAAATTAAACCACATTTATCAACTGACTTCTACTCAGAAACAGACTTTAGAGAAACCAAATCTGTTTTTAATTCATTTGTTCAACCTTCCTTAATACAAAAAGCATTTCTGAAGAGACAGTGACCTAAGCCATATTCTCATAGCTGAGTAGAGGGCGAATCTTTTTCTTTGCAAAAGAATTTGCAAACTGGATGTCTTTCTTTTAAAAACTCTTCAAGTTTTGGATCTACAATTTTTTAAACGTCTCTTTATTACAGAAATAAAGTTAAACTATAACTATGTTTAATTAGAGTTATTGTAGACTTAGTTTATTATTGAGGAGTGAAAAAAAGGTGTGTTTTGTTTTGACCACGTTGCAAACAATCTGGACACTACTGGTTTAAGCTATCAACTCCATAATAATCGTCTTGTTTTATAGCAATTCTTCTCCCTCGCACACGGTGTGAAGTCACCTCTGCTCCTAAAAAAATAACTATTAATATCTGCTTCCAATATCAGTAAAGCTGTAAAAACTATTTTGAATATGCTTCAATTCTTTTTCATACTGCAGTTCTTAAGAAAACTTCCCATTTTGGCTGAAATTGGTGTTGATGGGCTGAACCTCTAGAAAAACCTGTATCTGGAAACAGACCACACATTTCTAAATGACGCATCAAAAAATATAATGTCTCCAACCAATTTGTGAAATATTGTCCCGATTCCCACTCATTAGTTTCACCACTTTAATTTAATTTGTTTTTTTATAGTAAAAATATCCCATCTATTTTAAAATAAAGAAAAAATGAACATATAATCCTCTTTTTTCCCCCCTTAAAATCATTACTAACTAAACCCCTCTCCTGTGTGGTAGCAGCAGCAGCAGCAGACACAGCGTTCGCCTACCAGAGCTAAAAAGCTCAAAAACGTCATGATATTGTTATCATGATGCTGAAGCAGATAAAACATTTTCTGGGTGTAACATCTGAACACAAAGATAAGACGCCACGCCACTGGAAGCTCGCACATGCTCAGTCCTCATCTCTCTAGTCTCAGCAGAGTTAACCACATTACTGTAACATGGGTCAGCAATTAACACCAATCAGTAACCAGCAGTGTGTGTGCGTGTGTGCGTGCGTGCGTGCGTGCGTGTGTGTTTGGATCTCTGTGGGTATTCATGAATCTGAAACTGTTACAATTTTGCCTGTATTGAGCCAGAGCGATCTGATGAAAGATTATTCAATGAGTGGAGTGAAGCCTCAGTTGTTTTTGTTTTTTAATTTCTTACTGCAAGAACAAAGTTGGGGATGGCAGTGGTAGCAGAAATCCATCAGATCCAGATGTCTGAGCAGGTTTTTCTTTTTCTTTCTTGTTGCTTTATGTGTGTTGTTGTTTTTAAGTTGGGTTCTGTGAACTAGTTCTGAAAGTGAGTTTCTCGCCCACAGTAAGCAGACGGATTTGCATTAAGAGGCAGGTGGGATTAGTGACAGGAAGCCACGCAAAGTGCTGCTAAGAATAGAACAATACGATTTCTAGCAATTGAATTAATCAAAACCTAAAACAAATAAATCAATCAATCAACATAGTGATTTAAATAAGTGCTAATTTGTGGTCGACTTTAGTGTTTTACTTCAACATCAGGTATTTTATTCCATCTATAAGAAACCTGAGAAATGACTCATTTACACTGTGTGGAGTTAAAAAACACAAGATGACAAGCGGCTATAAAGTAATGGATCTTTAGGTAAAATTAGATGACAAAATGTGTGGGTCTTGTTTGTTGTGTTTATACATCAAACAAGAAAAAAAATAACATTGGAAATTACCAAAGTTACTAATAGAGAAAATGAAATAATACTGCAAAATTAAAATGCTAAGATTATCCTAAGTGGAAGTGAAAATGTGATCGAGTGGCTTTTATTAGTCAGAGGAAACAGCAAAAAGGTCAAACTTAAAAGTGGAGATGCATGTATTCAAGTGTGCTGAGTTGGTGCAGATGTTGTCCAATACATTTGTAATTTGTAACATTTATGTCTGTAAGTGAAATCAGCTTTGCTTTTCTGTATCGGATTGGTATCAGCCGATACTACACCTCAGATATCGGTATTGGAAGTGAAAAAAAAAAAGGTCAGTGCATCTTCAAATGTTATTGAGTAGCTATGATTAGTTAAACAAAAAATCTAAATTTAAAAGTGAGAGTGCGAAAAAGTTCAGGGGTTGTGAATCCTTTTGTAAACATTACATGGTTTAAAATCACAGAGCAAGTTAATATTCTTAATAGTTACGCATTAGAAACATCCCTGATGAAACGGGAAGTAAAATCGGACTTGCTGTTTTTAAGAATAACTTTCTGAACTCCTGAATTTGGCCTGTGAGCAGCAGCAGCACCGGCAGCAGCTGGCAGAGCAGGAGCGGATCAAGCAGATTCTGGCCGACCGACAGAGGCGGATCCAGCAGCAGCAGGAGCAGCGGCAGAAGCTGGAGAATGTGAGTCACAGTTTCTATCTGCATTCAACATGGCTCCAACCTCTGAACCCTATCTGTCGCCTTCCATCATTATCATCGTCACCAAGCAGCTCACGTCAGCTGCTCTGCTGCGGCCAAAGTGTTTTTGCAACCTGATTGTTTTAATTTTTAAAAAGAAAAAAAAGAAAAGAAAAAAGACTACAGCTCGAGTCCTGATGTTGAAACGCTAAAAGAACAAAATGGTATCTGAAACATTCAATGCCTCTGCACTCCACAGCAGCAGAAGCAGCAGCTGACGGAGTGTGCCTTTCAGTGGGCGGAGCTTCAGGAGGTTTTTATGGGGGAGGAGTCTGATCTCCATGACAACAGAATCCTACTGGAGGAGAAAAACAGGAAGTGTGACAGGAGACAGGTAAAGATTATCACCAATACCCCATTAGAATTTGTTTCAATATCAAGACCGATACAGATATTAATATCCAATCACTGCATGTCTACCTGAGGACACCAATTACTTAAAAAAAAATTTATTTATATCATTGAGCTGCACACTCTAATTGGGTGTTATCATATTTTAAAATTTACTGATATTTATTGTTGCTATTGTGAAACAAAAAGTGGCAAAAATGGTAAAAAAAATAAAAATGTGTATATATATATATATATATGTATAGGTATTCTGTTTTTTATAAAACATTATTAATTGGAATTTATTTGTACAACTATAAATCAATATTCATATTGTACTGAGAAATCTTTCACAATATATGATAAACGATACTAAACTGAACATAATCAGATGCCCGACTCCAGAAGAAGATATGACATTTAAAACACGGAGTCGTGAAAATAACTGGGTCGTCCTCCTCACATCCCCCGATCTACCCATCAGCCTTCTCAACATCTCAGCAGAGGAGAAATACAGACAGGAAGTTGGGTTGAAGGAGAAGAATGAGGAAGCCGCTCTGTGTCATATGTCACCAGCACAGAGGAAGTGGCATATATATGTGAACATGACAGACATGTAGCAAGATGCATGACTTGAACTTCGACTTAGAACACTGAAATTCATTTTTAAAAAAACACACACATTAGGAACAGAACACAGAATGAGTTTAGGTTATTTTTCTTTTGTTTCTAATTAAAAAGTTTATCTTCTCATTTTCTACAAAATATCTGACATTCTCTCAAAATGTAAGTCAACCCGTAGAAATAATTCCAACTTTCTTTTGAAAATGTGTTGGAAAAAACAAAAACCAAACAACTTGGCGTGACAGCCGAAACCAATCTTCCTATTCTGCCAATAATTTCAACACTGCTCTTGTCCAATGATGCAGACCGACCGCTGGGTTTCAGGAGGTCTACATTCAGGGTCTTTTCAGACCTGGTAGTCCGGTAGACTCAGTTTGATTGGGGACCAAAATTGCAACATTTGTTGCATTTGCAGCTGCTGTGGTTCTCTTTCACTATGCATTGTGTCAAACAAGCCAATCCCTTTGAAAAACCTGTTCCCCTCCTCGCCTGTGGTGGCGCTACACCAAGAACTACTGAAGGAAACGACACAAAAACTTCTGAAGACACGAGCACAGCTTTCTTCTTCACAAAATGTAAACAGAAATTTAGTTGGATTCTCCTGGTTGTGCTAGACTCGCACGTTTTATCAGATTGTTTTTCCCAGAATGCCCTGCACTGTAGTCCACTTCCTGCTTTTTTCACATATACATTCAAACTGCACCAGCGTTCATTTCAACCAGACCGAGACCCAGGTTTTTAGGCAGACCAGAGGTCACTTTTCTTTTCTGATTTAGGACTAACACCTAAAAAACTGGATTTTCCAGACAAACGAACTAGAGTTCAGTTAAAGCAGAGCTGGTGTGAATTCACCCTAATAGACCCTCCTGAAATATCTATCATCCCATTATGCTCTGTATGTTTAGTTTCATCGTAGATGCGGCAGTAAGCAGTCACCGACTTCAGCATGGTGCTTCATTAAGTTTTAATGCATCAGTATTTGATTACGTGACACGCTCAGTGAGTGTGTGATGTGATGTTTTGTCAGATAAAGATGTGAAATGGTGCAGTGACCATCTTGCACATCAATTCCTACAGCAACCAGAAGTGTGTCAGCAGGGAGGGGAAGCTTGATTAAGCAAGTGTTAACAGGAAAAAGGGAAACGACAACGTTGAAACAGACGTCTCCGATGTAGTCCACAGATCCTCCTTGTCCTTATTGGCTTGTTATCAGGACAGGAAGTGTGACTTCCTTTATATAGACATACAACCTGCAGCTGGACGTATTGTAAACTTTGTCTGAATGCTAGTTATTAGGTCATATTTTTAATCAAGTCTGTTTCCTCCCACTGCGCTGTTCTACCTGGGCATTCTGACCGTCTCTCTTAGATGAGGAGAAATGTGTCCAGTTAAAGTCCAGTTGTTTTACTCATCCTCTAATTTTTGGCTTGTCCTGAAAGCAGGCCAGCGTTGAGTTTTCAGCCCTCAACTCGATTGAAAACTAGTAATATTAAAAACTTTTATCTGAACTAGAAACCTATCAGTTCAAGTGAACTTTTCCCGATCTGCCAAAGCTAAAGAGGCCAAATGTCCGACCAGAATTAGAGCAGAAGCTCATTTAGTAAACCTGCTTCTATATATTTGAGTCTGTACATTTAGTTTGGCCATGTCTGGATTGAAGAAAATCCACAGAAAATCCTGTCTGTCCAGTTCTGGTTTTCAGTTTTATTATTGTTCCAACATGGGGGGAAAAGACGGTTATCCTGATGATGATTATACAAAGCTTTCTAATTCAACCAGCATGTGTCTGTTAGTGACGTAATTTCTTCTTTCACGCTTCTTTGCTGTAAAGGTCCTGTGATTCCTACCTCATCCCCGATAGTTTACACTTTCCCACCGCAGCTGTGTGATCAGGGCTAAGCCGCCGCCACGGCTTAAGCTCTGACAAATGTGACCCCTCAGGTTCAAGCAAACACAATTTAAAAGCAGCGGTGCAATCACTGCAAACATTTAAATCTGGTAATTACCCGTCGTAAATGTTACAAAAAACATGCCCACTTTAGGGTGTTTAGATTTTATTTTTTTTATTTTTTTTTCTGCTTCAGGAGAAATTTTCAAAAATGAGGTCACAATAAAATATTTAGAGTTGAGAGCGCAGGCTAAAAAGCTCCACGCTGAATATTTTAGTTCCCACCTCAGAATCCTACCAATTACTATAACCGCTGTTTACAGCGTTCAGGTCTGATCAACGGAAAATCCACGACGGTGGGAGTGTAGATTTCAAACTAAGTTTAAAAAAAATCTGTAAAATTCTAATGCAATTCTAATTCTAATGGACATACTGATGGATTTTTATTTAATTTAATTATTTTTTTAACGCATGGCTGCCTGTTTAAAAGTGCGTGTCCGTGTGTGTTTGAACAGGATCATGCTGGCAGACAGCGGAGTGACAATGTGTCAGTAAGGCCTCTAGACTCCACAGCAGAGCAGGTAATAAAGCTTTTCTTGTGCTTTTCCAATTACATGGTGCTAATTCCTCTGATTCAGCTACAAAGGAGTTGAATACTTTTTTTTTCTCCTTTTATTTATTTATTTTTTCACTTTTTCCTACCTAATGGACCACTAGTTTGGGGGGGGGGGTTCATCTAGTTTTACCTCATTCTGTGGTTTTAAAGACGATAATTGCCATTTCCATTCAGGACTGCATGGAGCCCCGAGTTGAGTTTCTCTTTACGTTTTCACTTTTTTTATGCATCAAAAGCTTTTAATCGGGTCGGATATGAGACGACGACTTCTTCTCTTTTGTGTAATCGCTGAAGGCTGATTTCCGAGAGAAAAGCCTTGAATGTTTTGGTCCCCGACTCGGACAGATGGGAGATAAAAACGAAGCGTGCGGGTGAAGCTAAGCAGAAACATGAAAGGGAAACCCAGTAAAATTGTGCGCTTGTAATTGAAAGTGTTATAAATAGACTGGAGGGGGGGGGGGGATTTATCCTGTCGAAGATCTCCACGAAGCAGACGCTCAACAACTTTTGATATGTTTTGGTTTTTTTTGTTGTGCAGACTGAGTGGGACAGCGGTCATGGGGGGGAGAAGTGTTCTACCACCACTTTAAACCGGTGTTTATCACAGCATGCCATCACTTTTGTTTTAAACCCTCGCTCTTCATATCCGTCCTGTCTCCGCTGAGCCCAGCGTGCCGCCTCCCCTCCCCTCCTCTCGCTTGCCTTTTTTTTTTTTTCCGTCCATCCCTGCCTGAGCCGGACACAGTGGGAAACCTTTCTTACTTGTAGCGTGTCTCTTTTAACTCCACTCCCAGAATCGTACCTTCTGATCTCAGCGGGAGAGGCTTTAGACGCACAGATTTATCAGAAAAAAAAAACTCGCCTGGATTCACCGTCGCTTTTTGATACGCAAACACTTTTTATCTACTAACCGTTTTTAATTCCTCTGTGACTCCCTGCAACCCTACACATGTACATATGGATCTCAACTGGGTCGTACGGTACTGCTAAGAGTTCAGATTTATGTGGTGTCAAAAATGAACCATGATAAATTAAACTTAAAGGGGCAGTATTATGTTTTCCTGGCACATGGTGCCATTTTATAGCACAATATGGTAACTAAAGTAACTTAAGTGAAATATGGCTTAAAAGAAATTTGACATTGGAATTCAACACCTTGAAATTGGGCCTCTGTCTCTTTAAGAAACTCATGCTTTTTCTGAAACTCCACAATCGCTCCTTTATTAACCCTTTAGCAATGTTTTTCTCAGCATTGCTCCTATCATCATCATTATATGATGATGAACTGATATGCAGTTCCACCGGGTATTTGCTAATTGTTGCTGACTAGTCTGAAGGAGCTCATGCTGTAATTATCCCACCATCATGTTTTACTAATCATATTGTGTTATTTTTATTATAAAAAGGACTGTTTTTATAATAACGGTCCTTTTTTTAAAGGTTTTGGAAAATTTTGGTCCAAACATTTACATTATGCTTATAATTATCCTACAAGACATTTCCATAATAATTTGTAATGCTACCCTAATTCTTTAGTCCATCACTATGGAGAACAAAGGAGGTCAGTGAGGTTATAGTCAACCTCTAGATCTGTTGACAAGTTAATACGAGCA
The DNA here is from genome assembly GCF_904066995.2 of Poecilia reticulata. Classification (NCBI taxonomy): domain Eukaryota; kingdom Metazoa; phylum Chordata; class Actinopteri; order Cyprinodontiformes; family Poeciliidae; genus Poecilia; species Poecilia reticulata. Next base: position 6,739,443 of record NC_088839.1, read on the forward strand.
GGAAAAATATTAGAAAACGCTTAACCAAATCCAAAAAGATGCTCTGACTCGGTATTCGTTTAATGGTGTTTTCGCTCTCGCAACTTTTTTTGGCTCCCTCTCCACCCCGCCCCCTCGCATTCTTATGTTTTCTACTTGTAATAATAAACAGCGCACTTGAGCGCACTCGGTGTCGAACAATGCTGAACAGCAACGGGGAAAGCATGCTGGGTATTTAAAACCTGCGTGCCAGTCATACAGAAGAAAACTGCATTAGGTCTCAGGCGTTTTCCTCTCCAACGCAGGGTTGATCCAAATCTTCCCCTCGGCGGTCTGACGTGTGAAAGCCTTGCTCATGTCCCAGTTTGACTCTCTGATGGCCTGCAGTGACCTTTCTCTTGGTGGAGTTTACTTTGAAGAACCCTCACTGTGGTCTTGGTGTTCGTCCTCCAGAGAAGTGAAAATGCGCATCGACACCATGTGGTACCTTTTTGCCAGATGATCTGATTTTGGACGTCTACCATTTTGTAGCGCGATTGCGTTTGTAGCGCAGAAAGTTGTTTCTGCTAAATTAGAAGACAGAGGACTTCTTTAGCTCGGGGCTGTGCTGTTTCTGCTCTACATGTTTGTCTAGGTGTGTGTTTGTTTTGTTTTTATTTCTGTTGGTCACATCCTCCCCAGCTTAATGATCCAGTGCTTGCTAATGAGCTTTCTGTCATGTCACTGCTTTGTTTTCTTCCTGGTTTTCAAAAGCTGGCAGCGACGTGCAGTACAGATAAAACGCATCATCATCTCTTGCATTTTTCTCTCATCAACTCAAAAGCCTATTTTTTTATTACAGAAAATGTCAGATGGTCCCATTTAGGACCATGTTGCACTTTGCAACATTTACCAACCCATTTAATAAATTGTAATGTTATTGAAAAGTCAATTTATTTCAGGAACTATAGATACGTAGCATGTCATTGTTACGTCATGCAAGCGCACTATAGAAGACGAAAAGACGATTCTTGTACTTGCCATCCGTAGCCGAGTTGTCACGGACCTCAGTAGGACAATTGCGTTAACAAAATGAAACTACTTGTCAGATTTCTATTTATAAAATAAGAAAACTAAAATCAAAACAAAAAGCCCCATTAAAAAACGGAGAGGTTTGTGGTTGTGATATTAAAATGTGAACAAGTTCAACAGGTGTGACAACTTTTGGCATGTTTTTATGTTTTAAAACCTAACAACCATGTAGCATGTTAAAATTGTTCACTTAGATATTACTTTGCTGCAGTCGTTTTCAGTCTTTGTCAGTCTGTGTGTGCTGCTTTCCGTGTCTGCCACTTAGAGAGCCGTGGCTCCCAACCCGCCGCTTCAGCACAAGTCCCAGCATTCACAGCTTCAGCCGCAGCCTAAGCCCCAGCCTCAGCCTCTGGCTAAGCATCAGCAGCCCTCGGCGGGCCGGAGGTCCCACCGCACGCTGCCCAAAGACCAAACCCAGCTCCTGTCACTGCAGCACGACCACAGGCAGAAGGAGAAGGAGAGACAGCGGCAGAGGGAAGTGCCAGTGGCCCCAGTCCAGAAGTTATCAGTTTTTAGTGGCCACAAAGCTGCTGCCGCCGCTGCTACTGCTGCTGCTGCTGCTGCAGGCTCACCTGGCCGCCCTGCAAACACCCAGCGCACCGCGGTAAACTCAGAACGCTTTATCATGTCTGAAACACACTTACGTTTCCTCTCTAGGTTCAGAGGAACTCCGATTTCTTTCTGTATTCTACCTTACTCACCAGTAACTCCCCTCTGCTGCTGATGAATAATAAATTCTGCAGAAAAACAGAAGGAATAGAGAGAATTTGAATTCAAAAAGGAAGTGGTTGCTGCAGCGTCTGCGTGTGAGCCAATGGAAACAGTCAGGGCTCTGCTGTGAAGCTGATGATTTCATCTGGTCAGGATATTTTTCATGCCAGCGAACGCAGACACACACTGACTGTTTGTCTGGTGTTTCAACACGTGGGTTTTTTTTAACCTCCATTCTTATCGCCTCCGCAAAACCAGACAGGAACTGTTTACTGCTGAAAAAAACAACAACAAAAAAAAACACTTTTCAATTTTCAGAAGCATTTATCTCCAGACACCTGTTACAGGAATCAACGTTTTGCTCCCAGTGTAATGTCTTGCAGGATTTGTTTACTTTATCTGCAAAGTAACATGGATTGGAAAAAAAAAACATTAACTTCTGACTCCTATCCACATGGTGATGTAAAATACAAAATTATAAGCTAGAAATATATAGGTCTTAAAACAACACCAATAGGCTGAGTTATAAATAATCCTAACGCCCTTCATTACAGTGTCTTGCAGAAGTTTCCACCCCCTTTTTATGGTTTCACACTGCAGTGCCAGACCTCATGTATTTTATGTGACACTGTTGTGAAATGGAAAGAGAAGTCAATTACAGTTAAAATTTTTATTTCACAAATTCAAATCTGAGATGTACAAGATGCATTATTCTCAGAGCCCTTTACTCTAATACCCCTGAATAAAATTAAATTCATTTGAAAAATGTAAGTTTTACCTCAGATCCATTAATTGCAGGTTGTTGTTTTTTTTGTTTTTTTTCTCGTGGTAGGATCTGTATAGTTTTTTTTCTGTCTGGCAAAAGTTTGAGTCGCCACCAGACATCTTCTTTGCATTCTGTGACTGAAGGCAGGTCTTTAATTTTGCCTTGACACGATTATTTAATCTCATGTTTATGAGGTTTTTTTTCGCGTGACTTGATTTTATTTTTCTGTTTTTTTTCTCGAGGGACTTTCTGTCAAGTTGTCAGGTTTGAGTCACACTCAGACATCTTAATTGCCTTCTGTGACTTGATACGATTGAGGCTGCCATTAAATCACTGTTAAGATACCTCAGCCAGCTAGCTAGTTTTTTGCATCTATCGTGATTAAGTGCAACTCTATTTGTACATTTCTATGGAGATGCAGGTCTTAAACTCCATTTATAGTAGTTTTAAAAAGTCTAAAATTTGAGTTGGTGGAACCTGCAGAGAGCCACATTGTGACTGACTCAGTGCACGCACAATGGGAAAGAGAGAAGTCTTAAAGGGATTGTTAATCCGGTTTCAGATGGAGCTCCAGGAATCCCAGTTGGCCAGGGTGCTGCTGGCTGCCGGGCTTCCCAGTCAGATGCACTCCAGGCTGGGCTCTGGAAGCAACTCCAGTCCTTGTACCCCCGCCATGCAGAGAGCTCACTTCAGCCAGGTACGCACACCCTCACACAAGAATTTCTTGGCTTTCAGTGATCATTTATTTGGACTAAACTTTATAAATAATCCCCTAGAATGCCAATCTCATGTCCAGCCGCGAGGCCCCTCACAGCAGCTCGATGTCAGACATGGCCATCTCCCCGCTGTCCCCTTTCTCCCCCGTATCCCCGACCGATGACGTCTTCTGGGACTCCGAGGCACCGCCTAAAGTGAGTATCATCTGCCATCGGCTCTCCAGCAGCGCAGTCGGGGTTTCCTCGCCAGCAGGTCCGGCGGCCGGCTCCAATGAGCCATAAAACCCAACAGATGTAGGATTTGTTTTGTTCCGCCGGCCGCCACAAGAACAGGAAGTCGTCGTGTTTTGGCACGCCAGTCACAGGACGTCACTTGCATCACACGTGCACCGGCGAATGCGTTGTGCGTCTTGTGTTCCAGTCATACAGCGATGAGGAAGTGGCGCCCACAGGACGGGTTCGGTGTAATTTAGCCGCGAACACTCGCACTGTACAAAAAACCAAATCATTCACTCTTCTCCCCCCAGTATGTGGTCTACAAATACGGCTGCATGTAAAGTCACCAACCAAACTCTATAAGGAGATGATAAATAAACTAATAACTGCAACAGGGAGCGCTCGGTCTGTTTGCTGTTGTGTTGCTGAACTAACAGTAGCGCATATGGAGCCGATGGAGCGTTTAATAAGTCAATGCTCTTTCTTACACCGTGGAGGTTGTGCAAAACCAGCAGCAGGTTATGAAAACACTTTCTTCAGGGGGATCAGCTGCATAAAGAATCCTAAAAGTCTAAAGTGAAACAATTTAGCAGCTGAACAGTCTTCTGCTCCTGCCTAAAGACATTCTCACAAAATCCCCCACTAAGGCGTTTTGTAATCTTCAACAAAGAAAAGAAGTGTCGCTCTAACCTGCATGTGTAGTTGGAGAGAAAGCAGAAAATACCCTGTTTGCTTTGTGTGCGTGTGTATGTGTGTGTGTGTGTAGGGTGCGGGCAACTTGTAAGATGTATACTTGTATAGGTATTCCCGCAGCTCTTTTTCTTCACTGTCGGGCGTGTCTTCCTCTTTGTTAGCGTGTCATGTGACCCAGGACGCAGGCGGTCAGAAGGTCGCCTGCTGGTGGCCCAGATAGATGTTTTTATTGAAATCAGAAGCTGAAAGTAGGTTGTTTTAAATAATACATGATATAATTTGATGTATTTTACATATCAGACCAACACAAAGTCGTTCATAATTTCAAACTGGGAGGTATTTCAATCATTTTTTTTTTTTTTTTTTTTTTTTACTAAAATAGATCTGAAAAGTGTGGTGTGCCTTCGTTTTCAAATCTTAAAGTCAATATTTTGTAGAACCAAAAATTCAAAATCTCCGTTTAGAATTTTTTTGGGGTTTCTTTGGTTTAGGATCAAAAAGACTCTATAGAAATTCTGAATTGAACTTCTGCTAAAGGAAGGAAACCACCCAGAATAATACTGCCAAGAATATGTTTTGTGGTAAGGCTGGTTGAGTTCACAGTCATGTGGAGTGCTGATGTGTTTTTTTCCACATAATTTTGATCTAACTTTACCACACGATCTTATTCTATGTTATTTTTTTAAATAAAAAAACTGCCGCAGGTTGCAAACCCCCTGGTTTAGGATTTACATGTGCTGCAGAAATTTGTTTTTACTTTTTTTTTTTTTCATTAAACCTTAATTTAACCAGATAAAAAAAAAACATCTTTGAAATCAAGACCTCTTTCACAAGGATGACCTGTCCAAGAAAGGGGGTAGCACACGCCGTGGTGGACAAAGCAAATAGACAATGATGGTAAAAAAATGAACAATGGACAATAAAATGCAGTCGTAATGATGCTAATTCCACAAACCGTAGGAGACTTTCTCGACATGATATTTCTCTAACCAGTTTGGGGACTTTGCTTTTCTATCTTCCAGGTCCCAGAACGCACAACTTCAAAATTTTACTGCAGAGAGCTGGTGATGGGACACAAGAGGACGGCTTCAAGGTGAAGCTCCACTTCATGATTTCCTGAAACAAGATCTCTGAATAGATATAAAGATATTTAAATTTGGTAGCACCTGTATCTTCCTGTTGCTAGATTTATTGCTGTGAAAGAAAGAGCAGGAGTTTTTAAAGAGATAGAGGCCCAATTTCAAGGTGTTAAATTACAAAGTCAAGCTTCTTTTAAGTCATATTTGATATTTATAGCATTTTTATGATACCTAAAGATAACATAGTTACTTGGTTTTGCTATAAAATTACACTATGTGGCTGGAAAACACATAATACTGCCCCTTTAAATGAGTGTTTTGTTCTGGGACCAGTCAGGTGTATGGCATGTGTGTGTGTGAGAGAGAGAGAGAGATCTTTCAATATAGGATTTAAAAAATATATATTTTAGTTTTTCTTGTCTCTGCCCTAGCACATTAAATGCTATATAACCTAACTGCTATTAGTTCCAGATATAATCTGCATGCTATATATTTTAATTACAGTGAGCATTTAACTCCCTTTTCTTTCATTTACTTTGGACTGTATTTATTATGAGGCCATATATCACATTCCAGCTCAAATCTTTGCACCCCCTCCACCTCCCGTTGAGAGCAGCTGGCCATGAGCAGATCAGATCAGTTTAGCTGGGATGATTGCCGTGAATTAGATGAAAATAACAGTGAGGAAATGGGGCCTCTGCACTGACAGCGTGAAGGATTTGTTTTAGATTGTGACACAGATGTTGATCGTAACTTTTCTTCTCCCCCCCCCCCTCCCTCCGTTTCTCTCTCCCTGGTGCGTGTCTCTGTCGCCATCTAGTGGCAGTCCGGTGTCGGTGGCAGACCGGAGCGGAAGGTCTGCGTCTCAAGGAGGCTGTTTGTCGAGCAGCAACCACCCAGGTGCGTGCTGTCCAGATATGCTGCTCTGTGGGGTCTTCAAATGAGAAATTTTAATTTGTGGTTCTTTTTATAAAGGTAAATTAAAATAGAATTATGTCTATTGGACTAAACTGACTCAGTATTTGTACTTGAGTAACTACTGATTCTTATGCAGTCTTAAGCAGCATGGATTTCGTAATTTTGAGTTTCCAGACTGTATTCCTTGTTTTATAATCTACTAAAAGACAAAAATATATATATTTCTGTAAAAAAAAAAATGCTTTATTTGTTATACACATCAAAACCCAGGTTTCTAGTCCAACACATTAATTTCTTAATTTGTTTTTGACAGTTTAAATACCTACAGAACAAAAAAGTGAAATTTTACAACATTTTTTGTTCTCTCCAATCTCTCAAATCAAAGTCTGAATCCGTGGTTTTGGTCTAGACATCAAAGCATCAGCACTTACAATTTTTGACATTTTTAACACATACACACTATTTTCTTCAGCTCTTTTTTGTAATATTTAATACATACACGTTTCTGTCCTCGCTGTGTGACGTTAAACCAGACCAAACTTCTCTTGTTTCAGCTCAGTTAGAGTTACCAGTTCATGTGAACTTCTGGTTTCGACAAAATAACGGCTTATCATCGTACTCGATATCTGACTCTTTTTGAGCTTTTAGCACATTCCCCAAGCATAATATCAGACTTTTGTCCGACAGCTGTGGTTGACATCTGTGTACAGCTTAGAAATGAAGCGCTGTGATTGGCTGAGTGTCATAGCATCACAACCCTATAAAGAGAAATGTTTGCTGTTGTTGTTACAAAGCCCACAGAAGCCAGATCTCTGTGGAATCTGTAACCAGTCATAGCAAAGCAAAGAAATAAAGCAAATATCTTGTTTGTGTAGGATAATCTGCTCCACATTTAATACACTGCAAAAACACAAAATCTTACCATGTATTTTGGTTTAGTTTCTAGTCCAAATATCTTAATACACTTGAATTAAGGTAAAACTAAATTATAAGTGTCTTTTCAGCAAGATATCAGTTTGTTTTAAGTCAATAATTACTTAATATTGATGAAAAAGTACTTTCTTTGTTCTATATTTTCTATTTGAACAATAAAGTTTTTCTGCGGGACAGGGGGAAACAGAGCGAACGTGAGGAAAGGAAACTTAGATGCTGTGTAAACGGCCTTCACATATTTCAAAATATGATCATAAATATAAACATCTAACTTCTGTTAGATGTTACTTACTTGGCTAACTTACAGCCAAGTAAGTTAGCGCTTTGGAATTTATCCGGAAAAATTAATTGAGGGGAAGCTAAGTGCGCAAAGCATTTTCAAAGTTAGCAAAAACGCTACTGCGCTACACGAAAAAATGAGGTGTGTTCTCAGCTCATTAGCGGAAGTGTGCCACACTGTTCACTTTATCTAAAACTGCTCCTTGGTACTGAAAACGCCCATCTTTGAGGCATCTTCAATCAGTGACAGCTTCCACACTGAGGAGTTTTGCTGTTAGATCCACCTGGTAGTAGCATGGAGGTTTACATGGAGTGGTTTACAAATAAACCCAAAAAACAGATTTTTCAGTTTCCATCATTCTGGTCACTAGTCAAGCTGAACAATCCACCAGATCCGATCAACATCGGGTTCTTAGTTGGACTACTGTGAATCTGGAGTTTTGAAAGCTAAAGTCAGTCTGTACGTTTCAGGCCTGTTCAAGCTTGAAAGTCCTCTGCTGCAGCACCGCCTGCAGCAGCACAGGCAGACTGACGACACATCCAGTGGACATGCACAAGTAAATAACCCCTTTTTTTCTTACATCTTGCTATTATTTAGGTTTGATGTGTTTTTTAACGCTAGAGAACAAAAAAAATGTTGCAGTTTTATTATCATGCAGCCCAAATGTAAACAGATTCTGTTTGTTGTTTTAGTCGTGTTTTTAGCTTCATCTGTGTCTAATCGTCTAGTTTTTTCTTTGCCATTCTGACTCAAATGTTTTCATTCCACAAAGGGAGTAAAAGCTGTTCTGGGGCGGCGTAACAAGGCCACCGAGTACTCCTCGTCCAGCGACGAGTTTGGCAGCAGCGACGATGAGGAAAGAACCAGGTGAACGGCTGCAGGATTTAATATTTCTGAGAAGGTTTAACCCCGAGAAGTACCATCTATGGCTTTTTTTTAATACCTGAAAATAATTTGCCTTTCCTGAAAGTTTGATGATTTAATTGTTGATCATGTTTCGACTGATTCGTTTAACCACATCCTTTCACGCGGTTCTGAAATGCCCACCTCTGTCCTTCAAGGTCCGGCCTGTCCAACGGAAAAGGGAAGTACTTCAGAGGAATCCCCGACGGCATCGTGCTGCAACCCCACCACAATCTTAACCAGGCACCTACAAACACAACGATGAACTCCCTTTTCTAGGATTATCCAGCCTCCTGACGTTCTTCTCGGTTCCACAGATGTCCCGGTTGGGTTCGGACGACACCTACCTGCTGCCGGACCTCCTGCAGAAAACCTCCAGTCCGGTGCACAACGCTCTGAGCCAGCACCGCACACGAGAACTGAACTACTCGCTTTCACCCACGGCTCCCGGATCCCCGACTCTGCAGGATCTGCATGTGAGCTCAGTCAAACGAAACCAAAAGGTGGCCCTGAAGCGCAAACCACATCAACTAACCACTGCAAATTGAAAAAACACATGTTCAAAAACACATTAAGCACAGCTACAAGTTAAGAAGATACTAAAGAGGTAGGTCTCAGTGGGAAATCTAAGACATCACTGATTAATGACGGAGCTTTTGGTTTTAGAACCCAAAGTTATTCTTTCTTTAGCACTTTTGTTGAAAATTTGTTACCAATGATACAAATGCAACTAACATATCCAAGAATAATTTGAGTTGGGACAAACTACGGAGCTCAGCTTCGTTCTTTTTCACAGTTTGGACAGTACATACTGTGACTTTTTGCTCATCTAAACAGGGAAAGCAAATGCCAGAAAAACTGAATTTGTTCTCTCCCACTTTCCCACTAAGACCTGCCTCTTCCATTTTGCTAATGTTGTGTTTTCTTAATTTGTAGTTGTGCTTAGTTAATGCTGTTGTGCTCTTCAATTTGTAGTTGAACTTAGTGAATTGTTGAAGTGGATTGCACTTCAGGGCCACCGTATTTCCCTGACAAATTTTTATTCTATATCTTTGCCATTCATTTAAATGGATAAATAACACCAGTGGAAATTGGGCGGTAGATGATACTGTTGTCTGATTCTGATAGATGTGAGAAGTACTAACTGTTTGGGGGTTTCTTTGGTATTTGAATTACACAATATGTGGCATCACTTCCATTTATCCACCAGAGGGCGGTAGTGGTGTAGTAATACCAATTCAGTAATAACAAAAGTTGTCAAAATTTTTCTGTAGCGTTATCGTTGTTGAATCATTGTAACTGTATTCATCTTAACCTCAAATTATCTTACTTCCTTTTGGAAAAAAAATTAAATGATATCAACAGAATAGGAAGCAGAAAATAATAGAATTTGCTTCTCGTCTTTAAAGTTATGGGTAGTTTGTATCTAACCTTCCGTTACTAAACAGTCCAAGAGATTCACAATATGAATGTGTTGCTGTTCTGACCAGGCTGTTAGCAGTCCGTCTGGAAAAAGCACCTGCTCTTCTTCCTCTTTGTCCTTCATCGACCCAAGACTGATCCCCATATCATCCCCTCCACAGAGTCCAAGTAAGTGTTTATACGTACCGGTGAAACCAGACGTTTACGTACACTAAATAGAAAGACACACACAGTTTAGAAGTTAAATCAAACCAAACGTCTATTATTTGAGGTCAGGTAGAATGACCTCAATTATTTCTGTTTGCTAAATAAAACAATAATATATTGAAAGAGAACATATGATTTCTTTATTGATGTCTTCACAATCAGATGTTTCCAGACATTTCCTCAGTGTTTGCTAGCGTTGCCTTTGACCGGTAGCACTTGGGTCAGACATCTTGGGTTTCCTTCCACAAGTTGCTCACAATAGTTTGCTGGAGTTCTGGCCCATTCCTGCTGTATCCTTTGAGTTACTGTCCATTTGCAAGTCCCATTCAGTGGTGGGCGCACTTAAGCTAATGTGCTATCAGCCTTCGTTCTAGCTAACTTTGAAAACATTTAGTGCGCTAAGTTTCCCCTTAGTTAGCTTTTCCAGCTAAATTATAAAGCTTTATTCAAACTTTCAGTTGAATAAAGTTTGACAGATGTCATATGTTCAGAATTGTTCAAATAATTAATCATTTATATTTCTGCTCTTATTTTAAAGTGGGTTAAGACGGTTTGTCTTAACTTGATTTCAACAGGAAACTGACAGGGACAAAATAAAAGTAGAGAACAAGATACAAACATCAGTACAACATGTAGGGGCATTATATGTAAATTAAAATGTCAAAATGTAATTGGTGCTTGAGGTTTGTAGCCTCTCAAGGGCATGTCAAATTTGAATTGAAGTTGGCGCTTTATCATTAGCTTCTGCTAAACACTGTGTTATCTTTAGTGCTTTACCGTTGGTGAAGCTAAGGTTTATGATTAGTGCTTTAGGGTTAGCGCAGCTAACTTTTCAGTTAGCGGTGCTCACTGCTGAACTTTAACTTCCTGGCTGAAATCCTGAGATGTTGCGTCAATATTTCCTCATAATGTTCTTTCCTCATGATGCCATCTCTTTTATGAAGTGCACCGGTTCCTCCTGCAGCAAAAAAAACTCACAACATGATGCTGCCAACCCCATACTGGTGTCACCAGACTTGCAAGCATCCACATTTTGTCCTCACAGTTCCACTTTAGTTTCATCTAAAAATAAATATCTTTGTCACTGATCGGCCTTTCTGGCTATGTCAGCATTGGAGACGTTTTACTGTGTAGCCTGCATTTCCACTTTTTAAATTTTGTCCCCCTACAGAAACTTCTGTCAATTTTGTTGCAGCATTAATTATGCATTACTACATGTCGGTCTTTTCATAAAATCTAAATCAAATACAACAAAGGTTATGGTTGTGACCTAAAAAGTCTTCAAGTGGAATGAATACATACATATATATATATATATATATATATATATATATATTTTTTTTTTTTTTAAATTACAAAAGTCACTTGATGTTTAATATTAGATACTTGTGTAAACATTTTAAAAGAATGTGAAACTCAGGTGTATGTTTCATGTCTCTGATTGTGCAGCAGGTATGAAGGGTGAGCCACTGAAGAGGGAATTTCACAGAAAGGGCTCTGTGGTGAACGTCAACCCCACCAACATACGACCGCAGAGCGACACTCCGGAGATCCGCAAATACAAGAAGAAATTCAACGCTGAGGTCCTGTGTGCTGGACTGTGGGGTTTGTAGCTTTGCTGCTTTTTAATGCACTAAAATGCAATTCTGTGCTTTTATGGGACAAACCTATCTTCCACTTTGCTCCTTTGCTTTGTTCACCATCTGTTAATGACGGGACCTCTCTCGTGTCCGTGCGCACGCTGAACAATGTGTGTGTTGGGTCCTGCAGGTGTGAACCTGTTAGTGGGGACGGAAAACGGCCTGTGGCTGCTGGATCGGAGCGGCCAAGGGAAGGTCTACTCGCTCATCAGCAGACGAAGGTTTCAGCAGATGGATGTACTGGAGGGACTTAACGTCCTGATTACGATATCAGGTACGCCAGCCTGATTGTCAGACAACGACAGCGCTATGTTATTAGAAGTGCTACTGTTCAACACACGTTGAACACATACCTGTTTCTGCAGGACGTGTTGATGTTGTTTCCTCCCTCTTTGTGACTCCATCTTTTAAACCGTGCAGGCAAAAAGAACAAGCTGCGTCTGTACTACCTGTCCTGGTTAAGGAACAAGATTCTCCATAATGACCCAGACGTGGAGAAGAGGCAGGGCTGGACCTCAGTAGGTGACTTGGAGGGCTGCGTACACTATAAAGTGGGTAAGTGAACGCTGCAGTGACATGTTGAGGGGAAACATGCCCATATATGGAGTTTCCCCACCATGTGGAACTCCAAAAAAAAGCAGCTGTAAAAATATTTAAACGCTCTCTAAGTGGAAGAAAATGGAAAATGTCTTTATTTTCATACATTTGTTTATTCATAAAGCACTCAAAGACACTGCACATCAATAAAGAACTACAATAATAGGAAAAATTAGACATTTAAAGCCATTTAATTTTTAGTTTATGTGGCAATTTTAATAAAAACAATTCTGACCAATGTGTTGCGACCAATATTAATTGTCTCCAGCTACAAGTCTGTAAGTTATCTTGCAAAATCAAAGCAACATTATTATCAACTAAAACCAAAAGAGAAAAAAATTAAGTTGACCAAAAAATAAATAAAGCTAATAAATGTTTTTTTTTTTTTTTAAAGCATATTGCAGGGATACATTAATGGAAATATGTGCATGTGTCACAATGTTGTAGTCAAACTCCTCATCTTAATGCAGACAATTGGACAGAAAATGGTAAATGTAGAAGATTTTCTTGTAGTAAATGAATATTTTCAATAATTACTGCTGTAAATGATTTGCCACTTTAATCGCTTGATAAACTGGTTCTTCCATGCATTTACGTTGAGGATGCTAAATAGCAAAGCACACCACAACGTTTACATTTCTTTTTTTAACAATGATTATTCAAGGCATGTTTGTACTTTGTTTTCTCCTGTCAAATAAAATCCCATCAAAGCACAAAAAAGCTCAAAAAGTAGAGGTGTGAATATGTTTGTCAGCTGCTGTCTTTATTTTTTTTCCTTTCCTGTTTCAGTGCGATATGAGAAGATCAAGTTCTTGGTGATTGCGTTGAAGAACGCGGTGGAGGTGTATGCCTGGGCTCCCAAACCCTACCACAAGTTCATGGCCTTCAAGGTTTGTATCATTAAAGAAAATTTAAAAAAATTAATAACCTTTCATTTTTGTTTTATTCTTAGAGTCAAAGATTGAATCTCAAGAGTTTGGTCAGATGAACAACACATCCTTTTTTTTTTTCTCCATGTGCTATTATTTGAACTAAAAGTCAGCAGCTAACCACGCTATCCACCGTCATCTTTGTACCCTTTGCGTTGTCAGGGAGACGCCTGGTAGAAAACCTAACAGGGTCACTTCCTCATCCAGAGAACGAGCCTCACGCGGAGCTGTGTCCCGTTTATTTCTGTCCTCTGGGACCTGAGCTACTTTTTCTCCTGTAGCCTTGTAGTTTAACCCTCTCTCCTCGGAAACGTCCAAAAATATACTTTGTGCGAGAGATAGCATGACCGTCAACGACCGGGCCGTTTTTATCTGCTGCTCAGCTGTTGGTTGGAAAACCATAATTCAAGATGGATTCCTGCTTCCACATCTTTATTCATTCAGTTGTCCTGTTTGTATTCAGTCCTTCAGGTCCCTGCCTCAAAAACCTCTGTCTGTCGACCTGACCGTGGAAGAAGGTCAAAGGTTAAAGGTCATCTATGGCTCATTGTCTGGTTTCCACGCCATCGATGTTGACTCTGGAACGCCGTACGACCTCTACCTGCCTACGCACGTAAGCTCCTGCTCTGTTCCCGACAGCGTTCTGACCAGACGCGCAGCTTTTTGTCCCTCCTAAGATTGTCCACACTGCGGCACATTAAAATACAAACTATAACTGTTTTTGTTTGTTTTATGTAATAATTCAATTTGTGTTCTGCCCTCTCCAAACCCAAACTAAAGAACAATGGAGAAAATACCAAAAAAAACGCATTGATTGTTGGTTTGACAATGTATTAATTACTTAATACTCAGCATACTTTTCAGGGAAATAAAAATTGAAAACCCTTTTTTTTTTTTTTTTTCATTTCTCTGTTACTCTACTTTGTATTGGTTTACCACGTTAAAATCCTTATAAAATATATTAAAGGTTTTTTTTTTTTTGTTATAAAGTGCCAAAATGTAAAATAGAAAAACAATGTATATTGATCAGCCTCTTATTAAACAAAGTAAATGCAGGCTATGTTGGGCGGCAACCAATAATTATTTTAATAATTCAAACTGAAGAGCTGCTTCTCAAACTCTTCTAGAGCTACAGCTGGACTGTCTGCCTCCTGCTGCTGCTGACATGCTCTGTAAATGTGACTTGTGTTGAAGGAGCAGACACAAAATCTGTTAATACACAAACCTAAAAACAATCTTAGACGTTTCTTGGAAGTTATCCTGTTCAAACCACCATCTAGTCACTTGTTTGACATCATTGTGCTCCAGATTAGACTTAAGTTAACTATAAATTAAAGGTAGAATACACAAATTCCTCTTGAACATCGAGTGCAGACGCTGGTGTAAATTCTGTCATCCAGGAAATGAGAAGAAAATGCCTTTAAACTCCACACAGTGCAGCCCTGCTGTCAGTTAACAGGAACCAGGATCGGTTCTGACCCAACATCCTGGCACTGGTTTGCATTAACTCTGCCCTTGGACTAATGATTGTTGGTGTTGCTTGTTGGATTCTTCCGAGCAGCGATTATATTTCTGCCCCCACCCGTTTTATTTCCATCCCTGCTTTCTGCGTCTCCGGTGTGAATCTCTGGAGAAGTTGTGCTCCACCTCCTACTCACCGTCTACTGATGTTAGTCACTGTTGTTGTTTACTTCTCCTGCTGTCCTCTCTGCTCTCCTCTGCAGCCTGTAGAGCCGTCAGATCCTCCGATACTGCAACCTCTCTGTCTGACATGTTCTATTGCTACAGGTTTTCAACATTCGTTGTTGATAAGCCTGCCACAATAAGCAATAAATCAATGTAATCGCATTAAAACGAGCGCGATCATTTCCATTTGGAAAGGCGCCATTTTGAGAAACGCCACAAACATTTGATACCCAATACGAAGTTGTTAGTCTGCACTGCCTTTCCTTCTTGCCTGTTTTCCTTGATTATTGTGGGGTTTTTTTTTATATAATTTTGGTTACAGAGACTTCATAATCATTTTTAATTGTTGTTTCGTTTGTTTGGTTTATTTTGGATATTTGAAATAGTTCTATATTCTTTAGAAATGAAAGTTTGCTTAATCTTTCTCGCATTATTATTATACCATTATTATTATATTGGTTACAAAACGCCTCAAAATGACAATATTATCATTTATCACAATAATTCTTGGGACAATTTATTGTTCAGCAAACTGTTGTTGTATCAGACCTAATCACTACCGTGTCCTTCAACACTGGTCATACAGGCCCTAACCAGTCATTATTCCTGACTATGACTGGTCTAATGTCTGTCTAGTTTACATGACATGCAGGGTTGTGTTAACAGTAACCAGTTATGAAGCAATCTGTGGCTGAAACATGGGAGCCGTTTTAAACTTTAAGAAGCTTTCTCACATTTCTGCAAATCAGTTTGTGTCGAATGTGAACAAAACGCCCACTGCTGGAGAATCACCGCTGGAGAAGCCTTTCTTTTGTTTTGCTTGTTTTTCCCCATTCCTCTGCTGCATGTGGGCACATAAAGCTGACTGTAGACGATGGTGACTCACGGCTACATTTAGACTCAACACTCCTATTAAGCATGCTTTTTTGTTTGTTTTAGCAACATTTAGAGTCACGCTATAAGGTGGAAGAGGCAGACATTGTTTTATTATTGGCAGCATGTTCACATCCTTAAAAAGTCCTACATTCATGTATTTAAAAATGATGGTTTAAATTAATTTTAAAAAGAAAGCTGGGCTCACAGGCCTTAAACCTTATCTTGGTAGGATTATTTAATCTCATGTATTCTGTTTGTTGTTCCTTTTTTTTTTTTAGAGACTTTTTTGACAGGCAAAAGTTTGAGTCACACTCAGATAACATCTTCACTGCGTTTTGTCACTCGAGATGGTTCAAGCTACCGCTAACTAGCTGCTAATGTTATTGTTTACATCTGAAACTTTCCCGCATGTGCAGGCTTGAGGGCAAAAAGAAGATTCTTTTAGTTTCCGTTCCTCCATAGCCACTCTGTCGCTGTCGGACGTTTCCATTAACAAAACCAAACCTGTAGATGTTGGTGTGATTGATTTTGTGCAGATCGCCACAGCCAAGGGAAAATAACGCAGAAAAACCGTCAAAGAGTAACCCAGAACCACTCATATTCTTCTTTTTTCTTACTCTCTGTTGGCTATGCTACGCACAGACTCGTTGCCGTGGCAACTGACTGACAACAATGCCACGAATGTATTGGGATTGAACACTAAAAGACCCCTCACACTATTCCCACACAAAGACCAGAACATTCAGTCTCTTTCGGTTTGATGTTTATTTTGCGTTGGTTGATCAGCTGATTTAAACTCCTTCTCTGCTCATGATCTGTCAGAGACTTGGAGTGTGGGTCACCTTTTTTCTTAACTGAATTGAATCAAATTCTGCAGCACATCTACTTGTCACAGTTGTCAAAGTCAAGCTAACATAACTGACCTACGTCCCTCGCTATTTTATTTTGATTAAAACCTTTCCAGATCTTGCTATCTAGATGCCGTGGTGTTGACGATTAGTAGCAAAGCACTGCGTCTCTTTTCCCTTTGTACATCACGCATAAAATTAAGACAAGCTGTCGACAAGCTGACTGCTAAAACCAACGGTGGTCATCGTCAGTGAGCAGTTTTTATGGCCTCCAGCAGGGAGATGGAGGGCGGGATGTTGCATTTTCTTTTTTGTGTCTATCCTGGGTGAGTGCAAATGCAACGGCAGGTGGCTGAGCAACGTTTGTACATTTTTGTGGAGACGGAGCTCTTCAATTCCATTCATGACGCTCTTAAAAAGTCTTAAATTTGAGTTGGTGGAACCTGCAGAAACGCTGAATGATGTTGTGGTGAGACCGAGTGGGTGGCTGGCGCATAAAGCAATTTCTCCCGCTTGAATAATGGATTTGAAGTTGCTCTTCATCTCTTTTCCGCGACGTAGCGCCCATCCCTCTTCTCTTTGCATCACTGGCTTAGATAAATCTCTTGTCTCCTTTAAAGTCTTCTGAAATTATTCAAGAAGTTCTGAGCTAACAAGTTTAGTTTGATGCAGACGAATTACAGTTTTGTTCCTCAGATAAAAGTTTTCTGTTTGAAGAGGGGGGGGGGGAAAGGTTGATAAATGACACACTCTGCAATGGCAACATGTGTGCTGCTTGCGCCCGGTGAGTAGGAGTGGCGTCAGTGAAGGGAGAGAGAAACTCTAAAAATACACCCGTCCTGTTGCCATCATTAACTCTGAGTGTCAGTTCTGACCTGCTCTGGATCCTGGTGAGACGTTTTTTCCCTCTCCCTCCTCTCTGGGTATATTAGGCGAGTCTGCACACACAGCTGCCTACTACTGGTGCCTTAAACTGCTGCTGCAGCTGCAAACTTCATCTCTCTCTCTGACACACATGCAGAAAACCTTCACTCTCCCACTTCAGCTTTAAAATCCACTCACGTCCACTTGCTTTTAACACTCTAACAGACTCTTCACACGCCTTCACTGTAGCTGCGCGGCCATACGCTCTCTTAAACACACACGCACACACACACACCTCCTGGTATGTGCGCATCCCACTCGCGCCTCCCTGCACCATTCACTCTAAACTGCGGTTTGGGTTTCCTCAGTGCTGTTGAAAGAAATTCATCTAATCATCCTGGCACAACAATGACTCACGCATTGCATTCTTTCACCTAAAGAGGCAAACACACACACACACACACACCATACGCACGCATCTATGGATGTTGGTGGTAAACTATGCAACAATGCTGATTCCGAGACAGAGGATTAAGATTGCGTTGCGCCTGTGGATGCCGGTCCTCATGCTCAGGATTGTGGTGGCTCGCGTTCCGGTAACGTATGAAACTTTACCCGCTTCCTGCCGCCAGCTCTGAACGCTGACCGTAACTCCGGAGGGGCTTTTTTTTTTTTTTTTTTAATGACACATTGTTCTGCTATTGTTTTATTTTATCATTATTGCTTCATTCACTTCTTCATTCTTCTGTCCCTTCTTCAAAAATGATGGGAGGCGTGATGTTTTATCTAGTGAAAATATGGCACTGATTAATAGTTGGAAAATATTTCTAAGTCTTTTGTAGAGAATTTTTTTTTCTATTCCCCTTCCCCGCATTTTTTAGACAAATTAGTCAAATAAAGTTCATATTTCTAAACTGCATATTGTGAACAGGTCAGTAAATGTTGATTAAATAGATTTTGCTTCTTATGGTTTAAGAAAATTTCTTGGAATAGCTGCTCATGAACAGAAGGAAAGTTTCTAGGATGGTAAGAAAAATGTTTTTGAAGACATAAATAGCATGTGCTTTTAATCAGGGCTGATGTAAAGGATTGCTATAGTAATCGAGTAATTACTCAATCACTTAGTGTGAAGTGGAAGGAGGATGAAAGGTGAAACTGACCCAGAGCCAGTCATACGGCAACAACAACAAACGGCAACTTTACACAAAATAAAGTTACAATTCAACTGTTTAATAGATAGAAAAGCTGACAGTAATGTTCTTAGCTGTGGTATTGTAATCAAAATCTGAAGGAGATTCATTGTAAGCTGGAAGAAAAATATTGGGGTTTTTGTGGTCGAGTGGACAAAGCAGGAAGATTTGAGTATTTTTTTTATTAGCATCATGATATGTCTGAGCAAAGTCACTTGACTTTATGAGAGGGAAATTAAAGGTTTGGAATTAGTTCAGCATTAAATCAGAGGAGGGTGCAGCGGTGAAGTCCTCGCAGCTGAGAAATTCAGGGAACCTTTGCAAAGCAACGTGGGTAAACGTCTCCTTTGGTCCAAGTAAGAGCTACATATAAAATACAAAGACTTGTGTGATTAAAATAAGCACATTGATATAAAGAAACAAAAATAAATCCTTTGTCTTCCTTCTGTTATGCCCTGTGCACTATTGCTAAAATAATTTGTAGAAACGATCTGCCAAAAAATAAGGGAATTTTTTTGCCACCTTTTTCTGTATGTTGCTTCAAAAATGTATTTTTTTATTATTATTTTTAAGAATTTTGCTTTTGCGTCTGTTGAACAGATCCAGGGTCCCGTCCATCCTCACGCCATCATCATTTTGCCCAACAAAGCCGGGACCGAGGTCCTGGTTTGCTACGAAGACGAGGGCGTCTACATCGACACGTACGGCCGCATCACCAAGGATACGGTGCTGCAGTGGGGCGAGATGCCAACATCTGTCGGTAATCAGAGGCACAGAAAACCCTGTGAGCAAAAACGTGGAAGTGGTTACGTCCTCTGCTGAAGACTCATCTCTGTCCGTCCGTGTTTGTCCAGCCTACCTTCAGTCCAACCAGGTGATGGGGTGGGGAGAAAAGGCCATAGAGTTGAGGTCGGCCAACACGGGGAACCTGGACGGAGTGTTCATGCACAAAAAGGCCCAGAAACTCAAGTTCCTGTGTGAGAGGAACGACAAGGTGAGGATGACCAGCAATGTTTACGCGTTAACACATGCTTTATCTGAAATATTTCACCTGTTAATATTACATAACGCACATTAATCAAACTACCTAATTTGACCAGAGAGCCTCTCTCCGGCGGAGGGTTACCTAAGTTCACCTCAGGGCGTTAAGAGAGAGGTGAACGACGGTGGAAGGCAAAAGGTTTCCGTGACAGCAGACGGCAACAAAAGTTGAACATTTTTCAACTTTCTCGTGTTGCGTTGCTAGCTCATAGATGTCTAGGTGTACGAGCACCAAATTTCACATGTACGAATTACGCCATTCACTGGGCTTGGTGAGGACCAGAGACTGGCGCCTCGTCACATAAGTTCCACAGGGAACGAATGGAGAGGAACATTTCCAAATTTTAGACAAAATGGCTTGCTTTAAACTTTCCTGGTTATAAAAATCTGGAAAACTGAGAATCTTCAGATACTGTTGGTTCGAGACACTAAAACGTTTTTTTTGAAACCGTGCATACACTGGCAGTTTTTGGTATGGGCAGTTGCCCAGGGCAGCAAAGGAAGGATCGAGGGCGTCTAAGAATTAGAAAATTATCTTATCTATCAGAACAAGTTTGCTGCTACTTGACTACATCACCTGCTTTCTGCTACATTAAAAACAACCAAAAAAGTCAGATAATTGGTTGCGTTTAATTGGTTGGATGAAGTCAGGCATAGAGATTATTTATGATTAATCGCAGTGCTACTGTGTGTGATTAATCTGATAAAAATGTTTGATCAATTGACAGCACTAGTTTCTTCCCAAATCATAACAGCTTCATACACGGCTTTGAGATCAAACTTAACACGCCACCAAAACTGTTCTCCGTGTTGCAGGTGTTCTTTGCTTCGGTGCAGTCCGGCGGCAGCAGCCAGATCTACTTCATGACGCTCGGACAGAACTCTCTGTTCAGCTGGTAACCGGCGGACCTGCTGACTGCTGGCGTCCGTCTTTTTGATTCTGTGTTCGCGCGACGATTAGATTTGTGCTGACCGACGCTGATCTTCAGGATTGAAGGATTATAACCTCAGGTCTATTCGGCCTGATCCCACTTCGACATGAACTGATCGCAGATCTTTCTGCTTGAATCCACCGATCGGGCTCCCGCAGCACGACACTCGAGAGATTCAGAGACAGGTAACTTAATCGCTGCGCCCCCTGTTGGCATGGATTGTCGGTAGGAAGAGCCTAGCTAGCTGCCAGTGCCTTTGTGAGAAGGCAGCGACTCTTTACAGCGTTGCTGTCTCATCAACATGTAGCAGAAGAACATCCAATCTTGCAAGTGTAAAAATTTCAGAACACACTCCTGAACGATTGAAGTTTTTATTTGTCAGATCATTTTTAATTCAGTTAATTGTGATTTTGTGACGTCTTCTCAAAATACTTTTTTGTTATTATTTCTAGATCAGTGCTGCCTGTTTGTAATACCTCAAAGATTTTTATTATTCATCAAGACTTCTAGATGGTCTAGATACGATCAATTTCTATAATTTATTCATCGATACGCGACCACACAAACGATGAAGTGTATCGTTTTTGTCAGGATTATGACTCCACAATTCACATATGGATCCCTTTATCTGGAGAAAAACAATAATAACTAACGTGATTGAATTAATTGATAAGCACTTTAAAAAGAAAATCCTTTTCACACCAATGCGCTCCGCTACGCTCCACTGCGTAGTTTGTGTAAAATTTCTGTCTTCTAGCATTTTCCTATCAGTTTCCATAACTTCTAGTGCGAAGTTATTCAGTCCAGCCCAGAACTTAAACTCATCCTTTCGTTTCTGCGTACTGAGGACCAAAAACAAAACCGCTTTGAACTTTTGAGATGAAGAAAAGTGACAGCCCCACTGTTGCTTTTTTTGTGTCTATTGTACAGCTTACGATGTACATATTTATCGAAAATGCACTGTTTTCTAAATGTTTTAAAAATGCCAAGCCATCTTTATTTACGTGTACAGAAATACAGGCTTATAAATGTGAAATTCAACCTCAGAACAGACTATTTGTGTGTTACTTTTGTGATTTCTGAATGTTTGTGAATATGAGTAAGAGCCACTGACAGTAAAGCTCTTGTTCAGGTTCCACCAACATTTATTAAAGCATAGGTGCTTTAATAAATTCAGTTTTTTTTCTTTTTGTTGACTTTCTCCTGATGCGTATAAATCAGGTGTTTTGCACAATAACCATGATACCGGTGTTTGCTCTTATGTATCCTGCTTTGAGACGAATTAATGTTTTCAAAGTAAGATATAGTAAGCCGTTGAAGTTCCTGGTATCCGTTTCCTTTAGATCAGTATTTGTTTTACTGTCAAATATGGCACGTACTAATGTTTCTGACAGGATATTTGTTTGTTTTTGTTGCTTTTGATGCCTTTAATGTACTTCATTTCAAAGTGTTGTGTCCTGTTGTTTTGATTTCAGGAACAGAAAAAACAAAAGAGGAGAGATTTATTCAATTTGTTTCACTAAGTGTAACTTTAAAAATGGGCAAAGTTTTGTAAGACAGAGACTGAGATCAGTTTGAAGAATATTATAATGTTGTACAGAATATGCTAACCAAATTATCAACCTGAAAACTTGTCCGAGGCCATTGTGCGATGAAAACTTCACCAAAAACGTGTGAATTTTGCATTTGGAGATGTTTCCGTTTTCATTGTGTATACATTCCAGCCTTAGACTTTGCTTGCGTTGCTTTGTACGTTCCGCTGCTGTTTTTCACTTTAAATTTTGTCAAAATATTGCCAAATATTTTTTGTAGTCATTAATATTTGTCGGTAGATTTAAGTATAAACTTGAAAATGCAGCTGGTTCTGTGAGAATATTGTGAGAATATTAACCTCAACAAAAACAGATCTTACTGGGTGTTGAACGTTTATTGCTAACTTTTTATTAAATGTAAAGCATTTGTTTCAGGGGAACAACAAGCATTCCTTCCCAACATACTCAGTACAAATGAAATGGTAGGTTTGTCAACTCAGTATTTGATGCGTTAGCAAACACAAAGCTAACCATTAGCTAACTTCAGCTAAACCTACCAGAGCTAGTTATTAGCTTAACCTTTGGAGCTAACTAACATTTTAAGCTAATGTATGGCTAACATTAAAGCTTGTTGGCTATTAATAACAGAAATGTTGTTTTAGATTAATATTTGTTTTGGTTTATTGTCACAAAACTCCAACTTTTAGGTCCAAGGACACTTAGAAAGGTTGTTGGTTGAAAGGATTAGCAAAAATAAGTTCCGATGGGGTAAATTGGAATTACATACGTGAAAATACATCAAATGCAGCTCATGTGATGTTACAATAATTGACCAGTACCAGTAATTCACATTAGTAAAATCTATTTCACCAAATGTATTCATATGGAGGGATTTTATTTAGAAACAAAAAAAATGTGCTGACTCGCCATTAGCTCCGGTTACATCTGCGTAGCTATCAGTCTGTATTCGGCCATGCTGTTGAGTGGTCAGCAAAGAGTCCAGAAATTGAGCTTTGCTCTGAATCAAAACAGTTTCAACCAAGTTGAAATTGCATTGGGTCAGTTGATCAAAAATGGTGTATTATGAGTGTTAAAATAAAAGAATAACCTTTCTTTTCCAAGACCTAAACAAACATTGTACAGCGACAAGGTAATTTAACTCTGCCGCACTCAAATATGCAACACACCCTGTCATAAATTTTTACAGTATACAAAAAGGCAATAACATTCACTTATCATCTTCCCATTAAAACCACAACACTGCAGTAATTTACACTTCTGGCAAAGACAGGTTCCTGCTGGTTAACTGTCATTGGACTGAGCCTGGGAGGAAAAGAAGCAAATTGTTCAATGTCTTTACGTACCACCGTTAGTCAAAGTTAGTTTCTTCAGTGCTCTCCGGCTCCGTGTCCCTGTTGCTAGGTCTTTAACACTGTAGCTGGATCACTAATGAGAAACTTTCCTCCCACACCTTCCACTGGTTGGGATCATAACAGATTCAGTTTCAGACCCACGGCGACTCACGTCTCCACCAGTTCTTTATCTCAGTCATCTCCAAACCTTTTATCGTCCCAACACTTTTACTCAAATCAACTCTCTCTAATCTTGATTTCTTCCCTTTTCCCTTTAATTTCTCTAGTTTTTCCATCCTGTTTCTTGAAATATTTCTGTCCTTTTTTTTCCAGCAGTTTGCAATTGAACTAACCAAGAAGTGTCAGAAACAAAAAAAAACTGTTTTTTTGTAAACTTTACTGACAAAGGGAATCTTTTCCAAAGATGTTAAAGCATCTTATCCAGGCAGGATGCAGAGGAAGAAGGCCTTGTAGTCTTAAGGAATGAAAATCTGCTGAAAAGTCACAAGTTGTTATGTGGGAGAGAGTAAGGTAGACAGGTGGTTAAAATGCAGTAAAAAAGAGGGATGGAGGTGAAAGACGTAGCTGGAGGCTCTAGGAAAGTGTTAAGAACCAGATAAAAGGGATGTTTGGTTTTGCTGCGGTAGATATGAATCCTCATTTGGAAAAGTTCAAATTAGGTTTCTATGGTGTGGTTTGAGAGGAAATATGAGTAAATGACAGGAACAGTGAATATACTAAAAACATCTCAAGAGCTCGTTATTGGACCAAAATAATCCACTGAAATGCAAAATCTCCAAAACGCTGATTGTTCATTGACTGTTTTTTTTTTTTTCATCAAAAACTGA
The DNA here is from genome assembly GCF_904066995.2 of Poecilia reticulata. NCBI lineage: Eukaryota > Metazoa > Chordata > Actinopteri > Cyprinodontiformes > Poeciliidae > Poecilia > Poecilia reticulata. Next base: position 6,763,672 of record NC_088839.1, read on the forward strand.
TGTTGGGCTACATAATTCAAGTTTTAGAAAATAACTGGTGTTTTCCATGACGTTGTGATTAAGACCAAATACATGAGTGTGTAAGTATATGTATGCGTGTGTGTGTGTGTGTGTGTATATATATATATATATATATATATATATATATATATAAACTGTGTATATGTATGTATATACACTGCTCAAAAAAATAAAGGGAACACTTAAACACTTAAGTGAACACTTAAGTGTTCCCTTTATTTTTTGAGCAGTGTATATCTATATACATACATACATGCATACATACATGTATGTGGAAAAAATTTAATATTCTTAGTCACGTAGTTAGTAAAACTTCTGTTAGCTTGTTTTTGCACTGGACCTATGTTTGACGTGTTGTATACTGTACCCCTTTCTGCTTTGAGATGATCTCTCTCTTAATTTACATTTTATGTAAACAAGGACAAGTTGACAGTGATACAACAATAAATATCTTGAAGTAAACGTTGTGCTACTTATCTTTTTTTCTTTTATACGTTGCACCAGAACCAGAACAAATGTTTTTCTGAGGTTATGAATGCTTGGATCTCAAAACAGGAGGTTATATCCAAACAACACTTTGATTGTTAGCACCGTTTTGAACAAAGATTTTGATAATGGAGAAGATTGCATTCACCACAGGAGTGAGGAAGCTTTGCAATAAGCTACTTCCAGGGGTGATGTTTGACACTAGTAGCTATAAGGATGAGTCTATCGAGTACGATGAATTTGACGCTTACCTTTTCAACCCTTCCCCGGCTGGGGAGTCTTGTTGTTTTTTAATAAAGTTAGGAACGTTTTAAGCCAGTCAGAGGAGGACGTGCTGCTCTCAGCCACCTGGCGCCGTTCAGTTTGTCACCTAAATGCCGAGATCGACGTATTATTGGAGCCCTGCTCTAGCAAAGCACGAACAGTTCAGAAACAATATGAAATGAGAAAAAAAAAACGTATTTATTAACTGATTAAGTCGTGTTTTAGATTGTTCTTGATAAACTAATCAGTCACGGCTGATTAGTGGGTTCTCTCACTGCTGCACAGTGAACACTGATCTTTTTCCAGCAGACAGCCGCTCCTCTCTCTTGCAGGTACTGCGTACCCCCGCTAAATCTTTTAGGGGTACGCAGTACCCTGCCGTACCCCCTTACTTTCACCCCTGTATGTAACCGTTTCTTTATAAAGCTGTTATAAAGAAACAGCTTTAAAACAACAACAGCAAACTTATCAACCAGAACTGTTGGCATGTTTCTGGTCTTACTGGTCTATCACAGTTTTGAAAGTAATCGCTTAAAAACCATTACCCTTTACTGTCTCTTACCCAGGAAGTCATTTCACATAAAATCTCTTTTTTGAGGGAGATCTGACGAAATCTCTCTTGGTTGAATGTCCACTTCATAAAATGTAAGAGAAGACTCCGGGACGAGCTGAGTTTCCTGTGTGGGTTGGTCTCTTAATTGTCTTTGGTAAGTCTGGTGTAGAAGCCAAAGGGGTGTTACCCATTAGTGTTGCCATGGTAATCATTTTTGAACCTACAGTTTCCTTGAGCGGCATATCAGACTGTTGTCTAGCTAGTAAGCCCACAGCCCAGCTAGTTAACCAGCTAATGTCAGCTGTGTTACTGTAAGAGGAGCATAAAGAAAGGGTTTATAACATTCTCCACAATAAGCAGGCTTATTTAAAAACTAAATTCAAAGTGTGTGTTTTATTTTCAGATTTTGCGTTTGACCACTGTGTACATTTGCTAAATTAATCTTTTAAAATTGCCCACTCTTTTAGCTGGCAGTCTCATCAAAGCTATTTCTCTACATGTGACATAAGTAGAAGCTCAAATTTGTGAGCTGGAAAATGTCTTAAAGTAATGTGAAACTTTGTTCCAAAGGTTTGGGTGCATTTCACAACATTTGAGGCTTAAACTTAAGATGACAATCGTTTAAAGACGCTTTTAGACCTTGCAGAACATCCTGCTGCTTTAACCTGATTCAAACCCGTCCCTGCCGCACTTTTCATATACTATTTAGAAAATCCCTACAGGCATTTTATGGGGGAATATGATGGAATGTGGACAAGCTTTGCAAGGCTTTGTAGATGTAAACTGAAATGCCGACCATTTTAAAAACAGCCTTGTTGTACTGCTTCCTTCCTTGAAGTTACAGTATGCAACATTTGAAAAAAAAATTAAAAAAATGTAAAAAACCCAATCAGATTTAAGAGGAAGGCCTTAGCGCTGTCAATCATCCTAGTGTATGTGCCACTCAGAACCTCTCCCTTTCTCTCTGATTAAGTACAGGTTTTCCCCGTCAGTAGAATGATCAGGCTAGGATAAACAGCTTTAAGTCGTTTATTCGCTGTTGGCACATTTTGCAGCCCATACCCAATTGTGATGGACAGTGGTTAGACCCTCCTCCTGGCTTTGATTGGTTGTTTTTGACCAGGAGCGTGGAGAAGCTTGATTTTTTTTTTTCCCTCGCAGATTATCTGCCTCATTTTCACAGATGTACAATTAGAATGGGCGCTAGCGGTCAAACGTGTCGCTTGCTTTGCCACAGACTTGCAGCAGCCGCACCAGCAGAGGCAGCAGGTATTCGGTCGAGGCTGTCCAGTGGCCTGGGGTGGAGCCTCGATGTGAGCCGCCTGCCTTTTTCTCATCTCCACTCCACTCACGCTGTGGGGTTTCATGCGTGGACGGAGCAAACACAGTTGAAACACAACTCAAGTCAATCGCAGGGCGAACAGAGAGCAGAAACAAATCAACAATCATGCTCCGCTTTCTCCGCTTTTAGATTACGGGCGATTGAACATCGCCTGTAATCTGTGTCTCTTAACCAAAAGCAATTTGGTGTCGTAGGGGTCGGGCTTTCTCCAGATGGACTTGTAGAAAACCACCATAAATTATAAACCTTTGCTTCCATCGGAAAGTTCAGAAGCCACTTGCTGACCTTTTTTTAGTCACAGATACCTTGGATGGGCTGCGCTTAAATGAACTTTGTTGTGCTTCGCTTCGGTGCAATAACTACAATTGAATTACAATTAACATAAAACATTCTCATGACCCCCAAGACTTTTTGAGAAAATATTCTGTGGTCAGACGAGACTAAAGAGGAACATTTTGGAAGGTGTATCTCATATTACACCTGACCTAAACCCAACAAGAAAACCTGGAGGTGGCCTTGTAAATTTCTAGATGTAAAAGCCACTCTGATAGTTCTTCGTTGACTCACACATTATTTTCAATTAAAAAAAAAAAAAAAAAAGGGTGGACCAAAATTACAGAGCCAATTTGGTTTGAAAAGTTTTCTTCTTTCTTTATTCATGGTTCATTGTGGTAGTAGAGCTAGTGCATTAGTGCTGGACATCAGCAGCGGTCCTCTGTCAGACTGCATTAACCCATCACTCTCTCCATGTGTCTGTGTCTCTCTGAGTTTTATGTTTCCACAGACGACTCGCTGGCACCGGTCGCAGGTTTCCTGTCTCCATTCTTGGATGAACTTTGTCATCATTCCGTCGGCCAGGACCCCCTGAACGCCTCTTCTGCAGAAAAACATCAGTGACATCTAGAAGAACAATTCTAATCATGAAAAAAAAAACTCAACAACAAGTATATCATTCTCTATACTAGTCATTTGCATTTGTAATTTTTTTATGCTAAAGAAATAAACTAATGAACAATCCATCTAGCCTTTAATATCAAAGCTGAAAACTACTTGAAGTAGTTTCTTGCTCCTTTTGCTGCCCTCCAGAAGAACTTTGCTATCCCCTCCTCTTACCCCCTCCTCCTGACCCTTTCAATACACCCATGAGCACACACACACACACACACGCATACATGTGTAAAAGTGTGTGTCAGCTCACCCACAGCAGCAAATGCCCATTGGCCAAGTCATGACTGGCAGGCACACGGTCACCTAGCAGTTTGAGGGGATCGTCCTGGTGGATTGAGACTTTAGTTTGTGTTTGTGTTGTTTAATCTGCTGGAGAAAGAGCAGACAGGTAAGGGGCTCAGCACATGATGGGTGGTGGGGGTTGTTTTACACGTGCATGGCTTTGATCGCTGCCCGTAGTCCAAACCCAACCAACAGATCGGTCTCATCGTGCTATGATTTAATTGGTTGAAGCCCGTTGGGTTCATGATAGAGCGTGTTATTGCATGAAGTGAATGAGTTTGCAGTCAGAGAGAAGACGACAGCTGGGTTTTTGGAGGGTACGGGGGGTGGTCTGCCCTGGGCTAATTTTATGTGCTGTGTCATGAGCCTGTACATCCCCCCCACCCCCCGCCCCCCACCCCCCTTACCAACGTCCCGACCTTATTGAGGATCTAATTTTCTAACGTCTGGATCCATGTGAGTGTGGATGAAAGCAAGTATTTGGATTCTTAATGGGTGGAAATAATTCAAAACAAAGTTGTGTCATTTATAGCCTGCAGTACATACCAGTCAAATCTCGCTCACAGAGCAAGTGTGTGTATGTGCGTGTTACTGAGGGGATTCACTGCACAGCACTAGTGTGTTTTTGGTGGTCGGACCGACCAGCTGACCCGCTCCACGCTAAATTGGTCTCCCATACTGAGAGCGCCTGAGAAGAAGGGGCAGCTCGTTTTTCAGCGGTTGAGGAAATGTCGCAAACTCCTTTTGTTGAGCTTTGGAGATCATGATGCTTGCAGGTAAAAATCTAGCATACCCTTCAGATAACTGTGTTTTTACAACGCATGTTTGAAGAAGAGGTATAAAGACTTGGCACCTGATAAAAGTATCCGTAGCATTTGAACTTTTCCCCGTTTTGCCCCATTATAATCACGACCCTTAAAGCAGGAGTGTCCAAGATGCTCCCTGGAGCCATTTTCAGCCCCTTTGCTTCAGGAATGAGACAAAACTGTCATTAATGTGCAGATGGAGGCTTTTTATGCTTAAATAGGACAAAAATTACTCCTAACAAGTTCAAATCTTCTCAAACTGGAAAATGTCAAAGACAACACAGTCATTTTCTTTTAACAACAACACTGTTTGGATTCTATTTATTTTTGCACTAAGCAGGAGTGCATGTACTGCTTTAGACTTCTATTCCAAAGCAAGCTTTGGTGAACCGAAATCTACTTTTAATTCATTTATTAAGGTTGACTATTTATAGCAAGTATTTTCAGAAAAACAGAAACCCAAATCCTGTTTTCTTTTTTGTTTTGTTGTTGTTGTTGTTGTTGTTGTTGTTTTTGAGAATAGACCATATTTTTCCAATAAAAATCCAAAATAATTTCCAACTTAGGTGCCTTACTTTAAAAATGAAAATAAGCATGCACAATTCAAACATTTGGATCTTGGACCCGTATTTGAACCGCAGTTCGTTCAGTATTTGCAGATTCAGGTAGCTCCAAATGATTTGCGGGAGAACATAAATATTCAACAGGGATTGCAGTTCGGTAGATACAAATATTCTGATTTTATGCCCTCAATGTTTCTCAATGATTACAATCAATCCTGGCATTTTGAGGGTTCTGGAAAAATGGAAAGATAATAAATGTATCATCTGTAATCTTATCTTGTGAAGCTGAATTATTAATTATTACTGTGATAAGAGCCGCCATTTTTCAAACAAATACATTAGTTTGTTTCAATGGTTTTACTTCTTCATTAATTGAAAATTAGGTAGTTTTTATAACAACAGTTTTTTGTATTGCACAGCTTGCAGCTGTATGGCCTACTGTTGTGCTTTACCTCTACAGCTGAACCACAGCAGGAGCTAAATGTGTCCACAGCTGAGAGAAACCACGTGAAGTTGTGTTCAGGGCTGACGTCACACTGGGTGGTTGCTTAAATTAAGACGGATCTCAAGTAGGTGCTGGTTTCCTCCTGTCCTCCTGAAAGCTGTTCTCAGGTTCTCGTGTGAACAGTTGTCGGATTCTGAAGCCGCAGTGGCGACAGGATGTAGAGGGTTTGTCCTGTAGCCAGTGGGTTGCCTGTTGAAATGCCTGCTCTGTTTGTCTCAGTCATTCTGGCCTCGGGCAAGGCATTTCTTTTCCTCTCCGGTAAAGAGCTTTGGAGTCCTCAAACTTGATAAAGAGCTAGAATAGTATGAGCCATTTACCATTTCTGCTCATTGATTCTATTGGCCTAGTCAAAACATACAATGTGGGATGCTGAAGGAAAAAAGATGGAGTCAAGTTATTGCTCATACATTAAATCAAAATTAAATAACTCCAGATTCAAATGCATATCTTTCATTTTAGGTTTAATAGACTAATTATGGAATTATTTAATGTTGAGGGTAAAATAATTTCATCACTGTTATCTTCAGAGTATTTCTGGACCTTTAAATCAGCGACACCTGATTGGTTGATGGAAAACATAAACCAGACGCACCAGTTCATCTGCCTGACAGTGTTGAACTTGTTTAATTAAAAAGTTTGAATGTGTGGTTTTCTTCTATTTTTTATTACAATGACATATGGAAAACAAATTTATGATTATGAGTTTTTTCTATTTTAGAATAAGAAGTTTTCTTGATTTAAATCAAAAGATTATATGACGTTATTTATTCATTTCCAAATCTGGAAATGAATATAACAGTTTCTACATCTGTGGACAATACAGATTATTTTATGGATTGATTGATTAATAATATTTACGTTGTAATTTAAATTATTTTCTTTATTTGACGCTTACTTGATTTCTTAATAATTATGTATGAACAACAAATGTTTTAATTATTTTATTTTATAATGTTTTATTATTATTTTTCACTTATTTTCATATGAATATAATGGTTTAAAACAACAAGTCCATAATTTTATTCATATAGTGAATTTGTTCTGAGGCAGAAGTCAAACTCTGCCAACACAGTGCAGACAGTGAGACGCTGTGATGCTCACTGCTGTAATAATTACAATCTTTTCATAGTTTTGTTGTTTCATACTGCTTGGTACTTTATCAGTTGTTTTTGATAATGTTTGATTACTTGAGGGCGACAGCCTGGCGACCTGTCCAGGGTGACCCCGCCTCTCGCCTGGAACGTTAGCTGGAGATAGACTCCAGCAACCCTCCTGACCCCACTAAGGGACAAGGGTGTAAAGAAAATAGATGGATGGATGGATGGATGGATGGATGGATGGATGGATGGACGGACGGACGGACGGACGGACGGATGGATGGATGGATTACTTGAGGATGTCAAACAGTCTTTAATAATATTTTATCATTTCTAAGAAGTTTCCATTTTCTGTGGTTGTGTTTCACTTCTTCTCTTGACTCTATTCAAACATTTTTCATATTCTGCGTGTGTGTGAGTGTGCGTGCGTGCGTGTGCGTGTGTGTGTTGCACATCCCAGCAGTCTGAACCATCTGAGCATCAGTGTGTATGCTGTCGTTGCACCAGTTCACCTGCTTGTCGTTGTTGAACTCGTTGCCCCCCCCCGGCTTTACTGTAAGCCTCCATGGTCCTCTGACCTGCCGGGTTACAGATTGGTAAATGCATCCATAAATTGTGCGGTTATGTAACGGAGACAAGCGACACAAAGGGTTTAACAGCAGCTGCTGCAGTATCAACAACAAGCTTCAGTAAAAGGACACACACACACACACACACACACAAATACACCTGTTTGCTGTGATTATCTGAAGGGGACACAGGGTGTAATGCACGAGCTGCAGCTGTTTTTCTTCCCTTAAAGAGGCAGCATTATGTGTGTGTGTGTGTGTGTGTGTGTGTGTGTGTGTGTGTGTGTGTGTGTGTGTGTGTGTGTGTGTGTGTGTGTGTGTGTGTGTGTGCGTGCGTGCGTGCGTGCGTGTGTGTGTGTGTGTGTGTGTGTGTGTGTGTGTGTGTGTGTTTCCTTTCTAGGCATATAGCGCCATTTTATAGCACAATCAAGTAAATATCTTATAAAAATGCTATTTAGTAATTTAACTACTTGAAATTTGGCCTCTGTCTGAAACTCTTGTTTTTATGAAACGCTGCCTTCAAGAAGTCATCACAACATGGCTCCTCTATTAACCCTTTAACAACATTTCCACCAGCATTGCACTGAGAAGTAGCTCCTACAATGAGCTCATCAGATGTGCAGTTCCACCAGGTTTTTGCTAATTGCTGCTGACTAGTCTCAAGGAGCTGCTTGGGGGAGTGGTGGGAGAGGTCTGCTCCATGAGGTGGAAGTGTGGGGGAAATTTTCTGCCATAATCCAAGAGCACACATATTTTCAGTCTGAAAGCAGGATTTCATGTCTTTTGTTCTCAAAACTCTTAATGCTTCTGCTTACATTTTTATTTTGAAAGCAGGACTTCATGTATTTCTTCTCAAAACTTGTAATGCTTGTACTCAGAACTTCTCCTCCAGATGTAGTCTCTGCTCAGACTCTCTGCTCGCTTATGAAACATTTTCTGCTTGCACTGTCGCCTGGCAACCTCTCAGCCAATAGAAAGAAAGTGTTGCACTGGGTGTGTTTGTTTCCTTCTAGCAGGTGTGCCTGTGTGACTACTATCGATTGTAGCAACCTGCGCCACCCACTGGATGTAGGGAGAAGCAACGATCTCAGCTGTCTGCTCCATGTTACATTAAACATCCGCTAGCAGTGCTACTGATCACTAACAGCATTCTGATTTTAGGCAGGAGTTTGTTCACCCAACCAACTCAGTACATCCAGTGAGTGGCGCAGGTTGCTACAATCGATAGTAGTCACACAGGTACAGCCGCTAGAAGGAAACAAACACACCTACTGCAACACGCTCATTCTATTGGCTGAGAGGTTGCTAGGCGAATGTGCCAAAAAGACAGTTTCATGTTTCATAAGCAAACAGAGAGTCTGAGAAGAGACTTTATCTGAGCGTGAGGAGAAGTTTTGAGTACAAGAATTACAAGTTTTGAGAAGAAATACATGAAATCTTGCTTTCAGACTGAAAATGTGTGCTCTTGGATTATGGCAAAAAAAAAATTCCCCCATATGGAGGCTCCAAACTGCATCCATGAAGGTGGTTCTAGGGCTCACCCAGGTGTTTTGCACAGCCGAATGGTTGTCATGGGAGATTAAATGATTTCACTAACCTGCATGAAAGAATCCAGGTATGTTTTTGAGGAACGAATAACATCATAACATGATGTAAAAAATCTATTTTGCATGATACTGACCTTTTAAGCCATAATAGTCTCCTGTTAGCAGCTGTATCAGTGATAAAAACCAAAAAGAAGACAAGGAAATCTGCAGTGAATCAAAGTTTAACTTCTCCCTGTCGCCTGGTTATGGAGGCCAGGAAGCCTCCTCTGTGTTCAGGAGGAGCCAGAGTTTAATTTAGCCCAGAAACATGACTCTCAGCCTCCTCTGTCAGCTCCTTCTCCTTCCCAAGACAGAGCGAGGGTGGGAATGGGCCGTAAAATGCCAAAACACCTTCAGTTAGCAACGAAACCCTACGCTACAGCTAAATAAAGTCAGACCGTGATGGAGGCGCACAGTGATCCGCTGCTCAGGAAGTGATGTGCTCCTGATGGCCCTCAGAGGGTGACCATGTGCTTGAGCTCGGCTGTACACATTAATCAACACCACCGCAGTTTGTGGCAGAGGAAAAGTGCAATAATTAGCACAAAAAAAAAATTATTTCATCCCATCTGCTATGAGACAAGTAAGCAGAAAAAGAGAAAACATCTGGCCATTTAAACACAACACAATACACATCATTGTATTAAAAGACGCAATAGCATCAACAAAAGAAAACACACAAGAAATAACGATGACAAAATTGGCTGGATGATAAATTGTCCCAGAATTATTTCAATAAACGATAATATTGTTGGTTTGAGACCATTTTAACTAAGATAATAGTAACAGCAAAACAATGCAAGAGCACATTGAGTAAACCTTTAATTCTAATGAACATTTAACACTAGAACTGGAAATATCCAAAATAAATAATGATAAAAAGCAACAAATCAATTCTGAAGACTTTGTAAGTAAAATCATCTTTCAAAATAAGAGCTGGTTGCGACCAAAGCACCAAACTGAAGATGTTGTCATCCAGTTTTTGGTTTAAAAAAAAAAAAAGAAGAGATACATGATAAATCATGCCAATGGAAATTATTGAGTTTGTTTGAATTTATTATGCATTAACTGATTTATTGATTATTGTGACAGACCTATAAAAGACCCTCTGCTGTTAGCAGTGGGAAACAGTATGAATGGATATAACTGGTTCACTTTCATCCCACACTTGAGTTTATTTTTAACAATTGCATGATTTTCACTGTTTGATTTACAGATTATTGTTTCCTAAACAATTAAAGGTCTAATTTGTTTTTAAGGATTTTAAAACTAATTAAAATCCTTAATATGTAATCTTACATATTACATTAAAACATGTAAGATTTTTATATATCAGTTCAAAAAATCTTACGTAATTTGACAGCTCAAATCTAAGATTATCTGAAATTTGATCAACATATGTAGCGTGTCATAAATCTGAAGGACTCTTTCAAAGACAAAAATATGCTGCAGAGATTTTTTCTTTAAGATTTTATTAATAATTGTTTTTGTTTGCTTTTTTTAAGCTAATTGAAGAAAAACCTATCTACTATCTAATGTTTAGACACTCAACCTTTTGCTACTCAGAGGTTTGGTAGAGATGGGCTGGGCCAGACTTTAGAAAGGGCTTACAGGGGCAGTAGCCCAGGGCGTCAACTTTTGGTAGGGCTGCAATTTTTTTTCCTTTCTTTTTTTTTACTTTTTATGAATGCGTGTTTTTCAAATATTTGTACTTTGTATAAAAGGCATAAGTCCAAATCCTGTGAGTTGTTAAAGGGTTAATAGAAGAGCCTTTTTGTGATGACCTCCTGAAGGCGGAGTTTCAGAAAGAGCAGAAGCTTCTTAAAGAGACAGAGGCCCAATTTCAAGGCGTTAAATTACAAAGTCAAATTTCTTTTAAGTCATGTTTGATGTATATATATATATAATTTTTATAACGGCTGATATTGGAACTTTATTGTGAAATAAAATGTTGCTATGTGCCTGAAAAGTAGATAATACTGCCCCTTTAATGTTTTTGCTCTGATAGAGTAACCAGTGTAAGGGGGATGTGTTTCAGTGCCTGTTTTAATCTTTATCAAATTAATTCAAAATTCATAAAATACTGCTGATCCACCTTGTTTGCTTTTGTCGCTCTCCTTTAAATGGTACGATTAGAGACTCCAACGTCTCTCTGCCCGGGTTATGATGCTTTGAACTTTTTCCTTCTCTCTCTGCTTTTAATTATATCTTAATAAGGATCATTCTAAATATATAATTAATAATCAGCTTGTTATATATACTTATAACTAAAGATAGTTATAAATATGTAATTATCTTTATATTTTGCAGGACATCTGTCGGTGCCAGCGACATGGACTCCAACGTGGCCCAGTAAGTTGGAAACACACTCACACAAAGAGAACAGGAGAAACTTTAGAAGGCGTAATGTCTCCCACTACGTCCCACCACTCAGGGTCAAGAGGATGCAGAAGAAGACCAGCACCATGTCTCTTACCATTTCTTCCTCCTCCTCCTCCCGGGAGCGCTCCTCTTCCTCCTCCTCCACGTTGCCCGCTCAGAGACACTCAAGCCTGGTGCATCCGTTGTGTGTCAGCCCTCAGAGGGTAATTACATCAACCTAAAATGAATCATTTGTCCTCGTTCAGCTGATGCGTTATGGAAATGTGTCATTTAAATTGGAAAATGTAACCTTTTATTGCCTGCTATATTTGCGGGCGCAACAATCCTTCATGGAAATAGATAATTATGGAAAACAGTGTTTGGTTCAGACCTGAGCCAGTTCACAAGTATGCAGAAGGTACAGTAGCAATGAACAGAACCCTGTGTGTTTTCTGTGTGCAGACGCAGAGTCCTGTCTACAATCAGCAGTACTCGGGGAAAGGAGTGGCTCCAACATTTGTTAAGGTAACATAGACCTCTATTGCGTGTCCTTAAAGGGACAGGGTCATGTAAAATTGACTATTTTGAGCTTTGCATCGTGTTATATTATTCCCTCATCAAAAACATACCTGGACTGTTGCTTTGACTCTTTCACGCATTTTTGAGAATCCTTTAATCTCTCGTGGAAACCATTCAGCTGTGCAAAACGCCTGGGTGGACTCAGCTCCTTCAGACTAGCCTTCAGCAATTAGCAAACACATGATGGAACTGCGGATCTGCTGAGTTCATTATAGAAGCTACTTGTCATGGAAATGCTGATAAAATCTTGTTAAAGGGTTAATAGTGCAGCCATGTTATGATGACTTTCTGAAGGTGAAGTTTTAGGAAGAGGAGGAGTTTCTTAAAGAGACAGAGACCTGATTTCAAGGTGTTAAATTTTATATATATATACAGCATTTTTATAACAACTAAAGTTAAAATAGTTACTTGATTATGCTATAAAATGGCACTATGTGTCTGGACAACACATAAACCAGGGGTTTCCAAAGCGCAGCTTGGGGGCTGTTTGTGGCCCTTGGACTGATGAAGACTTTTTACTTGTCATCAGAGTAAAATTACTACCAAAAATTTTTCTTACAATAGAAAAAAGTTAAGTATGTTACAAAGAACTTGTTTTTTTGTTTTTTTTTGTATCACCAAGCTTTTATTCAAAGACTTTTATTGAAAAGTTGACTTTATCTAATGAGTTCATCATGGCTACATAGCCAGTGTTCTGAAAGAAAGTGACCCAAATCTTGGTATTATGTTGAGAAATACATTTGTTCAATTGAGCCTAAAAGAATTTGAAAACTAGGTGTTCTTTTTTTAAGTAGAAGAAACAAACAAACAAACAGATTTTGCCCCAAGTGACAAAACGTTAGGACACCCCGGCCTTAAACAAAGTACAAATATCAGAACTAGTTGTGTATAAGTCTCTTCTGGCATCAGGCTCATCTTTTCCCTTGTTCTTGTCTTCCTCCTTTGAACCTTCATCATCATGCTCATCTACCCCAGTGCCTCCATGACATGTCCACAGTGAAAGGTCAGCTGGTGGTCCTGGAGTGCCGGCTGAGGGGGACCCCTCCACTGCAGGTCATGTGGTACAGAGAAGACGAACAAATACAGGACTCTGACGACTTTAGGATATTGCGCAAGAGTAAGTGTGAGATGGAGTCATACGATGTGACAAAGTTTGCATCAGAGTGAGCAACAGCAGAGTCCATACTGATATTTAAGGCATATGGCTTGACGTTTCAGCCATGTTGACACCCACCATAGCGCTTTAGCATTAGCTTTATTGGCGTTGAAGTCAGCATGATAAGTTTGTGTTAAGTTTAGCTGAAAACTTAACACAAGATCTTAATCAAATTTGTTATTGAACACATACATGTAATGTTTCTCTTCAGGAGGTGATTCTTTTGAGCAGACTCTGCCCTCATGGTTTTAGTTTTATAGTTGTTGAATGTTGCAAACTCTGTTGCTTTAACTTTATTCAACTGAAAGTTTGCGAGATAGTCAACTTTCAGTTGGCTAAGGGTTAATTTAGCCAACTGAATTACTCTTTAATTTAGAAGCTAGGCTAAATATGCTAATAAATTTTGATTAGCTTTGCACAGAAGCTAAGCACAGTGAATGATTTCAAAGTTAGCTCTGCTATTAGCCGTGTTAACAAAAGTGTTCCCACTGCCGACATAATAATACTGACTGTAGAAATGACAATGTTTACAAGAGTAGCCTTTTGTGTTGTGGTGAATCCAAAAAGATCTACACACATATGCAGTCCTGTTCAAAAATTTGTAGCATAAATAATATCCCTTTTAAACATTATCCTGTGGTGGCACAGGGGCAGTGCAGGGGCAAAGCACAACCCATGTATTGAGGCCTGGGTCCTTGTGGCGGTGGTCACAGGTTTGATTCCCGGCCTGGTGACATTTGCTGCATGTCTTCCCCCTCTCTCATTACCCTCATTCCTGTCGAAATACTTTCAAATAAAGGCCACAAGAGCCAACAAAACTTAAAAAAAAAACATTATGCTGTACAGAAACTGTTGGGGTTACCAAGGGTGTGGCTTGGTTGTAATAAGCAGCTAATTCCTCTAATGAATACGTTTACCCAAACTAAAGTTTAGGTTTTGCCACATGTTTTATTTCAGAGATAATGCTGTTAAGATTAATTCATTTTCAGAAATTTTACACACTGGGTTTTAGTGAATATGGAGTCATGGATATCTGACACATTTTATCTTAAAAATATTGATGGAGTCAAGAAGTGATTTATAGATGAGACCCTCAGTGGTATTAGCAGATTTTAGTTCATCTTCATGTTACAGAAGACATTTTGAAATTTTTTTATTATGTACTAACCTTAAGATTTCAAGAACCGATTATAAGAAAAAAAAAGTTTGCAGTTGTCCACATAGAATAAAAGTTCCTTTTGAGTTAGTTGATTCTGTCTTTATACTTAAGTGAAGCTGTGCATTACAGGATTATTGTATTATCTGTGACAGTAAAACTAAAAGAAGACCATCGGCGATATAAAGCAGTTTGGATTTACTGGAGCTTGTTTTCAGATGTGAATTACTTTAATCAGAACCAGAAGCTAAAGTTAACTCAAACAATCTGTCCTTGTGTTTCCAGAAGGCAGCTCTGCATCGGTGCCAGGTGAGTCCAAAACACAGATTGCATGAAATAATTAATAGTATAGTAGGAGGATTAAAATAGTGCATGAATACAGATAAATATGGCTCATGAGTTTATTAATATTTCTGTTTTATTCACTGTAAGGCTGCTTGGTTGACTTTTACAAAGTTTAGAAATAACTATTGGAGTAGTTGTTTAAAAGTAAGGTCTGATAACAGACAATGTCGATGATTTAAAAATGAAACATAAAATGGAAGATGTGTATTCCTGTGAGTAACGCTGAAGTCTCGTCTCTGCAGAGGAGCTGTGTACGCTGGTGATCACCGAGGCTTTCCCTGAAGACTCCGGCCTGTTCAAGTGTGTGGTGCTCAACTCCTACGGCACGGTTTCCTGCTCAGCCACACTGGAAGTCTACAATGGTACGGGCGTCTCCGGCTGTTTCGCAAACCCGCTGCACAATCCGTGAGCTCACCTGAGTCGCTGTCTCACACACACACACACACCAGACCTAGAGGAGCAGCTGGAGGTCGAGGCAATTCGCCAGCAAGAAGCGCTGTCTCTCAGTCAGGAAGACAGCGAGGCGGAGCATCATGAGGAGACTACTTCCTTCAGGAGAAGCATAGAAGATTTTCCTCCCGTGTTACCCGACTGTATGAACCTTCCCCCTCCGGAGTGGCCTGACAGCCCCTTAGAAGACAGCATCCATGGTGGAGAGTGAGTATATGAAGGCCCTCACACACGGACACATTATATGACCTAAAGGTCGTTTTTTTTATTCCTCTGGAACTTAATGATCTGTTCTAGCATAGTGGAAAAGTTGCAAGGAAAAGCCATCAAAAAAGTAAGCAAGCAAGTAATTGTTTTTTGTAATATTATAGAAAGAAAAGAAATTATTTATTGTACCAGGTGGTCAAGTATTCTTTTAATTCTGTTACATTTAATATCATCATCTTCCTAATTCACATTTTTACCAAAAGTGGGTTTTTTTTCCTCCTGAAATCATCTTTAAAAAATAACGTAGGCCATTATTTGTGGTGATGTTAAATGTCTGTACTGCACATGTGCTGTGGTTCACTTGTTTATCCACAGGAGGTCGCTGGTGTCCATTTCCAAAATTACTTCTTTCTCCTGCCGTTTCTCTACGTGAGAAACGTATTGCTGCTGTTAATTTCTATTCATTTTTAAAAATTATTTTTACCCATTTATTTTTTAAATATGTTTTTCATTTTATTTTATTTTTTAATCTGGGACTTGAATCTGAATTTTTGTGCCACAAACAAGCAAAGGTGGTATGGCCGTAAAAAAAGTCCTTAAATCCTTAAATATTGCATTTCTGGAATGTTCCCAATGAGAACTGTATTTTTATTGATTTAGTTTCTCTGCACAAAATGGTATAGGCAAAATAGTTTATTTTCCATTTAAAACAATAATTCAAAAGTGGAAGAGGTGCCGCAACATCCCATATTGCTGCTCTGCATATGGGCCTTTAGTGCTGACACCATCCAGACATGCAATATTGTAAATGTTACCCAAATTCTTTCTGTACGCTTCCTTGTTGTCTCTAATTTTGACTTTGAGTTGCTTCTGTATACTCCCTCATAATTCCTTAAAGACTCTTCTTTTTTTTGTTTGCTTATCAGTTCCTAATATGTCAACATGTGTAGGGTTAACGCTGCTATGGCCAAGATCATTTCATTTGAAGTTGACTTGCTTTGCAAGTAAGATTCAGTTCAGTTTATTCACATGGCACCAACATACATGAAAAGCGGTGTGAAGGAACTTTACAAAGAAAAAAAAAAACACATTTATAAACAGAAATATATTATTCATTTGGTTCAATCATACAGACTCCAATTAATTTGCAATTATGAAACAACACAGTCAGATTGAGTTTATTGAAATTGATCAAATTGAGTTTTCATCAATTCTTTGAACAGAACAATGAAGTAGCATCAGTTGATAGTCAACTTTGCATCAATCAATCAATCAATCAATCAATCAATCAATCAATCAATCAAAACATGGAGCAACAGTGGAGAGGAAAATAACTGTTCTTTACGGAGTTGAAAACTCCAGCACAACCTGCCTCACTTTGAGCAGCCATATTCTTAACTGCTTTTATTGTACAAGGTTACAAAAACATAATATTATTGATACATCAGGTACGACAATTAAGTATTGAACATAAATTTGGTTATGTGTGATATAAACTGGAAGGGGAAAGCCTTGACACCAGCTGAAATCACTCAGTAATTAGAAAGCAATCCTGCCAGTTAGCGCAGATTAATATCAGCTGTTTCAGTCCCAATTCGTGGCTAAGAAGGTGTTAAACGTGTTAACAAAACCATTGATCTCTCACGTGACCTTTGCAGTATTGCATCAAAGCATAATTGCCTCGGTTATAGCACACACCGCGTCCACCTATTGTTTCCATGCAGGTGGCGCTTTAAATACACGGAAAATTCCCAAGAATAAATAACGCGCAACACACGTGAATCTAGTTTTCTCCAGATTCTTTTGTATTTATTTGTTGTGTTGTAGGTGTGCAATAAATAAATATATTTCTTTTTAAATTTAAATCTAAGTTTTATGTCCATCATTCTTGTTAAAACTGAAACGGGACCAATTAAATCCGTTAAAGATGTGTAAAACGATTCTGTATCATAAAACAACGCCGAGTTAGTAACCATGGTAACACGAATGAGCTCACCGGCAGTTAATGAGCTGGACCAGCGCGCGCCGTTCGTGAGCGCGCCTTGTCACCTGTTGCAGTCCGGCCAGCCTCGCTGAGCTTGCTCCAGCTGAGTTTAGTTGTGTCAGTTCGGCGTTCAAGAGCTGTTTTCATTCAGCCATTAGAGCTCTGTGGCGAGGAAACGTGTGGCGAGGTAAGAACACCAGCCTTGTTGCTGCTGAGAGCGTTTTCACACGGTTCTGCTTTAACTCCGTGTATGTCGGTGTGTTTGAGTGAAGGTGTCAGCTCCACGGTGCATTAGACAGCTTAACTTTTTTACCTGAATTTTTTTTTTTCCCCAACTAAATAAATTAATGTTACGCCCTCCAAAAATGAGCTAATCTATATTTATGTTTTTCGAGCTCGTGAAAGGGAGGGGGGGAAAAAAATGTCTGTCCAGGTTTTTTGTCAGTGTTTCAGAAAACGCTAAGGGGATAATTAACTACTCTAGGTTAATTGAAGCTGGTTCTTTATTTTCTCTTTAATGTCACATTCACACACAGTGCCTTAGAAACTGTTAAAATATGAACCTCTGTATTAATCCTCCCAGTTCTGGTCCTTTTCTACTCAGCTGCTCGTGACGTCACTGTTCAGGGGGACCCAAAACTTTCCCTGTTTTTTTTTTTTTTTTTTTAACATTTGCTCTCGAGTGTTTGCAGCAGTGACGTTGCAGCTAAGTGACATGAGCTAGAAGCTGTGGTGAAGTGTTAGAAGCCCCCTGACCTTGAGGCTTTAACACTTTGCAGTCGGAATATTTTCACTTCCCAAGTGACTCTGTTGTTTTCTTTTGCACAGCAGGCATTCAAAAGCTTGTCCTTCAAAGATGTGAAGTCTTTGAAATAACAAAGGCAAAAGTTCTGGTATTCAGTTGAATCTCAAATCAATTCTTCATGAAAAGTTATCGCACTGCAGCAAGAGTAATTAATTTAACCTCTGAGAGGGGTATAAATAAATGCTTTCCTTGCCCTTCTTATTGGACGCAGTTCAGTTGGTGTGTCTCTAACTTGACTTGATACTTTGGTTCATGTTCAACTCCAGGAAGGGCTTCAGTGTGAAATATGTTGGTCAGAGAGTGTGCTGTCCAGAACCATGATCTCACATGTAATCTGAAGAGCAGACATGGCGGCGGCGTCCTTCAGAAACCAGCCACCGTCTTCTCTCGTGCTTTACATGACTGCTGTTCAGAAAACTGGTGCCAGAGTGATTGGATAATTAGTTTTTCTTAGATATATGAATTATTTCCCTTTCATTTTCCCCTAGCAGCTGAGGAAACTACTATTATGCAGTGTACATCACTATGATGTCAGGGATCAAGTTAGGCACAACCTAATATCCTTGAGTGCGTCAACCTTATAGGAAAGTATGAAGTCTGTATCTCCAGTGCTAGTTCCAGATTACAAAGTCCTATCAACATTTTTGTCCCTGTGATGTCATTGGCCGTATGACCTGCGTTGGGCCAACCCACAATGCCGTGCGGCTCTTGTGTCCGTCTTGCTGGTATGCTTTATAGCCGCTCCGTCACCGCTTTAGTGTGTGCACCTGCCAGCTGATGTCCGAATACCAAGACGAATATAGCTTAGGCCACTTTATCACACAAACACAAATGCACAGACTGTCACACACATGAGTAAAGTAGGGATGTTCTCTTTTGATTGTCATGTTTTGTTTTGTTTGTTTCCACCCACAAAAGTTTGGTTGGAGTGTATTCAGTTAACAAGTAGTTGAAATTAAGAGGGAGTGTCTCTGCAGGAAATGAAGTGTAAGATTAACACGCTTAACAATATTCTCAGAAGTAGTCGTCCCTGAAAGTTGACTATCAAAGCTCATTATCTTCATTTTAGACTCTGTTGGACTCAATTGTTGAGCCAGTTGCTTTTTTTGTTGTTGAAGTAGTCATGTTTTCTTAAAATCAGGGTTTTGCTGCTGATTTTTTATATCAGACATCTGTACAGCGATGTCTGTATTGATTGTAGTTGATTCAAATTCTCCTTTCAGAACTCAATAAATTCATCTGGTTTTGTTTAATAGCATTATTGTTATAAAAAATAGTTTGAAAAAGCTTTTTTTAGTTTAATACTTTTTTTAGTTTAATTACTTTTTACATAATTTCATATACTCATTGTGAAGGCTGCATTATGGTCTGATTAATGACGGACATTGACAATTTGCTGTTTTCGAGAGAGTGGTAATATTTCAAATCGAAGACAAAATAATGAAGTGAGGCATTTTAAACAATCTTCTGACTCTTTATATAGGTTTGTTTACTGTAAGCACCGTCTCAAATGCGTTTCTTGGAAACGTAGACCCTTATTTTACCTCTGAGATGTCCAAACGACCAGGAACATTTCCATGCATGCTCCATAATAAACGGGACTCAGCGTAACGTTCTTGTTCTTTGGTTTAAGCAGCAGCCTTACTGATCAGCTTGCAGGCCTCTGTTTTAATGAACGCTTCCAGCTCCATGCTTCTCCTGACTTACTTTGTAAACAGATACTGAGAACCGGCAACTATCAGTTGTTATCCATCAGTTGTGATTTCTACTAAAAAAGTGACCGTCATGGTCACAATAAGAATTTCATTTTTAGTTATGGGATTAAAGTTATAATACTGTGAGAATAAACTCAAAATAAGTGAATAAAGTCACAATATTAGGAGAATGAATATGTAATTTTATGATGACTCCTACATAGAGCTACCAGTTATTTTAGTAATCATGTATTCTGAAGGTTAGTCAGAAACAAATTGGCACATTGTGCAGATTTTCATTCAACCACTTATACAGTACCATATTAAAAATACATAAAGTAAATAAATCGGTTCATTTTTAGTAATGAACATTGTAATGCCTAAAATGCTAATTATCAGCAGCAGGATCTTGAAATGTTGAAAGTGATTGTTCATTTTAAAGAAGAATGTAAAAGCTGATCATGTATTTGTAACTCTATCCAAGCTTTTTTTTCTCATTAAAACATATTTTTCCTTGTAATTAAAAAAAAAAAAAATTCCAGATAGGTTTTTGTTCTGCTAATGTTTGACATCTAATAATATGACTTAATTCTTGTAAAATAAGTTTTCTAATACTCAGGCTTACAAAAGTTTAGACTTTTAAGCACGGTAAAATTTTCATCTTCAAACTGGTGATCATTTTAATCCCAAATTAACAATACAGCAATACACGTTGCACTCATTCTTTAAACTTTATAGCTAAAGAAAATTATTGGGCTTTTTTTTTTTTTTTTTTTTTAAGAGAACAGCTTGTTCTGATTTTTCTGGTATTGTTTTGACCCCTGAATGCACAACACTGTAAGACAGTATTTTAGTTATGTAAGCATTGGACTATAATAATTTCATGATATGTACAGATACTTAATGCCAAGGTGTGTGCGTGTGTGTGTGATTTATACAGTCGAGTTGTGAAGTCTGAAGTATCAAAGTGTGACTGAACCTGTTCAGAGTCTGGGCTGGCTCATGCTGGCAGGGCAAACCTTGTTCTGTGCCCTGAGGAGACGGGGCCCAGCTCTGAACCACAGTATTAGAGAGAGAACGACTGCTATTGTCATTATTCCGCTGTGCAGGGCAACTACGTGGCAGTCATGGTAACGGCATTCTTTCTTTCCCAGTAGAAAAGTAGAGGAGCAGACATGCTGGTATTAAAAGAGGAAACCGGCTGACTGGGCTGAACGGGAGCAGAACCTCTATCTGCTACTCTCATCAGTCAGCATTGTAAAATGTTTAATGAGCCTTTAATTTCAGCAACTCGGATTGTTTACTTTTGCTGTTCCAAACTTATTTTTCTTTTTTATAGTTGGATCTCTGGGTTTTCTTTAAATATGAAATAATTACTTTAACTTTGACCCATCAGTTGTTTTTTTTTTGTTTTTTACTGAAGCTTTTATTTTTCTTTCAAACATGCTTCAAACTAAAAGTGGGCGATATGAACTAAGCTTTATCATGTCGTAATATCATGTTAATGATACAAATGATAAGAACTAATTATTACATCTTTTGCAGTCAACTTTAGTGTTGCCACTTTGTCACAGCAATTCCATTCCTACAAACACAAATAATGCTCTTGAATAACATTCCCATCTGTAATGCACTTTTCTTGGGACACCGGTCACATAAAGAAGTATGGTTTGTATTACAAAGCTACACTAACTGTGTTTTCAGATTTATTGGTGATTTTATTGAACAATGGGGAAAATGGTTAAACTATGAATCCTGACAATAATACATTTTGGGTAGTTTTAAACATCATTAATTGGTATTTATTATGATGACTGTCAATCTGTTAAGACATTGCTCACGATAAATGATAAACGATACAGGCTACATTTCCCTCCTTGCCGCTATGTCTCATCGCGTTGCGGTTCTTTCCAACTCCTCTGTCTCTCATTTAGTCTCCCTGAGCCTGAACCCATCAGCTGCTCCGAGGAGCCTTTAGGTCGCAGCGAGGAGGAAAGTGCTCTGAGCTCAGAGGGTCAAAGGTCACCAGACGATTCTGTCAGGGTCTGCACGCCAAGCCCCCTTCCTCCGTCCTCACCACCGGCACAAGTCAAGGAGAAAACCCAAACGCCCAAGCTGTTCACGCCAAGCAAACTGAGCTTCACGGTAAATTTGAGTGGCCGATAATCTGTTGTTTAATCCTGTCAGATTAAACGTCCTGTTTTCTCCCAGTCCTCCCAGTCAGGAGGGAACAACATGAGCCTGTCAGACCTGCCCTCCTTCACCCCCGGCGCCTTCCCGCCCAGCGCCTTCAACTATGAGCGGCCGAGGCACTTCATCCAGTCGCAGGCGGCCTTCCAAGCGCCCAGCTATGAGAGCGTGCTGAGGGAAGCCCAGGAGAACCAGAACAACCAGCAGAACCTCAGCAGTACCCAGAGCAGCACGAGCGTCACGGAGGGCCAGATGAAGGCCAGTCACACTCAGTCGTTTTCTCCAGCTCAGTCCGTGTCCAGGTCTGTGTCCCAGACTCAGTCCCAGTTCCAGTCGCTAAGCCTGAGTCAGAACCAGACCAGGTCAGTGGCCCATGGTCAGATCCAGACGCAGGCCAATGGAACCGCCAAGTCCTCCCCCTCCTCATCCGGCCTCAACTCTCCTACATCCACCTCAGCCTCTTCTGCTGCGCCTCCTTTTTCTTCCAGCACCTCTCTGCTCCCTTCTTCTACCTCCTCATCCTCACTGCCCCGTGCCACCATGCGCTCCACCATCACCCTCACCCCCAGGGTCCCCAGCGCCTCCGGCCTCGGCAGTGCCAGCCTGCCCGCAAACCAGGACACCCTGTCTGCTTCTGCTGCCTACCTCTGCTCTGTCCTGCCCTCCCCGTCCTCCTCATTCTCCTCCAAACTGTCTCCCAGCTCCAACCTCCCCCACCCCTCCACCTCCTCTTCCTGCTCCCCACTGGCACCCTCCAGTCCCCTCCTCCCTATGAGGACCTCTGCTTCCACAGCCTCCCTTCCTCATCAGCCCCTCCCAGTGTCTCCCTCCCTCCCTCACTGTCCTTCCTCATCCTCCCTCCCCCAGATGAACAATCAGAGCAGGGTTCAGCCCACTGTGGTCTCCCTGCCTGCCGGCTACAAGGGGACGCCAAACACGTGAGTTCAAATGTACTTTCCAGTCTAGAGGGGTGATGTTTATAAAACACAGTCCCAGGCAAAAGTATTCACACCTCTTAAAAGCTACAGCTTGTGCAACATTACATTGAAAGTATTTTTAAAAATTCAGGGACGCATAACCTAACACACACTGCAAACCAGATCCTTATGAGAATAGTTTAGTTCTTTACTCTTTCATTAAACTCCAGATTTGTGGAGTACATAAATCAACTTTCTTCCACATGAGCAGTAGATCCCTGCAGCTCCTCCAGAGTTACCATGGAGATCTCTTCTCTGATTAATGCTTTGTGTATTTATGGAGGGACTTCTTGAGGTGTAGTAAATAAGGCTGATGAAACACGCCCACCATATCTGTTTTAGGTTTTCGGTCATTGAAAAACTTCATCTGAACCAACCAGGACACGAAACCATGAGCCAATGACTCAGAACCTCTTTTCCTGACCTATGACCTCACTGGTTTTATAAGCAGCTGATTCCACCACCAGTGTGACTGTGGCTCAGGAAGTAGTTCATCCAGCCCAAAGTCGGTCCTGGTTTCAGCATCTCAGTGTTTTTCTTAGGTCTCTAATGAGCCATCATTTGATCCAGGTGCGTAAAACCAGGATGCCGGCCCTCCAGGACTGACTTTGGGGACCACTGGTGTAAGCGGTAGGTTTCCAGTTTGAACCCCCATTTCATCTGTCTGCTGTCTTTGGGCAGGACACCTCACCCGCCTTCCTTCTTATTTTTTGAACTGGACTTGATAACAAGTACAGGTTTATTTTGGGTTCATCCACGGCATAAAATCCTAGTAAGAGGCACAGAAGTTTGTCTGACAAAATATGACCAAAAAGGGGTAGGAATACTTTTGTTAGGTGAGAATTTCACTAGCCTGTCAAACTCACTTTCTACTTGTGCTGGTGAGTCGTTCAGCCTCTGAACATATTTTCTTATTACTATCGGTTATCTTCTCTCACTGCTCCTCTCAGCCTTCCTAAGCCCATCTTGAAGAAATCCGTAGCTCCTCGGCCGTCCTCCTCCCGCTCCATAGACGAAGACATCCAGGGCTCTAAGGACGCCTTGATTCAGGATCTGGAGAAGAAACTTCGCTCCAAGGAAGCCAGGAGGAGACACAGCCAGGTGTGACTGATGGACTACAGAACATGAAAGAAAACGCTTCCTGCTGTAAAATAAACACAAACTAAACCATAGACATGATTACATCCAACAAAAACTGCTTGTCGAACAAAGCATCTAAAAGTGTATTGCTTGCCTTACTAAGGGTGTATTTTCTTTCTTTTTGTTGGTTTATGTGTAAACAAACTGATTAATTCACAAAAACAGCTTTACAAGATTCATTTTATTGAGGAAAGTTAACTGAAGTTTTCTCATCAACATTACATCAAAGCTTTACTGATTGCTTTCTACCCAACTCTAATCTGCTTTTGAAGGCTCTTCTGCTGCCTTGATTTGAAGAAACTACTTTAAACTCATGTTTTGAATCACTCTTCTCACACTTTGTTTGCTCTAAGCCAGTTTAATAAGAATGCTTTTCTTTCTTGGCAGAAACTGTCGTATGAGGAGCGAATGGCTCGCAGGCTGCTGGGTCCAGACAATGCTACGTATATGTTGGACCAAGACAATCTCTCTGACTTACAGCTTGACCAGGTACTATGGTTTTCTGTTTAGTAAGGAAGCATCAAATACAATGCATCAGAAGAACCCATAATGTTACTAATGTACAAACATTTCATTACTAACATGTAATGGACAAAGGAGTCTGTAAGTTAAGTTAGAAGTACATAAAAAAAAAATCTAAAGTGCGATGTGCATCTAAAGATGCAGTCAGTTACTTTACTTTCAGAAGTTGGTAAATGTAATCCACCTTTGTGTCAGAGGCTCCAGCAGTTTTGACACTAGGCTGGAGGTTGACCTTCCTACTCCTACAGTCAGAGCTGCAGTCGTGTTGGTCTAGCCTAAGTTCAGACCTAAATCCTTGAGAATGTGTATCCAAGGTTTAGGAAACTTTGCTGCATGCAAAGAATGGATAAACACTTCAGCTTTTACATGTGGTAAAGATAACAGTTTATCTTTAAGGGTTTAAGTTCTTAAAGGTGCCATCTTTATGTGTCTGAAAATGTTGACATTTTCTTGTAAATGTTGTTTAATTTTGGAATATTTGGACTAAAATCATCTTAGTGCCGCCCTTTTTAGGTTGCAGATGAATTTTCCTGTTGGTTATAGTGCTATGGTTTGGTTGACATCCAAACCACCTGTCGTATTGGAAAACATCTCACTCAGACATGCAGCCCTACGGAGAGTCATGAGTGACTAAACTCCTGACTCGTCTGGGTTGTGGTTCGGAATTTTCCCCAGAAAACTTGCCAAGCCCAGTGGCCTAACATGTTGAGTTAGAAAAGGTTTAAAGCTGACATTAAATGTAATCATTTGACTGTTATTAAAAGACATTATTAACAATACCTAAACACCAACTGTAAAGTCTTCAAAAAACAATTAAAATAAATGTTTTGTACTTTAGTTGTTTCATCCTAATTAAAGTTGTTGGCATGTGATCATTAAAGATAGGCAGTGGTTACGTTGTTCAGGTGAATTAAAAAATGACCCCTGACCTCATGCTCCCTGCGAGTTCAGACAGTGACCATATATGTTGGCATTGTGCATTAACCATCTCAACAAAAGAGACTCTTTAACCAGTCTTTACCATCCCAAACACTATAATAAAAGGGTAATATTTATCCTGGCAGGGGGCAAGTAAAGGCTGGTGGCCTGCCAGGCTTATAATACACTGAGGGGATCCCTGTGGTGGGTTTGTTTTACTTTAAAGACCTACATCTCTAACTTAGTAAAAGATGTTCCTACAAAGTAAGCACACTTTTTAGATGCTACTTTTTAAATTAAAATAAAATAAATATTTGCTCAAGGGTTATGAAAACTTCAATCCATGTGTTCCTGTTGTTTTTGGGAGAGTCGACGCTATTGAAGCCATCATGGTTTGAAAGGCGGAATGGGAAGCCTGTTTCCCTCTCAGGGCCTCTAAACAAGCTGAAAGAGCCAGTGAGCTGCTGTCATTTTAACACACGGTGCTGCTTCCAAACCCCCTCGCTCTCTGGGCTTTGCACCATCCTTTCTCTCCCATCAGAAGCACACACACAATACCAATGCAGGCAGTGCACATCCTCCATGTTCAGCGAGGTCAGTCAGAAGTTATTTTTGATCCAGCCTTCTGAGAACGGGTCCCCTCCACTGGTGACAACAGGCCTATTGTGTCCAAACATCCACACACTCAGAGCTCCCCTCCTGGCATTTGTCCTGCTCTGCACTGTGATGAGTTTTCAAAGCTGTAATTCCTCCCCTTGACACCAACCCTGTTGTCTGTTGCAGTCAGACTCTCCAGAAGGAAGACGAACAGGTGGACTGTGGTAACTATGATTCACACATCAATACTGCTTTCATTCTGCCTTTACATTGGGAGTTTGAATGTGGGAGCAGGCCCATGTTTACTGTGTGCAGCTGTAAAAGTTAGTCTTGTGGAAAACCTGCTGATGAAACATAATGATCACTTTGTGATGCACTGTTAATAATTAAGCTGAGATGTTTCTGATGCAACACATTGCTTCATGTGCTCAGGAAGTGTCTTAAAACAAAGATTCGGGTGGAATTTCTAGATTTCTCCAAACATATGAAAGTCTCCATTACAAATTTGCTCAAATCTTTCAGTATTCTGCTAATGTCAAAGACACAATTTCAGAATTGCAGTGTTTCCATTGAATAAGAAACACAATTAAAATCACATGTAAGTTTGTTCACACGATAAGTCATTAAAATCATGGCAGTGACAGATGTAAAATGTTACCTGAGATTGTATTCATAACTCAGCTATGCTGCTAGCTATCATCATCTATCAGCCAATCAGGAGACGTTGGCATATTATTCAGTAGCAACAAGCCACGCCTCCTTGGAGCGACCAGGTGTGCAGCGTTTTGGGGAAATTGTAGTCGGCCTTTTTATAGAAGAGCTATGGATTCAACACTCTGAATGACATTCAACTTTATGAACTGTGAGATGCTGTGATGGCGCCAGCTGCACATCATTAAAAAAAATTCATGCTCCTACTTCCTGTCATCGTCGTCCATCATTTTTGCCAGTAGTAACATCCAGTTGTTGATCATGTGACTCGTGTGATGCGATTAAAGTGTTTCCGATTAAGTTTAGCGAAGTTAATTTATTTCAGTTCATCCGAAAAACTGCCTCATCCTAGTGCCAAAACATTTGCTTGAGAAACTTTTTTCAAAATTGACATGTTTTCATTCAGTGAATTTATTTTCTGAATTTCAAGTTGCACAGTTTTATGGTTAGTGGAAATGCAGCTATGGGCTCATCCTCCATGTACAGAAACAAACCAGAAATATTCTGCTTTCGCGCGCGTTGTCAAGAGTAACATGGAGTCACTGAAGGTGAAATGATAAAGTCTGAACCCTGTCAGGGGGAGGCACCACTTGGGGACAGATGAGAGGACTAACGAGGGATCAGCGATCCAGGAGAAATGTTTCGCTCCTCGCTTCCTTCAGATCCCCCCTGACCTCACAGTTGAAGAGGGACGCTTCTGCAGGATTGACTTCAAGGTGATCCACTCGCACCTTTTTGTTAAATTGTCCAGATTTCTCAGGAAGCCGTCACTGAGTGAGAAATGTCATCTTCTTCCGTATGGATGCAGGTCAGTGGGCTACCGGCCCCAGACATCTCCTGGTACCTGGACGGCAAGGCTATCCGCCCAGACGATTACCATAAGATGCTGGTGTGTGAGAAAGGGATGCATTCGTTCATCATAGAGATTGTCACAGTGCATCACGCCGGTGTGTACGAGTGTGTGGCCAAGAACCGAGCTGGAGAGAGCAGGTTTACTATGAGGTTGGACGTCATAGGTATAAATCTGACGGCATACCTTGAAAATGTGAAATAAAAAGACATAGAGTTGGAAGTAAAAACTGTTTGTTTTGCAGCTCAGGAAGCCCTCCGCCCTCCCACCTTTGTCCAAAAGATGTTGAACACCAGAGCTCTGGAAGGAGACACCGTTCGGTTAGAATGTAAAGTCGACGCTTCTCCTCCTCCACAGCTTTTCTGGAAGAAGGACAAAGACATGCTGCGCATCGACCCCAACAGAATGAGGTGAAACACTAACAACTCATTTTGCACCTTCCAGTCAAAATAAACACACTTCACATCTTTCACAATAACGATGGATGAAAGTTGACCTCAGACTGAGAGTTGAACTCTGTTCAGCAGTTTTTGAGTCGTGGCTGCTAGCAGGACCTTCGTGTGTTAACGTTGGCTTGTTTCTCTAGTCTGTACCAGGACGGTTCGGGTCGCCAGTGCCTGCTGATTGATAGAGTGACCAAGTCTGACTCTGGCTGGTACACGCTGTCGGCCATTAACGAAGCCGGCATGTCAACATGCAACGCCAGGCTGGACGTTGGCAGTAAGTGTGTTCACCTTTCTATGCAAATGTTCCTGAAAGGCTCCTATCAGAGCCATCTGTTGCATGAGATACGCTGCAGGTTACCTTAGAGGCAAAGCTGTAAACTCAAACAGAGCTGGATTCATTGTAGCGCTGAGCACACATTCTCCATCTGTTGTCCTCCAGAACTCTGTTATGTGATCGAGCAGAAACTCTGAAGTCGTGAGGCAGCGGATGTTCAGTTTACATCCGAACGCATCACTGCGGTGGACGATGAGGAAGGCTCACTAGATGAAAGTGCAGCTTCGCTATTGGGTTTCTGCTCTATCAAATAACAGCATCTGTTCTGTGGAGCTCCATGTTCCCACAACACAACGACTCACCAGCACAAGTAGAAAGTGAGTTTGACAGGCTGGTGGCTCATTGAGTTTAGTTACACACACACACACACACGGGGAAGGCTGCATTATTATTTTGTACAAAATGACGGCTGATTCTGAGCAGAAATTGCATTTTCTTCTGGCCATAGAATGCACCATACCTTAGTACCACAGAATATTAAGACGGCAAGAATAATTTATTTTCTAATCATTAGAATAGTCGTATTATAGAGGAGGAAGTCATAACATTACCAGAATAAAGATAATTACAAGACGATGAGTCATGAAATTGGATGAAGTTTTAATGGCAAATCGTTTGTTCAAAGCTCTTTTTCACTTACATTCTGAACTTTTTTCTCGTATGTTTTTCTCTAGTATATAACAATTTGTCGAATATTCTGACTTTTTTTCTCGTGCATTTAGTTTTTTATCAACATTCTGAACTTTTTTCTAGTACATTACAAACTCTTTTTGACTCGTACACTACAAACGTTTTATAAAATTGCTTCTTACTTCATATAAATTTATATATTTTTCTGTATTTTCCAAAATTACTCTGATTTTACAGCTTTATTCTTGTGATTTAGAAAAATGCCATGAATACTAATATGTACCATGTATTAAGGTTAGTAAGTGGTTAGGTTTAGGGCTGGGCTGTCAGGTCTGGATTTAACTGTGGTGTGGATGTTCTTGCTGAGTGTAGAAAACCGTTAGCTATTCAAAGCAGTAATGTTTTTAACCTGAAGTTGGAGAGAAAAGTGAAACTTTTGCCTTTCTGTATCAACATGCGTTAAATCCAGTTTAAACTGGAAATCCTAAAAGTGACCCAGAGCCATTGTTCCTGTGTGGACCTGCCGTTATCTGGCAGTGAGCCATGCCTGCTGCTCTGCACTGGGCAGGAGTTATTTTCAGACACGTGGCATGAGAAGAATCTTCAGCCTGTGTCCAGTCGCCATTAATACTTGTGGCTCCCTGGGTGGGATCTGCTACACTTTTCATGTGAAATAATTCAGTGTAATAATTCAGCAATGTTTGCTGCAATAAATGTATTGTTTTTCTTTATCTGAGTTTCAATCAGTCATGCTTTTTCTCTTCCAGCTCGCACAACCCCAGCCTTGAAGACGGCTCCTCCTGCCTCCAAGACCCTGAAGCTGCTGTCGTCTCTGAGCCACGTTCCTGCCCTGACGGCGGAGAGCCCTGCTCAGCACACGGCTCCGCTGTACGAGAGTGAAGAGCTGTAGAGCCAAACACCTTCAGTCACACCTGCACAACTGGACCAGAACCTCTGGAGCCAGATCAGCATCACACAAGACTATTTTTATTTTTTAATTTCTGAACTCCTCCACACATTTTCTTACTGTTGGATTTGCCTGACATTAGACTCCATCAAAGCAACTTTGAGGACAAAGTTGCTTGAATTCAGCTCTCATAATCAGCTGCGGTTTGTTTCTGAACCAGCTTTTAGTTTCTGTCCTGTCTGCTCTCAGCAGAATGCAGCTTCTGGGTCGGTATTATTAGAACTCTGCAGGGTTGGCATGCAGCTCCAGCTCTGCAGCCCAGCCTCGGTGCTGCTTTCCTGAACGCTGCCATGGCGACGTGTTTTACAGAGCACATGTGCAGTTTGCTTCTTGACACTTGGAATATAGAAACGGCATTGTTCTGTGTAAAGGTGTATTTCAAAGATAGGTGGAGTCCAGAACGTAGATCAGTGCTTTGGAGCAAGAGTTGGAAACCAAACAGTTCAACCTTTCTTTCTGCAACGCTGCACTTTAAACTCCACAAACATTTGCTCTACCGTTTTAGTCCCAGAAATCTGAGTTCTCAAAGTTCAGCTGCTTCTAAGATGTTTAGGAAAAAAACTGACATTTGCTGCTTTTGTCTCGTACTGAATTTTTCTGTGTTTTTTTTTTTTTTTTAATGTGGCTTTTTTTATTTAAATTTGAGAAGTATTGTCTTGGCTTACAGATGGCTGAATTTTAAAAAGGCTGCTATTCTGATACCCAAACTGCACTTAGAGCAAAGGTCACGCCATCTATGTTTACATTTTCACATCTGCAGTGCAGAGAAGCTGTTTAAGCTCGATTACAGAAGAGAACATGTTTCCCTCTTGCATTGATTCGTCTTTGGTTTTGAATTTTGGTAAATGGGTATCAGTATACCAGCCAACAGAGGGAGTCTGCTTATTTCAACTTGCGTTCTTATATTGATTAGCTTGCTGCCAGCCACGAGCTTGTTACATTTTGACTGAAGATGCATGCAAGAGAAGATCAGCTGAAATCGGACTTTTATGGTTTACGTCTGGCCTAAACTGATGTTTTGCTGAATCTACACAAGTAGCTGTTTAGTACTTGCTGTGTTCATTAAATTTCAGCGGTGTCTGGCTCAGAAAGTGCCCACCGTTACATTTTTAAATATTTTAAACTGTCTGTGTGTTTGTAGGTACTCATTGTGATATTACAGGATAAATTAGTAATAAAGTTGAACTCTGAGCTTCTTTTCATGTGTTTTGTCGCCATCGAGTGGTGGGTGAACATATTACAACATAAGCACAGATTCCGTTTTTATTAATAAAACCAAACTATCAAAACTCACATGGGTGGATTTCAGACTGCAGGAGGGACATGATGCAAAGTTTTTCTTTTTAACTCAAAGCTGGTTACAGTTTCTCATGTGAACATTTTCATCCCATGTCATTCAGTTTACATGTTTAAAAAAGTGGCAACCTTAAACAGAAGGTGTAAAAAGGCAGAAGAGAACGGTTGTTGGCTGGACTGGTGCCGGTCCAGCAGCGTAAATGTTGGTTCAGTCTAAAACGGCGTTTCACTTCGGCTTCTGAAATGCAGGAGTCTGATAGAAAACTACAAACTTTTCTCACTATTACACAGAGACGAAATGAAACAGAAAAATTGTCAAAGTCCATAAAAACTTCTTCCAATGATGAACAGTTGAACAGCCCCTATTTCAGCTCGGTCCAAACAGCTTCTAGTCTCAGATCTCGACGTCACTTTCTTTGTCGTTGTCATGGTCACCATCGTAGAACTCATTCGCGGCTTCGGGCCTGTAGAAGTCATAAAAATCAACATGTTTACCAAAAAAACCTCACATGAAGGAACCTGCTGACTCGTTGCTACAGCTACAAACCCACCGGGTGTAGTTTTCCTCGGCTCCCCTCTCGTCGGGGTCTGGCTCATCGTTGCGCTCGTAGCTCAGCATGTCAGAGGGAACGTCGTGGATCTGGACGCTCGGCGCGTGGTTCAGCATCTTCAGGTTCTCGAACACGGTCTGACGGATCTGCTCCAGGTACTGCAGCGACACGGAAACGGTGAAGACGGCTCCAACCTCAGACCTTCAAATATTCCTTTTTCTCGCAAAATTACAAACCACTGATCTGGTTTTACTAAACAAAGTTAAACTCAAGTCAGCAGAGTCACAGTCCATAATTTCAATTGTGTAGGGACAGTTTGATTTTTTTAATATCTAAAATTTGATATAAATTCAATTAAGAAACAAAAACAAACAGTGAAAACTGGGACAATGTTTAACCTGTCTGGAGTTCTGGTTTTCTATCCTGGTGCTGACATCAGGATGCAGCGTGAAGTCAGGAGCAAAGTACTCAAAATACTCTGCAGGAGCCAAAAGGAAAATAAGAAAAAAATTCAATGAGACCACTTTGTCAGATTAAAAATACTTTGAAAATAACCTTTAAGCATACTTATCATTAAGTTCATGTCTCTGTATTAAATATTCTTTCTTTATTGGTCTGATGTAATATTCTAACTCTAAATGTCATTTTTATTACCTTTAAGTGTGAAATTGTGTGGAATCAATTTATTTCATGTGTTTCGCTTGATCAAATGGGCTTTGATCATATTCTAATTCAGTGATCTACCAACAGATGGCGCTACAGATCAGAAAGTGAACTCTGAACCAGCTCACCGCTGTAAGGCAGCTCATCACTGATGGATTCCTCCAACAACAGAGACGTTTCAAAAGTCCTACATGACAGAAACCGTTTTCATCACCAAAGACTTTTTTCATAAATCTGAGGATTTTGGTCTCTGTTGTTCTCCACTCACCAGCAGCGAGCCACGTTCCTCACCGTGTATCCTCCTCCTCCAAGAACCAGCAGAGGGATCTTAAAACTTTTCACAAACTCCACACACTCGCTGAAAAACACAGGTAAACATTCCTCAGCGAGTCGAACGGCGGCGATGGACTCGGCGCCGTTCGACTCGGCCGACTCACCCGTGTCCCCGTATGCTGAGGTTGAAGCAGCCCAGCCTGTCGCAGCCCAGAGAATCTGCTCCGCACTGCAAACACAAACTACCCTGGCTTTAACAAACCCACACACACACACACACACACACACACAGACAGATCCAGCTCAACAACAAACTGACCTGCAGGACGATGCAGGTGGGCTGGTAATAATCCACCACCTGCTTGATAACCGGCTGGAACAGCTGCCTGTAGCCTGAAACACACACACACCTAAATAAAGCACACGACCTTAAAGATGATGTTTGGTGTCACTGTTGGTTGTTCGGACTCACTCTGGTCGTCGATGCCGTCTCTGAGGGGGACGTTGAGGCAGTAGTAGCGGCCGCTCTCTGCTCCCACCTCGTACATGTCGCCTGCGATAAAAAAAAAACGTGGCGTCGACGCGCATGTGGCAAACCAAAGTCAGACGGGAACTTCAAGCGGCCGCTTACCCGTGCCGGGGAAGAAGTAGTTGCCGTATTTGTGGAAGGACACGGTCATGACGCGGTCCGTCAGGTAAAAGGCCTCCTGGACGCCGTCGCCGTGGTGAATGTCGATGTCAATGTACAGAACCCTGGGGTGGTACCTGAAAGACGACAGCGAATTACAAAGGTGGGCGGCGATAAACGTGTGGCACAGCCGACGGATAAGAAGAGGGATCGTACTTGAGGAGCTCCAGTATGCTGATGACGATGTCATTTACGTAGCAGAACCCTGAAGCCTACAAACACAGCGGAGACGCGTTGGAGTCTGACTCGCATGGACCCGGATCAACAGGGATGGGAAAGTTTGTTCTCACCTCAAACTTTTTGGCATGATGCAAACCTCCTGCCCAGTTGATGGCGATGTCACAAATCTGGAAAAAGTCAAACGAATTAGCCTTGAATTCATGTCATGGTCAAAACAGACCAGTACAATGAGGCATTAGGTCCATACTCAAAAATGTCAGCAACGTAACTTTAGTTTTTAAGTCAAAATTAGCTAAGCTGCTTAAATGCTAACTGTGGCATAATGGCCTACACTAGCATGTTAACTCAATCCATTCAGCAAGGCAACTATTTTTATGTTAAAATTAGCTAAAAAGCTAATGATATCTTAAATGCTAACAGTAGCATGTTTGCTTACACTAGCATGTTGGGAAACGTAGTCCCTTCAGTTAGGTAACTTTAGTTTTTAAGTCTAAATTTGTTAAAAAGTAAAATTAGCTTCAATGCTATCACTGTGTGTACAGCAATCACAAGATAAATGCTAGTAATTAAGCATCAATGTGACATAATGAAAAGAGGAAGTGGAAGATTTGCTGACATCTAGTGGTGACATTACAGATTTCACAGGATAAAGTTCATGGCAAAATAAAGGACAGTGATTGGACCAATGAAATGAGAGTTTTGATTTGCTTACTAACAAAACAAGCCAGCAATAACAAGCAGCGTGTGTGTGTGTGTGTGTGTGTGTGTGTGTGTGTGTGTGTGTGTGTGTGTGTGTGTGTGTGTGTGTGTGTGTGTGTTACCTTGTGGTTGAGCTGCGTTGCTCCCTGTAAAGACGCTCCTGTGTATCTGGAGCAGAACTCAAACAGACCTGGAAACACGGGACTGAAACACACGGGCCAGAGCCAATCAGGCGACAGGAGCAGCGACACAGAGAGGAGGTAGAGAGGCGCCGCACCCACCAGTCGTCTCCCACGTTGAACGTGTTGAGGCTCTTGGTGAAGCCCTGCATGTTGTTGGGGCTGACCTTCTGCAGGAAGTCGATGTAGTCCTCGGAGTGGAAGCGGCACATGTCGTGCTGCGAGGCTTTGTACGGCTTGAAGACCTGACCGGGAGGCGGGAGACGGAACGTTACGCGGCGGCGCGGGACGCTAGGAACGTTCCACGTGAGGCTCGGCGGCCGCTTACCATCATCTTCTTGTAGAGGCCATAGTGCAACACCAGGCTGTGAGTCAGGGACAGACGGTGAGGCTTCATGGGGTGACCCGCACCTGGCCGAGGCACAGGGAAGGAAATTCAGATGGCAAAGAAAAACTTAATAAATCTACAAGAAGTTCAAGAAGTTCACGAGAGAGACACTCAAGTGCTATTACCTCTCAAAAATGTATAATATTGTGTAAAAAGTGTAACATTTCTTGCCAGGCATCTGAGAAAATTAAACCTATATTATATGCAGGACTTGTAAACTTTTCCCACAGTAAAACTCAAGCATTGTCAAGGTAAAGATGTCAAACACTTCCTGAACCGAATAAAAACAATACAACTATATAAAAAAAAAGTCTCTTTGAATTCACTATTATGCAACAATTTATTACTGTTATTAAAAATGTCGAATAGTATCCTACATTTTCCAGCAGGGACAAAGTAAATTGAGATATGACATTTTTTGGTTTTGAAATGTCTCTCACACACACCTGAGAACAAAATACAAAGTTAAGAAAAAATACAGCTCCAGTCTCAATGACTTTGTTTTAAATATATGAAATTAAGTAGAAATTATATATATTATTATTATATATATTATACATATTATATATATCATAACAGTAATGCCCCTAAAGTGTGCGTGAGGAGTTATGGAAGATATATTACTCTTTATTCTAATGTAATATTTACCAAAAAAATGTTATATTGTTCCATTGCGAATGTTTTCAGAAATATGAAAGCAGCGCTATGAGTCTAATTATAGAGTTTAATTCTATGGTTGTGTTAACAGCAAGTAATGTCAGAAATCTATACGCACAAAAGCATTTTAATGCACAATAAGCCCCGCTATTCTCAGACTTTACACACTAAATAAATAAAAAGAAAACACAAAACATGCCAATAGCGGAGGTGTTAGCATGAAGCTAGCTAGCAGCATCAGCCCCATCCCGGTTCCAGGACGCAACGACTGACTGACCGTAGTGAAAGTTGCCCACATCCGGGTCATAAAAATAAGATGTCCTGTTGGTCATGATGAAGGTGATGAGTTCTGTGTTGATGTGAAGTATTACTCCTGCCTCCGCAGCTTTGACTGCCGCATCTTTCTAGCAGGTAGCAGCTAACAGGATTGCGCAGGCGCAAACCCGAAGGAGCTGTGCGTCATCACTGGGGGACGGCGAGGGCCGGAGATGGGAGGAGTTGAGGATGAGGTTTGGTGACGCAAAGAAAACACTGGGACATTTATAAAGAAACGGTCAGAAACTTGGAATAACTTTTTCTTTAACAGTACCTCAGAACTAAAAAAGCTGCACATGTAGCTTATAATGTATTTTTGTATATTTAATGTATTTCAGTTTTTTTGTACTTTATTTTGTTAATTGCAAGACTCTTGACTAGTAATGGCAATATTTGTGGTTATTGAATTTTTTTTCACATACCATTATTCCTCTATTATTGTTTTTATTCAGTGTAATCTGCAGGTATTACTTTATGCTGCGTTCAAGATTTTTTGTAATGCTCTTAATTCAAAATAAAGTTTGTTTTATCAGGAAAAAAAGGTTTGACAACACTTACTGAGAAGGTACACAAACGTTGAGTTAAGGTTAAATTGTGTTTGTTACAGAATTAAGATACAAAATAATTGATTAACAAACAAAATGCATATTGTCATATTGTACATCATCAGTCTCTGGGACAAACGTCCACCTAAAACCTGAAGGGAAGACATTATTTTTGATTAATACAAATTTTTAAAACTGTATTTTTTTTGTTTTTGTTTTAAAAAAAACAACATATTTTCTCAAGTGTGCGCACAGCTCCAAATTGCCTAGCCATTCAAGAATATTACTATATTCAAAGATGTGAGAGGTGATGGAAAAAGTGCAAACTTCACAAAAAATCAAAAGAAAAATACTTTAAACATTCAAGTTTGTTGTCAGTTGTTGTCTTGTTTTTTTTTGTGTGTTGTCTTGTCAATGAAAACAGAAAGAAAAAAACTTGAAAAGGTAAGGCAGTTTTTAAAAAAAAATATACAAATAAAAAAATATTTAATGTGAGATTACAGCACTGGAAAAAACACAAATGATACATTTATTTCAAGTCTATCATATTTTTTCTACCAAAAAATGGAAATAAAACTTGCTGGCGACTCACAATGTCATGTTAAAATTTTGAAAAGCGTCAACTGTACTGCATATCAATTCGTAACTGTTGATGACATTCATGAGCGAAGATGTCGGGGTGACAGACACACAGAACAGGACGTGTGTCGACTTGCCGATGCCTGCCTGACGCTGGAATGTCTCGTTAAACTTTTCGACTTGCTTCCTCTCCAGCCATCCGTCTCCCCGCTCCATCATGTTTCTCCGCCTGCAGCAAGACAGCAAGGCTTCACTGGATTCCAGCCTTTATGTATTATTTATCATAGGCCTTATAGGTGACAGCAAGTTCAACACAGGCGAGCATTGCACACAACCTGTGGGTTGTGCACGCACCTTTCATAACTAACTTTTGACTGAGTCACGCAGGATTGGTCAGCTCTGATCCATGTCGTCATCAGCAGGTCGGTCAAGAGGAGCTTTCTGTTTTGGTTGTTATCACATAAGCAACAAATAAATTTTACAAACTTTATTTGTAAAATAGCCTAATGGTTCAGGTGAATGTTTCTGGTTACAGCTAATGCACTGTAAAACAATGGAAGGTGGTTTAACTTGAAAACAGAGGTTCACCTACTGAAAATGCAAGTAAAGTCAACAAGAAAATTTATTTGGTTTCAACACGGAATTTGAATTTGATCAAGTGGATTGAACAAGAGAAAGGTTGCACAAACATTATTTGTTTAAGTTCCCACATCTCATTCATCTTGAATTGCAAGTCGTTTTAAAACTTAATACTGAAATTTAAACCAAATCATTTCTTCACAGTATGCAAGAAAACTGCCCTCGCCTGTTGAGGCGACATTTCACTCACATTATCAAGTTAAAATAACTACAAAATTAAATTTAGAAATTCTGGATTCAACTTGCATGAACAAAATATCTGATAAATATTAATTATGCTCAGAGACATAAAGTTTAAATGAAACCTAAGCAAATTGTGGATGAAATGTGCATTTGCAGCAACATTTGCAAATTGAACATTTGCCTTAAAAACCGCACAAGATACAGGTTAATGTAACACACTTCCATCTCCCTCATGGTGCAATACGAGACACAAAAACCTGCTGCTAAGCATCCTGGGAAGTAGGCCCCACCCTGTGTTTTTCTTATTCCAGCTTTTTTAAGTGTTAACTTAAAACCAAAGTGAACTCAACTCTTGAAGATATGGTAAAATGAATAAAAAGTTAACGCAGCTTGCTACTGTAAGTTTACCTTTCACAAACTCACCCTGTTTTCTCGTAAACAGTTTTATTCACTCATTTAAAAAAAAGACAGCCAATGGTTTTCTTTGTCAAACCGTTGGCTGTTTTATTCTGGTTAAATGAGGAAAATTCTCCCCTTTTTCGTGGCTTATGCTCCATGTGGAACCACTGTTATTTCTAGTCGGTCTCTACTACAGCTTACCTTATTGTGGGCGAAGCTGGCTTAAGTTAAACCGAGAGGAGCCGCAGTCCACGCACAACTAATCCAGCAGGTATGTGGAGTGGAACCTCCAGATTTACTAAGACTATAGAAAGTAATCAGGACTTCTTTTCAAAGTGGGACCGCGGGATTCGTTTCTCAGCCCACGAGGTTTGAATGTGAAGTAAAGAAACAGAGGAGGTGGATTACAGCTGGACAGATCAAACACAAAAAGGAAGTTTAATATAAAGAATTCAAGGGTTCGTGAGATGAGCGCACCAAGAACAAAGGACGAAGCGGCGCTCTGGTTAAGACAGAACAACACAACTGAACTCTGACCCTTCAGATGAGCGTCAGGTAAACACAGGGAGTGTGTGAAAACCCGCACAAAGACAAATATTCACAGAAGAAGAATACCATCGTTACTTTATCGTCTTTATGAGTTTGAAAGCCGTCGCTTTAAGAGTTCAGTCCCTGACTGTGGGCGAAGCAGGATAAAGTTAAACCGAGAGGAGCTGCAGTCCACACAAATCTAATCCAACAGGTATGTGGAGTGGAACCGCACAGCTGTTTTTGGTAGAAATCATATTTCCAAGTGGAAAAATCATAAATTATGTGTAACAGAGTTATAGAAATCGGTCACTGATTATGTTAACAAACTGGTGGCAAATAATGTCCATGTCGATCATCACTCTCTGAAAAACTAAGTACGGCGGGCCGATCCAGACAGACAAACTTTGACGTCAATTGAAGAAGTGTAGGAAATTATAGATTTAAATGTTTCAAAATCCAAATAGACATGGAAGGAAGTGAAAAACTACCATTGGGTAGTAAAAAAGACAAAGACTCGACCAATAATCAGCTCCAGAGTGACCTAAGAATTTAAGAGGTTACAGTACAGAAAAGAGAAATGGTGCCACATTTTACAGATTTATGAAAGCAAGATGGTTTTTTGGGGGTCTAGGGGTTCCAAACAGTTTATCAGATGACTGTCAAAGCAGCAGAAGTTTACAGTACGTAGATAATATATGAACATTTAGCAGTTTCAATCTCAGTGTTTCTAATAAAGTTTGACTTTTTGTCAAGAATGTTTTGGAGCAGTGATAAACTGGAGTTGTGTCGGTATGATGATGGTTTGTATTAGGCACTGTGTTGACATTCAGATCCACTTTCTGTCATCTAAAATTCAGAGGAAATACATTGAAGTTTGTGGTTCAAATGTGAGAAGATGTGAAAAAAAACCTCAGGGATATCAACACATTTCCAAGATTAGGGCCATTTTGCTACATAGAAGACATGTGATTTTAGTCACTAGACAAGAATGGAAGATTTTTAACATCAAACTACCGAGTCCACGAAGTCAGAAAAAAAATTAAAAATATGCACACCTGCCTGTTATTGCTGCTTCTTTTTGCAAGCAAGAGCTTGTGAATCGACCCTCTCATTCTTTACAAGGTGAAGTCAACGAAATTAAACTGCGAGGCGGGGCGGACTACAGGCCCCTGTGACAAAAAACCTTTTGCTCTGGGCTCGTTTCAAAGTTTGACTCTGGCTAAAGAAGAGCAGGTGAGTAACTGGAGTGTTTCAAAACCATGAGAACAAACTCAAACCTAAAAACAAGTCAAGAGTGGACAATGTGTACTTTCTCCTCCTGTGTCCACATCTCCTCTGTATGGTACGGCATTGTTTCAACTTTAAGGCTTAAGGTCCGATTGTGCGGTTAAAGCCAACTACCCCTCCTGTGTTATTCACAGCAACATTTACCCAGACAGATCAAATGAATTATTCTGACAGTCTGCCAAAGGCTGCAGCGTGCGCTCGTATGCGTGTAGCCGCAGGCTCCGGCTTCAAACCTATAGATGGATTATGATAATTGACTGATCTGCATTCACCTAGGGTAACGTAACCTCTGGAGGGTGAAAAGGGGAACTGCGTGGGAGGGTTGGAAAGGTGGAAAGCATGTAAAGAGAAAACTAAGTAGGGAGGGGAAGGAAAGATCTCACACAGAAAGAAGAGGTTTAATAAACTAGGCGGACGGTGTGGTTCTAAAGAAAGGAAACAATAAAAAGAAAAAGAGAGTGATTATATTTCCGCCGGGACAGTCTGGGAGGTGAAAGAAGAAGAGGGGCGAGATCAACGAGGGAGGCGAATGAAAGGGCGCAGGAGAGGATGGAGAGGCATTCCTGGCTGCTGGCATAAAAGCGGCGAGGAAGAGGGAAAGCAGCTAATCTGAAATCCAGATGCCTTGGGGACCAGCAGAGGGTCAAGCAAACAGAGCGCTCCATCCCCTCCACGCACTCTCTCCTCGCAGATCAACGGGACGAGGACAATCAGCTGGATACTTGTTGACGTCGGTGTCTCTAGTAGAACTTTGTCCATCTCAAGGAGTTTGTCGTTTTCTCTCCTTAGACAGTTTGTTTTCCATCTCCTGGAGGAATTCCCAGGTGAGTCCCATGTGAATTTTAGAATGAGGCCCTTTTAAAGGCTCCCAGATGTAGGGGCCAGCTTTACAGATGTTGTTTTCTGGCACTCTTCCTTTTATTTGCCATCTAAACTTCTATATAATTTACGAAAGTAACCTCACTTATATACTGTAGATTCAGAATAATGTCTGTTATCATTTAGCTGCATTAAAGAGCTTTTGCTAACTGAAAGTAAAGTATTTGTAAAAGTGATGTATATCACTTTTTAACAATGCAAAAAGACAAAATCTTACCAAGTACTTTAGTCTAGTTTCTAGTACAAATATCTTAGTACACACAAAATACAACATAACTAACTTACAAGCAACTTTTCTGAAAGATATAGCTTACTTTACGAAACTCATTCTTAATATTTATTTGAAAAAAATGTGCTAGATTTTTTTTTTTTTTACCTATAACATGGAGAAAATGTAAGTGAAGAAATCTGCCAGTTCAACTAAAAAATCAATATTAGGGGATTATTTATTTAAAATAAGTTCCTATATTTTGCGGATAACTTGTGAATAAGTTTGGTCTTATTCCAAGTGTGTTAAAATATTTGTACTAGAAACTAGACCAAATATAACCTGATGTGTTTTTGCAGTGTACTCAATCAATCATGCTGTCTTTCGTCTGTTAACATAATCAGACAGCAGTAGGATTAGAGTGGAGCCATTAAACTAGTTGAAAAACATGCTGACAAACCATTGAAGCAGCATCTAAACCTAATTTCTACTAAGATAAAGCAGGAACAACATCTGAGAAGTTCTGTTCTCTGACCCAGACTTTTTCAGGAAGTTCGTCCAGTCAT
Source organism: Poecilia reticulata (assembly GCF_904066995.2). Taxonomy (NCBI): domain Eukaryota; kingdom Metazoa; phylum Chordata; class Actinopteri; order Cyprinodontiformes; family Poeciliidae; genus Poecilia; species Poecilia reticulata. The sequence continues at coordinate 6,805,418 of NC_088839.1, forward strand.
GTTGTTGCCTGTGAACACTTCGGGCAAGAAAAGACGCTCTGCATAAATACAGCATTTAAAATTTATTAGACACTCTGCTATGTTTTAATGACTAAAGAGGGCCAACTTCTCCTAATAACAAGCAGCAGGTAGTACATGCTTACAAAGAATGGTTGAATTTATGCTCTAATGAATGAGGATAATTGCAAACAAAGCTAAAGCACAAACAGTTGAAGGTTAACTTGATAGTTTGTTGGCTTTTTGAGGTATTTACAACTAATGCTTGGAAGGAACATTCAAAAGCAATCAAATCCTTAAAAGAAATTGACTATAAAAAGTTCCTTATCCTGTGTGCCAAGTGCCAGTCTATGAAGCCACTTGGAAAAAGATGCTATCCGGCAGAGAAACAATGGAAATGCATGTGCAGCATATGATATTGTCGAGTTTCATGGAAAACATGTGGATTTCATACTGCGGTCCTCTTAAGACATGTGTTATCTTGAAAAGAACAGCTTGGATTTGGCCGACTGTCAGTCCAACATTCTATATTTAATGATGTGCTGACTTTGTTCTGACATTCTTTAAAGAATCCAACGGGTTTTCAGATCCATTCGTATTTTTTTTATCAACTGAAACTAGAAGATCATTAGATGGAGCTTAAAGCTAATCAAGGAGACTCTTAAATTTATGTAACATTCTTTTTTGTGTGTGTGTGTGGTTTCTGTGGAATTATACAACAACCTACTTGGCGAATTTAAAAAAAAAAACAAAACAAGCTTTGGGTGCACCAGTTTGAATTTATTGTGGATTATCTATATTTCAGAGAAGGTCAAATATATACATACAGACTCAAAAATGGATGAATGTAGAGGTGAAGAGATAGCAGCATGGTAGTAGATCATCTAAGCAGCCATTTTGTTCCCACAAACAAACTTAGTGTACAGTTCTAGTTGGATAGTCTCACCAGAGTTGGTAGAGTTTATTCAAATTGGATGTTTCTGATCAGGAATTCAGCTTTTAGATCAACAGGATTGAGGTATTTGCCATCCTACAAGTTTAATGTCAATCTGCTTCATCAATTTCAAAAATACTTTCGATGTGTGATCGAGATTATTGTTCTGTTGGATAAGTTTTAGCCATTCAGTTGTTGACGTTAAATAATTTGGATACAAGCCTCTATTTTCTGTACTCCACCCATTTGAGCAAGTGGCAGCAAAAAACGATTGTCAGATTATGCTACCACCACCATGCCTTTAAATTTTTACAGTGGTCTTAAGTTTCTTGAGTTGGAATGCTTCACCATGATTTCTTTATAGTCCTCTTGTCAATGTGCCCAAACATTTCTCCAGAAGGGGGTGCTCTTCTGCGCTTGTCCATGTGGGAGGCAAACATTTTTAGACAAGTTTGCAGGTTTATATTTTGAATCATGGGGGATTCTCTTGGTCAGCACCTTTCAGTGCATGGCAATGTAAAATTTGCTTCTCTGTGGACTGATGTCAGTCGATCATTCACTTGAGCCTTCTGTTTAATTGTATAATATTGCTAAAAATTTGACATCACTGAACACGTCTCTGAACTCTGTTTTGGCTAACTGACAGATTCCAGGACATGATCAAACTAAAATAACATATTTCACCAATAATACCATATTTCCATTGTTTGTGATTCTAATCCCACTGTAACATTTTATAAACCATGATCAAATCAAAATAAAACACCCTGCTGGTAAATCATGATTGTTTGTTTTTTGAGTCACATAACTACATGTCTTTCTGGTAGTATTTCCTTCTACAGTTATTAGCTGTCAAAGTGGGTGAGAAATTTTGACCTGACTGATATAAGAGCAACATATTGTTCATGCAAAATGACATAAGGCAGGCAACCAATAGCACAAAAGTACAAAATAGAAAAGTAGCCAAATAGGTCACTATTTGGCCAAAAAAAGGTTGAAAAAGTGCAACTTTACAAATGGAAAGATAAATTATAAAGGGTGCACAGATAAAGAGTTCTGCTCCAGTCAATGCTCAAGCTGTGAATGAAACTATTAATTGTCAATTTATGAACATTTATGAATACTATAGTCAGCCTTATATTTCTAAAGATGATCCACTAAAAAGCACCCTATAGAAAGATGTAAAGAAAAGAAATGACTTATTACAGCTGTACTGACAATGACACACTTTGCCAGACAGACAGACAGCATATGATTTTGATACACAGGATGTCAGACTGGTTTGTGCTCCTCCTCTATAAGGAGTACACCACTTTCACCTCTGCCAGACACATGTGATTTTTATGGTTCAACAAAAGTCTTATTCCTATTTCCTTGGATCTCTTCGCCTGTTTTCATTTGTCCTTGTCTTTTTTCATTGCACTGCATTGTTTTCTCCTTCCTTCTACCCAGATTTCTATCTTTATATCTTCTTGTTTCCTCCTTTTTGGGGTGTAATCCTCCTTATTTATATCCTTATTTCCAAAATATGCTAAATTTAACCCATACCAGCATTTCTTATAAAATGTTTCAAGATGAGAAAGACATTATTTACTATAGGGAACAGATTTGAGAGGGTTTCCACTTTCACCGTGAATTAGAATTAACTTTTTGTACTTCATGTGTATGACACGTTCCTCATAGATAGAAGCCCAGTTCTCTTCCATCATGTGACAGAGTGATATTGTGTGTTTCAGTGGAAAAGCAACATGGCTAATGACTCAAATTGAAAACACACAGATCTCAACCTTACTCTCTTGCTCCATCTGGGAAATGCCTCAGCCAGATCTGATGTAAAATAGCAAACCAGGACAAATATGCTGGCAGAGATTTAGATTTGACAAAGTTGAAAAATAAAATCACAATTTCAACTAGCTGCTTTTTTTGCTTAAAATTTTGTCAACAAATTTTGATAGAGAAATTTGCAAGTCCTATTTGCTAAAGTCAGTAATCATAAATTGGGTCAATTCTTCCTGCGTCAATTTGTACTTTAATTTCATACTCAACCATTGACTTTTTGTATGCATGGTTGTTTGAAGGTACTCTTGTTTCCCACAGTCAGTAAACACGCTGAACTACCCTTAAAACTGAGTATGTATGTGTAGTGCTGTAATGGGAGTGTGTTAGCTTGTGATGGACTGTCCACCTGTAGTTACATCCACTTCCCAGTCCAGATAAAGCAGATAGAGATCATAGATGGGGTAGATGCAAGCATCGCTGACCCACAGGCGGCTTAATGCGTTTTTCAGGTCAGGAAACCTGAGCAGCGTGTGGCTTTGTGATGGAGAAAGACAACAGCGCCAAAGTCAGATCCAAGGAGGAGGATTATCAATCTGCTGTCGGAATGATAATAACATGACAATCCGACCCCTTCACACACTTTACCGTTTCGTTCTCTCTCTCTAATACGCACAAACACACACACACACGCATACCCCCCCACACACACACACACACACAGCTGTTAGGTGAATTATCCTCCCTGTATGGATGGAACACAGACTGAAGTGGAAACCAGAAACCCCCAAACTGGCCTCTAATGACTTGAGAAATTCGTTTGTTACTTGTTAACATTTCTCTTCCTGCCTCTTCAACAGATCAGTGTGAGAAAGAATTTGTGTGGGTGTGTGAGAGAGTTGCTGTATGTAAATAGTACGTTATTCACCCCTCAAATCACATTACTGATATTATTTCTGTAAACTTTTTGCTGTCTCTAAACTTGATGTTCTATTCATACATGTTTCACTGGTTTTGTGGTGTTTACCTGCATTAGATTTAGAGGCAGTAGTTCAAAAGTTCAGATTTTTTTTAATTTTTTTTACCCTTTTTCAAGTCAATAAATAAATATTGATCTAAAATAGAAACTCAAGAAGCTCCAGAGATAAAAAGAGAAGAAAAAAAAATCTTACCAGGATCCCACACTTAGCAGAACTTCTGTGGTCCCAAAACAAACTGACCTGTAAATAAGGTCAGGAAAAAGTGAAGTTGGCAATCAGCAGTTAACAAATCAAGTATATAGTAGCCAGTAATGTTTCAAAATCAATCCAAACAGCCTATGTTTGAATAACTAAATTTTTCATTAATCACAAATTAGCTTGTTTAATAACTAATGAATCATATTGATGTTGCACAACAAGCATCAAGTCATTCATTGAAAATACATTCAACGCTCTGTTAGCATAAACTGAACATAAGCCCAGACATCACAGGCATTTCAGTAAGAATGCCACAAGCATTAGCATTTCAAAAGATGTTTAAAAAAACACCATACAAATGGCAGTTTAGCTGAACTGTTAAAGGGGCAGTGTGATGTAAAATTTACTTTCTTGAGTTTTAGATCATGTTATAATGTTATTCGGTCATCAAAACAGACCTGGAGTGTCGCCTTGATTCTTTCATGCATGTTTGAGTAATTCTTAAATCTCCATGGCAACCATTCAGCTGTGCAAAACGCCTGGGTGGACCTAGCTCCGCCTTTGAGGACGAAGCTCCTCCTCTAAGCTGCAGTTTCTAAGCTTACAAACTCCACAGAGCAACACTCCTCCGTAAGTCCCTCACTCAGCTCCTTCAGACTAGCCAGCAGCAATTAGCACACACCTGGTGAAGCTGTGCATCAGCTGAGCTCATTATAGGAGCTATTTATGTGGAACGCTGGTAAAAACGTTGTTAAAGGGTTAGTAGAGGAGCCATGTTGTGATGACTTCATGAAGATGGAGTTTCAGAAAGAACAGGAGCTTCTTAAAGAGACAGAGACCCAATTTCAAGGCATTAAACTAGGAAGTTGTTTTTTTTAAGTTATATTGACGCATGTAGCATTTTTATAACAACTGAAGGTGACATAGTTACTTGATTGCAATATAAAATGGCACAATGTGCCTGAAAAACACATACCCCCCCCGCCCCCCCTCCCCTTAAGGGCCCTTAAAACAGCAATAAAAAATCAGCAGTCCTGTTTCAGTTACTGTTAATTGTAATAATTTTATCCACAAACTTATCAAACATGTCGAAACGCCACGATGGAGAACTGATATAATAGACAAAACGGGACCTAGAAACAGATCCTAGCAGTAAAATTAACAACAGGATCCAAACAAATTCACCAGTGAATCTGGTAACTCCATATCAAGTCTTCATCGAGTTTTTGGATGTAAAAGGCAGACAGCTCCATTCCAGCTACGCACAGCCAGCACTTTAATAACAGCGCCCCCCAGTGGCTGGATGAATGAAAAGCTTATAGGTTTGGAAAAGTTGGCTAAATGTCTGCAGTTACTTTTTCTTGCCATTTTTTTTCCCCTTGTGTCCCCCCCGCCTGAAGAGACTCTGAACTGGTCAAGGTTAAAAGTTGAGTCTTTAATCCAGAGTAGAGTTGATGGGTTGATTGTGTGCTGACAAAAAAAGATGTATTGCTGCTCTTCAATATGATTACGTTGGACAAACAGAAGATTAGTTCGCTGTTCTCCCCCCATGAGAAAACGCGCACCCAGTGACAGGCAGGATTTAGACACGTATTCAAAGCTTTCTGAGCGGCTCTGTCAGCCTGGAGGGAAAAGAGTTTGATAATGTAATCCCAAGCTTGGGGATTTTTCTCACAACTCTCATATTTTTCCTCAGACTCGCTAATGTCCCGTCTCTCTTCCCCCATCTCTTTCATTTCCAAATCTAATCTCCAGCAAAGGGAAACGTTTATGAATGCGTGGAGGTTTGCATCACATTAGGATAATTTCTCTCTTTCATCGGGAGGAATCAAAGCTAAAAATGACAACTGAATCTAAGACGAGGAATGTGTTCATCCTCATCGCGAAACCTGTGTCAGAAGATCAAAGACTGAATATGAATGTGGTACAAAATACTACATGGGCAATTTATTCAGGTAGAGATGTACAGCAGAGCCTCGCAAAGCGACTCAAGGATGGACATTTTTGACGTTTGGTCACGTCATGAACTCAAAGGTTTGAGTATTTTAGTGGGATTTTACAGACTAACATAAAGTTGGGCAAATTTTAAAAGGAAACGGATGTTTAGTTTTTAAGATTTTTTGTGTGTTGTGAGTGTTTTTGTATTTTTTCTTCAAGTCTGTTGGATAGCTTCAAGTCTTAAGATAGCTTTGCACATCTGGAGGTTTTGGAACCACATTGTGGATATGGGAGTGGAAGGAAAAGGTCCTGTCGACAACGACGCCCAGAATTTAGGGGAAGGTAAAAGCATGGAGCTAAACGGGAGGAGAAAAACCATCGGATTTGGAAAGGATGTTTTAGTGCCAACGAGAAAGAGATCTGTTTTATTCTCTAAATAAGCTAAAGAAAATTATTAGAAAACCAGCGATTGAATTCACGGAGACAATCGGAGAGGGTGGAGTTGTGGCGTCAGGTTTGGTGGACAGGTGGAGCTGAGTGTCATCCAGAAACGGATTTACAAAAGGTGTGACCCAACGTAGGTAGATAATAAAATGCAGAGCCCCAAGAACTAAGCCGTGGGGAACACCAGCTCTATCGAAGGATAACAGACTGAAAAGATGTTGAATGAGCTGAAATATTGAATGTATTATTTCTCCTCTGCTTTCCCCACCATTACAACCGGTGTTCCCCAAGGCTCAATCCTCGGGCCCTTACATTTAGAGGTACTTTCTGATGAAGATTCTTCTTAGGATTAATAAACATTAACTTGTTTACTATTGACATTTCTCAGAGTATCAATTACTCCCGATGGATACCGGTTTATACTTGTTGCTCCTGGATTAAATGCATGAACGCATTTTTGTTGACATTAATCTGTGTAATCGCCGCTCTTTGCAGGTATGTTAACATTGGGAGGATTCTGACAGACCTCCAGTCATGGGGCTTTTTTTCTGCACCAAATCACTCTGCGGGCTGGCTGCAGCGTGGTTCCCCCTGTTCTTCTCATCACTCCTACTGCATTCGGTAAATCATTATTGCAGATGCTGCTGATTTATTGTGGATGGGAGCAGTTAAAGTTACAATGTCAGGAGAGGTGAATAACCACTAGCTTTCTTATGAAGAGCAATGCAGGTGGTTCTACTTTCTGGAAATTGTGGGAAAGTTTAACATTTTCTACTGAAATATTAAGTCTAAGGTGGATAGTTTGAATAATTTCTCTCAAAAAAAAGTCCTTAATTTTCTCCTCTTTTTTTAACCTTCATTGTCCTTCACGTGTCCCGTAGCTGGTCCACGGTGTTCCATCCTGTCCGCGGAGCTGCAGCTGCCCAGGCACTAAGGAGGTCCACTGCACCTTCAGACATCTCGCCACCATTCCCAAGGCCTTCCCTAAAACCACAGAGAGGCTCAACCTGGGGTAAGACTCAGCCACATCGTTCAAAACAGGAGGCATGTAGTCATTATGGGGGATGGAAACTCTCCTCCTCATCAGGATACTACAAGGAACAGAGGGGAAGTGAAATGTTGTCATTAGACAGCAAACGATCAAGCACTTATGAAAACAGTTCTACTTTTGAGATATTTTGTCTTTGTCTTGGAACGCTGAAGACAAGTCCCTTGTTGTCCAAAGTGGAATCTGAGGAAGGATTCACTCAACCAGCAACAGCTGTAGTGAAAAAAGCACCATTAACTGGGGAGGAAATCAGCTGGAGCCTTATTAGTGTACATAGTTGAGATAAAATCTGATTTCAGATTGAAGCATCAGGACTTGACAGAGTGGCTCGCAAAAGTATTAATTCAGAAAACTTTTCTGCATTGAAACCATAAACAGAGTAATTTGGGGGGTAATTTAATGTGACGGACCAACACAAGATACAGCGGACCCAGGTATTTGTGGGGGGGTTAGGAACCTAAAATAAATGTTCTAGTAATTGAGACGTCCTCTAAAAATGTTTTACCACAAGTTTTCTGATCAAATGTTTTTGCACTTGGATGAGCTGTTTATTCCAGCTGGTTTGAAATGAGTGTACTTCGTAAAACTGAAATAAAGTTTCACGCCAGTTTGTATAAAGCAGCTAAGTATGTATTTGTAGGCACCGGCCTCCTCAGAAGTCGAGATTGTCATTCTAACCTGTTGAATCCAAAGCTCTTCTGTAAACTGGCCGACTAAAATTTCCCCTAAACACCACATATATAGCAGCTCCAAAACGACTTAGAAACAACCAGATGTAGTTGAGTAGTTGAGTGCACACCTTGAATCCTTCCTCATATTCCTTCTGCGAGTATCTGAAAGTCCTGCAGAGTGAAGGAGTGCATCTGCTTTTGTTAACAGAAAAGCACTAAACCTGCCAGGGTTTGAAGCTGAGCCCCCAACGGGGAAACCTACACTAAAATGTGTGCATTCATAGTGTAAGACACTGGGGATGAAAGTGAGATCCGCATGATATATCGCCAGCTGGATGGTTTTAATGAATGGTGGGCAGTACAAGGGGGAGACGGGAAGCAAATTCTGGAAAGTTCCATGTGTGTTTGGATGCGTAGGGGTATCTGCAGCTTCCTGGTCGATAACTCTGACAGCCAGGACACAAATCCATCCAGATCCAGCTGACACTTTGATTTGCTGCTGTAAATCACATTTTGTTCTCGAATCTTCTGAATTTAGTCTGAAAGTGTAATCTGTTCTAAACTGGGTAATTCTGGTTCGTACCAAAATAAGAAACCTCTTAACTGAAAAACAAAATGCTAAACCTTAAAGCTACATGATTTAGAGGTGGAGAAAATCACTGTAGGTCAAAGGTTGGCCAAATTCTCTCTGCTACTCCTCCATCCTCCACTCTGTCATTCCCTCCGGTGTTTTTCTTAACTTTCCCTTCAGTGAGCTCATTCCCCAGACAAACACTGGCTAGCAAACAGCTAGTAGCATACCTCTCGACCCCTGCCTTCAATAGCAGACCACCCGACTGATCCTGAAGGTTCCCTTTTCATTGCAGACTCTTTATTTTCTTTCTCTTACAGTTACAACAGCCTGACAGAGGTGGAGGGGTCAGAGTTCAGGTCGCTGCGGCAACTGGAAATGCTCATGTTGCATGGAAATGACATTAGCATGGTCCAGACTGGGGCTTTCTACACTCTACGGTCACTGCAGGTACTTTTTTTTTACTCTTAGCGCATGCATGTCTTTGCACAGTCTTCAGACTGAAAGCAACATTAACATTTTGGAAAGGTTCTTGAGAGGGAATCTGTAGTGGGAGCTAAAGATTGCCATGATGGACAGGAGGTCTTCCAGCGTCAGCGAAATGCCAGGTGCACCTTTCTAAAATCTGGTTAGCAATCATGAGAAAGGTTTATGCTTGACGCATCTACAGACGCACAGAATCGAGCCGACAACTTTTATAGCATTTATAGCTACTTTGTGCGGCTCATTCTCATATTGTTCTAAACTCTAGGTGGCAGTGTTGGGTGCTTATGGCAGCTGTAGCATGCTTAGAAGAAAAAAAAAGTTATAGTAGCAAGATGCCAACACAAGTGAGTGTGTTGGTGGTCGTATCGTCTTTACTCACTGAGTCACGTATTCACAAACTTCCACCAGAGGGAGCTCTTTTTCTGCATATTACAAAGTTTTAAAAAATCTGAAATGACATAATTTGACAGTTGGCAACTATCAGGAAGTATTAATGGGACCAATATTGGAATTAATTTTTTGGTTTTATTTTGTTTTTCAACAGTTTTAGCAGATCACAGTTACCAATGTAACCAAAGGAAATGTTTGATCAAACCTAATGTATATCTTACAGAACTTTCTGCATATGTTTTCTTCACATCTGTCTGCAGATAATTTTTCCGGGTCAAAAAGTAAAAAAAAAAAAAACTAACAAAAAAAAAACAGCCTAGATCAGTGGTTCCCAAACTTTTTCTCCTGTGCCCCGCCAGTGGTTTGCAAATATTTTCTGTGAAAAGTTCTTTGCGTTTTGCTGGTTTGCTGCCATGATTCTAACACACCCGCATAGCTCTGCAGGTCAGCAGCAGGTCTCCTTCACTGCCGCACAGGTGTAAACCCAGCGCGAGTGTAGTAGCGCTCTTGTTGCGTTTAAAGGCGGCTCGGAAAAACAGGTTACCACATGTTAACAATGGATGAAACAGTTTTAACTGCTGATAAAAGTGACAGAGGACACAGATATGGGAAGGGTGGAAGCCCCTACTGTATCAAATCGACATAGGAATAACAGAGAGTTGGCCATTCTAAGGTAAAAACCCAACGCATACAGCGTTCATGGTTTTTTGGGGGTTTTTTTCATCCAGAGGCTTCCAGCGCCCCCCCCCTGTAATGGCACGGCACCCCCCCCCCCCCCCTCCCCTTGGGGGCGCACCCCACAGTTTGGGAACCTCTGGCCTAGATTAAGTTATAAGTGGACATGAAAACCCACACGCAGGTTTGCTGTGACATACTACTCCTCAGATAAATCTTCTTCTTTAAATGTTACTGTAATTTTCTTCAGGGCTGGAACATCACAAAGAAAAATTGTGGTAATGAGGCTGGCAAAAGCTAGTGCATGCAGTTTACCGAACAAACGAAATCACGGTAATTCTTTCCTACATAATCCCTACTTTGGACAGTAATTAGCTGCACTGTGATTGCTTCCCTGTTGCCAGGTCCATATGGCTGCAGTTACAGGCTGAATTTGATCTTAATCAAAACAAAAGCCAATGCCAAAGAAATAGATGAGAAACAACGAACACATTACATTTTGCCAATTGGAAAATACACTGAGAAACAAAAACAGGACACTGGACCTTATGTGACTTAATATTACTTGACCAGACCGAGACACAACAACATCTGTTTGGTTCATTCTCAGGAACAGAGTTTATAAGCTGCAGTTGCTATTGAAGTTTCATTGTGTAAAAATAGCTAATAGCAAGTGAACTTTCTTATTTTATTTCAAACAGATCCTGAAGCTGAGCTATAACAAGCTCACATCAGTGAGTTCTGGTCTCTTCGAGGGCCTGGTCACTCTGATCCGGCTCCACCTGGATCACAACCTTATCAATTTTATAGAGCCCTACTCCTTTTCTGGTCTGACCTCTCTGAAACTCCTACAACTGGAAGGGAACCAGCTGAACCAGATCCATCCTCACACCTTCATAACGGTCTCGGTACTAGGAAGCTTTTGGACCTCTGGACTCAAGTAAGAAACTCAACAACCGCTGGAGCTTTGCTTCAGTTATACATTTCTTAAATTTTAGGCCAAGAATTTTACTTAGGAATGTAGAATATGTACGCAGTACACAATTTATGACAAAAAAACATGATGTTTTTTTCTTAGACACTTACATCTGGCAGATAACCTGCTGGAGGAGCTTCCTCCTGCGGCGCTAAAAACGGCTCCCAGGCTGGAGCTCCTCACGATCCATGGTAATCCCTGGAACTGTGACTGCCAGCTTCACTGGTTTGTGGAATGGAGCACTACTCACGAAGGTAAATTAATAAACATTTATCTTCTTCTTTGTGGGCTGGAGAGGAACTCATGTTTTTTTTAAGTATAGAAATTAAGAAAATAAATAGCAAAAGCCTTTTTTTTATGATTCATCTTCCATGGACCCTTCGAAAACCCGAGCTAAATTTCACAAGTTATTACTTAATTGACTAGTTCGGTCTTGGGTTGATTAGAGTCCTGCTTTTCATTTATTTTGGGTTATGTTTAATGTTATGCCATACTTTCATTTAGTTGTTTTGTTTTTTTTAGTCTAAAACGCATGCAAATTTAAGAAACTTTTTTTTTAAATTGCCTTTAAAAAGGATTGGTGTGTCTCCCTTTTTTGTCATGTCCTCCTGAATTCAGTCGTGACAAAATAAAGTTTCTATGTATCTCTATCTATATCTATATCGACACAAGACAGAACTAAATCCAGAAAAACAATCCAATTAAATATAACCAAACAACAAACCCAACAAAATACCAGGACCTCCTGCTACTGGTGTAAAGAGCCAACCATCTTACACCAGAAACAAGAAAACGGTTGATCAGAGACATCAGGGGGAAAGGCAGGACTCATCACAATATCACAATAACAAGAGTTTGGCCACCAGGTGGCTCACTTGTAGAGCAGGAAGATTATTTCTGCATGTCCTACCCCTCTCTTTCTGCCCTTCTTCCTGTCACGTTACTAACCAATAAAGACCACAAAAAACCCTTGAACAAAAAAAGCTGTCCCATAACAGAACCAGGAGGAACCCCACATCCAAAGAGATGACAATAAAGAAACCATGAAAATGAAAACGGATAAAAATCCTTATAGAGTGAAAGCATCTTCAAGCATCAGACCAGATCTCATTATGAATATATACAAAAATCATAACAAAGCACTACTGAGACTGAGATCATTGTTTTTGCATGGAAGCAGAACCCAAAAGAAAATATTGCTTTGGTCCCGTTCATCAGACTAGTGGCTGTTTATGCCAAGCTAATTTGGTTTCTCTCCCCCTTTCATTGCCTCTTGGGTAAAATAATTACAGCTTTGTCATTCGTTTGTTACATTTTTAAACATATTTAATCAGGCCCATATGCTTTCTGTTTGGATAAGCAGCAACAGTTGACTATATATTTTCATGCTTATATCAGAAAATGTTTTTCTTCTTCTTGTCAGTGTTTTTACTGTTTTACGCCTTCTAACCTTTTCTTTTTATTCACTCTTTTCCAGGAGTAGTGAAATGTAAGAAGGAGCGCGGCTCTGCTGAGACGTGCCCTCAGTGCTCACATCCTCAACTCCTGAACCAGACCCAGCTCCTGGAGCTGTCTGTAGGCAAGCTCGTCTGTGAACGCCCAGTTCTTCGATCCCCCCTCAAACAATGGGACAATCCTCTTTGGGCAGAGTCTGAAGCTGAGCCTGACCTCCCATACACTCAGGACTTAGAAAAACCTTTGGGCGAACTGACCATTGTTCTCTCAGACAGCCATGGAAACCGGGCTTTTGTGTCATGTGACGTGCGCCATCCAGGCGATAGCTCACCCATTGCATGGGCTTCAAATCCTCAGTCGCCCATGGAGATATCTGTGAATGTGTCACTGGTGACCATCCTGGAGTGCGAGATCGATCGAGAAACGCTGCAAAATCTCTGGCAACTGGTCGCTTACTACTATGAAACCCCAGCAATTTTAGAGAGAGGTCAACAGAGGGTTAATACTAGCAAAGTTACGTATCAGTATTCCCAGGCTGTCAATGAGAACTCACCCTATTTCACAGAATTAAAAGGATATTTAGAAGCGGAACCATCTTGGCTGCTACAGCCTAGAGTCACAGTAAAGCTAAACAGGCAACAGACAACAACAAGGAAACTTGTCATGGATTTCACCACTTTAATCACAAAAAACATCAACAACCATGAGAGGCAAGAGGATGACAACGATGTTACTTCCTCCTGGGCATTAATCCGTAGAGGAACAACTGGAAGGGTTCAAACTGCTCCGGAGGGTACACAGGTCCATTTAGAGTGCAGTGCTGTTACCTCTGACCCAGAAGTAAAAGTAGAATGGATACTTCCTGATTTATCCACAGTAGAGGAAGCGACAGATAAGGTAGAAATATCTGAAAGAGGCCAGCTTGTAATTTCCAATGCCTCTGTCTCTGACTCAGGTCTCTACCACTGCATCGTTCGAAGCAAAGCTGCTGTGGACTTGATGTCACTTAGGCTTACAGTCAAAGAGCAGTCACTTGGTCCAACAGCTTTAAATGGGCAGAAAATTATGCTTGAGACAGGGGACTCTCTGTCTCTTCCTTGTGAGGTGACCTCAGCTCAGCCAAGTCAAACCTTGTGGTACCTGCCCAAAAACCAAGTTCTCCTGCCGACGCAAAAGACGAGAAGAGCAGAAGTGATGGAGAACGGCACTTTGGTGGTTAGGAAGATGACACAGGAGGATGCAGGGGAATATAGCTGCTTGGCCTCTAATCTGTACGGAGTTGACATGCTTTCTCACATGGTGGAAATAACGGGAGTAAAGGATGTAGAAAAGACCAAAGTACAGACTGACAGAGAACCACTTATTTTGCCACTAGAAACGGATGAAGGGGAGGGCTCAGGGGGTGACTTTCAAGAGACTATACGGCCTTTTGCTACGCAGCTTCCAGAGAAGGTAAGACGACCAAACAATGGCTTGTTTAAGAGAACACGTATGAAAAATTTAAAGAGAAAGCCCAATAAATCTGTTAAGGAATTGGATCCAAATCGATGGGCGGAGATACTGGCCAAAGCTAAAGCTAAACCGAGTGTTCCTCTGCCTACTGAGCAGTCACTAGAAGAGCCCAGTACAGTAACAATCCAAGCTAGCACTGTGAAAACCTCAACTTCTAGTGTGAACACAACTGCAGAGACTTTATTGTATTTTACAACCCTTCATTATACAAAGCAAAATAAATTTTCCTTTCAACGAAAAGTCAAGCCTGAATCCCATTCAAGAAATGGAAAAATGGAGGATGTCTACAAAGTACAAAAAATACAGCAAAATCAGCTTTTGGTTGTAGACCCTGTTATCCTTGGAAGTACAATACCATCCTTACAGCATGTTCAACACACCCCAAAAACAGTACAAAGTTTCACAACTCCACCTAATCTCCTTGTCAAACAACCAGAAACCAAGCAAATTGACGGGGGAAGAAGAAACTTTGTTCCTGATTGGTCTAACAGGAGAAGACCCTTTCAAAGACGTAGAAAGCCCCCAATGAGAAAACTCAAACCACACAAAAACCCCTTCTACCAAACATCTAACCACCCCCAAGGAACTGTTCCTCAAAAAACAATTACCACACCAACTACAACCACCACTACTATAACTACAACCACGACCACTACTACAACAACAACCACCCCTTCTCCAACTACACTGGGGTACAGTGAACCCCTCTCTGCTGAGTATGAGATAGAAGACAACAATGAGAAATACTATGAAGATTATGACTACAAGAGTGGCGAAAGCTTGGAAGCTACAGACGATGTAATTAGTGAAATCTCTCCTGCCACCCATCTCCATGATAGCATTACCCCCTCTCCACCAGTCAGAGAAAAAAATCCTCATCTGAATCAACAAGAATTACCTAATCCAAAGACCATTCCCACTTCAAAGTTGGAGACTCAAATTTTAAAGAGAACTGAAGATGTAGTAGACTTTGAGAAAAGTCCGGTGGAGAGAGAATGGCTCAAAGGACAAACAGAAGGAACTGAGAGCAACAATGAAAGTAATGATAAAATCCTTGCAAGAGTAAATGAGAGGGAGAATATGAATGCATCTGAGGAGCAAGAAAAATTTACAAAGGGAGGTGAGAGACACAAAGAAAAATCAAAAGCGGAGATAGTTACTCAGAGCTACAATTCACAAGATGAATTTCCGTTAACCTCCCGTAACAGACAAAGAGTTACCACAAGACCTTCACCTGATCAAAACCGGCCTGCACAACCAAAGACAACAAAACCAACTAAAAAGACTGAAAACCACCGCCCACAAGTTATGGAACCACTTCATCCTTGGCTGCATCAGAACAGTCATGAAAGAGGACAAACCAGCAGTTCCAGAACTACACACACAGATCAGGACAGAAAAGCAGTAAGACATGGTCAAGTAAATCCCAGCAGTCATTCACAGCCCCCTAAAGTTCCTCCAACCTCCCGCTGGTCCACACATCATCATCATCATCAATACTATCCCATGTACCCTTCCTGGTCTGGTCAAAGGCCATTCCCTCACCCAAGGCAAGGTAAATACAGCTAAGATATTCAGAAATTTGAGTATTTTTGTTTACTCAAACAACCTTTGTTGTAGATTTATGAGTTGTAGAGTTATGAAAGCAGTCACTCAAAGTTACAACACATGGTCTGTTTATAGGGCTGACACCCACTCATCGACCCTGGCCTTTCCTTCACCCATGGAGTCATGGCTCGTTTGTCACAAACCGACCAGAAATAACAGCTGAGACTGCAAAACCCACACCCACTGTCTCAGGAATAGACCTTTCCAAATTTCTACCACCCAATTTCTATCATCATAATCATCAAAATCACCACGTTGACAGCAAGACCCAAACAAGAGATCATCTGTTTCTTTCGAGGCTCAGAAACCGATACAGACAGGTAAAAGGAGGGCTGTTTTTGAAATGTGTGATGAAACAGGATTTCTCATTGCCCTGTTATTCAGGAATTAGAATTTGTGTTTCATTTATGTTATAAAACAAACTTCTTTTAAGCTCCTTATGATGCCATTCATACTTTTTGGATGATCTACAATCATCCGTCCCTGCATAGACCTTTAACTCTGTGGCTATACAATTAGCCACATTTGAGATTTTGAATTAGATTGGAGACAGTGAAATTTTAGGGTTCTTATTATACACCTGGTAATGTCTGTACTCAAATTTATCAAAAATTCTTTTTTTATTAATTTAAAACATGAAAAAATATATTCATGAAAGAATATTTCATTTTCTTGGACCATCATCACAAGTGAATATTGTCTTTACTAAATAACAGACTTTCCTACAATTTGTTATAAATTAAGAGATGTATTACATGTGATTACTTTTTGCTCAATTTTGACCTGTGAATTTGAAGTTTGTAAAATATCTCAATATACTAATCGCACTGATAAAGCCCCTAAGAAGTGTCCAAAGTGGTTTTTGGGGTATTTGCAGCCCTTTGAATAGTTTTAAGTGGTCATTAGTACAAACTCCTTTCATCAGCAAAAACACTTTTGGAAATTTTCAAGGACAGAATATAATATACTGTATAAAATCTTTTAAAATGGAAACTTTTAGGTACAACTTGCAAAACATAGATACATATGTAGAATAAAAATCAGTATGCGTAAGAGTAGATCAGAATGCCCAGCTCTGGTTTTGATTTTTTCAGGCCCAGCTTGATCGGATTGCTCAGCTCGGAAGGATAGCCACACCCAAACCCCGGGTTGGCTACAAACCTCCTCCTCCAGTCACACCTAAAAAAGACTCTCCGCCCCTGCATAGACCTTTAACTCTGAAACAACCAGCAGCCACTGCTTCATACTTTTACTCCCATGAGCACTTGAAGCCTGCTAAACCGTCACATTCATCATTCCTTGAACTCCCCCCAAACCCTCCTGGAAACCCACCAACGTCTCTTGCTCTGCATGTAGGTAAGTGGCCTGTTCAGTGAAGTAAGTCTTAAAAAGAGCCTACATATATTTCTAAATCTATTTTGCACCCTTTATAGTTTTGCTATGTCAAATGTCTTTTCAGGACAAATCAACCCCCCGAATCCAACAGCTGCTGCTCCTTTCCCGTGGTTGTTTGGAGTTAATGGGATGAAACCTCGTATAACCACACTTAGTACAGCAAGTGTGTCAGTGCTGGCTGAGGATGATGTGCTCCTGCCCTGCAAAGCATCTGGGAACCCTGAACCTAACATCGCTTGGACCAAAGTCTCTACAGGTGAAATATTGAAAGAAAAATAATGGAAGAAAAGAAGACGAAAGAGACAAAAAGCAAAGTCAAGAGGAAACTGATGAATTTTTATCTTGTTTTGTCGTCTGTTCTGCCACTAGGTGCCAGTATCCCAGCCAACACCAAACACGGGTCACGTTTTGAAGTCTTCAGGAATGGAACGTTCCTCATTAAAAATGTGCAACTTCAGGATCGAGGACAGTATCTCTGCACAGCACACAACAGGTTTGGATCAGATCGTATGGTAATCACCCTAGCAGTCCAGACAGAGGCTCCCAGGATCCAGCCGCCTAAGACCCCAGAACTATCTATCTACTTAGGGAAAACTGTGGCATTCGACTGCCTCGCTTCTGGGAAACCACCTGCCCAGATTTCCTGGATTCTCCCAGACAGGACGTTTGTGCGAGACCCCGGAATCATTCACACTGTCCTTTCTCCAATGTCTCTGCTTCAGAACGGGACGCTCAGAATTCACTCAGCCAATTTCTCCAGCAAAGGAGACTACAAATGTATAGCAAGCAATGCAGCTGGTGCTGACACAGTCACTTATCAACTCCATGTGGCAGCTTTGCCTCCGAGCATAAGTGAAGGAGTACAGGACACAGTGATCATTCAACCAGGTGAGAGATGACAAACAAATCTACTGCAATCTATTCAAATCCTGTTGAGAACTAGTCTTGTTTGTGGCTTACATTAGTTCATTTGCCCAGACAGGAGCATGTATGCCCACTGCTCTGTGAAGGGCGAGCCAGTGCCTGCTCTCAAATGGACACTTCCATCGGGCGTCCATGTTAAAGCATCACAATTTCTGGGACGCAGAGTATTCGTCTTCCCAAACGGGACACTGTTCGTAAAGAATGTTATGCCATCCGATGGTGGGAGGTATGAACTATAAATTGTTGGCTTAATTTAATGAATAAAATTAATATCTAATTGAATTTAAACATATCACTAACAGTACTTTGGAATTTTTTAAACAACTTTGCTCTACCTGTTGGTGCGATGATGTGAATATCAAAGTAGACACAAAGAACATTATGACCTTAGCTAATGATGCTTCCAGAATAGGGGTAGCTTAGTTTTTCCTATTTGTTAATATACTGCTCACAAAAATAAAGGGAACACTTAAACAACACAATATAACTCCAAGTAAATCTAACTTCTGTGAAATCAAACTGTCCACTTAGGAAGCAACACTGATTGACCCGACGAGGGTCCCCGTTGTCAATCAGTGTTGCTTCCTAAGCTTCCTTGTGTTGTTTAAGTGTTCCCTTTATTTTTTTGAGCAGTGTATTTCTTTTCAGACATTAAACCTTTAACCTAATTGTCCTGATATAATAATCAAGGACAGTTCATCTTTCACTAATCAACCATTCAAACCAACCTCAAACTGCAACAAAGTGTTTTTACAAGTTCACGAGTAAAGCTAAGAGCTAAGTAGCAGCTAGCTCGTGACAACCTCGTATCTTGGACTGCCTTCCTAAACATTTTAGGAACTCAGATCTGTAAGTACCTCCCTTGGACGCTCAGAAACAATTAATCAGTGGATAAACTTCATGTCCTCCCTTTATGTCACAGTATCTAATGGTAAAGAAAGAAAAGGATCCTAAAAAGGAGGGTTAATTGCAATCAATGTCATTATCACAATTTTTAACAGTATTGCAATTAGATGCTTACCTGAAATTGCACAGCCCTAATTGTCAGAAATGCTTTGGTGATATGTGTCTTATAAATAATGTATATGAAATGACATCATTGTGTTTTGAATGTTGTCCAATCAGAATTGAATAGAAAACTCTCTCCTCTCTTTACAGACAAAATATTCAACTGATATTACTGTTAATACAATTTTCATCTCAGAAACGTCCTCAAATGTGGCTAATGTAATCAACTGGGAGACAGAAAATTTCAGAGTTAACTAGTATTAGAACTTGACGAGGTTAACTTAGAATTAGGTCAGCACTAGAAATAAAGGACAGCTGCCTGCAATTACACTGGAACGTCTCTGATAAAGGTTCCAACCTGTATCTTTTTCATATTTCATAACCAAATGCAAAGTGAGCTCAAGGTCAGAAGGAGTTTGACAAACCAAATTCCCATCTACCTTTACAGGTACGAGTGTTTGGCCAGCAACGCAGTGGGTGTTGCCAAGCGAACAGTCCTGCTGGAGGTGAGAGAAGATTCCTCCTCTTTATTTGGCCAAGGTCCTCCTCCTCTTCCCATCCCACCAACCCAGAGTCATGGTTCTCCATCCCGTCAACATGTTGTGTCAGCTTTGTATGGTTCTGCTGTCTACCTCCACTGTCCAGAGTCCACTGGATCCTCAAGAGGGACTTTCTGGCAGCTGCCCTCTAAGATCATCCTGGAGCATCAATACAGGCACCTGAAATATCCTTTGACTTTGTGAACAACCGCTACATTGAACTGCATTATTGTAATCCATGTTTTTCTGCCTTTAGCCCAGAGAGACCAATTAAAGTTTTTCGTAATGGGACCCTCAGGATCCTTCAGCTAACAGAGCTGGATGGTGGAAATTATCAGTGCATCTTTCAGAGGCCTAATGGGGAAGACATGGAGCTTTTCCAGGTAAGACCAGAAAACATAATAGCTTGAAGTTCAGTTTGCAGCATAATCTTTCCAGTGGGTCTCTTTTTCTATCATTTGTCTCAGTTAACTTTTTTTTTCATTAGCATTCTTGATCCTGATTTAGAAGATCAATTTAAATTGTACATCTCCTCCAAGAGTTAAAAGTAATGTCTTTCTTGGCCTCTGACAGTTTTATTACATCAACCCTTACAAAGCATGTTTTCAAACAAGCTGCAATTCTCCAAAATTTATTCCAAAATTAGCTTACTGGTGTATTTTGGAATTACACCAGACATACATCTTTCTAGTTCCAGGTAGGAAGAAACGATCCAAAGATGGGTACATTGTGGCGGACAACATGGACAACACTAACGCTGTACGTGGCGTTTAGATAATGCTCAGCTGGTAGTAAGAGGCCAAAAGTGTGCCAAGAAGATATTTTCTACAGTTTAATACCACCAGTGGCAGTCTAAGCCGTTGATTCTTGCACCTTGTTTGGTCTTCTGCTGACTTCTTTAAGATTTATTGTGTCCTGCATGATTTGGTTTAAATGAACCATTATGCCAATTTTTTCTGACCTTGAACATCAACAAAGCAGTTTCACATACACTGCTGCCACTCACTTTATTTTTTTTCCAAATCATTCAATGCAAAATAAGAGCAATGGTTGTGAACGAAAATCACAGTAGATCAATAATTTCTGAAATACTTAGACGACAAGGTCTGACTGACACCAGCAACCATGCCATGTTCAAAATCACTTAAATCCCCTTTTCTCCTCCAGTCTGATATGGGGTTTGAACCTAGAAAGTCATGTCTGCACTGTACCGCTGCCATGGTGAATGCTACTAATGCTAACAAGCTAGTGTATTACTCACTTTATACAGCCAAAAGACCATTTTAGTAGTCTTCCAGCGCTAACTACTTTACATGTCTATGTTTAACAACAACATGAAACACTATTGTACAGATTGTGACCCAAATATTTTGGAGATATCAAAGTTCTTGCCAGGAATTATGAAAACAATGTTTCTTGGTAACTGTCAATGCCTACTGAATCCTGTACATGTGATTAAAAAATGCCAATTTTTGTCTGAAACATTAAATATGTATTTACCTCAACAGGTAGAAGTGCTGATGACTCCCCCTCGAATTGAACATGTAAGGACCACACAGACCATAGTGACTTTCGGAGAGAATTTCCAGGTAATTGCTAAAAATTAAGCAGAATATTATTCTCATTCTAATGTCACAGGTATCGGTTTAAATTTTACTTCTATAATTTCCATTGTAAACCGAACAACAGAAAATTCTGGCTTTCTGTTTTTTTTTGTTTTTTTTCATCAAGTCTGTGATTCTACTATATCGCAACATAAACCATTGGAATCATTCTTCCTTTTTTCACTGTTTTTGATCCAAGGTGGATTGTGTTGCGACAGGCCTACCCAACCCAGAGGTCTCCTGGAGTCTTCCAGATGGAACATTGGTTAACAATGGCCTTCAGTCTGACGACAGCGGCCTTCGCAATCGACGTTATGTGATGTACAGGAATGGAACTTTACTTCTTGAGCAGATGGGCAGAAAAGACGAAGGGGACTACACTTGCCATGCAATGAATAAACTAGGCAAAGATGAAAGAAAACTCAGTGTCAAACTGGGATCAAATGCTCCACAAATTGGATTAAAATCACAATCACTTGTGAAAGTGAAACTGGGAGAGTCAGTCAAACTGAGCTGTCAGGCAACAGGTGAGCCTAAACCCAGAATCACATGGATCTCACCACATACGGATGTGATACCACCACAGTCAGACAAATACAGGGTTGTAGATGACGGAACGTTAATTTTGAAGAAAGTGACACTGGCCGATGAAGGGAAATATGCCTGTGTGGCACGAAATTCTGCAGGTGATGATATTAAAAACATGATAGTTGAAGCTGAACTCCAGGAACCCTACATCAACGGTGTGAGAGGGAAGACTACGGCAAAGCTTTTGACTGTTTCCTACCAAACAGCACTTCTGGATTGCAGAGTGGAGGGAAAACCTGAACCCAAGGTCTGGTGGCTCACTCCATATGGCCACTCACTAACACCACCCTACCTTGGCGGTCGCTTCCAAGTCCACCAGAACGGAAGCCTAGAGCTGAGGGGTGTTAGGAAGACGGATGCAGGCAGGTACAAGTGTTTTGCTAAAAATCACCTGGGTGAAGCCTCCCTTTCAGTTGAGATGGAAGTGGCGTCGCTAGCTGAGAAACCCAGCTTTGCCAGTCCTAACATTGAGATCTTACCAATTAAGCAAGATGGTGGTGAACTAATTCTGGATTGCCCTGCTCGCGGCACACCAATCCCAGAGATTTCTTGGGTACTGCCCAACGGGACCATGTTATCACCCGGACGGAGACTTCAGCGTATTACTCACCATTTTGGAAATGGGACTCTGTGGATCAATCAGCCAACGCCAAGTGATAAAGGAATTTACCGGTGCCTAGCAAGAAACATAGCAGGACAAGCAGAGAAACGTTATTCCCTGGAGGCTGGCTGGAAACCTGTGATCAGAGGAACAACAGGTAGGCTATCGCTTCTCAAACCCATTACACATAGTTATCATTTTAATTTAATAGGTATTCACTATTCTGGTCCTTATTTGTTATGATGTCCAGAGGAAAAAACTTTTTATTCCTAAAATAAAGGTAGTGCACTTAAATCGGAATGATTGCATCCAAAAGATGTTTGGCTTATCTGAAATGTCAGTTGGTTAATCGCATCAACTGAGCTGCTTACCTCAAACACGGGGTCTTTAGCTCCAAGTTTGGCAACCTTTAGACAAATCTCTGTTCCAATAAATCTGAATAAAATGAACGGCTCCTGAGGCAGTAATTCAATCATTTGATACGGGTTTATTGCAGCAGGGATGCCTCTAAAAGTTGTAGGAGAGTTGTTCTTGAGGACTTGAGTTTGAAGACCTCTCTTTCAGAGTATGCTTTGTATTTGCTCCAGAAATTAGATATAATTTGGAATAACAACAGCAGTAGAAAATTATGCTCAAAATTTGAGCATAATTTAGCAAGGCTTAACCTAGTTTTGTTTGGTGTCTTTTGTCAATAACTCTTATGATTTTATCCAATCAGGTGGAATGAAGATCACTTATGGACTCAGTCTGAACCTACCTTGCACTGTTGATAGCTGGCCACAGGCACTGATTACATGGACCCTACCCAATGGAGTAGTTTTGGACAAACCACAGAATGTTGGTCGAATATCTTTCCTCACCAATGGAACCCTACACGTGAGGCAGATTGCCCCCTTTGATAAGGGAACATATATTTGTAGAGCCTCGAACTCTTTTGGATCCTCAACTCTATCTTACCCCGTTATCGTGATGGTTTTCCCTCCCCGGATCACGAGCACAATGGCTTCCATCACAAGAGTCATTCGAGGAACCCCAGTCATGCTACGGTGTACGGCGACAGGCATTCCAAAGCCAGATATTTCGTGGACATTACCTGGGCGCACCACGCTGTTACCTCACAACCACTACACAGTGCAGGGAGGGGTTCATATGACAGATGGGGGTAGTCTGGTCATACAGAATCCTGTCCTGACAAACTCTGGAATTTACAAATGCAATGCTAAAAATGCCCTTGGAACAGATTTCAAATCAACATACCTACAAGTCATTTGAGGACTCTCATAGCAGACTATGACTGAGTGAAAATTCTTTGTTGAGGACTGACTAATCATGATCAAGATGTTCTGCTGGCAGATGTAAAACAGCTTGACCTGTGGCTTTGAAGCTTGAGATACCATGGATACGATTTTTCTGTAACTACAGTACTTGTTTTGCATTTCAAGTTTTGTTCAACTCTGCAGATTCACACTGAAATATATGTTTATGAAGAATATTTTTCTATAGGAAGCTTTGGTTTCTTGACCTTCTACCTTTATTGGCATTCCAAAAGTTTCATGTGGCATTGTTGTTGATCTTCTGTGTTTGAATATTCTAGGGGTAGGCGCTCAATATGGCTGGGTGTAATCTGGTGCTTATATCTAGACATAGCTATCTCTGTTATGGTAGAAATATAATTTACAGTGTTTTCAACTGTGTCTATATCCATGTCTTAAAATCTTTAAGGAATTTAGCGTTTCATGAAACAGTACAGTTCATCACAAAATGTTATCCTGAATGAGTCACCATCAAATATAAACTGGACACACACCTGTTTGCAATTTTTTTCTGTGGTTTGTAACAAAATTATTTGTGGAAAATTTGCTCATTTGCATATTTTTGAGTTGGATATATCAAAAATATCCTAAAGGAAATGCAGCTTCAACGGCTGAATACCTCAGCCCAATGCTACTCGACATGTTATTGGCCGGCGTTTACAAAGCAGCCAATCCAGGTGCACCATTAATGTTTCTTGGTGCTGATTGGCTGTATTCCCAAGAGCATAAGGCAGACCATGGATGTTAGCTTCTGCAGTTGGGCTCAGATAGTTTCCATTGTGTGTTACTGCATATTAAGGTATATTTGAACTATTAAAATAGGCAGTTATAAGTATTTTTAGAGAATAGACTTCGGCTAATTTTGGGTGGCTGTGGTCTCTAACTCCCCACTACCAAGGCTTCACTGTACTTGGATCCGTAGCAAACAACTGCATGGGGATAAGTGAAATTTGGGGGTATTTTCCATATGAAGATCTATTGCTCTCAGATCGTGAAACATGTACATCGCATAATGTACTGTAAGTATAATTATCATGTCTATTCTCTCACATTTCTGGCATTACAGGCACATTGTGACAACATGAAAATATGTTTGCATCATTTATGAGTCAACAGGTGTTGATGTTTTTATCGATTGCCTCAGTACTCACTTTCTGAAGTTAGCAAGGCTTTGTGAATATTCTATGAAAAACTCAAAAAGCAACACCTCATGCTCTGATGTAAGATTAGTTGAGAAAGTTACTTCCATTAATCGGTCAGAAAAAGGTCACAAGGGCGCCTCTCAGGGTGTTTTAACACTCTTGGAAGGTCTCTGTTCAGTTGGGCGAGGAAAGCCCAAACATTTCTCAACATCATTTAGTTTGGTTCACTTTAACAACTCACTTTTAAAAACCAGGGTTTCCCCCAGCGTATTATAAGCCTGGAGGGCCACCAGGCCTTACTTGCCCACCTACCAGGCTAAGCATCATTTCTTTAGTTTAAATAGGACTTTTATACACCAGTAACAGTGATAGTAAAGACAGATTAATCCTGGTTTATAGTTGGTACATTGAACTGGACCTCGCACAAACTGTGATGCCTGCAGCTCTGAAGTTTTGTAACTTTTAACATTTTTTAACACAAAAACACGATGGGCCACCGGTTGACTGCCTTAGCTATCGAGCTTAGCAGGTTTGGGGGGAAAACCCTGAAAGCAGAACAACTGCCTTCATGCAATTACAGCAGCTGCTCATCTGGGCCGGTTGCACAGGAAGCTCTCCAGCATGTTGCAGGCAGTCCAGAAATGATGAGCCTAAACAAAGCAAACTGTCTGAGAAAAATAAACTCTGGTCTGTGTTTGCAATCTGGAATTTTTTTTTTTCAAAATTAAAGATTTGATGTAAGTGTGACAAAAACAATAAACCAGACAGAAATCTGTAAGGATACAAATAAACTTTCACATCAGCGCCGAGAGATTTGAAAACAGAACATCGGAGAGCGCGTGTGATTTATGCATCAAAATATCTACATATTATGCAAATCATTTCTGTCTTTCGCTGCTGGTTTGTGTTCTTCAGGACGTGAATGTCCCACTGAGCATCTTTCCGAGACAAACGGGCCTTTTAACGAGGATGAAGGGGAGCTTTGTGAGACAGAAGCCTTGGGATTGTTTAACGTTGCCAGTGTGTGCTCGCTGTGTGTCTGTATGAGAAAGAGATTATGTGGGTGTCTCTGAGAGGAAGAGATCGAGCGGCACGCCTGTGTTTGTGCTTGTGAAAGGAAGAAATGGGGACAAGTGTTTTGTCATTCCGTCCACATTTCAGTCTGCTGTCGGCAGACAGCTGTGCCGTGTCAACAGAGGTGGGTGGGCGTGCGTCTCGTAGGTGATGCTACTGCAGGGTTGAGTTCAAATGACAGCTGAGCATCTCAAACACTGCCGCTGCATTGTGAGGTACAAATGAAAAAGGTAAGTGAAACTGTTTTTTGTCTTTTGCTAAACGCAAGAACAGTCTGGCTGTGGTTTTCAGAAAAAAGATAATGGCTCTCTTTTGAAGACAGTGTTGATGTCTCCATAAAATTGGTGACACATTTATCTAGCAAAATAGCACACTACATTCCAGCAGTATTAAAGGTCTATTAGATAGATTAGAATATTAGTGGAAAGCCCTTTTATTTTGGGAAATTGATCAGCAAGTGAAATTATATTATGTCTCAAAACAATTTCCAAGTTCAGTTTATAACCACTTTGCATTTGTCTTTAACTTTGCAGCAAAGCCATATAGCAAGCAAGCATGTAGTGATGATGGAGAACAAACACTTCCTCTAACCTGAAAGAAACTTCCCACAGAAGCTTTCTGTATTAAAAATAGCAAAAAGTTAATACCAGAAGAAAGAGAACATTAAGTTGTTGGAAGCATTATCCCAGTTGACACCCCCCAATCAGGTATAAGAGAAAAACAAAACAAAAACGTAAAAACAAATCTTGCTACCCTTAAGGTAAAAAAAAAATAAAGAAAACAGAAAGTTAGAAGCTGAAATAACAGCAAAATAATGCACATTTTAAAGTAGGAGGAATTAGTCCTCCAAGGGACATGGGGAAAATGTTTCTTTTGCATTCCCTGGCAATAAACGTACTGCAATATTTGCTGGTCTATTTTGCATACAGTCACAAATGTCAATTTCAAATTTCAAATGTATACATATTTAAAGAGCCTCAGTGTTTATTCTGAACTCTTTGGTGCAAAAAGCCGATTGTAAATCAATTTATTCACTGCATGTTTATGTCTGTGTAAGTTTGAGATGAAACTGCACATGAAAACATCCCTTTAAACCATTCAGACCAACACAAAAGAGACACAATCAAAACTGTCAGATGACTTTATTACCCTGTGATAATAACTCAGAAATAGTCCAAATAGTTTGGATGTATTTTTTATTTCTTTCCTTCTTATAGAAAGTTTCTGCTTATATCTGCTTAATTTCAACTAATAGCAGAATATTTAAAACCAAGTTCGTGATTTGTGAAACCTTTATATGATTTGAGACACTTCAATAAAGGTTGATTTCAGCACTTATTATTATTATTTTGCATCTGGACCACATGAAAACTTTATGGGACATGGAGGATTTATTTATTTATTTTTTTGCGTTTTCTCGCAATAATGTACTAATCCGTTTGTGTGGCATCATTGAATAATGTAAGCCTTTCCTGAGATGGCCATAATACTTTATTGCTATAAAGCTTTGTGAGGTACATTCCAGTATTATCTAGTCTATTATAAATTAATCTAGTCTGGGTTTAAAGAGCCCATGTGCTGTAGTTTTTAGTGTAGATGAAAGATGCTGAAGGTGGTGAAAAAATATGTGGCGCCGCCCTTTAGTCAACTTCAGTAAAGTTTTTTTGTTTGTAATTGAAGTTGTTCGAGAAGAGCAAGCAACTTGGCATCAGTTTTACAAAAAGGAAATATTTAACCTTTGAACACATCAGAATTAAATTATTATCTGCCCAGGACTTTGAAATGATTGTTTAAACTATTCAACATTTCAAAGAAAGAACCACGGACGTGTTCTGCTGCTCATCAGATCTTGATAACTTTATCTAAGCGTTTTTCTCATTCAGATGACATTTTTAGTCAGAATTGTGTCTTTATTCTGCCAGTAGCATAATTCTTGTATTTCTTCTTGTATTAAAAATAAATATTCTGACCCAATACTCCGTCGTACTTTCTTTACTAACCTCCTCTGCCGTTTTTCTTTTCACTGTCACAAACTTCTCCATCTCTCCTCTGTGGAGGTAGATATGTTTTAAAACCTTCGCGCTTGTCTCCTCCTCTGTCACTCACTGTCAGCTCTGCTTACACCAGCAAGTATCTGGCTTTTTTGAACAGGCAGTCTGTTGCTTAATTTGAACAGTGCTGCCACCTAGTGACTGGAGGCTTGTTTATCAGTTAAGCGTTAATGGAGACAAAGTCAAATTTAATTTAAATAAATAAATCTGTTCTCGCTCCATAGAGAATAGAAGGGCTTTTAAAAAACGTCCTACGTTTGAACTGCTGGTGTTTCAGCTGCTCTCTCTACTAGCATGTTGGGGATATCTGGACAGGAAGCTGGAAGAGCCTCGTTTTCATCATGTATGTCACTTTGAAGAGAGGGAAAATGTATTGTTTGACAAAACAGATTTATTAGATCAAGAAAATATTATGTGATCATATGTGATACAGTTTTGTGTCATTAGAAAAATAGACAACTCAAGGTAAAAACAAGAAAAAAGTCTTTTTTTTTACAGAATAAACCACTGCTTGTTAACCTGCAAATGAGCTCACCTTTTGGACTTAGAAATAAGTAAAATTCTGTTATTACATGTTCTGACTGTGAGACAATAAAGTTCACTTTATTTTGTTCTCACTCAGAATAAAGCCTGTAGCTCTCATAATGTAGTTGTACAATAGAGTTTACATTTTAATGTGACTGCACTATTGATATGGCATCTTCACATTATGTTAAGATGACTGGAATCCAGGTTTGTCACAATCCTCAGCATTTTTAACAACTGGGTTATTTTGTGGAATGTGACAATGTGAACTGGCTGATCAGATCATGTGGCGAGGCTGTGTGAGAAAATTCACACAGAATTCGCCATGATGTTGTACCTAAAAGAAGAAAAATAAACTTTCTATTTAGAAGTTTCTTGATTCATGTTCATGTGATTTATAAACATGTGCTGGTTATTTTTCTGGAAATAAAAAAGTTGAAAATATTTATCATGCACACAATAAAAGTGAGGATAGGAAAGGTTCAGTTCTGTTTAATCAGAAAAATAATTTTTTTTTCTTTGATAATTGAGAAATAATCATCTGTGATAATGAATTTTTTGGTATTGATTCAATACCGAGTAAATACAGGGTCTGTATCGCCAATACTGATACCAATACTGATACTTTTCATTTAAGTTTGATATATCATCAAACGTCTGACATTCATGGGTATTTGTTGTTATCCTTTTATTTATTTTTGTTAAAACCTGTGACAAAATTTAGACAAAGTTTAAATGTGTCTACAAGACACTTTTATGAAATATTTTGATAAAATATTAACATGACAAGCAGTAGAAACCAGTAAAAAAAGCAAAACACAGCAAGTGAAAAGCAAAACACATTTGTATGCATTTTTTTTCTAAGAGCGCAGAAAATGATCATTTGAGAGAAAATCCAAACCGAAATCTGTTCTGAGATAGAATTTCTAAACTACAATATAGAAACAAAACAAAATTGTCAAGAGGTAATCTGAAAATAAAAGTTTCGATCTTATCACGCTATTACTATAGTAATAATGTGACATTGACACCAACTTAGTGTTGATATTTGGGATATTTTTGATAGATCCGCCCAGATTAGAAAAGATGAACCATGAAGCACAAACATCTACAACCAATTCTTATCTTTTCAAGATGAAGTCCAGAATGGAAAAAAATAATAATTCTGATAAATTACTTTAAAAAAAACAACAAATGCATTTATGCTGTTGAGATTCAGGCTTAAATCAGTGATTGTTTTGTTAAATTGATAATGATTCTTCTCCCTTTAAGGCTTCCGTCACTTGCTGGAAGACAGCATCGTGGTCATTGTTGCATCTCTGGTCTCCTCCTCCCTTTTCTCCTCCCTTCACTCTCCTCTCAATCCGTCCAACCCCCCACTTCTCTCCATTCACGCACCCCGACTTGCGCATCGCCTCCTCCGGCAATAATGACCAAGGATTCCCCGGAGGAGGAGACCCGAGCTCCGGGCGGCGGCGGCGGCATCGGAGGAGGAGGGGCCGCTGGCAGAGGAGCATCCAGAAGAAACCGAGCGGACGACAATGTCACCATCCTGACATCCTCCATGGATTTCTACAGATCCGGCCGGAGTCGAGCCAGCAGCAGCAGCGACGCCGCCCCGAGCCTCACCTCCTCCGTGGACCTGAGCACCTCCTCCCTGGATACGAGCATCCAGACGCGGATCTTTAAGATCATCGTCATCGGGGACTCCAACGTGGGGAAGACGTGCCTCACCTTCCGCTTCACGGGGGGCAGCTTCCCCGATAAGACCGAGGCCACGATCGGCGTGGACTTCAGGGAGAAGGCGGTGGAGATCGAAGGGGAGACCATCAAGGTAAAGGCAGCGGCGGAGCTGGATGTGGACGAGAGGAGCGGTGTTTCGCCCTCCGCCCCTCCCCCTCCCCGGGCTTCAGCTCGGAGGATGACTCGGGCCTGCTCTCTTATTAATCCCCCAGGCTGTGAAAGCACAGTTCTCCTCCTCAGCTTTATTGATTATCTATGGGCAGGGGTGCTGATATGTACTTTCTGAGGTATGTATTATAGCATCCTTCGCACCAGTAACTACGGCTCACATTGCAAAACAACAGTGGCCTGTCATTTTACAAGTAACTTGAGTTAACCGGAATTTTTACCTCTGGATAGACTGAATTAACTTACCTACTGTTTATCAACCACTTAGAAAAGCTTTTGTCATCCCTGTAACATTTTTATTCTTGTCCCTCGTTCCTTTTTTTTGTTTGTTTTTCTGCCACCGATTGCTTTTTTTTTTTTTTTTTCCTCTCTATTGTCATCAATCGACAACAGCACGACGGCCTATTAGGTAGGGAAAAAAAGGGAAAATAAAAAAAGACAATCTGAAATTTTGAGATTAATCTTAGACTATTTAAAAAAATAAAAATAAAAACAAGGTCATTTCTAAGCAGGAAAAGTCGCAAATTTGCAAGAGGCTAGAACAAACAGAAATTCTGAGACTAATGTCATAATTTTTTGGGGAAATTATATAAAGAAGAAGGAACTTTTTTTTTTTTTTTTTAAATATCTGACTTTCAAAAGTCAAAGATTTTTTTTAAACTCCGAAATTAAAAAGTATTTTCTAGAACATTTCTGAGATTATTCTCAAAATTTCAAATTTTATTTTCATTTTATTTATTTATTTATTTTAAATGTTACTCCTCCTTTTTCTCCATCTACAATGGCCGCAAAAACGCCTCGCAGGAACACGATTAAAATAAATAAATCGCGCCTCAATACAGAATAATTTTTCTGTCCTTGATTTGGCGCCCCCTAGCGTAGCGCCCCAATGCGTCGCATGTAGTGCATATCCACTTTTTGCGCCACTGTACAATGTATTTTATATTTAAGAAATGGACGCAGAAATTCACAGTAACTTGAAAGATTTGTTGTTGAAAACAAAGCAAGACAATATAGGTGTTATATGGTTAATTTAGACTTGTAGAATATTCTTATACTGAGACAAAAACAGGAAAGGAGATTTTAATAAATTAGTAATTGTAGCATCCTCACATTTTTCCACCTTTTGTCTCGTTAAATCATAACGAGACAAAAATCACAGAATTTTTTTTTTTTTCAAGTTTTCTGCTTTCCTTCTGTTGTCACGGTAACCAGGACCACATCTGCTCTTTGACTTGTTCTCTAAAGTTCTTGGTGCAGCTAAATCTGCTAATTGCTGCATTAAACCTTAGCTACATACAGCAAGTTTTTTTTTGTTTTTTCAAATGAAGGCTGACCTGAT
This sequence comes from Poecilia reticulata, assembly GCF_904066995.2. Classification (NCBI taxonomy): domain Eukaryota; kingdom Metazoa; phylum Chordata; class Actinopteri; order Cyprinodontiformes; family Poeciliidae; genus Poecilia; species Poecilia reticulata. The sequence goes on from NC_088839.1 coordinate 6,837,094, forward strand.
CCCGTTTTTGTTGCTGAGAACAGACAAAATATTTTGCAGTTTTCTTCAATTGAGCCCAACATATTAAGAAGTCTGGTGGCTTTTCATTTAATAAGGACAAAAAAATATATATAGAAAGAAAAACATTTGACAACGCCGTTCCTACAAAAAAAAATCTGATTATTTGTTTAATTAAAGTAGTTCATGCTAAGTTTATTGTTGAGTAGGTAAAAAAGAAAATCACAACATTTTTAGTGATTTTAGTTTTATTAATAATTTTTGTTTTGGCCCATGTAACAAAATGTTTGGACACCCCTGGCTTAGATCAAACCATATGTGTTAAAATGTTCCATGTCCAAACTTAACTGAGAATAAATGGCGGGACTTGAACACTGCAAAGTAATTGAAATGGCCAGAGTGTAACTGTACAAGTCAGAGGGGCTAATTACAAATGCTCACTTTTTAGATTGTTCTTTGGGGGAAAAAAGTAACAAAACAAAAACACATTTTTATCACAGCTATGCACTAATATAAGTTGATCTGTCACCCAAGATCTCTAGAATTTACATTGAAGTTTGTGATTATGAGTACCCAGCCTCATTCTAGTGTTTGATCTGTGTCTATAAGGAACAAAATGCCTGCAAGCTTAGATCCCCCCTGCGCACACACACACACACACGCACACACACACATACACACACACAATGCTGAGTCAAAAACACACACAAAATGCTGTCCACATTACCCCTGAGGCCTGCGTGTCTAAACCACTGAACCTCCTGTACAAACATCTTCCACTTTAAGGCTGTGTGTGTGTCAGGATCAATCCCATGCAATCAAACCGCCTCGCGATAAATGGAACATTAATCTTTGCATGTATATTTGCGGCACTAGTTATTCAGTGTGAAGAATCATGTTTTTGTTTTACCAACTCGTCCTCCCCCTCTCATTCTGCCGTTGCGTCCCGGTGTCACCGCAGCAACCAAGCACCGACTCGGCAGCAGACCAGTCAGACGTTATCAAATCCATGCTAAATACTGACTGTCATTTGCATTAATGATCACGCAGATAATTCCATCAATCTAGAGAATCGGCGCTCTCCTAAAGCTGTGAGAACATCTTGGTACAAAGCCTGGAGTTGTAATGTTGATTATTAGCGGTTCATAAGCTGCTTGTCCTTTGAAGGACAGAACGAAAAGAAGCTGGACTTTGCCAAGTTCCGTTTCTTTTTTCTTAGTTAAACCTAATTTCAGTTGTGCAAACACATGGAACAGATTCTTCTCTTGTTATCAGATGAAGCCAAAATGAAATACAGCCTTGCTGCTTCCTCAAGACCAAACGTTTTACGCATGTGCTGCTAATAAGATTCACCTGATTACTGGTTGATCATCAGTTATTGTGACTTCCTCTGCAAAAGCAGAAATTTTTTGGTTGTTTTCTGGTCCGCGGCATGCAATGGAAACGAGGAGATACTTGTACAGGCCTCAGGGAAGCGATTATTGCTTCCAATAGATCTATGAACATCTTGGTTCCATGTGCCGGGTTGTCATCGTCCTCCATCTGTCTTCTCCCTTTGGAGTGACTTGGCACTGAGGGCACACAGAAGTCAGAGGAGATGTCTACTTAGATAACCTATTGGAAAATAAATTCTGATTTCAAAACCTCTTGCTTACATTTTGGAGGGGAGTAGTGTTTGAAATGTTGCATCCGACTGAGTTGCAAGGCTTGTAGAGCAATGTTCTTTGGGCACACGGGACCAAAGTGAAGATGTCTGGCCGAAATGCACATCTCATACCGACAGCAAAGCACGGTGGTGGAGAACTGAGTAGATGATCGACTACTCCGTATGCTAAAGCCTTCTGCCATCACGAAGCTAAAACGTGACACAAACTGGGTCATCAACAGAACAATGGTCTCAAACACAGACTGAAATGGTGTGACAGGACCTATGCAGAAACAGATGTCTGCAAACCTTAATGAAATGAAGCAACATGAGAAATAATTGAGGCTCAAAATTCCTCCACAGGGGCGTGAAAAACTTTGATTTAGATTGTTTCAAGATATTGAAACAAGTAGGTACTGAATTACAAATTCATCTTAATATTTTTCCAGAAAACATTTCTAATTTAGCTTCCAATTGTTTAATAAGCAAAGTACGACAGAGTATTAGGGCCGTACTACGGGAAAAAAAAAGCCAAAAATAAAGTCGAAAAACAAAACATGAGAATAAATTTGTAAAAATATGAGAATAAAGTCATATTATTTTAATAATAAAATCATAATATTCAGACAATAAAGTATTACCAGATAAAGTCGTCATGTTATGACTTTATTCTCCTATTATTTCCAGTAATTATCCTCATAACATTATAACTTTCTTTTTGGTATTGTTTGGTGAATCGTTAAAAGGTTGCAATAAAACCTGCAAGTGTGGATTTTGTAGTTCTTGTTTGGTTCTGATACAACCTCATCTATCAAACTGTAGACTGAGAAAAGAAAGGTCACCTTCATTAATGAAGAAAATATACTCTGTCTGTCTGTCTGTCTGTCTGTCTGTCTGTCTGTCTCTACAGGTGCAGGTGTGGGACACGGCAGGTCAGGAGCGCTTTCGCAAATCCATGGTAGAACACTATTACCGCAACGTCCACGCAGTGGTGTTTGTTTATGATGTAACCAAAATGGCTTCCTTCCGCAACCTACAGACATGGATAGAGGTTAGCAGAAGCTGGAAAGAACAACAAATTTCCTATTAGTCTTTTGTATTAGGGTCTGCAAATGTTTTTTATTCGAGGTTTATGGTTATTGTAAAATGTAAGATATGGCCGATTTTTTTTCTCACTATTTTAGCCATCATTTCCCTAATAGTGACTGTTGAGTAAACTTAGATGCAAACCTATGACAGCATTCAGGGCCATTGTGTATATAAAAAAACAAGAGGAGTACATTTCAACATTTTCTTGAAAAACTTTCCAAGTTGAGATTAATCTCAACATTTCTGTTTTTCTAGCAAATATTTGACTTTCCAAACTCAGAAATGTCCTTGTTTTTTTCTACAAAATTTCTGAGTTTGATCTTAAAATTTCTGAATTTTCTGACGGAAATTTACCGTACCCCTTTTCTTTGGTCTACAATAACTCTGATATGCCATCATATAAGCAAAAAGAACATAGTGAGTCAGTGTGAGTTTTTCAGTTTCACTGATTTGCTAACACGTGCGCACAAACCTGGCCGATACAGCTGAATCCAAATCTGATTCTTGTGTCTCAATTTGTTGCAGGAGTGCAATGGCCATCGGGTGTCGGCGTCAGTGCCTCGAGTTCTGGTGGGAAATAAATGCGACCTTGTGGATCAAATCCAGGTTGGTGAACTCAAGGAACTGTTGATTCATTTGTTTTTATTCACACGTCAGCGCCAACATTGCCGTTTTCCACAGGTTCCCTCTAACATGGCATTGAAGTTCGCGGATTCCCACAACATGCTGCTGTTCGAGACGTCGGCGAAGGATCCAAAGGAGAGTCAGAACGTCGACTCCATCTTCATGTCGCTGGCCTGCCGTCTGAAGGCCCAGAAGTCCCTGCTCTACAGGGACGTGGAGCGGGAAGACGGGAGAGTGAGACTCACACAGGGGACGGAAACAAAGACTAACTGTCCATGTTGAGGAAGAAGAGAATAGGGAGGCATTTCTAGGGAGGAGATGAGAGGAGTAACTTATATAAAGAAGGAGGAATGGGATATGGGAGTCTGAAGGGGAACTTTTCTGGTTTGAGATGACAGGGAAGGTTTATGCTGACGCTAGTAGTGATGTGCATTCAGCGGACGACAGAAAGACATGTTAGGACTGAAATTTCAACAGAGTTCTTGTTCTGGAACAGAAGCGATGAATTGGGGAGTGGCATATAATAACAATGCTGCCTTTTAGACTACAATAGTGTGAAAACTCTTCCACTGACTTTCCTAATAATGCTGTATTGTCTCGTTCTTATCGTTGACCATAAGTTAGCTCTTATTCCAATTGGAAACAGGACTTGCTAGACTTTTTTCTACTGCCTTAACAACTAAAACGCTGCCTGACTCATAACCTTCACAAACCATTTAGAGGAGCAGAGGTAGCGCAGGAGGCGATGGCTAAACTACCAGACATCCTGTTTCAGTGGCTTGTTTGTTGGAGGACTTGATCTTGCTCACAAGTAACATCTAAGACGTAGCAAATATAAATAAAACGGAGGAAAATACTCAAGGTGAGCTTAACTGGAAGCACCTTGACAAGGTTTTCGAAAACAGACCCTTAATGGGTTGCCCTGCCACATATTGATTTCAGAGCTCCTCTTACCCATAGCGCTCTCTCACGCAGAGGGAAAGTAAGCGTCCTCTTTCTCCTCTATTCCCGATGTAAATATATCCCCTCCATGTTTTTACCTCTGAGTAAAAGGCCTGGCCGGCTCTCCCTTTGTGTGCAAATGCAGAAAGATCTGATCTCAGTCTTAAAGGACTTTGGCGGATCAAGTCGGCTCTCTTCCGTTCTCTTTTGTGGCCGTCTGTGGCCTCACAACAGTATTCATCCTCTTTCAACATTTACTCACTTTACCATGCTACGACCACAGACATGCTTTTCTGAGATTTCACGTGATAACCCAACACAAAGCGGTGCGCAATTGTGAAGCAGAAGGAAAATGATACATGGCTTTCAAAAACATTTGCTTGTAAAAAAGCCTGTCTTGCATATGCACTTGATCTCCTTTACATTGATAGTGCTAAATATAGTAAAGTGCAATCAATTGTATTGAGAAACCATGTTGCTAAAAAATACAGTTTGTCATTGAATATCGACACACCAGGAGAATGTTAATCAGGGCAACAGTCAAGATTTAGAAGCTGACCGATATAAGGATGCTATATTGGACCAGAGACGCATCTAAAAGTTGCCAGACTACAGTTCTTCACCCCTGGTTTAGATCAAAGTGTAATCATAATGTAAAAACCGATGTGGATACCGTCACAAGGCTTCCCTAGAAAACGCATTGTCTCCCATCAGCATCCCCGCCGTCAGGGTTGGAAAGAACTGCAACAAAAACTGTGACTGCCCTCATAGCACAAGTTAAGCCCAGTGTAAATGAATCTATCCAGGAGGAACAGACTGCATGAAGATATCCACTAAACCATATTGATTATTTACTGGGCACAGAAAGACAGTTTGTTTTACACTTAGAAAGCTTCTTACTGGACTGCAGGCAGAGGAACACGATGTACATAACTCAGCTTCAAAGCCCTTAGTGTAACAGAGCATCAAACACTCTGACAATGAAATGTATGGCTCTTTGTATTGTATCACTGTGGCCTACTTTTCACCAAGCACTAACAATACATCCAGATGTAGATCAGCGAGCATTTTAGGAATTTAATCAACTGATCAGTGCCGTCATCAGGAATGACATTTTTTCTGTCAGCTAAACGCAGGAACCTAAGAATGATCTAAAGGGTCACAATAACAGATTAGAACTTCCTCACCCGGCCCAATGAGTCTCAATTTCAAACTCAGATACTAGAGTAGAAATTTCCTGGAAACAACAATGACGCATATCTCCTCTTGCTTATTAACAGGCCATTGGTAGTGGAGGTGTTATAGTGTGGGGGTATTTTCTTTGAACACACAAGGGTCCTTTGTAGCAATTGCCCATTAATTATTCACCAAACCTAAGTATCTTCTGATTGGCTACTACTGGTTTTCTTTACATGAGGGTGGGTTCCCTGTCCTCCAGTGGTCAGAAAGATCTCAAATCAAGGAGGCAGCTTGGTGGAACAGGAGATTTGCATCATGGCTGTACCAGAAAATGATTAGCTCTAAGTTATGAGGAGCCGAATCCTTTGCTGGCCAACCCCGTCTCCATAGCACGCCGCGTCCACACCTGGTCACGATAGCAGTAAGCCATGTCACTCCTCCACCATAACAAGATGTCTGTCCTCCACCAAACATTACCGAAGACCATCTTTATTGCCACTGAAATCCAAAAAACCCTTTCATAGTAGCACACGGAGCCAATATTAAACAGTTTCCCAGGGAATAGGAGAGGCTGCTGTGATGGTGCGTGTAGCCATATTGGATGTGGATTTGAGTCTTTACCTGGAACCCACCAAACACTGTGCAAATGCAGAGATCAAATGCTCTGTCCATGTTTTAAAATGTTTCCATTCTTTAAGTTCATGCTTCAAGAAACCTTCTAAGGGAGTCGCATTAGATTGGTGTATGATACCAGACACAGCTTCAACGCGTTCAGTGTTACAACCCGGAGCCGAGCCTCAGTGGGAAAGAACCGTAGGAAGACTGGATCATGTAAAATAATATTTTTGAGGTGAGGAGGCTGGCCGGAAGATTTGGGAGAATGTACTCCACACTTTTTAGATTTTAGATCAGCCTTTGTAATGCATTTCACCAAGTTCTTTATAAGTGTGTAACATAATTAGCATACTTGCCTTTCTTTATCGCTTTTCTTGATAGTTTTACAAGTTAGTGCAGTTGATTTATGTTGTTTGTTTTTTTATTTATGTGTCATGTTTGCTCTTAAGTGGATGGATGTCAAGATGTTTTGAAAAATGTAGTCTAACATATATACTAAAGTTATATGTAAGAGTAAATCATATCATATTAACATTGCAGAATTACATGTGAACGGCAACAAGACACCGTTATTAAGCTAAACGGACTGTTTGAGTACCATAGGGTAGAGGGAAGTGCACTTTTTTATATAACTTTTTTCCATTATTCTTTAAAAATATATAAATAATAATAATAATAATAATAATAATAATAATAATAATAATAATAATAAAGAAGAAGAAGAAGCAAGGCATGTTAATTGTAAGATGGAGCTCATTGGACATTTCAGTGTTCCTTCATCAAAATGTTTCCCTGGATTCAAATCCGAATGTTTTTTCTTTTGTATCTAAGGAAACCTGGTTTGACTACTTTGTCACAGATGTCCAAATCATTTCACACCATGTATCCCAACAGAAATATTAAAAAACATTCACATGGGAGCTGATTGGTAGCTATTGTTGTCTTTTGTATAGCTTGTGTGGACTGAAAAAAAGTAGCCATTGCTCAGTGTCACCCAAAATGTTGGTTTCTGACAGAGATTTGTAATATTATTCTGTAAGTGCTGTAAAATAGCAGTTTACTGTTGTTCTTTCAACAAAAGCCTTCACAGTGGCTTTACTTTCTTTTAAGACATCTTTTTTTCAGACTAGTAAACCTGAGGAGACAATGTCGCTGCTTGTAGGTTTTCATGTTTGTGAGTTCATATGCATCTTCTCTTCTTTATGTGTATCTTCTTCTGTAATACTGTCACAATCTCACAACGTGACTTCAGATAAAAATGCTGAAGAAACTGCTTGATTCGGTTTCCTTCTTTGAGTTCAAGTAGTCCAAATAAACACAGGTTTTCGGTCAATCCATCCAATTGGAGCTCCTCTAGTGTGAAGAGTTGGGGTGGACATTTATCATTTATCGTGATGAATTTCTTATAAGAATTTTGATTTATCATTGTCTCAATAAATTTGAGTTAATGATGTTTAAAAAAATTGAGCACTATCGGATATGTCTTTTTTTTTTTTTTTTACCATTTTCTCTACCGTTTGTTTCATGAGAACATCAGTAAATATGATTAAATGCAGTCATTATGTGCAGTTTAAATCACATTTCTTTAGGTTCGTGGGATCCTGAAGAAGTCCATTTAATGGAAAGTTTTTAAAGAGAACTATTTATGTTTGTGGCGCTCATGCAGTCATACAGTTACCTATAAAGTAAGTAATAAATGTTATACTGCATTTCATGGCAGCTCATTATCATCATCTTTATCATCGTTCATGTTGCCCACCCCTACTGAGGAGTAGTGCAAATCGTGTCAAAAAACACAGGTAACAGTCGAGTCATGTCAATAAGTCTCATCAAACAAAATATCAAAAATTTGTTGGTACAAAGAGTACACTCTGCTTTTCAGGAAGCCTAAATTAGACACTGCTATATTGGATAGCGACAAGGAAAACTAAATTCTGCTATTCCTTCAAAATCATGTTTGTCTTTTTTTTTTTCTTCTCTAGAGAACAGATACGCGTTAAAAATATCACTGTCTGAAGCCAGAAAATTACTTCAAGGTCTCACATGAGCCAAGCTGTTCACTACCAGGGATGAACTCAGGAAGGCTGCATGATAAATATGAATAAAAATGTGCCAAGACAAAGTTTTAATTTAAAGGTGTGCACACAAATACAAGCAGTTTAGTGCAGCTTTTTTTATAGTTGACACATTTTTTTTCTCCTGCCACATGTGTTTTTCTTTCACTTCAATTTAACAAATTAAAGGTGGAAACGATTTTGATATGATTCATAATGTTCTAATGTCCTCAGGTAACAAAATAATATTTTAGCAAATCTTTAAAATATGCAGCTATTTAAATCAAAAATCAACATGGTTGGAGCATATTTGTGATTGTTTGGGTTTGTTATAAGAACAATTGGCCTGGTTGAGCGAAAATATTAATATTGATACTATGTATCGGATCAATACTGGTAAGATTGATGCTTTAATTTCAGATTTGAATTTTATTTTATTTTTATATCGTAGTTTCTCAATGCTACCTCAGAAAAGATTTAGTCTGGATTTGCTCTCAAATGATATATTTTTTTGCACTTTATTTGTTTAGGGAAAAAATGCACACATTTGTTTTGTTTTTCTATGTTTTCTGTTTCTCATGTTGACATGTTCTGAAAGTATTTTGTAAACACTTATAAATTTTGCTTAAATTCTAGGTTTTAAGAAAATGACTCAAAGGAAAAAACACCCAAAGGCCAGAAATGTGATAATATATCAAACCTAGATAATAAAAAGTATCGGTATTGGTATCAGTATCAACATCGGTGATACAGGCCCTGTATAACCAATGTTCAGCTCAATTTATTAGTTCTACTGTAATCTACATATTATTGATCTTGCTAATGTCTGATACAAAAATGTTCCATGTCCCACAAAAGACAAAGTATCACCAGAGGTATTTTGTATCAAATTTTGATAAAATGCACCAATACATTAAATATATGTTGGAATATTATCTACATTACATCAGGAGAAAGCTGGTGGTAAACAACAGAAAATGAGCTATATTTTATATAAACAAATATTTTTCATTAATTCATTTGGAATTATATTGGATGTATTCCTCCTTCTTACCCGCGGGCAGCAGCAAGAGGCATGTTTCAGTGAGAGCAGCTTCGGATGGCAGCCGAGGAAGAAAGGGTAGACGTCACATGATGGAGAGATGCAGCCAGCCAGCAGTAGCTGCCTCCCGACTAATCACACAGCATTAACATAAACCAGCTAACTCCACGGGCTAACTTGGACAGCCATCTGCCTTTCATTTTCTTATTCGCTCCGAATTAAAAAGCCGCGAAGAGCAGACAGAGATTTGACGAACGGTGCAAAACGAAGAACAACGTCACCGTCGCGCACGGTTACCTTAGCCTCTTCTTCCATCCAGCTGGCAGCGTCATTTGACAAAGCAGGGAAGCCCACGGTTGGAAACTCTACCTTGGCTAGCAGCGGGCTAGCCAGCTTGCTAGCTGCTAACATTGCTAACTGTAGTTAGCTAGCTAGCGAGCTGTGATAAGTTGCGTCATGGAGGAGCTTGTAGTGGAAGTGAGAGGGACAAGTGGAGCCTTTTATAAGGTAAGTTACATAAATTACACCGCGCTTTGCTACAGTTGCCATAGTTTGTTCAAATATAAACAATGGATAACAAAATAACAGCGCCGAGCTAGCCCTGCGATGCCTGTTGGTGGATGTGGGCCTCTTGTCTGTGACCAGCCTCCACCTAGATCGGTTGGTTGGTGTAATAATAAACCAGAAGACAAAACCTTTACGTTTTATTTGTGTTTCCCCCCGTAATGCGAGCTTAATTAACGTCCACATCCCGGCCGGGTGTCTGCGAAACTAGAGCGGTTAATTTAGGCTACGTGATTGTTTCCGTTTAAGTGATGGAGAGGAGCTTCTTACAGATGCAAACAACTGAACTTACAATGATGTTTCAGCCAAGACGATTAATAAATTAGCAACAAATGGTAGCAATGGCTGCTTGGTTGGAGAATGAACAAATCAGAGTATGCTAATACCAATAACAGACTGAATTAGTCCCAGTCTTGAAATCGATGGAGTTGGATTTAATCGTTTTTTCAAGTGTGTATGAAAAGCGACTGACGTTGGTGTATTTTTTGAGCTTCTAGGCTTTATTTGACAGTACAAATCAAGTAAACGATTAAAGAAAATCAGGTTAGCACTCTATCTTCTGTAATATGATAAAAACAGACATAACTTAAATTTAGATGATGTCAGAGATTTTTTTTTTAAACTAAATATGACTTTTTATTATTATTGTTATTTACATTTTGCTGTTAAGTTATTAAGCTCTTGACAAAAAATATTTTTTACTCGTAGTAATAATAATAAAAAAAGATGCTTATAAGAGACTAATTAAAGTTGATTGTAAAAAAAAAAAACTGGCTGTAAATGAACTGGTTAGACTGGGTTGTTGATGCAGGTTGCCAGTCAGGAAATATCTCACTGAAGAGAGCCACACTTCTGAGAGAGCCACACTTCTGACAATCAGTGTGTGATCTAAGATGTGTTGAATTTCATAAAACTTAGCTGCTTTAAATCAACAAACATATGCTGTATTCCACAGAAGCAATGTTACTGAACAAAATGTCCATTTTATATTTGATTTAGGCATTGCAACCAGATCGCACGCACTATAAAGTGTCGATTTGGGAAGGGGGATTCTTGTCCTAAAACGTACAAAAGCAGATCATCTGTATCCATCGAACACCAGTAAACATATACATCCTTTATATACAAACCTGTTCAACATCTTGTTATACCTTCCTTTTTCTCTCCTTTACAACTCTATGCCTTTTCCTACCATGCTGTGTGGTTGATTTCTGGCACTTGTTTGCACGGCGTGTAACTTGCCAGTCTGACGATTATAAAAATGGTTACATATTGGCTAAAAGTGTTGACATTATTGACCCCTTAACCTTAATCTGTTGTCAAAAAATAAAAATCAACGTTACAGAATAAACAGGTGGGCTCTAGGCCTGTGGTATCAGGGTTAAATTGGTCCCTATATTTCTTAAACTGGAACTGAAAAAAACTGGCTAGCACTTTAGCTTTACAAATAAAATATTTCAATCACAGATTTGAAACTGTTAACTAAGAAAACAAAGCAGTTTTTAAAGAAGAATAATCCAATCTAGATCCGACAAGTCTAAGGAGTTCATCATGTCAATTAGCAGCCATGTTAGTTGGTTGCCTTAGCACAGACTGAAGACGTCGCCCTAAAGTCCAGTTTAACGCTAAATAATAGCAACTTTTCTCATCATGCATGTTGCCCTAAAAATAACTATGGATTATGAAGTGAAGTTTACCCAAACTGGTTTAGGTGCCAAATATTTGTGAAATAACTCTTTATCACACTCCCAAATCAGAAGCTAGCGTCAGTATTTTTGGTGTGACCTGTGGGAAACATACAGATACTAAAACCTAAATGTTCAGAATGTTGTCAACAAAAAAAACAAAAAAAACTCTCAATTTGTGTGAACCAGGAATCTTCTAAGTGATGGAAAAACAGGAGTAATAATTGGGCAGATATTTCAGTTTCTTTATAGAGTAAATTTAAAATGCTTTTGTGACGGATATTGAATTAGAACAGGAGCTTGATTAAAAACATTAGACAATTGTTTAGTGTGTGTCTACTCGTTTATGTAGCCTATTTAGGAAAGTCTCTGCTGTATTCAGTAACTTTTTTAAGTCTGACAAGCGTAATGCTGTGGACCCTCACGTATTTTTACGGTTAGGGGTGGTTTAAATGTCTGGTGTGTGTGTGTGAGAGAGTTAACGTAACATAAATTTTGTTCTTGGTCTGTTTTCAGACTTGATGGTCTGGTTGACTCTTCAATTGTGGCCAAAACTGCAACATTTGTTACATTTTCAGTTGACGCGATTGTCTTTCATACTGCACTTTGTCAAACAATCTAAAGCCTTTGAAAAGCCTGTTCCCCTCCTCGCCTGCGATGGCGCTGCACCAAGAAACAGTGAAGGAAACGGCACAAAAACGTCTGAAGAAGGCACTTGAAAGCGACTTCCTGCTTTATAACATGTAAACAAAAATGGAGAAACATCAGATTTTAGTGGTTGTTTGATTTCTCTTTTGTGTTTGGTAATGTCTTCCATTACTGCTAGACTGGTTCGTTTGTTTTGGTTGCACCACAGTTCAGTTTGTTGGTCCACAACAGAGTTCGATTATGCATTCACACCTCCACTAAAGAACTGGACTATGTAGGCAAATGAACTAGAGTTTGATTAAAGCGGCTTAGCAGCTCTAGTGTGAATGCACACTAATGATGGCAGCAGAAAAACGCCGACTTCACTACCAGCACATGAACATTTGTTAGTTTTTACTTGGATTAGTGTGACTCCTTAACTGTAATCCTGTTCACTTTTACAACTCAGGGAGGTTTTAAGAAAGCTTTTACTGACTATTTCAGAGGTTTATGGGAAACTTCTGTTTTTACTTGATTTCATCCGTCGCTGACAGCAAGCCTTTAAGCCCGGTGCTACTCCTGAGGCAACACTCTGAATCTTTGAATTAGTCGTTTCCTTACAGGCAGGATGTGTCCTATTTGCAATCTTTTATGCACATGAATGCACATTGTAGAAAGATACTGTCAAACTGGAGTCAAATGTCTTACGGAATCTGTGGAAGAGGAATAGAGCCACAGAAAAAAGAAAGAAAACGAATTCTTTAATGAGAATGAAAGTCAAAATTTTAAGAAAAACTCAGAAGTTAGCAAAGAAGGTAAGAATTCTGCGGAAAATGTCGGAACTGCAAAAAAAGTCGATTCTGAGGCGAGTCTGAAATTTATGAAAAAAATTCTTAATTTAGAGAAAAGTCTAAATTTTGTGAAAAAAATTCTGAATTTTGTGAAAGTCAGAATTTTCGCAGAAAGTCAGAAATCTGCAAAAAAAAATTAATATTGTATTAAAAATCATAATTTCTTGATGTCCCTCATCCTCTTTTGTGTGAATCAGTTGCATTAATGGCAGAGGCTTGTTTATTTTTATGTTTTCCTATTTTTTTTTTTTTTTACCAGAGCAATGCATCACTGTAAATATTAATTTTTTTGCTCTTCTTTCAGGCTTTTGTGAAGGACGTCCACGAGGGATCCGTCACTGTGGCATTTGAAAACAAGTGAGTAATGTATTAAAAGGCAAAAATAATGGCTGTGTTTTCATCTTAGGCCAACGTTATGAAGTCTGTTTTTACTGTTTGCGTGTCCCAGTTGGCAGCCGGAGCGTCAGATCCCGTTCCAGGACGTTCGCTTCCCCCCTCCGACAGGCTTCAGCAAAGAGATAAATGAAAGCGATGAAGTTGAGGTGGGAGTGGTTCCGTTTTCTTTTCAAGAATCGCTAAAACTTGAGCACAAAGAATGGAGTTAAAACACAAGCTATTGAGAATCAATGCAAAGGTTATTGAGAAATGAACTGTGTGTGTTTGTCAGGTGTACTCCAGAGCGAATGACAAGGAGCCGTGTGGATGGTGGCTGGCCAAGGTTCGCATGGTCAAAGGAGAGGTACGGCTGGATCCACGTATCTTTATTCAACCGTTAGAATAGATTTTAGTTTGGTAAAAACGTTGTAAATGTTCCTTTAGGAACCCTTGACCCTCACCTTCTCCTGTTTTCAGTTTTACGTGATCGAGTACGCGGCGTGCGACGCCACGCTGAACGAGATCGTAACGCTGGAGCGGTTACGGCCGGTCAACCCGAACAAGCCAGCCACCAAAAGCACCTTCATCAAGATCAGGCTGGAAGTCCCCGAAGACCTGCGACAGATGCAAGTCTCATTCATAACCCACACCGCCCCTTTTCAGTTCTATAAACACAAACAAAAATAAAACATAACGACTCGTATGGTACGTCGCATTTCCAGGTGCTCCAAGGAGTCGGCGCACAAAGACTTCAAGAAAGCTGTCGGCGCGTTCAGCATCACCTACGACTCTGAGAAAAAGCAGCTGGTCATCTTGGTTCGTCAGCAGATTTGAACATTCATAGTGGTCTGCCTGAGTTGTGGATTGTGTGGATGTGTCCGGACGCACCGCCTTGTTGAGTGAAATCCGGCTTTACCTCCTGTTGCAGTCGGTGAACGAGGTCACGACAAAGCGGGCCAACATGATGAGCGACATGCACTTCAGGAGCCTCCGCACCAAACTGTCGCTCATGATGCGGAACGAGGAGGCCAGCAGGCAGCTGGAGGTACGCTCACAAAACTGTTCACACCCTTTGAGATGGTTTCACTCTGGTTACAAGCACGTCATCCGTTTGCTTTTGTTAAGATCAGGAGTCTGCAATCCTTTGAAATTGGAAGAGGTTTTTTCTTCAGCTAAATTATTTTGTTTAGAGCAGTGTTTTTCAACCACTGTTCCGCGGCACACTAGTGTGGCGTGAGTGATCGTCAGGTGTGCCGTCGAAATTATTCAATTTCACCTACGGTACCGTATTTTTCGGACTATAAGCTGCTACTTTTTTTCTAAGCTTTGAACCATGCGGATTGTAGCCCTCTGTGGCTTTGCTGTGTATTTTTTTTCAACCACCAGGGGGCTCTCTAGCAGGAAGTGAATCATTAGAAGTCAAAATTGTAAATCAAAAGAAGAACGTGCTAATTTTCAACCTGTTCAGGGGTATTTTTAAGCAGCAGGCACGATGGAGAAATGTTTTGAAACTCATATCAAGCAGCTTTTAAGTTGAGGGCTGTCGATCTGGCACTACAGGAAGGAAATAGAGCCGCTGCATTTAAGCTCGGTGTGAACGAAACCATGGTTCGGCTTTGGAGACTGAGTGCTGCGTCCTTAATATATGCAGCAGATTTATTAGGACGCAGCACTCTGCTGGGTCCTTATGGAAAATTGAGAGCAGCTTCCAGTTTTTGTGTTTTTTTCAAAAAAAATTGAAGGTGCTATTATGGTGCGCTCTATAGTCCGAAAAAAACGGTAATTGATTTTAAAAGATTTTTTGAAAATGAATTATCTGCAAATAATGCCACCTTCGAGTGTCTGCTGTAGTAATGACTAGCGGCGTAATCATGTAATTTTCTTACCACTAGATGGCAGTAGGTACAGAGCATTTTACATTAAAACAAGAGAATTAGTGATGCATGAGTGTTGCAGGTAGCGGTGAGAGCACTGAATCTAGCAAGACTGTGATGGAAAAGACAGAGAAGCTCAGCAGTAGTTGGAAAGAGCATGAGTTCATTTTCCACAACATATCTGTGTGAAATGAGCTTCTCTAGTCTGGCTACTAAAAAAACTAAAACCAGAGAGAGACTGAGAGCTGTTGAGGAAGAGCTTTGTCTTTCTTCAATTTCTGCCAGAAAATCAGCTGTTTTCATCCAAACATGCACAGCTTTCACACTAGGTGGGTAAAATATACAGATATTGACATTTTGTACATGCAACTCTTCATATTGTAACAGTGAATATGAAGTGAAATGTTTCCCAAATATTATTGCTTCTTTCAGAATAAGAATTATTTTCTGTATTCTGGCTATAAGATGCTTGTGGATTAGTTTGTAAAACAGTTTGAAGTTTTCTACAACTTCTTTAAATTTAACACCACAGTGTTGTTGCTGTTCAGGGGTATTTTTGAAGTGGACATGTTAAGTGCAATTTGAAATAAGAAATGTAAAATGTGATAATGCATTTTTGTGTTTATTTGATTCCTATTCAAGAGACTTAGATAAGAATGACAATATATGTAATATAGGTGGCTACAGAGTATCTTTGTTTACATTTTTGGTTGGTGGTGTGCCTCGGGATTTTTTCAATTAAAACAATGTACCTTGGCTCGAAAAAGGTTGAAAAACACTGGTTTAGAGCCATAAAATACGTTTAAGTTGTGGATATTTGTCATAAAAGGCAAATAATTTGAATTATTTATGTATTTTTGTTTATTTCAGAGTTCCAGACAGTTGGCATCTCGGTTTCATGAGCAGTTTGCGGTACGGGATGACCTGATGGGTCTGGCCATCGGGACTCATGGGGCCAACATTCAGCAGGCGCGAAAAGTCCCCGGAGTCACTAACATCGACCTGGACGAAGAAACGTGCACCTTCCACATATACGGGGAGGTAGGCAGGCTGCTCCAGATCAACTGCCACACCAACGAGGTACTACGTGATGAAGAAGAGGGTAACGACCTTTTAATTGGTCTGCTTTTCCCAGGACCAGGATGCAGTCCGAATAGCTAGGAGCTACCTGGAGTTTTCCGAAGATATCATCAAAGTTCCCCGAAACTTAGTCGGTGAGCATAACGAGATCATGCGCTCTGACCCTTTAGTTCATATTTGCTTTCTCTCGCCACTGACCGGATTCGGGCCCCCTGCAGGAAAAGTGATCGGAAAGAATGGCAAGCTGATCCAGGAAGTGGTGGATAAGTCCGGTGTGGTGAGGGTTCGAATCGAGCCGGAGAACGACAAGAAGCCCTCGGCAGCGGCTGCGGCAGCAGCGGATGAGGTCAGTGGTGTCGGGATGAAAACGCCTCAGTTTCTGGATTTTCTTCACATCTCTTCCACTTCAAACCATGTTTGATGTTCTTCTTCAGGGAATGGTGCCATTTGTGTTTGTGGGGACCAAGGAAAGTATTTCCAATGCAACGGTGCTCCTGGACTATCACCTCAATTACCTTAAGGTGAGTATTGCATCCCAAAGGCAGATTAATAGTGTTGTTTATTTGTGCACTGATAAATCTGCAACAATTTCCTTAATTTTGGGAGATTGATGATACTTAGAAGTAAAACCAATCCAATCCTCCGATTTTATATTGTCTCCATAAAGATCTGAAAATCAGCCACTGCAGTATTTTACGAGGAATGACTGACAGAATCAATATTTAACAACTTTTCAGATAGAAAAATTGGTATCAGCCAAAATCAGAATTGGTAGGTCAGGCTTTTTAAACGGACTGTCCACGCAGCCCTAAAAAGCCTTAAAGTGTCCAGTTCTTGTACATATAATTAAGGCCTTTAAAATGTCTCAAATTAATTAAAAATAAATAAATCAAAGTTGCCCTTAAATGCGTTTATTCCAGGTCTTAAACTTTGTTGAGGCTGGACTATTTCAGCTAGTATGTAGGGACGTTTTGTGACTAAATGCTGTTGAGGCTACTTTAAGTTTATTAGCTGCTAATAAACTGTTGCTGTCTAACTAGCTAGCTTTTTTTCTGTGTATCGTGAGAGTGCAAATGTATAACAGATGACATTTTTCATAAAAATTTTATTTTCCGTTTACATAGGACTTAAATGTCATTCATGCTGGTCTTAAAAAGTCTTACATTTCTTTTAAAAGTTGAAATGAAACCAAATTCAAAAGGAAATCGCAGAAATTGTGATAAAGATTGGTGATCGACCAAAAATCTGCAATCGATGCACCCCTAGTTTTTTTTTTTTTTCTTACTGGACGTACACCAGCTCACAATCTGGTCACGACTGTCATCTCTCTGGGAATGTAATTTCCTGTTTCTGTGTCTGCAGGAGGTGGACCAGCTGCGCTTGGAGCGCCTTCAGATTGACGAGCAGCTGCGACAGATAGGGGGCGGGGGCGGAGGGGGAGGGACAGGCCCCCGAAACCCCAAAGACAAATCCTATGTGTTCGATAACGGGATGGGGATGGGCAGAGGAGCAGGAGGTGGGAAGCCCTACTTGGGAGGAAGAGGCGGACGGGGCCGGAGAGGGGGCGGGGCGGCGTTTACCTCAGGTGTGCTCACCGTAACTCTTCCTGTTTCCTCATAAACAAGGAAGTTTGCGGTAAACGTCCTTGTTTACCATAAACTCTTTCGACTCCACAGGCACCAACTCAGAGGCGTCCAACGCTTCGGAGACGGAGTCAGACCACCGAGAGGAGCTGAGCGACTGGTCCCTGGCACCCACCGAGGAGCTGATGACGGGGGGCGGGTCGCTGCCCAGGCGGACAGACGGCAGGAAACGAGCCGGAGGGGGGGCCCTGAGGGGCCGCGGGGGCAGAGGGAGAGGAGGGGGAGGGTATAAAGGTGATTATTGTTATTCTGCTAGCAAGAGGTTAGCAACCTGAAATGAATACAAATCTTTGTTTGTTGGGCTGACACGATTAATCGGATTAATTGTGATTAATCGATTATTTCGTCTACTGATTAATTAATTGATTAATCTTTAACTTTAGTATGCAGATTTTTAAAAGGGCCATTTGCTACAAAAAACATTTTCAAATATAAACACCTGTCTGTAAATATACTCAAAACTCAAGTGGCATTTTTTTATATTCTCCCAGTTCAAGTTGACTACATGAATGTATGTTACTGCATTAGGCAATGCAATGTTTTCTCCTATCTGAATAAGGATTTTAATGGTTTATTTGCGTCGTTTACTGTATTTTTAATATTGCATTAAAAAAGGCTCAACTAATTAAATGAAAAATCTAAAGAATGTGACCACTTTTTTTTTGTAACTGATAACCATCATCTAGATTGTCTTCGGAATAAAGGCGGTTTTCACTTTAGGTTTATTATAAATGTCTCTTTCTTTTGACTAAAAGGTATTTGTTTTTGTGTTGCCTAGGTGATGACATGCAGTGGGGCGAGCCAAGACCTCGTCATGTAAGGGACCCAAAACCTCGAGGCCAGGAAGACAGTCTGCAGGTGAACTTTTACTAATATGAGCAACAGAAATTATTTTCATCTCTGGATTTCAGCAACTCAAACCAAGGGTGTCCAAAGTGTGGCCCATGGGCCGTTTGTGGCTCACGGGCGTAGGGACAGGTGATGTCCTGTCCCATTGGCCATTGAATTGGCCAAATGAAGACAATTTAATTTGGCTCCCATCTGGGGGATGAAGAAGGACAAACAAGACGCTCCGCCGCTGGTGAACGGAGTGTGGTTGATTTTAGTTTCATTTTAGTTTCATTTGGCCTCAAAAAAACTGAATCTCGTCTTTGTCAAAGATTTTGTACGTCTTAGTTACACCAACTATCATTTTCCTCTCAATTATGTTGTTTAGTATTTATTGGCCTGTCACAGGAAATAAATAAAGCATGATGTCAAAGCACAAAGCATAGAATTAGACTGAATAGATCCACCCTCACGGATCAGGCACACTGTCACAGAAAGAATTTTGTTCAATATCTGTACTGATATAGGTGTTGATATCAGATCGGTGCATCTCTAGTTACAGTCATGAGGGATGAATATGTTTACAAAAGCCTGGGAGTGTAGGAGCGGATGTAATGCTCTGTTTTGCCCTGCAGATCCGTGTGGATGGGAACAACGAGCGCAGCGTGCAGCACTCATCGGGCGGCCGAGGAGGAGGAGGAGGAGGAGGAGGACCTTCTTCATCCCAGAGCGGCATTGCCGTCGGGGGGGACGGCCAGTCCCGCCATCACCATCAGAGACCCCTGAGAGACCGGGTGATGAAGAAGGACAAACAGGACGCTCCGGCGCTGGTGAACGGAGTGTCGTAGACGCACCCACGGAGGACCTTCTCACACACACACACACACACACACACACACGCTCACACACAGGCAACTTCTCATACACCATCTTATAGTCTCTGGCGTATTTTTTAAATTTTATTTTTTGGTCTTTTTCTCGTCTTTGTCGCACACAAGAGGACACACATTTCCATCGGCATGGAAACGTTTAGCGAAGTCTTGATCCGTTCCCGCCTGCTGTTGTCTCCTGTTCTTCTCTGGACTGTTTCGGGACAAGAGGAGAAGAAGAAGAAGGTTTTGACGAAAGCTCCTCTGTGACAGAAGGGTTAGCTGAGGGGGGAAAAAAAGCGCTCCCATTTCACTCCGTCAACACCACAAATATGTATTTTTTGGGGAGTTTTTTTTTTTTCTCCTTCAGTCCCATTCGTGCTTACTCGCATGAGAAAACGGGAACGACGGCGGCGGCAGAAATCTTTGGAAACAATTTCACCCATTTGGCAAAAGTTTCAACGTTTTTAACTCTTAGAGATGATCGTGGACTTCGCTGTGTCCAAACAATTCCCCTTCTCCCCCCCCCCTGGTACAGATGCACATTTTGCTTCTCTAAAGCTCCCAAAATTCAACATATTCAAAGTCACCCAAAACCAACTTTCTACAACGTACCTGTTCGGAAAAAAAAAAAAAAAAAAAAAAAGTCGCAAATCTGAGATTTTTTTTTGTCCCTGTGGGAAGATGTTTGGTTGTGGGGAAAAATGTTTGCAGATGGCACTTTACTTTTATTTTCTACCTTTTTATCCACACTGAAATACAAACAGGTATGCACTCCTAAAAGCGACGCTCTACATCACGCTGTTATTTGAAAAGGCCTGTGTTTGGTTTTGATGCCTAAATATTGTAAGCTGTCGAACCCCGTTTCTTCTGAAGCATACAGACTTAAACCTGAGGCCAGCTGGTGTGAAATATCTGTTTTATTTTGTTTTTTTTAAAAAGCAAATTAAAACTCAGCAGCAACTTCCTAAAGTCTAGGTTTGTACTACGTCGATGTCAACTGTCATTTTGTAAAAAAAAAAATAAATAAACGCTCCACCTCTCTTGTGAACAGATTGATGATACGGTGAGAGAAAGGGGAAAAAGAAACCACTGACTCATGGCTCCAGCCTGTAAAATAGAAGATTGATGCTCGTATACGGATTCATCGCAGCACGCCTGCACTGGGTTTAGACGATACTGCACTGATTCACAGGGTGGTACTAAAGAGCTGTCAGGTGAAGACTCCTAACCTGCATTTTACTTTGGTTTCTGGCTCTATTTACATTAAAACAGTCCTTTTAAGTGGAGGGAAGATGAAATGGCTCAAACAGGACAGTTCTCCTGTTTAATTTATTCATTCGTCAAGCCTTTTCATTTATTAAACATATTTGTCTAACTGTAGATGAAATATCAGTTGTTTTTAGTTGAAGTTTTTACTCCCTCCCCACGTTCTGCTTGTCCAACATATTTGTGATCTATCCCTTTCCTGTTTGCCTTTTTTTCTTCAAAATCACATTTTGGCTGTTTCTTGCAAACGAAGACCAAAACGAGACATTTTCCTACGGCTACAATAGTCAGTGAAGCGGTCATTATGTGCCTGTGGTTTTTTTCATAAACTGTGTGAGCTTCTCGTTTTTCAGTCACCTTGAGGCTCCTTTATGTTTGTGCCTTGGGTTTATGTTCCTCCTCCTCTGTAAATTTAGCAAATTTTAAAGGAAACAGTCATCAGCGTACAGATGTACAAAGGAGATTCTGTGATTCTTCATGGGAGAAATGGCTGTTTTTAAAGTTAAAGTCCCTGAGGTTTTTTTTTTTTTTGTACAATTTACATAATGGAGGTCAAAACAATATGATGGGTGTGAACTGTAATCATGACGCGTTTTAACGTTGTATTCATCGATTTCTGTGGATTTTCTTGCATGGAAGAGAGCAGTTTGATTTAGCTGGGGGAGAAAGCCTTAAAAGTTGATTTACTGTCACTTTTTTCTATTATTCAAACCGACCCCGATAAAGGACATGGGCTAATGTAGAGAGGTGTTATGATTTAGGAAACAAAATGACTAAGATTAGGTTTATCAACGAATCCGTAGACTTTATTTAACACAAATATTTCAGAAGCTATCAAGTCTTTTTCATAATTCTCACTAGCTGCGTTTCCATTAAAAATGTGCACAGAACTTTGTCGCAAAAAAACAAAAAGCATTTGAAATTGTGAATAAGCTTGTTCACGCAATGAGTCATGATACGCGCCGTTATCCTCAAATGCTTCCTGTCGTTTTCTTCTTCTTGGTTTCTACCAGTGGTAACATCTGGTTGTTGGTCATTTGACTCGTGTGTGATGCAAAAACAAACCCATTTCCATTGCAGTTTTGCGACAGAACTCTTTTGATACAATAAAAAAATATATATTTTACCGAAAAACAAGTGTTTTTTTTTTTTTACTGCCGTTTAAGTGAATTTATTTTTGAAATGCGCCATTTTGTAATCAATGGAAACGCAGCTATTGAACAATATATTATAATTCATCAAGATTTGCATAATTGTAGGGATGGTTTTAAAAAATAGTCAAATTTAGACGATTAGCTTCACTATTAGCTGGACGTGACGAAACCTTCATATTAATGCTAGACATCTAAAGTTTCTTGTGGCCTGCTTCATAAATCCTACTAAAAGCAAAACCTTTGACACAACTCTTGAGAAGAAGCAAACCTTTCTAAAGGAAAGTCTGAATTACTTTAATCTGCGACTGACTGACAGCTCAGTGCGTAGGGGGGAAACCTTGAGTCTAATTTTGTGACACGTGCCTTTGATTATGGCTAGCATCACAACCTAGATGAATAAATCAGGGATGGAGGATAATTCAGTGTCTCAAGATGGTAAAAAAAAAAACTTACTTGACTTGAGCTCTCGAAGCTTTGGCTGAAGTCTGAAGGCAAAGAAGTAAAAGTTCATGAGTGTGGTGGTGTCGGCGCATAAGGACGGTGGCTGCTGTAAGCGCTGGACCTCTAGGTGTTGCATCTGTAGCGTCAGACTGAAGCCTGACAGCTCATCTGTGAAATTCTGTGCAGGCCTCGAGTGGCCGCTCGGCCCTCACATGCACCCTTTTTAAAGTTTTGTTTCTGGGTGTGAAGCGGTAAGTGAACCGGCTCCTAAAGCCGCTTTAACACCTGATATATGAACCGAAGAGGTGGCTGTGGTTAGGCCAGGTTCATTTTTTTATTTTTTTTTTTATACCTTCATTGCATGAACATCTTTCTTCTGGACTTTAAAGACATTCAGTAGACTTTGACATATTTTTTTTTTAAATAGGTGTTTGGCTTGAGTATCCAGTCATGAGCTGAAAGCGTACACCTTAGAGTCAGTGACATGTAGAACTTTATATAACATTTTAGAAAGTGGTGACATGAGTAATAAATGATGAAACAAGTTGTTTTAGAAGTCTTTTTTTTTTACCCCCTTTTCAATTATGTTTGTTAATTTCTCCATCACTAATATGTTAAGACTTTGCTTTCACTTGTTTACACTGCAGCCGTGTTGCATTTAGTTTCTCTGGTAAGGATTCAAACCAGCTCATCAACCAATGGTTCCAGTGAAAGTAACCTATGTATTGTCAGTAGAGCATCTGCGGTTTTAAGACAAAAAAAAACAAAACAAGAAGGGAGGGTGGCATACTGTATATAATGATGTCATTATTTGTTTAGGAAAAGATTTGTACAATTGTTTAAAATGCTCTCTTATGCTATTTTTTTCTTGTTTTTGTTTAATATCGGGCTAAATGCTTGAGCTCCAGAATAAACTCAATGCTGTGCAGTAAAGTAGGATTTGGTTGAAATATGGTTGATATGAACAGCTTTGCAGAGGGAGTTGGTTTTCATCTGACTTTATGAAAATCTACCCAAAACTGAATAAAATACTGAACCCACTCAGGGAATTTGACCTAATGATTGATGGAAACTGTATGACGATGACAGTATTAAAGCAAATGTCAAGATTTCATGAACACTTTAGATTGTCTGTTGCCCCCAAATCTGCGACTGTTGTAGTGATGAGTAAAATAAACATTTCTGGGCCATTTTATACACAAGTTGGCGATTTTTGTGGGTTCTGATTGGTTGGTCCCCTTGTCATTTCATACCTTTAGAGTTTTGATTGTCTTCTGCATAAGTTTTTTTTTTTTTTTTTTTTTATTCGGGGAGATTTGTGTGCCAAATGGCATTTTATACCAGCTAAACCTTCAGCTTGTACTCACTTTGACAAAAGAAATTTTAAGAAACTCTCCATTATCTTCTCGAAGTCTACTCTAAGGAAATGTAGAGGAATCACCCCAAGAAATATCGACCACCCAGATGTAAGGTGTTTTTATTTTTATCACTATAGTTCATAAAAATGTCAATAATAAACAAAATCAGACAATGCAATGATTTTAATACTTGGGTACAGAATGTTAGAAGTGACAAAATGGCATCACCGGGGTATGAAATAATATGGCTTGGCGATGGGGCTGATCTGGATTTCATGACTCCCTTCGATGTTTTATGGTCTGCAGGAGCTTTTCTCATTCTAGATTTAGAAAGAAAGGACAGTTTGGGCTCATGACTCGAACAGTCATGAGCTGAAAGAGTTGTTCATGAACAGTCATGAACAACTCTGAAATTAGAAGGGAAAAAAAGAAGCTACATGCTAGCATGTTCTAGCTAAGGTGTTGCTAATTTCAGAGCAGCTACAACAAAGACGGTTAGCTGAGCTTAAACTCTTGAAACTAATTTTGAATTGCTTCAAAGTGTAAAAACATGCTGGTAAACATCACATTGTTAGCTTTGTTGTTTATTCTGAGCTATAACAGAACATAAAGAGTGATAGTAGAGGTTTATTTTAACTGAAGAGACGGTGTGTGTGATTGTTAGCCATATCTGCAGTCTACACTAGCATCTCCCTAGCGCTAATATAAAGGGTTTCAGCCTTGAAGAAAACACTTGTGGCTAACCTGAAGCGAGTATTATGTCCTACGGTATGTCGACATGCATAACGTCGTATGGTGGATTCTCCCTTTAATTCCTAGCTAAAAGTGAACCCTGAGACTTTCTTGCTCTCTACGTGTACAGATGAAATAATAGCCAACCTATTTTTGTCATTTACAAATACCCTAGGTATTTTTTTCAACAACAAAAACTGTTATTTACCATTTTAGTGCTGCCAGGCAGACTTATCTCCCACAGGATAGATGGTACACGCTGATCTAGTTGGGTTTTTTTTTTTTTTGGAAAGTGTTATAAATGTTTCAGAGACCTTCATTTTAAGCGCTGTTGTCGCACCAGATTGGAGGAAACTCCCTTCACCTCTGGTTGTGCGTTGTTGTTTTATGGAGCCTCCGGGTTCAGGTGGGATGTGTTTTGTTTGCTTGTTGTTTTTTTTACCTGCAGGAGAGTGAATTAGTTCTGTGGGGAAGAAAAGCTGAAACATATTTCAGTGTTTGGGTTGAATTATTAGGGAGATCACTAACCAAGCGTACTGCTGAACAAGACCAATGTATGTAAATAACTAAAACACTAAAGTGAAAGAAGACTGTTGCATGCTGACCCGGTTGAGGTCACTGAGGAGATGTTGCTTTGAAAGCATTTTAACCAACTGGTGGTGACGTAGTTAACTAGTAACCTGGCATTTAAGCAGCTCACCTGAGATCAGTAGAGCTCATTTCATGGCATGAAGCTCATCTCAGTGGGTGAACTATCAAGAACTTCGACTTATGCTGAGATGCATGGACAGAATTGGTTGTGGCCAATCAACCGTTTGAGATCCCAAAATGGTAATGGGCTGCTAAGTGATGCCATTTAAGACATAACCATGCAGCGTTTTCTACATGGGAACCCATGAATATGAATTCTAATACAACTGTTTAAACCATGATGATGGTTTTTTGTTAAGGAGCAATCCTTCTGAAACTTGCAAATCACTGTAAACCCACTTGTGTCTCACCTAGAAATGTCTTTGTAAGCTAGTGAAAGTGAACGTTGGGTCTAGAAGCCTGCCTTCAACATTTAGACCTTTTCGACAGAGAATTGGGGGAAAAAAGTAGAAATCCATCTGATTGGAAGTATGTACTTTACAGATTAGTGGAGAGTCTGTCTGTGGCTATAGGGTGTAGGAGTGCATGTGATTGTCACAGAGTGCTGTCCTGACTATAGACCAGAACTGACTTAGTTTGGGAAGGTTTTGTTTGTTTAATCGGAAAACAGTGGAGTCTTACCAAATGCTGAAAGGTCCTGCTTTTGTTCTGACTTCACTTGAAACATCAAATTTGGTATGTATGTCAAGACATTTAAAGATATTTATGAACCGCCATTATTCCCATGGCGGTTCGTCTTGGGCTAAAACGAGGTCTATCCAAATTGTGTTTTTTATTGTTAGCTCAGATGTCAGACAGCAGTTATTTGTAGAAGGTAACATCGAAGAATACTAGGTGTTCACCCTATGGGCTATTCAACTATAGATTGCCAGAAAGTGACGACTTGCAGAGCATCTGTAGATACTTAAACCAGGGTAATTCAAAAAGCTGTAAAACCTTGTGTGCACTTTTTGGGCATTTTAATCTTTGTTTTCTCTTTTTGTACATACTACCTGCATTTAAGATGTTTGGGTGGACATGTCTGGTTATAGTGCAATATATTTTGTATGCAAGCAGTTTCAATAAATAAAGTTTGATCTTCCTCCGGTATCTTGGGCGCATTTTTTGTACCTTTTAGTGTGATAGTAACGACACAAAGCTACTCCCTACAACTCTAATAGGTTTGTACAATTGTCATTTTCTGTCAAAATTATCGCCCGAGAGTCGCGTGGCGCAGTGTTTAGCGCGAGCGCCCCGTAAACAGAAGCTAACGGCTTCGATGAGACCGTCACGAGCTCGACTCCCGTTCTCGGTTCCGTTGCCGCATCTGTCGGCCACTCGTCCAAATAACTACTTCCGGTTCCGGAGCCATTTACAATGGGGAAATGTTCAAGAGATTTGACTATATCTACACGGCAAAGCTCTGAGTTAAATTTGTAATGTTCAGCTTAAACGTCCAATGTTACAAGGGGGTTCGGACCCATGGTATCAGAACAAATGTGAAAATCTTTTCTAAATTCTTAACACAATAAATGCTAAAATAGTAATTTATCTGGAAAATCGTTGATGATACAAACATAGATTTATTTAAAGATCCATAATAAGAGATGTAAATCTTTCAGTCGAGCAATTCGATTGCTATTTTTAGGATCACGATTCGATTCAGAAACAAATAATTTTTTTTCAAAAAGTCTAGAGATTCTTTTTAAATTATGTGACGGACAAGAGGAAAACACAGTAAAAAAACCTTATATTTATTTAAAACAGTTCTGTACGGTTGCTTTTTAAAACTATATATTCATAATGTATCGAGTGAGAGTGACACCGTGATTAAACTTTGCAGTATGTTCGCAAATAGGAACGGCAAAGATGTACAACTTTAACGTATTTTGAAATCGATTTTTAAATGGATTCATAATTCCCAGGACTAATTGTATTTATTTTCTGTGCCTATGAATAATAATTAATAATATAACAATAATGTTATATTAGTAATATAACATATTATTAATGATTTTATAATTAATAACAATTATAATTATCTCAGTAATAATAATACTGAGAAATATACGAGTGAGCAGTAGCAAAAAACTCAGATTTAAATAACTGATGTCATCAAAATGTCTCATAAATCCTTTAATTTTATTAGCATGAAGTCCATAATAGAGTCTCATATCTTCATAAAAATAAACGTCCCCCAAAAATAAAGTTGATTAATAAAATCAAACTGTTTGCTCCCCGATTAAAAGTAAGAAAAGTTTGAGGATTAGGTGAAAAGATTTAAGATTTTTACGAATGTGTAATACTGACTTTCAGCCACACGGGGGAACTGTGGCACCGTGCTCGCTCCTCCCACAAGGCATCACAAAGAAGCAGAAAGAGGAGCCAGAAGAAAGCCTGGGTACATTTTGAAAATTCATGACATGCACTTCTCTACTTCTGCAAGATACACAGCAAGAATAATGAGCTCAAAGCTGAGAAGTTGGTACTTCCTGACTATTTTATTATTTCATGTTCTTTTTCATATGTTTGTGTGTGTGTTAGAGAGAGAGAGAGAGAGAGAGAGAGAGAGAGAGATAACTCCAATAGCCTCTCAGAATCATTGTTGAAATTATTGGCACTGCTGTGTGGCTTCAACCGCAGAAAGACAGGAACAATAATAACTCTGCACAAACAGCCACCCTGTTGATGAAGGCTGTGAGCAAGGAAACAAATACTGTATTTATCTCTCTGTTTTTGCCCCTAATTACAAATTCTCCTCAAATCTATCTCTTCCTTCTCTAATAACTTATCCAACAACTGTTTTATTCATAAATCATGTATTTTTTTTCCTCCACATTTTCTCTCTCTTTCTCAAGTCATTCTGTCTCAGTGTCTGACCTAGTTTTGGACTCACACACACACACACACACACACACACACACACACACACACACACACACACACACACACACACACACACACACACACACACACAGTATCCATGTTCCTGCAGGTGCTTAAAACCCTTTAAGATTGGTCGTATTTTGATGCGGTGTTTTTATGGTGTGGTGATTTGTGAGGCCGGAATCGGTCGAGGTTATGAAACGGCACTTTGAGACAATCAGGCAATAACAGGAATGGCAGACAGTGATTTAATTCACAGCCTTTCTCTCTCTCTCTCTCTCTCTTTTGCTCTCCTCCAACCAAGGCTGTTGTTTGCTGGTTGTGATGCAGACTCGTACTGGCATGTTGCCCCAGACCAAACCAAAAAAACCACAAAAAAAAACAACAACAAAAAGCAGCAACACGCTGGGAAGAATAAACCAAGACAGACACACAGCACATCTCTGGATGTTTCCTTTCTCCGGTACAGTTTGGACTCTTCGTTCTCCATCATCAAAGGGGGTCCGTGAGGCAGCAACAGTTGACAACACCCCGCACACGCTGCGTGGAAACTTTCAACCATCTGCTCTGTCCTTAATCGTAGCCTGGTGTAAACAGTTTTAAAAAAAGAAGAAGCTGCTGCCGCCGGGCATGTGGTGCAGGAGACGTGCGATGGAGAACATGTTTGACCACGTTAATGCCACAGCTGAGCTGAACGGAAAGTGATGTGCTTGGAAAGAGGACAGTGCATACTCAAACGAGTTGAAGAGACATCTTTTCAAATTTGATGAGTACAAACAACATCCAGTCATTTGAAAATGATGACGTTACAGTCAATTACTTTGAGAACATCACATTATTGGTTAGGGGACATATTAAACCTACCATGCATCAATTCATGTCTGCTGATGCATAGGGCTACTTATTAATGTACTGTAATTTACATAAATAGTAATAAAAAGTTTTTCTTTGTTGGTGGGGCACCAAAACCGTCTCCAGCCCAGGGGCCCACATCCTTGTAAATCCGGCCCCTGACTCAAACAATGTTACTGTGAGTTTTGTGAAGGGAAACGCTCACAGAATGGCAAGTGACCAACAAGCAGCAGCAGAAACAAAAACTAGTGCCTTTCTAAGGCGGTCCAGATCGAGTGAAGTCTCCAAAACAAAAGAGGAAAAATCTAGAAAAAGATTCTCTGTTGTTTTTCACACACAAAAGAAAACAGAGCAATACAAGTCAAACATGTTACAATCAGCATGTTTGATTGTTCACCGCTTTTCAATGAAAGTGGTGAAGCACGGTTCTGAATGTGACTGTTAATATATGTCCTACGTTTGCCGTCATATTTAAAGCGTAACAACAAAATAACAGAAGTAAAAGGGAAAACTCACATGTCCAAAGAAAGACATGTGAATGCCACCAAATGACTCTTTTTCTCAACATAGCAGTGATGATCAACAGGTGATTCTAGAAACATGGAAAAATGTGTAGAAGTGTTAGATTTGGTTACAATATGCCATGAATACTACAGTAACAGACAGATTGGTTTACTGGAAGAAAATGTTCAATTTCTGTCCTGCAGTCCTGGAAGTGTTCAGCTAAACCTCACGGTAAAACCAACAGAATGAGCATAAAACAGGCGAGCGAGGATTACCAGGCACTGTTGTGAAGTTATCTTTGTGGGAAGATGTTTGCTAACAGATCAATAGTTCACAGTGGATAAAAAAAAAGCACCAGCCATAAAAGTACTGGTGTGTGACTCATGTAGTGACAAAGGAAGATCAAACAACATTCAAATCATCCAACGTGTATTGTTGGACTGCATGTTGTCAGATTTTGTTTGCTTATTTAGCATTTCAACATTTACTTGAATAGCTTTGCACCTGACGTAATAAACAAATAAATAGACAAATTAATTAATGAAGAAAATTGGAAATGAATAAATAAAATGTCCTTATACGAGGATGATATCCCACTGTTCACAACCAACCTTCAGTGTACGAGCCCAGCTGTCCTAGATACAGTCTCTCAGTTTGGCAGGTTTTCAGACTTGGTCTAAGAGTGAACTGACGCCAATTAGAGATTACTGGAGATTTGAATTCACTTTATGAAGCTAACTTTCTACCCCTGGTGGTAAAACTGCAAAATAACATTCAGTTTTGGAGAGCTCTCCTCATTTCCCTGGTGGGAAGGATTAATGCAATAAAAATGGTTTTCCTCCCTCAGATCCTTTATCTGTTTCAAAAATATTCCCATCTTTTTACCTAATAATGTTTTTAAGAAATCATTTTAAGAATCATTTCATTTCTATGGGACTAGAACCAAATTAGCAAAGCTCACCTTTGCCAGGTAAAACTGAAAGGCGGACTGGCCCTCCCAAATTTTTCATCCTACTTTTACTTTTGTGCGCTACGCATTATTACAATTTAGATACCATGGCATACAATACAACTGCATCATCCACAGTGCTATACATATTTGGAAACAGATAAAATCCCAGTTTGGTATTGAGTCTGTATCTCCCTCATTACCAAGGAGTCCCTTCATAAAGTGAATCCCAAGGAATCCCTCATTTGTCCCTTCCACTTTAGATTCAGGTTATACACAATGGAAAGGTATAGGCACCAGAACTATTGGTGACCTGTTGGTGGGCGGTAATTTTACCTCGTTCTCTCAACTTCAGGCCAGATTTGTTCTTCACAAATACAATCATTTTAGATGCCTACAGGTCAGGGCATATGTCAAAAAACACATGCACACTTTAGAGTGTAATACCTAATTAATTTGACGAACTCTTAAAGTTGGGTGGTGGGGAAAGGCATCTAATCTCCCAGATTTACAGTTTGTTATTATCCAGATCCTCGTCGTCCATCCAGGCTGGGAGCAGGAATTGGGAACGGAGATAAGTGACGAACTCTGGAAGGCTGCTTTAGAGAATATACACAAGTGTTCCCCTAATTATAGACATTGACTTATTCAATTTAAAATCATTCACAGGCTTCATTACTGTAAGGTGGAGTTACTTCACATTTTCCCGAATACACCCCAACTATGTGCCAAATATAATGAAGAAGCCATGCTTCTCCATTTTTACTGTCTGTGTCCTAAATTAACCCCATTTTTGGTCTGGCATATTCAAAACTTTATCAGATATGATTGTACTCAGAGTTTCCGTTCAGCTTTCTCAATTTAATAAATGCCAACAACAATTATTGCCTTATGTCTTTATCGTAGCAAAAGTACTAGGGTTGATGTTTTGGAAAAAAGCCGTTAAATTGTGGCTGGAGGAACTGGAGGCTCTCTCATCTGGAAAGAATCCGGTTCTCATTAGTAAACAAATTAAAACGTTTCAGTAAAATTAGGCAGGCAACTCTATTTGAAGAGGTTTTGATTCGAGCCAGAAGTCCCATATCAGAACGTTCCTGTTTATTTATGTCATTTTCTGTTTTCTTTCATACTTTTTGTGTTCACATAAGAAAAAAAGAGGACAAATTTGTATTGTTGACATTTCAATTTTCATGTCTGATCCCTCAATAAAACTGTTTAACAACAAAATTGTAAATGAATGACATCTTGAGAACAGAATCAGGGCAAACCCATTGGTTTGCTGATGACTCATTGATTTCTATACCTTCTATCTAGTTTATCAGATTAAAAGTATCTCTGGAAAATAACTTTTAAGCAGGTATTATGTTGTTTTCCTCCACCCCGTTTATCTCCTGTCCGCACTCCGGTTCAGTAGGTGGCGGTAATGCACCACCACATTTGGTCTGCAAACCGCCATAAAACATAACAAGAAGAAGAAGTCGGGGAGATTTTTTTATTATTATTATTATTAAGACAGGTAGCTTCAAAGCTACGTTTCTGGCTTTCCATTGATGCAGCGACACTGACAAAGAACCTGCAACTGGTGAGATGTTTGTACAACTCTTCTAAAGAAATTAAAAGGAAAAAACATTCACAACTCTGGAAAACTGCTAAAACCTGTTGTTGCTCTTCCTGTCCTCGTGACAGCAGTGTTCTGATGTCTATGGTTCTGACTGTCTGTGCTACCCAACAATCCGTTCTATCTTTTGACAACGCGCATGCGTACACCGATGCTACGTAACAGCTTGCTTACTCAGCAGATTTCTTGTCAATAGATCCTGTCTGTGAAAGTTTCGTTACGGTAAGTTTTATTTAAATCTGACGAGGTAGCACAAATCGTCAGAACACCGTTCTCATCGAGCTAGCAGTGACAGGTAGTAAATGTACTTCCGGTGTTAGCTATGGGAGCTTCCGGTGGCTGCTGCTTAAGGTGCCTGAGCTGACACGGCTGCTGCCGCTGTTTTTGGGGGATGCCGGTTTTAGGAAACCGTGTTAATTATATGACATGTAAGAGAATAATTATGTTTAAAATGAGGATGGTTTAATTGCATTTACTTGACGGCAGCTGACACCGAAAGTGCCATAGCGCGCCCACTGTTATTAATTGAGCTTGATGTCTCTCTTTGTTTGACTGTCCAATAGCATAAACTCCTAAACAAGAGAGTTCAATATCATCTGATAAACACCTTCTTGAGGATGTTTGCTCTGTCCCAATGGCTTAAGAAGAACTTTAAAATGAACTTCTAATAGTTTTTCAATGACTTTCTACCACCACTAGTAGTTGACTGAAATCCATCTAATTTAATTAAAACCCGGTCTTGCTTGAACTTTCAGTTCAGTTGGAGGGTAATTTCTCTCTGGGTGGATGTCCAAACCCTGGAATATTGTTTTTGTGTCCTAGAACGAGGGGTGCACCAATTGCAATTTTCTGGCCAATTTCAGATTACTGACATTTTAAAAAACCTGACCTGCCAATTCCGATTTTGGCTGTTACCAGTTTTTTTTTTGTCGGAAATGTCGCTAAATATAGCAAGAAAGTCACTCAGTTGCAACAGTGGGATGACTATTGTTAACTGCAAACATACAGACATGACCTGACAAACGTCTCTAACAGGAGAGCAGAAGAGAACAGTGTGATTTTTAGACCTTTGCAGAGGAAGACAAGATTGGTGTATAAGTAAGTATACATATGCACCGATCCCTCAAAATTGGCCGATAAATCAGTGCACTCCTACCTGGAACCTTGTTCTCCAACAGGCCTTTGAGTCCTTCACAGAACAGTTTGGGTTTACACTGAGATTAACCGACACAGGTGAAATCTGCTTCCTATAGGAGACTTCTGAAAACAAACTGATGGCGCCAGATTTTATTTCGGGGTATCACAGCAATCTGTTGGAGAGGTGTTGCAGTAAAGGCAATAAAAAATTCTCCTCAGGTCATTTTAGCAGTAGGATTAATGTAATGACAGCGGCTCCTCCATGCATGCAAACCTTGCAAATTTCTAAAATATGGTGTTGATTATATTTTGATTTGATTGGATTATATTTATTTCCCCGATGCTCACTCTGCTTCAGATGTTTACTTTTTTTTCCTGAGGAGTTCAGGAAGTTGTATCTTTGCAAAATGAGTGTTATATAAACCTTGTTATAAAAGAAGCTCATTTTTTTCCCAGTGACTATCTCAGTATGCCTGTGTGTGGAGCGTGTGTGTGTGCGCGTGTGCG
Source organism: Poecilia reticulata (assembly GCF_904066995.2). NCBI lineage: Eukaryota > Metazoa > Chordata > Actinopteri > Cyprinodontiformes > Poeciliidae > Poecilia > Poecilia reticulata. The sequence continues at coordinate 6,870,714 of NC_088839.1, forward strand.
TGTGTGTGTGTGTGTGTGTGTGTGTGTGCGTGCGTGTGTGTGTGTGTGTGTGTGTGTGTGTGTGTGTGTGTGTGTGTGTGTGTGTGTGTGTATGTGTGTGTTCTCCCTCCCTCCACCTCTGCCTGGCTGTCAGCTCTCTTCGACCACGTAGCAGCTTCCTGGCAGCGGCAGCCACTTGTCTCTTCTCCCTCTCTCTCTCTCTCTCTCTCTTTCTCTCTTTCTCTCTCTCTCTCTCTCACACACACACACACACACACACTCAGCACCAGCAGCAGCTTATGTAGAACCACGTAGCACCGGCTTTGGATTCTAACCATCGACAGCAGCGGCCGAAGCGGCGATGGACCTCTTTGAATTCGACTTTTTCAGGGACTGGGAGCTGGAGCAGCCGTGGTGAGCCCCGCACGCCGCTTTGTTTTGATTTCCTCTGTGCATCTGTGCGTGTCCCCCGCTGAGTGCGGGATGAGTGGACGCTGGAGGTCAGAGCCGAGTTTGTGTTATTTTGTGATCGTCTGTGAAGGTAGAGGAGTGAAAGTGAGCGCCGGGAGGGAGGGGAGAGAGAACCGCGCACAGACCGCCTTTGTTGTGTCACCGTCCGAGCTGGCGTTGTTACCGGCGGAGCCCCGACCGGGGAGGCACGAGCGCTCCGCGGCGAGCACGACGCCGGGGCTCCGCTCCGCGCGCGCTGCCTTCATTTGTGACATCAGGTGGAAAGAGAGGAGAGGAGAGGAGAAGAGAGGGGGATGCGGAGGCAAGCCGAGGCGAATGACGGATGGAAAGGAAGCGCATCCTCTCACAAGTTTGTTAATTAGCTGTTTATTACGTTTCAGCCCGTCGGTAATTAATAGCGATAATCCCGCGTTCAGATTTGTGGCTGATTGGTGAGCTGGTGCACCACAGGTGTTGTTGTGATTTATGGGATGCCTCTCTTCCACGCGCAGCCGTGAAAGGCTTAATGACAGAGTGAAGTTGGGCCGGGGTGATTTATGGCACCTCCATGTGTTGCTTATGCATCACTGTTAGGCTGTTATTAAATACCCCAAATTAGATTGGTTTTGTCTTTATCACGCTGCGTGGAAGGAAGACGCTCACACTTTGCCCGCTGCCGGTGAGACCCCACGTCTCTGAGAATCGCTGGGTTCCTGCTGTTTTCCAGACCACATTCCTGTCCTTTCCAGACCCAAATTCCCAGAGTTCTCTGTTCATGTTTGGCTGCGTAAAGTCTGGCATCTCCAGACATATTTGCAGTAAATTCATAGAATTCATGAATGGAACAAACACTCTAAAAACATTGGAAGGAGGCAAGGAAGGTAAGAAGGAAGGAAGAGAGCAATAAAAGAAAAAGAAAAGTGGAACGAACAATGAATAAAAATCTAGGAAGAGGGAGGAAGACAAGACAATATTAACTAATGAAAGAGAGATGATGAAGGGATTCAGAAAGGAAACAATAAAGGGAAGAATGACTAAAGGGAACTAGGAAGGATGGAGAAAGAAAAGTAAAGACAAGAAGAAAATAAGGAAATGTGGAAGTTTTGAGGATAAATGTAAATAAGAAAGGGAAAGAAGAAGAAGCAAGAAAGAAAAGCAATTCAAGAAAAAAGGAAGGAAGGGAAAACAAAATGAAATATGAAAAGAGAGAGATGAAGGAAGAAAGGACATTAGGAAGGGAAGAAAAGGAACTAGAAGGAAAAAGAAAGAAGAAATATGGGAGGAAGGATTAAAGAAGGAAAAGTACAGAACAAGGAAGCATAAAGAAAGAAAACAAATTCAAGAAAAAGGAAGGAAAGATTAGACAAAAGGAAATATAGAAAGAAGGAGAGACAAAGGAGCACAGGAAGGAATCAATAAAGGAAAGAAGGAAAAGGGGAAATAAGGAAGGGAGAAAAATGAACAGGAAGGAAAAAATGAACTTAAGGGATGCAGATGAAAGAAAAGGAAATATGGAAGGAAGGAAGAAAGATAAATGGGAACAAGGAAGTACAGAAAAAGGAAGAGCAAAGAAAGAAAAAAGGGAAGACAAGATGAAAACAAGGAAATGTGACAGGGAGAGATATAAGGAAATAATAGAAGTATAGAATAGAATAAGATGAAAAATATGGGATAAAGAAAGGAATACATATATTTGTGTATGGAAACAAGAAAGTTAAAGTACAGATGAAGGAAAATCAAAGAAAGAAAAAGAAATCAAGAAAAAAGAAAGTCTAAAAAAAAAAGACAAGAGAACAAATATGGGAAATAAGGAGGGAAGTAACCATTTAAATCAAAATACAAATATATTTCAATATTCTATCTTTCCTCCCTCATGCATAGAAAAGACCAAAATCAAATTCCAGACTTTGTTTGGCCCTCAGACGATCTTAATGCCAGCAACCTGTTAAATCTGCTGCCTGTGCAGATATTCCACATGTGTACTGACCTTTGAACTTTCAAAACCAGCATTAGTCAGAGCATCGCCAGAGAAAAAGATGTCCCGCTCTCGAACAACCTCGCGTCGCCTTCTGCTCTGCCGAGTCATTTTGTGCACAGCAGAGGACGTAAGAACAAAGACCCACATGGAGAGAAGCGCTTCTCTCCAGGCTTCCACGTTCCGGAGGCCGGAACGTGCTGCAGTAACTGCAGACGCTCAAAATGCGCCAGACGCATCTCGGTTTCTCTGCGGGATTCACTTTTTTTTCTTTCTTTCTTTTTACTGAAGCTGACTGTTTTGAATTCTCGGCACACATTGGCCGGGTTCATTTTGCGCCGGGCAGGTTTCTTCTTCCGTATTTCTCCATGAAGAGGAAACGCAGTGTGTCCTGGTGGAGCTGCTGTGAGTCGGTGCTTTCTAATGGTCTCATCACTGTCTGCAGCAGAGGGCTCATCACAGCTCAGCAGATGGTGGCACAAAGTCGACCGGGGTCTTTATGGTACGCTGCTAACCCGCCTGAGAGAGCCGCCGCAATAAAAGAGCCATCAGCTTCACACATCTTGCATTCACACACATATATAGAGAGAGAATATTTCCACATAGCTTCCTGAATCGGCCCGGTGGAGGCAAACGTTTGTCTGGTAGCTTGAAAACCAAACCACAGCAAGTGCTTCAACTTTTAAAATCAAGAGATTTGTATAAAATATTTTTAAGGAGTTGATTTGTATATTCGGCCACATATGAGTCAACAGCTTTCACTGGAAACAATCCCAGCTGGAGGTCTTTTTCTGCAGCTCTCTTAAAGCTTTAAAAAAGAAAAAAAGCGTTATTTTTTTCACAATGTTGTGACAGTAAGTGAAGAGACAGATATTCTGGTAAAAAATAAAAATGAAACAAATCGAGCTATACCCACGTATTCCCTGAGCTACGATAGCAGTCTGCCAGTCAAAAACAACCAATTAGCACAGGGAGGAGCATCGTAGCGCTATAAGTCATGCTCGTGCATGTGCTGCTTAATGTGCTAATGAAGAAACGACTTACCATTAGAGAAAAAGCGTTTATCTTGTGTCACTGGTGGCCATGTCAGCTAGCATTAGCATTAGTAGCAGGATATGTTGTGATGGGCCAGCTTTAGCATTGTGAACTGTGTGAACACAAGCTTGATTGACAGCGCTAGGACCCGCCTCCTGGCTCTGATTGGTTGTTTCTAGTTAGCACTGGGAGAAGACAGAGGAGCTTGATTTTTTTCACAGTTTATGTGCTAATTTTAATGAAACTGTGGGAAAAAAAGTAAATCAAAGTTGCATACAGTAGTTATAACAGATTAATGTATGGATCATATGTTCTTTTTGCAAAATTAGTGCTTGCAATGACTCTCTGGAAAGTATTTTTGTTGGCTATTAACTCTTTGGAATCCCAGAAAATACTCAGGAGTCCCACTGCAATATGCTACTTTTAAAAGGTCACACATGTTTTAAAGCATCATAACAGCAGATTAAATATTATTTTATTCAACAGTAATATTCACAGTGCGATCCTGAAATGTTTGTTAGCAGAAGAGCTCAGCCTCATGGATGGAGAGCGCATTAATTGTCAAGTAGTGCAACACATTCTCATTTGGATTTAGGTCTGAACTTTGACTGGGTCACTCCAATAGCTGAACATAGTTTATTTTTGATCTGAACTAGAGGCGGGCGGTTTGATCTAAAATATTGATGACATCGATACTAAGTCAGTATCAGTATCAAATCAGTACCAGTGGGCTGAGATTAATACTTTAGTTTCAGATTCCATCTTGATTTTCTTTTTTTTTTTTCAGTTGTAGTTTCTCAATTGTGCCTAAACAAATATTTAGTTTCGATTTGCTCTAACATATTTTTATGGAGATTTAGGGTCTCCCGTATTACAGTCTGTGAAAAATAATGCTCTGGTATATCCATTTACTTATTTTGACACGATTCCCAATCGACCCAGTTTTGCGTTTTAATGATTGTATATAGTAACATGCTTAGAAAAAATTGACCAGCTGCGTCAACCACCTATGTGTTGGATGCTGTTTATTTGTTGTCACAGGTCACACATTTAAATAGCCATACGTTATATGAAGAATAAATTACAGACAGTTAGGCTATAAATCATTTGACTACTGGATTTTATTTAGGGGATAAAAGAAAAAGGGAATATTGAATACAATAGCAAGCTTTTACATTTCATCTATTCATTTGGAGAGAAGAAAATAGAAATCTATCCATCCATCTTTTTACTTTCACAATTGTGCATATTTTTGCAAGGCACTTTGTATTTTTTTTTAAAATATAATTCCTAAAAATCAGTACTAGTCTGAATCTAATAAGTCTGTCTTGAAGCGCTGAATAGAATGTGACACGAAGCCATTTCCTTGTTTTAAATCATTCAAAATATTTGAGATTAAAGTAAAAGCTTAATGCCGGGGCCTCATCGTTCTCCCTTTGTTCTCTTTACCTGCTGAGTCTGAGCTTCGTTATATGACTGTGACTTACAGGTGAAAAGAAAACATCCAAACTTGTGTGTCTTTCATTTTTATCACTTTGTATCAGAGCAGCGTTGTGTTGAAAGAGAACGTCAGCCGTCTGAATCAGGGTTGTAGTGGTCCAAGGTTTTTCATTAGAGTTTCATTTTGTGTCTAATTCAGTCAGTTTTAATTAGTTTTCACTGTGTTTGCAAGTTTTTATTAGTTAAATATTGTTCCATTTTAGTTTAGTTTTTTGTTAGTTATAGTAGTAGTTTTAGTTTTTTCCTACTTTGGTTCGTTTTTAGGTACAGAATTCAAAAAGTATTGTCTCATAATGAATACATCGATTGGTCAATACATCTTCAAAAGAAGATTTAATTTTCAACAAATATATTCAATTATGGGCTGCACAGTGGCGCAGTTGGTAGAGCTGTTGCCTTGCAGCAAGATTGTTCTGGGTTCAATTCCCGGCCCTGGTCTTTCTGCATGGAGTTTGCATGTTCTCCCTGTGCATGCGTGGGTTTTCTCTGGGTGCTCCGGTTTCCTCCCACAGTCCAAAAACATGACTGTCAAATTGCCCCTAGGTGTGAGTGTGTGTGTGTGTGGTTGTTTGTCCTGTGTGTCTCTGTGTTGCCCTGCAACAGACTGGCGACCTGTCCAGGGTGACCCCGCCTCTCGCCCGGAACACTAGCTGGAGAGACACCAGCAACCCTCCCAACCCCACTAAGGGACAAGGGTGTAAAGAAAATGGATGGATGGATGGAAATTTAATTATTCTGCAACAAGCAATTCACTCTGGCGTTTCCTCCCAAATTTTTCTGTCGCCATTTAGCGGACTAGCAGAAGTGCCGTAATATTCCAACAGCTGAAATCAATGTCACACTGGTTCAAAAGGCTAACAGATTCATAAACACAAAAACAAGGGATCTTATATAAATTCAATATGTTTTAGTTAGTTTCATAAAAGCACAAAATAGTTCCAGTTTGGTAATAGTTTTTCACAGGGGTGCACAGGTTGCAGTTTTCTGACCAATTACCAATCTTACAAAAAGCCTAACGAGCCGATTCCGATTTTGGCTGATACCAATATTTTTTTTGTCTGAAATGCCACTAAATATAGCAAGAAAGTTGCTGATTTGTCAACAGTGGTGTGATTATTGTTAAGTGCAAACGTGCAGACATGACCTGGTGGGTGGGGGTACCAGTCAAACCTCTCACAGCAGAGCAGAAGAGGACAGTGGCTGATTTTTAGACCTTTGCTGAGGTCGATACGATCGGTGGGTAAGATTAGCTTCACTTGTAAGTATCGTTCAAAATTAAGGAAATCGGCGCCAACAAATCGGTGCACTCCCAATTGTTCCCCATTAATCACCGTTTTTATTTATTTCAGTTGACAAAGATGTTTTCTCCATTTCAGTTATCGTTTAGTTGGCAATAATAACCTTGGCCTAAATAATTATCGGCTCATTTCTGGCCTCGGGGGAATGTGCGAGCACAAGACAGGGTAATGTCCCGTTTGAAAAATCTTAAAAATGTCACTTAATATCACCACGTAATCAGCTGTTCCGCTGCATGCTGCGGATTGTAGGTGGTGTGGTCTGAAAAGAGCCGACCTCTACAGTTCGGCGGGAACAAAATGACTTGGCAACCACAGAGCTTGTCCTGGACGCCTGATCCAGTGGGGCAGAGTGAGTCTGAGCAGCAGCAGCACCGACACACGCTGTTGTCCCTCAGCGGTCGTGATGGAAGTGCCCTGGAGCAAGGTACTTAACCCCCCGCTGGTGGAGAGGAGCTGCTCGGGGCTCGGCTACACGCTCGGGGTGTGTACGCATGTCGCCCTCCCGCTGCCACCGCTCCATCACGCCTCGGCTGTCGCGGGAGCTCGGTCTGACAAAGGCTGTGTTTGGCAGCAGACACCATAAGAAATGGAGCGCATGTGTAAAATGAAAGGAGGAGATGAAGACTTGAGATGCCTCGATTTGGCGAATCAAGCCGTTAGTTCTCCCAGGCGCCGACGTGCGGAAAAAAAGCAGCTGAGGGAAATCGTCATTAAAAGACCCCCTCGGAAATAGACGTCCCTCGAGACCAATTCTGGAGAACGTCTGGCTCCCTGCAAGAAGACGGTTATGAAATGAGGGCTGGCCCAACGCGTCGGTATGAGGAAGTCGATGACATTCTGAGGCAGTTTGAGGCCTAAAATAGAAACCTTGGACAAGAATGAAAGCATGTATGACATCTAAGTAGTTATTCCAAGTATTTTTTGTCTAGTTTCTAGACTGGGCTGCACAGTGGCGCAGTTGGTAGAGCTGTTGCCTTGCAGCAAGAAGGTTCTGGGTTCGATTCCTGGTCCTGGTCTTTCTGGATGGAGTTTGCATGTTCTCCCTGTGCATGCGTGGGTTTTCTCAGGGTACTCCAGTTTCCTCCAAAAACATGACTGTCAGGTTAATTGGCCTCTCCAAATTGTCCTTAGGTGTGAATGTGTGTGTGGATGGTTGTTTGTCCTGTGTGTCTCTGTGTTGCCCTGCGACAGACTGGCGACCTGTCCAGGGTGAACCCTGCCTCTCGCCCGGAACGTTAGCTGGAGATAGGCACCTCCCGACCCCACCGAGGGACAAGGGTGTAAGAAAATGGATGGATGCATGGATAGTTTCTAGACCAAATATCTTAGTACACTTGAAATAAGACAAAACTAACTTACAGATAACTTTTCAGCAAGAAATAGGAGCTTGACTTAAGTCAATGATTTCTTAATGTTTGATAAAAAAATAATAGTAGCAGTTTCTGATATTGGCGATGTGGGGAGGTGCTCAGGGCGGTATCTCATCTGGGAGGCATGAACTTTTGGAATCGCAATAGTACACGTAATTTTATAATTCAGTTTGCAAATGCCTTATTTTATTTGCATGTATTTTTTTTTGTATTATATTCTTTTAAGTTTGTGTCTTGAAAAAAACTTGGTGTCTGTGATGGCACAAGGTGATTTAAAACAGGGTGTTGGGGGACTGGGGGGTGTTTGCTCGAGGCACCAAACAGAGTAGGACCGCTCCTGATGAAAAAAAAAGTTCTAGTTTCAATTACATATTTTGGAACTTATTTTTCTAGACTGAACTGTTCGCTTTCTTGCCAGTTTCTATTTTAATAACTTTCATGATTTTGTTGCAGTAGTGGGCTTCATTCATAGACATAAAGCAGGAAACAGACAGAGAGGGAGAGAAGTGTGGAAGACGTATGAAAAGGAAGTTGGATATGAGCCGCGCCTGTTACACCATTACAGTGGACCCTTGGTATTTATAAGGATTAGGGATCACAAACGCAAAAAGGACCGAGAATACTTCACAGCCCCTCTAGAAACTCTTATAACTGCCTATTTTAATGGTTTAAACACCAAATATACCTTAGTATCCAATAATAAACACAGTGGAAACATCCTCTTTCTTTCTTATCTCCACTTTTGGGGTACAGCCAATCAGGGCCTAGGAAAATAAAAGGTGCCCTGTGTAAATGCCAGCCAATAGCAAGGCAAGTAGCATTGTGGCTAAGTATTTCAGCTTATCAATTTTCTTTTGAATACTTTAGCAGCCTACTGCTAGGTAGATTCTTGCTACCAGGAGCACCGCTGTTGGCCTTCAGAACTGGGTTTTATTGCGTAGGTTTAACACAATGTATAAAACTCAGAGGTTCGGCCAACAAGAAATCACAAAATGAATGGTTAGCTTCACTTTTAGCATGCTACTCTGCTTCCACTGCTCCATGTCAGTGCTGTGTTTGATTGACATCTGGTGGCTGTGGAGGCTATTGGCATAAAGTGAACTCATTGTGAGTTTCTGACTTGGTGCATTATCCTTTATGCGTGGCTAACATTCATTGGAATCAACCAGAAAAAACACGCATCAAAATGGAATCTAACCATAGCTGTGTGTCCTTTGTTGTATTTACTAGTAGCTACGTATCTGTGGTTTAAACCCACTGTGCCATCAGGTGACCCAGATGTTCAATGTGTAGAAACACTTTATGTTTGGAGCATGTTTCATTTTTTTCTACTTGTGAATTAGCCCAGCTATTTGTGGTGACCAGAGGGTGTTTATTTTAATGACAGACAGAATAACTTTGCTAGCTTGTTGCCGATATTTGTTTTTCATGGGTCACTCTGTTCTGCCGTTTCTGTCTGCCTTAGAAAAGTTTGTTAGGGTTCCCATATGGGCCAGTCAATACATTCTGATGTTTCTAATTTCTTACATTTAGCAGGTAATTAAGGAGATTCATCTTTGAGTAGACAGGGGAAGTCTAACAACCTAAAAACATCAGAAAGAACTTCCTGTTTGTGGAGTCCGTCTTTGGTGTTTCTTAAAGAGAGGCTGTGACTGTGAGTACTACAGCAACGTAAGCTGCGTGGCCAGAAGGAAACTCATAAAAAGCAAAGCCAAATGTGGGTCCTTTTCCCTTTCAACGTGGGCGCCAAGTCAAAGTAATTAAAAGAATTTCACTTTTCGTTGATCGCCCAGGCCAGACAAATAAAGTGAACCAAATGAAAGAGCACGACGCCGCTGCTTTTACCAGTGGCCAACCTTTGATGTCGCTGGCGACTCGGCTCTAATAAACGTCCGAGTGGACTCAACTGTCCGAGATTACAAGAAGGAAAGCACTGGAGGGTTGGGGGGGATTTCCTCCCCGTATAATTGATGTTTTCCTTAAACTTTACAATGGATTTTAAAGGCACCGAAGCCAACATGCACTCGGAGATCACTCAGGTTTGCATTAAAAGTCTGTCACTATAGCGGTAGATGTTGCGGCTGGTGTTTGACATCAGATTTCCCTTTGAAGGAAGGGAAACAATCTGGAAGCTCCCCGTGCCTTTGTTAAATCTGAACGAACACACGGAGACTCCTCCTCCTCCTCCTGAAGAAATGCCCTTTCATCTCTTCTTCTCTTTGTTACTCTTCCTCCCTCCTCTCCTCCTCTTCCATCCTTGCCGTGCGTCTCCGCTTCATTGTCGCGCTCGCAGATCTGAGGGCCCCGCGCGCGTGATTGTAATAGGCCTTGCGGTGAACGTCGCGTGCTCCTCTCTCTCTGTAATTGCCCATCATGTAGCCGGGCTAATCACGGCGCGCCGAATCCGAGGGAGATCGCTTTGAATGTTAATTGACGCTGATGGTGATTGGTTGAACCATTTAAGTAGTTAATTAGAGAATTGATTACACATTTCGTCAGCGTGGAATGATAAGAATCCAGCTGCGTGTTTTGAAGCTGGGAAGGCTCACATCTGCAGGAAGACGCTCTGATTGCTATTATTTGTTATTGCTGATCCACCCTCCACCCCACACACACGCAGACACGCGCACACACACCTCTCCCCTCGCACCGTGTTTGATTCGATTCGGCTCGGGGGGGAAGAAGAAAAAAAAAAAACCCGAATTCCAAGTCCTCCCGGTTTGAATTGTCGGAATGAAGCGCAGAAGAAGAGAAGATTAAATTCATTCAATTTTCCTTTTCCTCACGCTCCCATTATTCAACCCATGTAAACCCTCCCGCCTCTCGGTCGACTCAGTCGCACGTGCGGGCTCAATGAGCGCGCGGAATCATTCACGGCGCCGCTCTGAAGCTCGCGAAGGTACTTCAACACCCCCGCGCGTCATCAAGCTGAGTCTCCCCGCAAAAACTGCATGAGGATTCATTCACACACAGCGACGGCGGACAACACAAACTGAAGGCCTCTGTATCTGGAGGTGGAGGAAAAAAAGTCAATTTGATCTCACATCGCCGCTGCAATTATCCCACAGGGCGACACACAGCGTCGGCTCTGTCAGCAGGTGTGAACCTGGTCGGCTAACCGGGAGGTTTGTCCGCAGGGAGGAAGTAGGCGCTGTCCGTGGTGCTGAACAAAAACACAAAACAAACAAACAAACAAACACAACAAAGCCTGGTGGTTTGGTTTTAATTAGAATATCTGATTACACGTAAACGGGGAGAGGTGCAGCTGCAAATAGTTATTTTCATCAGAGGCTCCCATGTGGACGGATGTTTTGATGAAAGTAGTGACGGTTTAGCTGATTGGAAATTGAAAACCAGGAGCAGCTTCGTCAACATCAGTGTCTTTGCTGCTTTTTTAAAAATGTTTGGTTTTTTTTTCTCTCTCAATAATCTTCCTGTCAACTCTAAGCTGCTTTTGCTGTTTTGTTGAAGGAAACTAATACCACAGCATGATGCTGCCCCCACTATGTTTCAATGTGGGGACCGTGTGTTTAGAGCAGGGGTCCAAAGAGCCATTTTTGCACTCAGTCGAGCTACAGAAAACTTGCTTAGAGCCATGAAAAAGCTCTACTTATAATTTTTTGATAAATATCTCCTATAAAAAGCTTGTCATTTTTAAACAACCATCGTTTTACTTCTTTTTTTTCTTCTGGGTTTTAAAATAAAATCTAAAATCATGAAAAGATGAAAAATATTATTCACACTTTTAGTGTCATTCTATCATGGAAATTTAATGCAATTATTCTATGAAGAGTTTGAGAGCAGCTAAACCCTGTATTTCTTCTTATATCTATATTTATAAACATCATTTGGTTCTTCATGGTTTCGGCAGTGTCTCTGAGAGCCGTTGTGAAAGAGCCAAAGAGCCAATTGAGGCTCCAGTATTGGTCCCACCTGATTAAAGCGCCATCTTCCACGTGGTTGAAATGGACAGGCATTGGAGCAAAAAATACAGCTTGTAGCTTTTTTTTAAAATAATAGTTTTTCCATTAAAGCCATATTTGTGGAGTGCATGACTAAAAGTCATTCTGATGTATTTTTCCAACCTACGCTTTTAACTCGATTGGAAACTTTCTCCCTGACATGTCCGCTGTGTTCCTTTGTTTTCACCATTGAGCTGTTCGTTCACCAGTGCAGGGTTCTTAAACTTTCCATGCCACAATTCTCCAACAGCGTTAGCTTGTAGCCGGGATACTTTTGCTAACACGCAGACAATGCTACAAAATTGGTAAAGAAACATTGACTTTCAGAAGAACCCCACTCCCCCACCACCACCTTTTATTCACTGTTCAGTAATATTTAAGTTTGTTTAGCATAAATGTTGCCTCGTACCTTCTGATTTAGCTGGCTGGGACGGTTCTTTCAGTCTTATACATGTCAGAAATGTTTACAATTCTCGCTTGCTAGCCTTACTTACGGAGCAAAGCAACTTGATAACTTTTTGAGGCTCTCTAGCGGAAAAAAACAGCTGGATACTTACCCTTTTTACTAATCAGGAGCTTTTTGCAGTTGCGCCGATTCATGTGGCATTATTTAGATTTCATTTGTAAAAAAGTTAAAAAGTGTGTTATTTTCTTTCCATGCACTAATTGGAGTTAATCTGTTCCATAAAGTCCCCAGTGGAATACGTGGACGGTTCTGTCTGTCACGTGACAAAATAAAGTAGGAACGCTTTGTGGCTGATTTGGCCTCTAGTTTCACCGGAGACGAGTTCTCAGCTGACATGTGAGGGGGATGGAAGCTGTTCACCCCCCCCCCCCCCGTCACACACATTCATCCAAATGCGATGTTGATGAAATAAATCTATTGATTGGGGCAGCTCTGAGACAGTGCCTCCAGATTTCAAAGAGCCGCGCCGTTCGTGTGGATTTGATGGATTCCAGAAGCAACCACTCAGCTCCGAGCTGGAGAGTAATTGTGAGGGCTTGTCATTGATCCATTGCAGGCTCCGACTGTTTTTCCTCGCCAACAGCTCCAGAGAATGTGATATGATACAGATGTCTCCTCTCCAGCTGTTTATACAGTTCAGCAAGGGAGCTAAGCAAAAAATAGAAAAAAGCCATAAGTGAAAGGAAATATTTAAATCAACTTTAAAATATTTTAGTCGTTTTTGGATTTAAAGCAGGAAATCCCATATCGGTCACATCACAGCTTAAGCATTCTGTCAGGACATTTTCAATAATGTTTCCATCATTCGATATAATTAAAAAAAAAATGCTCCAAAACTAAAAGATGATTGTTAGTCATGACAGGAGTATTATTGGCAGCAAAATGTCTTGAAGGGACAGCTGAGATTTATTTTTAAATTGCGGTTCTCTTGAGATCTTATGAGCTGTCTAAGTATTTTGGACTGTAACCTACAAGGACTCAAAAAAATTTTTTCTCATTAAATACTGTAAAACAGCCCCTAGAGAAAAAAACACTCTTAGCCGCTAACAGTTATTTTAAAAATCTTTTGCATCCTCTCACATTATCACCACTTCAACCAAATGTGATTGAACTAGAAAGACTCAAACAGTGTTTTAAAATCCCACTACATACTGTAAAAAGAAGCCCTTCAGTGTTGCTCTAAGAGGAAACACTGAGGTAACTAACCGTTAGCTGCTAACAGTTATTTATTGTCTTTAAAGTATTTCTCATCCTGTGACATTATCACATTTTCTCTTTAACATTGTCACTGTTAAAGAGAAACAGTGATAATGTGATAATGCCCTAAATGGCATTGAACTTTTAGCTGGCTGGAGTTAAAAGTTCAATGCCACGGATAATAAGTCAGTTATTTATTGTCTTATTATCACTGTTTCTCTTTATACTGTGCATGGTTTAAATGGGACTGAACTAGAAAGGCTCAAATAGAATTTTATATAATTAAAGATTGTAAAAAAAGACCTTTGGTGTTGTTTTAGGTAGAAACACAGAGGTAGCTAACTGATAACTGCTAACTCATAGCAATTGTCTTTTAAAAATCTTTTGCATCCTGTCAGATTATCACTGTTTCTTTTCTATACTGTGTATTGCTTAATGAATCGAGCTCCTCAATGCATTTGTAACCATGTTCTATCTGCCAGCCAAACAATGCTAACATAGCATAGCATGGCTATTCCTTGTTGTATTTCAAAGTAAGACTCCCAAACATGGATGTAACCAAGCTTAAATAACATACCTGAGTCAGATTTAGGTTTTAAGTATTCCTTTTTTGGCCAACTGGAAATAATGTTAGTGTTTTGGAGTGTATTGTATACTCTTGACCTCATGGTATACAGTATGCTTATGGGTGTTTATTGTATTATTCTAGTTTATTTTCCACATTTTTCTAAAAAAAAAAAAAAGAAATTTGAGTGTCTGCACTGGCACTTGGTGATTTAGCGGGTGGGTGTCCGCCCAGGGCATTAGACAGGGTTGGACCACCCCTGCATAAAAAAAACCCTAATCTGATAACGGATTTTGGAATAAATATTTAAACTACCTTCATTATTGTAGTTCTTGTAGCATTTTTTTACATGAGCATTAGCTTAGCCTTGCTCAAGCTAACATTTACCTTTAGATTTTGTCTTTTAAATCTGTATTTATATGGAAGACATTAAAAGTTATCTACTGCAGTTGTCTCAACAGAACCCCACTTAAAGAAATCTGAACTACTTACCTTTAATACCTAACACAGGACTATTGAATTTTATGTGTATATGAAACGTTATAAAGCTCATTATTGACTCATTACAATGAGTCAATTGCACCTGATGTCGCTCACGTACGAGTATTGAAATGTATTGTTAAACTAATAAGACATTTTTACTATCTCAATCACACAACTGGCATAAATAAAGACAAGAGGTCTTAAGCTGTGGTGAATTAAGGTCCTTGTTTGTTAAGGATATATAACGATATCGAGTTTCCACATGCTTCATATAAAGAGCTGAGCCATCTGTTTGGTTTCATCAGTGTCTTCCATGAAAATTAAGAGTAACCATCTGGAAGGGAAATAAAAACCCTCAGCAGAACATTTATCTTTACCAGAAGAGAGAAAAAAAACACACAGCATCTTCCTCCCCTTCGTTTTAAATTAAAGCATACTATCCCTTGCCATTAATTTTGTGGCTGTAAAAGCATGTGCACTTTCTCCCATAAGCTGAATTATGTCATGGATAGTTAGCCAAAAAGCCACAAGGCTCTGTAAAGTGCACACAAACAGCATTTTTCTGTACATGTTAGTTATTAGCTGCTGCTCAAAGTTCAATGCAATCATTCAAAGTCAGCATAATTTACCGTACCTTAGTAAAGCTGTATTTAAGGTTACGTCAAAAGTCAAAATCTCAGGTTTGGGAATGATGCCAGGCCTCGATTTTACTGTAACAAGATGGATCTCCACATTAGTGTATTCTTTGACTAGGCTATATATATTTAGCAATAAATGTAAATAAGGGAAATGCTGAGATGAAATTTCTCAGCATTTAATGCATTCACACGCGTTAGCAACAAGTTGACTGACAGATGCTGCACAGTGCAACGCGTGTCTGCGATTTGACGGGAAACCAGCGTTCACAGACGCAAATAAACAGTTTATTGGTTTAGCTTCCACTGTGGTTTTTATACACAGTTCAGCCATGTTAGATTTGGATGTAAGGGCTGGTGATTGAGTTCCAGAATATAAGACAAAAAATCCAAAATGCCAACTTCTGAGCACAAATGCACGGCAGTAAAAGGAAAAAATGAGTCTCAGTTGTCTAGATTGAATTTCTAAAATAAACTGCACTTTTAATTTATCATCTTCAATAAAAAAACAAATATTTAGAAAAAAATATAAAATTCAAAGTGTTTGTTATAAAAGAGGAAGTATTTAATGTAACAAGCAGTTGATGGCAGTATGAAGGGCCAAACGGTGTCCCTGACTAGTAAATATGAAGTACTTTGACTGCTGTCTGCTTGACATGTAACGTACATGTCAAGCATGTCAGCGGTTCAGTTTTTGTGAATTCTTGTGAAAAATCTGTCTGCGAGCAAATTTTTTCCAAAATATTCGAAAGAAAATTAGCTTGGGAAGCTGAAATACACAGAATCAATGCTGCTTAATGTTATTCGTTTTCCTTGGTGCTGATTGGCTGTAGGCACAAAGGGGGCTAATAGAAAAAAGACTGTAGATGTTAGTTTCTACGGTAGCGCTGAGAAGGTTTCCACTGTGAGTATTAAAGCATATTTAGGTATATTTAGTGTTTGAACTTTTAAAATATGCTGTTAGCATTTCCAGAGGCCTTAAAGGGGCAGCATTATGTAAAATTGACTTTTTTGAGCTTTACATCATGTTATAATGTTATTCCCTTAGCAAAAACATAACTGTGGTGTTGCCCTGACTTTAATGCATTTTTGGGAAATCCTTTCATCTCCATGGCAACCATTCAGCTGAGCAAACCGCCTGGTGGACCTAGCTCCACCTTCAAGGCACAGCTCCCATTCAGAGCTGCACTTTCCAAGCTTCAGAGCCTTTGCTTTAAAGAGCAGCCCTCGCCCACGACTCCTTCAGACTAGCCAGCAGCAATTAGCAAACACCTGGTGGAACTGAGCATCTGATGAGCTCATTATAGGAGCTACTTCTCAGTGAAATGCTGGTAAAAATGTTGTTAAAGGGTTAATGGAGGAGCCATGTTGTCATGACTTCCTGAAGGCGGGGTTTCAGAAGGAACAGGAGCTTCTTAAAGAGACAGAGGCCCTATTTCAAAGCATTAAATTATAAAGTTGAATTTCTTTTATCTCATGTTTGATATTCATGGCATTTTTATAACAACTGAAGGCATCATATTTTCTCAATTGTGCTATAAAATGGCTCTATGTGGTTTTAAAATTCATAATACTGCCTTTTTTTAAATATTCATGGATTTTATCTATTCACGGATGATGTGGGCCATAAGCCCCCTCTGTACTTTGTTAAAAACAACACAAATAAAAAACCTGATGCGGCTTCCATCCATTAAAGAGAGAGAGAGAAAAGAAAAGATTTTACCGTCAGTCCGTTAATGCTGCCTTTAAAAGAAAATCAGAAGATGCCACGCTGCCAGTAGATGTGACTAAAAGCCCTGTTACTATTGATTAGACTATAAAGCCGAGTATAACAGTACGTAACTGAAATTGATCCTTCCCATGTTATGAGATTAGCCAGCTCCTGTCCCGTCAGCCTCTCTGCTCCAAGCAGAGGCTCCCCACCTCACCACGCTCGGTGTCGGGCCTGCTTTTCATGTTTGCGCGAAAGCTAATTTATTTGTATTTATCGAAAGGTCAAACGTGAGTCTCGATGCCGCAGCCGCCAGACAACGAACTTTAAAAAAAAAAACAACAACAAAAAACCCCCCCCAACAACCTCTGATTGTCATTCCTGTTGTGGCTAAAAGTGTTTCCCAAAGTATGAGGTGTGTGATGATTTGCAGTGTTTGCTCAATGACGGCTTTATTTAATTAGCAGATGATTTGCAGAGGATAATATTCGTTCAATTGCTTGCGGGAAGTGAATTAGGTGCGGGTCAGATTAGTTAATGGAGAGCTGGCTTCAAATGACAGTCCTTAATTTGTTGTTTAAACTAATTAAGGATTAGTTGCTCGTGTGTTTGCTTGGAGAAGTGTTCCTTAATTTCTCATGAAATGTCCTGCGATAATTGGTTGAATTAGTTAATGAAGAAGTGGTGTACTTTATTAAAAAAAACAATAGTGTCATGTTTTTTTTTTTTTTTTTCTTTGATTTTGATCAGAATTTTAAAAATAAAGATATCCACCTTGCAGAACTAAATCCAGGGTCATAATTACTTTGTGGTTAATATTTGCAGTTTTCTGAGATTCTTCAAAAATCTTCCATTTTACTTTTGTCATGGTTTTAAACATTTTTTAGTGAAGGCCCTGAAAATGTTAGTCGGGTTCTGTGGAGAGTAAAGTAATGCAGCATTGCCCCTCCCACACATACTGCTGCACACTGCTGGTCAGCTGGGAAAATGAAGCCTCCTACACTGTGACTGATTATTCATAAACCTGATAGAATCAACTTGATATATAATTTATTTTGAATTTATTTGCTCATGAGGCAATATTACATTTAGAAGTAAGTAACCATTGTTTTTGCCTGCTAGCCCACCAGCTCAGGGGTGTCAAAAGTTCAGCCCTGGCGTCTGTTTTCGCCCCTCGGAATGATATTTTGGGGCCCCAGACGAAATGAAAGAATTGTAAAAAAATAATTAAATGTACATGCATTTAGTGCATCAAACCCTTTTTAATACACAAATTTCACATTTTTCTAAAATTGTCGGCAAAAATTTAGCACATTGTGTTTTCCTTCTAAAAAAGAAAAACTAATGTGCAACAGCCTTTTCATGTTTCAGATCTAACTATACACTAGTAATGAGATTCTCTGATTGAATGTTTTCTCTTTTTTGTGTAGAAAGACAACAAGCATTCCCACTGCCACAAACAAATTGAATATTATTACAGTTATAATGGTATCTATAGCAGTTTATTTACATGTTCCTGCTACATTTAGCTTTTAAGTTAAAAAAATGTGCATAGTATCTTTTTTCCCTGTTTACAAGTTATTTTATAAATTTAAATTACCTGAGGTTTAGGACAGTTTATCACTGGTTCTTGTACTTTTACGTTTTTAATAACTATGTTTATTTGGCATCAATTTTGTTATTTATGATTTATGTCTGTAATTGACTGTAGCATAGAGACTCAAACCAACCCAAATGTATTTTTACTGCTCCAACACTACACCTGAACAGAGAGGCACCAATCAATCACCCACAGATTGGAATAATCCTCACTTGATTGTCTCTCTGACCGGTAACCAGCAGAACAGATTTATTTAGCTAAGTTTAATTATTAAATGTGGACAAGCTAGAAACTTGTTCTGTTAGGAGTCTAGAAACGTAACGCAACTCTATATGCTTTGATGCATAGTAGTGTAATTATCAATAATAGTAAATGTCTGTGAGATTCAAACAGCTACTGCTGTCACAGAACTACTGCAGTCCCAAAGGGGGAAAAAAAAAAAAAGAGCTGGAATCGATCAAAATGACAGAATCGGCCAGAAAAAAGTCGGATCGGTGCGACTCTAGAACTAAATCAGCTTGACCATCTAGATGTTTTAACCTGATGCTTGTTTTTGCAGTTGGTGTAATTTAATTGCACACACAGTGGAAGTCGTGACTGGGCAAAGCCTATCAGCTGGAGTCTGTGTGTGGGTGTGCGTGTGTGTGTGTGTGTGTGAGGGCAAGAAGGAGAAAACAGAGAGCATAAGAGAGCATGAAATTTGGCAGTCAACACCAGGTAGCTTCTGCCCTGGTGCCCCCCAAGACACCAAGACTACACTCACACTCACACACACATTCCAGGTCCCAAGGTTGGCAGAGCCATCTGCCAAGAAGAACATGGTGCTGAGGAATGATAAAACACGCACACACACACGCACACCCCCGCGCACACGCACGCACACACGCACACACACACACACACATGTACAGTATTTCCTTTTTTTCCTCTTATTTTTTCAGACAGAAACACAGTGTGCCTTGAACCCAGAGGTCTGGTAGTTCTCTCGCCTCTCTCTGTGCTTCTGATACTTGCTTGGTGTGTCTGCGTGAGGATTCAAAGGTGGCTGAAACCCGACCTCTCTCTGGCCCGGTGCACACTTCAGGATTTTAGCTGTTTGAAACATTTAAAGGGATAATTTCTTTCTATCTGCCATCATTGTGGTGAAAACGTCAAGAAGCTGTCATGTTTCTGACAGAGCGCCACTCCACTCCAGAACTTTGCTTCAATTATTCTACACAGGGCTGGACAATACAGATGAAAATCGTATCATGATATAAGAGCTTCATATCAGTCGATATCAATATTTATTGATTATATATATATATATATATATATATATATATATATATATATATATATATATATATATATATATATATATATATATATTTTTTTTTTTTTTTTTTTAAATTTCTGAAGTACTGCCAAACTCGTGACCTTTTATTTTTAAGCAGTTACGAACTTTTGCTGCTCAGGTTACTCAACAGGTTGTTGCTAGGTAACCAAAGAGTGAGTAAGTTAGTTGATGCCACTCACCTTGCTTAGGCAAAGGACCTGTTTTTCTCCAGACAGGTTCTGGTTCAGACCAAAAAGACTTTCTTGGTTTTGTCGGAACAGAGAATTTTGTTTCGTCCCACTCTTTACCCATTTGGCTTCTTTTGCCATTTGTGAGTATTTTAGCAACGGTGGACCTTCAGGAACCCTGGAGCTCTTTCTAGGTGACCCCTGGTTTCCCTTCTCTGACCAAAGCCCTTAATCTGCTGTCACTCTACTTTGCAGACTGACCAGATCTAGGGATCATCCACAGGGGTTCCAGTCTTCTCCCATTTCCAAATAACGCAGCTCGCCGTTATTTGGCTTTCCAGGATATTTTATGCAGTTGTTTTTCTTGCATCCCTTCATACCTGTCTGCTTTGATGCAACCTGATCTGGGGAGTCTACAGACAATTCACTTGACCTTACCTCTGAGTTTCTGTTCTGATGTGCTTTGTCAACTGCCAGACCTGACATACAGACGAGTCCTTTCTGTTCCCAAATTATGTTCAATCAACTGAATTGAACACATGTAGACTTACAACCAAGCATGTCAGCTCTATATTACATGTCATGCCGAAGGGGGTGAATAGTTTTGTACATGCAATTTCTTTTTAATAAATCAAATAAATAAAACATTCATGTCACTCTGTCATGATTTGGGTGAAATAACAAAGTGAGGTAAAGGTGAAGCGATGGAAATATCCCTGCAAATGTTAGCTAACTCATTTACTCATCCTTAGCTAATTGCTAATTGCTAATTTTCTGAATAGTGGTTCAGTTTAGGTTAAAACCGCATGTGTGTGTTGTATTACTTGACCTTGTTTCGCTAAGTATTAATTCATAACACATATATAGATTGGAGAACACTTAGGAACCACTCCTACTGTTCACAGCTTAGTCACAATGGACTGACAAAAGCTTAAAACACTCCCAGCAGGGCTTTATGATTCCCTTTTTGTCTCTGTGTGTGTGCACGTGCACGTGCGCGTGCGTGTGTGTGCGTGCGTGCATGTGTGTGCGTGGGTGCGTGTGTGTGTGTGTGTATGAGACAGCAGCACATGTTAGAGACTGAGAAAAAGGAAAAGAGATGGCGGTTTAGCCTCACTAGGCAGTAGATTAAACATTGAATTTTGAATTAAACAGAAGTAATAAAAGTGAATCTGCAAAGCGGGGTAGGGGGAGATGGAGGAAGTGAGAGCAGGACTGAGGCAGGAGAGGGCTAATGACGTGGCTCTGCTAGTGGAGGCCAATTTACTGCGAGGTTTCGAAAAGGTCATCTCCTACACGGAGGCCTGTCTGTGACAAATTACGTTATTTACATCGGGGTGGAAGGAGGCAGCGAGACAGAGGAGCATGGAGAGAGCTAAAAGATGACAGAGGAGAGGAGTGTTTGTAATTGGTCAGTGGAGTTAATACACAAACACAAAAGGCCTTTTGGCAGGCACACAAGAAGATACCTAAGACAAATTACAATGTATTGGATTTTTGAGATTAAACCTGCTGTGCTTCACTGTATGTCATAAAAAAAGTAAAACCATTACAGGTAAGCATTTATTGTAAAAATAAATGTAGATTAAGGTAGCATTGTGTTAGTTGAATGTTACATAAGGACTAACGTAGCTGTTTTATTAACAATAGGTATGGTGAGTTTTGTGTCTCTATGCAAATGCTAAATGTGTAGCTTGAAGTTTCTGAGTTTTCAGCGTTTTTTGGGGTAATGTGTTACAATTGATGACTTGAAATAAAAATCCTGGCAGATATTAGAAATGAGTAAAAACTACGAAGCTACATGGGAAACACATCCACATCCAGCACCGTGTTATTGCTCAGGGGTTCCACAAGGATGTGTGGCTCCTGCTGCTGTGGTGGGCCTTGTCAACCACAACGAGACAAATTACAGAAATGAGGGCAATCAGGTGGTGATGTGGTGTGAATCAAACAATCTTCAGCTACGCATTTACATTTAATTTAAACTTAAATCTTCAGTTTAAAGATTGAAACAATAATCAATCTTTAAACTCCGTCCATCAGGGAGGAGGTAACAAAGTGTTTGTACTGGTACCACCAGACTAAGAAACTAAGAAACTTCTTCATTCTAGAGTCGATACGAATGCTGAACATTAGCTATTTTATAAAGATTTTTCTATAAACGCCATATCATCCATGTTTTTAAATTAATTTTAGTATTTATTGTCCTTGTGATTGTCTTTTATGTTGTAGCAGTTACTGTGGGTTAGGGAGAAGCATACTTTTAATTCTTCCTCTTGAACGTTCTTGAACGTATGGCACAGTTGACAATAACTTTGATTTGATTTGGATTTGATAAGATTTTATTTCTAAAACTGAACCATAAACACACGACTTCATCAACAAAATAAATAAATAGATCGTCAGTACAGATGTTGGCGAGTTCACCTTCCACCATTTTCAATGTTAGTTGTTTTGCACGAATTGTGTCAGTGTTTTTTACCCACCTGAGGCCGTTTTGAACCCACTTTGACAACCCAAAAAAGTAATTTTCTACATCTTCATATACTGTAAGGAAATGATACACTATGCTGTCGCTACCTTCTCTTCATACTTTGTTATATTTGTAAAGTCCAAGAGGCAGATATCTAAATGAAAATTTCGTAATACGAAGTTTTCAGAAAATAATATACATATTAATTAAATCCTATTTGATATTTGTGAAAAATATTTACCTACAAAGAAAACCTTGCCAAGGTTTAAACTTATGAGAGTAAAATGGGTTGTGTACAGGGTCAAACTGTAAGGGCCCAAATGGTAAAACTTGTGACATGAAACACGAGTTGATCAGCTT
Source organism: Poecilia reticulata (assembly GCF_904066995.2). Classification (NCBI taxonomy): domain Eukaryota; kingdom Metazoa; phylum Chordata; class Actinopteri; order Cyprinodontiformes; family Poeciliidae; genus Poecilia; species Poecilia reticulata. Next base: position 6,893,279 of record NC_088839.1, read on the forward strand.
TCAGCTCACGTGTTTGAAAAGAGTGTGTTTTATGCACATGTTGACAAATCTGGCAAACTCTTAGCCAATCAATTAGGAGGGTTTAAAGCCGAGACAGTGTATAATTAATATTAATTCAGAAGAAAGGGCTCGCTACTGATTACATTAAAATTAATGATACATTCAGGGAATACTATCTGAAGCTCTACTTCTCTAAAGCCCCTTGCTGATAATCGGGCAGTGGATTCTGGTTAGATGTGGGTTTGTCCAAACTGAAGGTTAGTTTCTACTGGCCCTCCTGTATTTTTCTACAGTAGCTTTCTGTTCTGGGATGAGTAGGGTGAGTACGTTTTGTGTACAAAATCCAATACAAATAAAAAAATGTGCGTGCGTGCGTGCGTGTGTGTCGAGTCCCTTAGGCTTTCACAGATGGGAAGCACCAAAGGGATTGATTGTAAATACTTTCCTCTTGGGGATGAGTAGAAAGATAAATATTGAGAGGTAACTTTTGAGAAATGCCTTAAATTATTAAAGTATGACATTTCCTAAATTCCTAAAAATGGGATAGAAAGATTTTCTCCTTTTCATTGTGCTTAAATAGGGATTAGTTTTGTGTTGTGTTTGAAATGTACACTGGAAAAAGTGTAGCACAGAGTTGTTCATTCAAGCTAATAACTACCATTGAATACAATGTAAAATAATGGACTTGGTTGTGAAAGTCTATTTTTTTGCATTCTGAGGTGTCAATTTTGATTCAGACTGAATTAATAACACTTCTGAAGGGAAGAAAGCAAATATTTTGGTTCCTCTCAAAACATGCTGAAAGGAAATGATGTCATATTTTCAATCTGAGTCACGTGAGAAGAAGTTGGGGAGAAGTGCTTGGAGAGCTTCGTCGGTTTCGGCATGGGGAAGAAGGAATGATTAACGTCCGAGCACGTCGTCAAAGAATAAACCTGCGGTAAGTACTAAACTAAGCTGATGTAAACGTGTCTTAACAAGCCTACAATTGTATTAATGCAAAAGACTGAGTTAATGTCACCTGGTTAGCAAGCTGAAAGTCCCGCCTAAATGTGGGTATCCCAGTAAACGCTTTCTTTTTCGCTGGGTTAAATGTGGTGTAATTTCTGAACTTACACGTATTTCACGAGAAATATAACTATGTGTACATTGTTCGGTTGTAGCTGGAATTAATCAAGGTAGGCATAATTCGTTACCAATCAATAGCTTCCACCACGGTTAGCTCGGCTACACGGTGAACTTGACTAGCTTAACCCATGTAAAGCCATGTTAGCAATTAGTTAGTCTAGTGTGTTTATACCACTATGATTGTAAAGTCCCAGTTTGTTAATGGTAGCGAGGCCCGTTGAAAATGAATGGTGTTTTGTGCATGCATTATACTTGTATGGTATGGTCGGTGATGTTTCCCAGTGTTCGCCATGCTGGTTTGTCCAACTGTTAAAACGGTTTCACAGGAAATGCTCTCGGTAAGCGAATCTCCTTGTTAAGCCTTAAACTTTTTGTTCGGCTCTACAACTGGTTTTCATGCATTTTGTTCACGACACTGCCCCATTTACTGTAGGTTAAGAACTTCATTTTCCGAATGCATTGTGTTTTCAGAGATATGTCATGGCATGCTGGCAGGTATCTTATGAAGTGTGATTTCAAACAAATACATAGACTAACCTTGAGGGGCTGACATACTGTGACAATGGACTAACGAACAGGGGCACTTGTACTGATAGAAAAGGGGTGCATACGCATTGTTTTATATTAGATTAACTTAAAGGGGCACTGACGCACCTTACTTATTACAACTCAAAGCTTTCATCTCATCTGTATGTTGACACAAGGTGGTTGTGAATGTGAATTAATAATTTCTCTTTCCTTCTGTCTTTCGTTTTATTCTCCTGCCACCCAGGTTTTGACTCCAGCTTCCTGAACGTCACTGACTGTCAGGGCATCTACATCAACAACTCGAGGTCCAACTTTGCAATATGGCGACTCCCGTCCGACTCCTCATCTTGTTGGGTGACGAAAGCGCTGAGAGGATGAAATTATCAAGGGTGCCGTTTTGATTGTCCCTAAAGGGTGCTGATGCAGATTTCCGAAGGGAGTGAATCCTCAAAGCTCTCATCATCTACCTGGGAGAACGTGTTGAGGACCTTCTAAAGGAATACATGGTATGTCCAGATATTTTCTGTCACAATGATGATTCAACTTTATTCATCACGGGAGACCACCTATGCCATTATACAGTATATAGTGATTAATGAGGTGTGCCAGACTGCAGTTGTTCAGTTGCATATTTCGTATATTTTGCCTCAGGTCTCCCAGAAAGATCAAGCCGAGCTGGAGAGGACCATCATGGCAGTCTTTGTCTTCAGAGAGAATTCAAGCCTTCTACAGCAGCCCCAAGACGTTGGGATTGTCATTGATGGTGTGGAAGTCCTCAATGAGTTGCCTTCTCTTGCAGCTGGAGTGGCAATGCTCTTTGGACTTTGCTATGCTCTTAGCATGGAGTATCCACAGGGTTTCAGGTTCACCTTTGAGGCCCTTCAGAAGATCCTGATGGAGCTTGGTTCCAACAAGATGACTTCCAAGATTCGCAAACTCAGTGGTGAACTCAAAACTGCACAGTAGTGTATATTTGTGTGTGCTTAATGTGTGCATGTAGTTGCCACTGGCATCTATTTAAGAGGTAGACCACCTCACAGCACTTTGTTATACAGGCTCACGGGGTCACTTTCATGGAGTGCTTTTGTTGGAATTTTAGTTCTTTGATGATGTTTACAGATGCAACATTCCTTCAAGTTCAGATGTGTTTGAACAGTACAACAACAGTGAATGCTTTCTGTCCATTTAATTTAGCTTGATAGGCCATATTGTCTTTATTTCATTTCTCTGATGTAGAGCAACAATGACATGTTTATATTTGTTTGTCTGAAAATGCAACTTTTTTTGTCCTTTTTTACTTGAGGAATAAATGGCTTAGAAAAAAACTGTTGCTGGAGTGTGTTAAGTGTGATGTGAGGGATGCAAATTGTTTATGAAACCAAGTTTATGAAATATTTAAAAAAAGAATTTCATGGTGCCAATGAATTAATTAATGCACTATATATATTTGATGGGTTCAATTTAAATATATTAGTTTGGTTCCAAAACTAAAATTTAAATAATTTAACTTGGATAAAGGTGAAGAATTAATATTGGGTCAAGTAAAGTAATATGATTTGAGTCAATATTAAATAGTCATGTTGTACCAAACCACTTTATTTAGATTCTGTGAAGTCAAATATATTAGATGCAACAAATGGACATCAATTTTTTTAATTTAAGCTGGGCCACACTTTTTCCAGTGTAGGAAGGAAAAGGTAAACGTATTAGAGGCACCGATAAATCGTGTAGAAATTACGCTCTGCCAATTTTACTTGGATTGGCATTCAAATGCTGAAAAATATATTAACAGGTGACGGTGCTTTTTGTCTGAATTCATCCACTAAGAGACTGTCATGTTTTTCAGTCGGATAATAGTCAGATAAATCCTAAGAATGTACACTTACCCCAGATATTAATTTGAATTAAACGTTTTAGTAATCATTCATTTTTAATGTTTGTTAAAAATAGGGCTGTCAGCGTTAATGGATGGGATGATTGCTCTAAAATGTTTAACGCGTTAATATTACGTAATGCGGGTTAATCTCGTCACCTATTTTGACCCGAATGCCTCTTTCCCGCGGAGGGTTACTATATTCAGAGCAGGGCGTTCCACGGTCTGGACCTGCGGTGAAAAGTGAAGAGTCGCAAACGCGAGTGAAAAGATGAGCGAGGAGAGTCAAACTGGGGAGGACGGCGGCAAATTTCACTTTAAATAAGATAATCGACTGACAACACTGTAAAAAAATGGTGTCTAGTTAAATTAAATTTGCAGACTGTACTATTCTACTAAAATAGCGTAATTGCCTTGATAAGCAGAGATAGCTAAGGATGTTTTTGAAGTAAAGTTGCGGAACTATTCAAAGATGAATTGGCTAGCTTAATTTAGCTAACTAATTAGCTTGAATGAGTGCAGACAGTTACCCTTTTATTTAGCGGTCCTGCCACTTGTCATTATATGAGCAAAGTATTATAAGTTGCTCTACATAATGCTATATTGGTTACTTGCATTATGTGGCTATGTAAGGTTAAATTAAAATAGTAATTTTATGCCGCTAGGAAGAAATTTGTGTGAGCTAATCAGGTTCAGTAAAGACTACTAAACCTGTTTAGTAAACTGAAAAGACTGATTGGTGAATCTTTATTTTGCACTTTCAGTGGTTACATAACCAAAGACTAGTAAAAGTTTTTTGTGATATTAAAAACAAAAAGATATATTCATTTTAATTTAAATGAGATGTAGGTATCTGTTTGTTATATTGACAGGTGGCTGTTTATTTTATTATTTTTCACTGTGATAGCGTACAGCTAACACCCCCCAAACCCCTCTTTCTGTTTAGCATTAAATGTCAGCTTAGCATTTCAGATGGCCCCTCCTTTGCTTATTTCTCCACGGGGAGAAGATCAGCTTTGCCCTCACGGCGTCGCAAGTGAAGTGTGTACCCATCAAAGTTAATAAATAAGTGTGGTAATAACTTTTCATTCAAAGTTTATTATCAAAAGGCTCCCGGTCCTCATTTTCTCCTTCATTGCGCCTCCGTGTCCTCTGTCACTCCCGCTCGCCTCCAGGACGTTTATTACCTCTTTATCAACTAATTCATAATCATCCCGTCTTTCTCTCCCTCTCTTTCCTCTTCCTGTTAACCTTTTCCTATCTCCCTCACCCCTCTTTCCCTCTTTGCCCTCCCCCTTGCCTTCCTTCAGAGGCCCGCTAATACATTTGTTATCAACCCACTCCCTAATTAACGTGCCCCCTCTCTGTCTCAGTCAGTCCTATCTCTATTACTTTGTTGAGATGTCTTCTTTTACGCTCTCCTATTTCTTTCTCTCTTTTTTCATGCACGCCTCTCTTTCATTCTTCTGCTTCCTCTTTTTTTTTTCTTGAACAGATGAATTTCCAGGCGACTCCTCATCCTCACTTCTGAGGCTCTATTATCTTCAGACAGACAATTTGTCTGTCTGAAAGCCAGCAGGACATAGAGATCCATTTTCTCTTGGAGTAGTATGTGTGCGCGTGTGTGTGCGTGTGTGTGTGTGTGTTTGTGCGCATCTTGATCTCTCTTAGCTTCTCCCGCTCTGTGTTTTTGTGAGTTTACTTGCTGTGGCGCTACTCTGGCTGCAGTCATAGTCCTTGGCAGGCTCCCATGCTGGGTTCAGAGGGTGTCTGTGTGATAGTCATTAGCATTTGCTTTCAGTGTTGCCCTGTAACATTACATTCTCAATGGAATAGCTCTGAAGGTGCTGCATGTACCCTTGGAAAAAAAAAAAAGAAAAAGGGAGAAAATCTCATTTGTTCTGTTCTCCTGGCACTCCCAAACTCTCACAGAGGTCTGTGTGTAACATTCGCTGTAGATGATTTGCTTTTACACTCCGCCGTCAGAATAAATGTCAGAAATTTGGACTTGCACCACAACTACTAAACGTACCCACACACACGCACACACACACGTTGAAAGATTCCCTGGCTTAGGGTGGTGTTAAAGGTAATGTCATGTGGAATATTGACATGCTTCTGTGTGCTTTGTACAAAAACTTCAAGTCAGAGCTAAATTTGACCATTCCCCTCTTTTTAAAGAAGAAGTTAGAATGAAGCCATTCTTAACCCTTGTATGTAGAAATGGGATCCAACCGACCCCACACACGTAAAACTTGTATCATTTCCCATTGTCCTCTACGTTTGCCTCAGTCCTCGCATGCACAAGGGTTAAAGCCCTGACCTTTTCTATGTATCTCGTCTGCCGGCTCATTTTGGTCTTTGACTGCATTGTGCGAAGGTATTTTTTGCTCTAGTCTCAAAGATTTTTAGCTGAATGTAGTGCTTGCGAGTGAAATAAATGCTTCACCGAGTTGATGAAGTGCAGAGGAGTGTGGTGTTAGTCGGGGATCCACCGCGTTCACATTGCAGGCGAAAACAACACACACCTATTTCGCTTCAGATTTGGTTGTACAAGCAGAATGTGGGCGCAACATGAAACTAAATCCAAGCTCGCCCTTTAAAACGTTTGGACTTGGTTTTGCAGCTAAATTTAGATAAATGTGCTAAATTTAGTAGTAGTACAGTAGTGAAGTGTTTGTTTTATAGATCAGTATCCGTCTTCGTATTTGTACTCTTTACAGATCTACAGATACTGATTTGAAATTAGCTAATTAATTACTTTCTTTTATTAATTAAAGAAGCAGTTTTCAGTTTTTATGCTACTATAATGTGGAACCAATTTCTAGAAAACTGCAAAACTGCTGAAACACAAAGTTCCTTTAAATGAAGGCTAAAATCCCACCTGTTTAGAATTGACTGGAATATTGATCAATATATTTGATGCTTGATGATTTTGATGATGGTATTTGATAAAATGTAATGTTTATTGTTATTTTTGTTACTGTATTTTAACTGGCATGTTGCTGAAATGTGCTACACAAATAAACTGGACTTGACTTCTGCCTGGGTAGCTAGGCTGTAGTAAACTGCTAAACAGAATTCCAGCTAGCAGCTAGCAAGCTGTAGGTTTAAGCCAGGGTTACTTTAATAAGAGTGATGGGTGAAGCTTGTTAAGTTTCTACATCATCGGCATCCATGGTTTTTAACTATTTTTTTTTTATGACTACCATTTTCTTTTTGGTAAAACAGGCATTTTCAGCCATCTGACAGGCAGTTTGTAGTAACAGTTAGAGAACGTGGCTAGCCTTGTTACTGTGAGCTCCATACAGCTAGAAAAAAAATTAAACACATGCTGTGGCATCTTATTAAATTAATTATTAAACTGTAGGTACGGTATGAAGGCATTTCAGAAACCATAGCTTCCCATAACCTTGGCATACCTTTATGCCGATAACCAATCCATATCTAATCAGCCGCGCCATGTTAGCATTTCGATTAGCTTCTGCTATATTTGTTTAAAAAACATGTCTGTGATGATGTCTGACTCCTACTGTCTAATATTTTGCCACTAATACTGTATGTCTGTTACAGTGTTTTACGAGAAATTCACTAATCCTGCTTTTACTGGCAGACACCAGTTTGCTTTCCAAGCACATAAAAACACATTTGTGTAAACTTTGTATTGATTCATTAATTCAAGGTCAAAGCCATTTAGCATGAAATGCTTGATAGAGGAGATACACTCCTGATCAAAATCTTAAGACCAGTTAAAAAACTGCAAGAATTTGCATTTTGCACTATTGGATCTTAAGAAGGTTTTAAGTAGAGCTTCACAATGTTAAAAGAAGAAATCAGCGTAAGAGACAAAAACTTTTGAGCGGGGAATTAATTGAAAACTGCATTTACACTCAAACATGATTTTTTTCAGCTGATCAAAAGTTAAAGACCATAGCTCAAAAAACCCCCAAAACCCCCCAAAACAGAAAAGTGTCAAAAAAAAGGGCTCAGTAATGAGTCATCAACAACCATTCTTGTTGATGACTTCAAACAATCGTTTAGGCTTGATGCCAGTGTTTCCAGGAGGCTGGTGGGAACGTTGCTCCAAGTGTTGAAGATGGCTTCACAAAGAGCATCCACTGTCTGGAACTGATGTCCATTTTTGTAAACTTCCCTTGTCATCCATCCCCAAATGTTCTCAATTGGGTTTAGATCCGGGGAACATGCAGGATGGTCCAAAAGAGTGACATTCTCTTAGAAGAACTCTTTTGGACCATCCTGCATGTTCCCCGGATCAGGCGGGCATTGTGAACTGCAGCATTGTCCTGTTGAAAAACCCAATCATTACCACACAGACGAGGGCCCTCAGTCAGGAGGGATGCCCGCTGCAACATCTCCACATAGCCAGCTGCTGTTTGACGCCCCTGCACAACCTGAAGCTCCATTATTCCATTGAAGCCCAAATCATGATGGCGCCCCCACCACTGTGCCGTGTAGAAAACATCTCAGGTGGGATCTCCTTGTCATGCTAGTAACGTTGGAAGCCATCAGGACCATCAAGGTTAAATTTTTTCTCATCAGAGAAGACAACTTTCTTCCACCTTTCATTATCCCATGTTTGGTGCACCCTTGCAAAGTCCAAACGGGCAATTTTGTGGCCTTTGAAGACGTTTTTTGTTTCTGAAGCCCTTCTCTCGCAGATGCCGCCTGATGGTTATTGGGCTGCAGTCAGCATCAGTAATGGCCTTAGTTTGGGTAGAGGATCATCCCGTGTCTTGACGGACAGCCAATCGGATCCTGCGGCTCAGAGCTGGTGAATTTTTTTTGGGTCTACCACTTGACTGTTTTGTTCCATAACCGTCAAGATCATTTAAAAAAATGCAAAATGTGTCTTACTGCGTCCAACCTCAGCAGCGATGGCACGTTGTGAGAGGCCTTGCTTATGCAGCTCAACAATCCTACCACGTTCAAAGTCAGTGAGCTTTTTTGCTTTTGCCATCAGGAGGTCTTGACAGTGTAAAGACTTGACAGAAAATGACATGGAATCCAGATTTTTGCACAGCTTTTGGCTTTTAAAAACTATGGTCTGAAACTTTTGATCAGCTGAAAAAAATCATGTTTGAGTGTAAATGCAGTTTTCAGAAAATTTCCCGCTCAAATGTTCTTGTCTGTTGCACTGATTTTTTCCTTTAACATTGTGAAGCTCTACTTAGAACCTTCTTAAGATCCAATAGTGCAAAATGCAAATTCTTGCAATTTTTTGACTGGTCTTAAGATTTTGATCAGGGGTGTATTTTTGAACTTAACTGATAATTTAAAGATTACAGGATTTATTGCTATTTGTTAACAAAATCAGATGTCCCTCAGCTTTATGTGTCGAACAAAAGGTTGACAGTAACCCTGTAGGAGCTGTAGCGCTGATTTTGGTTTTCATGTGGTAACAATCTTCTCTATTCTCCAAATGTCTGGACTAAGGAGTACGGCTGCGAGACAAAAGTCTTTTTCTTCCACAGAAAACATCCAGACTAGGATAAACTATAACTTTTGGGCTATTGTTGTAAAGTTGTGTTTGGCACAAAAAAGGCCTGCACATCACTAATGTATCACAATATAAGGACTTCTTAATAGTCGATATCAATAATTATTGATAAGTTTGACCTTTCCTCTTTTATCTACAATTTCCTTTGAGCTGCTGTATTTAATTTCTCTGTTGACTCCACGTTGTTTACTTTTTTTGTATCTTTAAGCAGTGATGGGACACGGTGGCAAAACATGAAACTGCTTCCACGTACTCTGGTGCACTGTGTGTATTTTACAGACGGCACACTATCTGCAGGTGGTTGAGATTTCATATTTAACCGCACCGATTGCCTACATACGTCTTGACAAATTTCTTAATTTCCCACAATCAGAATGGAAATTAGTGAGTTTGATGAGCTAGTTGGGTGCCAAGACCCGTTTCTTCTTCACCAGCGCAGCAGAGAGTGGAAGTCACGCCAGGCATTCCTGTGACAAGTTGCTTTAAATCTCAACAATTTCACCTCAGTGTCATAAAAGAAAATAGTTTGAGCACTGTTTCCTACCAAACAGTTTCATGTGCGAGTCTATGCGGCAGTGAGTACGGATCCGCGGTTGTAAAAATTGGCCTTTGTCCGGGACATGTCCGACCGACATTGAGTTTGGACGGACCTCAGAGGAGTGAAGTATGTATGTTGGGGGAAACGTGAACCTGCTTCTGTGCATGTTGTACAACAAGTTATTGCTAGCTATAACAATAACTTGTTATATAAGAATGTTAGTTCTTAAGTTAGTTGATGCGACCCACCTTTCTTAGCTGGCCTCTTAGCATCTAAAGCCTTTCCTCCACCCTCATCCCCCAGATTGGCGTTGGGTTATGGATCGGCATTCCATGTAAATGCATATCTATTGGACGTTTTTTCCATTGACATTAATCACGTGATAGATATCGTTTTTGTTTAATCGCATAGCCATACTACGAACAGTTCTAAATATCAGTCAGTTTTGAGATGTTCCTGCTAGAGAGCTGAATCAGAAGAGGGTTTTAATTTTTCATCATCATGGTGAGTCCAAGCATTCATCCAAATCAGCAAAAGAATGGCTTCGCCAGAAGAAAATTAAGCTTCTTTTTAAATGATTGAGCTGGTAACACTTTATTTGAAGGGATGTGCATAAGACTGACATGACACTGTCATAAACATGACATAACATCTGTCATGAACATGAAGAAGTCTTTATGAATGTTTATGACTGTTGTCATAAAGTCTCATTCGGTAAATAATGACACTTCTAATGCAAAGTTGCTCTAAAAGTTGCATTAAAAGTCCATTAAAAATTCCAACTTTTCATGATTTTGTAAATTATGATAATTTAATGCAAAGAAATAACTTTGCTTAACAATTCTCTTGTCACCTTTTGCCTGAAATGCTGCGTTATGTTCCCAGCTCATTAATGACCCTTCTTCCTCCTCTGTTTGCTCAATGGGTCAAAAAGAAGGTAGAGTGTAAGGAAGCTATTTATTGTACTACATATCAACCCAAAAAGGTCACAATGTAGGCATTATGCAAATGCCTTTTTACCTCCAACACAGCACAGCATTTTGAGAGAACAAAAAGTTCGACTAAAGTAGCAAGAAGGAAAAAGTTTGCAGTCGCCTCCTAAAGATTTTTTCCCCCACCCTGCCTTCTGACAACTTGTGATTGAGAAGAAAAGCTCTTTGAAACCCAAGGAATAGGTTTCAGGTAATCAAAGAAATCCTGCACCTTCCAGTGAGTGACAGACGCAACCCAGCTAAGATGTCAAGGTTGTCAAGGCTCATAGCAAGTTAAAGTTCCAACATCTATATTAGCCATATTTTAACTCTTGCATCTGAGGTTTTTTTGTGCGTATTTAGGTTACGCAAAGGAGCAGACTTGTGTGATTTCCAGTGACATTTTGTTATCAAGAGTGCATAATTGTTTCTATGCCGCTGCTTAACACTGTAAGGACGCAAATTAAACTGGCTGTGCCTCATTAACCTGTAGATGGATAGCAGCGGTTTGGTGAGGACAGACTGCATGCTGCAACCCTTCACATTGCCCAACCAGCCGTTGGAGAAAATGGCTAACAGGGAGCTTCAGTCAATGCTCTAAGTATGTGTGTGTCTGATTGGTGCCTGACGATGTGTGCCTTTGTAAATGTGTCAGTGCGTGCGCATCGGGTAGGCGCGCTCAGGCCGTGTAAATGCATATCGATTCTGAGGTGTTGTTTTGTGCAACAGACGGTCTACTGGGTTTCGGTTTAATTAAGTTTGGCTTACACATACAAATGATGACAGATGAAGTCAGCTGGAGCTTGTTTCAGTGGGCTGATTTAAGAAAAAGTATTTATTTTTCTTTTCAAATGGAGGACTCTTATTTTTTTTTTCGGCTGTCAGGAGCAATATATGACGGTTTTAGGGAGTGCATGATCAGTTCCTTATTCCCAGTTCGTGGATCTTCACAGGAGCGCTTTAACTCAGCAGAGATAAGACGGCGAGACAGGCAGGTCTGTGTCAAAATGAACATAACAGTTCACAGAGGGCTTGTGTTTGACAGAGACTTACCCGCTTTATCCTCATACACTCATCCAAACACACACTCAGATGGTCTGTTCATATTTACCGTTGTTTGTAATCCAGCGTCTCTTCACCGCTGTTTATCTTTCTGATCATCTCCTCCATTTTGTTTGATGTGTCTTCACATTTTTGGAAATACTTTTGCTTTGTATTATTTGCTTTTGTCAGAAACAGTTTGCGGCTCTGAGGTAGTATGGCGAGTTATGATTTAGTTCAATATGCAAAACAATTAGCCGCTTCTTAAAAATGATGCCATAAAAATGTATAATTACCTAGGAAAGAGAATGCATGTATGCGAGTAATGTCAAGGCTTATTTAGGACATGTTTTGTTTTTTATACTTCATTATCTTAAGTTTAATATAATAATGCTAAATAATGCTCCAGCATCACCTTCCTATAGATTTGACCCTGTAATGATTTCAGTGATAGGCAAAGCTACCCGAGGAGTTAGTTGTGCCAACTCTAAAGTACTAATCATGAATATTAGCTACACTAATGCTAGAGCGCTAAATTCAACCATGTTGTTACACCCACACGTGTTCCAGCATAGAATATCGCCCTCAACAGGATGTAATTTGATATTGCACACATACCTGTACGGTTGCACTTTAGGAAATGACTCTTTGGAACAAACCATTCACTCGTGTTTTCAGGTTTTTAGTTGTTGAGTAATGTTAACTCTGTGGATGATTTTACCTAATTAACTAGGACTTTGGTCAGAAAGCACACATGGGTAGATCTTAAACTATTTACTGTACAGCGATGCATTCTGGGTACAGAATGAATCTAATATGCTGAACTGCATCACCGGTGGTGGGGAGCACAAAGCACTTTGTATTGCCTTGTTGCTGAAATGTGCTATATAAATAAAATTACCTTTACCTTTACAAATAAAAATGTCTGTCTACTTGAGGAATTAAGTCGATAACCAAAACTCAAACACAGATGTCGAACTTTCTTCAACTGAACGTTTACAAAATAGCCTGGTAAACTAGAGCTTTAGAATTTATATGGAAAGATGAATTTAGGAGAAGTTGGACGTTCTTAGATTTAGCAAAAATTTGCTCAGTTATTATTGCATTTCACATGTCATGAATTCTATACATCAGTGCAACTCTTACAGGCAGTACTTCGAATGTTAAATCACTACAATAACCAGTCTCATTCAACATTATGCAAATGTTTTGTCTGCGCTGATGAAGCGTCACTTACTTCCAGGATATGAACTGAACTACTTGGAGGCACTCAGGGAGCATTGCAATTTCATTTCGAGACGGTTTTAAATGTGGGGAAAAAAAGTATGACATGATGGTGATGTCACAGAAAAAACAACACGCCTCATGCAGTTGAACACGTTTAATTTCACACTTTTGAGCCCAAAGCACACGGAGAGCATCAGAAGCTAGATGTATTTTAATGACACTTTTCAAACAGGATTTGATGTTCCACAGAATCCACTTAATTTTCTGACATTTAGACCTATGTGACACATTTTTCAATATGTCAGTACAAATGACAAGCTAGGAAACGGTGTGACAGCATCAACAGGATTTTTGTGTGGTTTTACGTGGTGAAAGTTTTTGCCAGGCTTTGTGGTTGGATGACTGAGGAACAACAAATACGAGAGAATTGTAAGGGTAATAAAAGCAATTAAGTCTGGGATCCTGAAGGGCTTGAGCCTCACGTAATAGACAGAAACCAGGTCAAATTGCTGATATTACTGTAAATAACAAACATAAACACAAAGCCCAATACAGACACTACCTCCCACCACTTCTCCACACACACACACATAATTCCCGCCGTGTCTCCATACGCTCTTAATTCAATCCTCTCTGCTTTGCTCTTTATCTCACGTTACTCTGTTCATTAGTCTGCCTTATTCTTTCTCTCACAGGTTTTCTTCTATCACTCTTGTTCTCTCAGTCTAATCGCAGTGTTATCAGAGCAAATCCGTCAGACTGGAGTCTTTTGGCTTCATGGGGATTTGTAATATTTTTCTCATTTATTTTATTATGTCGTGCTTTGGTGATTGTAGTCAGAGGCAGCGTTAGACTTTTTTTTTTTTTTATTCTACAGAGTAAAAAGAGGGGTCTGTGATGTTACATGGTGTCAGAGTTGCACATCAATTTCTTCTCTTGTTGAATTAATAAAGCAGCTGGTTAGATACTTATGGTTTCTGCATCTTAATCAAGTTTTGGTATGTTTCAGTGCTCTAGCACTGGTATTTTTAGCAAATACCTTGACTTTCTCTTTTTTTCACATTACAACTACAGACATCTATGTATTTTATTAGTACTTAATGGGGTAAGCCATCACAAAGTAGTGGATAATTGTGGATGTTATATATTTGAAATAAACAGCGGAGAGGTTCAACATAAAACCAAATGTGGGAGAGCGAGCAGTTGGTGTTACACAGCTCCGCAGCTAAACAGGAAGTATCATCTAATTCAAAACAAATTAAAGATTTTACAGAACTAACAATGGAAACTCCAGTTAGCTTTCTTACAGACAGATTAGAGTCTTAGCAGAACTGTTAGAGATTTATTTTTTTTAAATCCAGCATGTTCCTCGACAGCCATATTTTTTTGATGGATTTTAGTGATTTGGTGAAAAGCGTTTCTTATCTGCTTAAAGGTGATTTTTAAAAGGTACTTTTCAATTCTAATTTATTGAATATAATCAGTCTTCTGTTCTCAGTAACAGCTTCAACTCTAAAGAGTGTAAACCTGTCATTGCTCATCTTTAGTGCGTTCACTGGTTGTTTTAAAAAGACTGTATCATGAATCAGGGCTGGCTAGTACAAAATCTCTCGATTCTTCAAGTTGCCTTGTGACCAAGACTCCACTGGAGAAGAGGATTTAAGTGGGTTTTATGCTAGTGAAATAAATGTTAAAAGAAACAAAAAAAGGGTTACTTCTGGACCAATCCCCCATCCAGTTTATACATCTGTTTGTTTTTTTAAAGCACATTAATTGCTGAAATTGGATGCTGTTCTTTTTTAGTTCCTTATAGTTGATGGTGAATTTAAATCATATCATATTTAGATGTCTAACTTTTAAATCTGAGATATCATGCTTATTTTAAACTATACAGTTAGGAGTTTGTATTTATTGTATCACTTATCATCGTGATAAATTTGATTTATCGTTGTCATGCTAAATTTCAATTAATGCTGCTTAAAATCTTGCAAAACTGTCCATACTGTTTTGATTTTGAACTTTACTATTTTTTCCAGTTTTTTTTTTGTGTTTTTCATCAAGAACATCAATAAGTATGAATAAATTTCAAAATATGATCTAATGCAGTTACTGTGATACAAATCTCATTTCTTTATGCAACTGGTGACCTAAAGAAATGCATTACAAAATTTTTTTAAAGAGCAGCATTTGTGTTTGCAGAGCTGTGATTGCCTGAGGTTACCTAAAAAAAGAAGCAATAAATAGTTTCTCATCCTCATTTTATTGTTCTCATGATAAAAGTAAAGTATTGCGATAAAACCTTAAGTCCATATCACCCAGTAACTGATCATTATGTCTCAAACCTCTACCCTCTTATTTATTTTTTCCATTGTTATTTAATACCGGACCTGTCCGTGTCGCCGTGTCAACGCCACGAGCCCGCCTCACGCCTGCGAAGGGCTCACAGCCCGAAAACACATTCCAGGTTCCCTGGCTGACGCTTTT
Organism: Poecilia reticulata; assembly: GCF_904066995.2. NCBI lineage: Eukaryota > Metazoa > Chordata > Actinopteri > Cyprinodontiformes > Poeciliidae > Poecilia > Poecilia reticulata. The sequence continues at coordinate 6,908,587 of NC_088839.1, forward strand.
TCTCACCGACAGAACACAAAGTCCTTGTCTGTCTGAATCTGCAGGAGAACAAAGCTTCTTAAGACATCATATCCCCGGCGCAGCGGCCAGGTACGTGGGTGGCCTTGATGGTCTGCCATGCAGGAAGGGATGACCTAGAAAACAACAACTGTTCTGTCAGGCCCGCTTTTCCTGGAACCCCACAGATGCAGAGGAGCAGGCGAAGACAAAGGAAGACAATACAGAGGACGAATAGTCGCTTACCCCCTCTGACATTTATCATTTCACGTGTTTGGCCGTGGCGTACAGCGGACCTGGGTTTGCTTTCTACTTTTGATTCAACGGCGTAAAGCAGGAGCTTTTATTTATCATTTGTTGTTATGTAACACAGATAGTGTGCATTGGAAAGGAGTTGGTAATTATTCTGATGCTCTATGACCGGTTATTATTTACAATTGTCATTATTGTTATTATGGGTCTGTAAATTTCTTGTCTTCATAGAAGAGGCAGGTTGTAATCATTTGGTTTATGTAGTGTAAATTATTTCTTGGCTCTTTAGCACAGTATACTGAACAGCCATATGGATACCATAACATGGTTCTAATTACAAATTTTTGATAATTAATTATTGAGTCGGTCAGTGATATATTACATTAGATTGAGATGAGTAAATGTTCACCTCGTCTCAAACAGAAAAGTAGTGGTAAGCTAATTACTTTGCTTTTTCTTGTCCTACTGATTGATTTTAAAAACCTGTTTGAAATGCAAAAAAAAAAGAAATGTAAAATAATTTGCACTGCTTGGTTTGTCTCGCTGGAATATTCCCATTCCTGCGTCTGGTGGTGGCAATAACTGATGGGAGATATTAAAGCAGGTTTCTGTCGTGGCGTGGCATCTCTTCAGCAGACGCCGCGGCTCATCTTTATGCAGCGCGTTTCGCCTGCAGGAGCTCGTGAGGGCAGCGCGGAAAGTCCTCGCTGATGAGAGGCATTATGACAGATGGATTCAGGGGCAAAGGTGGCCAAACAGAAGCTCCGCTATTCTGAGAGTAAACTATACAACACCGGCCTCGTAATGGCACATCCCTGGTGCTACCTGCTGGGGTTAGCATGTACTGAGTGTGTGAGAGCCGAGCGCTGTGAAACGAGGATAATCTGGAAAAATAGGCATAAAAATTATAATAATAACAATGAAAATCCAAATAAAAATATTTTGTGATACATCGTCTCAAGGTGGCGCTGTCACTGTGTCTTAAAATGTAATATTAGGGCCACACTGAGAAAGTAAAAAAAATAAAATTTTGAGAAAAAATTCTAAATATTACAACTTTTTTCCAACAATGGTATGACGTTGCTCTCATAATACATAATTCTTGTTATTGCGACTTTATTCTCATAATTACTTTACCATATTTTCCACACTATAAGGCGCACCTAAAAACCTTCAATTTCCTCAAAAGCCGACAGTGCGCCTTATAATCCGGTGCTCCTTATATATGGACCAATATTGAGCCACAACAGGTCTAGCAACTAGGGTAAGCAGCCGCCGACTTCATTTTCGCCCGTAGAAGAAGAAGCACGCGGTGCATGCTGGGATGGTTGTCAGAACGCTGGTTTGTTAACACCACGTTCTCCACGAACATGCTGTGCGCGAACGGAGAAGGGTGACCATCATCCGCCCACGCCCCGGCGTGGGCGGATGATGGTCGGCGAGGCTCTCCTCGCCGACCAGAGTCGGACTGTTTTGTTGACATTCCATTTAGTGCAGCTCCATCTAGTTGATGCATAACGTAACTCCAGTCTCTACTGTAGCGTCTGTTCTATGCGCCTTATAATCCGGTGCGACTTATAGTGCGGAAAATATAGTATTTTCATATATGGTACGACCTTTATTCCGATAATAGTATGACTTTATTCTCATAATATCTTGACTTTATTGTCATATTATTATGACTTTATTCTCGTAATATTATGACAACTCTCGCATGAGTCATAAAATTATTCTCATAATTTTATGACTTTCTTCTCATGATTTTATTTTTTATATTTTTTCCTTAGTATGGCACTAATACTCCACAGCAGCTTCTAAAGGTGGAGCTTCATCTGAAATAAAAGAACTTTGTTTACCTCAATCCATGCATTTTTTTAAGGAGCGACGTTCTCTGTTCAATTTCTGGGGAAAAAAAACTAATAGAAAATGTTTGGTCGGCTTTATTGTGCAGCTAAGTAAAGAAATAAATCAAATGTAATAATGCATTTTATTTTATAAAACAAACCTGAAAAAAACAAACCTCACTATATTTCAGCTAATAGCTGATGAAGAATGTTCAGGCCACTATAAAAAAGGCTGAGATAGCATTCTCTGTTTTTCTTTTCTCAGAAATCTGATTTTAGTGGAAATAAGCACCTGGGAGCAGTTTTAGTGAGTCACTCTTGACAAAAATGCATACATTTATGTATTTAGTAAAGATTGATGTTTTTCAACCTTTAGCAAAAGCCTACCTATTAATAGATAATGTTTGGTCAGCATTATTGCGCAACAAAGTCAAGAAAATCACAGATGTGCTACAAAGTTATTTAATTTAACAGATAAATGTAAAACATATCTACCGCAGAAAAAAGTAAAATTATAGTTTTTTCCCCTCAGAATTCTGACTTTTACCAGAGATGAGCACAAGATAAGTGAGCAACTCACTTTCTGAAGGAATATGTCAAATTTAAGTGCTTTTTTTATTTATTTTTTATGGTAAAGTCAGGATTGTGAGAAAAAACATCAAACTTATTTTGCTTACAGTGAACCCAAACTTCCTTACTCATCTTTCCTTCAGATGGATAAACAAAAAATTAAATCACTCAAGACATAGTGAACTAAAATAACATCCCAAAGGAGATTTTTTTCTTTTCTGAACCTTGAATTGTTTAATAAAATAATGGTCTCCATCCACCATGTTCCAACATTCTGGTAAAGCAGGTTAAAGCTCTGTCTTGCTTCATTTTTGTTTTCCAATTTTCCACCATAAAGTTTCTACTGTATTGAGGTTTGGTCCCCTCTCAGGTTATAGTGTCTAGTGAGTGCTTGTTTAAAACAAACACTGGGAAAATAAGCTGCTTTTCTTGACTCCGGTTTCTGTCCAGTTATCTTTCTCGTTTCGCACGTTTCCCAGACTCACTCCTGTTGAGTTTTCTCTCCTGATGCGTTGGTGTCTTCCATAATCCTTTTCTTCTTCTCTCCCATTTTGTTTGGAATTGCTTCGTAATTTAGAGCCAGCTGCCTGAGAACAACCATCACCTTTTACAACATCCATGTTGATTTACCTTCTTGAAGGACTTTTATAGTTCTTTCCATTGTTTAAGCTTACAGCTCTCTATTGTGCGTTATATTTTATGTCACTCAGCCTGGTGAAAACAGCGTGTTAAGGTCTGCAAGTTCTCTAATTTAACGGCGCACAGCTTTGCATAATACAGCGTTTTCAGGTTTTTGTTTCTGAGTCCACTATTTTCCCCTTTACTTCAGTGAAAAAAACAGATGTGTCTTTAATGGCAGCAATGTCATTCAACTGTTTCTCCTGTTTGCAAAGTGAGAATGTTCAGCTGTTAGCTAAAATAGTTAGCTGATTTAATGTCCTTCCTCTTCCCCGTAAACACTTGTACATTTTGTTACTTTAAAACTACAAACTTCGGGGCTTTTATTGGGATTTTATAAAACAGACCAACACAGAGAAGTGGATAGTTGTGAAAAGGATGACAAATTACATGTGGGTTTTACTTTTCAACAAATAAAAGTCTGAACAGTGTGGCATGCAGTTGCATTCACCCCAGTCTACTCCCATATCCCTAAAAAAGATACAGGGCAACAAACTGCCTTCAGAAGACATTTAACTAGTAAACAGAGTCCAAATTTTGATGATTTTTTTTTATAAAGCACTTCAAATATAAAAAAAAATAAAAACACTGGAAAAGTGGAAGTGTTGACCAGATTTGAACTTTAAAAATGAACCGATTCATCTTGAAAAAACAAAAATGGAATGAAAGAAATGCACCATTCAGTTTTTTCTGTCCATTATCAATTTCTTTCTTTCATTTTTTTCCCTTTTGGATCAGATCTTGATTCAGACTTTTTTCCCTATGGATTAAAACACACGAGAGAGATGGTAATAGTTTTGAATCCAACCAACAATGAAGCAATTACAATTTGTTTTTATACTTCAAAGCATATCTCTCTAACCTTTTTATATATATATATTTATTTTATTTTATTTTTTATTAAACTCAAACAAGATTAGTGCTAGCAAAACACATTTTTTTAGTTAGCAGTGCCCATCACTATATTTAATAAAAGGTACTAACGGCCGATGCAAACTGACAACAGGAGACTGTCCATATAATAATAATATATGGACTGAGAAGAAGAGGTGTACAACATATAATTGGAACTAAACATTTTTGTTGCAGTTTACCAGTCATGTGTGGCTTTGTTTTTACTACTAGACAAATCTAAAGTGGATTACTTTTTAAATATAAAAGAAGAAAGGGACAGACTAGTGTACGGTCCTCAGCTGACATTCATTACGGCAGCCTTGCCCCTCTGGCAGTGGTGTACTCTTACTGTGGTTTGAGTCAGCAAGCATTCTTCACATTTTCCAAAGACCCAATTTCATGTAAATCATGAAATTGGAAATGAGGTTGAGCAGATCTTTCCACCAAACATTCCTTTTCATGGCTCCGAATCTGAGCCAGTCCTTGACAACAATACAGTCTCCAAACGGGCTCACGGCCGACACCTGCTTTTACTCCACAGCGGGGATGTTTGGTATTTTTAAAAGCATCTGCTCGCTTCCTCAGTTGTCGTGGCCATCCAGAACACCGAAGCACTTTTCTCTGATTCTCACCCTGTGTGGTCAGGTTTGATGGTGGGGGGGTGTTAGGTTACCAGAGAAGTCAATAAGCAATTCGCTTTTGTTTTTGATGCCTTTCGGATCGAGGAGATTGCTTTTAAGCCTCGGCGGTGTCAAGTCAGAACTCTGTTCTGTGGTCATCTGCATGTAAACAACTTTTACTGATAGCACGACACAGATGTATCTGATTCTGATACAGTAGAGCGTGCAACGCGTCCTCTGACAGGGAACACTAAATCCACCGGACCAGCTTAAGGTTTTCTATTCAGCCTAAATGGCTCGTGTTTGGCGAAATACACTCTCAACCGACAGACTTGAAAAGTCAACGAGCGCCAGTTTGACCCGGCTTTCAGTGGAGCGAATAAGCAGGGCTGAAACCCGGATCACCCCCTTCCCCTCAGCCTCCTCCTTCTGCTTTACCTGTAAGCATGGCGAAGCGGGTTTCGTGCAGCCCTCGGCTTTAAGTCGAAGCCTGAGAAGTTCATAAGCGTTAGCAGCTAGTGCCACCGGGGATGAGATAAATGACACCAAATTTCCATCCAACCTGGAGCGAGAGATTAAAGGCGCTCACAGATTCCCTCTCAACCCCCGGTTCTCAGCGGCGCGGCCCCAGTCGATCCGTCTGGGCTTCGCGGGACTTCAAAACGCCTCGCCGCTCTCTTTGTGTAAACGATACGCCGTTGTTTAGAGGATGAGAAAGGTAAGGGTGCAGGGAAAAGGTCATTCCGTTTCGATTCGTATGACTGAAATAAAAGCGGCGCCCGTGACTTTAATAGGTCCTCTACGTTTCCAAATGTCAGATTTATTGCAACGGAAATGACAAATTCAGATTTTGCTTTTCGTCCCCTGCATGTTCTCTGAAATGAAACGTGTGTTTTGTATAAGACAAAAAAAAATAAAAACACTGCTTCTGATTGGTTGGATTTCATCAGCACACATCAGTGCCTGTTCTTGCATAAATGCCCCCTCTGGGGAAGTGCTTCCTCCAGCCACCCCAAAACCCCCACAAAGCTTTTGAGGAACGCAAAATAAATAAAATAATAAAAAACTACTTAATAGACTAAACAGATCAGAATCAAGGATAGATAATAAATCTTAAGGGTAAGATAATAATAATTACATTTTTTAAAATTATTTTCAAATAGAATAAAGGGTCTCAAAATCTCGTAGTCTGGAAAATTGGGTTCTAGAGAAGACCTGTTAATTCAAAAGAATTGACTGGTCTAAATATTTTTAGCTGTACATTTGTTAAATGCCATCATAATACTGTTTAAGAAGATATACATCAAATAAATTGATCAATGTTCAAGTTATTATAACTCAGAGGCAGCCTAAACAGTTGGGCTTTTAACTTTGATTTAGAGGAACTCAGTCTTTCAGTTGTTTTGCAGTTTTCTACACATTAGTTCCAGATTAGTGGAGCATAAATACTGATAGCTGCTTCTCCATGTTTGTTTCTGATTCTTTGCCTTTCATCATAGTATCATTTTTAAAAACACTTTTGGATGGGCTGAATTTCAAACTGGTAGAACCCCAGAAGTGGTGCTGCCCTGGACAGACACCATATTGCCCATGTCAAAAAATAACCACTGCTATACCTAATTCAATCTGGAGAGGCTCAGAAGGAGAAAGAAAGCGATTAAAAGAGTTTAATGACAAAATGAACATAGAAATAAACAAAGTCCTTTGGCGTTCAGGCCCCGGCCGGGGATGTCTAGCTGGAATCCAATAAGCTCGATGAACATTCCTGATGCAGCATAGGAATGTAGACCCCCCGGGGCCTGTACTGGTGGTGGCGGTCGGAGGAGGATGAGGCCTGAGAGCTGGGAGCAGAAGGTGGAGATGGGGCAGAGGTGGGTTGATTGCAGCTGGTGAGCAGAGGAGGCCATGGGTGAAGGTCCTTTTGAACTGGAGCACAAACGATTCGCTGGAGCGAGGCTTGTACCGGCGCTGATAGGTCCAGGTTGCAGAGAGGGAGGCACTGATTGATGAGGCAGGTGCGATTAGAGTCTTCCAGACTGAACTTTTGTCAAGACTCTGTTTTAATTGAGAAAGAAGCGCACCAATTATGCCATAATGCCAAGTGAAGGTGTTTGTACTTCTTGAGTATTTAGACATGCTCTGGCGACTGGCTTCAACGTCTTGCCACAGATTGTCATTTGTATTCAGGTCTAGACTTTGACTGAGCCATTGTAGCACAGTTGTACAGTGAGACGTGGTGGTGGCCACATTATGGCCACCATATGTGTGGCTGTATGGTGGTCTGTTAACATACAATTGAGGTCACAATGTGTGCAATATTGACACAACATTTCTACGTGAAAACATTGTTTGTTTATAGGTAAAAACGCTGCAATATATACACCTATTATTGCAAAACCTCTCCATTTCCTCCAGAAACAGCTTAACGTTCCAGGAAAACTATCCTCTGTCATCGGTGGCTGTGCTAATTAGCCTTAGCATTCCTCTCCGACTCTGCTATTGGAAAGACGCTTTAGCGTAGCAGAGAGTATGTGGGTTGTGAGCAGCGGGTATGCAGGTGTGATGGACAGCGCCAAGACCCACCTCCTGGCTCTGATTGATTGTTTCTAGTTAGCATCGGGAGAAGACAGAGGAGCTAGATTTTTTTTCTTCTTCACAGATTCTCTTATACTGTCACAAAATAGTGCCAACAAATATGGAAAAAAAAAATATATATATATATAAAAGTTACATACTGCAGCTTTAAGTGAATTATTAGTTTGCTAAAACCGCTTGTGCTCTAGAGCTGCACAAGTAAAAGAGACTATATTTGTTTCTGGCATGCTAGGATTACACCAATGTATGCAGCTATCCCTGTAATCACTGACCATAAAGACAAATACTATGGATTGTAATCTATTTTGTCTGAATTAGCGTAATTAGATCATATTACATGTATATGGAGCATGAAATAACGGTGATTTAGGGCCTGTGTGATTGCGGTGACGGTAACACGCCGCAAAGCCATAACGTAGCAGGAAGCTGTTTGTTTGGAACATGCCACGCTGCTATTTCACATAGCTGGCATACATTTGACACTACAGAATAGTGTGCAGCCATTCCAAATGGCTGGAGGTAAAATCTCTGTGGTACAGACACTGAGCAGCTGTTAACCCTTCATGTGCCAGCTCGGATAATTGGCTGGAAAAGCCTTTGTCTGTGAGAAAGAGGGAAGAAGGTGGTATGGAGGCATGTTTGCTGTGTGTGTATGCGTGTGTGTCTGCGTGTGTGCGTGCGCATGTGTGTGTCCTTGGGGGTCTCTCTATCCATCTTTCTCCCTCTCACTCTTTGGTCCAGAGCTTGTTACCATAGCAACTTAGAAGAAGAGGTAATGCTGCTGGAGTCCCAAAAATTGTATTATCTTTTTCAGACACTCACGCGCTTAAACACACACACACACGCACACACGCATACACGCACGCTGCTCCTTCGTCTGTCTTGCACATAGTCAAACTGGCAAGCTGCAGTGAGACTGTATAGTGTGCGTGTGCGTGTGTGTGTGTGCGCGCACTTATCAGTGTGTGTGTCCAGTACAGCTTGTTCATGCTGGCAGGCAAAAGCATACAGACACACGCACCGAGACGCTGAGAGATGGGCTGAAAGAAAAGCAGGACAGGCGGAGCGTTGCAGCAGAGAATACCGGGTCATGCGCGAACAGCAGGCTAGTTTATTTATGCCACTGTAGGGGGATAACTGCCTTTTACTCATTCATTATTACTCGCACATTCTCTAGCTGTCAGGTTCTTATACAACAGGTACTTCTGGCTCAGGAAGGTGCCATAAAGGATGCTTAGCTGGCTTCCAGCTCTCTCACAGAATACCAAAAAAAAAAGCTCTCTGTTGCCTTACATTGAAGTAGTTTGTCTTGTGATGCAGAGGATGTTGGGTAGTAGACTTTACGTAATCCGGTATCGATCTGATACCAAGTAAATATAGGACCCGTATGGCCGATACTTTTTATTTAAGTTTGACAGGTCAAACTTTAGACCTATTGGTGTTTTTGTGGATTTTCCTTTGAATTATTTCTGCTCAAACCTAGGACACATTTTTTACGCCTGCTCTACTGATGATAAGTTGATGTGTGAATTACGTAAATTTTTTGATTATCTGAACTGAAACACACCAAATTCTGCTGCACAGCTACATGTTAAGTTGTCAAAGTTAAGCTAGCATAGCTGACTTACTTCCCTCTCCCTTGCTATTTATTTATTTTTTCTTAAAAATGTTCACTGACCTGTGAAATGATGGCTTGTTATCTCGTAATGTCGACAATTAATAGCAAAGCACTGGTTCTTTTTTCTTTATATTTCACACGTACATTTAAGAGTTAGTGCTTTATATTGGCAACTTCACAGCTAAAACCAATAGTAGTCATCGTCGTTGCAAAGTGTCTATTGGTGTCTACAAAATACTTTAATAACACATTACCATGATTTGTGTGTATTTTTCCTAAATAAACAAAGCAAAAAATATCTTTGAGAGTAAATAAAAAATCTTTTTTGAGTCAAAGTTTATTATACAAAAATAAAATTTCAAGCTGAAGTTTGAAATGATCAATATTACAACATTAGTATTGATACTGATACTGATGCCAACTTGGTATTGATAACATCAATATTTTTTGACTCGATCCACCCACCTCTATCAGACAGGATGGTGTTTTATATATTGTGTTTTATGAAAGGTAAGGAGGGTTTAATTTTTGAAAATAAGAAGCAGACAGTCATTTTCCTTGCAAAATGAACATCCCGTAAAGATTTTTAAGCTTAAACAGTATGTTTAAGTATGTTTCTTGGAGAAACTGATTTTTTTATTTTATTTTATTGGCATACTGGTCACATCCTGCATGTAGAGATTTTGTATTACTTGCTCAGCAGTAATCTGAGATTCTGGATTAATGAATTTTGTTATGAATTTCCAGTTTTTCATATAATTCCTACTTATGCTTTTGCTTTAAAGCAGTGGTAATAGAGTTCCTAGTAGGGCAATAACACAGGTAGACATACAGTGGCATTGCTTTTAAAACATAAATACATACTTTTTTTTGTTAAAAGTAATGTCACACATTGCTTTCAGGCAGAAAAGTTAGCAACAATTAGCTAAAGTTAACAATATGCAGTTCAGTGGGGAACTTGGGGTTAAGTGCCTTGCCCAGTGGCACATTGACACGTGGCATACATGTTAAAGTATACCTATGTATATTAATTTGTAATTTTTTGCTCCCTTCTCAAGAATTTTTAATTAAATCAAATTGCTGCTGTATCTCAGCAATGAAAAACCCAAACATTTGATTGGTTGATCTGCTCTGAAACTCAGCTGTTGACCAATCACCTTTTCTATTTTATTTCTGAGTCTCTAATATTATTGAGATATAAGATTAATTATTGATGTTCTGCAGCACATGGTCGCAATATAAAAATATACAAATAACACAAAATATGTACAAAATTAGAATTAAAAATTTTTTTTATTATTTATTTAGAGAAATAATTAATTTGATGCATGAAACCCCAGTTTTTTTTAACTTGATGTCAGAAGTTGTGTTTAGAATTTGAATTTGGGAGGGATTGTTCGCCATACAGTTAGGGCAATTAGGTAAGAAAGTTATTTTTTTTATTATTTTTAATATTTTGCTTATATTTTTCTTCAACAGTCATTCTTAAGTAAAATATTCTTGACCTGGCAGTGGCCCCATATATTGTGGTGCTTTCACAAATAAATGAAAGGCTCCAAATGTCTTAAACTGTTTTAGAGAAGAATTTTGATTCCCTTTACAGTGCAATGAGCGGAAGTCCTCCAAATAGTCCAGGAGGCTTTGTGATCTGATACCAAAACTACCACAGCTGACCCGTTTCCATGTGACTCTGCTGGAAAAAACTCAATGAATCCCATCTCATCAGCCCAGGAAGCTCAGTTCAGCCGCTTGTATCTGAGATCTTGTTTCTGTCTGTCATGATCAATATCTGATGACCGTAGGTGAGAGTCAGAAACACAGACGAACTCTTAAATGGAGAACTTAGCCTTTCGGCTCAGCTTCACCAGAGATGGACCTGAGCAGATTTACCGAAGACAAGGCTCTTCTTCAAATATCGACCACGCGCTCCATGATACTTTTGCTTTGTGGACGAGAAACCAAGATACTTGATTTAGTCACATTGAGGCAGAAACTCACCCCTGAACCAGAGGAAGCAATCTGCCTTTTTACACTTTGGAGGATGTCAAAGTTCTGAGGAAGACCGTGGTACAAAAACACAAGAGTCTCCTCATAAGCCTAATCTTCCCGACTCGGATGTTCAACAAAAGATTGAGTCATGAATAAATCGTTGCTAAATTTACCTGCGCTCTATATGTCTTTGTAAACACAGACTTAAATGAGAGTCTGACACATCTACCACACGCTACGCAGCATGTGGGTGTGTGCACACGGGCTGTACACGCGTAGTTATGTACGGCGGACAGTAAACGGGCGAGATTAAAGGTCACGAGTTACATCGCTGTCTTTCCAATTAAATTTCCAGATTGTACAGTCCCTCAGCTGCGGAAATGTCAGCGCGTAAGACGGAGTGGTGCATCAGAGAAACAATGAGGACGGTGTTGGAGGCACGACAGGCATGTGACATCATTGATAATGTCCGAGACGGAGATCATAAGGGAGATAACGGTTGTGGTCGCGTTAGTTAAGCTATTATGTTCTAGGTGACGGAGCTCATTAGCATGTAAATGTTGCTACACTCAATTTCACTGTGGAAATGAACAAGCTCCCACACAGACAAGTTTGTATTCCTACACATAATAAGACTTTGCATTGACTTACATTAATTTTAGTAACTGCATTTATGCCGAACCCAGACATTTTCCCTAAACCTAACCAGTACTAATCTATTCCTGACACAAATCTTAAAGGGACAATGTTATGTAAAATAGACTTTTTTGAGCTTTACAACATGTTCTAATGTTATTCCCTCATCTAAAACGGACTTGGATTCTTTCATGGATGTTTGAGAAATCCGTCAATCTCCATGGCAACCACTCAGCTGTGTAAGATGCCTGGGTGGACTTAGCTCCGCCTTCGAGATACAGCGCCTCCTATGAGCTGCAGTTTCCAAGCTTCTGCTTCCCAGAGCAGCCCTCCCCTGCAACTGCTCCACTCAGCTCCTTCAAACTAGCAGCAGCAATTAGCAAACATCTGATGAAACTGCACATCTTATTACAGGAGCTACTTCTCAGTGCAGTGCTGGTAAGAATGTTGTTAAAGGGTTATTTCAGGAGCCGTTTTGGTGACTTCCTGAAGGCAGAGTTTAAGAAATTGCAAGAGTTTAATGCCCAATTTCAAGGCGTTAAATTACAAAGTTTGACATATGTAGCAGTTTTATAACAACTGATGGTACCACAGTTGCTTGGTTGTGCTATAAAGTGGCACAGTCAAGTATATGGCTGGAAAACACACAATACTGCCCTTTTACCCAAAACTTATATGATTTCTTGAAAATGTTCAATATAAATAAATTTGACCTTGACCTGAACCTAAAAATGATGCTCCACCACATTAGCATTGGGCTCTGGTCCTCATAAGGTCAAACAGTCAGGTGAAAGTTGGTAATAATACCAGAAAATGTCCTAAAGAGTTTACAAATACACACACACACACACACACGCACACACACACACACACACACACACACACACACACACACACACACACACACACTTGGATAGTTACACATGAACACACACGCACACACACAGACACATAGGAGAAATGTATATACAATGGTGACAAGATACAGATAGCAAACATAATGGTATTAAATGTGGACACACACACACTGTATATTGTATGAGCTGTAAAGTTCATCTTAACCTGATTTAAATTTAATCCCACCGAAATTACTTTTTTTTTTTTCTTCTCTCTGACTCATTTTGTGGAAATTGTGTCGACAGACACACAAACAGGCGCACAGCTTGTGCCTGTGAATCCTGTGAATACGGGGATGGTCTCTAATCTTTCTCTGTCTCCTCCTGCCCTCATGATAAACTGCCTGTCTAACATTGTTTTCTTATCGCTCTTTGTGTGTGTGCGTGCGTGTGTGTGTGTGTGTGTGTGTGTGTGTGTGTGTGCGTGCGTGCGTGCGTGTGTGTTTGTATCCTGGCCTGGGTGCGTGCGCTGTTTCTTGTGTGTACGAGTGCATGAACGCCTCCTAATGAGTGTTTTGGAGAAGGACGGTGAGGGATAGTGTGTGTGCGTGTGTGTGTTTGTTTTAGCCTTAGTCTCCAGAGCTTGGCTCTCGTTGCATTTGGAGGCAAACATTAACGTCACCAGATGCCTCGGTTCTGACTCGCTCCTGTCTTTTTTTTTTTTTTTTTTTCCATTCCGACTCCGTCTGCTCCCTTTTTCTTTTGTCCTTTATTTTTTCCTACCCGAACCTGTTATCTGATCATCTGCTGCGCCTCTCCTCCTCCTCTCACTAATTTTTTTGCAGAATACAGGATGTCGTTAACTGTGTTCGTTCATTATCTAATTAACTAATTTAGCCAACGTTAATTCTTCCTCATCAGCTAATAGTCTGCAGATTAAGTATGGACGTGCGCGTGAGTGTCGAGGTTGGGGGTGAAGGAAGGGGAGGGGGTGAGGGGCGACTTTCAAGTGAGTGTTAAATTATTAACCCTTCATTATCAGGTGAAAATCAGGGGAGAAAGGCGCCTCTCATCGTTAATCTAGCCAATCAGGATGCAATCAGTTTTCCTTTCTGATGGCCGAGAATTTTCCTTGCACTTTCATTTCCGATTGTTGTCGTACTTTCATCCTGGGGAAATTATTGCAGTGGCTCATCCTAATGCGAAGGCTGCAGTGTCACTGTTGCTACTCATTTTCCACCCCGACTGATTCACATTGTGGTTGTTTTTTTTTTCTTTTTCCGTCTTGTGCTGGGCCGGCCGCCACATGAAAACAGCCTTCGGGGCCAGACTTGGGAGTTGCACATCAAAGGCAACACAGAGAGAAATCTTCCAATCTGATGACGGAAGCAGGCCCCGTGTTCGCTGTGGAAATATTAGCGCCGCCGGGTGTAATCAAAGTTCATTGTGAGCTCATGAGGAAATCGGGGTGGCGGCAGAGGATGGCAGAGAGGAAGTTTTCAGAACGGATGGTGATTAACTGATTAGTGCCGGTGGTTCAATGGGGAGCGCTCCGAATAGCAAAATCGGCTTTCAATCTGAAGTAAAATACGGTTTAATCGCGTCAGCCTGACCTGGTGATTTCACTTGCATCCCTCTGGGCTGTAACTTTTACTTCTAATTATCAGTTAACCTCTCAGTTAATTGTTTGGTTTTCAAATTAGCTGAAAATAGGAGTTAATGACTCCCTGAATTCGTTCATATTTAACGTGCGAGTTTTATTCATAAATCTGAAGCTCTTGGATTATTTGAAGGAAACTTCAGAAAAAGTTAAACTTAACATATTAAAGGAAAGTTGGGGCTAACAGTGCATTCACAGCTTCAGTTTGGTTCGTTTTAATGGAACTCCAGTTTGTTTGCTGAGAAAGTTTGATTGGTTTGGGGAGGTGTGAATGCGCAATCGAACTCTGATCTACCTCAGTCTCAGTTCAGTTGACGTGAATCAGTTGATTGAATGCATATGTGGATAAAAGTGGCCTGGAGACTGCTCCAAATGCATGAAGTGGACTACGGCGCAGGGCATTCTGGGTAAATACAACCAAAATAAACACGCTAGTTTGGCGGTAGTAGGAGAAATGGCTTGTGGTCTTTTACCAAAGACGAGAGAGAAATCTTACCGTCTCTAAAATCAGATGCCACTCCATTTCTGTTTCGTGAAGAAGGAAGTTGTCCTTAGCGTCTCCTTTGGAGGTTTTTGTGTTGTTTCCTTCAGTGGTTCTGGGAGCAGCACCCCTACAGGTGAGGAGGCGAACAGGTTTTTCAAATGGTTCGTTTTGACAGAGCAGTGTGAAAGAGAACCACACCAACTGAAAATGTAACAAATGCATCCTTAGTCTCCAGTCAAACCGAATCTACCAGACTATCTGATATGAAAACACTGTAAGTTTAGCGTAGCATGATCGTTGTAAATAGATGGGCTGAAGATGGACTGCAGATGGACTATTTAACCTTTCTTGATTATATGTCAGCATATTATATTTTTAAAAATGAAGTTGCATCCCTTCTATTACTCTGAAATATATATTTCTGATTCATAGACTTCCCCCATTTGATAAATTGGACCCGTTTTAATGTGATTCCCATTGAAGTGGCCTCAAGCTTTCAGCAGGCAGCACATCTTCAGCCATAACTCCCTTTCACTGTTTTTCTACACCACACTCGGAGGACATGTTTAAACCGTACGGTCCGCATTTATTTTGACTCTCACTCATTACTGCAAACTAAAACCATTAAAGTCAGCTGAGCATTCGCAGAGAAATCCATAACTGACAATGTGACCCGAGATAAAGACAGAAATTAGCCGTCCGGCACGGCCGTCCAGCTAACTGGATCTCCATGCAGGAGTCGTCCCTCTAATGAGCTCATCTGTCAGAGCTGTCAGGCTGGCTGTACGCACGGTGAGCACATGACGCCGGATGCAGCAGCAGGAACATTTCAGTGGCGCCTTCAAAGGTTAGCCGATGAAGTCGATTCAGAAAATAATTCCTCCCATGCCTAAAAATCACTTAATCAACCTTCTTGGTTTGTGTCATCAAGTAATAAATTCGGCTAATTGTCTAATTCCTTTAACATGTTGAAGTGAGTTAGACATTGAGCTCATTTGATGCAGTGTGCGCAGCTCTGGTTTAAGTTGAACAGAGGAAGCGTTTGTGCCCTGTGGTGCGTTAACACGTTACGATCCCAATCATCTGACTGTTTTTATTTGTATATCGAGAACAAATGCAGTGCATTCACATCAAATGTGATCTGAGAACTTTCCAAAACTGTGAATGTCAAAGAAGATGATAAAAAAAAAAAAGGTTTACAGGGATTAAGTTATAATATCATGAGAATAAAGTCGGTGTTACAAATAAAAAGTAACAAGATTACAAGAATTAAGTCAGACAACAGTCAATGAAAGTAATACGAGAATGAAATCGTTACAGTGCAAAAATAAGTTCATTCTACTAGAATAAATCAAAGAAAAAAGTCGCAATAATACGAGAATAAAGTTGTACATTATTACGACAAACAAATCTTAATATTGCAGGGGAAAAAAGCTACAAAAACCAAGTCATTATATTACGAGAAAAAGTCATGTGACAGCAAGTCAGTGTAATATGAGAATAATAAAAAGTCAAAATATTATCAGAATAAAGTAGTAATTTTGTGACGACTCCAACACAAAAATAATGAAAAAATTTAAAATGATGAATGTTGAGCTTTTTGTAAACTTGTACTTTGGTATCAATTTTATAAATTGTACAGAGCTGATTTTATTAACAGATTACTGTAAAATTATTACGGACTTTGAAACTATTATGCAAACCGTCTATTTAAAAAAAAAATCATGAACTCAACAGGCTGTACAGATCCCGATAAGTGTCAAGGTTTTTCTCATTAAAACAACTTTTTCTAGTAAGTTTACAACTTTCTTCTGATAATGTTGTTTGTATTCTGCAAATATCATGACTTCATTCTTGTAATTAAAACAAATCTTAGTCTATTGTATTTGTATGATATGGATGCAGTAAAACTGACACTTCACGGATCCCTGAGCAACATGGCGGCGGTCGTAGGGTTTTTGTCTTCAGCAGGGACCAGAAAGTTGGGTAAAGATGAAGCTGAAAATAGCATTGAAACTTGGGAGGAGGGTCACCTTCCAACAGGATAGCAATTAGAAACTAAATCCATAAAAAGAATTTGTAGCTAAACTAAAAAAAAACTGTTCACAGATTCTCTGAGGTATTTTCCACAGAGAATGACAAAATACTCAAGACAGTTGTAATGTAACTGCTGCTGATCATACAAAACTCAGAACAGTTATTACAAACAACTGAAGTAAAGTCCAAATATTTAAAGGGGTTGGTTCAGTCACTCTGTTGGTAAATTTTATTATCATTTCCATTCACATGAACAAAGATATTCAGAGCTGTGACACGATCGGCAAACTTTCCAGTGTTTGAGAACAAACTTTCAACCTTTTTTTTCTTCTTCTTCTTCTCCCCCATTGTGGATTTTTACAAAAGCCATTTCGTTTTCTTTCCCACTCCCTCGATTGTGAATTAGCTGAACTTATTACTAAAGGCAGCACATGTTAGATTATTAATGCAAACGGTACGAATCTTCACAGCTTAACTGTGAGTTATCACACATTTCTGGCAACGCCGCACACTCTCTGGAAGATTAGGTCATTATCGCCGGTGAGACTATCGAGAACAAAACTTCTCGAAATTCGCTCTATTTTTAACACCAAAAAAAACACAAAAAACATGAAACCGTCTCACATCCTCGCACGTTCGTGCTGTTAATCACATTTAATAACCGGGCTTTTCATGAGCGCCGTTTGTTGGACTCTGATGGACTCTGAGTGGCCGCTTGCGGACAGCAAACGTCGGGACTCGACGGCGGGAGAGTGCAGTGAGATTGTGGGAAACGGCTTGAGTGTGTGTTTGCTCTGACAGTGATTCAACTCCAAACTGTTTGCTCTCAGAAATGTGCCTGAGAGGCCAGTTTTTTGTTGTAGCACTCACTTCACTATCGCACTCTCTCTCTCCGGTACCTTTTGTTTCGCTGGGCTCCAAAAGCCATTACAGAGGACCTGTTATAATCGGCATAATACCAACTATAATAGCGATAACTCCTAAACACACACTGTGTCAGGTGTGTGTGTGTGTTTCTGTTCTGATGTATTGGAAAAGCTAGTCTCTGTCTGTAAAGCTGACACTTCAGAGACACCCAGTCAAAGGATGATGATACTTCAGGAGCAGATTTTTATGTATAGGAGCTTTTAGGAAGTACAGTTTTCACATTTTCACATTCTGCCACTGTTTTTATTATTATAGGTATTATTGTTTTATTGGAATTCCTAGAAATCAGTCAGGTTGGATGGTGAACATATGTAAGCAGCAGTTTTTCAGTTTTCTTAACCAGACTTAGCTCTAGACTTTGACTAGACCATTCTAACACATGTACAGTGAGAACGTGCTAAGCCCAGCGGCCTACTGTATTTTTGAGATAGAAAATGTTAAAAGTTGGCAGGAAATTTGAAAATGTCACTGTTATTGGACAACATTATTAACAATAAACATTAATTGTAAAATAATTTATTTTAAAATGTAAATTTTTTGTACATTTCTGTTTTCATCCTAATTAAAGTATCTAATTTTCTTTCATCCTTTTGCCATAACTTGTCAATTTATTCACTGACCAGAGACAGGAAGTGGTTACGGAGTTCCTGTGAATAAAAAAATGACCTCT
The DNA here is from genome assembly GCF_904066995.2 of Poecilia reticulata. Lineage (NCBI taxonomy): Eukaryota > Metazoa > Chordata > Actinopteri > Cyprinodontiformes > Poeciliidae > Poecilia > Poecilia reticulata. The sequence continues at coordinate 6,926,894 of NC_088839.1, forward strand.
GACCTCAGTCTCCCTATGTGTTCACATATTGACCATATGTTAGCATTGTGCTTCCAACAGTTTCACCAAAGAGACTCTGTAAACCCATCTTTGCCATCACTGGTACTGGTGTATAAAAAAACTCTTTAATAAATAAATAATCAATGCTTAGGCTGGTGGGGGAGCAAATAAGCCTGGAGGCCCGCCAGGCTTATAACACACGGGGGCAAACCCTGCATATATATTATTTGATCTAACCCAGAAGTATACAACCTGTGGCTCCAAAACCAAACAGGAAATGTTTTTGATTATGAATTATGAATGCAATAATGAAATTGTCATTTTAAAAGTTTTTCTGCAGGTTCTTATGATAAATCTGCTTTTAAAAGTAACTAGCTTCAAACTACGATTCCTGTCTTTATTAATTTTCAATTTTTCTGGATAAAGCTAATCTAATTCAAGATTTTATTACATATTACATTTTAAAATCATACACTACTTTTTGTTGGTTTTTGGATAAAGTATAGGTAATTTGAGGGTTGTGACTTAACAAAATATTTAAAAAATTTGGAACACTGCAAAAATACAAAATCCTTCAGAGTATTTTTGTCTAATTTCTAATGCAAATATCTTAGTATGGTTGCAACAAGACAAACTAACTCAGAAATAACTTGTCACCAAGATATAGGAGATTGTTTTAAGTTATTGATTCCTTAATAATCATGAAAATGTCCTTGTTCCACTGGCAGATTTTTACTCATAACATCGGACAAATGTCTTGTTTACTAAGATATTTGCACTAGAAACTATACAAAACATTTTTGTTTGGATTTTGGTGTTTTTGCACTGAAACTAAGCATTTGAATTAAAAAGCACAAACGTTTTTCTACATGTATGGTATCTGATCATTTATTTTAGCCACATTTTTTGTACAAATTTCCAACTTTCTGGCTGCTTCTTCAACTCAAGTAATTAGAAAATAAAAAAACAAAAACAAATGCAAAGTAAATGAATGAGCAGGTTAAAGAAGTCCTTCACATGCCTTTGTGCTGAATATAGGTGCATCGACGCACTCCCAAATAAAAACCCAAACAAGTTTCAAGCGCCTCTGTTCTCACTGTCACTCTACTTTCTATCCATCAGTGTCAAACACACAAGTTTGTGTGATGTGCATGAAAACAAAGCCGGAAGGTAACAACGTGTTTGAAGGCTGCGTCTCATTATAATACCTGCTCCACTGTCAAACAAACGCCAAGTACACCAAACAGGGATTTCTGATATCCTCCGTCTCCTTTCCCATCCAAATATGGAGACATGAAAGCATCATATTTTCCCACAGATTGAATTCCACATCTTCTCCTTCCCTTTTCTTCTTCTTCTTCTTTTTCCTCCTCTCCTCTGTCTATCCAGGAAAGCCTGCTGATATTTCTCTGATGTCTAATGCCGTCTGAATGAGCGCACGGGCGCGAGGAAGTTGTGCGCGCGCTCACACAGACCGCGCCGCAGAACTGACACTTCAAACAAAGCTTTTGTCTGCTCCCTGACAGTTATTCCTCTCTCCTTCCCCGCTCTCCTCCTCTTCCTCCTCCCCTCATTATCCCCCTCACTTCTCCCTGTCATTCCGAAACTCCCGTCCTATACACCCCCCCCCACCCTCCCACCTCGTTGTCTGCCGCACACGCGCACACCCCCGAAAAAAAAAGAAGAAGACAAAAACCTCTGAAGAGTTTGCTTCTAATTGAGCCGCCTGGTTAAACGGAGGTTAAAGAAAAATACAAAAAGCGAAAATAATGCAGAACCTTTCCAAAACAGTGGAATGAGCTAAAGGTGTAATCACTGGGATGGGTTTCACTCCCAAAATGAAAAGGACGGATTATTTAATTACAAATCAACACAAAGACTTGATCACTGTCAGAGTTGTGTCTGTGAGAGAGAGAGAGCGTGGGTCCAACTTTGAAAAAAAAAAAAAACGCAAACAGAAACTCGTCGGTTTTTACCGTGTTGTGAGCGTTAACAAAGCCCCATTGTGTTCGGTGACAAGGGGGATTTTACACTTTCTGCGAGAAAAGAGGAATAAAAAAAAAAGCCCTCAACTTTTGTTGTATTCTGCCCAGCAGAGCACAGCTGAACACATCTTAAGGTTCCTGAAGGGGACACGGTGAATTTCCTGAAGGAATTCACCGACAACACCAGCTGGCTACGTAATCCCGCTTAATAGATGCACATGGAGTGCTAAGGCTAAATTAAAGTCAATTAAATACAAAAGAAATGAATAAAGGTATGTTGGATTTACTGTTAGCAAGCACTCCTGCCCTAAATAATTAAGAGGAGACATTATGAGGAGTAGTGAGTATAATGGCAGCCAATAAATCCATATTAATCTCTCTGGAAGGCAGCCGGGCGCCTTGCAGTTTGTTTTCAGCTAATGACAGTAAAGCAATAATTAAAAACTTTTTCTCTTTCACTGCTATAACTCCAGATCTATTGAAGCGTGTTAAATTTTTTTTACCCAAGTTTATTTTGTAGCACATTTCAGGAAGAAGGCAGTTAAGAGTGCTTCACACCATAAACACATAATACAGTCACCGATTATGAAACAAGTGATGAACGTTACAACTGTTATAAATGTTGTCATTTATAACAATTTCTCAGTGTTTCTGCAGTTTTCTGGAAGTTGGTTATAGATTTGTGGAGCATAGAAGCCGAATGCTGCTTTGGTTCTGTAACTTTTACCATGTTTCTTACATTTTTTTAAAAATATCTTCACAAAACTAAACCCCAATAAAAGACAAAAAGTTGCAGGTGAGCAGACAGCTCTAGGGCAGGACTAGATCAACAAAATTACAGTTACTGAGAGCCAACAGCTCAGGGGCCAGGCATCCAGCAAAGTATGGATTATGCCAATGAACAAAAGTTTGATTATTAAAAATTAATGATCTGTTTCATTTACAGTTTATTTATTTTACTGTATCAGATCAGGAATGTGATAAAAAGAACCCAAAAGTCTAATTCAAACAAATTACATTAAAAAAAAATTGACAGATGGGCTCTTAACTGCAGATTTTGTTTCTTATTGGATTCTAATGTAAAATAAAATACAATTTAAATAAAACTAAATGTAGAATCCATATTTCTTTTCTGTCTTCGAGTTTTGTAATTTTTTTCCCTACCTGACTCATCAGAGAGCCTGACTGAAGCCGCACGCCGGCGTTCTCCCTGACATCTGAACCCTGTGACCTGCTAATTATCAGGTCAATGTGTTGAAAGAAACACTCTGTAAACTTATTGACATTGAGTAAAACGCCATGTTTATGTTTGCAGAATGAAGCGCAGCTGGATTTATTACATTGAACATGTCACACTGTTGCTTTATACCAAACAGAGCAATAACTGCTCCAGTATCACGTAAAATATCTTCACTTTCCGTCAGTCTACAAGGAGCTTTAGGCTACATGACTTCATATGTTATGTTATCATACTGGTATTTTTTTATTTTAATTTTTTTCAAATATAGACTGAGTCTGTTGCAGATTAGTGAAAAACTAGTTCTTTGTGGTTATTTTTTCTCGATGCAGGGCTGTGAAAAGTTGACAAAAGCGAACTAAAGCACGCAGTGCATTCAAACCACGTGCCTGTGAGACTGAGACGACCCTGATGCGTTCACCTGGGACTCTGAGCGCCATAAATACAGACGTCACGACTCAAAACGGCATCTGACGAACCGGCGCAGCATCCGCACCGAGGACAACCTTCGAATACTGGCTGTTATCTCATCTGCTATTTCACATTTGTAGTGTAGAATTTAATAAACACAGACTCATCATCCGTTGGATCCTAATATAGCATATTATAGCTACTGCTGTTCATATAATGTTTTTAATATGCAAAAGATCATAAATTAAGAGTCGAGTTGCATAATTAATGACACTAGTGGTGGTTCTTCTGGGGCAAGCCCCTCCCTCAGCCGCCCACCCAGCCAATTAAAATGCAGAAAACTTTCTGGTATTCTGAGTTGGGAAGAAAATGCAGTGCAGACCGAACAAACAACTAACCTAGACTCTATTTTCTCAGCAGCATGCAGGATATACTTTTACATGTTTTTCCCTGCCACTTGTGTGCCTCCCCATTCTCATGACTCCTTGGGCCCATATGAGCCCATATGGCTCTTACCTGACGTGGTATTTTTTAGAGGTGTGCCGATCGATCGGCCACCGATCATAATCGGCCGATTTCCGTGAAAAAGTGTATGATTGGTGATCGCCGATCACGGTCTCTTGCTGCCGATCATACAAACCAATCACCTGCATCTCATTTTGTAGCCTGCCTGTGCAGCTGGTCTCCTCTTTCCTTCACACTGCGCAAATGCGCAGCAATAAATCTTAAGTGATGTGGAACTATAACGCACTGAGTGACTGGGGAAGTTTGCGTGTTGCGGCGGAAAATTGAAGCACGTGGGGTGAAGCATGTCAAAATGTATCAACGCGACGAATCTAATATGGCATAAAAACAATGCCATACTTGAGGAGTTTGGCTATATCGAGGCTCACTGCAGTAAAAAAGACATATGCAGGATCAGACAGCAGGTAAAGCAGCGCACAGCTACAAACACTCACCTGGATTATTAGCATGATGGTCAGAAAACTAAACAAATAACCCGCAAAATTATTTAAGTCTTCGAGCTGCGATGTAAGACGCTGGTTCTACTCTCGCTGTTGAACCGCTGCTACGCACTACAGGTAGTAATATTTCACAGACGGAGCGCTGCTTCTGCTCCACCTGGTAGTGACTCTCACACCGAACCTCTGTTTAAAGCTGCAGTATCTAACCTAAAAAAATACATTTTACATACGTTTTAAAACATTCGCTGTCCTAACATGAGACAGATAATCACTGAAAAATCGATCTCCTCCCTTTTCTGCATAATTACGCCGCTCAGTCAGAAACAGCCAATCAGAACTAGCAGTAATCAGCTAGCCGCAGTGCTATCAGGAAGTTTTCATTCAGTAACTCAGGATTGTTTATTGTAATGGATCCTGTATTTGCCTTTGAATGTTAAGTTTTATACTTGACCTTTTTGGCAATGTTGAGAGGTTTTATTTTGGTTCTTTGCATTATTTAGCCTCTTCAGAGCCTTCATGTGTTTTCAGTCTGTTAAAGATAGTATTACTGATAGCAGTACAATTTGCACAATGCCTGTTTTGTTTAGTTTTCTTCTTGGGAAAAAGTTATTAAAAACAAGTTTTTGTCTAAATTAAGGTGATTTCATGGTTCCTTTTTCCACATAATGTAACCGGTAGTGCTTTTGATTAAAAAAATAATAATTATGTGATCGGTGTCGGTGATCGGCCCTCATGGGTGATCGGAATTGGTATCGGCAGGAAAAAACCTGATCGGCACATCTCTAGTATTTTTGGGATGATTTCAGTTAGTCTGATCATTCTGTGTCTGCTGATTTTCCCCCCGTGTTTTCAGGAAACGTTTGCGTCTTCATTCTTCATAAATTGTGTATGTTGCTTTAAATGTTGACATGTCCATCTCAGTAATTTAACATTCTCTTATTTTCTCTCAGTATTGCTGTTTAACCTCGTTATTCTGCAAAGCTCTAAGAATAACCGAAAAGCATTCAAGGTCTTCACCGAGGTATAATAACTGATGCGACAGCTCAGAAATCAATGTCCTGTGTTTCCTTTGATTAAAACAGATGTTTTTTTGCCTCATAAGGAAGGCTTAGATCCACACTAGTGTGCCATAGATGATTGTGAATGACCAAAGTCAGCCGGCGGCTTTGATCTTCATGTCCTCATGGCTTCGGATGAGTTCGAATGTATTTCCAAATGGTTGCCTTGAACGGCCCTGACAGTTATTCCCATAAGAGATGAATGCAGTTCGAGTCGGGCTCCAGTAGATTTCCAATGAAGCATCTCCAGAAACCCTCCTGATGACATCCATAGGCTGGAGCCTGAATTTCTACTGAGGACAGAACATGTTCAAGTCAAATTATCGACCAGGGAGGGTTGGGGAGGTCACTGCTTGAGGCGGTTGGTTGGCTGCAAATGGTAAATGGATTTATAGCGCTTTTCCAGTCATTTTGACAGGAGGAAGCTGGAATCAAACCTGCAACCTTCCGATTGCAAGACAACTGCTTTACCCACCAATGTTTCACAGGACTTTATTTGGAAGTATAAAACCTAGAAACCACAAATCATTTACTTTCCAATTACAAATGATGTAACCTCTTATCCTGTTCAAATACATTGAAGTTTCTGGTTGTGACGCGACAAAATGTGAAACTGTTCAAAGGATGTGAATACTTTTGCATAACACATTTATTCAGTTTTTTTTTGTACTGTGTTGCTAATGAAAAAAGAAGATGAAGAAAAAAAGAATATATGGTTATCAAATTATGTATGGCATCCCTCGGTATTCGCTACCGCTTGCCAAATAGCTCATATCCGCAAATACTTGATAGAGTTTCCCTCAGTGTATAATAAGCCTGGTGGCCCACCAGGCTTAGCATTGTTAAATTATTAGTTTTTTTTAATTATTGCCTTTTTTTAAGGCTTTAGTTGGTGTTTATAAAGACTGGCTTAATCTCCCAGTCTTCCAAAAATGCATAACTATCAAATGATATTTTCATATTTCCTGTCAACTTTAAAAAAAAATTACTCAAAAACACGGCGGGTGGCTGGATGAAGGATGTAGCACCCTGAGCACCGGGCTTAGCAAGTTTTCTGGGGGAAACCCTGCTTGAAACGGCCTCTAAAAATGTTAACAGCTGTTAGCTTGTTTATTAGCTTACAGGGCTGACAAGCTAGAAAATAAATAATTATATCTAAAATAGTCTTCCTTATCTCCTTTTTTAGGGGTGCAGCCAATCAGAGCCAAGCAAAATAAACGACTCTCCTTTATTGGCTGCTTTGTAAACACCAGCCAGTAGCGCGTCAAGTAGCAATGCAGCTAGCTTCCCAAACTGCATTTCCTTTCAAATATTTTAGATTTCTGTAAATAATTTGGAGATTCTTTTAACAGAAAGAGTTGTAAGGTTTGGTTTATTACATAAAACCCACAAGATACACTGAAGTTTGTGGCAAAATGTGAAATGATTCAAGGCGCTGCGGAAACCTAAATGCTCGGCTTAGTAGCAATTATGCTAACTTTACTCAGCATGAAATGTATTCCAATTCTTCTTACAGCCGCAGTAGTTTCTTTTACTCCCGATATCCCCCTGTAGTAGCAGTTTTAATTAATCAAGGAACGTAATCCTCATTTTAGCTGGACAGTCGCCCATTAACCACGATCTGCTAACTGAAAGGATTAGTGCCTTGCTTAGGGGCACTACCAACAAAGCGAGTGTGCTGTGCCGCCTTTCTGTGCTGTGGAAATAAATGAAAGGAAGACGAGGCTCAGTGAGAGACGCCGGCCTGCGTGTGCGCGTGGCTGTGTGCATTTAGTTATCAGGGGAGCACAGCATAGCTCTGCTGAGATTAAATTCCCAGAGCTTACTCTGACTATCAGCATTACTCCAGGACACACACACACACACACACACACACACACACACACACACACACACACACATAGAGAGAGAGAGAAGGAAAGCTGAGTGGTGGGAAAGAAAGCTGCCATCACTACATTTTCATTCATAGAAAATATCAACATTGACAGTTCGCCTGCTGCTGATATCACTCCTGCTAATAATCCCTACCAATCCCATCCTGTTTATCGGTAGTCCCATCAAATCTTTCTTTCCTTCTTCATTTCAATCTGGAGAAATGTGGCTTCACTGTAATCAAAACATGGAATTCAAAACCGCAACAACACCATCAAAGCAATTCTATTAAAGTGACGTTATTGACTATTGTGGATAACGGAAACTAGTCTGGTAGACTCGGTTCGATTGGGGACCAAAACAGCAACGTTTGTTACTTTTTCAGTCGTTCGCAAACCAAACCCTGTGAAAAATGTGTTCCACCTCCTCACCTGTGGTGGCGCTACACTGAGAAACACTGAAGGAAACGACGCGAAAACCTCTGAGCGCAACTTCCTTCTTGATGTAAATAACGTAAATAAAATGGAGTAGCATCAAATTTCAGAAATTGTTCCCAACTCTGCAATTTCAATAGTTATCTTTAATGTTTAAATAACAAAAAAATCAATAATTTATGTCGTAGGACAGAGATAAATAATTACATTTTGTCAAAGTTTCTTGACCTCCGTTACTCTGTCTGTAATAGTCATACTATCTTTTTAATTAGACAAAATTTAACATGAGAAAAAGTTGTACATGAGAAATAGTTTTTAACTGCCTCATGGGGATAAATAAAGGTTAAATAACTACCTAAATAAAAGCTGTTTTTTTCCCCACAGGCTCTCGAAATAGCAAATGCTATGGTTTACTAGGTCAGATCAGAGAAACAGTCTGAGCTAGCTAGCTAACCTGCATATGTAGCACAAAGGTGCATTCTCTGCTCCTGCTGCATGCTGGGATATAAATCTTGGATGTGTTAATTACCTCATGCGACCTGATTTCCTCCATGTGAAAGTTTAGCGTGCGACAGACGGATACAGAGGCGGTGATCCATCACACGGGACCGCAGCTCTGCGGAGATAGGTGTGTGTGTGCGTGTGTGTGTACTGTATGCAAGCGTGTTTGTAGTAGTGACAGCGCTGTCAGTTAATCTTTCTGCATTGACAGATAACGCACATGTCAACCAGCCAAGCCAGCGCAAGTAAAACGATCCCATCCACGTTCCCGGCGCGTAAACCCGCGCACACACACACCTCGGCCCGTCAATCACTTCGTCTGGAATTCCCTCTGCTTGCTCGTCCTTTTCAACTCCTTCCCTCTTTGCGTTCCACCTCCCCTCTCCCTACCTTTCTTCTCCGTCTTTCATCATTCTGTTATTTTTCTTTCCTTTTAAAGAAACTGTCTGCTGCCCTGAAACTGGGTCTTTTTCCCTCCCTTGGGTACTCTGTATGTTTTTTTTTCTTCCTCCCTCTCTCTATTTCCTCTCGTTGCTTCGCTCTTCCTCCCTCCCACGCACATCTTGCTGATAGATTAAATGTTGAAGGCGAGGTCTTGTAGTGGAAAAGAGAAAGTCTCTTTTAATTGCGCCGATCCCTAATTAGGCGGCCCGTCTCGTCTCCCGGCAGTGGATGTGATAAAACAGGAGGCCCCTTTCCCGGGTCAGCGGGTCGCCGCCTCGTGTTGTCGCACACTCCCGCGCCTTATTTTTTTTTCTAGGGGGGAGTTCACCTTTTTTGCCAGTGTATGAATTTCTCGGTGGAGACTGAATGTTTGGTTGTGCAGCAGAAGGAGCGTTTTTGCTAAAAATACATGGTTATGTAAGGAAAGTTTCACCACCCTCTCTGTTCCCTGCAGGCCAGTCTCCAATGGTTCCAGTAGTTATTACATTTACTGCTTTCATATGTCTTTTAGTTATGTGTGTGTATGTGTGTGTGTGTGTGCGTACGTGCGTGTGTGGGCGTGTTCGCACGTGTGAGCGAGCAAGTGTGTGAGTTTTTCATCACAAGAGACACACAATGGTGAACTGCTGAGTGTAATGTAGAAATCTGTGACAATTCAAAGCAAATTTAAACAGGAAGCTGGGTGTAGGAGTTGGCTGTATGGCCTTTGAATTTTATCGCAATATTTTGTGGTATTGTTACGATATTGATAAAAATGATGATAGAAAACAATTTCTTCCTCTTTAGATAACTATGTGGTTGTGACTGCATTTAATAGCGGCACAAACACTAATATTGCTCTTTAAAAAAACATTCCCATTTAAAATAGTTTTCTTCAGGACTCCGTTTACTTAAAGAATGTGATTTAAACTGCATTTAAACTGTAGGAACTGCATTTAATCCTGTTTTCAAATTTGCTTTTGTTTATTTAGGGCTGTTGCAATAAGCGATAAAACAATTAATCACATGATAAATTAAAACGAGCTAAATGATTATTCCCAGAACTAGTTGTAACAACATGATATAAATACAAAGTATGCTAAAACATTTTCCTGTGAAACGGACCGGAGCGGCTTTTCTTTCAGGATCCACATGTGTTTTTCATCAACCATCACCTGTGATTTGGATACTCACAGCATGATGCTGCCTCCACCGTGTTTCACCACGGGTATTTTGTGTCCTGAAAGCGATTATCATGTGAATGCTGCTGCAGCGTCCTATTGCTCTGACTTCTGCTCATTTCTGAGCGCCTCTTTTAACATTATAAATTGTTCCAATCCATGTCCATGTAATTAATTCTGTTTCTTTGCTCACTATGAGTGAAAACACTGCCTAATATTCTTGGGAAATTCATTTTACCAAAATCAGATTGGACACCGATAAGACACGGATCGCCTTGAATTCCCTGCTAAGCCTTTTGTTGCGTGCTTTGTGTGTGACAAACACAAAAGCCTGCTTTTAGTGCAAGACCCCCACCGGTGCTTAAATAACACCAGTTCATTCTGTTTCGGAACAGAAAAATCTGTTTTGTTAGAAAGCGAGTTGAAGTGTGGCTTTTGGAGAGCAACAACCAGGTGGAGTACCCGACGACCATGTTTATGTCCTGAATTGGTTTTACTTTGGTTCTAACTCATTTATCATGTAAATATTCGTATGTGAATGGCAAAAGTTAAATTAATAAGACGCTGCATCAGTAGGGTGACCTTTAACCTCCTAAACTACTTACAGCTGAAACCAGAAATTCACATACACAGAATAAAAAGACACACATCTACTTTTTATTCTCACTGTCTGAAGTGAAATTAAACCAAACTTCTCTTGCTTTAGCTCAGTTAGAATCACCCAAATTCTTTTAATTTGCTAAACACCACAATAATGACAGAGGACACATCAGAGATGCATTCATTAGTGTCTTCAAAATCAATAGTTTACATACAGAATCATTACTATCTACTTAAACAATGAGGGAAAACCCAGATGATGGGGTCGTTTGTTAGGAATCTTCTGATATTTAACTGATACATTTAAGGAGACACACACTTGTGGATTTATTTAAAATCACGATATGATACAATACAATACGATACGATCATTCAGAACAATTTCCAGATGTATAAAGGAGCCACATCCATGTGCTCAAACAATTATACACAAGCATAGCTATGATTGAAATGTCCAAATGTGTCAATCGACCCAAGAACTAAAGCCAAAGACTTTTTAGAAGATTTTGCTGAAAGTGGTAAAGCAGCTGGTGCTGACACGGACTGAAAAGCCGCTCAGCGAGGAGGAAGCCATTACTCCAAAAGAACAGCCTTTCTTGGTGGAGACCTGTCCTGTGGTCCGATGAAACTAAAGTGAGACTGTTTGGAAATAATTTGGGAGAAAAAAATGTGCTACCTGTAAGCCTAGCAGCACCATCCCAACTGTGAAGTATGGAACTAGAACTTTGTAAAGTCAATATTAAGCAATTATTTACTTAAAACAGTCTACTACATCTTGGTGAAAAGTTACTTGCAGGTTTGTTTTTGTCTTATTTCAAATGTACTAAGATGTTTGCACAAGAAACTAGACCAAACACACACAAAATCTTACCAGGTTTTGTGTTTTTGCAGTGAAAGTTGTTACAAAGTGGCTTAAGGACAACCAAGCCAATGTTTTGGCATCACAAAGCCTTGTTATCAGTCTGATGGAGACGGCATCTGTGAGTGAACCCTGACTCAGTTCCACCGGTTCTGTCAGGAGGAATGGGCCAGAACTCCAGCAAACCACTGTGAGAAGCTTCTGGGAGGAAACCCAAAATGTTTGACCCGAGTTTTACAGTTCAAAGCCAGCGCTTCCAAACACTGAGGAAATTTATTCTGATTTTGAAGGCATTAATAAATAAATCTCAAACATATTCTTTCTCTCATCATTGTGGTATTTAGCAAATGGAAATAATTTTGGTAATTCCAGCTGACCTTAACAGATGTTTAATTTAACTTCAGACAGTTTTTTTTTGGTTGTAAACTTCTGCTTTTTTAGTTTTAAAAAGTAGAACGTATTATGGCACATTTTCACAACTAGGGTTCCCCCAGTGCAAGTAAAGCCACCAGGCTTTACTTGGGACCCTACAAAAAAGGCATTGCTTTTTAAAACATTTTTTTAATGATTTTATAATTGGTGTTCAGGTGTTAATCTTCCAATCTTTTAATAACACATTATCAAGTGATATTTTCAAATTTCCTGTTAACTTTAAACATTTTTTAACTCAAAAACACGACGGGCCGCTGGATGAATGACTGCCGTGGTGTCCCAACCACTGGGCTTAGCAAGTTTTCTGGGGGAAACCTTGACAACTATCAGCCCCTCTAAAAGTTCTCATTTGCTTAATCTGTTCTTGGAGGTAAAAATACCAGCTGAGATACGCGCCGTAGCTACGGGGGTGTGAACGGTCTTCTAGTGGTCGGCAGATGGAAAAAAAAAATGTCTAGACTCCCTTAGAAGCATTAAATTCCTCCCCCAAAAAAACCTTTCAGAAAAAGCCCCTTTCACATTAATTAAAAAAATCCCCTCCAACACCTACTGACATGAAACTTTTTTCTGTCTGATTAAAGCCCAGCTGGCATTTAATCACAGGTCAAATAGCTCTGCAGGACTCGTGACTCTAGCTTTGACCGGCAGTGATGGAGGCGCCATTGCCAGGTGGACCGGCCATGTTTCACTCATTTTTTTCACCACAATGAGCTATTTATTGAAGATTACTATTAAAGTTTTTACTTTCAGGATACTTTGGACCTCCTGCCGGGCCTGACCTTTAGTCTCGTTATCGTCTCTTGTTGCCGTGTTTGAGTGGAATTTGAAGATCTGTCAGCCGGCGCCTCAAACATCAGCAACCCCGTTGTTTCTACGTTTACCCGTAAATGCTGTGGCAGAAAGGCTCATGCTAACAAGCTTCTGTTTTTATGTCTTTGCAGCCATCTTGAGTCGGAGCGCAGTGCACTGAAGAGGAGAGAGTGGGAGAGGAGGAACCAGGAGGTCCAGCAAGATGAAGACTTGTTCTCAACCGGATTTAACCTCTTTGGAGAACCATATAAAGTAAAAGAAAAAAAAATAAATAAATCAATGAAAAAACTATAAGCTGACACAAGTTTAAGCACTCATTTAATCATCATGACCAAAAACATCTATTTTGTGACAACATTGTGTGATACTTAAAATGCTACAGAGTATATTGCTAAAGAGTATATTACTGATTTATATGCATATTTTTACAACATGTTTACTCAATACAGCATATTTTTGACAATGTTTTGTTAGAGAAACGATCGTATAAAAAGTTATGCATTTGGTGCTAGAGGGTTAAATATAATGATGCATTAGGGTTGTTATAAAAAGAAAGGAAAAAAAATGAGTAAATTTATACACGAACTCAAAGTTTTTTGGAAAGAAATGGGAGATTTCAGTTTCAAAAGTCAAAAATTTTAAACTTTTGAAATTTTGTTTGTTTTGTGTTTCTAACTGAAATGTTTTTTTAAATAATATCATATTTTTCTTCTTTTCCAAATGAAAATCTTACTATACAGCTCTGGAAAAAATTTTAAGACCACTTCAAATGACCAGTTTCCCCGATTTTACTTTTTATAGTTATATGTTTGAGTAAAATGAACATTATTCTTTTATTCTTTGAAGTACTGAGAGCATGTCTCTGAAATTCAAAACAAAATATTTGCATTTATTAGCAGAAAATGAGAAATGGTCAAAATAACAAAACAGATGCAGAGCTTTCAGACCTGAAATAATGCAAAGAAAACAAGTTTATATTCATTTAGAAACAACTATACTAAAGTTTTAACTTAGAGTTCAGAAATCAATATTTGGTTGAATAACCAGGAGGTTTTCAATAGGGTTCAATGCAGAGGCTCTTCATTTTTTCCAGAACTGTAGGTCATCTGAACTTATGTTAGGAGAACCAAACTCACTGCGATTGATGGGAGTCTTGACTGAAGGAGACCAAACCAAAATTAGCCTAACAAAGTATTAGTTCAATGGTCGGCACACTTACTTCACATATAAAGCAAAGGAAACGTAGCAGGAAGAAACCTTTATCAGTTCTGACTTATCATTAAATCGCAGACACACAACTGTATTAGTTAGCATGTTTCCTTAGAGTTTAAACGCATAAAATAAACACATAAAATGTGTTTATGTTATGTTGCTTGACTTGTAGATTGTAGCTAGCAACAGCTAGCATCACAACATCTTGGGTGTAGCGTTCGACTTGGGTTTAGCTTCATTCCCAGATTGGCTCTCCGACTCCAAATGAAACTCATCATTCAGGTTTGTGAGAAATTTGGGTTTTGCTTCCACTGAGTCGAGCTAACGGTATCTGTACACTGACTTGCTAGTCTCAGTCACATGGCTAGCTACACATTACATTATAATGGTAATTTTTTTAAAATAACAGTTGCCTAAATGAAACTTCAAAAGTAAAACGTGTTCTGAAATGGAAATATGTGTCTCTGTAAATTTGAAGAACTAGTGTGTATCTGTTTAAATTTAAGGAATGAAAGGGAGCCTGAAGCTAAGACGGGGCTACAAGCTAACCTCCATAAGTCTTCCTCATCCATGTCTCCAGCCTTTCCTTAGCTGTATGACAGAGAGAGCTGCTTTTCCCACATGTGGTGCTCTTTTATTTCTGTCAGGGAGACAGGTTTATGCTGCTGATTTATCTCTGCTGGAGAAGAGCTGAACATACCTGACTCCAGAATTGAATTTAGGGGAAAGAGACCAAGTTTACAACACCTTAATCAATTAGGATAGGCTAGTCTCCTCCAAGAACGCGACTCTGTGATTTAGGCTAATATAAAGCTGCTCTGCCTGCTGTAAATTATCATTCGAAAGGACTTATTACGGGTGACAAACAATAATGCGAGTCTTCTGTATTGTTTAATGTCGTTCGGTGGATGAGAAAGCAGATAATGTGACTGTTTTCTCATCCCCTTTTTCCCTGAGGCTAAAATCTGAAACAATTGTACACACAGTTGTATACTTATTATGTTCAGATACCTTTTTTTTCCCTCTTCCCTTTCTTTAACGAAATGTAAACCAGACATGCATGAAGTCCTCGGGCACTGTGTAAAATTGATTTTGGCTTGTTAACTCTCATTAGCTTCCACCAGGCACTTCAACACTTGGTTAGACCAGAGCAGCTTTGAGTCTCGACAGCATTTGCACTAACCTGCTGTGTCCAAACACAGAGGATAAGAGGGTTTCTTACCAAGATGCTCCTCGGGGTTCGGGGGTCAGTAGAAGCAAATGAGAGGTTGCTCTTCTGATAATGAATCCAATTCTAGGGGCCTCCACACTCCTAGTAATCGTTTCTAAGCCAATTAACAGTGAAGACGTAAGGTCAAGATCAGTGTGTACGAGGAGAGAGAGGAGGGTTGTGTGTGTGTGTGGCCTGGTCGGTGTGAGGTACCACTGCTGCATGCTAGCGTCTACAAATAAAATGAATTCCAGTCATTTGTACACAGGTAGGCTACGTTTCCATCCAGTTGACAGGCTAATTTTGAGCTAACTTTAAAAATGTCGCCAAAAAAAAAAAAGGAAATACAAATTGTGGGGTACCCGTCTACTGGTTTGGAGCGAATCAATCAGGCGTAATTGTGTGATTTCAAATGTTGACGTCACACACGGCTGTACTAAACAAGAAGTAGAGGTAGAAAACTGGCATGGATCACATGATTCAGAGAAAGGGAGGGAAATTTCTGGGTCAAGATGTAATTGTTCTGTCATCACAGCCAGCGTTGGCGATGCTGCGTCCTGTTCGCTATGTTAGAACTGGGGTTATGATAGTTTTGGGTTTTTCATTGTAGTTTAGTTTTGTTGTGACTTTTTGTCTATTTCAGTTAGTTTTAAGTAGCTGCTAGTGTGTGTTTTACAGTTTTTAAAAGTTAAATATTTAGTTTCAGTTCACTTTTTAGTAGTTATTGTCGTAGTTTTAGTTTTTTCTTGGTTAATTTTTGGGTGCAGAATTGAAAAAGGTTGAAGTATTGTACTGTGATTATGTTTACATCAACAGAAGACTTTCCAAAAAATGGATTCAGTTATCATTGAACAACCACTCTGGTGTTTCCTCCCAACTTTTGGTGCCGCCATTTTAGCGTAAATGTCGCAAGAAGGATTATAGACTACCAAACTTTTCTGACAGCTGACGTAAACTGCTTGTGTGAGGGGGAGAATCAATTTCACATCAGCTCAAAAGGCTAATAAATAAATTTATGAACATGAAAATAGAGGATATTACATCTATAATTTCAGCTTTAGTTAGTTTTATAAACGCACCATTTAGCTCCAGTTAACGCTGACCACCTCAAGCTATTGTAAAAAATTTGTTTTTGCAAAATTTGTGGAAATTGTTTAGAATTTTGCTGTTTCCGTCTATGTTTTCTAATCTGATACTTCAAATGAAAACACGGTCGGGTTTTGTGCATCAAGATTTTTAACTCTTATCCAGTGACAGTGAGGAAGAGGTAGCCGCCACCATTTTCCTACTTCTTCAAGTTCATCTATGGACTTTTTAATAGGTTTTCTGACTAAAAATGTTTTATTTATTTTTATCTCAACTAAATCTGCTGTGAGTGGTGGACCAATCTGTCTTTTTCTGGCATGAAGAAATAACTAATCCCACCACGGGGATGTGAATAACGGATACATCATAGTGCTTTTTAACAGCATTACCGATGTCAAAAGATACTTACAATTCATATTGAAAAAAATGTACACTAATACTGTAATTACCAGGGGAGGGGATTGGATTTATAACATGGTAACTTTTAGCTCTTAGCAACACTAAACCTAAATACCAAAGCCCTGAATTTTGGTATTAGATCTAATTTGCGGGAAGCCTTATTATTCAGCAAAGAGGCAGTTCCCTGGTAATACGCTGCTGCACAGAGGTTTTTAGGTTCCTCATTAATTACAGTCATTAGCTGAACAGGGAAGCTGTAATTGAAAAGAAAATAATTCTGATAAAAGGGAACGGGTCACTGCATCATTCATAGGGGACAACTTGTTTACTCGTTTAATACGCCTGCTCTTTTTCAACTGTTTGAAGAAATGTCCGCACATTTCTCCAGTTTATACCTCGCTGCTCGCTATTTTCTTCTACTGATTTATTTACAGAAATTTCATTTTTTTATTTGTATTTTTTTATACTCACTTTGTTTGATCAATTCGCTGGTTTTTTGCCAAAGCCTGTTCCCAAGCAATTTTCTTCCCCCCCGCTCTGCATTTAAGTCCGAGCTCCTTCTTTCATATCAGCTCGTTTTAGCTGTCGGATATTGGATTTGTGGAGCCTGAATGACCTCTGCTTTCTGTTTTTATTTTTTTTGTTGTTTTGGTTTTTTTAATCATGTGTCCGTCACTTCTGTCTTTTTCTTCTCCTCTCTCTCCCAACGTTCATTCTCTCTGTCAGCTATTAGCTAATCCCTCTTCTAATCCTGTTAAGGAGCGTTATGCTGTTAGCAGCTATTTGGGATGATCTATTCACACACTCTTAAACACAAGCGCACATGCACACACACCGAAGTCATACATAGGTATTCATCCTCTCCCTCTCCTCTGTTTTCCATTTTACCTCTCTGTAAATGTGTTTTCTGTTCCTCTTCAGCCACCAGATCTTTTATTCATGAGCCTGAGATGGAGACGAGATGGGCTAATTTATTCACAGCTAACTTGGGCTCTCCACGGTGTGTAGTGTTTGTGCGAGTGTGTGCGAGTGTGTGCAAGTGTGTGCGCACAGCAGCGACTTCTGTTAGGGTTATTTGAATGCTTTCCCGTCGGTTCTGATGTGCATCGTCCGTAAATGCGTCTTGATCGTTTTCTTTCTTTCGTTTATTTGCGCGTTTGGAGGTTTTCTTGTTTTATTAGAGGCGAAACGATGCAAAGGAAAGACTTGATGGGACAGATTAATGATGTTTGTCGGCGTTCCGCCTTCTTGATTAGTTATCTTGAAATCTGTTTGGTGATATTTCACTCCTTCTATCTTGTTGTACCATTTTTTAGAAGAATATTTATGGCCTTTATGTTTCAAGTAAAAAAAAATAAAAATAATTATTGATCTGCTGATCTGAGTTTTTGCCATTTGTAATTTCTCTGTCCAAGCTATACTATAAAAATATTAAATAGTAAATATGTTTTCCACTATTGATTACTTTATTAGGAGTAGAGGCGATGTCACAATGAATGAAGCGCTGTTTTACTAACTTTAGTGTTAGCACTTTTGGTAGGACTAGCAAAACTGAACTGTTGTCTTTGAGTGCTGACCTAGAGAAGACAGAAAATAACTGAGATTCCCAAAAGACTTCCTACACTTCCAAATCCAGCGCCTTTAATGGCTGGCTGAGGTTGAAAAGCAAACATAAAATGGGTCGACTGTGTGTAAGCACACTACTCTCTGTAGAACATTCAGAAAATACAATTTCCTTTTAAACAACTTACAGTATTGTTTAGCTTCTGCGACGTCGCTTTCAAAAATCTTACAAATACTGACAGTTTTTGGTTGTCATCTCACAGTAACAACTTCCAAACTGAAGAGTGTTGTGGTCAGTGTCAGTTCAAGTTTCTTCTTCAAATCAAGCAAAATTGGTGTCACATGTTTATGCAGCAAAAATCATCATTTGTGCTGCTGTCACTTTAAAGATATTACTTAATGTTTCCAGAGGTCATCAAAGGTCAAAACGACCCCCTTTTCCACCCTCACACACACTTACAAAGTCAAACAAATTTGGCATCAATCAACTGCGCTTTAAAAGGTTTTGCTGCACAGACCAAATTTTGGGCTTGGTGCTAATCTCTGGTGACCTCTGGAAACGTTTTTCTTTTGTAAAATTTAAAGATTCTAACAGCACACAGTTTTGTTGCTGCACATACATTTGACACCATTTCCATTCAACGTGAAGAGGGCAAGAAGGTCAACTTCACTCAGGTTGTTTTTGAGTTTGGACCCTGCGGGTCACCAGTCAGAGCCAAGAAAAGTGAAAATTTGTTAGTTATAGTTTCCCTCCATTAATTGCCCTTTTTATTTATTTCAGTTAGTTGTTTTCTCAGTTTCAGATTTGGCTATTTTGTTAGTTTTAGTTTACTATAATAACCTTGCTTGGTTCTTTATTTGTTTTCTTTCCACTAAGTGTATTTACAGTTTTTTAAGAAAGTGGCATGGTCAGTACAAGACTAAATTGCTTTTACACCCTAATCTGCCAGTATTGGTGAAAATTGGTCACCATGGTGTAAACAAAATAAATCCAAATGCTCATGATTACACTCCCCTCCTCCCCCCATCTCATGGTACCATCACGACAAAGTCCAATACGTCCATTACTTTGGCTGTTCACCAAACCATTAACATTATCAAACTATTACAGACGTCCCCATTATCCTCAGTTATGTGCTAATGTGCAAAACGTCTCATTTTTACAAACAGAACAAATACAAAAAAGGCCTGCCAAACACGCGGGCTAACGGCGCGGTGCGAGCGTCGTTTCCATGGTTTTCTCTCTCTCAGATCCGCTCGCTTTCCGCCGAGGCATGTTAAAACCAGAACACTTTGTGATTTCAGCTCCACCTGGCTCATAAAACTCATGTCAGAACAATTGCTTGGTGAAAGCAGAAACTTGTGATCACCATGAAACGCAGCTTAAATGGCCCTCTATTACAGCCAATAGTGCCATGGTGTTATGATCATTCGTAATGTTGTGAAGTGTTTGCTGTAACAAACACACACACACTTAGAATTCCCTCCTCAGCAATGAGCCCTCTCCATGGATCATTGCATGTTATTACTCTATTATTTGGTTATTGACTGAAGCCGTTTGCATTGGAACAACAAAACCGCACGCTCAAACGATCACCTCGAGGAAGAACAACCATCGACATATCAGTCTTTAATTGTCCATTCTTCTCTCGCCTCGGAGATCTACAGATGATTTAAATTCATCTTTAAGTTTATTAATCTTCTTACAGCTTCCTCCTCTCTTTAATTCTCCAAATAAATACGATTTTACTTCTTCTCACCAGCTTTGCTCTGACTTGACACGCCGTGTCCCTGTTAGTGCCGTGGTAATTGGGCCGTCAGCAACCTCTGCCTTCTGACTGAGAAATTCTATTGACCAGATTGCTAATCAGATGTGCAATAAAATTACTGGACGGCATTTTGCATTGATCTTGCTCACTGGTCCCATTGTTCCACGTTTGTCTGTAATTCACGATGAAATGTCAGCCGTGCGTCGGTTTGCTGTAGGTCTTGCATAATTCAGATCCGGCTGATGAATGGTGTCGGCTTTACGGCTCGTTGTTCAGGTTGAAAACTTGTCACGTATTTATTGCTTCCTCTGGTAAAGATGTGTAAAAAAAAAAACAAAAGTCTTTACAGCAATTGTTCCTTGCTTCAACCTTACTTTTTAATTTCCAGTAAACCTGTTCAAATACATTAAGGGGGCAGCGTTATGTAAAATCAATCAGGCATGTTTGAGAAATCCTTTAAGCTGCATGGCAACCATTCAGCTGGGTGGACCTAACTCGGCCTCCGAGAATAAAGCTCCTCCTTGGAATTTCAGTTTCCAAGTTTCCACCTCACAGAGCAGCTCTGCCCATCACTCCCCACTCAGACTAGCCAGCAGCAATCAGCAAACACTTGATATTAGCAAATAAACAAAAGGTTGTGTGGTATGTATTGTGTGCCTGGAAAATACATGCTACTGCACGTTTAAAGTATAGTCATATTAGTAAAAACATTGTTATACCCTGCCAAATGTGGGCACCCATCTTCTTCATATGGTATTCCTGAAATGCCAAATATAGGACATGCTAAAAATACCAAATAAAATCAGTATGCTTTCATGGGCCCAACATTGGGGGGAAAAAAGTTCAAACACGTCAATTTATCATTTTCTATGTTTGTATACATCAACTATTAAAGTTTATTGGTGCTATTTTGTATCATAATTCCTATAATGATAAATAAAAAGCTCCTTCGATAACAGTAAACGTTACAATAACCGATCCTAGTCTATTCTGTCTGAAGCTCACAGATCCCAGTAAAGTCCCAGTAAAGTGAACCAAACTCCACGTTGTGACGGTAAGGCGGATAAGCCGTTTTCTTTCCTTATTATGGCGACTTGGTGATTACTTACAGCAGTTCTCTACCAATAAACTTGGTTTCCTCAAAAGTGGCTAGTGGTTAACAGAAACAGTCTTCTGCGTGACATCTTATTTATGCCGTGTGGTATGGTAATTGCCAAGTCTTGGTATAGTAATTAGATGTTTCAACTTAAAAAAAAAAAAACAAAGCAAACCATACAATACAAACAGATTTTACACACTCTTACCAGTTGTGGGACTTTATTTTCCTCTTTTTTTGGCCCAAGAAGAACTGCTGCCACTAGTGCTGATTTTCTTCTTTCTTTAGGGAATCTGTCACTGACACTAAATGAGCTGTTAGGCTATTCTTGGGCACCTCTCAGCATTTCTGATAGCAGGTAGGCTGCTATAGGATGACATATAAGTAAAGGCAGGACTGTCCTCCAAACAGTGATTGGCTGAGAATGTGGGGTCAGGGTAATAATGACTCCTGCCCCATTAATTTCACAGCTTCAGCCCGGGATGGGGCCTCTTAAAGGTGGTATTATTTAATTAATCATCTCCTCCGGAAGGCTGGTCAGTGGTCACCCTATCTATCTCTCACTATTCCTTTCCAGATGAGTAAAGAGGGCTGTTCATCAAGTCTGGTAAAAAGGAGAAATGGAAGACTCAATTAATGTCCTTTTTCTTCTCCCTCTCTGTCCTTTTTCCCTCTTCCTTTTTTTTCCCTTCCCTGTCAGACTAATAAGGGCGATGCGTTGGCCAACCGAGTCCAGAACACCCTGGGCTCCTACGAAGAAATGAAAGACCTGCTAACCAGCCACTCCAACCAGAGCCACTTGGTGGGAATCCCCAAAGGCAGTGCCGCGAGCAACAACCAGCAGCAAGCAGCGGGCTCCTCCACCGCCGACAGATCGGCCACGGAGTCCCAGCTGTTCAACGAGGCCTTGAGAGGAGCAGCGGGCAGTGGAGGAGGAGGAGGAGCAGAGGGAAGCGGGGAAAAGAGGACGGGAAGCGGCGCGCTGTCGTCAGCCTCCATGCAGCCGCCCGCCGTCGTCACGTCGTTATCGACCGGGGTGGCAGCCCCGCACCAGAATGCGAAGAAGTCGAGGAGCTCCATGGAATGGTCGAAGGGAGGCCAAGCGACGGGCCTGGTGGTAGGGTCAGGGGCGCCGGGGCAGAACGGACAGGGGCAGGTCCCTGCGGCCGCCGCGGCCAGCCGGGGCAAAATGGCTCTTTTAGAGGAACAGCAGCTGCAAAGGCACGAGGAGCTGTTCAGCTCTCTCAAAGATGAACTGGGTCTGAAAGAGGAATCAAGCCCTTCTTCCTCATCTACATCCTCTTCCTCGTCCTCTTCCAGAAGGCATTCGTCCAAAAGCCATTCCCTACCAGGTAAATGTGATGCAACGTGCCTCAAAAGGGATTGCTACTCTGATTCTGTTGCTTTCAAGAGTCTTTCAGTTTTATGTACATTTAATATCGGATGGTTTAATTAATGGACTGTTGGCTTGTATCAGTGTTGTGAAGATATAAACATTGAAAGATACTGTAGATGTGTACCTTACTGCATAAAATCTTTCCATACTAAACATCATAATAATTCAGGTCTGCTATCTTGTTGCCATTGGTATGTGAGTCCTTTAGCGTGTCGACATACCTCAGTACGTTCATGAACATGAGGCTCTCATGCCTTGCGGACAAGCAGTCCGGAACAGTTTCAAAGCCTGTGGCCATTAACAAAATTAAAGTTGGATTGGAGCTTCCTATTGGATCCTAAGGGTGGATCACACCAGCTCTGTCTGGTCCGCTTCATAGTTCATTTACCTAGAAAGTTTGGTTCGTTTAGGGAGATGTGAATGTGCAAGCGGACCAAAAAAGTCGACTCTCTAAAAACCAAAGTCTCTTCGGTTAAAATGTACCAAGCAAATCAGAGACCACTCCAAAAGCAGGATGCAGACTAAACCAGAGGGCATTCTGGGTAAATACAACCTAAACAAACATGTGAGTCTAAAGCTAGTTGTTTATAGTCTTTTACCAACAACTAAAGAGAAATCCTACAACTGTTAAGATTTGACGTCACACCGTTTTTGTTTACATTTTGTGAAGGAGAAAGTTGCGCTTGGTGTCTTCTTCTTCTTGGTGCAGCGCCACCACAGGCCAGGAGGGGAACAGGTTTTTCAAAACTGGTTTGTTTTTAGCATCAGCTGAAAAGATAACCAATGTTGTAGTCTGACCGACTATCAGGTGAATTTTTTGATACTATTAATCAAATGTAGTTCAAAATCTGAAATACCTGGAAAATACAGAAAGGCCATTTTTACCATAGAATTCAACAAATGGAAATCGCGACATACAAAGTATTGAAACCTGAACAGAAATGTTCTACAGCGATTACGTATTCTTAAAAGCAAACGTTACATTTGTAAAACCTTTCTGTGTTTGTTTAAAAAATTGAGTGTTTAGTTTCTCTAAAAATATTGCTACAATCTTGTCCAGTCTTCTTCTTGTGAAACCAACGTTATCTTATAAACTCGAGGAAATAATTTCAACCCAAATCAAGAGGTTTTGTTGTTTTATTCATTAACTCTTAGGGTTGCCTTTCTCAAATCTAGGAAAGCTTTTACAGATGTGTCTGATTATAGGTGTAAAATACAAAACATTTTATATCAAAATTCATAATTTGTTGTTTTTTTTATCCTTGCCTGAGTCATGAAGGCTGATTAAATAATTGTAGTAAAATTTTGAAGGGTTCCAATGATTCAGACCTTCTTGGTAAAAATGATTAAAATTAGCATTTATTACATAACCAGATAATAAGGTTGATTTTGAAACCTCAAAACATCTTAATTCTTTTCAATTTGATTGGCTGTACTGATCTTACTGATCTCTGACAATGAGCTGTTGGTAGGGTTTATTGTTCTCAGGTGGGTTCTTTTTCTTCTTTCTCTTACAGATGGCGGCAACTTTCGGTCCTCCACTGTAGACGGTTGCCACTTTAAGTCTTCCTCCAGCGTGGAAAATGGCGGATCTTTCAAAACCTCCCCGTTCGAAAACGAAACAAGTTCACACGTTTCTTTGTCCTCCTCCCCGCTGGCTTCCACCTCGGTTCTGACAACTCCCACGCCCGGTCTGACCACCCCCACATCTGGACTGACCACGCCAACTTTCCCACCCGGCTGCCTATCGGGGAAGCCGATTGCTGTTCAGCAGAAGCCCACTGCGTACGTTCGCCCAATGGACGGCCAGGACCAGGCGCCAAGTGACTCCCCGCAGCTTAAGCCCCCTCCGGTGGCAACAGAGGGGTTTAGCAGCAGCCAATCTTTTGGAGGAACGTCTGGAAACGTAAAGAACAAACTGCCAAAACTGAACCTCAGCCACACAGGAGAGGTAAGAATTTGGAGTTGGTTACAGTTGGTGCATTGACCTTAAAAGAGTCTGTAGATTGAGTCAAATCATCTTTCTTTGTTTTTTTTTTTCTTTGTTTTTTTACTGAAAAAGCAAATGAAAAACTTTTACTTTGAAGAACAAAGTAAAATTGGCAGCCTCTCTGGTCTGCTGGTTTTAATATTTAGGATTTATTTTTTATTATACTATAAATAATCTGTCAGTAAAATAGTAGGACAGAACAAAACTGAGCCCCTGACTGAATTGACATGTTGTCAATCACCCAGAAGCTTCAACAGAGCACGTTACAGGCATTCATTAAGCAACCTGGTGGTTCCTGGGTGGGCTTTAATGCGTTTACAGGACAGCTTTGAGACTGATGGTTGATTGTTGATTAGCTTTCTATTTTTGTTTGTCTACTGTTGTGTTAGCTTTGTTTAGAACTATCTAATCTAATTGTTCTTTAGATTAAATTGAGTTCCAATCGATTAACCGATAACGTCAGCTTAGACCGTCTTTTAGTGTTGTAGTTTGGCTTAAGGATGGCCAGTAGATACAGAAACAAAGGTGGCGGGGTCATACTAGAACAGGAAAAACAAACAATTGAGTCCGGAGATGGAGTCCTTGTCAAATGGTGTTTTTGACTAAAGTCCCAGAGGATTAGAGTCCCAGTTAAACAATGTTTAATTGAAGTCCTAAAAGGGGTGCGGGTTTTAATGTTTTTATCTTTTTTAATCTTTTTCAAAATCTCTTTCTCTTTCTCACTGTTTATTCAATGTCACATGCTGTTTTTATTTTAATTATGTAAAGCACTTTGAAATGCCTTGCTGCTGAAATGTGCTATACAAATAAAATTTGATTGATTGATTGATTGATAAAATGATTTTATGTGGTTCTGTTTTGAAATATAAACACTTGACAAGCTGCAGAAGTTTCACCTTAATAGCACTCGCTCTGCATTACGGTGCAGCGTCAACTTCTCAATTAAAAATGACTGATTTGCTAAGAAGGCGAGGACAGAAAAGCAAAGGGCATAACAATCAAAAAACAAATCATGATGCCCTTTATGTTAAGGAACAGGGATTCATTCACAATGGTGACAGGTGCCCGTCACACCAGTTGATCCTCTTGATGCAAGAGAAAACTCAGACTTTTAAGAAAATGGCTGCTTATCGATCGATAAGATCAATCAACTTTAGATTAACTCAAAAATCGATAACTTCCATGCCTGGAACCCTTTGGAATCTTTGAATCTTTTGCTCTTGGCAACCTGTTGCACCAGGATAATGTTTTCCCATTTCTTTAGTTGCACATGCAGCATTGAAAAAACCAACAGGTCATTTCCAAAGAGATCCTTCCAGACTTGACAAATCTCATTGTACATCCTTAAAATATTTGACAGGCCAAGTGAAACAAATTTATATGAGACCTGGAAGGTTTTCTACAGAAGTAAGCCACTGTTTCTGGGATAGACTGCTATACATTAGGTGACTTAAGAGCCAATCCAGAAATGTGTTTAGTCTTTTCATGCCTGAAGCCATAAGTGAGACGCATTGGGCAGGTACAAGTGAACAAGCAGCAGAAGAAAAATAGTCTGGAAATACTTGATCAACTCTACTTTAGAAGAGTATATTTTTAAAACTAATTAGGCAAGTGTCATTTTCAGTACTGAAATTACAAACAGCTATCGTAGAAGATCAAGATTAAAATCAGTCATCTCTGATGCTGGTGGCCATTTTCTTAAAAGTCAGAGTTTTCTCTTGAATCAAGAGGGTCAACCAGCTTTTCTTAACAAAAAGGGCAATACAAATTGGCATCATGATTTTTTTATTTTATTTTGTTACAATTTTTCTGCATTATGCCCTTTGCTTTTCTGTCAACACATCCTCGCCTTCGTAGCAAATCATTTTTAATTGAGAAGTTGCCGCTGCACCGTAATGCCTA
Organism: Poecilia reticulata; assembly: GCF_904066995.2. Lineage (NCBI taxonomy): Eukaryota > Metazoa > Chordata > Actinopteri > Cyprinodontiformes > Poeciliidae > Poecilia > Poecilia reticulata. The sequence continues at coordinate 6,953,285 of NC_088839.1, forward strand.
GTGAGTGCTGTTAAGGTGAAACCATCTACAGCACCTTCCTGCTAAAACAGACCTCAGAGCAAGCTAAACTCCCCACATACCAGAATTCTTCAGGCAGAGGTCTGATGACAGGTACAGTCTGTGCTCTGAAATGAGGACGAAATTTAAAGCCCCTTCACTCTGGATTTACACTACTACTGCTCTGCAGTCCAACTCCATAACCGTTCAAATGTGGCTCGAATGCTCCAAGTCTAGAAACATTACTTCCACTGGGAAGGCAATAATTCTCTCAGTACTCACCAAATATGCCTCCCCCTCAGCTACTTTCCTCACCATCCTTCAATAATGCTATCCCCAGCTGCTCTCAAGGCTCTCTTTACAACATGCAATACATTATATGTGTATTTGTAAGACTTCTCTTTAAGGGCAATGACGAAAACCTTTTGCATACGACCTGTAGCTTCAAAAATAATTTGCTATCTATTGCCAACCAGACTTTGCAATATGGAGTTGTGAGCGCCGCTTCACAGCTCAAAGCCCAAAGAGGCCGTGTTTACTATTGAGGGTGTGTGTGGATTGTTTGCTTCAGCAGGTTGTCTAAGAGAGGTGGTTTTACACTTGAACACGATGAAAAGCAGTGTCATGTAAAATAGATCGAATCCAACTGCCTAACCACCGTCTCACCAGAGGTGTCAGCACTGAGGTGGCTTTAGGTAAAATAAAGCAAAAGTAAACAAATTTGCACGAAAATATATAAAAAAAAATAAAGATAAAACCACAGAGGCAGCTTACCAGCAAAAAAAAATAAAAATATTTGGGGTTTAGTTACACTTGGTTGGTTTTTCCATTCAGCTTTCAGCTGATTTCTATTAGCTGTGTTTCCATTGACCATGAAGTTGCACAATTTGACATTTCAAAAATAAATTGTCTATAGAAACACAGCAACTTTGAAACAACTTGTGTTTCGATAGAAAGTTTTGGCGCTTTTTTTGAGCAAAACTGAAATGGAAACTCCTTTTTTTTTCCTACAACCAAACGTTGCCACTCAACAACAAAAATAAAAGTCTGTTTCTCTTCAGATTTGATTTTTGTTTCATGGATCTTTTGGAAACGTTATCCAGCGTTCAGTAAAGGAACGCAGAACTCCGTGATCAAGCACCTTGAACAACCAACCAAGACCCACTTCGCCTGGATGTAAACAAATTATTAGCAAGTTTACAAATATGTCATTCACATTCACATCTTAGTGCTAATTTATAATCTGTTTATCATTTGACACCCAATTATAAATTCAAATTAAAGACTTAAAAAAACACAGTAATACAGACATTTTCATGGTGCAGGAACAGACTCCTCCTAATTTAACCCCTTCAATTATTCATGAGCATCTGCTTTAGCTGGTTAACTGTGACACATACTGTCAGTCTGCTTCTGATGTCACAAGTCCTGAGCGCATGTTTGCATTTTTTTAGACTCACACCCCCCACCCCCACGTATTGTCTATTCATCTCTGCATCTTTCTCTCTCTCTTTCTTTTTTTCTTTCTTCTCCTCTTGAAGCAGCAGGAGATGCAAGTTTTGATGATGATGCTCCTGTATGCGTGTGTGTGTGTGCGTGTGTGTGTGTGTGCGTGCGTGCGTGTGCTACGTGAGACTCGTTGACAGGCGAGCAGCCATCCATATCGAGAAAGCCAGCTGTTCCTATTCTTTGATAGGACAGATCTGTGTGTGTGTGTGTGCGTGTGCATGCGTGTGCGTGTGTGTGCAGGGCTGTAAATGAGCCTGAGCTGGAGCTCGGAGCATATGGCACTAAGAGGGAGATGGAAGGACAAACGGCGGAGGAAGACGAGGGGAATTGAAACATAGTTTACTTTCATGGCCACAAGTGTTTCTGGACGCTTCGTGGCGTCGACAGCTTCCGTGAGGGAAGGTGTTGGACTCGATTTGCACTGAAGGTGAAGGGAAGGAGATGAGGAAGAGAGAGACAGACAATGACTGACTGATTACGGCACCTTATCATGGCTGTATTTGTTCTAGTTAGATGAGTTCCTGGATGCGTTCTGCAACTTAAATAGCAAAAGAGCAGCATGTCGCAGGGTAGGGCTTTGTGAACCAGAAACAGATGGGACACTTCAATTGCTTCTGCTTCATGCTTCGTCTCTGTAAACAGAAGTGAAATGTAAAGAGGTGATTTAAATGTTCAGACAGTAAGGGGAATTTTAATATTAGGCTAAGGGTGTTCGCTTTCACACAGCGCTGTGTCAAAAAACCTAATGGTTTGAAAAACCTGTTCCCCTCCTCGCCTGTGGGGGCGCTGCACCAAGAGCCACTGAGGGAAACGACACGAAAACCTCTTCCCCTCCTCGTATTGTCACATGGTGATGTCCGTGTGACAATATGTTATTTAAACGAATAAAAACCTATACTTTCAAACATTAACCTGAAGTGCATTTGGATTCTGCAGCCGGATGATGACGCACACCAGAAATTCTTGAACTAAATGACTCAAAACATATACCAAAAGATAGTTTTGAAGTAGCCTAGTCCAAGACTGGATCCAAATTATATACTGTGGTATGACCTTAAACAAACTTTCTTGTTTGTTTAAGGTCATACCTTAAACAAGGTATGACCTTAATCTCCTCTTTGTGCCTGAATGTAAACAGCTATGCAGCTAATGATAATGATTCAGCAACAAGGCAGTTCGAAGGGCATTACATCGTAAGATAAAAACGTAATACAGTAACCAGTTATGAAACAAGCAATAAACGTTACATTTTGTCAAATACCATAATATAAATTAAGAATAATCATCAAATATACATATAACATATTGATTAATGTTCCAAATGCCACAAAAAAAACAACAACAACCAAAGAAGACACAACCATAACTAATAACTTTTTCATAGGGACCCAGGACGGTTCTGATAGCGTTTATTATTGAAAACATAATTCAACTAAAGCTTTTACTCAGGTTATCTCTGTCTGGTTTTAAGATTTGCTTGGTGTTCTATAATACTGATGAGTGACAAAAAAGCAAAAAGAAAAATAGAAAAACCCTCAAATATGTCTTATTAAAGATGCAAGGATTAAGTTAGAGACTCGCTTGTACCTCTGGTAGTCAGTCCTAAGAGTCCCAAACACTCCGATGTTTTGTGTAATGTTTTCTAATTGAGTCAGGCGCTACAAATGGGTTTAAAACACTCGATATGTGCCTCGCAGTTCTGCTGTTGAGTGTGCTGTCAGTGTGTTTTTGTGTGACCAAGCGTGTGCAATAAGGCTTTAAACTGCTGTGGAAGCTTTCTCTTAGCGCCATAGGATTATTGATCGGGGACCTTTATTCCTGAGTGTATGGGAGAGTGTGTATGTGATAGAGCGGGAGTGGAAAGCAGACTGATAACAGTATTGATTGTTTCCTAACGGTTACAGTAGCCTTGAATTCTCTTCAATGAGGATGGAGACACACAAACACACACACGCTCAGACATACGTATCTGTTGAGTGAAGGATTTTTCTCCAGCTGCAGCTGTTCTAATGCGGTGATGTCCGCTGTAGTTCCAGAACATTAACAAGCGAGCAACTAAATGTGTTGCATATGAGACTAAAACATGACACCCGGTGCTTTCACTTTCTAGCTGGACCAGTCTGACTGAATGTAATATAAAAGAAATAACAAGCTGAAATCTAGTGGAGTTGAATGAATTCAGGGTGTCCTGCATCTTTAAACAGTCTCAAATTAATTTATCTAAAATTAAGGCCATAAAATGTCTTAAATTCTTAAAAATTGCATATTAGTCTTGTGTATGTTTTCTGGCTTTACTTTTCTGAGTCGGGCACCAACCAGGCCTGTCACGATAACAAATTTTGCTGGACGATGAATTGTCCCAGAAGTTATTGCGATAAACGATAATATTGTTGCTTTGAGACAATTTTCAAGCAATATAAGGGTAAAGGCATAATGATGCAAGAGCACATTCTCAAAGATGAATAAACTTTAAATTCTAATAAACATTTAACTGGGAGACATTTTAAATATGCAAAGTAAGCAACAGACAAAACAAATAATATGAATTAGGAATTCTTCGTAGACAAAACTGTCCTTCAAAAAAAACAGCTGTTTGAGACCAAAGCACCAAACTGAAGACGTTTGTTATTCAGTTCTTGGTAGAAAAACGATAAATCATGCAATTAAAATTATCAAACTTGTTTTAATCTATCATGCGATTAATTGATTTATTGATTCTTGTGACAGGACTAGCACCGACATCTTCATTGTGTTCTGTAGCTTGAGGCGGTTGAGGACACCGCTAACTAGCGCATTGGCTGAATTATGAATATACTGTATCTCATCTAAGTATTTGCATCCATTGCGATCATGATTTTTTTTCTTCATGAAGAAGCTTATTCATGTGTGATTTTCATTTCCTTTTATATTTAATCGAAAAACAGCAGTTGTGAAATTGTTTTTGCACATTTGCGATGGAAACCCAGCAAATGTGACCGATCAGACGAGAGAAACGTGAACTGTCGCAAAAATACTAAGTGGCATTAAACTTCTACTTTGTAACTGAAGAAGTTTAACGCATAACTCAGAAAAGCAAAATCTGAAAAATAAAAACAAAACACCAGTAACTCCCCCCTCTAACATCAAAGTGTTCGGCGGCTCGCGCTGTTCGCTGCGTTCACATTCAGGTGAGCAACACTCCAGTCAAACGGATGTGTATGTACATTTGTTAAACCCTGCCAGCAGTCTAGCGAGGAGGTAAACATGGAGGTGACAGGTGACATTTCCAACAGTGCCCATGACAAGTTTCATTTACATGTAGTTCAAAGTATGGGGCTGATGTAATTTCACACTGATTTGGAGGCGTGCTGCGGTGTTTTCCGTCAGCCGCGTGCACGGGAACACGCAGCGCCTCCCCACTAATGTAGCGGTAAATAAGAAGCAGGCTAGACTAAGACCTTCAGTCAGTAATCACTGGGAGGGGAGCGCTAACCAAATCATCTCTGCTCTCAGAGAAAGCATTCATGTATGCCTTTTTGAATGAAAAGATTCAGCCTTTATATAGCCCACTGGCTAGATGAAAGGAAAGCAGTAATACACACATTAATAACACCAGATGTCAGGCTGTGAAGAAAGCCGGGCAGGAGACCAACTTCCCAGGATACTTCGGCTGCTTTACCTTTAAAAATTAGCCTACCATTATTTACAGTTGAAAATAACATATTGTAAGATATTTACGCCTTATAAATATCTGAAATAGACTCGCAGTCAGACTTTAAATCAGATTCATCCGTCTCCTGTTTTAGGTCAAAAATATTTTGATTTACAAATTGATTTGAGAATTATTTGAGAGAACTTTTGATCATTCTGGCAATTTCAAGAGTTTACCTACAGCAATGTAGTATTTACTATTATATCTTTTAAATGTTAAAACTTGATCAAAATAGTTCTTCCTGACAGAACTGCCTAACTGACTAAGGTTTATATCTTGCACCTCTTCAGATCTGCTGACTGGTTTTATATGGATCTGAGATCGACTTTGTTCCTTGAGGGTTTTGGTTGCGTCCATTTGGAAGATCTCTTTGTGTCCAAACTTCAACTTCCTGGCTGCTCTGTCCTGAGATGTCGCTTTAAGATTTCTACATGTGTATTTCTTATAATGCTGTATCTAAAAGGACAGAATTATGGGCATTCTTTTGAATTTAAAGAAGAAAAAAAAATAGAAAAGTTACCTGTTTTGTCTTACTTCAAGTAAACTAAGATGTTTGTGCTAGAAACTAGATCAAAAATACTTGCTAAGATTTTCTATTTTTGCAGTATAAGCCTATCAGACCCATTAACAGGAAACCGTTGAGTATGTCGCAGAGAAACATCTATAATCTGAAGGACTTGGTCGTGGACAACATACAAGGAAACCAGTGTTACAAAGCATTATTTCTTTAGAATAACCAAAAATGGGAGGAAATTATATAATTTGTAGCTTTGCTCTTATGCTCTTAAATATAAGAGCTCGAGCTCTTATGTTTAGTTCCTGAGTTACATTAGTGGCATTGGTGAGGCAGCCACAGGCGCATGAGAGAAAACATGCTATTGGATCACCTAAAGGTTGCAAATGATGCAATTTGCTCACTCAGATTTATGCGCTGCATTAAGCATCTCTGATGCTGCTCAGCTTGTTCATTTGAGCAACAGCTGCGCTGATTTATTGGCAAGTTCTTGTCAAGTCACTCCACTTAAATCCTTCTGCTGCGGTTAAAAGCGAGCAGTTATGACAACGATTAGCCCCAAGGCTAAACATTTTAGCATGTGGCTAACTTTTCTGCCTACCTAAGCGGTCATTAGCCACCTTGCTAAATCGAGGCGACGTTCTGAAGCCGCAAAACTTTCTCACCATTACGGTTTTTATCTATCCAGATCTGCCTTTTTAACTTCAAACAGTAAAGGAAGGAACTAAGCCACTTCCTGAGAACGATGAGGTTGCTAATATGCTAATACCTTCGTCAACCAGGATAAAACTCCTTGATATCAAAGATTTCTTTTACAATAGTGTCCTGACAAACAGTTAAAACTGTTCAATATCAGTAACATTATTAAATAAAACCCACTCTATTGTTTTTTTTTTTTTTTCTTCGTGTGCTAGTAGGTGTTAGGCTACTAGCCTTTTTCAGGTTAGCCTTTTTGATTGAGCTATTTGTGTTACAATGAGACAAATGTTGGTTTGAGATTCTCATTTTTCCAGTTTCATTGTGCATGCCATTTTTATTGTAGTAAATCTGATATTTTTGGATGAAAATATGAAATATGGATGCATACGTTTAGAAATATTTGTATCTGTAAAATCTGCTCCCTTCATCTGTCAACAGACAGCAGGGGGTCAACAGAATAAGTCAGACCGACCAGAAGTGGTCGGTCTGATTTATTCTTACAGACCGGCCACTTCTGGAAAGTTCCATGTTTAACAGACAACAGCTTTCACTGCGGTCAGGTGTTGTCCCAAAGCCATAGGAAGGACTTTCTGAACGATCATTCCACAGATGTCAGTGACTCTGTTTCTTATCCGTTGTTGAGTTTCTGTAGACATGACGGCTTTTACAATCTATTAGCCTACTTCAGAAAGTCAGACAGTTCTTATTGAAGTGATTTCTTGATATTTCAATGGAGCGAGATCCTAAAAATACCCTATTTTTGAGCAATAACTGTGTCATCATAAATTCATGTAGAAATTCCATTCAAACTTCAGTTTGTAGATACTCCCGTCATCTTATCTAAAGTGAAGACGGTACGTCGATACGAATTACGGATTGTCCACAACTTGTCTCCAAGCGACCTAAAGTTTTCAATTTTTCGAAAAGTTAGAGTGTGAGTGCCTCTCCGCTAGAGTGTGGGAGAGAGTGGATTTCTGACCCCAAAATAATTTCTAACTCGCCCTCACGCCCACAAATATCGCCCGATTTGCCTAAAAGTCGGTCAGGAGGTAGATACGCATGCCTGCTCCGGTAAAATGTTTTCAAAATTTCCCTAGGGTTTACGGTTTTCTCTCCAGGTGCTTACGACCGATGTGGCGCAACAGGATAAACTCATGCTCAGACCTATCTTTTCCCATATATTTCTGAAAAATGTCAGACCTGAGCACACATCATATTTCTCTCATCGCTGTTAATACTGTGAGTGAGGTATAGATATGAAACGCGGGAATGTCTGAGAAGACAAATAGACCTCTCATACGCTTCGAAGGGTTTTCGAATACGTGTTACGGTTCCTGAACGGGAAGGAGTTGTTCAAAGTGCTTTTTTTGTGAGAGAAAGGCTTGTTTTAAACTGAGAATTCTCTCACCCTCTGTGCCGCCAACAGGTGCAGGGAATTAATTACCATAGCAACGGAACACACCAGAGGAGCTGCTTAGAATTACAGAGTAGCTCCTTAGGACTACAAACACGCCATCATTGTAGTTCTAACTATGTCTGAACACTCAGTTATTAACAGGGGATTGAGCAGAATGTCAGAACTACAACATGGCGGAACTGTCTGTTACTAGAGAGGAGGACTTGGCTGGTATTGAGGACTACTCCTATTTTGAGCATTATATAACTGATTTAACCCAATTACTATTACACATGGGATTAGTGTGGCCATTTCAAATGAAGCTTAATGAAAATTTCAAAATAAAAGCCTCAATAATCCTCTCAGGTAAGTGATATTAGCTTTTATTATCGTTTCCCCTCAAATTAGTTTTAATATTAGATTAGAAGATAATATAAGATATAATATTAAAATGTTTTCAAAATGTTGCTAGAGATTATGGTTTTTTTTGTCAGGGTCCTTCAGACCAACGCTGAGTGTCTCAAGTATAGAATGACTCCAGGAAACTGTCTGACAGAGAGAGTGAGCCCAGGTCCAGATTATTAATTACCATAGCAACGGGTCCCAGAGAGGCAGTGAGTAGTCTCACAAACGGGCTCAGAGAGAGGTCTCACAATGCATTGTGGGAAGAATAAATATTTCCTGTAACTATTCATATTTTGCTTACATAAATTAAGTATTTCTTTGAATTTTTTTATGTGAATTAAAATATTTAGTAGGAAGTTTGAACATTTTCGAGAAATAAACAATTACCCACTGTCTTTATTTTTTATTTTATTTCAGACCGTGAGTGAGAACACCATGTGCGAAGTTTATAGTCGTCAGTCTGGGACTTTTCATTGAGAACTGGGTTCAGCTGATATACTGTTGCAGTGAACCAGATCAGTCATAGAAACATGGTGATGGATCTGGCAAGCTCCTCAGTCATTAGACATTAGTGATGAATAGCTTACAGTCTATCATCATGTGTAATACTTGCAATAGGCCACTTAAACTGAGTGAGTCAGTGCATCACTATAGGCAGGGCAATAGTATCTGCTTTTTATCACAGGGTTTAGAACTGACTTTTGACAGTAAGAGCATCAGTATTTTTGGACTACAATTTAGCTCATCTCAACATGCTAGTGATGCCAAACATGATACTGATAGCAATCATGCTAACATTAGCATTTTGGCTAATTTCACCTTATGCATTAATTTTAACAATATTAATGGTGCAAGTACAGCTTCATCAACATGTTTCTGACTCTCCCTAGGTTTTTGACTACAATTTAGCTCAGCTTAGCATTTATGCTAATGTTGAGCATCAGAATGTTTTTCTTACTTATTACCATTGTTTCATATACTGAATGGAGTAAGTAATGACAGACAACATGCCAGTGGTGCTCCACATGCTACTGATAGCATTCATGCTATCAGTAGCATTTTGGCTCATTTTAGCTTATGCAACGTACTAAATGGTACGAGTACAGCTTAGTGAACATGCTTCTGACTCCCCGCAGGTTATTGACTACATTGCAGCTTTCTTTAGCATTATTGCTCATTTTTACATCAGAACGCCATATTAAAAATCCGACGGGCACACTTTGGCAGGCCCCGTAAAATTTCTGCAGGAATTTTCTAGTAGTTAATTTATTTTTCTTCCGTCACCGTTAATACAGCCCGAACCGCTGCGTCCACCCCCACAAAAGTGGTATCACAACGTTCAGCTTGATCCCGAGAAGGGAGCTATTGCTTTTAGTGGGATTCTGAGTTAAAATGATGACATAAATTGATAAAAACGAGAAAAATCGAGGCTGAGTGTCTCACAGAAACTTTCTCTCTGAAACATACTAACAGCACAGTGGATTTCTGACTCCAAAACTCTTTTAACTGCCCCTCACAGGCACAAATATCGCCCTGTTGGTCTAAAAGTCTGTCCTGACATAGATACACATGCCTGCTCCCGTAAAATGTTTTCAAAATTTTGCTAGGGTTTATGGTTTTTTGTCAGGGTCCTTAATACCGTCGCTGGGTGTCTCTCAAGTATAGAAACTCTGTCTCCAGCATACTGTCTGATAGAGAGAGCCAGCCCAGGTGCAGATAATTAATTACCATAGCAACGGGGCCCAGAGAGAGGCAGTGACAGGTCTCACAATGCATTGTGGGAAGAATACACATTTCCTGTGACTATTCATAGTTTGCTTACATAAATGTATTATTTCTTTGAATTTTTGAGTGTGAATTAAAATCCTTAGTTATGAAGGTTGAAAAATTTCGAGACATAAACAATTACCCACTGACTTTATTATTATTTTTATTTCGTACGGTGAGTAAGAACCACATGTGCGAAGCTTATAGACGTCAGTTTTATTGTGCATTAGGTTTAGCAAATGTGTTGTAGTGAACCGGGTCAGTCATAAAACTATGGTGAAGGACCTGGTAAAACTTCAGTTGCTGCTCTTTGGTGATGAACCATATCAGCATGGAAGTATTGCACATGTTCTTCTGGGTAAGTCCAACTGTGCAATCTATAGCTAGAACGCACTTTCTCTGTAAACTTTAAACATTTTCAACACCAAAACATGACAGGCCAACTAGCAGGCTTGGCAAGTTTTCTAAGGGGAATCTTGAATTTATAATGTTTCAGAATTGGGCCCTGCCATGGCAGTGCATAGGCAGGCACCTATTGTTCTACATCTCAAAGTAACTGCCTCTTCCTAGTACCGTTAATGCGGCTCGTAGCGCTGCGTGTCCCCTTCACAATATATACATCAAAAATGTGTGGCTCGATCCCATGTGGGGAGCAATTGCTTTTGTTGGCATTTTGAGTAACTGTGGCGACATAGTTAACAGAAAACGAGCCAAATTCAACTCAAAACAAAATTCTGACACAAAACTGTGCCACTCAAAATAGACGTAGACTTTTGTCTGCCCCTCAGAGCTGCTCTTTAGAACTACAGACATGGTGGAACACTCCGTTACTAGACGTTTTCCTTTTGCGTTTTATTTACCATTGTCATAGCAAGTGAACCATCGGGCCCTGGGAGGAAAAAGAGCGACGGCGGTTCTAGTTAGCTGAGGTATAAACCTACTGTGCAGGAGCTGAATTGCGATCTGTTTATATGTACAGATTGCTTAATACACCGTCAGTTATCAGCTTTGAAATAAAATGGTTCTGGAAGTTTTTGGAAAGTATTATTGACATGTTTAGATTGTTTTTTCTTTACATGAGTCGAATCTGTTTAGCTATATTGTGTCTTTCTGTGAAAATGTTGGTGTTCAGGGAACCCCCCCCCCCAAATATATTGCATATTTTTTATGCAGTAGCAGATGGTGGTTATTCTGAGACTTAAGTGTGTGACGAAGATAGCTTTGTATCAAAGGATCTAAAACTGTTTATTATAGAAATAAGTATATTGTCTAGAATGACAAAGAAAAATAACGTGGACACTGATTATTTTGAAGATCAGATATGGTGGTGTTGTTTGGAAATCTTAAATATTTAACTCTCTTTTGTTGGTTAATACACTGTGCAGCAAGGCAGTATATTAACATTAGCACAAATATTAGCATTTCACTGCTCCCCATTAGCATTAGCCTTTTCCCTAAAAATAGCTTTTATCTATTTTTCTTATTTATTAGTCACACTTAGTATACTGATTGAAGTTGAAAATGTAAAACAACATGCTAGTGACAGCATTTAGGCTAATGTTAGCAATTTGGCTCATTTTAACTTGTAAACTAATTTTAACATACAGAATGGAGTAAGTCCATGTTACTGAACATGTTTGTGACTCTCCGCATGCTATTGAGTACATTGCAGCTTACGTTAGCATTGATGCTAATTTGTAGCATCAGACGGGCACACTTTGGAAGGCCCCATTTAAATTTCTTCAGAAATGTTCTAGTTTACATTATTATTGTATTGTGATAACAATAAAAGTAACAATAAGAACTATTTATTACTTCTCTTCTTGGTAACCTCAGTGTACGTATAAGTACTGTTTACATTTTTTTTTTTCCAAGTTTAAAATTTTTTTCAGATTTTTGTTTTCGTTTGGTAAAACTTTATGGCCTCAATTTAGCTCCATACAATCTAAACAATCCGGACAGTTTTGGGGGGATTTTAGACATTATTAATTGAATTTTGACAATAAATGATAAACCAAAATTCTTATCATGATAAAAAAAAAGTATCATGATAAATGATAAACGATATGGTAAATGCCCACTCCTCACTTGAATGATCTATTTTCCCCTTAATAAATGAAGCCTTCACTTGAAAACATTATTTTGTACTTACTTGGGTTAATTTAGACTGATATTAAGATTTACTGCATTATCTCAAGCACACAAAAGAAGAAGAAATCCATAAATACTTCCTCATATGTAGAGGTGTGAGAGTAAAAAGCAGAAATGTACATAAAGCTACAGCATAAACAGCAACGCCTTCTCAGAGGAAATAAAGCAAAGGGTTCGGCGAAGTGTTGACGAGGGAAATAAAATATTTTCTTACTTCCAGCACAACTAGAAGAGAGTTATGAGCAGTGTGCCAATGCAGCAAACAGCTGGCCTCATTTGCATAATACCCATCAGGCCCCTCTTTCCCTCCGGCTGCCTGTCAGCTCACGACCGCGACACGCACCAATAAATACACGCGTGACGCCACCTTTCGCTTCATCAGGCCGCCGTACATTTACAGGCTCCCTGCTCGAGCATTCCTCTGGAATGGTGACGCTTTTTTATCAGTCAAGCAAATTCAAGCCTCCTCTGTGGATTGATAATAATAATATATCTAAAAAAAAAAAAGGCTTTTTAAGACTTGATTTGGGGGAAAGAGAAAAAAAGCCCTGCTAATTGCTTATGTGGAGAGGGCACCGGAATGATTTAGCTTTTATGCTGATGATAAAACGCTCTTAATATCATCTTTAAAGAACAAAAGAGCAGGCCCATGAATCAAGCTACGGTTGAGTAGCTGCAGTAGGGCTGAGGAGACGGTGCTTAGGGAGAAATATACTTAAAGACAACCGGGTTAGGAGAGGTCTCCCATCAGCCTGGCACAGCCGGGTTTTATGGCAGCATAAGCTGCTCTGTGAGAGATCACCGAGGTCTGATTTGTGCGGGTTGAATCGGACTTTGGGGCAATATTTTACCAGCCGAGATCGTCTTTGTGCCGGAGAAAGGCAGCAGCGGTGTCCTGTGACACACTGCAGATAGAGTTAAAGGGGCAGTGTTATGTAAAAATGACTTTCTTGAGCTTTAGATCATGTTAAAATGTTATTTATTTATCAAAAACATACCTGGAATGTTCCCTGGATTCTTTCATGCATGTTTGAGAAATCTTTTAATCACCCGTGGCAACCATTCTGGTGTGCAAAATGCCTGGGTGGACCTAGCTCCGCCTTCGAGGACGAAGCTTCACTCAGCATCTTCAGACTAGCCAGCAGCAATTAGCAAACACCTGCTGCACTCATTATAAGAGCTTCTCAATGAAACGCCGGTAAAAACATTTCAGAAAGAGCAGGAGTTTCTTAAAGTGACACAAGCCCAATTTCAAGGCGTTAGATTACAAAGTCTAATTTCTTTTAAGTTATATGTTGTATATGCAACAACTGAAGGTAGCATGGTAACTTGACTGTGCTCTAAATTGACACTATGTGCCTGGTAAATACATAACACTTCCCCTTGAGAAATCTGCATCTCTATTTCTCACCAGATTCCACTCTCTGCTTTGTTCCCAGAGAATCAGCGTGGTCGCTGTACGGTTACGGCAGCGGAGCTGTTAGTTATTTCAACATGCAGTTTATAGCAGGCGGGAAAATGAGCCGGTTACCCCCGGAGATTAACACTATGGCTGTGTTTACCGGATTAGCTGCAATGATCGACATTGATCTCCGCTGTCACCGTAACGGGCCCGCAGCGTGCATTACGGCCCCTGAGAGAGCCGTGATCCCAGCCTTAAACAAAGCCTCTCCTTCAGCTGCTGCAGCATGACGGCTTTTAACTGTTTCTCTGGGAGGATTTTTATTTATTTTTTGCTTTGTTTTTGTTTTAATTATAAAAAGAAAATCTCCGGTGAATCTGAGGCAGAATCTGCAAAGCAGAGCGGGGCCGGCCGGCCGGCCAGCGGGGTCACGGCAGTCAATTGCTGAAGTTTCACGGGTGCTTCCAGCGTGTCCGCTCAAGTGATTTAGGAGGTTTTAGTGTGCCAGCAGTGTCATGTAGCTGATGTCAGGGGTTCACACAGTCCAGACTTGAATTTATAGTTTAAAGCCAGGATAGGCAGCATCTCAACAGGAGGTGGCGGTGAGAAAGGCATTCACATTGTTGCACAAAAATTATGAAGAAAAATCTTCTATTTAAATCTTTTTTTTTGAGCCGTGTGAAATTACAAACTTCAGGCATAATTTTGTGAAGTTTACATGCAAGTATAGAAAGCTCCACAATTATATTCCATTTATTCTGTGTGTGTGTGTGGTGGGGGGAGGGGGGGGGAGAGAATTCCCAATAAATAACTGTTTTCAATAAATATCAGCACACTTGACCCAAACAATTCCTGTTTTGGTTATGAACACTACGTAAAACAGACGTCCATTTCTGAGAACACGTCTTTCAACTAGAGCTGATATGTGTTCAAACCCGGGAAATTGCTACAGAAAGATCTGCCTAAGCTTGCCCTTGCAGATAAGTACGAAATGATTGATACCCTTGGAAGTATGAATTGTGAATCCTATCAGTTTCTGATAGGAAAAGACACACACATCTTCCAACAGGCAGAAGATTGAACTAGCAACTATTTTGAAAAAAATAAATAACTTCAAAAATCGGCATGTCAGCCTAAAACATACAAAACAGAAAATGACTTGACTTTAGGTTTTTATTTGGATAAGTAAGGATCTAAAACATATTACCAAACTTTATTGTGTTGATGAAAACCTTGACAGGATTATAGTATAATATTTTCTGACATTTTCACTTTGTTCTGTGACTTGAGGCGGTTGAGGCTACCGTTGACTAGCTGCTAATATACCCTTGATAGCTATAGTAGCAAAGGTATGTTAGCTGCTAGTTCAGATATCTGTGCTAGCTATCAAGCTACACCTGCTAGCAAAGGTAGCAATAAAACCTTGATAACTTGCTAGCATGGGTATATTATTAGCTAGCTAGAGCATATTACCTCGCTAACTAGCTAGCTTTTGGGTAAATTCAAATTTATAGCCAGTTGGCCGGACGACGTTTGATTTCACCACTGATATGAGGCTTACGAAGTGCAGTGAGAACCTCAAAGATTTATGCAGAGCCAGAAGCACACCGATACATTTCCCAATTTATGCTATGCTTCATTGTAATACAGCAGGATCTCCCAACTATCAACTATATTTAAAACATTTTTTTCTTAAATTTAATTCAATGTCACATTAAAAGGATCTTAAAAAGTCTTTAATTAGACTTGCTGAAACTTGCAGAAACCTGGCTTTAAGTTTGATTTTTTTTTTCTCAAAAAATATATCTGATGAAAAACAGTAGCATGAATTTAGTTACAAAACAACATACTTTTTCTGTTCTGCATTTGAATTTATCTCACCTCAAATGACAACCATAAAACAGGTACATTGTTGCCTTGGAAATGCATGAATAACAGATTTTTTTTTTTTAGCTGAAAGCTGCTTGAATGCTTATGCTGGGGCTCCCCGCTGAGCCTGCAGCAGAATGGAGATGTTTAATTGCATCCAAAGACAACCGTCTCCTGTGTCTCACGGTGATAATACCAAGTCGGGCTCTGTGAGATGGTAAATTTTAACACTTGGAGCAGTTTACTCCTGGAACTTTTTTTTTTTTTTCTTTTTCATTATTTCACAACGCAATATTTCCTCTGCCCGAGCAGGAGCCGCTGGTTCTGGATGTACACAGATTCTTTTATGTGCTCTCTCGTGGTGCCAGATCGAGCTGCTCGCCTCCGAGAAGAAAAGCTATTTTCTCCCGTTCCTGTCGGCCCGTGCATCGTTTCACTTTACATAATACATCACAGAACAGAAGGTTTGCTAATCTGCGTCAAGGAACGGTCCAGAATCAAGACGTCGTTTGATGTCGTCTCAGGCGCGCGGCTAATGTGCGACCGAATAGCACGACGCCGCCGCCACCACCGCCTCATTGTTATGCAGTAATATTAAAATCTGGATAATAAAACATTTTCTACTTATGAGCCTTGGGTAGTCAAACTTAATAAATTACAAGGCAACTTTTCTTCTGGACCGTAAAAAACGGCTCTGAACGACTTTTAAATATCCAACTATTCCATAACAGCTTATGTCTGTTGCCCATAAAAATATGGTCATAAAAATCTTTATTGCTCTTGGCATTACAGAACAATACATGGAGAACCCCTAGTGCTAGCTCTTTAGTATTATTCATTAGGTTCTGACACAGACCAGTGACTGTTTCTAACTGTGTGTGTGTGTGTGTGTGTGTGTGTGTATGCGCGCGTGTGTGTGTGTGTATGCGTGTGCATGTGTGTGTGTGCGCGTGTGTGTGCGCGCACCGTGGTCTTTTAATAAAATATGCCCCGCTGGGCTCTGTGTTGCCAGTTTGCCAATCAGAGCATAGCCACGATATGCTAATCACACACGCAAACACACGCAGACGTAAACACGCACGAGAAGAGTAATGCACACACACACGCGCGCTCACACACAGTAGGAGAAAGAGTGTTTTGATCTACCAGGGCCATTACAGACATTTTAAAATCCTATGAATATAAAGAAGAGAGGAAAGGGGGCGGAGGGAGGAGGAGGAGGATGGGAGTGAGTGGAGGAAGATGAGAGAGATGGGCGAGAGAGCAGCAGAGACGGAGAGACGGCAGATGGAGGGAGGGAAGAGAGAGGGGGGAAAATAATGTTTCCTGTTCGTCTTATGTATGCAACAGTTTATTGTTCAGTTCAAGGGAACAGAGCAGGAGAATGCATCAGAGAGATTATGTGGAAGATGGTCGATTAAAGGCCTCTCATTATTTATTTGTTAGTCTTTTTTTTATTATTGTTGCTTTGTGTTTGGTTACCTTACATTACAGGAGGCTGTCAGTGAGATGTGAGTCAGATTGCACATCGTCTCAGAAAACTTCTGGACAGATTGTGGGATTGATGGGAAACGCTCGCCGTGTGATTGGCCGAAGCCTCAACGGACAAAATACACGTTTTCTGTTGTCTGATTTAAATAGACGCTCGTTTTGTAAAACAGAAACGATGAGGTGAGATATGTGCACCGGTCAGACAGCCCGACATGAGCTCTCTCCTTTATAGGAGGGCCTTAGTGGTTTTCTATTTACAATGTCAATACACGGCTGTATTAATCAGCATCATGAATGATGATGATGATGCACAGTTTTCATGAAATATAAATTGTTTTTCTGATATTAGTATGGTCAGCAGCATGTATCTGAGGTTGATTGACAGCGCTAAGACTTTCCTCCTGGCTCTGATTGGTTGGGTTATGCAGGGAGCGGTGCATTTCTTCAGACAGAAATTGAAGCTTGATCTTTTCACAAATTATCTGTCACAACATGGTGATAGTTTTAACAAATACGTAAAAAAAAACATTTTTTGTAAAAGACACATTGTGTAGCTTTAACGCAATAGAGAACTACTTAGAAGGATTAAACTACAAGCTTTAACGCACATGACAACTTCAATATTATTAGCGGCTGGGGTTAGCAAGTCGTCCTACTTGTAAACCTTTAATATCTTTTCTGTTAGTTCATTTTTCTACCTCATGATGGAGGCTTGGTCAATGTATGTGTTTCACCATGTTGTCAGCCAACCAAACAAGACGTTTTTATTAGCTAACTCTGTCAACACAAACAGGCAACTCAGTAACTATTTACTTTTGTACATAAAAGCTACATAATATCTACTTAAATAACTCATCTCACCATCTTGGCAATCTAATAGTATTTTGTACTTAACACAAGTCAATATTGATGTGGTAACTTTCACTGATAGAGAATGTATGTAGCATTTTTTTAATGCAAAGAGAATCAATTGTTGCTTCAAAACACAAAGTGCGTTTCAAAAATTGGAAGATCAAGTGGTATGAGATCTTGTTCCACCCTTTTTCAACTATATTACATGGATCCTAATTTTACTGACAGAGGACTCTTAACTGAATTGGGCTCTGATCATAAACTGTACTGGGCCTCTGATGGTCTTTAGTGGCTTTTGAAACTTAGCCAACTTAGCCATTCAGAGCATCCTTGAGGTTCTGTAAGGTGTGACAGTGTCTGTCAATCAACTGTAGAAGGTGAGCAGCATCTTTTTTTTTTTTTTTTTTACCCACAAAAGTTCACTGGGTCTCTTCGCGGACAAACATATCAAATTTAAGATAAGAAGTCACTCAAAGGTCTTCTTGTCTTTATTGTTCTATAACAGACACTCGACAAAGCAAATGTTTTATTACCACTGGTTGGCTACAGTGAAAGTGGTACATTGCTATGCCAAGTTCTGTACCTCACAATCACTAAAAAGCAGTTTGAATTTAAAAGCCAAGAGAGGGTTGTGAACACAGTCAGCATGTTTTCTGCTTCAACTGAATATCGGGGTCTCATTGGATATACCCTGTTTGTCCAGCACATCCCAACGGTAGGAGAGTTTAGATTGCAAGTTAACTCTAAAGTCTTTGTTTTGCATCTCATGCCATTCTTTAAGTGGTTCTTCTGCTGAGCAAATGTCTTTGGAGAATGCTGGTGTATCATGTTACGAGCAGTAAAGTTCAGGTGGCTGTCAAAGAAAGGCAGGTCTCATTGCTTCCAGTGGAACTTTGCTTCTCACAAAATCTTATTTTCATTGAACATCAAGGCACAATGTGTTCAGTAGGGAAGTTTTTCTTTCCCCTGACCGTGTCATGACACTGAGTAAAATGCTTTTGTAGGACCAGGTTTTTTTTTTTTTTACATATGGCTCTGACACAACAACACTTTAAAAGGGACAATGCTGTTCAGTACAACAAGACAACAGGCAAGACCCATTCAAGGAACCAGTATTGGCTAATACAGTCTTGAGGAAAAAGAGAGTTTCTATTATTGTCAGTGGAGTCATTGAGAAAACTCAGCATGCCAACTATCAGTCTGGGAAGAGTTACAAGGCCAGTTATGAACTACTTAAAATAAACGATTCTGCCATGAAAACAATAATTCAAAGGTGGAAAGCATTAAAAACCACAGATAATCTCCCCAGGAATGGACATTCTAGTAAGTTCACTTTGAGATCAGACCATAAAATGCTCAGAGAAACGTAAAAAAAAAAAAGCTCTAGTGTAGACTCAGTTTGCCAATCTGCATCGCAACATCTGACATGCTACAGATGAAGGATTTTTCCACTTGAATAAGTAAGGAAAACAGCTGATCAGTCACAAGACCTATCAAAAAATCCTTCGCAAATGTCTTCACGTCTGAACCTAAAGGCGAACCCGCTTCAAGTTGGCATAAACGCTGCTTTATGAAGTGGAGGACCCTTATTAATGTACATAAAAAAAACCAGCAGTGAAAACAGCTGGAGTCGGGAGTGCAGGGGACAGGAGAGGAGAGGAGAGTGAAGGAGACTAATAGGGTGATTAGAGGGGAGGAGAGCTGCTGTTGAGAAAAAGACTTTGTGCTGGATTATTTTCCCTTCTTAGGAGCTTACAGAGAGCTAGCGGGTGTTTTACACCTCAGCTCTTAACACCATCAAATCCCCTGATTTAAACCGCATGGAGATGCAAGGGAGACGGAGTGGAAGAAGGGCGGTCGAGGAGGACAGGGAAATGGGCCGGCAGAGGTGAAAGAGCGAGGGGAGCGTAAGAAATGACAGGACAGCAGAACAAGTGTTTAAAGTGTTCACATATTAATTTGAAAAAAATTAGTGGAAGTAGCAGAATAAACAGGTAGGCGCTAAAAAGCCAGCGAAGGTCCTCAAAACATGGGCTGTCATTTTGGCAGAGAGTAGCGGTCTGCTCTGTGTCTTGTGTGTGATCTTGTGAGTGTGTCTGGCCCTGCTGGTGTGAAATACAGCAGCAGTGTTTCTGGCTGCAGTGCAAACACACTCAGCTTACCTGTGAAGTCACACAGGTCTCACCTCACTTTACAGCTCTGTTGTTGTCGGCGCCCAGGCCGAGGGCCAACACCCACACCACCGATGCTGCTTAGTCCGCTGTAGGGGAAGCTGCCATAGATTTACTTTATCCTTTAGCACACTTTGTGTTGTACATCATAAAGGGAGCAGACAGATAATAATACAGGAGAGCAGGAGGGTAAATTATATCAATGCAGACTCAAGAGACCCAAAGTACAGAACAGGCTTCCTGTCAGCAGTAGATTACCTGGAGCCACACAAAGTCCTAAGATTAATTGATATTCAGCAACTATAACCCGCAATTTTAAAAGGGTTTAAAAGGCTTTGGCTGTTTTTATGGGGTGTCAGAGATAAAATTAAGCATGCCAACAGTCACACACACTTGTCTTACCTTTAGGAAAAAACTGTTGCTCAAAACCTTCCATGTGTCAACTTTTAATCATTCATTATCTTGATTTATGACCCTAAGCAACCTGGTTTTGAGTGCTTCCCTTGTATAGTATGGTATTATTGAAAGTAAGGTGTTTCTAAGGTTGTTTGGATGAATCCATCCAAGCATTGCCATCTGCTTACTGAACGGGTCATGAGGGTTTAAGGTTCCAGAGGGGAACCTAGACATCTGCCTCCAAAGCAACTCTTTCCAGATAAATCAGGGGTTCTCAAGACATAACAAGGCCAGAAGGGATTTTCATAAAGATCATACACTTTGTTTTGAGTCTGCCTTGGGATTTATCTGGTAAACCTCCAGAGGGAGGTACCTAATAAACACTATGATCAGATGTACAAACCTCTACAGCTGACACAGCAGTGGCTCCACTGTGAGGCTCCCGCTAATGTAGGAGCTGATCTCCCTACATCCAAGGCTATGTCCATTCACCTTGTGAAATATAATCATTTCAGCTGCTTCTACCTAGAATTACCTCTTGTTTTTATGATCATACATAAAGATTGGGATTTAGACAAATATGTAGAAAAGAGACCCCGTCTCGACTTTGAAACTCAAGTCGCACCTAAAATCTCAAAAATAAAAGACTTCTGACTTGACTAAGGATGCATTGACACCGTCCATGTTTAGTCTGCTTCCACTTAACTCTAGTTGATTGCCTAAAAGGTCTGGTTTGTTCAGGGAGGCGTGAATGTGTAGTCTAAGTTTGATGTCGACCTTTAAAGTAAACTTTGGTTCACCTAAAAACCTCTCGGTTCGGTTGAAATTAACTTTGTTCATTGAATGGACATATAAATGCCAAGTGGACCGGAGAGTGGAGACCACTCCAAAAGCAGGAAGCAGACAAACATGCTGGGCATTCTGGGTATGTTTGACTCAGTGCAGTGTGAAAGCAAATTGCACCAGCTGAAAATGTAGCAAAGGCTGCAATTTTGGTCCCCAATCAAGCTGAGTTTACCAGACTATCAGGTGTGAAAACACCAGTTGACTTGTGCCATAATGACATTAGACTTGACTTGTATTTATACAGAAGACTGCAAGGAGAAGGTAGAAGGTAAGACTGGGAAGAGTAATGAAGATTGTGGAGGATGAAACAAAGTCACTTATGGCTGAAGATGAGGGAAGATGCTCGGGTGGAGTGAACAGAGTCCAGAGTGTTTAGGTTGTGTGGAAGATGATCCAATGGCAAAGGTGGAGATTGGACAGGTTGGTTTGATGGAGATAAAGGTTGTTGGTCATGGTTGATGATCCAGTAGCTTATGGAGGTGATTGAGGATGATCCCTGGAAGTAATGTGGAGGTATACTTTCAGAAAATACACATGAAAGTAACTTCTGAAAGGAAACGCAGAAGAAAGTTTGCATGAAGTTATGAGTAAAGTTCTGCAACAAGGAAATACACAGAGGGCTGGAGGTACCACGGAGGTTAACTCTCAGGCATTGAAGAACCGGCAGCCAACTGCTTTCATCCAGCTTGATGCAGAGCAGGTGTGCGACAGCACCTCGCTCAGCCCTGCCCTCCACGAAAAACCTGCATCTGCAGCACAGAGAGAAACATCGCACAGACAGACAAACTTTGACATGATCGCTAATTAGAAACATAATGTTGGACATGTTCCAAAACTAACTAACAATTCAGTTTATCTTCCATGAGATTTTGGAATATTTATGTCCGTCATCTGTGAAAATGCTACAAAAAACAAGCAGCGGTATGAAACTGAAGTAGCAAGAGACAACATGGCAATTTGTTGGTACAAAATAGAGCCATAATCATGAAAGACCCCAGCTCCCCTTGTTTCTAAAACGTAATTAACATGATTAACGACGAGGTTTTCTCCGTTCTGCAGTAAAGTTAGGGTCATCAACCGGTTGCTGAGGGGATTTATTTAGTCCTCCGATAATTACGCATGTGCGCGGACACACGCGCAAACACACATTCGATGCCCTGTTGGGTGATAGCCCTGGTGTTCCCACCCCCTTACTCCTCGTCTTAAGAGGCACTTTTAGAGTTAGTGTGGAGACGTCACGCTGAGAAGCCCACACAGCCAGACCACACACACACAGTGAGCACAAACACACTCGAACAGATCCCGTCAACAGAACAAATCAAATCTGCGCCGCTTGAATTTTGCCTCCGCATTCTCACACACATACACACACACGCACACGCACAGACCTGCCAATCATCCTCTTGTCTGCTCCACACACTGCTGGTGGAGTGTGTGCGTCTGTTTCCTGGTGCTGCTAATTAAAACAGAGTTTCTGTGTGTCTGCATAAAGCTCCTTTCTTTCCATTAATGCAGCCGAATGTGTGCTTGTGCTCAGCTTTTTCATACAAGAGGGATACTTTACCTCTCTGTGAGAAGGGGTGTGTGTGCGTGTGTGTGTGTGTGTGTGTGTTAGACAGCGAGCAGAAGGAGGTGTTCTGTTCACAATTAATCACAGCAGTGAATCTAACTCCCCTTTTTTGTTTAATTTAGATTTCATCCGGAGCACTAACTACAAATTGCGGCATCTGCATAAATAATTCAGCTGTTATTAATATCTTACCTAGCTTTTGAATCTTTAGGAGGATCTAATTTGCAATTTTACACTACGTTTATACACGTGGCATGAGACGTTAGCGATGCTAACATGACCGTTTCTGACCTGTGTAGCTGTCTGAAGTGTTGTGAGCTGCAACCAGTGGCAACAAGGTATTGTTTTAACAACTGGGATCAGCTGATTGACATCTCAAAAGGCTCAGATAATACTTGAACTATGACCCCGAATCCCAAAGCAGTTGAGAAGAAGGCTTCATGGGTGGAGAGCGGGACCAAGGAGCAGAGAGATGATTACTTGTGGCTTTAAAAAAACGTTGAAAATTTTGAACTAATATGAGTTACAACAAAATTTAATTTCCCTTTAGGATCAATATAAAGGGATCCTAAAGGGAAATTATATATATGTGTGTGTGTATGTGTGTGTGCGTGGGTGTGTGTGTGTGTTCAAGACTAAATCCATCCTAAAAAGCAAAACAGATATTGGATCCCTCTTCATAATAATGTCCTTCTGGACATTATTTTTCCAAGGTGTAGATCAGATGGATTGAAAAAATAATTTGTTCCCAGTTTTAAAGTTTCTGAATGATCTTAAATGACCTGATGTATCTTTGCATTTTTCCTTTTTCTCCAACGTTTCTCTGTCTGGCGATATGATCATACGGACAAAGATTTAAAAATTTGTGCCAAAAGCAAATGAGGTGGATTAGCAGTTCTTGTTCACAGTTGGTAGCGTCATTCAGGACATGCTATGGTGGAATATTGTGTCTGCTCTCTGAATTGTATCAGTTAAAATTTTTTATGGGGGATTTTACCACATAAATTTGACCCACTCATCAGTAAATTATAGAAGTCAACAGATAGTCTGAGGACGCAGATCTGTAAGGAATTCATCTTAAATGTGATCTTAGATGTTTTGGTACTAGCGGTCTGCCACAACAACGCTTTTTTGTTCCCCTTTCTTTTACTGATCATTAAAACAATTGTTTTATATGAATAGCAATAGTGACTGTAAATTACGGTCACAAAAGTGTAAACACTTTTGCCGTAACTTACAGGCATTAAGCTGCCAGTAGGAACTGTAAATTTTACTCTTTTTTCACAGTGTATCATAGTTTACTACATAAGAGGATTTTATCACCAAAAATGTGCTTAGGAGTTATTTGCTGAAAACTGGACCCATAGTAGATTAACAAATAAAGATGATCCGTCATTCTGTTTCTTTTCCTGTTTCTACAAGACATGCTTTTCAAATTCTGTTGATTTGCTTTAGATCATTTTGCAGGCTTAGCTCTTTCTTTCCTTTATTTTTTTTAAGTTTTACCACATTGTGTCGTAGTAGAGCAGAGACTGCTGGTCCATCTTGGGTCCGATACTTGAACTTGGGACCTTTGCATGTTCTCCCTCTGATCTCTATGCCTGTTTTATGTCTAATCTGAGTGAAAGCGACTACAAAAAGCTTCATGAAAACGATGATTGTAATGTGGAAAAATGAAAAATTTAATACTTTTCCAAAACATTTAAATTCGTAAATTTCATGTGAATGCACACACGCAGAGAGCAAAAGGGCGATTATTTTACTTGCCATCCGTAGCTGTGCTGCCACGGTAGAACAATCCTGTTAACAAAATGAAACCTGGAAATGTTGGTGCTATTTAGTGCAGTAAAACCACAGGAAAGGAAAAAAATCATTCAGGGAAACCGTTGAACAACAACTTAAAACCACTCGTATTCTTCTTTTTTTCTCACTTTCTATCTTGGCTAATCTACGAAAGACCCGTTGCCATAGCAACTGACTGACAACAGTCCCACTAGCTTACGGTGCAGAAATTACTTCAAGTCTATCAAGACTCAACCCTAAAAAACACACACGTAAAAAATCCCAAACAAAGAACAGAATATTCAGTCAGTTACAGTGTTACGCTTTCAGGATTCATGTTTATCTTGTGATTATTAATAAGTGATCATCTGAACACCAGTGATTAGCTCATTTCAGCACCTGCTTTTCTGATGATCTGTCAGAGTTGGTGTGTAGGTCGCCTTATATTTCCTAACAGAACCGAAACACATCAAATTCCACGAGACATCTACATGTTATGTTTTCAAAGTCAGGCTAGCATAGCTGATTTACTTCTTTCTCCATCACTATTTTTTCAATAAAATTTTTTTACTAACCTGTGAAATGTGATACTGTTGGACCTTGCTATTTCATTCTCTTAGCACTGTCTCTTTCTTGTATACATCACGCTACATTTAAGATTTATCGTGTTATGCTGACAACTTCACAGCTAAAACCAATGTCATCGTCAGGGAGACATCATGTCTACACAAAGAAGGCAGACTGGTGGTAATATCAAAAATCCAAAACAAAATTGTTCCTCATAAATTGGGAGAATACTTAAGATTACAGAAAACTGTGATCATTTAAGCTTCCCAGTTACAGATATTGTTGTTCCTGATTCGCCTCGATCCAGCCCAGGTTTAATCAGTGAGTTTATTTAAAGAAACCTCTGTGGGATTCCGGGGTCTTTAAGCTTCGTCTGCAAAATGAGTCCAATCAATCCATAGCCATAGCACAGAGGACGCATGTTTAACATTTTCGCACAATGGGCTAATAAGACATCGGTCTTTAACAGCTGGTTAGATCTAGTGACACTTAGAAATATCACAGCAGCGGCAGTGGGAACAACACAAGTGGTGGCCGATTCCACTGATTTTTGTTCAAATCAGATACCGAGTATAAAGCCAGATACTGTCTCCACGTGACTCACCCCCTCTGCGGCGGGCCAACTGCAAATATCGGAAAAGGCATTCTTCCTGTTTACAAAGGCATTGAAAAAAAGTCTGTATGTGCAGCCAAAAACCTTAATTGGATATAATAATTGTTAATAAAAAAAATAAATTCCAATATTTTTGTCTGTGTAGTCGGGCCTTCCTGGCTCATGTATTGTAGAGCTGTAATTCACCTACGGCTGTGATGAGGAGAGGGAGAAGAAAGCATTTAGTTCAGCCTTTCTGGTAGCATCCAGTGTCCTTTTGCTACTGCAGCCTTTGAGATTCATCAAGGGCATTGATATAATACATTTTGGATTTTGAGAATATATGTTTTTCCCTTGGGTGGATTGAAAATACAACAAAAGATGTTAAACAAGACAAAAAGCAAGGATAAAGCTTCCAAAGCCGTTGCATCATCATCTGGGCTTTTGTTAATTAAGATTGAAGAATCTTAGTGATGTTTGTTTACCTTTGGGTTTTAAAGAAAGTAATAAAAAAAAAAAAAAAAGAAATCAAACTATTTTTGTATATTAACAAATACAAATATTTTGGGGGAATTTTAACCGACTTGAAAAACCTAGTCTTGATTTAAAATGGTTATATTTCTGTTTATAAAGTGTGGACAAATATTCGATTTGTGGAGAAATCACACACTTTTTTGTTCGGTGCCATCAGCAAGCTTCTGGCACGTTTCCTTCTGGGTCTCTGTTCACTCTTCATGGTAGAGTTGGTGGAGCTCATATCAATCTGACCGTTTCCTGACACGGACATGACTTTTATTTATGGCCTCTAAATTTTCAAAAGCGTTATGGTTGGGACCATTTCAGAAATCGCAGTTGCTAGGTGGCATTATCCTTTCCAAAACCAGCCTTGATGTGTGTTTGGGAGCTCTGTTGGAAGACCCTAGCTCTGTTCCAAGTTTCAGCCATCAGACAAAAAACTGTCAACACTCAGATGAAATGAAATGGTGTTCAAGATCAAACACTTACAAGCCACAGGAGCACCTCTACCACTCGGTGAAGGAAGTTCATAATCACATTTCTGCCTTCACTATGAGTTTGTAGGACTAGCTTTGCAGCTAACTAACAGTTGCACCAATAAACACCAGGAAGTGTCTTGATATTTACTTAAATGAATAGTGTAAAACTGGAACATACAAAAAAACATATTGAATTGAAGTTACTGTTACTGAGACAATTCACAGACGCAAGGTAACATTAGCGTTGATACATATAAAAACCTTACCTATAATCAAACTAGGCTAATGTGCAGCCAAAAAGACCCACAAATAACTAACAATTAGCATGATGCTAATTTGTAAATATTAATTCTAATTTGCATCTTATTTTTCTCCAATTTTTCAGACTTAAACAATTTAAAGTATCTTTTATGTACGATGGCGTAGCACGGCCACTGTAGATAGAAGAGAAAGGAGTGAATTTCCACCAGAAAACTCTTTTTTTAGATTTTAATTAAAAAATTAGATTACATTTTTAGATTTAATCTCAAAAATGTTCTGAAAAAAAAAAAAAAAGTAAATTTCAAAAGTTGAAAATGTTCGTTTGTTAACGTTCTGAGTTTCAAGAATCAACATCTCACAAATTTCAAGATTTTTTTCTACAAAATTTTGGAGTTTAATCTCAAAATTTCAGAATTTTTTCAAGCAAATTTTTTGACTTGCCAAATTCAGAAAGTTCCTTGTTTTTTCTAGAAAATTTCTGTTGTTTTTTTTTTGCTGTAAATTTACTTCTTCTTTGTTTTTGCTATCTACAATGGTCGTAACATGCAGTTGTACATTTGTATCTAACACAGCACTTTATAACAGAACAACACTCACAAATTGATCTTTCCCGGCAGTCAATAAAGCATAATGAAAACATTTATAACTTCCAAAATATGGCTTATAGCTTGACTCAGCAACCTACAGGAGCCTTGTAGGACAAACTGTAACATACTCAAACTATAACTCTCGGAGGTGCTAACTGTTGGTAGCATCATGGTAAGGGTCATTCACAAAGTGAATGGAAAAAGAAAGAAGAATGACTGTCTCTTAATTCTTTACCTTCACCTCTGCAGCTTGGACACAGTTCGGCGTTCCAACAAAACATTGATCCAAAACGCATTAAAACTGATGTAGAAATGCCGCCGAACATTTAGCGTATAGAATGGCACTGACCTCAGCACTAATGAAAATGTATGGAATATGCTTAAAGGCCTGGTCTGCCTCATTTAGGAAAACAATGTAAAATGACTGAATCAAGTCTGAGCTGAAATTACTGAGCTTCAAAATGAATCCTGTAGCATTATTTGCTATCATAATTAGCATCAGGACTGGACATTTCAAGTTCAATCCAGCGGCGATCATCTGGACGTTCATTCATGGAGCGGGGGCTGTTTGCAAAGACGGAGTGAAAGTGAGCAGAAGAATTTCCGTTTAGAGCTTCTCTTCTGGGGAGAAAAAAATTATGGCAAGGTCAGACCCATAGTAATGTGCAGGTGATAGTTCTTTTCATATGTGGCTATTTAAGCTTCTGCACAGGCGGTGAGAGTGAAAAAGGAATAATCATCACTCTGTCTGTGAGGAATCTTTGCAGGGGAAGGAAACATCTTCTGAAAATGTAAAGACTTGATCAAACTACGTGTCAAGGTGAGAATTTCATTCAGTGAATAAAGTGGATTCTGCTAATACAATGTAAGTACAAAGGGAAGGTAATAACAACTAGTGGATTGGGTTTTTTCCTCCCCTCTCTTTTAAGATGGCAGCGTTGTATGTTACCTCTCAGGGAACTTTAATTTTAGCGGCGCGCCTACTTCAGATGGATGACTCCGGGTTTGACTAATACAGATTGAAGCGTTTAGCTTGGCTTGCTGGCTCCAGGATGTGATCCATCAGAAAACAAGGCTAATGTTTTCAGCTAACCCACTCCTGGTGCAATTATATGGTCCACTGGCATTGATCATAGCTCCTCTTCTTCAATTTTTCCTCCTCTCTTCCTCCCATGCCCCCTTTAATAGCTAAGTCGGTGTTAAATGTTTGATAAATGAGTTTTGAGACTGCTTGCCCACGGATTTATTAAAATTTTATTTAAACGAAAATCTGTCTGTGTGTGTTGGGGAGGGGATAAAAAAGGTTTATTACTACACGGTGTGTGCGTGTGTCTGTTTGAAAGTCAAATAGTTTCATTACAAACTGGCTTAGGAGGAATTAGCAGAGTTTAGTCTTTGAGCCACAGTGACCACAGACTGAATAAACGACTGAAGCCAGCTCACTTTGCCTGACAAGTACCGCTAAGTCCTAAACTACAGACTACTATGAACCATGGCTACAAAAAATAAAACAGTCCGAAAAGATGCTCATTTGAAATTGTAACTTTTGTATAAATAAAAAAATTTGGTCAGTTTGGTCAGGGGCGGGGGATTTATTGCATTGTTCATCATTTATAGTAAAAAATTTCTCATAAGAAATTTGATGTATTAACTATTTGAGTCAAGTTAGCAAACAAGTGAGACTAGCTGGAATTGAATTTATGTGAAGCCAAGTTTTAACTTCTAAGATAAAGATAGTAAAATCTACTATTGAAGTTAGCTACTAGCTATCTAGTAGTAGTATTAAAAGCTACTAAGTTAGCTACTTCCTTGTTAGTAGTAGTGTAGTAGTAAAAGCTTATCTGAGTTAGCTACTTCCTTGTTAGTAGTAGTGTAGTAGTAAAAGCTTATCTGAGTTAGCTACTTCCTTGTTAGTAGTAGTAGTAAAAGCTTCTATCTAAGTTAGTTACTGTCTAAGTTAGCTACTAGCTAGCTACTAGTAGTAGTAAAAGCTACTAAGTTAGCTATTAGCTAGCTAGTAGTATTAAAATCTATTATTAGCTACTAGCTAGCTAGTGGTAGTAGCATGGCAGTTCCTAGCTTAAATATGAAGCTGTTAGCTGGAAACAGCTACCAATAACATCTTTTATCAAGGTTTATGTAAAATAGTAACAGATTTATAATAGTAGGTGCTGGATGGAAATGGATTTTCATGACTATTTTTAATTTCATGACTCCCTTTATTCACGTGCCAGCCTTCGTAATTTAGAGTTTTTAAAAAGAAGCCAGCATAAATAAATAAATTTCAGTCTCACTATATTGTCTGAACTCGAAATGACCTTCTGTTTTAACCGAGAAGAGACCAGAATCTTATTCCTCACTCTTCAAGCTTGTACTCACCAAACAAACACGAAGTGCTCCGAGCTTCCGGCACATACACACGCAAGTGGAAGGCCAATTAGCACAGGGTGAAAACGCTGGGCCTATTTGAAGCAATGTTTCAATGACAATATTTAATTGGATGGTAAATCAACTCCTTATCAGCCTCTCCACAGCTTGGTGGGAGAGAGAGACAGGAGAGGAAAACTGGGAACAAGAGAAAGAGGGGCTGACAGAGAGTGAAGGAGAAAAAAAACAAATAAGAGATGAGAGACTCATGTCGAGTGGAAGAGGTAAAACTGCGTGCACTGCATCTGTGCAAGATAACCAGGGCTGTAAACCAAAAGGGCTACTCGGGGACTTCATAATGGTCATGTACCACAAAT
This sequence comes from Poecilia reticulata, assembly GCF_904066995.2. NCBI lineage: Eukaryota > Metazoa > Chordata > Actinopteri > Cyprinodontiformes > Poeciliidae > Poecilia > Poecilia reticulata. The sequence continues at coordinate 6,983,539 of NC_088839.1, forward strand.
GTTATTAAAATTAAAGCTACACTGAATAAATAAATGATTGGATTGTCAAAAAATGCTCAGTTTATGATTTTTCTTTAATTGTGCCAGAAGCATTAGTGAATTCTTTCCTTAGTTAAAAGTTTCAAATTATGATGTCATTATGTTGTCAAACATTGTGATATTAGTACATTTTGAATGATGATAAATGATCATAAACATGTGAAAACAATTACAGCTCAGGACTTTTGAATGTAAAGAAAAATAAAGATTAATGCCGTTAAATTATATGTTTTATATGTAACTTTTATTTTAAAAAAAAGTTTTTTTTTACTGATTTGTTAAAACTAATCATGTCCTGACTCTAAAATATGAGATAGATAATCTGTGATAAGATCAATCTCCTTCACCTCCTCCCAGAGCTACTATTGCCATATGAAGCAATGCACAGCTCTCAATTAAAAACAACCAAACAGTAGCAGGAGGAGGGTTTTAACGTTGTCAATCATCCCAGTGAATGCGCTACTAAATGTGCTAATGGCGGAGAGACAACTTAGTTACAGGAAAACAGTTTAGCTGCCATCATCTGTAGCTGTGCTAACTTGGGTTAACATTCTGCAGTGTAGCAGAGAGCCACACACAGGGTGATTGACAGCGCTAAGACCCACCCCCTGGCTCTGATTGGTTTTCTAGTTAGCACTGGGAGAAGATGGAGGACCTCAATTTTTTTTTCACATATCTGTCTCATACCATACAGTCATGACATAGTGAAATTTTCAACAAATATGAAAAAATATATATATTCATTAAAATAAAAGTTACATACTGCAGATTTAAAATCTGTGTAACTAATTAATCAAAATTTACACGATAAAGTCCCGTTGTTAATATAAAAGAAAACCAGTGATTTTAAAACACCTCCTTAGGGCTTGTGTGCTGCTAATTGGACCCTACGTGCCTTTAAATGTAAATATCACTTTGGCCTCTTGAAAACAAATTTTCATCTCCCCCATGCTGGGTCAAGAAGTGGCTTGAGTGAAAACAATCGACTTCATTATGCGCTGGACGCGCTGATGTAGTGGCAGCCATATTCACGTGTTTTTACAATCTCCTCCCTAATCCGGTGTTTCAGTAAGCACTCTCTGCTACTTGCTCTGAGTGCTGTCTGTAGTTATGCTGTCACCAAGCTGTGAAAAGCTTCTCTTTTAGCTTGAAGGGTGGTCGTAGTGTAGCATCCGGTTGTAATGGCTGTAATACGACGAAGGGGAAAGTCATCCAATCTAGGAGGAAAAGACTACATTGGGAGACGATGAGTATAGATCACACTGTCTGGAGGAGACCTATGTGTGCTAAACTGACTTCAGTAGACTCAATCTTTAGATTGTCAGACGGGTTGACTCCTACATAAACATGTGGCACACACACACACACAAACACACCCCCACACACACACACACACACACACACACACACACACACACACACATATTCTCTGAGGCAATGCTTGTGATCTATCAAGCATGCTGGTAATCCCAGCGACGGCGGTCACTTCAGCTCTGTAAACAGCTGAAATATGGATGATAAAAGAAGCAGATGAAACCGAATAAACGAGGAGCCCATGGACAAGAAAAAAAAAATCCTTGAAGATTTTCCAAACAGTGTTGGACTCGGCTCTGAGCCGTAGAGGACTCCAAACTTCAATCACGCTGTCTGGATGATTGGCAGTCTTCATTTGACTTTGGTATTTTTTTCATGACAGCAGAGCAGAGGAGGCTTTTCTGCTTTTTTGGCCTCAGAGAGCTGCATTAAAAGATTGAAGTTGGATACTTTGTGTAATTCTGACAACACAGTAAACCTTCTCTTATTTTACAGTGAGATTATCCACCAAAAAAGAAACAGTGAAACAGAAATACGATATGCTAATAGCCCTCGGAACATGTTTGCGTTCGTCTGGCTCTCAGATTTGATTCTGTTTGACTCCCGTCTTTTTCTCCCTCTGCACATTATCCTCCTTTCTGCCCTCTTTTATCTCCCGTCGCTGCCAATCTCCTCGCGGAACATAATTATCTCCCAGTTATTGTAAATATGAATAGATTGCGTGTGTTTTGGGGGTGTTTTCAATCTCCCGTATTTTGTCAACCCACATGCATTCAGCGAGGCATTCATCTCCCTCTCTTTGCACATACAAAAACAGAGATCAGGGGGGAGCCGGTTTCTTTAGTCTTAAACACATTAGTGTAATTACCTCCTAATGATATTTAATTCCCACACAAAAGGAAACAAGACACTCCGGTGCATTTTGAAACATGAAAAGGAAGAGGGAAGAGAAAAGAAGAGAAGCATTTTGAGAGGAATCGCATTAAATTGTGTTTGTTATGTAATTTTATAGGTGACTGTTTGTGGAGCGTAAACAGGCCCCTCGCTGATGTGACAAATTAATGTAATAAACGGAACCCATTCAGTAAATCCGAATACAGCGCCGGGTCATAATCACGGGGGATTTTTATTTAGGAAGAAAGCAAGCTTTTTCTTTTAGATGCAGACAATTATAACTGCATTCGGTCCACTGTGGTCACGGCCTGATTATACTAACGATACAGTCATTACAAAGCAAATGATCTTTGAGATTTACTGCAAGTGTGCATTATTGTTTTTGACAATTACCATTGCGATCTAAGGGTACATTCACACCAGCCCTGTTTGGTCCACTTTGATCAAACTCTAATTGGTTTTGCCTATAAAGTCCGGTTCGCTTTGGGAGGTGTGAATGTGCAGTCCAACTCGGATGCATACCAAAAAAGTGAACTGGAAACTAATGGTGTTTTCACACCTGATAGCTCGGTAGACTTGGTTCGACTGGGGGCCAAAGTTGCAACATTACATTTTCAGCCGGTGTGGTTCACTTTCACTCTGCACTGTCTCAATCAGTCCAAACCGTTTGAAAAAACCCATTCCCCTCCTCGCCTGTGGCGGCGCTGCACTAATAAACACTGAAGAAGACATGAGCGCAACGTCCTTCTTCACAAAATGCAAAACCGCTGTGGCGTCAGATTTTATCAGCTGTAGGATTTCTCTTTTGTCGTTGGTAGCCATTTTCCTGCTAATCCTAGACCCGAGAGTTTGTTTTGGTTGCATTTACCCAGAACACCCTGCTTTTCGAGCCGTCTCTGGTCCACCTGCTTCCACATTTATGTTCAAATCATGCCAGAGATTACTTCCATTGAACCGAGATGCAGGTTTTTTGGCAGACCAATAGAGTTTGGTCCAATAGATTTACTGGAAATGTTGACCCTTTTTTTCTTTTTTTTTGCAAAAAGATTGAATTTACCATTTCGATCTAATTCTTCTGAACAAACTGAACAAAACCACACAACTTATTCTGAATTGAGAAGGAGCTTTAGATGAGCATGTTTGAGATCTTTAGTTGTGCTTCGACTGCAGGAACCTTTACCAAAGACTGGATCTGTTTGATTCTGATGTTTCCAGAACTAAGCCCAAATATAATCATTTGACAGTCCGGAATAAACGGCTCATGACAGTTTTTCACAAACAGTCAATAAACTACATCAGGAATATTTCATCAGAATATTCCAAATCAGAATTTATAATCAGCCTGATCAATCCATCTCTAGGTAGTAGCTACATTTGAAAAGCTTTTCTCAGTTGGAAAATATGTTTGGACAAGTTAGGTTGTACCTCTTTTCTGTTGCTATTAATAATTGTAGCCAGCCCGTTGTGGACATATGGTGTTCAGTCACCTGCCAAGTCAGGGTTTTTTTCCTTTCTTTTGCGTTTTGCATAAACAGGCTGTAAAAAAAAATCAACTTCTCAGGCTGTTCTTTGGCACAAACCATCTGGATCACATCTGGATGCATCTGACCCATGCAAACTGAAGCAGTAGTATGATAGTGACTTCAGACTAAATCTCTGTTAGTCGAAAGAAAACGGTTGTTGGCTTTATTTCCTTTTATCTAAATGGTAATTAATTTCTGATTGTGCTTGAAGGCTGGTTAGCCCTTTTGGTTGTCTTGACCCTTGCTTGTTATGGAATCACAAAGTGCTCCTCGCTCCTCTTAAACGCGTTTACGTTTGTGTAAACGCATCCAGAGCCGGACCCGCTAGACGATGTGATGACGTTTCTCGAGGCTCTTCGAAGTTAGCCATTTTTCTTCAGAGCGGTCTCCGGAACGGGACTGTGTCGATGCGTGTTTTCGGCTAACAACGTGGAACTGAGCGAGTGCCTTTTGGCTAGTGTGTGCGTCTGTGTTGCATGTGTGGACATCTTCTCTATCTGAGCTGCTATTTCAGAGAGAAAGGATTTCTGCCTCAGTAATTGCCTCTGCTATATCCCCCCCCCACACCCCCTCCGGTCCACTCTTCCCCTTACTCATTTTTCTTTGGTATCTATTTTCTCTCAAAAATTTGTCCTTTTTCCTCCCCCAGACTTACGCCGCAGCTCTCAGCCGTCTCCCATTTCTCTTTTATGCTCTCCCTATCTTACAGTCCTTGAAATTAACTGTGATCTCGCAGTAACATCAATTAAGAGAAACCTGCGCGCCACACACCCGTTTACCATGTGAAAGTCACCTGTCCATTAGGTCCATTAAAAGCTGGTTAGCATTCACTGAGCTCCGGGTTCTTTCGAAGCGCCGAGCGGCCCGGTTCTTAATAATAATACACTCGGAATCAGGGACACAAAGTGTCAGCGATGCACTCCGGCGAACCGGAGCGCAGCGGGGATGAAAATGGATGGTTGAGGAGAAAGATGAACAGAAGGACAGATAAAGAACAAAAACAACGCAGCAAGCCTGAACTCACCGGTGTTTCCATTTTTCTGTGTCAACAGTATTTCACGTCACAATGTAGCAGCTTGCTCCCGTTGAATTTGACACTACGGATGTGAAAAGAAGAGAGCTTTTTGGGCGCAAAGATCTCTGCTGCTTCCTGATATTTAAATCTTGTTTTTTTTTTTGTTTGTTTTTTTATTTCGCCTGCTGATTCAGATTTTTTTTTTTTTTACATCTCTGGTTTCTCCGCTCCAGAACTTAATAAAAAATTTTTTTTTTTTTTACACTTTATTTGGTTTTGAGCAGTTTTATTCATATTTTAAAACAAAGACGAAAAGGTTGAGGAGTTGACTGTCTTTGGTCTTTGCTGTCTAATATTACCAAATAGCGAGGTTCGATCAACAAGCATTACAAATTACAAAGGTTGACAACATTTCCAAAGTCAACAACATCTATGTCAGACAAAACTCAAAAAGATAAAACGGTGTACAAATATTTCTGTTAGTAGTCACAAGTATTCTCTCTTGTGACTTAAATAAACTGCAGTCTGTCTTTGACATGTCTCTACTTCCTCTGGTTTCGTTTGGAATCTCTCGTTGAAAATAGCTAACTTTACGTCTTCTTCACCCAGTAACAACATCGACACTGAAGAGTGGTGTTGTCAGTGCAATCTGGTTGCACTTTCTCGTACATAAGGTGTGGCGGGTGATTGGGACAAAGGTCAATCAAGGATTGTGCTACTTCCTTTTCCTTTGGTCACAATAAGAGTGACGGTTTAAACAGTTTACTTGTTTGCAGACTTTTTACGTAACTACAGCGCACAAATACTGCTCCTGAAAACACATACAGGCCTCATTAGCTCACAAGTTACACAGGAGTGTGATTTTTTTTTTACTAAGCTGCACACAGGAGCTGAATTCATTGATATTTTTATATAATGTATCTGTCTGTCCTACAGACGTATACAAAGAACTTACTAAACAATTTAAGATTCACCTGTTTTTTTCCTGACATTATTAAACAGACGTCTTGTTTATGAAAACAGTAAGTTTATTTAGAACGCACTCTAAGTATGTTAACATTTATAAGTTTATAGCCACATTTCTGTGATGCTTTGCCATTTTTTGGCGTCCTCTGGTCTAGTTGAACCTTCAACCTGCCTTTCTGGATTTCAAGACTGACTCATTTTTCCTGCGTTTTTATGCTTTATCCGCTCAACAAAACGAAGGACATGCTTACTCACTGCTGTAAGAGATAGTTGTTCTGTGATGACTCAGAATTATAGTCTTGAGTCATAAGCATACGTATGGTTAAGAAAAGGTTGTAATCCTTTTCATCCCAATCTTGGGGAAAAATGTAGATGTTGAAGAAGTGACCCGAGGACATGCCCTTGAGGAACTCCTAGTAGTTTTCTCGCATTTTAAACTCTTTTCTAGTCCACAAAGCAGAGTTGCTAACAATTGCAAATTGTTAGCAAGATTTATTGGGTAAAATTGATTCTCGATTGCTGTTTGAGGTTTTCTGTCGGAAGAAAACGTCTCCATCCAGCGCCTGTGACTTCAGGTCTGTGTGATTAATCTGCTGAAGTAGAATAACGGCTCCTGTCCAGAAAACATACAGATGGGTTTTCGTTCTGTGAGCTCACGCAGATGCAAACCCCCGGCCTGCAGTGCCTTTTGTTGTTTCAGCAGGCTGTGATTTAAGGCTGAACATGATGTCACCCCCATCATCATGGGGGCTAAATTGCCCCTCTGTTCACGTTGGCGCTGTTAGTAATGGCGGGTGACGGAGGTTATGTTGCCGTAGACTGAGACAGGTTCTGACTTCCCGCTCTGCCGTCTTCCTTCGTGTCGTTGAACCAAGATCCAAGACAAAGATCTAACCCGGAGAGCTGCATGTGTTTGCAGTTACGTTTTTTTTTTTTTTTTTTGGAATTGACGTCTTTGCAATTGAGATGATTCTTATGTATTTTCCAAAGTGTTATCACACAAGATCACGGGTCCCTCAGCTGCAATAATGGCTTGTTTTGGACTAAAAAGAAAAGCAGCTTGGTGCTGGGCCGGAGCGGCAGAAATGAACTGAGTTTGAACTAAGAAAGCAAAGACTTCCAGCTGGGCAGATGTTAATATTTCACCGAGTCCATAAAAACGAACAGTGTCTTGCAAAAGTATTAACATCATTTGACCTTTGCCATATTTTCTTACAGTCAACAGACTGGAGCTCAGTCTTATTGGAGAGAATCTGTCAAGTGTTGACACATGTTCTCAATTGGATTTAGGTCTGGACTTTGACTACGCCACTCTAAAAATATGACTGTGCTTTAGACGTCACTATTCATTTCTAGCGCTGCTTAGGTTTATAGTGCTGAAAAGTTAACACTTATCCTAGTCTGAAGTCTGCTAGGGCTGCCAGATTTTTTTGGGCAGCCCTAGCTACCACAAATGCTTCACAGTTTGTGGTCGTAATGTGATAGACTGATAGACTGTGAAAGTTTAAAGGAAACCTATTTAGCAAAATTCACATTTTGTACATTTGATCTGATCTACTACTAAAATCACCTCAAGATATTTTTTGGTTTTTTTTGGCCAATAATTAAATATTTTTTGGTGTCCTGAAAACCTCTTGATTGCTAAGTCACAACTGACTGGCACCGTGTCTTTACCTAGCAACCCAAGTGAAACTCCTGCTGGTTTTACCGCTGTACAATGGCTGCTGGAAAAGACAAGTGTTTTGTTTTTGACTTGCTGCATTCTTGTTAGTTGTGCAGGAGGCTCTACTTCTGCTTTTCAAAGAGACACAGTTGTGTGTTTGTAGCCATTCTCACATACAATTGTAAGTGTTGATTTGGGGGCTTGGCTTGTAGCAGCTAATTTAGATTTAAAGTGACAAGATGCCCTAAAACAACTCATTCTGAATGCAGCTCAAAGCAGACAGACCTGAAGAATGATGATGTTAAAAAAAAAAAAAATTAATGAACATGTTTTGTATAACCTGTCCAAGGACACGTAGTAGGTCACCTGTGAGGAATATTAATGCTGCTGTAAGGCGCTCTCACAACTTAACCTTTCAACAGTCTGTTGTTAACATGTACTGTTCCCGCTCTCAGATATTGTTTGTCTTCATTTATTTCCGAGGATGCAGTCGTGTTTTTATGATCAGACGGGCTCTGTGGACGTGGCCGCCATGTTTACACAGATTAACAGCCTGCAGCCAGTGAACTGGTTAATCAGACCACTTACACAGACTCCCTCTCTGCCTCCCAATCAAACCCCAGACTGGCCCTCCGCTTGTCAAGCTAAAAGTGTCCTGCGGTTTACATGACACGGGCCAAACCGCAGTCATTTCTAAATCTGAATAACTGAAATGCTCCTTTTTTTTTTTTTTTTTTTTTAACACACGTCCTTATTGCTTCACTAACCCCGGTGTTTAGCATTTAAAGACCTAATTGCAGTGAGCGCGATCCGTCCGTCGCATCAGACGGACTGAGCTGTGGTTGTGAATTTACGGCAGCGCAGCGAGCCGGACGGACGGCTTTACATGAACACGCAGGAATTTATGAACGCCTCGACCTGGGCTGAACCGCTCAGGGTGGAGCTGCTCGAAGTTGCCTTTGGCTGAGCTTTTGGATTTCTCCACATGTTGAAGTGATAAACAAGCGTAATAAAAAAAAAAAAAACTCCTCTTGGAATTTGAAGACTATTTATGGCATGTGTGTTTTTATAAACCGCTTCAGATAAAAAAACACAGCAAGAAAACGTCAATAAACACAGCAGTGGCTGTATAACATTGAAACCAGTTGCATAATTTTAGTAGTACCCCTACAAAACCCCCAAGAAAGGGAACTTCTTGTTTTCAGCTTGACATTTCAATGGTTTTCAGGTGGTCTCTGCGTGCATAAACGGACCTCACCGGCTCAGAAGATTGGCAGCTGCATCCACATGATGCTTTGTTCACGCTCTGGCCACCTTTCAGCGGTTTTATGGGAGAGCTGGGTGGAAAATCTCCGTAGGAAACACGGGAGTTTACCGCTACATTTGGAACATCTCTGGAAAACTTCAGATCTGCAGAATATGACTGGAAACAGCAACAGCAGCTGAATTATGAAAAATCAAAAATCAGGTTTTTCGATAAAATGTTGGTATTGAAATTGGTTTATTTTGCAAAACTGCAATGGAGACACTATTTTTGCATCGGAAAAAGTGTCTCCATTGCCTGCTCAAAAACAGGATGTTAGTAATGACCGAAACGACGAAGAAGACGACAGGAAGTGGTTGGAGGATAATGACGTGGCATGTTTTTTAATGACTTAGCACGTAAACAAATGTATTCACGTGTGATTTCGATTGCGTTTCTTATTTAATGTAAAAGCCACGATTGTGAAACTGTGCGGAATACAGACTTAAGTTTTGTGGACGTTTGTAATGGAAACACAGCTACTCAGAAATAGATATGAAGGCTCCACCCTCCCGCCGAAAAAAAGTAGCAGTAGCCGCTTTTCTATTGACCATAAAAATTGGAATTACGAAAATAATCTAGCTTTACAGAAACACGTCATTTTTGAAGAAACTCACATTTGTTTGATAAAAAGTTTTGTGCTAGAATGAGGCGGTTTTTCAGCCATTTTTAAATAGATGTATTTCAAAAACGCATCACCCAAGTCAGGGACCAACAACCGGAGGACGAAACGTGATATTTTTTCCTAGTCACGGACAATCTGGTTCAGGTTGGTGTCAACAACCTGAAACATGCAGCCAAAGCTGCAATGGAAGAGCTTAGATCAAAATAAATTATTGGATGACCCAGAACGGCCAAGTCAAAGTTCAGACGTAAATCCAGTTGAGAATCTCTGCGGTTCAGTCTGACTGAGCATTAGCTATTTCAAATTTTTCAAAAATTCTCAAAAAGTTCTGTGGCTAATTGTGCAAAGTTGGTAGAAAAATACACCAAGAGTCTTTCAGATATAATCGTAATGAACGCAACACTAAGAATATTTGAAAACCATCTATCATCATGCACTAGTAGGCCTGTCACTGTAACAATTTTTTCTGGATGAATTGTCCCAGAAATTATTTTGATGAATAATACTATTGTTTTTTTTAAAAACAATTTTGAAGTAGTATAATAGTAATGGTATAAATAATGCAAGAACACATGATCAAAGATCAATAAACTTTAAATTCCAACAAACATTTATCACTGGAATATATAAAATAGATATAAAAAAACAACAGAAACAACAAACAAAACGATTTATGAAGTCTTTGTAAACAAAATTGTCCTTTTTAAAAAGAAAAAAAAGAGGCTAGTTGAGACCAAAAGAATGAAGCGATTTGTCATCCAGTCTTTGATCAAATTAAACAAAATAGAGAAACAATCACGCCAATGGAAATTATTGAGCTCATTCTCATGTATACTGCTTGTTGTGACAGGTGTAAGCTCTGCTTTTTGCCATATGAAATCCCTAAAAACATTTCAGTTTGTGGCCATTGTGTAAAAAAAGAAAAAGTCCCAGGAGTTAGACTGCTTTTGTTTAAGGCACCGTATGGAACAGTTATGGACTCTAAGCGGCGTTAATGTGTGAAGCTTTTAGTTTTACTTTGAAGTTGACAGCTAGACTTTAAAACGGCTTCTGAACCCTGAAAACGGCACAAACCCGTTACGTTTTCCACAGTCAGCCCCCCACGCTTTACATGAGACATGACTCACTAAACTTGGAACGTTCAGACGTTTGGTCAAACTTGAACCTGATGCGTTGTGAACGGACCTGCCTTCTCGCCGCATTGCTGCACTTTTTCTCCTTTTGATCGTTCTGCTTTCAATGCAAAGCTGCTATTACCATTTGTTAAAATCAGGCTTTCTGTCTTTGTTTTCCTCCAGGTCAGCCTGCCAAACGACTCCAGCTGCGTTGAAGAGATTTTGCGGGTATGTTCCCTGGACACGCACACACACACACACACACACCCATTCTCTCTCTCCTATACACACAGGGTAATTGCGCTGATTATCAGCTGTTTTCTGTTTGCTCTGAAAGACTTTGGTTCTTCTCCAGAGAATTTGATCGTAGGAAGAAATGACAGAATGAAGCAAGAGAATGAGAAACAGAAGGGTTGCAACACAAAGGATGGGAAAAGGAAAAAGAGAAACTTTGGCTCAGGTCCATGATTATAGATTTTTTTTTTTGTTTTCTGTTAGATGATGTCAGGCAGAAATCTTTTCCATCATTTTTCCTCCATCCGTGTTTAGCAGAATTTCTCCAAACAGCTCGTTTTTTGTTGTTCTTTTTCCCACAGTTTTCCCCCTCCTGTCTTTCTGTTCTGCTCTGAATGATGTCAAAACAGACGTTTTCCCCGACAATCTTCCCTCCTCTGTCAGCAGCCCCGTCGACGAGCACGCGATCGGACGGCTCAGTTAGCTCCTTAACGCATTCCCTCCTCTTCCTGTCTGTCTCCCTCCGTCCCTCCCTCCCTGCCCTCTGTCGTTCGCCGCCCTCTCCCTTTCACAAATCAATACGCCGGTCAACAGGCTTTGTGACAGACTATCTGCTGTGAGCCGCATGAAAGGCCTCTGTCAATAATATCGGTGCGCCACTGAATCCGGCCTTTGATGTTTAGTCGTGTCAAGTGGAAAGATCAGGGCGTTCAGAATGTGAGGCGGGGTGAATCGGCCCGCAGCCCCCTCCCGCTCATACCAGTCAGCTGTCAGGGAAACATGGCAGATTCACATGCGGGGCAGCGGAGTCTAACGGTGAGGCGGTAAATAGATGTAAAGCAAAACATGGCGCAGCATTTGATTTACCGACTGCCAGAACCGATGGCTTTGTCAGTCTGTTAAAGTGACAGTTCTGTTCTGCGTAAACAAAAGCCTGAGTGGTCGGGGTGGATTTGTGTGTCGTGCTGTCATGACTCCTCGTATTGGGCTGCGTGTGCTGTGGCTGAACACACTGTTCTCAGAGCATCGACTGTTTGTGTTTGCTAAGAAACTACTGTGGCCCAGAAGGGTCAACGGGATGCAAACGCCACAACAGAAAACCGCAAGGCAACAGAAAAAGACACAACACAACTTCAAAAGTTACAACGCAGCAATAAAAAGCCACAAGGCAACAGCAAAAAGGCACATTACGACAACAGAGGTTATCGTTGTTTATCGACGCAAACAATGCAACAACCAATGATACAACATAACAATAAGAAGCCGTAAAGCAACAGGAAAGAGACACAACGCTACAGCAGAACATGTGAAGGCAACAGCAACAAGTCGCAACGCAACATGAAGGGGACAACACAACTACAGACGACACAAGGCAACGACGAAAAGTCAAAACGCACCGGCAAATGTGACATAGCAACAGCAGGAAGTTATAACGCAAAAGCAAAAAACTATTTAGCAGTTTTGTTAACCTTTCTGCTACAAAACCTTAAGAAACAAACCACTGAACGATTTAGTTTGAGTCCTGAATATTTTGTTTTTTTGAAAGATCGACCTCAAAACAATTAAATAAATTGCTGGCAGGACCTCAAACTGCATAAGGAAAATTACATCATAATTTAAAAATCACTGCAAAAGAGGCAAAAACCAAATGACCAGAGAGAGGAGTCGAGTGTTTTGGTCTGAACTGTCAGAAGTCAACACAAGGAAATGTCAACTATCCGTCTGTCGTCTTCCTTTCTTAAGTCGGATCTGGTCACCGAGTAACAAGTCCGAAAGAAAAATCCCTCTCCACCTCATTATCGGACATCCTGAGGCTTTCCAACTGTCAGAGCCATAAATACTCTCTCCAACTACTTCTGGGTGTTCTTCTGCAGGGTTTCTTTCCAGTGGGACGTGCCCGGAAAATCTCTAAATGGAGTTATCCAGGAGGCATTTGATCAGCTGTCCAAACCGCCCCAACTTAATTATTTCAGCGTGATGCCTCAGGCTGCGTCCAGCCGCCATACGTACCCAGCTAATTCCAGCTGCTTGCAGTCAGGATCCGGCTCTTTCAGCCACGGTCCACATCTCACGGCCACAGGTGAGGTCAGACCGTAAACGGGTCGGGAAAATGAGAACTTTAACGGCCTGTCTCTTTCCTCGCCGCCCGCAGAAGCGCCTCATTTTAGCAGTTGAGGACCCTCTAAATCCGTCCGTCCGTCTCTCGCCACTGCTTCATTTTCACCATCAATCTTAAACAAGACGGTAATCCCAACTCCTCAACTCGAGGCAGGATTTGACCTTTGACTGAAGGCTACTTCACACTTGGCAACGAAGCGCTTCAGTTCACACTGGAGGTTGTGACCTTGAGACCCCAACAGAATGGAGCTGTACCGTATATCAAAACGCTATCAGCAGCACAAGATCGATGTTCCAAATGTCAGAAAAGGAGCGCTTGAACGCAACAGGCTGGACGTTTCCTGCGTTCATGCTGCAGTACATTTGGCCATTTGCATCAACTTTTGCTGAACTTGATGCCAACACCTGATACAGATTTTAATGGGTGTCGTGAAAATGGAAGAGAAAGCGAATTGTGACAATATTGACATTGGTTGTGATATTCAAAAACAAAATCACAGCAGTCCTTAGCTGCCAGTTTGTATGTATCGCTGTGTCTTTCATACATCAGCAACAATTATGATCTGTATTTTTTTTAAAAGACCCAAAAAACCACAAATGTTGTGAAAAAAATCTTAATTTATGTCATCTAGAACAAAAAATGGCATCTAAACTGTTTTTTTTAGGTTGACAGAAATGGGCTTAGTGATGATTTGGTGATAATGCGATTTATCTTTAAACAGACGTGGGCAGTGTTAAGCAAAGTTAACCTGAGTTCTACTGTTAATGCAGACATGCTTGTTGCTTTAAAGATTCGATTAATATTTTACCAGACCAGAGTGTTTTGCTATGAACATTTTTTTCCACATAGAAAAGCAGTGATTTTCTTTTTTTTCTTTCTTCTTCTTACCGTCAGTTTTCCGTATACAATAGTGTTGAATGAAAGCAGTTCAAAAGCTTCTTTATTCCATAATTAAAGTGTAACATTCAAACACCAGATCTTTTTGTGCGTTCCCAGAGACAGGCGCTGAGAAACTCAAAGAAGTGCCGAAGTGTTGCCTCCATTAATACTTTGACATTGTAGTCACACACTTTGGATGGAACTGTTATTAATATGATAAATTAGATCAGTATAAAACCTCATAAACCCAGCGCTTCAACAAGCCAGCCTGTCTGAGTCCTTTTGAAAGTGATTCTTAATGACCGTTCGTCGCGTCCTTGTGAGGTTTTAGTTGACTTTTGCCAAAAGAGTAATCACAACGTACACTCAGACATTAAAGCAACTCGTTCAGCTGGTGTCAGATTATTAGCAGCGAGTTACATATGTGCAACTTTTGTCTATATTTTGTAAAAGTGTTTATTGTCTAGGCCTTACACTCAGCAATGCTTTCTGGAATCCACCATTAAAAAAAACACACACACATCAGACCATAGAAATCTTTCAAACATACGTCAGATGACAAATTTAGCATACACATAATTGATTACAGTTCATACAAATTGTTGATAAATTTAAAAAATATACTAAAATTTACAATTTCAATTATTCACATGTCTCCATGTTGCTGTTTTGTTTCATGTTCTGGTTCAACATAAGCAGTAATATCAGGTGTTTACAATGCAAATGCATATTTGAAAGGTATGTTAACACGTATCACGTTGGAAGCACAAGCTTGAATATTTTAGATTGAAATCGTATATGTGAAAACCAGCGTACAAATCTACCAGTTTCCAAGCATCCGAGCTTCTCCTCCACTCGGCTCCTTCAGACTAGCCAGCAACAATTAGCAAACACCTGGTGAAACTGTACATTTCGTTAAAGGAGCTACTTCTCAGTGAAACTCTGGTAAAAAAGCAGGGTTAATAGAGGAGCCATGTTGTGATGACTTCCTGAGTTTCAGAAAGAGCAGGAACTTCTTAAAGAGACAGCGACCCAATGTTCAAGGAGTTAAAATTATATTTGATGTAAATATTTTTTTATGTTACAACTGAAGGTAACGTAGTTACTTGATTGTGCTATAAAATAGCATTATGTGGCTGGAGAGCACATAAAACCTCCCCTTTGTAAAAAGACGAGCTCCTTTGTTTTAGCCGCATGGAATCACAAGAGCATTTGTAGTTATAACTTTGCAAAATATGAGAAACTGTAACAACAGCACAAATGCATTTTTAACACGGGGGAATAAATAAGCACTTTCTGTGATTAAACATTGTAGGTGATATTTGGCAAACAGATAACAGCCTGAATGTTACGCTCCCTCAGTCATGTACTGCTTTCAATATGACATTTACACTCTGTCTCTCTCACACACACGCAAATATGTTCAGGCGAAATCAAGGGTGCTGTCTGTCAAAGTGCAGGAAGTCTTCAAGGAAGGACAAAATGATGTCAGAAAGTGGGGCTGTTGCTTAGCAACCCGGCGTATTTCGTCAGGGTAGCGTAACAATTCTGTAAAGAGGGAAAAACACACCCAACACATCTGCAGATGCATTCTGGAGGACCTTCAGAAGTGTTGAGCTGTTTTGTGCTCTGAGCTACACACACGCACACACACGCACGCGCATCTTCCTCACACATATGAACACATGCGTCATCGGATGAATATGACTCATCTCCTCCAGAGGGGAGAATCAATGTATGATGGGAAATCAGTCTTTTTGGCCCAGTGACCTGCTGTAAGGAAGTTGAGTATGAACTGATTGACTGTCAAAGAGAAAAGGAAAAAAAAAAAAAAAGCGACCCTTGTTTTGTGGGAGGGGCTCGGACTGCCGTCCAATAGGAAGACGGTTCCGGGTTCAGATCCCAGACAGAACCTTTCTCTGTAGAGCTTTATGTTCTCCTGGTGCGTCGGTGGGTTTTCACTGGGTACTCTGAATTCCTCCACAATAAAATCATGCATCTTAGGTTAGATAAATATGAGATTTTTAACTGTGTGAGTGAATATTAGTGAATATTTCTGTAATAGCCTTTTGATAGACTGACAACCAATAACCTCCAGCAGGTTTACATAAGGGGATGATGTAAACTGATGGTCAGATTGTCCTTAATTATGACATTTACACACTGTCTCGCTCTCACACACACATACACTCTACAACCAATCACTCACATCTGTGTGTGTGTTTATTTAAATGAACATTTTGAAGTTCTTTACCAATTTAATTTTACTCCTTGATGTGTGACTACAAACATCAATGTATGTTTTTCCACTACAAATATGGAATATTGCCAAAATGTTGGCAACATCCTGCTTAATTAGGTCTGGGCGATATAATGTATCATAATACATGTTTCATATCAGCCAATACCAATAATTATTTATTTGATTTTTGTTTTAAATATCTGAAAAATTACCAAACTGGTACTTGTTTTATCCGCAGTTTTCACTCCACTGTGTTGTTTTGATTTTTAACCAGTTATGAGGCAGAATGGCGAAAGCTGAAACTTCTGCTGCGCAAGTTTACTCAGCAGGTTGTTGCTAGGTAACCAGAGTGAGTGAGTTTGTTGATGCCACCAACCTTTCTTAGCTAGCCGTGAGAGGTTGAGCGACTAAAGCCTTTGGTCCGCCTACATCTCCCAGAATGCTGTGCGGTTCTGGATCGGACTTCAGTGAATAATCTATATATTTAATATTCAATAATCTATCACATGTATTATCTATTGATATAGATCACTTGTCCATTGCGACATGTGATGTTGATTTATTGTCTAGTACTACTGCTAATGTCAAACAGAAACACATTTTTGTAATTCTAATGTTTCTGTTAAACAGGAAATGGAATTAAAATCACATGAATAAGCCTGTTCATGCAGTGAGTCATTAAAAACCATAAAAAGTGTTTGTTTTTTCAAACTTGGACTGAATGCTCTCTCTACCACGTGATCAAGCCACTACTTGCTGTTTGTCTTTATTAAAGACATTAAAGTCTGTGCTTTGTCAAAATCTGACCAAGTTTAAGAGGTACAAATTCTTTTATGAAGCATGGATTCAGTAGAAATAACTGAAAAGCTGCAGCTTCTGTGCTGCGTTGTTGTCATGCAGCCAGACGGAGTCAGCCTTTTATTTTTTTGTAATTTAACAACTCTGCACTTAACCGACTCTCGGTACTCTGATCCCCGTGTGTACCACAACCCTCCCTGTGCAATCCAGCATTTATTCTATAAGCAATAATGAGGGTCCGCTCTGAAGGAGGGGTGGAGGGGAGGCGGGGCAGCGTGCAACCTTGATTGAACGCTGACTCCACTCCTCTGGTCCAAAGAGGCTGCTAAAGCAATCCTCCTGCCGATGTTTTTGCTAAAGTTTAGCCGTGATCATCGCTCTTCAGACGCACGCAGAGCAGGACCAGAGTTATTTCCTTCATTTGTCTGAATGTAAGAACCAAAAAACAACAACAAATTAAACGCCTACATTCTGCCTCTTCTCAGTAATCGTTAATGGTGACGTAATAAAAGATGCGTGTGTGTGTGTGTGTGTTCAGGAGATGACCCATTCATGGCCTCCTCCGCTCACAGCCATACACACGCCCGGGAAAGCTGACCAGACCAAGTTCCCCATCCCAAACAAGGTGAGTACACACTCTGCAAACGTAAGAAAAATTCCCTTTCTTCTTCAAGTATGTTTGGGTTCTTTTTTTTTTGTGCAAACATCTTAGCACACTTGAAGTAAGACCAAACTAACGTACAAATAACTTTTCAGCAAGATATAGGAGCTTGTTTTAAGTAAATAATTCCTTAGTATTGATGAAAAGTGGCAGATTATTAGAACAGCCAGACTCAGAAATCATTGCTCAACAATCCCACCACCAAGACTGTCTGAGACGGCTTGAAAATGCTAAGTTACATATATTTAACAATGCATTATTTGTACGTTATGCAACTATAGGTAAAGTTGTGTTTTAGTGTGTGCTCCGGTGGCCAAGCGATGACATTTCATTGTGCAAGGACAATAAAAATAAGTTTAAGTCTATAAAACGTGAAAAATGTCTTGTTACAAGTGAAATAATCTGCCATTGGAACTGGTATATTTTCATCATTATTAAGGAATTACTGACTTGACACTTGAAAAGTTACTTTGTTTTCTTATTTCAAGATGTTTGTACTAGAAACTCGACCAAAAATACTTGCTGAGATTTTCTGTTTTTGCAGTGTGTAGCTATAGGTGTTAATGAACTCCAAGTCATTTACAAATGCTCCAGTTGTTAAAAAAAAAAAAAAAAAAAAAAAAAAAGTCAACACCAGGATTAATTTTCCTACTTTAAGCTTGGTTGTAAAGCAGCAGTTTATTGTCGCTTTTCATTCTGATTTAACTTCAACTTACTCGTGCTTTCAAGCACAAAGAGCTGCGGTGTAAAAATGATTTGGTCGAGATGCATGCCGCGGTCAAGGGTAAAGAAGGAAAACGTGAAAAGAAACAGAGCTAGCTGATAACGCTGACGATCTTAGAGGAGACGGCAGCAAAAACGAACAATGAAACTCTTAGAAAAAAATGAGAATTCTCTTTAGACGTTTCTCATTTTGCACTTAGAGCAGCACAAAAAGTGAAGTCGCTTAACACTGGATACAGATTGATCTATGTGTCACCCAGCGTGATGCTCTTAGATAACAGTAAATGTGAAAACCCTCCTTCAGTGTGAAGGCTAACATGGTGTCTTGTTTTCTTTTCTTGCACAAAAGGTTTATTCTTGATGTCTTTTGCATCACAGACAAAGAAACATTTTTGGGCTCCAATCACAACTTATATGCCAGTGACACGTCACCATGGTGACCCTACCGTGAGCACTCGCATTAAGAAAGAAAAAGAAAAAAATATTTTCAACTAGCTCAATAATAAGCAAATACAGTAGTCACAATTTTTTATTGTTGTCGTTAGAAATGGATGTCACTCTTAAATCCGAAACTAAAAGAGTTTTGGGCTTTTGCCTGATTAAACAGTAAGGCACCTGTTTAGCAAATTCCATAAAAAAAACCTTAAAGATAAAAACTGATTCATTAAACTATTTTTTTCTGTTTTTTTCTCTCCTCTCTCCTGTTTGGCCAGGAGACCCAGCATGTGACCTCAGCCTACAACACCCAGAGTAAGTCTATCAGACTGTAAACAGCTGAAGTTACCACGGACACTGTGGTTTCTATGACGATAACGGCATTCAGCATATATGTAAGAAAGCGGTTTGGACTGATAATCACTAAAAGTTTGAAAGACTGTTTATGCAATTGATGTGAAAGTTACATACGTGTGAACTTATATCATAAAGAGTGATGTTATATTTAGGTTTTTCTGTGCATAATGCAAAACAGAAACAATATTTTTATTAAAGCTGACAAAGGGTTTCATGGTTCACAATCTAAATATGTAAATATTTCACAGTGGGATCAGTTGAGATTGTTATGCAACAAATACAGATTCATTAAAAAAACTGGAGGAGTTTGATGTGAAGGAACATGAGTGACCTGAACCAGACCTTCTCACCCAACATCAGGAGTTTATGCTTTTATTTAAACCTCCATGTTTATGTCTGGTTATGTAAATTGCGCCACCTGAGTGAAGTTGCCTCCCACCTTCTCCATCCTCCATCATACTGAAGAAAATTAGTGTCAAACGTTTGTGCAGCAAAAATCTTTTGTTTGTGCCGCTGTCATTTTATAGATATTGATAAATGTCCCCAGAGGTCACCAAAGGTCAACCAGCCAGTCCACATTGTCAAAACCAAGTAAATTGTCAACGTCAATCAACTGTGATACTAAAAAAGTTTAGCTGCACAAATATAGCAAAATTAATTCACATCAGTTTTGTTTTTTTGTTGATATGAGCAGATAGGACAGGTTGACCTCTGATGACCTCTGGAAACTTTTTATTTAAAGTCTTAATAAGTTGCATTATATTTTGTCTGATTTTGCAAATCTGGACTGGCTGGTTGACCTTTGACGACCTCTGGAAACATTTATTAATATCTTTAAAATTATAGTAGCTAATTTTAGCTACTATAATTTAGTAGCTAAAATTATAACGCAGCAAAATTTATTGATATCAATTTTGTTTGACTGTTAATGTGGGAGGATGGGAAGTCTGGTTAACCTTTGGTGGCCTCTGGAAACTTTTTTATGTGCGTATTAAAAATTAGAACGGCACAAACGGAAATCTTTCCTGCACAAAAGTAGCACAAGTCGATTGACACCGTATTTCACTTGATTTTGTAAATGTGAGCTGACTGGTTGATCTTAACAATGATGGTAACAAATCTCCATGTCTTTAAAAGGATATCGGCACAAACAAAAATTGATGCTGCACAAAAGTAGCACAAATTGATTGGCACCATGTTTTCTTTGAATATTTTTTTGTAAACATGGACTGGCTGGTTGACCTCTCATGACCTCTGGAAACATTTATTAAAGCCTTCAAAATGATAGCGGCACAAACCAAAATTTTTGCAACACAAACGTTTGACAACATAATTCGCTTCAATTGAAGAAGGTGGGAGGGGCCAACTTTACTCAGGAAATCGACCTATGACCTTGATATTCAAAGTCCAGTGCTGCTGGCGACGAGCAGACGGCGTGAAAACTTTTTGTGATGCGGTAGAATAACGGAGGTAAAATTCTCCCTGCTGCAGTGACAAATCGACACAGAGCGCCATGCAGCATCCTAAAACATTTACTGTTGACTTCTTTCAGATCCCCCAGGCCCTCACCTGCATATATGCAGCAATTCTGATAAAACTCTTCCTCAAGTACTTTTCAGAGGTTGCTGATTTAAAAAAATGTTTTTTTTACATTAAAGCCCGACTTAAACGCTTTGAGATGTTTGCTGGGCGCCAGTGAAGCCCAACAGTTCCCGCCTCGCCTTTTCTGTCAGGAAGTGAAACTGCTGAGCAAAACAGGAATTCAAAGGACTTGGTTCCAAGAAAGAAAAAAAAAAGAAACTGAACAGCTACTAGGAGAAATAAATAATGTAGTCAGGTTTTATTGCAAAAATAAATAAAATGAGCGCTGTGCTCTTCAAAACCTGGCAACGCAAACAGACTGTGGCAGAGTCATTGTCCGGGGGTAACAATGCTACAAGACTCCGGTTATGTTAGTTTGGCTTCTGGTCAAGCACACAGACAAACCTTGACTTATGCAAAACGATGTCAAGAATGATTGAACGTCCACTGTCGTCTCCCCTCCTCCTCTTCATCCTCCTCTTCCTCCTCTTCCTCCCATTGTGTTGCAGAGAGATGTACGGTGCCGGCTAACAAACCCGCTGCTAAACCATCCACCGCACCGCAGAAGTCGTGAGTACCTCTCCTCAAGCACACACACGCGCACACACACACACAAATTGAGAATTTCTAAACCTGCTGCTGTTTCTTGAGCCTCAAGGTAAAATTAAACCTGACTCTTGGATGGAATTCACTTGTGGTAGGAAGATCGAGGGAGGGGAAAAGGAAAAAAAAAAGGATTGTGTGGATCAGAGCGGGAAAGTGCAGCTACATTAATTTAACCCCAGCCAGCAGCGTATTGCAACACCTCCGTTCGCTCCACATCACTCGCAGAGCGGGATGAGACCGAGAAGGCAGAACCCCTGTGAGCCTTACTGATCCCACGTTTAACCAGTTGAGTTAATTATTCAGTCACACGAGCGGCAAACACCTTGAATGTCAAACATTCCCAGATTTCCAGCGGATTCCGCGGTTCAGTTTTTGTGGATTTTTTTCTGTGAGACGTGACTCTAGATGAGTCACGGAAAAGTCACCTTTTCATGAATGATTTTGTTGAGTGTTCACTGCAAAAACACAAAATCCTACCAAGTATTATTGGTCTAGTTCCTGGTGCAAATATCTGAGTACACTTGACAAAACTGACTTACAGGTGACTTTTCGGCAGATATAGAAGCTTGTTTCAAGTGGATAACGTCTTAATATGGCAGATTGTTTTATTTATAACGTGGGAAAACCATTTTTATAAGTGAAATAAATCCGCCTGTGGAACTGGAACTTAATCAACAATATTTATGGAATTAATAATGACTTACAACACGCTCCTACAAAGCTACTTCTAAGATAGTTTTGTCTTTTTCCAATCGAACTAAAACATTTACACTAGAAACTGGACCAAAAAAATACTTGGTAAGATTTAGTGGTTTTGTGGCGTAGATATCATTTTCAGAGTTGAATCAAAACAGTCAAGTGGTGATGAAACAGTCTGAAAGTTAAAGCAACGTCAAAAAAAATTAATAATTCATACTGATTCACTGGAAAAGTTCAAAAGAAAGTTTTGACTCTGCCAAATTGTGGCTAATGTGGCTAATGCTAGCCACATGTGGCTAACGTGTTTTGTTGATTTAAAACTGTTTTAAATCAACAAAACAGTCGCTAATTAATTTGGCTTTTGTGTAACATGAACAATGCAGTTAATTTAGTTTTTTGATCTAATTGCAAATGAATGAAAATATAATCGTTCTATTTTTAATGGGATTATATTGAATGGTTCTCGCTCTGCTCGCCAAAAGACAAAGAAATAGGTCCATTTTCTGCTTTGAAAAAAAAAGGAGAAGAAAAATCTGCTTATTTAATCTGTTTGTAATATTTGCCACTAATAAACACGATGCTTCGCTTACTGCAGGCATAATTATTGTTTATGCTCATAAGCATAAAAAGCTCACTATGATGAATGGGTCTACCTCATGTTCATCAGATGTAAATGTTATTTTTCCTGAATCTTTACTCTGCTGGAGGAAACACAGACAAACCTGAAAGCGATGAATTATCTTCATTCATTATGACGACGGCTGAAGAGCGCTGAGAGATCTGATCACATGACCTTCAGACAGCTGCCTACGAGTGAGTCGAGCTTGGCGGCGTCAGAAATGCTTCTTGTCCTAAAAAACAAGTTTCCACCTGTTGGGAGAGTTTGCCCCGCGTTTGCAGAGTAAGGCACTTGCGGATCTCAGGGTTACATGTTCACTTCCTGCCGCTGATTTAGGTGAAAGGATCGCCGCTTTTGGTATTTACCTGCAGCAGGCGAGCGGCTGATGAGGAGAAAACAAGATGTCGGCTGCTAACAGGCGGCGCTGTTGCTGTTTTTGACCCGGACTCTGAGGGGGGTTTGTCCACGAACAGCTGGTTCAGGTCAGGGTGGATCTGAGTCGGCCGAGTGCTTTAAGTAGAAACACTCGCTTAAAACTCTGTGTGTCTACGACACAGTACCAGGGCTATAGTAAGAAAAAATAAAAACGTAAAAGTAAGAGAGTAAAGTCGAAATAACATGAGAATGAAGTCATAATATTACGATAATAAAGTGGAAATATTACCAGAATAAATTCAAAATGTCACAAGAATAAAGTCAAAATATTGCAAGAATAAGAGCATAAAGACAAAATAGTATGACAATAAAGACACAATAATTTGAGAACGGTTATATTATTAGGAGAATATATTTATGACTGAGTTATCATAATATTTTGACCTTATTCTCGTACTATTATGACTTTGCTCTGAAGTCTTTATTCTTTATTTAGGTGACATTGTACTGCGGTAGTTTTATTTAATTGTTTTATTTTCTTAGTGTAACAGTCCTGCAGTGTATGAGCTGTTGTAGTTTGCTAGAGGAGTTTATCGATGCATCTCCTGTTGTGTGGCATCACTTTGATAAATGATCTCTTTGCTGAGAACGCTGGTTAAAAACATTATTGTCAAAGAGTGGAAACAGTTTCCTCCAAACAGATGCTGTGAGTCATGATTCAGCCGCAGAGATCAGTGTTTTCTGCTGGGTCTTTTGATGCGACAAACCAAACTTTCATGGCTCACGTCAACTATTTTGAAGGAGCACGGTTTGCCTCCAAAAAATAGTCGACGTGATCTAAACTACAGCCACAGACCTCAGTGTTTTCTGTTGCGTCTTTATGTGGCGGGCCGACATTAAAGCCCAAACTGGAGCGTAACTGTGAGCAGAAAGCAGCTGCACGTCTTTCTGGTTTCTGACTGCAGCAGCTTTTCAGGTCTGGAGACGAACATGTTCAGAGCATGATGCTTCCATCACCGTGTTTTAGTGTCGTGGGTGATGTGCTGTGCCGGTGTTCCTCCACAAACAGGATATTGGACTCAAGCCCAAAAGTTTGTCTTTATAGTGTAAATATTTTTAGAACATCTGAAATAAAAATAAAAACTCACTTACAAGTAACTTTTCAGCATGATACGAGAGCTTGTTTTTGGTAAATAATACCTTAATATTGATGAAAAAGCACCAGTTCAACTAATAGACTATTTCACTAATAAGACATTTTTTCTCATGTTACAGGTGAAACAATCTGCCAGTGGAACTAGTGCTTTTTCATCAGTATTAAGGGATTATTTACCAAAAACAAGCTCCTGTATCATGCTGAAAAGTTACTTGTAACATTAATATCTTTGCACTAGAAACTCGACTAAAACACTTTGTAGGATTTGTTGTTTTTGCAGTGTAGTTTTGGTAAAGGATCGCACTGGATATACATTTCGGGAATGAAAAATTCAGAACACAAATGCACACCGCACTTATGAGATTTTTATTAGTAAAGGATGATCATTTACATTCACAACTTTGCAACATTTTCCGTCATTCGAAGGGGAATTAAAAAATGTGGCAATTTCCATGAATTAAATACTAACTAGATATTACTCATTGTTCATATATTTTTGAAAAAGTGGTTAAATATTTGGACTTTCCTTTTCACCTGTAAAGCCAGTATTAGCCAGTAAATCCTCAGAAGTCCTTTAAAGATTATTTTTTTATATAAAAAAAGGAGCTTTTGCTTTGAAAACCTCGGGCAGCAACCATTTAAATTGGCAGCTGAAAAGCGACCAGAGGCGTCCGCATTTGAAGCGGCCAAATTGGAGCCGCGAGCCGCGTGTTCGGCTTCGCGGCCCGTCCTTGAAGCCGGTCGATTCGTTCTGTACTCGGCCAGATCATCGTCTGAAAGTTTCTGCTCGGGAATCATTTTAATTCCTGGGCGTATTTTTTTGATGCGTTCTGTGAGGCAGATTTTTTATTTATTTATTTATTTTTTTCCCCCTCTTTGCTCACCTCGCAGTAGCGAGAGGCTCCACGTCACGCTTTAGCTCTTCGGTCTTTAACGGTTTTAAATCTGACTGCGTCTGTCCCCAGCAGCGCCGATTCCCTCTTCCTGGGTGTATTCATGTCCTCGCCACCGGCCCGCCTGCCTCTCGCTTCCCCGTCTCTTCCCGGCCATTATCGTCTCCATCGCGCTCGCTATCGCCCTCTCTCCATCTGTCCCTCCTTTTACGAAATGAAATATGAATCCATTATTCATCCATTCAAACATATCTATCATTGCCCCTTACATAGTGCAGATTTTTTTTTCCCCTTCTTCCTACTCCTCCTCAATGTGCTTCAGTTTTTTTGTTTTTTTTTAAGTGTTTCAGGTACTGACAAGAGCGGTTCGTCAGGCAGTAAAAATCCCTTCAGGGGATTCTCCTGTCATAACAATAGCAGCGCCAGCTCAAAATAAAAGGAGCCGGTGTGTGGGTGTTGAGTGGGGGGGCGTGTGTGTGAAACACTGCAGCAACTCGCTGGTCCACAAACATACATACCTGAACCTGTGAGCTAAGGAGCAGATGAGGCTAACAGTGAGGTTGTGTTGTGTTTTTTTCCTTTCTGAGAGATTAAAACACACACAAAAATAATAATATCAGAAGTAGTGCTGGGGCTAGATTAAAATTTTTAATCGAGCTAATTGTAAGATTGCTAATTAATCGCATTTTAATCAAAAACCTTGATGACAAAAGTAACAATGTTTTCAATTTTAAAAGCCTTTTTTGCTGCCAAATTATTGAATAAATAGACATGTTTATATGGCTTTAAATCTGTTGTTTGGGTAATTCAGAAACTACTTTGGAAATATGGACTGTCAGCAACTTTAGCACCGTCATTATATTTATTGAATTTTTGTAACACAAAATAAGTGATACATTTGACGTCAGATTTACATTAAACGACTTAATCCACAAGGTAAACAAATCTAAATAATAAAGGAACAACAAAAAGATAATAAAAACAAAAAAAGGAAGACTTAGCCATCTGCATCGCTCTCTTAGTTCATAGTGTTTCAGAAACTTTGTCAACGGTGACGTGTTTCTTCAAAATGTTACTTACTTCAGTGACATTAGCAACATTAGCCACGTGTGCCACGTTAGCATTGGGGACATCTCAATGCTAAATGATTAGCATTGGGGTGCTATTTTAGAGCTGAATAGTTTCGGGTATAAACTAACTCCCTGTAGCACATCTTGAACATAACAGGAACCTTTTCCAACGTACAATCAGGTCATGTTTTTGAAGTAAAAATGAACCCACTGTGGGCTAAGAAAAGCAGCTTTGTCGTCCATCACTGTTGTCTGCGGACATTGTCTGTGCATCAGATTTACGGGCGTACCAGAAGGATACAAAGGTTCCGGCTCTCTATTTTTGTGTAAAATAACAGACAATCACATTAATTGCGTTAAAATGTTCGACACGTAAAAACCTATGTACTTAGTTGATATGAATGCATTAAAGTCTCAGCCCTAAGTAGAAGTAAATGGGGCATCCAGGTGAAAAACAATCCTCTTTGTCTCTGTTCACTAAAACCTGAACATCTGGTTCACTAAAACCTGAACATCTGGTAGGATTTTCCTTCATCCTTCTTCCCTAACATGAGTCACCAGCACCGTTTCAGCTGTGTAATCCATCCGTTAACTGGAAAGAGTCTTCAAAGGGAACAACAGGCAACAAGAGGTGAGACAGACGGTCATGGCTGCGGTAACCCATCTGCCCCTGCGTGTGTGTATGTGTGTGTGTGTGTGTGTGTGTGTGCGTGTGTGTGTGTGTGTGTGTGTGTGTGCAGGATGCTGGAGGATGACCTGAAGATCAGCAGTGATGAAGAAGAAGCTGAACAACAGGTGAGGTCGCTCTGCAGTTCATCTTCAAGTTTTGTCACTATTATTCACGTCACTATTGTGATAATAAAAATGACGATAAAAATTATTTACTACTTCTCTATTTTTAACTGTGTGACTGTGACTGTGTGTCACGACGATAACAGCCCCACAAACACAAATCCTGCTTTTGGAAAACATTCCCTTTTGTAATATTCTTCTATACGACGAAAGTCCTATAGAGGAAGTGTGATTTGTATCACTACACATATTAGCTATATGTAATCGTATTTTCAAATGTATTGATGTTTATTGATTCTTTTCTCGAACAAACTGTGGAGAAAATATTTAAAATAACAATACGGACAGTTTTGTAGATCGCGGTTTTCTTCTGTAAAGTGACACATCAGCGCTGAACAGCAACGCATGATATACTTTAAAAATAATACACATTAAAAACCACTTACCACTTTCCTTCTGCCTCAGAATTCTGCATTACAGAAACATCTGTCATTAGTTCGCTTTAGTCGAGCTCTGATTCATTTGCCTAGAAGGTTTCAGTTTGTTTGAGGAGGTGTGAGCTGAACTCTGGTGTGGTTCAAATGCATACGTGAACACCAAGCAGACCAGAAGTCGCTTTAAAAGCAGGAAGCGGACCATAGCGCAGGGCATTCTGGGTAAATATAACCAATATAAACGTGTGTATCTAGCACTTGTGGGGAAAAATGGATCATAATGTTTTTCCAAAGACTAAAGAGAAATCCTACAACCACTAAAATCTGACGCCGCTCCATTTTTGTTTTCATTTCGTGAAGGAGGAAGTTGCGCTCAGCAGCGTCTTCACATGTTTTCATGTTGCTTCCTTCAATGGCTCTTGATGCAGCGTCTCCACAGGCGAGGAGGGGAACAGGTTTTTAGAAGGGTTTGGTTGGTTTGACACAGGTCAGTGTGAAAGAGACGCACAGCAGCTGAAAGTGGAACAAATATTGCAACTTTTGTTCCCAACTGAACCGAATCTCCCGGAATACCAGGTGTTAAAATGCCTTTAAGACCCCAACAACTTCCACTGAAGCTTATGTTTGTACAAGTTCAAGAGACACTAACACCGTATTCAACGAAACATCAGGTCAATATCTTTTAAAGATGGCAATAAATACACTTTCAAAATTATTTACTTATTTTTTTCTGATGATTCGAAATTTGGACTTTTCAAATCAGCCCCGTTCACAGCTTAAAGAGTACGGGGTCAAACGGCTGCTCTGCTGCTAACTAAAGTCAACATATAGAGCTGGAGGAAGCGGCCCTGATGCCATCTGAACACGTAACCTCTCTGATCCGGAGTCGGACGCATTACTGCAGCGCCACAAGGTCGGCCAGGCAGCCTGGCAGGAGAGACGCTCAGATCCTTTACTCAGCTCCCAGTAAAGCCTGGAATCCGTCGGAGACCTTTTCTTCTTTTTATTTTTTTAATGAGATAAACTAGCTGCTGCTGCTGCTGCTGCTGCTGCTGCTGAGATCTCCGAGCACAGCAATCTTCAAATGTCATGTTTGTTTATTGCGTCTGTGCTCTCCAGATCGAATTATAGAAGCATTTCAAGGATCATCGATAAAAGTGCGACTAACAGAAGACTAATTAGGAGTGTCACAGAAAAGTCTGGATTCCTAAATGAATGGGAAGTCTGGAGGACGGCTGTCATGGTGGCAGGCACAAACTCTTCAAGGAGTTTTTTTTCCCTTTTCTTTTTTTGTTCCTTTTTGTGGTTGTTTAGCAACAGCATCATCAGAATGCAAGTGGTAGTGTGTTATACACCAGCTCCAGTAAGGAAACATAGAAAGCGCTCATTACTGTCCGACATGCATGAGGTCATTTGACAATAACTGAGTCATTTTCTGTACTTTTGATCATTTGATTAATTGTACATTTCAAATCACGCAAATGAAAATTATTGATGTCGTTTTAATTCATTTTGTGATTAATTGATTCATTGCTTATGGTGACAGGCCTGATTGTGACTAAAACTACTGCTGAGGCAGGCATCATTTCTGCTCCACTTCTGACCAGCATCGTTAGCCGGACGTCCAGCAGCTTGTTCTTGTGGAAAACAAAGCAGCAGTGAATGGAAGTAGCTAAAAGTCTTTTTCACACTCCATCAGTCACCTTTATTTGGGGCGTAACTTCAGTATCGTAATTTTAATGGAAGTTTTGGGTTTGGAAGAAAAAGGCCCCAGCTTTAACGTGTTTGAATCTGGAAGAGTGTGTCCCTGTCTGCTTAACACTCTGTCGCATTTTATTTTACTTTTCCCCGTAGAAGCCGTGACGTCATCGTGTTCGGTCTGTGTCCGCTGACTAAGGAATTCAGATTTGTCACTGCGGAGCATGTTGAACATGGACAGCGCTGTTGTCCTGTTTTTTTGTTGTTTTTTTTTTTTTGTCTTTTTTTCTTTCCTGTATGAAAATTGGCAGTGTGGCCTTCTCTTTGCTAATCACTGTCATCACACGCTAATGATGCCAGAGATGAGTTCAAAGCAGTCAGTGGGGTCTGTGCTTCGGTTCCCTCCCCCACTGTGCAGACGGATATCAACGCTCATCAAAGAGTCCGCCAGATATTCTCCGTTAATGAAAAGATACGGATTCCTCTCATCCCCTTTTAACTCCTCGTTTGATTATATAATTACGACCGGGGTAAGACATAATAATTATAAACGATGGCAGGTCATTTATAGTGGTTTTAGTTGTTGTAATTATGCCGAAATGAGATCTTTTAATCACAGATATTTAGTGTGCGTTCAGAAGCGCGCCCCGGCGTTGAATTATTCCTGGCGTGGCGAGGAGACGGGATGAGAAAGGAAGCGCGTTATTAATTTATCGTCTCCATGCATATATTCATTTATTTTTGCCGTCTTTAAAGGCACTGCGAGTTCTTCGCCAGTTAAACATGTACTTTATTTAAGTAATATTAAATGTCAGTGTTAATAATGTAAACGTCACGTTGCCGCGTTCCAATCAGGCACTTTTTGTCCCCGACGCCGATCTGGGTCATTTCAGAACAGGAAGTTGGAGACGCTAACAAAGTCCATGTCTGATACTTCGTTAAGATCAAAGCCATGGACACAGTGCTCTGAATTAACACACTAAATTTCACCAGTCTATATTAATACTGTGATTCTATTCTATTCACCTCAATTACCAGTTATGTTGCTTAGGCGCTAAAGCATCTATTTAAATCACCCAGAGCATTATTTATCATTTCTTTGGAAAGAAATATGATTAAAAACCACATTATATAAGCAAAATAATAGTTGTTTAGCTGCTTCCTGTTTTAGGTCAATCAGGATTAACAAAGTTATTTATCTTTTCTAGATGCCGTAATAATGTACAAGGTTCATATTTTTGTTCTTTTAGCTGAAATCACAGCTGTTTGTTGGTCACACTATATTGATTTTAGTTGAAAAGTAAAAATCCAAACACTGACACTGGTGTTTGGTGTTGAGCGTTTTTTTCAGAGGAAGATTTTCTTTTTCTTTATAACAAGATTCTTAGTTTTACACATAATGTTTAATAAAAAAAAAAAACATGAGGGAGAAACGCTTTTTTTAGCGATTGCATATTTCTTAAAACTGCCACCATGTTGTGACATTCTGTGAAAAGGTCGTTCTCCTCCTTCACCTCCTCGACGTGCTAATGGAGGAGAAACAACTCACCGTTACAGGAAAACTGTTTATCCGGCGTCATCTGTAGCTATGCTAAGGCTACGCTAACTAGCGTTAGCATTCACAACAGTCTCTGGAGAGAGTGACGTCACATCAGAACCTGTTGATTTTCTTTAAAAGATTTTAACGTAAAAACACATTTCTTTGTTTTATTTCTAAAATATATATACAGAGAGAGAAATGAAGGACTTAACTTCAATATATCGTTTTCAGAAAGTTGAACTTTTTCTTTTTATATCTCAACCAGAAATAAAGTCGTTTGACCTTTTTGTTTTTTTTTTGTTTTTTAAACCATTGATCTCTGATGAAGACAGGCACAGGGAGTGATTCTGGTAAAAGCAGCACAATGTGTGGAAGAAAGAAAGAACGATGGGAGCGACAGAGATCTGGAGATAAAGACAGACGAAAGAAAAGCAGCAGGCTGAACGACGACGGCGATGATGAAAAGCGCGAGGCCCGAGATGAATTCAGCAGCATTTATCTGTGGACGCCGCTAACAGGCTTATAGCAAATGAGTGCATGGCGTATTATCAAGCTTTTATAGCCCCAAGTAAAAACACATTTGTAATCAAACACATGGACGGCCATGTATTACACACATGCACCCACAGAGAAGCGCATGCAGCCGTGTAAGGCTCCACTCCCAAGAATTTATGGCAGCAAACACATAAACACACTCTGACAGTGTGTCCCTCACACACACACACACACAGATGCACACTATCATTAGTATGCTGTGGCAGAGCGCGGTGAGGGCAGCAGAGGAGGATGATGAATATGTTTTTGGCAAAGAGCAAAAGAGACGGAGGAGAGGAGGGAATTGGAAGACGGCGCGCAGGAAGGAGAGATGGAGGAGAGGGGGAAAAGGCGCGGCGACGGAAAGTGGAAAGCGGCGCCTAATGACTACAGAAACTGACAGGAAACAACAAGCCAATTTACCGGTGCGGGGCTGTCCTTTGTCCCCGACTGATCCCCGTGGTCCGAGCTAAGTTGAGCTCAAAAGGTTCCATCTTCATATGAAAACGTCCGACTCTCCCGAATTTGAACGAGGTCAAGTCTGTCAAGTAAAAATGGCACACACAAAAAATACAAGGAGGTATTCTGAGGTGTTCTCATATTTCTTTTTTTTTTTTTCTTTTGCGGTGTGTGTGCTGTTTGCCTGACATGTAACATTCAGCAGGAGAGCTACTCGGAGGAGAGTTTGCTTTGGGAAAGTGTCAGGTGAAAGAAGGGTGGTGGAAACATCCGGCGAACTCAGTCTGGTCAGCTTATCTCAGTCTATTTATAAAATACTACAATAAGAGTCACCTGGAGGCACTTTGCAGAGGACAGTCCAATTCAGTCAAGTCTATTCAAGTTTGGTCCAGTGTGGAGTGAGTGATACGACAGGAAGTGAGGACAGCTGCAGACGCAGCAGGGGGTGCGCAGCTGGAGCGCGGGGGCTTCCAGAGACCGTCTGATCGGAGAAACCCCTGGCTCAGCAGAATCTGATCCTGGTAAGATTCACAACAGCTTGTATTTGAAGCACTGAACGGATGTGAAGTGCCTGAATCAGGATGATGAGAGGGTGACATCTACACGTTGGACACGTTGCTCTTTGGAATACCGGGACTTGTAAGCCACGCCCCTTTTGGTTCCACCGTCAGCTGCGCGCTCTGAATGCACACAGGACCCGTCTTTGGAAGTACGGGCCACACAAAGACCACATGGGAACATTTTAAGCGTTTGGGCCTCTTATCCACCGATAGATGGATGGAAGGACGAGATGTGAAATAACTCTTATAACTTCGTTCGCTAGTTGCTGTTATCCTCACAGTGCTTAGAGATAATCCATATCTTATCTGTGACCGTTTTCCCTAAATTATATGTGAAACCTTGCCACAAAAGAAAGAGCATGTAACTTTTATAAACAAAAATTAAAAAAAAATTAAAAATGTATACATTTGTTAGAAGTGACACTATGCCCTGATGGATAAGCTAGGAAAAGATCAGTCTCCTGCGCCTCCTCCCCTACTATTGCCATCTGAAGAAATGTATCACTTCGGACCAGAAACAACCACTCAGAACCAGGGGGAGGGGCTTAGCGCTGTCAATCAACACAACAGTCATGCTGCTAAATGTGCTTATGGTGGAGAAACAACTTGCCATTCCAGGAAAACCGTTAATCCTCCGTCATCTTTTAGATATGTTCCTTGTCCTACACACCTGAATTAAATGGCTAACCTGCCTCACTAGCAAACAGTCGTACTCTACAGAGCTCTGCTAATTAGCTTACATTGGAGTCAGGTGTGCTGAAGCAGAGAGACATCTAAAAATTGCAGGACTCCTAACCTCGAGGATTGGAGTTTGAGGCCTCCGACTTAACGGATCTGCTGCTACCATCTTGGTACCTGATGCCAAGAGTCCAAGCTGCAACCGGTCAGTAATGTTTAGCATCAAAACTGCAAGCAACACACCACCGGCAACTTTCAGTGCAACAAATCACATTATATCCGGATCGCTGCCACTGAAAATTTCCCTAAATGTGGCGATTTCCTAAAGCAAGGATTCGGTCGCTGTTGTACTTTCAGCCAGGGAGCAAGAGTTGCATCAGGAGAACAGATTTCATACTCGGTGTTCAGGTGTTAGCGCCGCTTTATGGAGTCTCTCGTGCTGAAACAAACCATGAGGACAAGCACCGAATTTATTGTCTGGTTTCTGTTTAAGGCGTCGTGGGCGTCTTGTTAAGTCTTCACCGCCAGGCCTGCTGTGAAACACCGGGACGTCTGGCACCCACATAAAAATAGGGAATCGTATGGGTCTCATAGCTCTTTAAGCTCTCTTTTAGCTTTTGTTTTTTTGTTTTGTTTTTCTTCTCTTCCTTTTTGTCGGGAACAACACTTCCAGCCGCTCTCTGACGGCAGAAACTCCGCGTCTGAACGCCGGCTGGGTTGTGCTTTATTTAAATCCGAGCCAAGCCACCAGCCGGGTTAATATATTCACACATAGATCTTCTCCGCGAGCTTCCCTCAAGTCTCCAAAAGCCAAAGATCTGAGGAGGTTTGTTGTTGTAGCCTGCAGCTCTGCATCGATCTCCCAGAAACTTCACTGGCTCAGTTAATCACCTGATTCCTAGAGAGGGCAGGAAACAACAAGCCGGAAAGGAGAAAATGTCCTTTTTTTAGTTTCTTTTTCTTTTTGGTGTTCAGTAATTCATTTTAATTGCTGAGCAGCAGTCCTGGAAGAGAAAACACCGGCTTGACATTTGGAGAAATTGGGTTTTCTTTCGTTCGTTTGTTCATTCAGTTCTGTTTTGTTTGGTTTTTTTTTTTTTTTGTCATTGACGTACAGAACTGAAGAATGATGAGGAAGAGGAGGAGGGGCTTTCCTGCCAAACACAATCACCCGATTCGTTTCCTGAAAGGGACCAAAGTTGAAAAGGGAGGAATGGAGCGTAAATTAGTTTAATATCTGCAGACTATGCTGAATCATCTCAGTTTTATTTTTCTGTATGTTTTTAAATCTGTTCTTTTATATACATTTCCACAACACCAAATAAACACAGGTTAGTGTCACTGCATTGCAAGTCATACCAAAGTCTTTTGTCAAAATGTCTGTTTTAAACCTCTACTACCCAAATCAGCACCATTTAACAGATTCCCTGAGTTTTCTGTACTATGCTACTGCTATCAGTCTAGCAAGTAGCATCGCACAAATGTATACTCATAAGCACCAATAGCTTCATAGAACTACTAAATATAATTTTACCCATAACTGAAAAGCATACATACATGTTATGTAATAAATAAATTATGAAGTGTACAAATAGATTGAAAATCACATGGTTTAAGTGCATCAGTCAGACATATAAACAAAGCCAGCTGCTGAGACTGAGTGTCTAAATCTCTCTTTCCGTGTCTGTGTCCTTACAGGTGTCTGACAAGACCAAAGCCAGAAGCTCAGCGCTGAGGTAAGCCGTCCCGCTCCATGACGGGGGTTGTTGTTTTTTTTCTTTCGCCCCTTTAAATGTGTTGCGTTGTGTTTTTTGGCTGAGAGAAATGTTAGTGAAAACCACATTTGGTCTGAATGAGGACAAGCTGTTTCAGCCAAGAAAAGAAGCTATAAATAAATGTTGTCTGGCCCGAAACGCACAGTTGCAGCAGTCGGTTCGGTTCTGGATGAATCCCTGGACGTTTCTTTAACGTAGTTGTTTTCCGAAAGCGCCGTTAAGGTCAGAGTCGTCACGGTGACCGTAGAGCATCCGACAAGCCGGTCGAAGCGACGCGCGCAGACGTTGAGTTAAATCCGAAAGATGGAGCGGGGTAAGAGTGGTTCATTTTTCAGCGTTTGGAATATTTCAAGGTTATCGCAGCCGCGGTTAAAGCGCCGGAGTTTTAATTGGCTGAAGCATCTGTGATGACAGGTGACCACACGATGACCCCAGTCAGCTGCCTGCACTCACTCCTCAGCTCCGCAACGCTCGCTTTTTAAGGCTGCACACGTCTGACACGCTCAGTATTTGATACCTTTTAATGTTCTTTTTTTTTTTTTTTGAAGGTTTTCTGCATGCAGAGGTTGTAACTCAAAGGAAAAATTCTTCACACATATACGCTCTGTTTTATTCTGCTACAACATGGAGTCATTAGTTAAATCTAAATCTGAGTTTCTGCAGAAAAGTAGTGCAGACTTAATACTGATGAAAAGACGCCGTGTTTATGAAATTAAAATCCAACAATCATTGTCATTAAAAAGAACAAAAAACACCTCTTTGCTTTACAAGGACAGCTCTAGATATAATAAAAATAACTGGGACTTAAAATGTATGTCGATGGATGAACATGCAGATGCATCCTCTGAGGTTATGAAGGTGAAGACAACACCGCGTTTTGTTTCATGAAGGGAGCAGGTGTCGCAGAAATCAGTGTTTCAGAGAGAGAGAGGGCTGTTCTCATGGAGCCAACATGCTATGAATGTAGCTAAGCGGCTTGATTTCCCTCGAGAATTTTCTCCATGACTCTCCAAACTAATTTCCAAGAATTGGAAACAGATTCCCAAGGAGAGATGTTTTTTAAAAAAAATTATGAGTTTACTTGTGTTTTGTTTTGTTTTTTTACATCAATGACAAATAGACCCAATAGGCCCAAGCCCACTCTGGGTGTCTGTTTATGGACTACTTCATATCTGTCTGACTTTGTTTCTATTGACTTGATTGGCACCTGCTCACACAGCTCAGCTGTTAAAGCATTTTTGATTGGAATTCAACAGAATAGTGCAGCCGAAGCAGAATCTTATTTCCTGTTTGTAGGAACAATCAGAAAGTAAATGAGATAGATAGATAGATAGATAGATAGATAGATAGATAGATAGATAGATAGATAGATAGATAGATAGATAGATAGATAGATAGATAGATAGATAGATAGATAGATAGATAGATAGATAGATAGATAGATAGATAGATAGATAGATAGATAGATAGATAGATAGATAGATAGATAGATAGATAGATAGCCTTGTTGTTAGCTAGACAGACATATAGCCTTATAGATAGCTAGCTGGTTAGATAACCAGATAAATAGATACTTTTGTTCTGACTTTAACAGTTCAGGATAAAAGTCACAGTAGAACGTTGACGATGATCTGACTATGTCTATTTGTGTTGGGCTTTTAGGAGCCGCCGTGTAAGAGTCAATGCGTTGTGTGTGTTACAAGTGGAAACCAGAAGTGACTGCAGCTAGCAGGCGACAGCAGAAGTTACAGTGTCATCATTAACGAGTTCTCTGCTGGTGCTGAAAGCCTTCATGTTAAGCATTCAGCTCTGTGTGGGCAGCTCATGATTATCTGCTGGTTAGGTGTTAATGTCTGGAAGGAAACATCGCCCGCTTTATCATCGCCCAGGATCTCGCTTTTAAATAAAACAACTGTGGATGAATTCTGCAGATGACTTGGTTGAGTTTTTGATTGTTCTTTTTTTCCTTAGAAATTTTCTAAGGCCCTGACTGATTAAACTATCCAGATTTTTAGTTTTTTTAATAAATGAGGCGATCTGTGTTTGCAGTCTGAATGCATTAGTATTCCAGTCTGGAGTGTGTCTGTATGTGTGTATTGGGGAAAAGAAGGAGTGTGGGGGGGTTATAGGGAGAAAGTGAGTGTGCTCTGTGTCTGTGTGCCCCGGGCCATGTGTTACTCTGCTACCGCTAATGAGCCCATTCACTCTGCAGCCCAATCTACTGAGCAGCACACACACACAGACTGCAGGGACTCTGGGACTGGAGACGCTGCGAGCGATCCACTGGCTTTATCCCCCACAGACCGCAGCGCTCGCTGTTTAACCCACAATTCTCACACCGCCCTTACAAACACACATCCTTATTTTAACCCGGCGCTGACAGCCAGCCTCATCCATATACCAACAGACTCACACATACATGTTATCACACCGCCATGATCTTTTGTCGAGGGAAAGTGCCCGCAGTGACGGGGATTTGTCTCTTTTAGACTTGTTACTACGCCGAGAGCTCCGCCGAGCTGCCGGCGTTCTTTGGGTTTTCATAGCCGACGCGAGCGGTGACGCAAACCTGCTCAGACATGAGCGGATCGATGCGCTCCGACGAAGTAAAGCTCATCAAAGATGAATGCGCTCGCGTTCGGGATGGATCAGACGTGGAAACAGGTTGCCGACGAAGGTCCGTCAGGTCTGCGCTCTGTGGTCGCAGAGAAGGAATCCATGGATAGGTAGGGGGGAAAAACGCCGCATTTTTTTCCCCCACTGCTAATAACTACTCTGCTCTCTTTCTCAACTCTGACGCTCTCATATAAGATTCACTCTGCGGTCAGAGTAAATCCTTCATGGTTGAACAGAAGGCAGCTAGATTTCTTTTCTCTTTTTTGGCTTTTTGAAGGTATTTCAATACACTGAAAGGCATTTCTCAGAGCGAATCGTTTCTGACTGGCCGAGGTAAACCAGACGGCCTGAGTGGATTTACAGAGCCTCGCTAAAGTATTCAGAACTCTTCAACATTTCTTTTTTTTTTTTCATTTCATGCCCAACACAATTCTATACTGACCTTTTCAAACAATAAAGACAAAATAGTGCATTGAAGACAAGTGGAATAAAAAGTGTTGTGGTAATGAAGCCAGATGGGAAGTTTTTCATCTGAGAATAGTGTGAGACTTTTTAGTAAATTTATTGAATTTGGACTAAACTCTCAAAATGGGAATTAAGATTGTTATCTTTTAGAGCCGCTCTTCTACGAATGTGGAAATTGTGTGTGGGAATTGTCATGAAATTCTTGCTCTAGAAATATTTTTGGAATTTTTGTAGAAACTTTAGATTTTTATATGAATTTTTAAATGCATATTTTATGCTGTCACACAGCCGTAACTCATCATAGCAAGTTAGAATCAGAAAAATGATTTAACATTAAACAGTGCTAACCCATCATCATTACATGTTGGTCTGTGGGGGGCCTGAAGTTTCATGTTGGGAGGGCTTGGAACCTTTTTATAACTTTTATGACCTTTTTATAGTATGGCAACAAAGTGACAGTGAATATAACTGTATGTAGACAATTTAAGAACTTTAAGTAAAAAATATTAATTTCATTATGTTTGTGTGGTGCAATTCCTGGGGCAGAAATATATGTCACTTAAAGCCAAGGATTTCCCACTGGGTAGAAATGATTGGTTATTCAGTATGATTACTGATAAAAAAGAATTACATTCTACTTTATCATTTTGAGTTGACAGTATACAGAAATAAATCTAATACAATTGAAAAATAATTGACATTTCTAAAAAAAACAAAAACAAAAACAAAAAACATACTAATATGCAAAACTACACACTCCTTTTTTTAGTGTGTGTTTTGACGTGTCTGTGTCACTTCATGTTTACGCTGAGAGACAACAGAAACTTACGGATAACCAAAGTTCCTACAAAACTCCACCTTACAAAGACTATAGTAAGGTTTACATCACAAAATATGTGTGTGGGAGTTTTAGCAATTCAATAAGTGTGACTGGTGTAGTTTTAAGAAAAGCTGACTGAACACAAAAATACAATCTCTTCAGTTTTCAGATCACAGTAGATGAAAGACGCCTTCCTGTTACGTCAGATTGAATAAAATCACTTCTTAAATCCAGATGCCGCTCCGTCGAGGCTATCCACATGTAGCGACCGTGACGATGCTACAACATGGCACATGTCATGAGGAATTCTCTTTAAGTAATACATCTTTGGCCTGCTGAAGTGAAAACCAACCCAGCTAGTCAGAATGTAACCGTATTCCCACTTCTGCCGTTCCTCGGATTAGGAATCCTCTGGATCCAGTCGTACTCTAATCTGGCTTGTTATGAATTCCTTGTCTGCCGGAAAGGAAAACAAACAGTTTTGATAGCAGGATCTAGTTTTCCTCACAGCTATTTAAGCTGATGTGACAAAAACATCCAGTTCTGTCGGTTCTGGGAGCTGAGTCAGAGACGGGAAAGGAGATGACACACCGAACAAGAACCGAGCCCAGCTGGGCTAACCAAACCCGGACCCAAATTCATTTGGCATATTATTTGGTCTCAGATCCACAGTCGCTTTATTTTGGTAAATCAAAAAAAAAAAAAAAAAAAACCTGAACAAAATACGACTTTACAGACCAATAATTTACCAAAAACAAGTCTGAAGCCGTCCTGGACTCAGCAGCCAGCAGGAATGAAAGATATCTACTGTTCATGAACAGATTTATATGTAAATATGCATGTATATATATAATTACACATACATTACATTCACAAGTGGCTGTGTAATACATATATATCCACATAGCAGTAGCTTTTGTAATTTTAAAGCTCTGAAAATAAAATAACTTGAAATCATCATTCAATTCATTCCACAGTTTCACGCCAATAACTTAGTTTTCTCTTTCGCTTGTTCAAATATTAACAAAAGTTATATTTACTCTCAGATCATTTCTGAATTGCAGAAGGAAAAGCTTTTGTTCAAAGCTTCATGCACTATTGCCAGTTTTTTATATGTACAATGTCTTTGAATTTTAAAATCTTATTTTAAATATTTACTAATGAGCCTAATAGCTATTTTCTTTTTGGTAACTTAAAAGAAATTGTTTTATTTGCATTCCCATCTTCACTACACTGGGATATTTTTGTTTTTTGACCAGGGGCGGAGCTAAGGGGAGAGTTGGGGGGGGCTCTGGCCCCTTCTGATTGACACAAATAGGGGAAGAAGAAAAAGAAATGTAAATGTGAGGGATATGCAGAAATACAAGTATAAAACAAGATTAAAATGATCTATCAATCAATAATTTTAATCTCGTGTGTTTTGTCATTCATTCTCATGCGCCTCCTCTTTCTCCAAAATAGTTTTGGACCCCCCTCCTGCCCCTCACAATAAAACTCCAGCTCCGCCACTGTTTCTGACATTTGATGTTTTTTCCCACTCAATTCTTTAAAATTAAGCAGTCTTTTCTTTTCTTTTCATTTTTTTTGAGCAAAATTTATTTGAAGGCCTTTACATGTTTACCAGCAGTGGAAACAAACATGTAGGGTGCTGTGTTCGGCACATTATTTTTCATAAAAGTGTTTCAGAATATAAAAAATAAATAAGTTGTTTTTTTTAAATCTCATCAGAGTCGAGCGCTTTTACATCCGTGATCAGTGACAGAGGTGTGCTGGCAGCTCACAAACAGACGGGATGAGACGTGGGGAGGGGGAAGCAGCTCGGTTTCAACGCGACAGAAGTTGAAATGTGAGACGGCTCGTCAAGCCGAGTCGCTCCTGCCGACGCCAGGAAGCGTTACGATACACATGTAGGGATGGGAACCTGTTATAGCTTTCCCCACAGTCCTGCCCCAGGCAAACGCCCCAAAACAAACACGCCGCAGTGCAAAGCTCAGCCTGCTTTCACCACTTTATAAAGGCTGAGCGGTTCTTAATTAATAATCAATCTACTGTGATAACCACAGATTGACAATAAGAAATGTTTATCTGGTCTGTTTTAGGTAACTGTATGTCTGTGACTGTAAATATCGCTGCACAAACATGATTTGCTCCCATTACGAATGTGGGCAACACTTTGTCGATATTCAGCTAATGTCGAAAAAACACAATAATCAAAAAGTCATTAAAAAAAACACACCACGCCATCATCATCCTCCTCCTACTTCCTGTCGTCTTCTACATGGTTCATTCACCAGAAACATCCGGTTGTTGATCATGTGACGCCAAAAAAACCCCTAAAAAACTAATTTCAATTCGGCCAAAAAACCCCCAGCTCATATTAGTGCCAAAACTTTTTATTGAAAAACAAGATTTTTTTGTTCCGATTGCCGTG
Organism: Poecilia reticulata; assembly: GCF_904066995.2. Taxonomy (NCBI): domain Eukaryota; kingdom Metazoa; phylum Chordata; class Actinopteri; order Cyprinodontiformes; family Poeciliidae; genus Poecilia; species Poecilia reticulata. The sequence continues at coordinate 7,024,245 of NC_088839.1, forward strand.
TTTCCATGAAGCAGATTTATTTTCTAAATGTCAAATTGCTCAGTTATTGGAAATGTGGCTCATAATCCTGCTCTTGAAAAAAAATATAGTGATTCGCTTTAGGACACCAATCACATAATAAAGTGATTCATATCATCAAATCGAGTCCGACACTGTTGATATTAACAATGGGGGAAAAATAGTACTAGTAAAAAATAACAATCCAAACAATATGGAAGGTTTTTGGGTGGATTTTGAACATCATGAATTAAAATTTATCAAGACAGTAAATCGAAATTATTATCATGAGGAGAAATTTATTGCGATACATGATAAATGATACAATAAATGCCCACCCCTTTTTTTAATATTGTCACCTTCCTAAAATAGTAGCCCAAGTCATTTTGTGCCAGAAATGACCACGTTTTTCGGACATGTGAGCAGAATTAAAGACGTAACCTCAACTGTGACTGATCGGTTCTTTATAGATGTGTTTTTCTGGACTGACAGGTGCACAACCTGTAAATAGGTGTGTAAACACACCCGTCCACACACTGGGTGTAGTGAGGAAGTGAGGCGGGGGCCGGAGGGGGGCGAGGGCCCAGCTGTGCAGCAGGAAGCTCTGCCAAGCGGAGAGCGGACCCGGAGAGCTGGAGGCAGATGACAGATGAACCGGACCCAGATGGTCCTCACCCCTTTACTTCGGCGCTCGCATTGCATATGTTCACTCCCCTTCGCGTTTGTTTCCGAGGAGGTACATTTACCTTCTCGTCGCTGTCCGGCTTCTGTTTCACCTTAAACCCCGTCCATTGTTCACCCCAGTCTAGTCTAACAGAGGCTGATCTGTACGATTTCAGAGCCAAAGAGCTATTTAAGAAATTTGTCCTGAAACAAACTTGCTTTAATATTTTGGAAAAAGGAAAAACAAAAAAAGTTCCATTTGTTAAATTATGTCTGGAGGAAATGCTGTCGTGTGGAAAGAATGTGGTTCTCATCAGCAAACAAGTTGAAATGATTCAGATTTTCAGATACATAAGACTCAGTAACACTTCCCACAATACATTGATCCCTCTGAAGAAGGTTTGATTAGTCACAGGAAAAGATTCACTTTTGGGAATGTTCTTGTTCATTAATGCCGCTTTTGTTTCATCTTTCTAATTTTTTATGGTCAGGAGGAAAGAGAGGACAAGACAGTGTTGTTGACGCGTTGATTTTCTCCTCAATAAAACTGTTGAAATGTAACATTTTGTCACATTACAACCACAAACCTTAATAATTCTTTAGGATTTAATAAGGACAAAGTAGCATATTTTATTGAAGTTCCTTTCTTTGTGCAATCAAATTGCATGGAGAGCCTCTGCTACTAGCAGGTATATATATATATATATATATATATATATATATATATATATATAATTGGGTGTGTGTGTATATATATATATATATATATATATACACCCAATTGGTTTTGTGTCTGGACTTTGACTGGAAAATTCCTGCACGTCATTACACTGTGAACCTCAACCTTGATTTCAGTTTTTTTTGTCTTTTTTCTTTTTTTACCAAAAATAATCTATGTCGCTGTTTATCTTCATGGGCTTCCCTGTCCAGCTTCTCTGCTGAAGAAAGGCTGTCCCCATATCACGATGCTGCCACTACCATGTTTCAAAGTGAAGTCAGGGCGGTGTGCAGTGATGGATGGATGTGTTTTTGTTGGTTTGCCAGGGCCTTTCCACGGCACAGTGAACTTCCACCTAATCTATTTGTGATGGACCGAGTTAAAACAGGAGGAGTCACAGGATATCAATTAGAAAAATAGGGTTTTTTATTTTAACCCAAAGATTATAAAATGACAAAAAGATAAACTGAGCTCATAAAAGAGGTCAAATAAACAAAACTGAACTCAGGCAAAAATGTAAACAAACTGGCTGCACAAACAAACATAACTGACCTAACAAAGAAATGACACACAGGGGTTTATATACTGGCTGATCAGACCAATTAAGACACAATAGGGGTAACTAAACAGAATACAATTACAAACACAAAAACAAATAACAGTACAGCTAAGTTTGGCTAAACTAAAGATTCTCGAAATGAAAATCAAAAATATTAAAGTTTAAATACTAATATTTACTTAAATACAAAACTTATCTAAACAAAGAAATTACAAATTTCCCCTGCCAGCAGGAACTAGTGGTGTAGTCCAATCAGCATTTAAGCCTGCTGAGCCCTGGCCCCCATCTTTTGTCTGGCCACTCCAAGGCAGGTAAGTACCGGCAAAACACAAACAAAAGGTCAGTCTCAAGCAAACAAATTAAACTTAAGTTGATATAAATACACATGCTAACTAAATGTGCGCGCCAACATAAAGAACAAATGTATCCAAATCAACTAATAAATGTTTTACTGAAACTAAAGTGTTGTGTTTGAATGAAAAACAAATTGTGCATAAAAGAGTTACCGACTTCAGAGTGTGGCCATGGATTTGGCCATCACACACTCCCCCACTTCCTGATCTTCCCTCTGGCACCGAGAAAGGTAATCAGCAGTGGTGTTGTCTTTACCGGGGATGTAGTGAACCTTAAAACGAAATGGCTGCATAGCAAGATACCATCTGGTGATTCTCCCATTCGTGTCCTTCATTCTTTCTAGCCACTGGAGGGCTCTGTGATCAGTCTGAAGTGTGAATTCTCTTCCTAGCAAATAATATTTAAATGAGTCAAGGGCCCATTTAATAGCCAAGGCTTCCTTCTCCACAGTTGCATATCGCCTCTCTCTTGGCAGCAGCTTGCGACTGATGTAGGCAACTGGATGTTGGTCCTCTGGTGGTCCCTGCAGAAGCACTGCCCCAAGGCCTCTTTCAGAAGCATCAGTCTGCAACAAAAAGTCTTTTGCAAAATCCGGTGAATGCAAAACTGGATTCTTACTCAGAGATTGGCTAATGTCCTTAAATGCTGCAATGGCATCTGCTGTCCACTGAATTTTAGTGGGACTTCTGGAGCCTGTCATGTCTGTTAAGGATGCTGCTCTAGCTGAGAAATTGGGGATGAATCTATGGTAGAATGCAGCCATGCCAAGAAAAGACCGCAGCTGTTTCCTGGTTTGTGGGAGTGGACAAGATGCTATCGCATTAATTTTATCAACTTGAGGTTTCAGAGTACCACCTCCAATGGTGTACCCCAAGTACTGTATTTCTGTCCTAGCAAGAGCACACTTTGCTGGATTTATGGTAAGGCCTGCTGAACGCAGCCGATCTAGGACCTCCTTTAGATGGTCAACATGCTCCTCCCAACTTCCACTGAAAACCACAACATCATCAAGGTATGCACAGGTGAATGCTGAGAGCCCACAGAGTACCTGATCCATTAGTCTTTGAAATGTTGCTGGGGCCCCATGCAGACCAAATGGCAGGACTGTGAACTCGAACAATCCCCAGGGGGTGCGAAATGCTGTCAACTCCTGGGACTGTTTGGCGAGAGGCACCTGCCAGTAGCCCTTAGACAGATCAATAGTTGTTAAATATCTTGCTTCCCCCAGGTGCTCAATGAGGTCATCTATACGTGGCATTGGGTAAGAGTCAAATTTTGATATGGAGTTGAGGTACCTGAAGTCGATGCAAAATCTTATTTTGCCATCCTTTTTTGGAACCAAAACAACAGGGTTGCACCACTCACTTGTTGAAGCTTGGATGATTCCTAGAGACAGCATGAGGTCCATCTCCTCCTTCAGCTCCACCCGGAAGCGTTCGGGTATCCTGTAACTCATGCGCTTTATAACAGCATCTGGTTTTAGAGCAATGCTGTGCTCCACCAGAGTGGTGCGACCTGGGCACTCTTGAAATATGTCAGAAGTAATAAGAGATGTTACCTGAGACTGTTGCTCGCTGGTGAGATGGCTTAGGTCCAGCACAGAGGATGCTACTGAAGGTAAATAGTCATTAACTTCTTCCTCCTCCTCCACTCTGAATAAGCAACACCTCAGTTTCATTCTCCTTCCGTTGAACCCACTCCTTGAGAAGGTTAACATGGAGCACTCGGCTCCCTCGCTGGAAACCTGGTGTAGAGACTTGATAGGTAGTAGGTCCAGTTTTCCTCAGTACTTCAAAGGGTCCCTGCCACTTTGCAAGCAACTTGCTGTCAGAAGTTGGCAACATTACCAGAACCTTCTGACCAGGAGCAAAACTTCTGTGGCGAGCTTTCTTGTCAAACCAAACCTTTTGGCGTTTCTGAGCAGTTGCCATGTGACTCTGGGCCAACTCACTCATCTGCTGCAGTTTATCCCTCATATGGAGGACAAATGACACAACATTGACAGGTTCCTCTTTACTTTGATCTCCCTCCCATGCATCTCTCAGCAGGGTCAGAGGGCCCCTCACATCATGGCCATAAAGGAGCTCAAATGGGGAGAAACCAGTGGAAGCCTGAGGTACCTCCCTGTAGGCAAAAAGGAGGTATGGCAACCACTGATCCCAATCAGACCCTGTATCATTAACAAACTTACGAAGCATTTGTTTGAGGGTTTGGTTAAAACGCTCCGTCAGGCCATCTGTCTGTGGGTGGTATGGTGTCGTCCTCATGCTCCTGATGCCCAACAGCTTATAGACCTGTTTCAACAGTGTGGACATAAAGTTAGTGCCCTGATCGGTTAAAATCTCCTGTGGAAATCCAACCCTTGAGAAAAGCTGAATCAGTGAGGAAGCCACATGTTTTGCTTTAACAGTCTTTAGTGGAAAAACTTCAGGATATCTTGTCGCATAGTCTGTGATGACTAGCATGAAGCGATTTCCAGATTTACTTTTTTCCACCGGGCCAACTACATCCATCCCAAGACGCAGAAAAGGTGTGCCAATAATGGGAAGGGGTTGAAGTGGTGCTTTGGTAGGAACTCTAATTGAGGTTTTCTGACACTCAGGGCAGCTTCTGCAAAACAGGGCAACATCTGATCTTAAACCAGGCCAGAAAAAATACCGCCTAATGCGAGCAGTGGTCTTATACTTCCCAAGGTGGCCAGCCCAGGGAATAGAGTGTCCCAAAGTAAGCACTGTCTCACGAGCCTCCTTAGGGACAACTAACTGCTTAAACTGGCCATGTTGATGATATAAAATGCCATCTTGCAGTATATACTGCTCTTTATTTGTGTCAGATCCTACAGAGGCCTCCCTCCTAGCCTTCAGCAACAAGGCAGACAAAGTCGGATCATTCTGCTGCATTTGTCTGATGTTTGTGGGTATTGAAAAACCCAGTGGCATATCTGGAGCCACTTCAGCTGAAGTTTCACCCAGTGCATGTTGAAATTTCTCACGCCTTCTTTGACTGCGTGGCTTCCGAGACTTTCCAGGTTCTGTCTGCAACTCAGCCTCGAAAAAAGGTAAAGCACTAAGTGTTGCAAAATGCTCATCTTGATTTTTAGCTTGGGCCCTGGTTACAGCCACATTACAGCTCTGCACATCCCTCAACAGGTCATAGATGACAGGCAGATCCTCCCCCAAAACTACAGGATAGGGTAGGTTATCAGCTACCCCAACCTTCAACAGATAGGGAGCCCCCTGCACCTCAACAAACATATCAGCAGTGGGGTATGATTTCTCATCACCATGTACACAGCAAACTGATATAGTTTCAGAAGGGCATATACAACTAGTTGGTACATGGTTCTTGTGCACTAGAGTCTGTGTGCTGCCAGTATCTATTAAAGCATTCATTTCATGTCCAGCAATCTTCACTACAATAATTTTACTTGACTGTTTTATTTCAGGTTTAATATTCACATTCTGATGAGGCACAAAGCACATTTGAGTTAGCTTACTTTGATTCTTGGGGCACATGGGTTTGGTGTGACCTTCTTGTCCACAGAGGTAACACACTGGAAGCCTTTTTCCTGCCTTATAGGGCTGGTTTTCTCTTAAGAAAGGCTTACCCACACCCATTGCTAACTTTTGATGAGGCTGAGGAGGTTGTAACCGACGTGAATCTTTGGCAGCTCTCCATGCACTGTTGCTCCATGGCTGACTCCTACTTCTGGCAGCTACAAACACGTCAGCCAGAGTAGCAGCTTCTGCAGCAGACTTCGGATTGTGCTCCTTGATCCAGACCTGAAGCTCAGGACACAACATTCTCAAAAATTGTTCCAGAATAATCAGTTCACCAACTTGTTTCACAGTTTTATCTTTAGGCTGAATCCACTTCTCATAAAGTTCTTTCAGCCTTGAATACAATTCCTTTGGACCCTCATCAAGAACATCAAGGCAGCGAAATCTTTGTCGGTAAGTTTCTGGATTTATATCATATTTTTGTAAAATGGCAGCTTTTACATTTCCATATTCCAGGGAATCATCCACATCCATATTAACATAGGCACAACGAGCCTTACCCGTCAGAAGAGGAATAAGATGGAAAATCCAGTCTGACTTTGGCCAACGATAAGCAGCTGCAATTCTCTCAAAAGTGGTCAGAAAGTGTTCAATATCATCTTCAGCAGTTAATTTTTCCAATTTAGGATGATGAACGTGCACAGACTGACCTGTTGAGCTGAAATCTGAGTCCTCAGGTTGAGATGTTGCTTGAATCTGATCAGTGTGAGTTTCAACAGGCTGTGGATCAGTTGATGTGGGCTCAGGGGGCGGGGTTGTCCTGGCATGCATTTCCATCTGCAAAAGCCGAAACTGGTGTTGCAAACACTTAAAGCGCTGTTCTTGTTGTGCAGAAACCTCTCTCTGCTTTTTCTCCCGAACTTCCTGTTGTCCCATGAACGCCTGAAGAATCCCAGCAATATCATGCAGAGTTGGCTCTCTGGTCTCATCATCAGTGGCTTCAGCTGCTGCTGAAGCTCCTTCTTCCATTTCCTCCCTCTCCGATTGCTGGGAAGTCTCTTTGGTCTCAACCTTGTTTCCTTTTCTTGGGCGCATACCATTCTGCATGGCTCAAAAAAAAAATTTGTTGGAATGGGGGAAAAAAAAAAAAAAAAAAAAAAAAAAAATTTGCTCACAAAAAGCAGAAAAAGAAGAAAAAAAAAATCCTGGCTCCTCAACTCAAAATCCTCACTTCTGACACCACATGTGATGGACCGAGTTAAAACAGGAGGAGTCACAGGATATCAATTAGAAAAATAGGGTTTTTTATTTTAACCCAAAGATTATAAAATGACAAAAAGATAAACTGAGCTCATAAAAGAGGTCAAATAAACAAAACTGAACTCAGGCAAAAATGTAAACAAACTGGCTGCACAAACAAACATAACTGACCTAACAAAGAAATGACACACAGGGGTTTATATACTGGCTGATCAGACCAATTAAGACACAATAGGGGTAACTAAACAGAATACAATTACAAACACAAAAACAAATAACAGTACAGCTAAGTTTGGCTAAACTAAAGATTCTCGAAATGAAAATCAAAAATATTAAAGTTTAAATACTAATATTTACTTAAATACAAAACTTATCTAAACAAAGAAATTACAAATTTCCCCTGCCAGCAGGAACTAGTGGTGTAGTCCAATCAGCATTTAAGCCTGCTGAGCCCTGGCCCCCATCTTTTGTCTGGCCACTCCAAGGCAGGTAAGTACCGGCAAAACACAAACAAAAGGTCAGTCTCAAGCAAACAAATTAAACTTAAGTTGATATAAATACACATGCTAACTAAATGTGCGCGCCAACATAAAGAACAAATGTATCCAAATCAACTAATAAATGTTTTACTGAAACTAAAGTGTTGTGTTTGAATGAAAAACAAATTGTGCATAAAAGAGTTACCGACTTCAGAGTGTGGCCATGGATTTGGCCATCACACTATTTTTCCTCAGAATGAACCGTTCATTTGATTCAGGTTTTCCGAACTAAAGGAAAAAACTCGGGAGGTTTCCAAGACGTAAAAACACCACAGAGCAAATTAAACCCCTTAAAGGTCCTTCTCTTATTTTGCCAAAACAAAATAAAACAAAAACTGAAGGCTTTTGGCAAAATATTTTGGACTGACGAGACAAAAGTGGAACCTTTTTGAAGGCGCGTGTTTCCATTACACACCTGGCACAAACCTACCACAGCGTTTAGGAAAAAGAGCTGTTATCCTTCATTTATTTAATGATTTACTCTTTGGTCTCTCTTTCCCACGTCTTCCTTGGATTAATTAAAACACGGAATGTCAAAAAAAGGAAAAACAAAAAAATCAGGAAATAACTACCAAGCAGAAAAGAAACACAATATCGTAACCCATATATGTTTAACGGCTTCATTTTAGTTGTGTAGCTCAATACCTCCGTTTGATAGTCTGTACTGCTTGTTTTGTATGCGCTAATCAGTGAATAATGATATAAAAAAAGGGAAAACAAACTGTCAAAAGTGGTGGCTGTAGTGTGATGGTCTGTAGTTCCAGGCCTGGACGATTTCTTGCCGTAATTGATGGAACCATGAAGAAGAATGTTGATCCATCAATTCGCAGCTGGAATCCATGAAACACAGCAGCAGCAACAGCCTGGAAAATAAAAACGACAAAAAAATTTAAAAAAAATTAAAACCTTTCTTTGCAGCTGAATTGAAGGGGAACTACTGTGTAAAATTAACTATTTTGCGCTTTACATCATGTTATGATGTTATTCCCTCATCAGAAACAAACATGCATGGAGTGTTGCTTGGATTCTTTCATGCATGTCTGAGAAATCCTTAAATCTCCATGGCAACCATTCAGCTGTACAAAACGCCTGGGTGGACCTAGCTCCGCCTTTGAGTATGAAGCTCCTCGTCTGAGGAGGAGCTTCACAGAGCAACCTTCCCCTGAAACTCGCCCACTCAGCTCCTTCAGACTAGCCAGCAGCAATTAGCAAACACCTGGTGGAACTGAGTATCTGCTGAGCTCATTATATGAGCTACTTCTCAGTGAAATGCTGGTAAGAACTTTGCTAAAGGGTTAATAGAGGAGCCATGTTGTGGTGACTTCTTGAAGACGGAGTTTCAGAAAGAGCAGGAGCTTCTTAAAGAGACGAACACCCAATTTCAAGGCGTTAAATTAGGAAATCAAATTTATTTTAAAATATTTGATATATATACTATCTATATAACAACTGAAGGTAACATAGTTACTTATTGGTGACATAAACATGTACTATGTACCTGACAAACACAAAATACTGCCCCTTTAAAACTAGATTGCTCTAGGGACTTTAAAAAAATTATCTGCTCTTATTGCAAACTCATTTATGCGTGACAATCAATCAACCAACCAGTTTATTCACTCAGTTTTACAAAATTCATCATTAAATCACAATCACATTCTCTTACATTTACTATAAACACTACTAATTCGCCCTACTTTAAAATTAAAATGTAAATGTAAGAATTTAAATGACTTCAACAGCCATCATTTCCCCCCTACAACTATAAACAGCATAAAGTAGGCACAGAAAGTTAATTGATCACTGATTTGAATGTTAAAATATTATATTACTGAAGTTGGATTCTTTACTGATGAGTGATCTGAATCCAAAAGATAATAGTAAAATGTGAATCCCCTTGTGGATAGGTTCTCCCTCCATTTAAGCCGTTTAAGCTACAGTAGCTAACGGAGTCAGTGTCAGGTGGATCTGTGAGGCCCACTGGACGTATCAAACCAAAGAATCCTCCTTTTTTCTCTTTAACGGCTTTCATTTCCCCTGTTGTTGCCTGTGATCTTATCACACTGGTAAACAGACAGAGCCTCTGCTGGAGCGTGAGGATCTGACAAAGACTGCACTGTAAGCCTTATCTGTGTTGCTCATGCTACGGTGACACCAGCAACCGCTGAAAGATAGACTGAAGCCTCTGGGGTCTCCATAAGGGCCGCCATGTTTTGTTTTGGTTTTTTCCCAATTTCTTTTTTAGAAAATTTCTTGGCTTAATCTCAAAATTTCTGAGACTTTTGACAGAAATGTGCTTCTCGTTCTCATACATATAACATATTGTTATTTAATTGTCATTATTTTGTTGAAATCAGTTATCAGTGTGACATTAAATGGTCTTTTTGCATTTCTGTTTTTTTTGTCACGTTTTGATGATCACGACTGAACTGCAAAAAAAGTAATAAAAGGATCAAACATAAGGGGATGAACCCTTTTCATAGTTAATCTGTGTCACATCACATGTTTTAGTTTCAGTGACTGCAGCCGCAGTATTGGAAATGATAAAAACCTCCATCAAGTCTTCGCTCCCTCCTGGTCGGATGTCTTAACTTGAGCCGAAGCGTCCCGTTAAGAGCCGCTCTGTCCGTCGGCGCCAGCTGGCCGTGCGTTTTCATTTGGCGCCGGCATCAAATCATATCTGACGGCCGATTCCTGGGAAGGGAGGAGGAGACCAATCTGGCCAGATGTGAGGCTTTCCTTCGCGCCCCATGCGGACGCCGTCTCCTTTTATCTCGCTCCTCTGACGCAGACTGTTTACGCTGCCAGAAGAAAACGGCACCGAGACACTCAGCTGAGGATCCCTCCGCTCTCGCTTTCTTTGCCTTGTCTTTTTTTTTTTTTTTAAATACAGAAGGAGAAGCATATCAGTGAGGGACGCATAAACTCACACGTTAAATCGGTTTTATGTTCTGGAAGCTGATAAGGAAATGCATTTAATTTATGAATACTTTTCCTGCTCTTGGAGAGGTTTTCTTCTTTTTTTTTTCTTCTTGTCGAACAGCAGAAACATTTCACATTTTAAATGAAACGGATAATGTATGTGAAGATGCCGGCGGACCTTTGGAGATGGGAGCTGCAGAGAGACTCGTTACGTCCCGCTCCTTCAACTCCTCTCATATCCGAGTCCGACGATAAGTGAAGAAGGCCGAGGTGATATTTTATCAACAGAGAGGCGGAGCCCGTGAGAGGGGAAGCGCTTTGTTTCCCAGGCAACATCAATCCACAGCTGATAAAAAATAAATAAATAAATAACAAAGGTTATCTGGAAATCTGGAGCCATTAGGCATTTCTCCCCTTCTAGATAAACGGATTACGTAAAGGAGGATCTCAGATATTGACTTTTTACTCTGCAGGATGGAGTTTGTCAGCAGCTTCCTGGGATTTCCTCTGTAATGTATCCACAGGGAAAACCAAACGAAACCAGAAGCGGCGAGCAGCCAAGAGGAAAACATGAAATGAATGAATCACAACAGCAACACAAAAACCTCTGTGACGACTTCAATACTTTCTTTGCTTGTCCTGTTTTTAAAATGTTAGAGCATTTGGAGTTGTTACATCAACATCGGTTGATGCAACACTGAACACTGATGAAAGTCTCTCTTTTTTTTATTTCTTACATTTTTTTTAATGCAGCCCTTTTTGAGATATACTGTAAAAAAAAATCAAGTGCAACCAATTTCCTCCTGAAATCCCCAATTAGTAAATACAACTCATTTTACCTGCATGTATAATTGAATCATATAGCTGTTCTTACCATACAAGAAAAACGCCATTTGTCGCAAAAAGAGTGTAGCATGATGGTGGCAGCATCATGCTGTGGGTCAGCTTTTCTACAATTGGGCCCGTGAGCGTTGAGGCACAAAGAGATAGATACAATCCTAGAAGGAGATCTGTAGATTTTAGATCAGCGGTGTTTAGCGTGAGTCTTAAAGGGCCAATGTCCCGATGAGTTTCACAAAGAACAGGAGGTTCTTAAAGAGACAGAGACCCAATTTCAAGATGTTAAATCAGGAAGTCTAGATTCTTTAAGTCATATTTGATATGTGCAGCATTTTTATAACAACTGACGGTAAGGTAGTTGTTGATTGTGCTACAAAATGGCTCCATGTGCCTGGAAAACAACAATACTGCCAGTTTAAGTCAATTAGAGCATCTAAAAGTCACCAAAGTAATTCTATCATTTCCAAATACAAAAAGTAAGACGGATTTCAGTTCCAGACCATCGCAAGAAAATAACTATAAAAAAACCTAAATTGATCGATCTTATTCACAAAAATTCTACATAAATGGCCACATGTGATTTACACGTTTCCTCATCTCAGCACACCGGAATTAAAAATAAAATGTTCATTAACAAACCTCAGTAAAGCCGTAGCAAAGCTGAAGGATACGTCAAACGGCTTTAATTGAGCAGAAGGTGCTTTTACAAAATACACAGGGATGCTGAATATAAATGCATGCCACACTTTTCAACTTTTTTCTTCAAAAAATGCTTGAAAAAAATAACAATCTGCTTTTTTTGTGTTAGACTGTTACGTAAGATCCCAGTGAAACGCGCTGAAGTTTCTGGTTTTGAACACGGTAAAATTGTGAAAAAGTTACTTACAGCAGCATCAACTCTTTTTAAAAGGAGCCCATTTTTTCCCCTTAAAGTGTAATGGTGGATGTGCTGCACAGTCTGCTGTTTTAAGTTTGAATCAATAATCCTAATGAGTCTGCTCAGAAAGAGAGAGAGAGCTGCCCCGCTGATTTACACACACACACACACACGCACACACACACACACACCCCACACACACAACTTTAGCTTCTCTTTAGTCGCACATCAAACGATCCTTTCAAGGCAACGAGGGACGGAGACGTCCAGGATGTGTCCGCTGCCACCATCTGCCTGCCGTCTCCAGTAAATCGTTGCATAACCAAGCTGTTTGCCGTCCATAAAAATGCCATTTTTCACATATTTTAGTGCAACATCTTACTCATCGTGTCTCAGACGATAAGATAGGAATGAGTAATTGTTGGCATTCTGACACAAATATGAACTATTCTTTAAAAAATAATAATAATGATGAGCAAAAATATATAAATTTGACACAGATAAAAAAATAAGATTGTGTACTACTGCGTGTTATTTCCCAGCTGAATGGACCTTCAGGCTCTAGAAACAACATCCTGATATCCCATCATACACCTGGATGATGTTCTTACGTACCACTGAGTACTGAGGCCATTCTAAGTAAAAATAAAAAACAGTGAGATAATCAGAATATCCCAAAAACAAAGTAGTAATGTTATGAGAATAAAGTCATAACATTACCAGAATGAAGTCATAGAATTCCCAGAATAAAGTTGTAATATTATAACTGTTTTGGCGTTCGAGTTTATTCTGGTAATTTTATATACTTTTTACTTTTTTAGAGTGACCCTAATACTTCGTCACACTTAAGACTCAGCATGTGGAGACCTGACAAAGTAGTGAGTTATCAGTAAATGTGAATGTAATTAAGCCCGGTAGACCGATTCCAACCTTATCTGAACGTAGCCTGTCAGACCAACAGGTCTCTGAAATGCCTGCATCTTGTTTAGGTTTGTAGACTGAAATCTGTTTATGTTGAGGAAGCGGCGGACCGTCTTCCTCCTCTGTATTATGGGATGCCTCTAAGCTCCTCTTTCAGCTCATTGTTTTGCTCTTCTGTCAGAGTGTTTTCATAGCAGCTGCTATCATAACTTTCAGTGTTTTCCATAAAGCTAAATCCCTGCACCAAACTTTCAGGCAGAAACAGTAATCTGGTGGACAAACACAAACATTCGTACCAAGATGCTTCCGTCCTACTCCTTCATGTGGAAGTTGTGAGATAGAACAATCGTTTGTCGTATTTTGGTTTGTGAAGAGCTCATTACGCAGCTACCAAGTGCCTGATTTAAAAAAAAAAATCATCTTGTATAAAGTTGAAGGCCGATATTTCAATACACTAAACAAAAAGATTCAACAGATTTTTTTTCCTATTGTCTGTCATGAATTCAGATCAAATTTCATTGAATTTAAACCACATCTTCTGGATATGTTCGTGAGACGAAACTGTTCTCTTGGGCTACCTTATCAGAAAACCAAAAGACTAAATATCAGGAGCAGAATTTTGGATCTCAACAAATTTGGGTTATTCTTGAAAGTATGAAAGGGAGGAGAATGTAGAGATGGTTTGTTGTTTAGGAAAGAAACGGAAGGTTTTATCCCAACAATCAAGTGTTCATATCAGCCCCAGAATACAAGCCGAAGATCGTGTGGAAATAAGAGGATTGTGTCATCATGTGTCATCATCCACAACCAAACCTGGAGTTTTGAATTCTGCCATCTTGGAAATTCCCTCAAAATCAACAAATCCCAACATTTCTTCGCTACAGCGTAAATACCTGTGTGTGCGGCTGAACAATGTAATAAAATAGTCACTTATTATCTGAGACATTCTCTGTTTCATTGTTATGATGTCAGTCTTGATTTAGTACGACGCCTCAAAAGGGCCATTCAGAGAAAAGTAGAGTAAATATCCACCATTTTGAAATTAATCTCAGAAATTTTCTAGAAATAAAGGGAATTTCTGAGTTTGAAAAGTCAAAAATTTGCTTCAAGAAAAAAAAGAAATTTTGAGACCGATTTTGGAAATTTTCTATAAAAACAAGGACATTTCTGAGTTTTCTTTTAAGATTTCTAGTTTTTCTAGGAAATCTAAGACTTGCTAGAAAATCAAATCCTCCAACATTTTGAGATCAATCTCAATAATTTCCTAATTTTTTTCTAAAAATTTCTAAATTTCAAAAGTAAAAAAAATTCCACTTTTGAAACTCAGATATGTCCTTCCTTTTAGAAAATTTCTGAGTTTGAAAAGTTGAAAATTTTCCACTTTTCAAACTCAGAACTCGGTGCATTAGGTGACCAAACACGCACACACACACACACACACACACACACGCTTGTACTCTTGGGTTTTGACTTGTTGCTGTTTTAATCAGAATATTAATAGAGCAAAGTGAGGAGAAAATTTAATTGGAATTGAAAGATGGAGGGAAAGGGCTTCTGCGAATAGATGAGTAATGATAGAAGAAACACAGGGCATACACTGCATTTGTACAGTATCTGTCACTCTGAGCATGTGTGTGTGTGTGTGTGCGTCTACGTGTGTGTGTGTGTTGCCGGAGGAACAGTTGATGGATTTGCTGCTTCACTGCTCACACAGATTGGTGCCTGCTGTGATGGCAGTCTTGAACTGAAATTACGTGCGCTCTCACACAAAGAGAGCTACACATAATTGCAGGCGCACCCACGTGCGTTCCTGCGTGTGTGTGTTGTCAGGGTCGGGACGAGCAGGTCGCCTCCAGGAGGCCATTTAAGGCGGCGCGGAGGGATGGATGAACACAAGGGCGGGCGAAACGCCACAGAGGGTAACGCAACCCAACAGGCTGGGAGCGCCGTGTTTATGTGTGTTAATAGAGCTTTTATTAGACCCTTTATTACTCACTAAACATTTTGTGGATTAGCAGCAAGGACTTTGCTGTCTTTGATCACCGGCTCTTATAGAAATGCAATAAAAACACGACTGGCCGCTGAAAATAACTGATCTTAAATCCTTTTTTTCCCTGCCAATGGCCATGTTTAAGGTTATTTACGTCTTAGTCACAACACCGCTTACGTGTAAGTGGTAAAGTAATATTTAGTAAGTTTGAATTTACATCATATTGAGTCTTGTTTGTCACAGTAAAGTCACCTTTTCAAAGTAACCTTTAAGCATGTATTAAACACACTTCATATTCTAGTTATAAATGCTGTGTTTCCATTGGCTGTTAGCAGAAAATCATCATAATTAACAGAAATAAAGTATTTCAAACATCCATTTGTGTGCAATTAATAGACATAATGTCTTTCACTCACTGATATAGTTCCTGAAATAAGTTGACTTTTTAATAATTTTCTAATTTACCAAATGTGTCTGTTGATCAAGATAAAAAATCAAAAATCAATCAGTCCAAGCAGAGACAGTCTAAAATATGTGGCTCATATGGAAATCATTCAAATACAACTATAATAAAATACAACTATAATAAACACAGTGAGGTTATAGAGAATTTATGACAATTGTAAGTTAAACATGTATTGTTTTATTGTTTGTTTTTCTATGTCGTTTTGATGTTGTTTTATATATTTATCCTAAGATTCTCTCTCATCTTAAAATCTCTACACAATGGCTTCCAGAGCAGAGAATTCATTCTCAAATACTGATGATTGTTTTTAAAGATTTAAATTATCTGACTGCTATATTAGAGTTAAATCCAGACAAGCTTTTTAAGCTCCAGTATTTATGTTCATTAAATCTCTATTCAGCTCATTTCTCTGGGCTCATTACCGTTAGCAAGGTGATGCCATGTTAGTTCATTTGTTTTAGTTTCTTTGTTTATTCTTGTATTCTGTCCTTTGAGTATTGAATTGGTTTCTCTCTGGTCTGCGTTAGTCTCTTCCCCCTGGTTTGTCGTCCCTCGGTGTTAATTAGCCCCTCCCCTTTTTTGCGGTTTCGGGAAATGAGGGCTGACTAGACAACCCCGTCGCTTCTCCGCTGTCCGACCGTTGACACCTAGCTGCCTCGCTGAGCTAAGACTGCGGTTAAAGAAACTCTGGGGCGCGGCGTTGACGTTAGGCTTCTGTCCTCGAAGCGGCCGGAAGCCACGGGTTCGAGTCGCTTGTCCTTGCCGCTTTTTTGACTGAAACGGTCAAATAGAGGGCACTGGGGTTTACAAGACCTTTAAACAAACTCTGCTCTGCCGTCTCAGCCCGTCTTCTAATAAACCACAACAGGACATGATGTCATCACGGGCCTGTTTAGCGTTCGCCAGTTTACAACAGGCCTGTTTTCTCAAGCTTATTTGGACTTTTTTTTAAATCTATGTATTATTTCCATATTGAGTTTACATTCGCTGTATGCACTCAACTTGACTTCCCTCCTCAGTTGAAGGTTTATTAACCCCCAGGCTTTAGTTTTAGATTTAGAAGTAACGACAGCTTGCCTAGCTTGATTTCAGATTGATTCAAACCAATATCCAGCCTTGCAGTACATCATGTTTAAGCCTATTCCCATTCTTTATTCCCCGTCCCTCTGGTACAATTGGATCACTGCACTACTCTCTTCCAGGTCTTTTCTGGCTTTTAAAAATGTTTCATAAAGTCTGAACTGATGTTGAGATTCATATAGCTGACAGGGGAAAGGTGTGTGTGTATGTGTGTGTGTGTGTGTGTGTGTGTGTGTGTGTGTGTGTGTGTGTGTGTGTGTGCGCGTGTGTGTGTGTGTGTGTGTGTGTGTGTGTGTGTGTGTGTGTGTGTGTGTGTGTGTGCGTGTGTGTGTGTGTGTAAAAAATGCTTTCATGCTGGTAAAATCTTCTTTTTATGGCAGACTAACAATAATATTCCTCTCTTGATGGTATAAAGAGATTATTCTGTCTTCTGTTGCCTTCCAGGACATTTTATGTTGCCAAGCACAAAATTACATTCTTTTCCTAGAAACGTATGAGGACTTTTGATTTGGCTTCTCTTAATGTTCCTGCTATCTCTCGCTTTCTGATGGATTTGTTTTGTTTTCACAGCCTGAGGATAAAATGGCTTTACAATATGGCGCAGTTAGTCATGTGGAGCTCCTAAAAAATAATGCCTCCGCACTGTAAAGTTCGGATGTAAAGTGAATACCCCCGCAGGAAGGCTTCATCATAAAGTTGTCATGTTCGTATCTCAGATATTAGTGTTGCTGGTACATGTGATGCAGCATTTATCTCACAGATGTGACTTAAGAGCCTTTGGTATACAGACTGTAACTCACTGGCAGGATGAATTAAAAAAAGACAGCCGGGTTTTATTTTACAGCAGTAAAGAAAATGTGTTGGCTACATTAGTGAGATCTTTATGTTTTAAACAGACTTTTTTTTTTTTTTTAGTGTAATAGAAAAAGAACTTTACTTTGAATGGTTGGAATCGATAAACACGGATACAAAAAAAAAGAACCTAAGCTGAAAAACTGAACCATTTTCCATCTTTGGATTTATTCTAGCCGTCAAGCACTTTAAAACTTTCCTACGATTCATTTTAGGAGTTTGAAACTTCGTTCTGGAGCTTGTCTGACACGCGCCTCATTACCAGCGCCGGTGTCCATCAGTGTGCCTCGTCGCCGTCTTGTTACAACGGTTTTGGTTTGTTGGCGTTGTGACATGTTGTCGTCTTTTTTTTTCCTCCTTCCTTTCCTGGTCTGTAGCGGTGCGTCGGGGAGCAGCAGCGAATCAGAGAGCAGCTCCGAGTCTGACACGGACGAGTCGGAGAGCAGCTCCAGTGACAGCGACTACAACCAGGCTTCCCGTACAAACACTCCAGAGGTAAAGTCTGACGTAGGCTCACGTTTACAGTGAGAGCCGAAAGGGGCGGTATCATGGGAGATTCGCTTTTTTGAGCTTTACGTCATGTTATAATGTTATCCCCTCATCAAAAACATACATGGGTTCTTTGATGCATGTTTGAGGAATCCTTTCATTGCCATGGCAACCATTAAGCTGTGCAAAATGCCTGGGGGTCTAGGGGGCACCCAGCACCGCCTTTGAGACGCCGCTCCTCCTTGAAGCTGCAGTTTCTAAGCTTACGCGACTTCCTCACTCAGCTCCTGCAGACTAGCCAGCAGCAATTAGCAAACACCTGGTGGAACAGCTGAGCTCATCATACCAGCTACTTCTCAGAGTAACGCTGGTAAAAACATTGGGTTAATAGAGGAGCCATGTTGTGATGACTTCCTGAAGGCGGAGTTTCATAAAGAGCAGGAGCTTCTTAAAGAGACAGAGGCCCAATTTCAAGGCATTAAATCACAAAGTAATATTTCTTTTAAGTCATACTTAGTATGTGTAGCGTATTTATGGCTATGTCTTAGTGCAACCAGGGTAATATAGTTACTTAGTTGTGCTATGAAATGGCACCATGTGCCTGGAAAACGTGTGATACTGCTCCTTTAAATGTGTCCTGGTATATTTCAAATATTCAGTCAGATTTATGAGGAACGGGTCATAGTCCCCTTCTGTCTGAGTTTTGGTTCTCTCTTGTGTTTACATTTGAATTATTTCAGTGTTATCAGTGTCTCTCCTCATTAGTTCATTCCATGATATTGAATGTTTCGTTATCCTGCTGTCTGTATTCAGGTTTAGTCTCTGAAGTGGTTTAGCTTAGATTAGTTGGATCCTCATCGTTTCCATTCAGTTTCTCTGTTGCCCATTATTAATCTTCTCAGTTCTCCGCCCAGATTGTCCCCAGCTGCTCTGCTTTCTGTTGATTGCACCTGTTTTCCATGTTACTCATCAGATCTCCGCAGTATTTAAGCTCCTTGGTTTCTCTCTCACTGTTGCACGTCCCCTGGTCCTCATGTTGATGCTCCTCGTGTCTTTATGTTTCTGCCATTTTTAAATCCCAATCTGCATTATGTCTTTTCCATTTGGGTTCTCATAAAAAAATTGAAAAAAAAACAGCAAACATAACAGTGCAAGTGTGTACAGAGTGTATTATTACAATATTATTGTGCATGAATTGAACAGGAAATTTTGAATAATAAAAAAGTAAGCTTACTGTTTACGCTTACTGCTGGCTACAGGAAGTGGATGGTTTCTCTGCAACTTGTTGACGAGCATTTATCAAAATGTATAGATTTCAGTCTGTATTATATGTACTTTGTGTGGATTAGAGAAAATCCATACTAAACTAAAACTTGTGCTCTCAATGCTTATTAGTTTGTAACAAGAAAATTGTATTCATAATCATTACATTCTCAAATAAGTGTTGAGAATCTAAAATGACATGTTGTGAATGATAAAGATTACTATACGTAAACATCCAACATGAACTGTTTGTGTTAATATACTTACAGTAAATATAAACTGTTTAAGTACAGTTGAATTGAAGGCTCTTAAGTGAGCAAAGAAAACATTTTCTAATTTTCCCAAATAATTATTTCTTTTTACATTTCTTTATATTTTTTTTCCTCTTCAGTAATTAAAAAAACAACAAGAAATGTTCTAAAAGATTATTGTTGGGAGTTTGGTGGGGTTGTCAGTATATATATTTAAAAATCAACAGCGAAGTATTCGCTGTAATACAAACTTGACAATGTTATCACTACAGCACAGCTGTCTGCAACAAGAAGTTAGAAAAAGGAGCACCTGAATACCCCCATAAGCTAATGACTCAAAAATGAGGCAAAAACTTATGATTGATCTTGTTTGTTTGCATCCTGAGCAGGCTGCTGCTGCTGCTGCTGCTGCAGCTGCTGCTGCTGCTTCTGCTGCTGCTGATGCTGCTGATGCTGATGCTGCTCCTGCTGCAGCTGCTGCTGATGCTGATGCTGCTGATGCTGATGCTGATGCTGCTGATGCTGATGCTGCTCCTGCTGCAGCTGCTGCTTCTCCTGATGCTGATGCTGCTGATGCTGCTCCTGCTGCAGCTGCTGCTGATGCTGATGCTGCTGATGCTGATGCTGCTCCTGCTGCAGCTGCTGCTTCTGCTGATGCTGATGCTGATGCTGCTGCTGCTGCTGATGCTGCTGCTGTTGATGCTGCTGATGCTGCTGCTGCTGCTGATGCTGCTGATGCTGCTGCTTCTGCTGCTGCTGATTCTGCTGCAGCTGCTGCTTCTGCTGATGCTGCTGATGCTGATGCTGCTGCTTCTGCTGCTGCTGCTGCTGATGCTGCTGCTGCAGCTGATGCTGCTGCTTCTGCTGCTGCAGCTGATGCTGCTGATGCTGATGCTGCTGCTGCTGATGCTGCTGCTGCTGATGCTGATGCTGCTGATGCTGCTGCTGCTGCAGCTGCTGCTGATGCTGATGCTGCTGATGCTGATGCTGCTCCTGCTGCAGCTGCTGCTTCTGCTGATGCTGCTGCTGCTGCTGCTGCTGATGCTGCTGCTGCTGATGCTGCTGCTGCTGATGCTGCTGCTTCTGCTGCTGCAGCTGCTGCTGATGCTGATGCTGCTGATGCTGCTCCTGCTGCAGCTGCTGCTGATGCTGCTGATGCTGATGCTGCTGATGCTGATGCTGCTGCTTCTGCTGATGCTGATGCTGCTCCTGCTGCTGCTGCTGCTGCTGCTGCTGCTGCTGCTGATGCTGCAGCTGCTGATGCTGCTGCAGCTGCTGATGCTGCTGCAGCTGCTGATGCTGCTGCTGCTGATGCTGCTGCTGCAGCTGCTGATGCTGCAGCAGCTGCTGCTGATGCTGCTGATGCTGCTGCTGATGCTGCTCCTGCTGCAGCTGCTGCTGCAGCTGCTGCTTCTGCTGCTGCTGCAGCTGCTGATGCTGCTGCAGCTGATGATGCTGCAGCTGATGCTGCTGCTGCAGCAGCATCAGCAGCATCTGATGCTGCTGCTGCTGCAGCTGTTGATGCTGCTGCAGCTGCTGATGCTGCTGCAGTTGTTTTTCATTGTGTCTACTGCTACTCATATGCTACCAATTTAAGCTAACTGAGGCAATCTATGAGGAACTAATAGAAAATAGTAAGTTACCAGTCATGTTGGCTGCTGTATTCACACAGGTAGATAAATACATGAGCTGCTGTGCAGATTCAAGTGGAACAGTTGCGTTCCCAGATTGCCTTTTTCAACAACTTCAGCTCATGAGGCAGAACTATCCCCCAACAAATAAGAATACAAGTCAAGTGTCCAAAACTTGGCTTACATTTTAAAGAGTAAGTTTGACTTTTAGGTTTTTATTCTCCCTCATCCACCGCCTGTTTGCTTTGCTCCGACCCGGACCGTCACTAAGCCGCCTCGTTCCGCGGAGCAAAAAAAGCTTTATGCTCCGAAAGCCATAAAGATCCCAACCGCAGAGGAGCGAGTCATGCCATTAGTTATCACATTATTTTAATGGCTCGATGCTGCCTGCTTTTATAGGCTTATGCGGTCTAACACACTGGGAGAAACGCAGAAACGCGGGCGGAGAAAACGACGGCAGCGCCGCAGCTTCCACATATGCAATAAAGAGCTTCCAGCACGGCGTGATACAATAACCACAAGACACGCAATACTTTTACATTCCTCTGTAAAGATTCTTCATCCGGAGACGGTTTCATTATTTTTAGAGGCGCGCCGAGTTTCTCACTTGTTTATGACCGAAGGAAATTTAGTTACGATTCCTCTCTGATAAAGTGCAGGAGCTGCGGAGAGCGCCTCCTGAAATATTAATGAAGTTGTGTTTTTTTGTTGTTGTTTTGTTTTGTTTTTCTGTCCTCTTTGCAGCCGGAGCCCCCTTCCACTAACAAGTGGCAACTGGACAGCTGGCTGAACAAAGTCCAGGCTCAGACCAAACCGCTGGTCCCCGCACAGCAGGAGCATCATGGCGCAGGTTAGTGGAGAGCAAAACTCAAAACGCATTCTGGTTTGATTAAAAAAGCAAAACAACTAATTCTGGGTAAATCTGTTAAGGCTCCATCAGCCAGGATCCGCAGACATTTTCTCCCCGGAATGAAGCACCAGGAGTGGGCACCGCTGCCAAGACCAAGCCCTGTGGGTCCGGCGGCACACCTGTCCCCGCTGCACCCACGGCGGAGCACAAAGACAGCAGGACCAGCTTCTGGTTCGTGTGTTTTCTTTATAAAGGAATGCTAGCTGGCCGCTCAGCTAAGCGTCAGTAGAGGTGAACTGTCGTTTCTGCTCCGCTCAGCCCGGGCAGGGAGAAGGCCAAAGCCAAGCTGGGCCAGAAGGCCTCTGGGGAGGGTCAGAGGTCAAAGATGAGGCTGTCGCCAGGCCTGCTGTCGGGGCAGGAGGTCCCCGCCTCTAGGAGGAACACCACTGGGAAGAAGCAGCCCCGCCGGGCTGAGAGGTCCAGCAGCGTGGAGGAGAACCAGAACCAGGCGTGGAGCCGGACCAACCAGCACAGGTACCGGAGGAGAGCCGGCTGCTTCACGCCTCTCAGAACCAGCAGGAGTCCGAACAAAAACACGAGTCGCTTGGGGAATTTTCACTGCTAGAGGCTAAAACGGTTCACACGATCCAACCAGGCAGCTAACGCAAAGTTAAAATAGAGACTTCTAAGGTTTTCAGGTGTTTTTAATTCCCAAAGAGAGGAAAGAACAAATAGATGATGATGATCATCAACAGGAGGGTTCCTGGAATATTTTGATGAGTAGGACTATGTTGTTTTGATATTGATCAATAGATCAAAACACAAATTACCACATAAAGAATGTTTCACCACTAAGATCAGAGGACAAAGAGCTGTGGCTGGATATTTAACCCCGGCTGCACTGCAAAAACAAAATCCTACCAAGTGTTTTTGGTCTAGTGCAAATATCTTAGTAAACTTGAAATAAGACAAAACTAGCTTACAAGTAACTTTAAAGTTAGAAGCAGAAGCTTGTTGTAAGACAATAGCTCCTTAATATTGATGAAAAAGTATTTATTTTAAGTGAAATAATCTGAGACGTCTGTGAGTGTGTGCGACTCAAACTCTTTGCCTGACAAAAGTTTCATGAGAAAAATAAACTACATAGAATATGGAAGATTAAATAATCAAGCCATAACAAAATGTTCATTAGAGTCGCACGCAGACATCTTCTTTCCGTCCTGTGACTGAGGCTACTGCTAACTAGCTGCTAAGTTGCCTTTGCTAGCTTTATATGTGTCTGTTTGGTAAATGATCGCTGGCTGGCTGGACGATGTTTGTCTTCTCCACTTCTGTTGTACGCTGCCATGTTCGTTCTGGGCAGAAAAAGCTTGACTCTATACAAAATGTGATTTTTTTTTGTACATTTCTGTCATGATACGGATCTTAAATTTCATTCATAACCGTCTTTTAGGAACATCTTACATTTGAGTTGATGAAACCTGTAGAAACCCTGTCAGCATCCTCCCTTCATCTGAAACAGAAAGTTTAGTCAAAATGGTTGAAACTCGGACACAAGTGTGTGTATCAGCAAGACAATAATCCCAAACACACACATTCTCTCAAGCTACACATCCAAGCCGGATTTGGAGTGGATAAATCAGGCTAACATTAACCTTCAGGAATGACTCTGGCCTTTTCCGGTTTATGGGTTGTAGTAAAAACCCAGATCAGGAAACTATTCAACCATTATCAGTTTTACCATTTCTGACTAGAAGACGGGTCAAATATTCACCCAGAGCTGGAAGCTACTGCTACTTAGAGCGTTTGGTCAGTGTAGATCCCTTGTGGGTTTTGGGGGGAAAACGTCACACGCTTCTTGTTTTTTAAACTCTGTGAAGTTTTATGTTGTATAAACATCACAAAGCAGCTCAAATGCAATATAAAAAGCTCAAAAATCCAAGGAAATGATTGCAGATGATGAGTGTGTGTAAATCGTGATTTCCCACAGTGGATTTAGTGGAACCGACGTTGAACTCGTTGCTCAGCTTGACTTCAGGCCAATTAGCAGAACAAAACCACCTTCCTGTTTCCTTTCTCATTTCTCTCTCCCTCACTCACTTATTCCTCTCCTCTCTTGCATCCTAAACTTCCAGACTAGTTCAGTTAAACTCATGCTGTTTTCAATTATTTCACCCCATTGCATTTATTTATTTATCTAGTTTTCCATTTCGAACACCCATTCGCCCCCCGGAGTTAGCCCAGGCAAACATTCTGCTCAGCTGTTTGGCAGCGATCAGTAACCGGGGTCGCCACGCCTCGCTGCCGGCTTGATCTTAACTCGGAGCGCCGCGCTTCCTGTTGTTTGTGTCTCCTCTAACTAGCCCTGCGGCGAGAGAGAAGGACCTGTTGCCCCCGCCTCCCCTGGAGCACCAGAACCCCCCCAGGCCGCGGGGGAAGCCTCTCAGCGGGAAGACGGCCCCGAGGAAAGAGCCTCGCAGCGCCACCAGCTCAGCCACTCCACCAGCAGCGCTGCTGCAGACCCCCGTGCCTCTTCCTGCTGTCACTGTGAACCAGGTCAGCGTCGGCTCTTCACTCAAAACGCCTCACCGCCTCTTTCCAACATCTGGAAAACTCAGCACCGGGTCCGGCATGTGTAGCGGATTGTTCACGCATTCTGAAGGGAAACGCTTTAGTTTCCAGCATGAAGAGACAGAAAAAATGTTTTGCTGAATTGTCACCAAAAAAATGCATCGTGATAAATCAGGAGTCATTAGCCTTGACAAATTTGTACAAAACTTTGTCAATATTCCACTAATGTCAAAAACTATTTTTGCAATTGCAACGTTTCCATTAAATAAGAAACGTAATTAAAATCTCCTGTGAATAAACCTGGTCATGTGATAAGTCATAAAAACTCTGCACCATCATCTTCCTACCACTTCCTGTAGTCTCTTCATGTTTTCCTCCAGTAGTAACATCCTGTTGTTGGTCATGCAACCTGTTTGATGCAAAGAAAAGATTTTCCACTGCAGCTTTGTGAAATACTCTAATTTTGATACGGCTGAAGAACCACCTCATCCTAAAAACTCTTTATCAAAAGAGTTCTTTCTAAATTGCTGTGTTTTCATTAAGCAAATTTATTTTTGTAATTCCAGCTGCGCAATTTTATGGTGAGTATAAAAGCAGCTGTGTTGAGGTTTTTGGCGTTTAAACACTGACGTGTTAAACACGTTGCACCAGTTTTGCTTTCAACAACTTGGATGTGTTCATAAAGAAAAATCTTCAATGATTTTAGATAAAAGGGTTTTTTTGTTTTGTTTTTTAAAGAAAAAATTACTTTTTGACGCTTCATTTCTACTATAAATGTCCAAAGTTTGAATACTTTTAACACATTAAACGCAGCAAAGTTTTACATCTTTGTCATAAAAGTACCGCTTGTGTCTGCTTTGTTGCTTTCACAGGAGACAAAAATCTCAACTCAAAACGGCGAGGATTCACAAACAAGCTCTCCTTCTAAACAAAAGCAAACTCATCTATGAAGGAACTGGTAGATAAGAAACATTAGACGCATCTTTTAATTTGCATGTGCCAAGCAGACGGCCGTCCACTCGGCTGTGTGACTCGTGCGCGCTGAACGCTGGTGACATCCGGAGTCACACAGCCAAAGCATGTTTCTTTTCACTTCACAGATTAGTAGAACAAGCTGGCAACTTGTGCCGCATAATTTGCATGATATTATCGCGTTTGGTGATCCAGTTACAGGCTTTGTTTTTGATTATAATGTTTGTCTACAGCAGATCTCTTTTGTTGGGGAGTTTAGGAGCGCATCGATTCGTGGTAAATAAGCCGGATTGTTTCAGCGGGTTGATCGCTGAGGCTGGGCTCTTTTCTAAGACAGTCAGGATTTTTTTTTTTCCTCTAGACTCCAGAGAGAGACATATAAAATACAATCTTCAAGATAACTAATATTATTGTATCGATCAAAGCATTTTTATCTGTAAACTTCCAAATGACATCAATGGGTTTCTCATGCTAAATTAACAGATCACCTCACTTTTCCGCGCTAACGGACAGTTGGGAATTTATTGGAAATTCTCTGCAAATATAATCTAAAACTTTACTAATGCCTGCATGCGGGTGGCAGTGTTCCTGTCTTCTGCTGTCTCAGCCTAACTTGATCACAAACTATAACGTGACATTGATACGTCGGGTTAAAAATTTCTTGTAAATATTTCTAAATTAGCTCCACAAAATCAGTGATTTTTGATTGTAAAAACAAAACAAAAAAATCACAAGATATTCAATATTTTTTTATTTTAAAGGGCCAGTATTATATGTTTTCCAGGTACATTGAGCCACTTATTCATCTATATTATCTTCAGTTGTTAAAGTGCTGCATGCATCAAATTTGACTTGTAATTTAGTGCCTTCAAATTGAGTCTCTGACTCTTTAAAAACTCCTCCTCCGTGATAATACAAGGAGCTCCGTCCTCGAAGGCAGAGCTAGGTCCAACTAGGCGTTTTGGACGGCTGAATGGTTGCCATGGAGATTAAAGGATTTCTCAAACATGCACGAAAGACTCAATACTCACTCCATAAAACACACTCCAGGTATGTTTTTGATGACAGAATAACTTTATAATATGAAGTAAAGATCATAAACTTTATTTTTACATGATACTGCCCCTTTAAGAAGTACTTATTCAATGCAGATACAGCTGTTTATTAACATTTCAACAGTTTAATGAGTTTTATCAATAAATTCTAACACAACCGTCCCTCTGAGAACATTCATGACCTTGATGTGACCCAAAATGAAATGAGTTTGACACGCCTGCTCCGAGGGAAACGAGTCAAACCTTGTGGGATTTTATATGACTGACTAAACGTCCCTCTGCTTCTTTTTTTTTTGTTTGTTTTATTTTTGCTGTTGATCCATGTAACAGGATAAGAGGAAACACAGAGGTCCCAGCACCAAAATCACACCGAAGTCCAGGGAATTCATCGAAACGGATTCCTCCTCCTCCTCGTCGGAATGCCAGTCGGACGGCGAGGAAGCCACCAAGATCCCGTCCCTGCCAGCCCAGACGACGCGCTCGGCCATCAGCGCCCAGATGCTGGCCAACGCGCACAGCCACGCGCCTCTGCTCCCGTGCCTCGGCTCTGCCGCAGGGGCGGGAAGTCTGGGCACGTTTGCCGGAACTGGACTCCGAATCAAAGACAGCGTCGGCGTAGTCGGCAGCGGAGGTGGTGGCGTCGGCAACGGCAACCTGCTGAGCATCAGCAACATAAGTGCTTCCTTTGGGAACTCGGTTCCCGATCCCGGAGGGTCCGGAGGGCAGGGGAAGGATGCGGGGCCTGCATCACCGCCGTCAAACGTGGGACACGATGTGGCTCTGTCCCCTCTGAGCGAATATCACGAGGTTCAGAGTTTGTGGGTGAAAATCGACTTGAGCTTCCTCAGCAGGGTGCCGGGGCAGACGGCGGGGGAAAGAGCCAGGATCGGAGTTGTAGAACGGGAAGGGAACGCGGGGAGGGACAGAGAGAGGCAGAAGCTGACGAAGGGGGAGAGACAAGAAGAAGAAAGCGAGCGTTTAGTGAAGGACAAAGAAAGGCAAGGAGAGAGGGAGAGGCAGACGGACAGAGAGGACAGGGAGAGGTTTGGATTTGGGGAAAAGGAGAGGACTGTGCCGAGGGACCGAGAGAAGATTAGTCAGGGTATGGGGGTACTGGATAACCCCCCTGGGCAGGAGCAGGGTAATCCCAGGCTGGCTGGGCGGACGGAGAGACTGGAGAGTGGAGGTAAACACAGAAGGCAGGCGGCTGCAAACATGGTGGCTCCCACAGAAAAACACACCAGCAAGAGCAAGAGGAAACACAAGGTGCTGATTAAACTACGGCCATGTTGATCCCCAAACCGTCCGGTCGCTTCTCAGCTAACCCATCGTCCCTGTCCTCTGTTCCCAGTTGGACCACGGAGAATCACCGGTCAAGTGTAACAAGAAGCTGCGCCTGGACAAAGACTGCCTGCTCCTCCCACCATGCATCTCACCAATACACAACCACAAGAGCAGCTCTGCAGAGTAAGTTCTGATGTGGGAACACCAGACGTGCACCAATCAATCAGTCAATCAATCAATCAATCAATCAATCAATCAATCAATCAATCAATCAATCAATCAATCAATCAATCAATCAATCAGGAGCACCTATCTACTACTCCTGGTCCTCAGGTTTGGGCCTCCGGCTTACAGACAAGCTGACATTTATTAGAGAAGATAATAACTCGCACAGAAAGCAAAACTGATGTAAAGCTCTGAGGTGTGATGATTAAAAGTGCTAAAAGTTAAGAGATGCTCATATTAACTACAATAACTATGACATTTATAATAAAGATTGTGGCAAATTTTAATCTAACTTAAGTAGATAAAAGCAAATTCAGACACAAACAAGTAGTGGTCAAATAAACTCTGCAAATCTAAACTACTACATCGACGATACATCAGCATTAACAATGATATCGGCCTGTTTTCTTAACATATCAGAATTGGTCTGATGAATCAAACTGAGTCGATATTAACAAGCGATGTTTATTTCCATCTTGTTGCTGTTTGTGTTTCTGGTGGTAGATGGTCATGAGGTTTTTGTTTGGTCACCATGACAGAGAAGTAATATTGATGGTCAGGTTGTTGTTTCTCAGCTTTGAAGGGCAGAGAAATGTATCCAATGTGTAGAATATATATGATATTGGTAAATATCGGTTAGCAGTCATAACAGAAATGTTAACATCGGTAGATGTGTCATGATAACAAATCTTACTGCATGATAAATTGTCCCAGAAGTTATTGCAATAAATGATAATATAGTTATTTTGAGACCATTTTCAATTAATATAATGGAAATGGTAAAATAATGCAAGAACACATTCTCAAAGATGAATAAACTTTAAATGTAATGAACATTTGACACATTTAAATATCAAACGAGAGTATTATGTCGTCTCCAAAACACCAGACTGAAGACTTTTAATAATAAGTTAGTTAGTTGGTAGAGAGAACAAAGAAAAAACAATAAATCATGCAAATTAAAATGATTGAGGTCATTTTAATTTATCATGAGATTAATTGATTTATCACTTGTTACAGGCCTAAACATCAGATATCAGCATCGCCCCAAATGTCCATATCTGTGCATCTCTAGTTCTACACTCCGTTGTTCTGGACCAGTTCTTCTCAAATCAGCTTCTTACAGTTTTTTCAAAGCCTTTTGCAACGTTCAGTTGGATGAGAACAAACAACACCCAGTTTTTTTTTTATGTTTTTGTTCTTTTGGGCTTCACTTTTACTTCCCTCCAGAAAACAAAAAACAACCCAGGTT